>NW_026294562.1:69858241-71058241 GCF_007827085.1 Peromyscus californicus insignis
CTTGAGCTCACATCTTCCTGCCTTAGTCTTCCATGTGCTAGGATTTCAGGGGTGCACCACCACCCTGTCTATAATACTAGTATTTCAGGGGTGCACCACCACCCCGTCTATAGTGCTAGTATTTCAGAGGTGCACCACCATCCCGTCTACAGTACTAGGACTTCAGAGGTGCACCACCACCCCATCTATAGTGCTAGGATTTCAGGGGTACACCACCACCCCATCTATAGTGCTAGAATTTCAGAGGTCTACCACCACCCCATCTATAGTGCTAGGATTTCAGAGGTGCACCACCACCCCGTCTATAGTGCTAGGGTTTCAGGGGTGCACCACCACCTCATCAATAGGAACTTTCTTGACTAGGTGTATAGAGCGTTGCTGGCTCTTTGCTCTCCAGCTTTACAGTACAGTTAGCACACCCGGGACTCAGAGAAGTCTGGCCTCATGACACCCACAGTGCCTTTGGTTGGCTGCTGGCTGGGTGTTGTTGAGGGTTTCGTGTAGACTGCCCTTGAACTCCTGGTCTTCCTGGCTCTACCTCCTAAGTGCTAGGATGACAGGGGCAGGGGCATGACACTGTGTCCTGCTGACACCAGTGTTTTTTTTTTTGTTTTTTGTTTTTTTTGTTGTTGTTGTTTTTTTTTTGAGACAGAGCCTCTACATAGCCTTAGCTGTCCTGCCTAGAACTTTCTATGCTAGCCTGAAACTCACAGAGATACACCTGCTCCTATTGGGAAAAAAAAAGATGTCTGTCACCACACCTGGCATGCACACCTTTTGTAAACCTTCTACTTCCCAGAAGGATTCAAACATAGAGCAAGGGTTTCAGCATTTATTTACATTTCAACTGATGCAGGCCAACAGTTTCTTTGCTTTAAAAAAAATGTCAGACATGTGGACCCAAGGAGTCATAGAACTTTGAATGAGAGATGGAAAGGGCATTACTGGCTCTGCCCTTACCTTTAAGAATAAGCTTCGGTGAGTGAGAATTTCTTCCTTTCAGCTTCATATCCCAGAAGTCTGCTTGGACTACTGTTGCCAGAAAGTTCTCTTATGCCTTTCATAAATGCCTTGTTCTGCCTTCCAGAGGCAGGGATAAGATGGCTTTGCACTGGTTCTTGTGGGTTCTGTTCTCAGCAGTTCAGAGTCCCCTGCAGCTCCTTCCCCACGGGGCACGTCTTTCTCTGCTGTCTTCCTAGTCTGCTCTGAAGACCGGAATGGGGAGAGCCGAGCTAGGGAGTGTTTGGTCAGCACCGAACACATTCATCCCCTGTAAAATCAAGTGCCACCCCACACACGGTAGAGCATTGATTCCTACAGTTGCATTAAACATCTCCCATCTTACATGCAGTATCCTTCTTCCTTTCAGTTCTAGATATTGAACCCAGGGCCTCACGGACACCTTACAAGTGCTCTGCCACTGAGCTACATCCCCAGCCCTCATTTTACTTTTGGTCTGAGAATTTCACTGTCTCAGTTAGGGTTTCTATTGCTGTGAAGAGACACTGTGACCGTCGCAACTCTTATAAAACATTCAGGTGGGACTGGCTTATAGTTCAGAGGTTTAGTCTCTTATTGTCGTGGTGGGAAGCATGGTGGCATGCAGGCAGACACGATGCTGGAGAGGTAGCTGAGAGTTCTACATCTGGATCGGCAGGCATCAGGAAGAGAGAGTGAGCAACTAGGCCTGACTTGAGCTTCTGGAACCTCAAAGCCCACCCCCTAGTGACATACTTTCTCCAACAAGGCCACATCAACTCCAACAAGGGCACACCTCCTAATAGTGCCATTCCCTATGAGCCCATGGAGCCATTTTCTTTCAAAGCACCACACTCACTTAAGTTGTTTAAGCTAGCCTTGAACTCTCTCTGTTGCCTAGGCAAGCCTTCAGTTTGTGATACTCCTGTCTCAGCCTCTTGAATAGATGAGGTGACAGTCCTGTGCCTCTAGGTTCTGTTTCTTTGTCTTTCTTCAATTTTTTCATTGGCTCCTACTTTTCCCCCTCATCAAGGTAACTTTTGATTCTCACATTATTTCTTTGTTAAAGACTTTTTTTTGGTTTTTCGAGACAGGGTATTTATTTTTAATTATTTTAATTATGTATATCTGTGGGAGGGGGTATGTGCTTGTGAGTACAGGAAATCACTGAGACCAGAGATGTCCACTGCTCCTGGAGCTTGAATCACAGGCAGCTGTGAGCCAGTCTGACTTGGGTGCTAGGAATCAAACTCAAACTCTCATTACAACAAGCTCATTACACAATCCCCACCACCAAGGCATCTTTCCTACCTCTAATATTATTTCTTAAGACGCTAAGCACCAATTATGCTAATACACAGGTGTGGGTATATGCGTCTATAATAACACATGTATCTTGAAATGTAAAATATTCTCACAGTGATGATGAAAACCAATAATGACTAAAGAATTGAAATTTGTGAATTGTCTTGCTCAACAATACAAACAGATTCAGGTAATCACATCACCCGGGACTCCAGCAAGCCTCCTTGAAGGTCCAGGTGCCCGGCTGGCAGGCCAGGGGAGTCTGCACAGCTCACAGATCTCTGCCATAATCTGAGTCAACCACAGAAGCATGAGCCACCAACAATCATCAGATAAGCTTGCTAAGGCGGAAAAGAGAAAGGAATTCAGGGTCCAGAGAGGGGGTTCGGTGGCTGAAAGCCACTTTCCACACATACTCAATGACACCCGATGACCTGTGTTTGATTCCCTGAACCCAAGTGAAAGGCTGGATGTAGTGGCTCGTATCAGTAATGTCACCACCCCTAGGACAAGTTGGTTGATGGAAACAGGAGAATAGCCCAGAAGCCGGAGTAAACAGAATGGAAAAAATAATAGAGACCCTTCCTCAACGAGGTGGAAGGAGAGAACTGACTCCTGCAAGCTGTCCTCTGACTGCCACACGTGCACCACGGCATGCATGGGCTATTGTGGTGGCCCAGAAAGACTGCCTCCGAGTATTCTACCTCCATCCCCTCCAGACACACCCCATGACAGCCCCTACCCTTTGATCACTGAGGAGCTCTCTGGCCTGACTTCAAACTGACTTCCAAGTAAGATTTCCTAACAATGGCATTTCCTTCTTTCTTTCTTTCTTTCTTTTTTTTTTTTTAAGGAGAAGGGGGTTGAAAAGTACTAAAACATGAGAGACTGGGGAGGTGGCTCAACTGGCCCAGTGGCTGCCGCACAACCATGAGGACATGAGTCCCAGGAGCCAGCACCCATGTTAAAGGCAGGCATGGACATCTATAAACCCAGCACTGGAGTGTGGGGTCAGGGGTAGAAACAGGCAGATGGGAGGGACCTGTAATCTATAGATTTGTATAATACTAACAGTGACTAAATACTAAAATGTGACTAACAGTCACATTCCCTATCTTTGACTGTTCACAACACTCCATGGAAACCTGTGTTTTGATTGTGAACAGATGATGGCTATAGGCTCCCCCCTTCTTCAGAAATAAACATATCAAGGGATGCTACTCACTAAATTGTATGGTGTGAAACAGTATCGTACATGACACATACACATGACCAACACAACCAAACATTAAGCTACACAACATGGGCTCTCTTAATTATTAGCTGTCATAGTGAGATTAAATTGGGCATTAAATTAAGTTTAAAGAGGGATTAAATTGTGACAAGAGGTGCAGTAAAGACACAATAGGCATTGAAAATAAAAGGCAATTATTCAGAATAAAATCACAGTATTAAAGATCTGAATACTTGCCTGCTTTCTTTCAAATGTAAACTCAAGTTTATTTTGGTTGAACAATAGGGATGAAAAGGTGACTTTCGTTATCTTAGTCCCTGCATTTTGAAATCTTGGGCAGTCCAGACCTTCGCTCATCACCTGTGATTGAAGCCTCTTGATGCAACGTTGGTGGCTTTTCAATGTGAGTATTAGACAAGTTCCCATATTAACATTTTCTTTTGACCAGCTTACACCTTTCCTCTTACGCTCTGTTACATATTCCCTACTAGTCAAGGAGAATTTGCCAAGTTTTAACCGCTATAATTTTTTAAAGATATATTTTACTTTTTTATGTGTATGTGTATGTGCATGAGTATGCTCACATGCATGTTGGTACCCCAGGAGGCCAGGAGAGGGCATCTGATCCCCTGGAGCTAGAGTTACAGGCAGTTGTGAACTGCCCAACTTGGATGCTGGGACAAATACTCAGGCCCTCTGCAAGAGCAGCAAGTGCTCTTAACCACTGAGCCAGCCTCTCTTCTATAATTTGTGTTACGAAAAATATTGGGGCTCTACGGACGGCCCCATTGATAAAGAACTTGTTGTGCGAGCAGGAGCACCTGAGTTCACATCCCCAGGCACATACAGATGCTGGCCATGGCAGCGCACATCTGTGAGCACAACACTTGCAGCAGTGGGGAGCAGAAACCAGGAGATCCCTGGAGCATGTTGGCCAGCCTGTCTAGCCAAATCAGCGATCTCCAGGTTCAGTGAGAGACCCCATCTCAAAATATAATGTGGTGAGTGGTTGAGGAAGACATCCACCACCAACCTCTGGCCTATACACACACAATTAATTATTTAATTTAATTAGATAATCTTTAGACATCTTCAGCATATTGCAATAAAAGGTCCTAGACATCCCAGCACAAACAACCAAGTTCTCTGCTTCACTTGTCCACTTTGAAGATGCTCAATAATGAACCATAACATTTGTAAGTAGACTGAGATAACATCAGCAGGGTACCATTTGTTAGCTGCAGCCCACAGATAAGGCTTTTTGGAATCTGAGTTTAGAGAGATCACTCCATGAAGTTTATCTTTATCAGGAATGCCTTTTCTAAGTATAGAATGAGAGGGAGAAAAAAGAATTTGATCTTACCATAAGCAAATTGGTGACATAAAACATTTTCCTTTAGAAGTGACACAATAACCCATAATTTTATTTTCAAAATCAGTCAATGCTCAGAATATTGGAGCAATTATATCTTTAACGTTTCTGAGATGAATTCTATATCCTGGATGATGGTGCCATTCTCCTCTCAAATGTTTCCTCTTTTCATACTTTCTAGACCATCATTCAAGTCTGAGATATGCATGTAGTCAGGGACAGGTTTTGCAAACATAGTAACAGGAACAATCCAGTTTCTGTTATTTTTTTTTCCAGGTATCTTTCTACCCCTCTGACGGTTCCTGGTGACCTCATTAATACAAATACTCTAACCAGAACAAAACTCAACAGGCCAGGGATGAATTCTATGAAAGGGGAGACCCACTGAGCTTGGGACCATACGGTACCTCCCATTGGGTTGGTCTGAGATCTGAAGCCCTCACTGTATGCAAGAAGCTGAACATAAGAGCCCACACAGACACCTTCACAAACATGCCTGTTTACAGACTGCCTCCCCCTAGCTGCAGCCTCTGCCAGCACTTGCCTGTCAAGCATCTAGCCTTTGAGATGCCACTGCAGCATCAGTTACCATATTTCCCAGGCCACGCAACCTTGCAAGAAAACATCCAAAAAGACAGGTACACAACAGACTTCTCGAAATTTGACTTGCACTCAGTCCGGATGACCCCTCCAGGAAACTAGCAGCTATGGACAAGGTCTCTGATTGCCCTGGGGTTCATTCCACATCCCACAGTGGACACCTCTAATATTAACCACAACCAGGCATGGGTCATGTCCTACCCACTCCAAAGCAGCCATGCTCTGACCTGGGGTAGATGTGAGTGACACATTCCTGCTGACATCTCCCCTTCCACTACAGAGCACAGTCTTGCAGATATCTTGTCTTACATTTGCTAGGTGAGGCAGAGCACTGGGTAGGGAGAGATGAGAGTGAGGAGGAGGAAGGAGAGGAGAGGAGAGATAGGAAAGGGAGGGGGAGGAAAAGAGGGATGCGGGAAGGGGAGGGGGAGGAGAGCACTACAGATTTGGCAGCTTAGGGAAAGCAGTTTATTCCCGCCCTCTCAAGCCTGCTGTGGTACCCAAGCAGCATCTCAAAGCAGTGGAGATGTCCAGTTAAGTGGAAGCAAAGCAGATTCTGAATCCCGCTGTAACGTTGGCATCCTTAGTACCAGCTCAGGTGGTCTGGCTGAATTAGCCCCATCCTCCAACTTCCTGGAGAACACTTCTACCCTCTCCAACGAGACCATCATTCCACAGTCCTGGGTCCCTTAAACAAACATGCTGGCTGTCTCCAGAGAGCCTGCCCTAGGCACTTAGGTGTCCACAGCTACTAAATGCCTCCTGCATTAGAAAGGAAGTGGTCTCCCAGGCCAATGTGTTAGAGACTATTCCCCACTTTCTCCTCTATCAGGTTCAGTGTATATGGATTTATGTTAAGGTCTTTGATCCACTTGGACTTGAGTTTTGTTCAGGGTGATAGATATGGATCTATTTGCAATCTTCTACAGGACAACATCCAGTTAGACCAGCACCATTTGTTGGGGATACTTTCTTTTTTTCCATCATATAATTTTGGCTTCTTTCTCAAAAGTGAAGTGTCCATAGGTATGTGGATTTATGTCTGGATCTTCAACTTGATTCCACTGATCCACGTGTCTGTTTTTATGCCAATGTCTTTCAGTTTTTATTACTATAGCTCTGTAGTAGAGCTTGAAATCAGGGGTGGTGATACCTCTGGAAGTTCTTTTATTGCAGAGGGTTGTTTTAGCTATCCTGGATTTTTTGCTTTTCCATATGAAGTTGAGTATTGTTCTTTTAAGGTCTGTAAAGAATTGTGTTGGGATTTTAGTGGGAATTGCATTGAATCTGTAGATTGCTTTTGGTAAGATTGCCATTTTACCATGTTAATCCTACTGATCCATGAGCAGGGGAGATCTTTCCATCTTCTGATATCTTCTTCAGTTTCTTTCTCCAAAGCTTTAAGTTCTTGTCATACAGGTCATCCAACAACTGATGCAAACAGGTGCAAACCCCCAGCCAAACACTAGGCAGAACTGGGGGAATCCTGCCAAAGAGGAGGAGCAAGGATTGTAGGAGCCGGAGGGGTCAAGGACACCACAAGAAAACTCACACAATCAACTAACCTGGGCTCATAGGGACTCACAGAGACTGAACCAACAACCAGGGAGCCTGCATGGAACTGACCTAGGCATCTGTGTTCCAGTTGTGTAGCTTGGTCCTCTTGTGGGACTCCTAACAATGGGAACAGGGGCTGTCTCCAACTCTTTTACTGGCTGTTGGGACCCTACTCCCCATACTGGGTTACCTTGCCCAGCCTTAACACATGGGGAGATGCTTAGTCTTACTGCAACTTTATATGGCATGTTTTGCTGATATTCGTGGGAGATCTGCCCTTTCCTAAACAGAAACAGAGGAGTGGATTGGGGGGCAGGAACAGAGGGGAAACGGGGGAGGGGGCAGAGAGAAGAGGAGGGAGGGGAAACTGTGGCTGAGATGTAAAATTAATTAATTAATTAATTTTACAAAAGGAAGGGAGCACCTGCAGACTGCTTCTCTGTAGACATTGTGGGGCAGCTGCATGTCAGGATACTGGGGACTCATGCTCAGTGGCTACTGAGGACCCTAGAAACAGACTTCCTGAGAATTCCTGAGACTTCCTGGTAATGGCACCCAGCTTGGAAGTATCATGTGAAAAGAGAAAAATACAGATATTCTGTCAGCAGCACAGACTTGTATGTTTGTGCGTATGCCCACGTACGTGTGTGCACATGCATATGTGCCCACGCACATGTGTGCACCTGCGTGTGGAGGTGAGAGGTCAACTTTGGGTGCTCTTCCTACTTACCTTTCTCCTTGTTTTTGAGACAGGGTCTCTCATTGGCCTGTCCCCCCTATTAGGCTAGACTGGCTGGCTGATGTGCCCAACTTCTTTCCATGGGTGCCGGGAATCAAACACGGGTCCTCAGGCTTGCCAGCAAGCAATTTTACAGCTTAGCGTCTTCTCGGTGGTGGGGGCCGAACCCAGAGCCCTGCTTGTGTTGAACAAGCACTCAGCTCTTGCACTGCAGCCCCAGTCCCAACCATGAAGATTCTCATGTGAATTCTCTCTTTATACCATCTTCGTCTTTGAGACAGGGAGTCGGTATGTAGCCCAGGCTGACCTCATATTGTATGTTTCCCAGGCTAGCACTGAACTCGTGATCCTCCTATCTCAGGTCCCCATGCTGTGACTATAGGCATGCCCAACCATGCTCATTTATGTTTTGTTGTGTGTGTGTGTGTGTGTGTGTGTGGTATAGTGTGCACACATGTAGAGGCCAGGGGAGGACATCTGGTATCCTCTTCTGCTGCTTTACTCCTTAGTGCTCCTGAGACAGGGCCTGTCGCTGTTTCTGTCAATCTCATTGGCCAGCAAGCTCCCCAGATCTGCCCCTCTCTGGCCCCCAGTTGCTGGGGGCCACACACACACAGCTATGCCCATGTTTTTTTGGTGCTGAGGATTCAAACTCAGGTCCTGAGGTTTACATAGCAGGCCCTCTTACCCACTGAGCCGTCTCCTCAGACTCTGTTCTGTTTTGTTTTAAAGAAAGAAGAACAACACAATCTCTCCTTTTTTGATGTTTTGGAAAATTATGGTTAAAAATGATTTCTAGGGTAAAGTAAACACATACAATTTGGAAATAGCTGTCCAGAGTTTTAACTATCTGTGAGGATAATACCCAGGTATCTTGAGGGTAATACCCAGGTACCTCATGCTCCCAGCAGCCTCCTCCTCTCATGTCAGATTTAGGTACTCACTGAAGTCTCAGTTGTTCTACAGCAAAAAGGTTAAAAAATAAAAAAGACCACACACACACACACACACACACACACACACACACACACACACACACACACAAATCAACTTTCTGAGGAAGCTGGAAGGCTGTGCCTGGATTAAGGTGGACAACTAGATCAGAACCGGTGACCGTGTGCGAGCAAAGTCTGTTCGTTTTCCTCTCGTCCCAGGCTGGGAACAACTGCAGCTGTGGAGCCTTCCACACCCTGGCCCCTTCAATGCCTTTATTCAGATCTCCTGGTTGCCACATAACAACAGTTCACTGGGTTCATCTGCCTTTGTTCCTCAGCTTTTCCCCGCCCCTTCGTTAAGTGCACAAGGGTCCTCTATTTGGCCTCGTCCAGGAGTTCTCTGATGGACACGAGTTGTTTCCCGTGCTTTTAAAGAGTTGCACTCCGGAGATGTCCTGCTGCAGGGCGGGTGTCCACAGTTTCCAGATCACAGGTCTCCTTCTGGATGCAAAGTCTAATTTATTCGTTATTCCTGCTACAATTCTTGTTACTAAAAAAAGCAAAGATGATCTCTTTGGCGATGTGCAGGAAAACTGAGTGTTCTGTTTTATAACGATGGAGTCAGGATGCTTGGATTGGTGATGGCCCTGTCTGTCTTGTTCTGTTTCTCTCTCGGGAACAGGGAGCCTGGCTTCCTTCCTTCCCCTCCTTAAGCTGTTACTTGGTGGGAGCTGGAAAGTGGTGCTGTTTAGCATGTAAATAAACCAACACTTTTTCCAGTAAATGGCTCTGTCTACATTATGTGCCAGGAACTCTTTTCTTCACAATGAGGAATTCAGTTCCTGTACTGTATTTTTCCCCCTGTCCTTTCACGGAGGGAAAGGTGATCGTGCAATTATGGAAGTCCTTTTTGCTTTATATTTTTTCCCAATTGTGCCCTAATTTTGCTAGTCTCCTTACAGACAGCATTTCCATTGTTAAGTCACGTCGTATGGCGTTTTATGAATTAATCCACTTCTTGGAGTCCAATGTTTAATAAATGATGTAAATGAAGGCTGTAGCCCCAAGATCTATTTAAAGAGCTGTGCTTACACGCCACGGTTCTGGTTAGATGAGGGGGCACATGCTTCTGCATTTTTATTTGAGCCCCACTGAAGCCGGTCATTATATTGTGAATAGCACAGCGCAGCTATACCGAGCTTTAAAGGCCCTTGTGCACCCGCCCATGAGATGATTGACGTTGGCTAGAACTCGATGCAATGTTACACTATTTTAATTCTTTCCCAGGCAGTGTTATCTTTGATCACTTCCTATTCACTGGGAGAAACTCCATACAATTGCCATCCCACATCATGTTGTGGGGATGGTGCCAAAGCTCCCTGGAATTTAGCTGTTCAAGGCAATTTCCCCACCCTTGGGCTGCTCGTTAAAGGGATGTGGCTTCGAACTTTAATGAATAAGGTAGACTGAAAATTCCACTTTTCTTTCAAAGAGACTCGGTTTTCTTTCTCTTTAAAAGTGTTTTCTGCTGCTGATTTCTTTGTTTAACTGGAATTGATCCTCGCCAGCCTAGCCATGGCTGCAGTTCAGCATGCAAAGCGGTTCCTTGTCACATTCCCTTTGTAATTCAAGTGTATAATTTTATCAAAGAATGCCATAAAAATATTTGGATTTTCACTCAAAGAAAGTACGCCATTGCGGAGGGGTGCTATAGCTACCATCTTGTCTGAGGTGAAGCGGTTCTTCTTCAGATGTTTGTCCTGTTTTAGCAAACACTGAATTAATGTTCTTTTTACCCTGGGGATAGTGAGGCCTCGAAACGCACTAAAAAGTTGATCAAGAAAGAGTCAAGTGGGAAAAAGGACGGGCAGTGACCAGTGCTTAGGAAGGGCCCTCTTTTTAAAACACAGCCGGGGAAAGCTCAGCCGGATTTGAGTTCATTTCCCTCATTAAAGGTGAGCATTAGCAGAAATGATGACTCAGTTGGTCAAGCGCTGGCTGGACAGTCAGAGGGCCCGAGTTCAGCTCCTCAGCACCGCGTCAAGAGGCAGGCCCCTCTATCCATCAGTTGTCCCAGCAGCAAGGAAGCTGAGTCAGGCTTTGTGGACGGCCAGTCTAGTCACAAGGGCTCCAGGGTCAGTGAGTGCGCTGGTTAGGTTTGCGGGTTTTTTGTTTTGTTTTGTTTTGGTCAACTTGACATAAACTAGAGTTGTCTGGGAAGAGAAAACCTCATTTGAAAACAACAACAACAACAACACGCTTCCATTGGATTGGCATGTGGACAAGTCTGCCCAGCATTTTCTTGATGTGGAAGGGCCCATCCCACTGTGGGCAGTGCCACCCCTGGGCAGGTGGTCCTGGAGTTTATAGGAAAGCAGGCTGCTGAGGCTAGAGAAATGGATCAGCAGCTAAGAACACTGGCTACTCTTCCAAAGAACTGGGGTTTGATTCCCAGTACCCACGTGGTGACCCCTAATCACCCGCAACTCCAGTCCCAGGGGACCAGGTGCCTTCTTCTGGCCTCCTCAGGCACAGTATGCTCGTGGTACACAGACTTATACGTAAGCATAATATCCATACACGTTTAAAAAATGAAAACAAAACTAAACACAAAGCTGGCTGAGTTAGCCAAGGAGAGCAAGCTAGTATCAACATGTCTCTGAGGCCACTGCTTCAAAGCCTGCTTCCAGGTTTCTGGTAGAGCTCCTGCCCCAACTTCCCTCCATGATAGACTGTAAGCTGTAAGCTGGAAAAAAAAAAAAAAAACCTCCTTCCCGGGCTGCTTTTGGTCATGGGGTTTATCACAGCAAGAGGAAGCAAACTAAGACAAGTATTTTTAGACCTTGTCTAAGAATCGAGAGCCATTGAGAAAGATACCTAGCTCTGACTTCTGGCTTCCAAAAGCACGCACACACATGTGTACACACAGCTGAATACACAGGCCACAATACACATAAATACTCTACCACACTCAGAAAGAGAGGGAGGGAGGGAGGGAGGGAGAAGGAAGGAAGGAAGGAAGGAAGGAAGGAAGGAAGGAAGGAAGGAAGGAAGGAAGGAAGGGAAAAGGGCAGGCTCAAATTATCTTTGTTCTTTTTCAATACTTCAAATAAGTCTAAAATTTTATTTCTGTCGCCTAGTGAATCAGGAACAGAAAACAGCACTCAGAGGATGGGGTGAGGGGGGTTGTTAAGTGGTATTCTGGAAGTCTGAGTCACACCTAGCATTAGTGTGTCACCAGCATGGGAGGAAAGAATATGCTTCATGCTGAGCCTTGGAGATCTTTGCTAATTCACACAGTGAAGGCCAGTGGCCCAGGCCCTGAGCTCTAGGGGTGTGCGTCACAGTTCCCTAACAACCAGAGGAGAGTGGGGTCTGGGATTGTAGAGAGGCATCAATTTATTTGAAACAAGGAGTAAACAATAGGAAAATAATGAGGGAGCAGCGCTAACTTGTCCTTGCCCTGCACAGGGTGTGCTTCTAGTAAAATCAATTATTCACTGTTACTTGAAACTCAGATCTAACTGGGCAGCCTGCATTTTATCTGGCAGCCACAGGTCTGGGGTCTTTTTGTCTGAGGAACAGAGTTACAGTCCCGTGACCACCTTCTGTTAACTAACACACACTACAGGTGGCAGAGAACGATGTGCCCGTGCATGGCATCTATGTCTGAGCTATTTCTTGTCCATATTTAAACTTAACCTTAGTCACAATTCCAGGGAGATGGACAGCATCCAACTCACTTCCAAAGGAAAGTGAGACTCAAAGGCATTATCTGATTTTTCATCTCACGTACCAGAGAGATAACTCACCTCAAATTTCCCGGTCCCGAGCCCTGTGTCTTTCATGCAATCACAGTGACCGGCGTTGTCCCACAGCCGCTGGGCTCTCTCCACTAGACAAAGCTTCTATTCCTACACTTTCTCTGTCATGTTTCCTACCCAAGTGGCCGCTTCCTGTCCAAAGCTATTTATTCACTCTTCCTTGTCCCTGGCTAAAGCCACCATCAGTCCTGGGAGATAGTACAAAGAGAGCCTATTGTGATGGATTTCCCTCCCTCAGGCCTTTCTCCTAATCTTGCGTTTGAAAGTTCCCTCTGAATGAGTTGACACTCAACTGGAAACTGAGTGTTCCTGTGACCCTGAACTAGCTTGACTTATGACTCCAGTTAGAGATTTTTTTTTTTTCCCTTTCTGTTCTTGGTGTAGAAATTTTGATTTTGCCAGTCACACCACAGAATTTGGAATTGAAGAAAGAACTTTAAGAACTTTAAATTTATTTCTGAATTGCAATTGTTATTTTCCTTGATGGTTTAACACAAGCCATAAAACATCCCACTATGTGGAAACGTAAGAATTAGAACAGAGGGCCGGGAAGATGGTTCAGATGGCAGAAGCGATTGCCTCACAAGCATGAGGACCTGAACGGATCACCCCCGAGGCACCTGCAAAGGAGTCAGGCCTGGTGGTACACCCCTGTAATCCCAGCACAGGAAGATGGAAACTGGCAGATTCCTGGGGTTCTCTGGTCAACTAGTCTATGGAAAATTCCAGGCCTATGAAAGACCCTGTCTTAAAAACAAAGTGGATGGTACCTGAGGAATGAGAGCTGAAGTTGCCCTCTGGGCTTCATGTACACACATGCGTACCTGCACACTCAATGGGGGAGGGAGGAGGAACTTCGCTTTCCCTTAACAGATTGATGTATATTCTTTCAAGATCTTTTCTTGTATCTTTATCAATATACATGTTTTAACTAGTTTACAAAGCCATGAACACATTTTTCACCTATCGTACCACTTCCTTATCAGTATCCATAGTCTTACCTTTTTAATTTTTGATGATCACACAATATTCCATTGCATGTATGGATGCACCACAATGTATTGAATTAATAGTCTACTAGTGTATTTTGGACTTGCCCCGGAGTTTTCTTATTTTTAGCCAACACTCCAGCTTCTGTATTTCTAGAGAGTAGAGTCTGAGAAATGCAATATCTAGGCCAGATGTGCCTGTTGTGTATGTGAGGGTGAATTGCTGAGGGCCCCCTCCCATAAGGATTTTGCCTTTTCCTTCTCACCATTTCTTTTTGACTTTATCTTGGGGCTTTCCATTTTTCTTATGTTTTATAGAAGACACGAATGTTTTGTCCCTTGGATGCAGCAAGGATTCTCCACCCAATTTATCCTTACCTTTTTCATTTTTATTATGGTATTTTTATTGTGCAAAACTGTTAAATTGTTAGGGAGCCCAATAATCCAGTTATGTGCAATACCTACTTATCCTACCCTTCTAGAAATGCCTTCCATGTGCCAGGATTATATGTCACTCGCCTCCTTTTCTGGTGCTCTCATGGTTTTAGACTTTTATATACCAATCTTTGAAATGTCTATCACCCATTTCAATGTAAACAGTTCAGCAGAGCGCTAACTTTATATTTTCCAAATGGCTAGCCATCTGACTTCTCCACCACTTCTCTATTGACTGGAAATGACACTTTCATCACATGCACAATGTCTATGTATACTTAGGTCTATTTCTAGATGGAGTGTTATGATTGCTTTCTGTTTCTCCCTGGTCCTGAGTCAGGAATATATATTAATATATATATATATATAATATATATATATATTATATATATATATATATATATATATGTTTTTTAAACACTGAGATTCTTGATCCATTTTACCAGGACAGGAATCATGGGTGGAAGAGGAGAAACTCTTCCATTGTTGGCAGTCCCGAGCTTTTGGCTGTGAAAGCCTTAGAGGCTGGACCCAGGGCCTTATAGCTCCAAACCATGTGTTCTAGTTTCATGTCACTGTGACCAGAGCTTAAGGCACAAAGTCCCATCAGATCCACAGCCAAGAGCAGAGAGAAATCAATGTGTGCCTGCTCTTGCTTGACTTTTGGTACCCAGCTGGATTTCTTCACTCTTGCACAGTTCAGGACCTCCTGCCTAGGGAATGGTGCTACCCACCCTGGTCCGGGTCTTCCATAGCAATGAACTTAATTAAGATAGCCCCCCACCCCCCAGGCCAACCTGATATGAGACTTTCTTCCCAGGTAATTCCAAAATTACCTCAAGTTGACAAGTAAAATGACCACAGTCTGAGACCTTAGAACTTCCAGACTTTAAAAGCAATGACTTCCGCTGTGGGCAATCAAGTTGGAGGGTTATTGCTCTGGGCTTTAACCACCAAGGGCCCTAGCACTTGGGAGCTCTTGTAATCCTTGGCTTCTGGTAACACTAAATAGCGGCAGCACATAGCAACCTTTAGAACCAGAACTGTGCTTTGTTCTAAAGCTTCAGTTGCCGTGCAGCTCTCAAGGTATCCGTGGTTTCAGTATAAACTTCCCTTACAGCATCTGTGGAGCATTCAGAACAGCTGGTTCTGACCCGGGAGAGTACAACTGGTTGTTGACTCATAATTCTTCACTCAAAGAAGCTAGGATATCAGGGGAGAATGTAGCAGCTATGAGTTAAGGAACCAAGTCACTGCAGCCCCTAACACCTTGTCTATAAGGAAGTAAATGTTTCAAGGGGGTGCTTGCAAAAAAAAAAAAAAAAAAAAAGGCACATTGTTAACTTTAATGGTATTTAACGGTGCTTTAATATTGCTTGGCTCCTGACTCAGTGCTCCAGGGAGAAGTTGTAGCTGGAGGCTTTTCTGTGTCCTGCCCAGTCCCGCAGATGCTTATAAAATAAACACTCAGAGGCTTATGCTAATTATAAATGTTTGGCCTATGGCTCAGGCTTATTACTAACTAGCTCTTACAACTTAAATTAACCTGTTTCTATTAATTTATATTTTGCCACATGGCCATGGCATTACCGGTCTGTTAACATCTTGCTCCTAGGGTGGCTGGCTGGCTTCTGCCAGACTCTACCTTTTTCTCCTCTATCTCTGCTTGGATTTCCTGCCTGGCTCTATCATGTCTTGCCATAGGCCAAAGCAGTTTTGTTCCCCAACCAGTGGACATCCTACATCAAGAAGTGGGTCTTCCTGATCCATCTTGTTAAAGCAAGCTTTTGTTCCATCACGCTGATTCTCCCCCAGCTGTTGTCACTTTATTACATCATCTTAGCAACACATCAAACATTTTCCCATTCTTTTCTTAGTGATGGTGATTGTAGTAGAATTGGACCTAGGGTCTTGCCTGGGCATGTTAGGCAAACATTATATTGCTGAGCTATATCCCTGGCCAAAAACTTTTTCATTGTTTTTTATTGGGCTTTAATGAATATGCAAATCATATTTTGACTATAAAATTAAATAACAGAAGATAATTGAGTAAAAAAACACATTCTATTTACTATTCGTGGTCATAGTTTTTGCTATGTAATTTGAAGTGTTCCCTTCCAATCCTCAATGGATATGTTTATAAATCAAAAACAGGGCAATGTGCAGAAAAACACAAAATAAATGGGCTTATTCCAGTGTTGGGCAGGCAACCAGAGCCTACCAGGAAAGCTGCTAAGTGGTAAGCCAGTTCCACACTATGTGGAAAGTAGCTGCTGATCCCAGCTGTCCCCGCTGTCCCCTCAGGGCTACTCCAGTACCTCTGGCATGGCATTTTTCCTTGCATCAGGTTTTGCATGGACATTCACAGATGACATTTGTGTGTGTGTGCCTTTTTCTGTCCTTTTTGTGTAGGTTTATAGCAGCTGCACAGAAAGATTTGAAAATACTTCAATTTTTCTTTCTTTTTATTCTCTGGAAAAACCTAAATGTCACAAGAGTCCTGAGTTCTCTTGGTAAAACTTACTTATCTAGCCAGCCAGCCTTTGCAAGAAGAAGAAGAGCAGCAGGTGCAATTTTGACTGTTGTGTTTACCATATTCCATTAGTTGAGAGAACTATGGTAATGTCCGCTTTCTTTGGAGCTTATGTTTACAGCATGTTTACAGCATGGGCCACAGAGTCAGGCTTCTTTGATTAAATCCCATGGCCACTTAGCATCTTTTTCTTTAACAGACTATTTTGTTATTGTTGTTGTTACAGTTTAGATTTGGAATATTTAAGAGTCCCCATTAAACCCTGCATCCACTGCTCCCCAGTATTAACATCTTATGTGTGATTCCAACCAATGCTGAAATGTTATTATTAGCTAAAGACCATACCTTAGATCCCTTCCATTTCTACCAAATGTCCCCTTTTCTGTCCCAGGATTCCACCAAGAATGCCACATTGCATTTAGTGGTCATGTCTTCTAGAATGCTTTTTTTTTTTTTTTCTTTTCAAGACAGGGTTTCTTTGCTGCTCAAGTTTCTCCACCTTCAGCCTTGGGAGTTCCTTTCAGTTGGCTTCTGTGACCCTCACTGAGGGGCCCTGGGGTTTGGGTTTGAACACAATCTTATCTTCTGGTCCTAACAACTGCCCCTGTCCTGCATCACTGTTAGTTCAAGGAGTCTTGGCTACTTGTACTGGGGAGTGATATTAGAAAAAGAGGTCTGGGGTTTCAGTGTGCTCAGTGCTTCTGGATTCTTCTTTTCCTGCTCTATTTAATGCAATTATCTGTCCCTTGTTGTGTGGACCATGTTGTTCTCATAGTTGGAATTTTCTAACAATTTTTAAAGAAACAGCCAAAGCTAGGTGGGTCCTTGGTTCCCTGCAGTGTCGGTACCCAGGTGGAGGCCTTGAAACTCTCCCTAGGTTTTTATATTTCATTAGAGTTTAACATAAACAATTCTGTTTTTATTCCACCAACATTTATAGTACTCAGGCAACAAATGGAAAGAAAGTAGACTAGTTAAGTCAGGTGTGTTGGTGCCTGCCTGTGACCTAGCACTCATGGAGCCCTGGTTGGGGAACTGATGAATGTTCATGGCTCTGTAGTAAGACCCTGATTCAGAGCAACAAGAATCATGAGAGGAGGGAGAAATCCTAAGGGAGGGGGAAAGAGAGAGTAATGGAATATATGTGATAAGAAATCAGAAAAGGGGGCTGCATTCAACCCACAGGCTCATAGGTTTGAATGCTCAGTCATTAGGGAGTGGCTCCACTTGAGAGGGATTAGGAGGTGTGGCCTTGGTGGAGGAAGTGTGTCACTGGGCATGGGCTTTGAGGTTTCAGATGCTCAAGCCAGGCCCAGTGTCACTCTTCCTTCTGCCCATGGACCCGGATAATGAACTCTCAGCTTCTCCAGCAGCCTGCGCGCTGCCATGCTCCCCACCATGACGACAATGAACTAAACCGCTGAAACTGTAAGCCAGCCCCAATTAAATGCTGTCCTTTGAAAGAATCGAATAGTCATGGTGTCTCTTCATAGCAACAGAACACTGACTAAGACAGGGACTACTGGGGGCCAACAAGATGCAGCAGGAGGGAGGGGAGTGGGGGAGGGGAAACAAAGTACAACAACACATATGTATGAGAACACTGTAAGGAGACCTATTGCTTTGTGTGCTAACCTAAAAAGTTAGCTTAAAAAACAAAAAGGATGGAGGGAAGGGAGACCGAAGAAAACAAGGAAGGAAGGGAGGGAGGGAGGGACTGAGAAGGGAGGGAGGAAGGAAGGAAGAAGGAAGGATTTGCAGTCAATATTGGACAAAGAGACTTCTGAACTAGATCTGAACACACAGCCTGACTCCCTCCAATGTTTTTTTGTGGCATGGTCAGTTCTGAAGGCATTAGGTGTCTTGGATTTGACTCCACAGGATCTAAATTTGTTAAAAACTGACCGGCTTCTTCACCACCAGAGCACTTAACTTCACCGAGGTGATGGCAGAAGGGAGTGGGAGCTCCTAAACAAAGCCACACTCATGTGTGGCTATGACCTTCCCTTCAGCACAATTTGTAAGATTTATTAAAACTTCTCAGAAAAGATGAAGAAAGTGGCTATTCTTTTGAGTTTTTTCATGATTTTCTATTTCTTTTCTAATACTTTAAGTGTGCCCCCTACCATGTTGTTTTATCCCTTTGGTTAGACCTCGATAGAGACTAGCTCATTTGACCAACAATTTTTTTTTTTTTTTTTTTTTTTTTTTTTTGGTTTTTCGAGACAGGGTTTCTCTGTGTAGCTTTGCGCCTTTTCCTGGAACTCACTTGGTAGCCCAGGCTGGCCTCGAACTCACAGAGATCCGCCTGGCTCTGCCTCCCGAGTGCTGGGATTAAAGGCGTGCGCCACCACCGCCCGGCTTGACCAACAATTTTAAAGACAACAATTCATTATATGTATCACATTTGTCTTCACACCTCCCATGTCAGTAATTTCCAACTTTCTGCTTAAGCTGAGAGTAAATTAGCTCTATTTTGTCATCCCTTCTTTTTCTGGTTTCTTGAATTGAATGCTTAGCCTTTGATTTAGTTACTTTTTTTTTTTTTTCTCGAGACAGGGTTTCTCTGTGTAGCTTTGCGCCTTTCCTGGATCTTGCACTGTAGACCAGGCTGGCCTCGAACTCACAGAGATCCGCCTGCCTCTGCCTCCCAAGTGCTGGGATTAAAGGCGTGCGCCACCACCGCCTGACTAGTTACTTTTCTATTACTGTGTTAAAGCACCACCATGAAGGCATTACAGGAGAAAGGAATATTTAGATTTATGGTTCCAGAGGAATAAAAGTCCATCACCATTACAGTGGAGAAGCATTGCACAGGGCAAGCAAGGTGACTGGAACTGGAAACTGAGAGCTCACATTTTGATTTGTATGTAGGAAGTAGAGAGAGCAAACTTGAAATGCTAGGAGTCTTTTGAAGCATGAAAGCCATCCTTAGCAACATACCTCCTTCAGCAAGACCACACCTCCTAAGCTTCCCCAAACAGCCACCAAGGAGGGACCAAGTATTCAAATGCCCAGGCTACGGGGGCCATGTCAGTCAAACCACCCCAACCACTGAATTTTAGTATTCCTTGTCTTGTTACAAATGTGCTTTAGACAGTAAGTGCTCTCTCTCAATATTATTTTGGCCCCATCGCAAGAATTTGATGGGCTGTACTTTGGTTTGTGTCAATTTCTAAAGGTTCTATAATTTACTTTGTATTTTCTTTTTAAGCTTCATTATCTAGAACAAAGTTTTTAAATATCCAAAGTGTTAATTTCCAGTTTAACTGAAGTATAGACAGAGAAGATAACACCCATGATTTCTATCTATAATCTATTTTCTGAGATTTCTTTGTGGCACAATACATGAACATATGTTTTGAAATATTGAATAGTTTTGAGTAGAATTACTATTTTCTGTTTATTGGGCATATAATCCCTCTTTCTTGATATGTATCATAATTATACATTATGTTTTTTAAATCTCTATGTCTTCATTTATCTGTCACAGTTTCAGTTAATATTGCTCTTATCTTTTCTAGCAGTTTTTACATTGCAGTCTATAACTATAAGCATTTGTAACTATCTTATTTACTTCGTGGATTATTTCTCTGGGTAGCTCAAATGCCCTGTTCCATCCAATATTTTCCCTCCTGATCTAACTGTGGCTTAGCTCCATGTTTCCACTTGTTTTTTTTTTTTTATGTTAAGATTGGATTGCTTTTATGATTTGATTTGTAGCAAGAACTTGCATTATGCTATTTCTCATCACCCTTGAAAACCAGGGAAAATGCTGTAGGTTTAAGTTTCATTTTCACAAATGTGTTCTTAGTTTTTTTCAATTTGTAGCTATTGTGAGTAGAATATTTTCTTCTATTATATTTTCTAATTAGTTATTATGTTTCTAGTAAACTCATTTTGAGTACTGTTTTCTGTATGTTGGACACACCTTCTAGCCAGCCACATAATCACAGTATACTTCTAGTAACCATTTTCAGTTCACTCATTTACTGTAGTAGTTAGTCTGTGTCAACTTGGCCCAAACCTAGACACATCTGGAGAACAGACTCTCATTTAAGGAGCTGCTGCTTCAGCTCCTGGCTTTAAGCTTCTGCCTTGAGTTCTTGCTTGGCTTCCCTTGATGGTGGCTGTAAGCTGCAAGATGAAATAAACCCTTTCCTCCCCAAGTTGCTTTTGATCATGGTGCTTATCACTGCAGCTGAAAGCTAGCTAGGACATGTACTGTGTCAGTCATGATGATTTGACTTCTCCTCTTTACCTTTCATTTTCACATTTGGTTTTCTTGTCATGTTGCATTGGCTAGCACTTTAGTAAGCAGTTGAAACTACCCATAGGGGCTTCCTTGCTTTACCTTGCTGTTTTTAAAATGAGTGCAATGAGTTATCATGGAAATAAAGTTCTCCAGTGAGACATGTGTTTTATTGAGAATAACCTGTAACTAGAGTTTTCCTGTCTGGCCCACAGTCAGGACAAATCTCTGTCACCAGCCAGCCCCACAGCTGCTCAGACCCAACCAAGTAAACACAGAGACTTATATTGCTTACAAACTGTATGGCCATGGCAGGCTTTCTTGCTAACTGTTTTTATAGCTTAAATTAATCCATTTCCATAAATCTATACCTTGCCACGTGGCTTGTGGCTTACCAGCATCTTCACGTGCTACTTGTCATGGCGGCAGCTGGCAGTGACTCCCTCTGCCTTCCTGTTCTCTCAATTCTCCTCTCTGTTAGTCCCGCCTATACTTCCTGCCTGGCCACTGGCCAATCAGTGTTTTATTTATTGACCAATCAGAGCAATTTGACATACAGACCATCCCACAGCAATAACCTAGAACAAAGGTAGCAGAGATTCACACAAAAAGTTCACTTTTCCCAGTATCAAGGGAGTTAACACATGTTCATGCCATGCATAGCTTAACAACGCCTCGTGTTTGTGAGTCTCTTGACTTTTTCTCATGGTTATAAGAAAACTAGTCATACACCTGTGTCTATCCTTTTATCAAGGATGCCAACCACCCCCTCACCCCCACACAATTGTCCCCTTGGCAAGGGAGACTGGGACTGGGGACTGTTACGGTTCATCCATGTTTTAGCTTGAGTTGTGCAAAAAGTTTTGAATTCTCTTAACTCATTTTGGTTATTTTCCTATTTCTAATTTTGTATTTTTGTGGTTTCTCATGTTTCTTTGATCAGTCTAACAAGAATTGACTGTGGGGTTTTTTATTTCCTCCTTAAAAACCAGCCCTGGATTTGATTCTGCCATGTTTTGTTCGCTACTCCATCCATTGCTGTGTTTACTTTATTGACTCGTTACTTTTTCTTGTTAGTGGTTATTTGTTGTTACTTGGGTTAGTTATTTTCTGCCAACTTGAATTCTTTAATGATTAATAGTGAGAGACTTAAAGACTGCATTTTTCTCAGAGAGCTTTAGGACACAGTCTGGGTTGCTTTTGTTATTTATTTATTTATTTATTTATTTATTTATTTATTTATTTTTTGGTTTTTTTCGAGACAGGGTTTCTCCGTGTAGCTTTGCGCCTTTCCTGGATCTCGCTCTGTAGACCAGGCTGGCCTCGAACTCACAGAGATCCGCCTGCCTCTGCCTCCCGAGTGCTGGGATTAAAGGCATGCGCCACCACCGCCCGGCTTGTTATTTATTTTTAGTTACTGTGCATTTGTGGATCTGATGCCTCTCTCTCTCCCTTCCCACTCCTCTGCCATTAAAGTAGACTAGGAAGTGTGTGATTATATACCATGGATGAAGCTGTGTTTACCTTCCTTTGCTGTTACTTTAGTTTTATTGCATGGTGGTGGTTAAAAAACAAAACTAACCTTTAATGTTTAGAATTTACTGAGGTTTTGCTTGTTACTCAATTTTTATAAATAAATGGATACGAAGAGAAATGGGCAGGTCCAGCCAGCTTCTTGTTTGTTTTGTGTTTGTCTACTTCCTTATTTAGGCCTTCTATATGGAAGTCATTAGTGCCTAAAAAAGTGTGTTGTCTACCTTTATTATTCAGTTTTTAAGAGTTTGCCCCTTTTCCTGCAATTTTCACTTTGGTTTAATGTTAAATTGTTTGATATATAAAATACATGAAATGAGCCGGGCGGTGGTGGCGCACGCCTTTAATCCCAGCACTCGGGAGGCAGAGCCAGGTGGATCTCTGTGAGTTCGAGGCCAGCCTGGACTACCAAGTGAGTTCCAGGAAAGGCGCAAAGCTACACAGAGAAACCCTGTCTTGAAAAACAAAAACAAAAACAAAAAAAATACATGAAATGTACCATTTCTCTGTGGCTTTTCCAGCTCAATGGTCTCCTGAAATTTGTTTGCCTGATACTAATATCGCAAATACAGCTTTCTTTTCTACCTGCTGCCTAATGTGATGGCAAAGTGTCTAACCCTAAAGTCAGATAGATTCAGAAGGCATGGGGCGGGGGGACAACACAATGGCAGGAACTCTCTGAGGACCACAGCAATACACAAAAGCCACCTTATGCCACTTTATGCAAAAAATATGTCTATGAGGATATTTGTCCAGACACCACCCTTGTGATGGATGCTCAGAGCTGAGGATTGCTGTTTCAAAGCAATATAAAGACATTTCCAAGTGTTATCTGAGAGATCCTTGTCTTCTTCTGTCTACCCAGATTTGGTTAGGATCTATCAGAACATCCATTTCTCAGATTTTTCAATCTCCCTGCTCATTCATTAATAAGATTGCTCTCTCTGGAGTCTGTATTATGGAGGTTGACAGTATCTTTGGCTGTCCTAATTTCTAAGTCTGTGCCTCAAAGCATGTAGCTGGATTCAGTTTCTAATCCCTTAGATAAGTTTTTTTAATATAACTTAATTTTTATGACCTTTGCATTTATGCTTACAATACCCATGTTTCATTTCAATTTTGTAGTTTTATTTCATATTTTCTGTGTTAGATTTTTCTTCCTAAGACTTTTCTTGTTTCTTTTTCCTTTCAAAGTATCCTTTGGATGTTCTGCCTCCTGATTTTCCTTAGGGGCAGATGGAAAATACCTACTTTGTTTTAATTCTAACTTATGGCCATCTTTGTAATCTTAAAGAGTGGACTGAAATCTCCCCTTGCCAGTCAGAAGGAGAGTCACCAGAGGACACCAAGTATCTTTACATTGCTTTTGTTTAGATTATATTTTTCCCAATTTTAATTTATATATTTTAATCTATTTAACTAGTAAACATTTTCTATCCCAGACCATTATTATTTTTTAAATAATTTTTTTGTTTTTGATATTATAATATAATTAAATCATTTCCCCCTTCATTTTTCTCCCTACAAACCTTCCCTTTGTCTTTCAAACTCTTGGCCTCTTTTTTTATTAATTGTGTGTATATATATATAAAATATAAATATATAATATGCATATTATATATATGTATATATATCCCTAAATACATAAACACACCCTGCTCAGTCTATGTAATGTTATCTGTATACACGTTTTCAGTCAAAAGATATGGTATTTTGGGGAAAGAGGTTCTGATTTTATTTCCATAGGAAATGAGAGAGTCTGGATTAAGAAAATTCAGGTTTAAGCCGGGCGGTGGTGGCGCACGCCTTTAATCCCAGCACTCGGGAGGCAGAGCCAGGCGGATCTCTGTGAGTTCGAGGCCAGCCTGGTCTCCAAAGCGAGTTCCAGGAAAGGCGCAAAGCTACACAGAGAAACCCTGTCTCGAAAAACCAAAAAAAAAAAAAAAAAAGAAAATTCAGGTTTGATCAAGGAAGAACTCCTGAAAAATCTCTGCTGGGAATGGATGGCCCAGATGATCCAACATTTCAGAGAGCCTCTGTTGCAGTTCCCTCTGAGTTCTGCACCCAGAACAGCTTCAAGGCTAAGATGATCCAGCCTCACACAATACTCCAGTCAGGACTTGACCATAATCCTAAATCTTCTCAGGGTCCCCCAAAGACTACCAGCACCCCCAATCAACAGGAAGTAGTCCAGAGAACTATGCCCACATTCCCAAAAATAAATTATGAATGTTTGTCATCATTTAGGGGAGTTGGTTACAAGTTGTTATTTGTAATGATCAGGAAAAAAGCTGAACAAAGGAGATTAGATTCAGGAATCTCACTCTAAAAAGAAAAAGGGAGGATATAGAAATAGGATAAATGAGTAGATTATTGAATTTACTTTTAAACCAAAAAAAAAAAAACAACTAGTAGTCTCAAATGTTTTACATTGGTATGGATTTTTGTATATTGATACAAATTTGAGGTTATTTTTGTTATTCTGAGTGTGTGTTTCTACTCTTGTTTGGTATATTGCACTTAAGTAACTCATTTAAAAATATAATGTGTAGTTAAAAAGTACAGTTAATAATTAGTCATCTATAACAGTCACCCATATCTATCAAACTTATGGTAATGTTAGTTACGTTTTCTAGGTATACAGAGATACATTTCAGATAGATGGGCAATCTTTAAACACTTCAAAGACCTATAGAATATGGCATTTAAAATGTTTTAATAACTTAGGCTTTTTATGTCAGTGAGACATGTCTGCTCCTGGTACCACCAATCTACTTCAGAGACGATGGTGGGCATCTAAGAAACCCCGTATGGAGTTTGTTTTCTTTCTTTTTTATTTACTTTTGGTGTTTGTTTACTTTATGGCAAAAGCCAGCCATGTGGGCAAAGAAACTGCCCTTGCCTTTTTGCTGACAGTCACTGTCCAAACTGGACCAGCAAGATGTGAAAAGGGAGACTGCTAAACTTTGCCAAGACAAAGTAGGACAGTTCTTCAGCATTCCCCGCTTCACAAGAAAGCCTGTAGACCAAAGATGGATGCCCCAACATTACAGAGGAATTTTGGATGACTGTCCAGATAGCCTGATGTACCTGTCATTAGGTAACATTTTATCTTTCTGGGGTCTTTGTTGGAGTTGAAGACTAAATAGTTATAATTATAGTTTTCTTTAGTTATAACAGAAAGTAAATTAGATACAAAACTTTAGACTCACCAAGAGAAGATATATAATTATTTTCTCTAATTTTGCCAAATAAAAATGGATTGGATATTGTTACTGTAATTCTTATTTAATAACTGTTTTTTTGTATATATTTTTACTATATTAAGGTTAAACATTCCTTTTTAATTAGACAAAAAGAGGGAAATGCTGTGGAACAATCCTTTTCTATACTATGAATATGTATTACTCTCATTGGTTAATGAAAAACTGACAGGCCAGTAGCTGGGCAGGAAGTTAGGTGGGGAAGCCAAACTGATGATGGGAAACTGATGGGAAGAAGGAGGGTGGAGTCAGGAGAGATGCCAGCCAGTCTCCCAGGAAGTAACATGTGCTAAAGAACAGGTGAATCCATGAGCCACATAGATTAATAGAAATGGGTTAATTTAAATGTAAGAGTTAGCTAGTAACAAGCCTGAGCTATCAGCCAAGCATTTGTAATTAATATAAGCCTCTGTGTGTTTATTTGGGATTGAGTGGTCAGGACAGGAAACATGCATTTACAATTATATACTGGAAGTATGTCATCTATTTTTTTAATTTTGATTTTATAAGGGATTACAGTTAAGAGATTGCATGACTCTCAGAAGAGACTTTGAACTTTGGACTTTTAAACATTGTTGAGACTGTGATAGACTATGGAGACAAAATGGATTTCACACTATGATATTGTTATAAGCTTATGGGGGCCGGGGAGTGGTATATAATAGTTTGAATGTAATTGGCCACCATAAATTCATAGAGAGTGGCACTATTAGGAGGTGTGGCTTTGTTGCAGTAGGTATGACCTTGTTGGAGGAAGTGTGTCACTGTGGAGGCAAGCTTTAAGGTCTCATATATGCTCAAGCCATGGCCAGTATCTCAGTTCACCTCCTATTGCCTGCAAGATATAGAACTCTCAGCTCCTTCTCCAGCACCACGTCTGCCTGTATGCTGCCATGTCCTGCCATGATGATAATGGACTAAACTCTGAAACTGTAAGCCATCCAATAAATTTTTTTCATTTAAAGGAGTTGCCATGGTCATGGTGTCTCTTCATAACAATAGAAACCCTAACTAAGGCAGTAGGAAAAGACTTGTTGCTTTTTTTAAAGATTTATTTTAAATTATGTATATCTGGTGGCGGGGGGGGGGGGGGTGGGGGTATGGGCAATTCAATGAAGGTGCCCAAAGAGTCCAGAGGAGCCAGATTCCCCAGAATTGGAGTTATAGGTGGTTATGACCCACTTGATGTGGGTGGTGGGAACCAAATTTAGGTCCTCTACCAGAGCAGCAAGTGCTCTGAACAGCTGGGCCATCTGTCCAGCCCACAAGTTCTATATTCTTTTAAATTTCTTAACTTTTCCATGAAAAATTTCTAGATTTTGCATATATATTCACACTCTGTTTTTAATATTGCAGCTACCAGTAGTGCAGTTTTACTTGTATAGATCAAATTTCATCTCTAATTCTTTCAGTGGTTTTGCTACTTAAGCAGCCTTTTCTGTCTCTTCAGTCCTTGCACATTTGTGACTGTCTTTGTGCTGTCATTATATATAAGTGACCGTTTGGCTGCAAATAAGAAGCCTTGTATTAAATATCCCCCCCTCCCAGTTAATGAAGGGTTGTTGACATCAAATGTCTCTTAGCTGGATTCTGAGGCCAGCTTAATTTTTCTCAGAGACTTATTCTGTCTTCAAAGCATGAAGTATTCCTTCTTTCATTTTTTTTTTTTTTTTTTTTTTTTTTTTTTTTTTTTTTTTGGTTTTTCGAGACAGGGTTTCTCTGTGTAGCTTTGCGCCTTTCCTGGAACTCGCTTTGGAGACCAGGCTGGCCTCGAACTCACAGAGATCCGCCTGGCTCTGCCTCCCGAGTGCTGGGATTAAAGGCGTGCGCCACCACCGCCCGGCTCCTTCTTTCATTTTTTAAAAAAAGGATTCAAGTGTGTGTAAGTGTGTGTAAGTGTGTGTGTGTGTGTGTGTGTGTGTGTGTGTATATGTGTATGTGTGTGTGTGTCCCCACAGAGGCCAGAAAAGGGCATTAGGCCCCCTGAAATTGGAGTTGTGAGCTGCCTGATGTGGGTGCTGAGAACCAAACTTCAGTTATTTGCAAGAATAGCTAATATTTTTAACCACCGAGTCATCTCTCCAGCCCCTTCTATATTTCTAAAGCTTGGTAGGTTTCCCTAAGATGAAAAAGAGTTACAGGAACATGGGTAAACAAAGAAAGTGAAAGTGGGCTCCTAGAGATAGTGGCTTCATGTCCCAAGAAGACATTTGGAGGAGAATGGTGGGAAGACACAAGGTTGGGTATCTAAATGGACCAATATTGGAAAGGGAAGGACCCAAGAGCCCTAAAAATTCTCAAGCCATCATCATTTTAACAGATTCTTTGTCTACAGTCTAGTCACATGCCAAAGGATGAAGCTGTTACTTTTTTTTTTCTTTATGAATTTGTCTTCTATCTTTCCAGGTCATTCTTTGTCCACCCTTCTCAGGGAATGAGCTTTGAAATCCCCACGAGGAACACTATCATCTTCATTACAACATGACTTCCTGATGTCAATCTGTGTTAGTTACTCGTCTATTGCTGTGATAAAACACCATGGCCAAGACAACTTATGAAAGAAAGCATTTAGTTGGGCTACTGGTTCCAGAGTGTGAGAGTCCACAATGGCAGGGCAAAAGCATGGTGGCAGGCATGGTTGAGCCCTCATTTCTCTAACTGCAAGCAAGAGGCAGGGAATGTACTGGGGATTGTGCGAGCTTTTGAAACCTCAAAGCCTGCCCCAACCCCTACATTCTTTCTCCAATAAGGCCATACACTCTAATCCTTCCCAAACAGTTCCACCAACTGGGAACCAAGTATTTAAACAGACAAGCCTATGGGTCCATTCGCATTCAAATCACCATATGATCTTTGCTTCACCGAATTAGATAAAGGAGACTCAATGTTTTCACAGTGGCAAGGATATTCCTGGGGGTTTTATTTTCCTTCTTGTTTCATCAGTAAGCTCTCTGTTAGGACAGGACCTTGGTGATCTGTGTTTCAGTTGCTGTCATCTACTCTCTTCATCCATTGTCATGCTTCTCATCTTACCTTTATTTCTTTCTGCATTTTGTTTACCTCTCCCTCATTTTTCCTTGTGTCTCTTAACTCAGGTTTCTGCAAAGTCAATGCTTCTTGTTTATAATGGACTGATACATTCTGCCCTGGGATTCATTTTGCCTTCCATTACTTTCCTCGATTCTGCATATCCTTGATCATATTATTTGCATTTTGTGGCCCCACCGTTGCTCTTAAGTTTCATGGGAATTTTAATTGGTTAATTTCCTTGAGAATGTGACTATCTATGATGGTGCTGTCACTAAGCAGATACCTAAAGGACCAGAAAGCATCTTCTGGGTGGAGTCTGGGGACGAGATGCTCCATTAAATACTTATATCCCACAGGAGCCTTCTGTATTCTCTAGGATCCCTCTTTTCCTAGTCCTTCCTACTTAGCAGAAAAAGAGAAGTTAACCTCAGTTTCAGTCTTTCACTAAAGAAAAATAAATTTTATAATTTACCCAACATACACACACACACACACACACACACACACACACACACACACACACACACACACACATGTGTATACATGATATTGGATGAATGGCCAATCCTCTACTCAAATTCCTCAAAAATCAATTATTATGCCATCTAAGTCTGTTCAGGTAGGAGTTCATTTCATTAATCTCCATTGTTGTGTTATGTTCAAGTCTCAGGATGAAAAGAGGGCAATCATTAAATCATGATGACATCCACAAAAATGAATTATGGAGTCTAGCCCTAGCTTTGCTCAAGGCAAACAACTTTCTACTAGTCAGAGTGAGTAGCAGGCTGGAATTCAAATCCAAGTCTCCTTTCTCAGTCAAAGGACAAAGAAGCCAGAGGCAATTTCTCTGTCCTCACTAACTTGTTGAGTATGTGTGCTGTCCCCTTCTGGGGCATTGCACAGGAAGGGGGCAGTGAAACAGGTGGGTATGGACATTTCTGTCCTGTATGGATGCTGTGTAGCAATATCCTCCAAACAGAATTATTTCCATCCTGGAGGGAGGTTCTTTGAGACTCTGAAAATAAATAACTTAGAAGTCTCAGGAAGTCACCAAAAATTACAAGATTCACACCCCTCCTCCAAGGTACTAAAGGCAGTGAGGGCTGCAGAGGAGAATTTCTGACCTGCCAGGCTACCTGTAAGTCATGCAGAGAGTTCCAATCATACATCTTTCATGAGTCATAACTCATGTTGTATGGACTTCTGGGGGATACAAAGAGTTGTCCCTTGCTGTGGAATACTCCCTGTGTACATGGTAAAAAATTTGATACTCAAATTGGTTTAATAAAATGCTGATTAGCCAATAGCTCAGGTTTGTTACTAGTTTTTTTTTTTTTTAATTTTTTGAAACAGGGTTTCTCCATGTAGCTTTTGGAGCCTATCCTGGAACTCACTCCATAGACCAAGCTGGCCTTGAACTCATAGAGATCCACCTGCCTCTGCCTCCAGAGTGCTGGGATTAAAGGTATGTGTGCACTACCACTACCCAGCTCTAGCTAACTCCTGTAGCATGAATCTTAAAAGGTCTTATTAATAAAAACAAACCTGGAGCCAGATATTGGCGTGAACACTGGAAGATCAGAGAAGCAGAACAAGCCACAGCCACTCACCTCACCAATTCCTCAGCTGATCCCGTTTCATCAGACTGGATACCTCTGAGTTCTCATCCAAATAGATCTCAGCTGAACTGTTGCTCAAAAGCCTAAAAGCTTAACCAGCATCTAGTTCCTCATTCTCACACCTTAAATACCTTTCTGCTTTCTGCCATCAATTCCTGGGATTAAAGGCATGAGTCACCATGCCTGGCTGTTTTCAGTGTGGCCTTGAACTCACAGAGATCCAGGTGGATCTCTGCCTCTGGAATGCTAGGATTAAAGGCGTGTGTGCCACTATTTTCTGGCCTCTATATCTAGTGGCTTTTCTGTTCTCTGACCCCAGATAAGTTTATTAGGGTGCACAATATTTGGGGGAACACAATACCACCACAAACTCCAACACTTTAAATTAGCCCATATTTCTTATCTATGCTTTGCCTCATGGTTTGGTACCTTTTCTCAGTACAGCATGCCCATCTTGCTTCTCTGTGTCTGCTGGTAACTCCTCTGACTCTGCCCTTCCTCCCAGCATTCTTAGTTTGGCTATCCTGCCTATACTTTCTGCCTGGCTACCAGCCAATCAGCATTTTATTAAACCATTCGAGTGACAAATCTTTACTCCCTTTGTACTCCCTTTGTACATTGTAAAGACTTGTCACTCAAATTGGTTTAATAAAATATTGATTGACCGGTTGCCAGGTAAAAAGTATAGGTAGGACAGTCAAACTGAGAATGCTGGGAGGAAGAAGGGCAGAGTCAGAGAAGATGCCAGCCAGCTGCTGAGGAAGCAGGACATGTAAAAAATGAGGTAACAAGCCATGAGCCACATGGCAAAACATAGATAAGAAATATGGGTTGATTTAAATGTAAGAGTTAGGTAGTAACAAGCCTGAGCTATCGACCAAGCATTAATAATTTATATTAAGTCTCCAAGTCAGTTATTTGTGAAGTGGTTGATGGCACAGGAAAACTCTGCCTACAGTCCCTGGTCTGTAACTTCTTATCCATACTCCTGTAAGTATCCCAAATATACTCATTTGTTCATGCTGGACTTTTAAAGACCCCTTTCTTTGATCTGTAATTGGTACTCTATCTGAAGCAAGTAGGCATCTCTCCAGGAAAAGTCACACAGCAATGAAAGACTGGAAAATACTTGGAAAGCATCTGAAACACCATAATTTTCAGGCCATGGCAATTTGATCACAGCCTGGGAACGATACATAGGACACCAAACCGGCAGTAGTGAGGCTGGATGCAGATTGACCCAGAAGGTGACCCTCATACTCTATCAAGGAGAGCAAACAATAAGTACCATGTTGGCTAGATACAAACCTTACCAAGGTAGGTACACAGAAAGACAGCCATGACTGTCCAACCATGTCCCTTTATTGTAGTAGCATAGCCATCTAAATCAGACAAGCTATGGTTACCCACAAGAGATCCTCACAAGTATGGACTGCTCTCTCTTCTCTCTTCTTCTCTCCTCAGCCCTCTTCACCTGCTCTCTCTCTCCCTCTCTCCCTCCCCACAAGGTAGCTCTGAGCTTCTTTTCCCTCCCCCTTCCCTCTTCATCACTAATAAAACTCTTCACGTGAAAAAAAAAAAAGTATGGGATGTTAACATTCCCTTATAGGAGAGGGTAGGAAGGTCATCAGACTCTCACCTGAGATTCCTGCACCTCCCCCTGTGTGAATTTCTCCCCCAGCTACATGTGGTGCTGGAGGTGCTAGACTACATAACAGGATGTAGAAGGTTAATTAAAGAAACTCCACCTATGCAGCTGTGGAAATGTCATTGTCCAAGCTGGCATGAGACTTTTCAATGATGTAGCTGTTTGAGTATCACCCCATGCTCCGGAGAAACCCCTCTCCCATGCTTTTGTAAGTGACCTCAATAAACTCATGAGTACCCCAAACTAGACCTGGGTACAGTCATTCTTTTGTCATTATGGGCGCCTTTTCTGAGGTGAGTGTTTGTTCACATCTTCCGCACCCTCCTCCAGGAGCCTTCTATAATTCAAGGGACCTTCCTGATAAAAACCCTGAAAACTCTTATTTATGTCTCAGTGTCTTTGCAGCAAAAACAGAAATTGAACCTTCCTATTTTCTACCAAATTTCTACCAAATTTGCAAAACCACATGCTTCCCTGATCAGATGGGGATCTTGGAGATCATCTCATCTTACCCAAAAACAAATGTTCCTGAAGCCTCTCCACAAAAGCATTAAGATAGTTTCAAAAAGACTCTGCCTTAGTCAGGGTTCCTATTGCTATGAACAGACACCATGACCACAGCAACTCTTATAAAGGAAAACATTTCACTGGGGCTGGTTTACAGTTTCAGAGATTTAGTCCATTATTATTATGGTGGGAAGCATGGTGGTGTGTAGGCACACATGTTGGAGAAGAAGCTGAGAGTTCTACATCTGGATTGGCAGAAGCAGGAAGAGAATGCCACACTGGGTGTGACTTGAGCATCTGTGGCCTCAAAGCCCACCCCCAGTGACACACTTCCTCCAACAAGGCCACACCTCCTAATAGTGCACTCCCTATGGGTCTATGGGGGCCATTTTTATTCAAACCACCACAGACTCCCATGTCTGTTTTCAAACTGTGTCAGGAAAGTAGATTAAAGATTTCATTGTGAGAAAAATGGGGATAAATATTGGAACATAAATTATGGTGGTACTAATGATCGCATATTTGTGCTAAGTAACTAGAAAATGATTTGAGCATTAATTCCGTTTACATATGTTCGTTCAGATCTGTCTCCCCGAAGCATGCAAGTCTTTGGGCTTTGAAACATTTAATCACTTAGTAAGCAGCCCTCGATGGGATTGCCTCTCATTTATTGTCTTTATTGATTTTCCACGCAGGAGAATGCTCGTGGTATAGAAGCTGACTGCCAGAGAGAAAGAACTCTATCTTACTGGTGCAGAACAAAAGCTCTCGGGGGTTTTTTTTTTTTTTTTCCTTTTTTTTTTTTTTAAAGGGCAACCTATTTTCTTCAGATCACCAGCAGGGCCAGAAAGCCCACATTCCATCTATCAGTGGGCTGCTCCTGCTGCATGGGATGGGGTGTGTCATTCAAGCAAATATACAGGAGAGTACTTGGCTTTCCAGCTTAGTTCTTCTCTAAAGCAGGACAGATACTCAGGCTCCCTGTGGTGGCTTCTATTGTCAACCTGACAGGATCTACCATCACCTAGGAGACTAATCTCTCTGGGCATGTCTACACAGTTTCTCTGTGTAGCCCTGGCTGTCCTGGAACTCACTCTGTAGACCAGGCTGGCCTGGAACTCAGAGAGATCCACCTGCCTCTGCTTCCCGACTGCTGGAATTAAAGGCGTGCATCACCACCGCTGGTATGGAAGACCTGTCTTGACTGTGGATGGCACCATTCCCTGTGTGGGGTCAGGGATTTAGTAAAATGGAGAAAGCAAGCTGAGCACCAGCGTTCGTTGACCTCGGCTTCCTGACTGGATGTGACTGACTGCCTCAAGCCGCCATGCCACCATGACGAAGTAACCCTCAAACTGTGGGCCCTTCCTTCAACAACAAACCCGCCCTTCCTTCCGTCAACCTCTTTTGTCACAACCAAAAGAAAGATAACTAATACACTCCAGAGACACACTTGGGTCCAGGCTAACACATGGACCCCTGCTCCAACAGGCTCTTGATCACTACAGGAGACTCCCTTCCCGACAACAGTGCCTGGGAAACCCTAGAATTCCGTTTATTAGCACAGATATGCCATCTCCCTGAGTCTGTCCTTAAGGAGCTATCCCAGTGACTTCACAATAAAGCTGTCATTTACAGCCCAGACCCTGATCCCCCCTGTTGTACCTTCCTAACAGCTGATCCACCAGGCGGGGACTTTGGGCCAATGCAGGAAACTACTGTCCTTGTCCCTTGATGGTCAAAGAGGAAATTTTATGTGCTTTACCCTACCATGACCCCCATTCTGCAGAAAAAGACACTGGATGCTGGGAGGTTAGGTGACCTCACAGTCACATGGTCATGGTCATCACTGATGGAACCAAGACACAAAGTCTTTCTCAGGAAGTCTCCAAATACACATGCCACTGTGAAGCCACCTGCCCCAACCACTTCAACTGCTGTCCATCTGGCATGGAAACAATGCCTGCCACCTCTGCCCTAGTGTGCCGGCTAGATTTATGCCAATTTGACATAAACTAAAGTCATCTCAGAAGAGGAAACCTTGATTGAGAAAATGTCTCCAGAAGATTGGACTGTGTGCCAGCCTGTAGAGCACTTTCTTAATTAGTGATCAATGCGGGAGGGCCCAGCCCTGGGCTGGTGGTCGTGGGTTCTATAAGAATTCAGGCTGAGCAAGCCTTGTGGAGCAAGCCAGTAAGCAGCTCCCCTCCATGGCCTCTGCATCATCAGCTCCTGCCTCCAGATTCTTTCCCTGTTTGAGTTCCTGTCCTGGTAGAAGTAGAAGCCCAATAAATCCTTTCTTCCAATACTTGCTTTTTGGGCCATGGTGTTTCATCAAAGCAATAGTAACCCCAACTAAGACAAGTTGGGGCCAGGACTGTGTGGGCAGTGCTGTGACAGACCTGACCATGTTGTTTTGGGAAGATTGTGGAAGGACTTTGGAAGCGTGTGCAATAAAAGTCATTGAGTGTTCACTGCTTGGGGAACTATTCTGTGGGAGCTTGGAAGAAAAGAATATTGCAGGCAATGCAGAAGATAGAGGCTTGGCTTGTGAAGTTTCAGAAGGAAGTTTAAAGACTCTATCAGAGTCATTTGTTCCTTTGGATTAAGATTCTGTAGTTCTAGTTGGTTGAAGCTGAAGAATCAGCTGTGATTGACAAGATACCAGAACTACTAAAGTGAAACCTTTGCTTTGCTGGGATACTCAATGCTAATTGGCTGGAGCTGAGAAATTAGTGGTGATTCAGAAGAGACCAACATCATTGAGGTGAAATCTTCTCGGAAGTGTTACTTGGGAGTCAGCACATAGAAGCTGTATTCCAGAGGTGTCCAAGGTTGTATGTTGCACTAGCAGCTGAACTTGGTAGTGTAAAAGTCACCCAAGTACTAGTTTTGAAGCATGAAGGGGTCATGCAGAGAAGTTGACACTTGACACCGTGAAGACAGCCTATGAGAGGCTGTTGGTGAAAGTGTGGCCCAGGTACAGCAGAAGATCCCAGCATTTTGGAGATGCCAGTACCATGAGTCGACTACCAAGAACAGCAGCAGCAGTGGGGTGGAGCCAGTTGCAGCCTAGAAGACAAGCTGTGTGTGCCAGAGGGAAGAGCTGGAAGAGTGAGCTAAGCCCCTTGGAGGAGCCCAGAAGATTATGAGTGAATCCCAGACACTGGACAGTAAGCTAGTTACACTGTTAGAATTTGATTTTGCTTTGTTCAGATTGTGACTATACCCTGGTTCTCCCTTCCTAAAGTAAGAAAGTACTCATTTTTTTTTTATTTTACAGGAATCCACAGTTGAGAGACTTTAAACTTGAGAGAGAGAGAGAGAGAGAGAGAGAGAGAGAGAGAGAGAGAGAGAGAGAGAGAGCACAATTTTGGAGTTTTCCAGAGAATTTGGATTTTGAAAGTGACTGGATATTTTTATTTTTGTTTTGTTTTGTTTTGTTTTTTCGAGACAGGGTTTCTCTGTGTAGCTTTGCGCCTTTCCTGGAACTCACTTGGTAGCCCAGGCTGGCCTCGAACTCACAGAGATCCGCCTGGCTCTGCCTCCCGAGTGCTGGGATTAAAGGCGTGCGCCACCACCGCCCGGCAAAAGTGACTGGATATTTTTAAAGAAACAACTTTTAAAGTGTTTGAATTTGTAAGGCTGTGGGGCTTTTTATGTTTGTAAAGGTTTTATATTGTGATGTCTTTATTAATGTGTGATCTTGGGAATGGACTAGAAAGGAAAGGTTGTGGCTTAACAGTGATGTGTTTGTGTGCCAAATTGGCAAGGGGTCAGTTGTGCTGGCTAGTTTATGTTACTAGCCAGTGACATAAACTACAGTCGTCTGAGAGGAGGGAACCTCAATTGAGAAATGCCTCCATAAGATGGGCTGTGGGCTAGCCTGTGGTTCTCAACCTTCCTAAGGCTGTGACCCTTTAACACAGTTCCTCATGTTGTAGTGATCCCCAACCATAAAATTATTTCATTGCTACTTCATAACTGTAATTTTGCTACTGTTATGAATTGTAATGTAAATATCTGTGCTTTCCGGTGATCTTAGGTGACCCCTGTGAAAGGGTCGTTCAACCCCCAAAGAGGTTGTGACCCATAGGTTGTAAATCGCTGCAATAGGGCATTTTCTAAATTATTGATTGATGGGAGAGGGCCCAGCCCACTTCTGGTGGTGCCAGTTCTGAACTGGTGGTCCTGGGTTCTATAAGAAATCAGGCTGAGCAAGCCAGTAAGCAGCACCCCTTCATGGCCTCTGCATCAGCTCCTGCCTCCAGGTTTCTGCCTTGTTTGAGTTCCTGTTCTGACTTCCTTCAGTGATGGACTACGATGTGGAAGTGTAAGCTGAATAAACCCTTCCCTCCCCATCTGGCTGTTTGGTCATGGTGTTTCATCGTAGCAATAGCAACCCTGACGAAGACACCAGGGTAGCCTTCTGAATCTCTCCTTGTGTCCTGAAGCTCAAGAGCGAGAGGAGAAATGACAGAGGGATTATGGCCCAGTTAAGGAGGACAAGACGGGGAACTGATACTGGCTGAGAAGGTAACAACTATTTTGTGGGGTTTTGAATTCAGTTCCCCTTTTATGAAAGCCAGTGAGAGAAAAGGCCTCCCAAAGTCCCACTGAGGCAGGATAGAAAGACAGAAACTATAGGGTCATGGAAAAGGAAGAGTACCCGCCCCCCAACACGCACACATACACAAATATAATGCCCCAGGTCTGGTTAAAGCCTGTGCTGGTAGAGCGGCAAGAATTCCAGAACAAGCAACAAGTGCTGAAGGCCTTTATCCCTTCCTGGCTGGAAACCTGGGGTTTTCTAGGGATCAGGGAAACCAGAAACCTCATTTGCAGAGAAGGGGAGTCCCGGGCCCTGTACAGCCCTGTGGCTCCTGGTTTGAATCAGATTTAATCCTATCCAAGGCACCTCTAGAGCCTACAAAAATCTCACTTGTCAAAAATGAAGAAAAGAAAGAAAAGGTCTCTTAGTAACCCTTAGAGATGTTACCAGAGAGCAACCCAAATGGTAGCTACATCTACCACAAAAATACTTCAGTAGTACTCTTCTTTGAGAAACATACATACACACACACACACACACACACACACACACACACACACACACACACTTGAGCGCACCTCCTTTCTGTGTATCTATCTTAATAAACTTTAACTCTCCTCTGCACTGGCTCATTCTGAAACTCTTTTCCATGCCTGCTGCTGGAGCAAGTAACAGAGAGGAGGCCAGACAGCTCGAGGCCAAGGGGCTCCCCAAGGACACTGCAGCTGACCACATTCCCAGACCTGTTTGGGGCTTTTCCAAGCCTGACTCACAACAAAATTACCTGAGAAATACTTAAAGAGTCAGAGCGAAGGCAGCAAGGAGGCAGAGTGCCGTTCACTGTGCCGCCAGCTGCCTTTGTGTACGACCGCTTCACAGAGCAGCATGAGGGGCCTCCCCAAGGGTGTGGGTGCTCAGGGTAACTGAGAGAGGAGGTGGCCCTGACATTCCAAGGCTGGAGACTGTCCTGGCTCTGATGCCTAGCCCAGCTTGTTTTCTAAACAGGCACAGACAGTTTCCCAGCAAGCCAAACTCAACATTGTTTTGAAAGAGTGACAAAATGAAACTAAGCACTTCCTAATTTTGCCTGCCCATGTTACAAAATTTATGTTAGGGTCATGGCCCGGGCCCTGGTAAATCTAACAAGCAAGCCATCCATCCTCGACAAGCCGTTAAAGCAACAAGGAATAGTGGAAAGCGGAGAAACGAGATTTATTCAATGTGGCTGCCGTGGGCAGAGGAAGAAATAAAGGGAGCCAGTGCCGATGCCCACTCCCAGTCCATGTGTGGGGTTCTGATATGAGGTGGAGGGTTAAGTAAAGATCAAGGAGTTTATATGACTGAGAAATCCTGGTCAAGATGTGGGCCTGTCCATGACTGACCCATCATTGTCCTGGCTCCAGTCCTTCCTCCAAAAGAGTCTAACAAGTTGTCAGAATCCAGTGACATCTCTTCTGGAGAAAAGTTCCACCTCTGACTGACCCAGGCTTCAGCCTTTTCCTTCTCCTAGGGTAAGATGCTCGGGAAACTCCAGTTCCTTTGGGCTGTTGTTTTAACAGTCTGGTAGCCGAAGCGGGGAGGGGCACAGGTGTCTTTAGACCTTCATTCCTGCCAGGCTGGCTACAGTTAGGGACAAAACAAAGTCACTGTGCCACTCACACCAAACACCCCTCTCACCAGCCACAGTGAGTGACTGTCGCCTCTTCATCAGTGACAGCCGTTTCCCTCCCTGCGGGTAAAGTTCTGAGAGCTGTAAGCATCTACAAGTAGGTAGGCTGGTAGAGATAGGGATTGGTATGCCTTTGGCTAGAGATTTGCTAGATTTATTCTTAGAGGAGGGAAGAACACAAAAAAGAAAACATCTAGTTCAAAACGTAAGTTCTTATTGTGTAGAAGTGAAATATCCAGGTTGCCATAAGATTTTCTTGTGTTCCAGCCATGCTCAGACAGTCGTTCTCCATAAAAATTGTTGAGCTGAGTTCTGACAGCGAACAGGAGGGAAAATCAGACCAAAGAAGTGTGTGTGTGTGTGTGTGTGTGTGTGTGTGTGTGTGTGTGTGTGTGTGTTCCTTACAAGACAGCAATACTAACTGCCTGCCTCTGTGCCATGTTGCAGAATGACTGAGTGGTTCAGAAATCTAACAGGATACATACTGAGGCCTGAGTTGGTAAGGTATGTGTGGCTGGTATAGTTAAGATAGGACTTGAGTGTGTCCCCTAACAGCCCCTGCGCTGAAGGCTTGGTTCCCAGTATAGTGATTTGGGAAGATGGTGAGACCTTCAAAAAGCATAGTCTGGGGGAGATAATTAGGCCATGGTCAGAACCATTGTCAGAGGGATCAAGTTCTTTAGGGGTGTCAGTTACATAACAGAAACTTCTAAAAGGGTGAGCCCAGCCCCTTCCCTATCCGTGACTTCCTGACACCCCAAATGATGGCTCCTTTCACACTCACTCTTGCCATGATACATCCACCATAGCTAAAACAGCCAGTGAGCACTCACCAGAACCTGAACTATGCTCTTCAAATGTTGGGCTGAGCAAACTCCTTATCTTCACAAAGTACCTCATGGGGCTCTGGCACTTTATTGTAGTCATGGGAAATAGATCACTGATAGTGCTTTCCTATCTGGATGGTCATTTTTCAGTAACATTTTTATTTTTAGTGAGATTTGTACTAGTCTCTCAACCCTACAGATGAGATTTACTGAGAGACCCAATCATAGAATTGTCCTGCTTTCTAACAGCATTATGTTGCCATAGAAACCTCTGCTTCTCTAGACCTACTCCAAATAGCCCAGCAAAAGCCTGTCCCATCTTGGATTCTTTCTGACATCCTTCTGCCAAGCCACCTCACAGTTCTCCAAGGTGTGTGCCCTCCTTCATCGAAAGGACCCAAAACCCAACCTGCTTATAATCAGCATGTCCCTGAGGGTCTTGGATGGGAAGACACTCAAGGACAATGATTGACTGTATACCTTTGGTACAAAATGAGCTCAGAAGGTCACTTAGAACCCAGTCTTCCTCCCACAAACCTATACTTCCCATCTAACCGTGAGAAAAGACAATTAAGACAAAACTGTAGGATGTCCTACAAAATACCTGACCAGAACTCCTCAGAACGGTCAAAATCAACACGAAAAAAGGGAAAATATGAGAAACTGCCACCATCTGGAGAAGTCAAAAGACCCTCAGGTATAAATCGTAACAGGTTATCTTAGATGGGATCAGGAAGCAAGACTGGGACACTGGGAAAACTAACAGAACTGGAAAAGCGCAGAGAGTTTAGTGGATGAGAACAACTGCTTTTTAGACACTGAGTTGGCTTTGGGTAGTTAAATGCTCTGGGAGGCAGTGTCTCCCTCCCGCTCTCCCACCAACCAGTCATTCCTTTCTCAGGCAAGTTTACCTCACATGAAGCAACACAATTCCTCCTCTGGTTCTTGAGAACCCAGGAAAAGAGGTTCTTGGTTTAACAGCATCACTCTGTGCTGTAAGAGGCTGGCCAGAGCCAGGCATTCCTTTCTAGACTCTGAAGTCAGCTCCACTGGAACCCCAAGGCCCAGCAGGTTTCTTCAGAATGGGTAAGGAGATGTTTGGTGTCCCCTCAGCCAACCCCAGCTTCTGACTCACCCAGAGCACATTGATAGGTATCTCATTCACACAAAATCCTCCCTTGTCGTTGGTGAGATAAAGAGCAAGCCTCTCCTGGAAGAAGCCACACCCCCACCACCTCCATTTCCCTCCAGTGTGGAACAAGAAGTTGTATCACTGCACAGGACCAGCAGGAAATAGAGTGATGAGTGACACTGTGGAGCTCAGTGAAAGTCTGAGCCTTTCCCACTCACCAGCATGTGTAATTCCACCTCTTCAGGAGAAGTTAAGCAATTATTAAAAGAAGGCCACGCTAGTTTATTTATAGAACTACATCTCTGCTGTAACTGTATGGAATCTTTAATGCAATTAACCTGTGTAAATTTTAGACATTTTTTTTTAAAGTAACTTCCATAGGTCATTTAGGGTACCTCTGACTAACTGCAACCTTAGCTATCAAATTATCGTTGTTGCCTAATTTATCATCAAAGACCTGTGAATGCCATTAAAGGTAATTACTGCCTATATGAGTCAGGAATCTTCTACCACTGAAAACACTGAATGCAATTAATTCAAGAGGTCTGTCACGCATGTTGTAGAACCAAGCTCAACGAAATTGCACGATGAATGTTGTGTCTTATGAGGGCATCTTAGACTTCTCCAGGGGACTAGAATTCTCCCAGTGAGACCACTTGGGCTGGTGGGATGGGAACAGAGAGGCCCTGGGTCAGTTTTTCTCCTAGTGAAGGTTTCATTCATTTCCCCCCTTACTTTGGGGCTGGAACCCCTGGACCAGCTCTGCAGTGTATTTGAACCACTGAACGATCTAAACACACCTAGCTCCTATTTGATTTTGATTGCTTTCTTGGCCTCATTTCCCTGCAGCATTTGGTATGATTGAATAATTTTCAGTTGGGTTTTCTCGCCCTGCTTGTGCTAATCTGCTAGTGGTTGGTTTTTACAGCCTCGCTACAATCTACTGCCTTGATCTTTTGCTGGAATTTTAAAGGGGTATTTTATTGCCTGTCATTACCATTCACAGTAGCTTCTGGGCACTGTCATTTCACCAGCCTAATGTGTAATAGTGCATGCCACTTGCTGGGCCCTCATCTTTGAGAGAGTTTCTGTTTCTTCCCAGGAGCCATACTCCCTTCATTCCTCCAGACACTCTGCTTCTTGGGCCCAATTTTGATTTTTCATTGGAGATGAGATGTTTAAAGTCTCAAAATGACAGATAATGCCATTTAAGACTAGGATAAACTCTTCAATGGCTCATATGATTACATTTGCACAGTCTTTGCCCAAACTACAGCATGACGGTAAAGTCACGTTCTGCGCATGAGTGGCTATTTTAGAAATTCCCGATAAATGGGACTGGGATGATGAAGACCCACACCTGCACGAACCATCATCCACTGATCACTGAGTGGTGTTACCCTTCCTATCCTTTCATAAAGCATGTGTGGAAGAAGTCTTCCCCCACACTATGTCTTCATCGGGGTCTTGGTGGAGGAGTGTGCTCCTTCTGCGGCACAGAGACATTTCTGAGCGGGCAAACAGGATCGTCACACCATGCTCTGCAGCCAGGACAAAGGACTCAGGCAGTATGCTTGCCTGAGCAGAAACTAGAGGGCTTTTGTTGCCTGAGCAACACAGGCAGAGTCCTCACACACAGGGTTCCACATTCATTGACCACCGACTATGGGCCAACCATGGAGCTGCCTGCAGCATAGAGATAAGAGGAGGACGTGTTAAGAAGTTAACGCTGTAACCCATGGGCCTCAAAGTGAACATTTCTGTCCTCATTCACTCATTCATTCACAGAGCATTAGCTGATTGCTCTACAGAGCAGACACCAGGCTGGGCGGTACAGACACAAAGATGACCATCACTGAGCCATCATTCCTGCCCTCATGGAATTAATGCTCTAGTCCTATTTCTATTTAGGAAAAGAGAGCCCAAATCACAGCAATAGCCATGCAGCCGGCATGCAGTCTTGAAGAGCAGCTTACCAGGGAAGAATCTCTTTATGCCTGTGACGTCCTATTGACTATGGGACTGACCCTGAGGCATTTGTCCTGTCCACAGGCCTCTCACTTGCCTCTCCTCTTCCCTTTCATTGTGAAGTAAGCTACATTTTTCTTTTTACATGTCACCAAGTGAAGCGTGCAATTACACTATTATTGCTGCTGTGTCCTAGGAGAGTGCCAGCATGTGGTTTTAGTCTGTGACAAAACATTGCTTGTTATGTGAATGGACAGGAGACCAAACACTTTCCCAGTTGTTTTAAGATAGGCTGGGTGCAGAAATCAGCAAAGAGATTTTTTTGTGGTGATATTTTGTTTTGCTCGTTAACAAATAAAATTTGCCTGAAGATCAGAAGACAGGGCCAGCCACTAGATTAAACATAGAGGCCAGGCAGTGGTGACACACACACCTTTAATCCTAGCACTTGGGAGGCAGAGATCCATCTGGATCTCTGTGAGTTCAAAGCCACCCTGGACTACACGGGATTAATCCAGTCTAAAAGGGAGACAAAGCCAGGCAGTGGTGACACACACCTTTAATCCCAGGACTTGCGATCTCATGCCTTTGCTACCAGTATTTGGAAGCACACACGCCTTTAATTCCAGAGCGAGGAAGGTTGAGACAGGAAATGTTACGGCTGGGCAGGGAAAGGCATATAAGGTGGGAGGAGACAGGAGCGAGAGTCTTTTCAGTTGAGGACTCAGGCATTCAGTCTGAGGATTCACGGAGGAGTTGGCAAGCTGAGAAGTGTCTGTGGCTTGTTTTCTCTGATCTTTCAGCATTTACCCCAATATCTGGCTCTGGGCTCTTATTGTAGGACCATTTAGGATTTGTGCAACAATTTTTCTAGAATGCATATAGATTTTGATTAAAGTATGATCGGTTTACCTTCTAGATGAATTTGGTTGTTTTTTATTTTTTTTAACAACATTAACAGTATATTAATTAGTCTTCCTTAAATGTTAAAGTGAGGGATGGCGAAAGGGCTCAATAGTTAAGAGCATTTGCTGCTCCTGCAGAAGACCTGAGTTCAGTCCCCAGTATCCACATGTCAGCTCAGAGCCACCTGTAACTCCAGCTCCAGAGGATTTGGCACCTTCTTCTGGCCCCCACAGGCACCCTCACATGCATGACACAAACAAACACACATGCACATAACATTTTAAAAGTAAATCTTTAAGAAGGGATATGCATCCATTACAAGGTAAGATAGTGTCCTGGAGTTATCTAGCCATTGCTTCCCTTTAAGCAAAGGGGACAGACAATGTCGCCTTCCATGGGGGTGACTGGTAACTTTTAGCTTGGTAACATCAGAAGTGTTTTTAGTTGTTATGATTGTAGGGTGCTATTAGTATTCAGGAGGTTTAGGTCTGGGGTGCTGTTAAACATCCCACCATTCACCAACAACCCCCACCCACCACCACTAGCCACAAAGAACAATCTGGCCCCAAATGTCAGGCTTGCAAAGGTTGCCAAAGCGTGCTTTTAAACCAACCCACCTGGAGACCAACCGAAACCTGCAGCATGCGGGTGAAGTTGCCAAGACCAGATGAATCTGTGAGAGCAAGTCCAGCATCCTCCCCCTGCTCTCTGATTTCCTTCTTTGTCTGTTTACCCATCGTTGAGTTCCCTTGTGCTGCGTGGCTTTTTGTGGCTTTTATGGATTCAATCCTTAACTATATGAGCTTTTCATTACCCATTCTGAAATCGTGACTGGTTGTAATGTAAATTACATAACACATCCTTCTGCAGCTTCGGATTCTTCAAGTTAACCCTCCCAGGCTGCTTATCTCTCTTCCACCACCTACCTACGTTTTATGCACTGCGCTTGGCATTCTGGATTGTTCCTTTCATATTAATTTCAATGGTGCCTGGAGGGTCCCTCTCACCATATAATAGGTTGCTTTGTGAACAATTCCAGTAAGAGAACAATTCCTCCCAAATAGTGAGATACTCTGGAATGTAAAAAAGATACCCTCCGTGTATCGTTCACAATTGTAGCATGCCACTCTGTACGCAATTGTGGTGAAATTAAAATAGAAGATGAATGATGTGTTCCCCCTTGCTCTCTCAAAGTATCCCCGCTGTTCCAGGTAATAGTCTCAGCCATTTAAAACAACCAGAACTCGAAAGTTACCAGTTGGATGTAGATGAATATTTATTTTGTACCTAAATTTGCCAGCCACTAAGTATCCCTTGTCCTGAGATCATTATTTTCATCATCATGGACCTCTGATGATTTCAGGTTGTTCCAGTTTGTGATTGATCATTTGAGACACACAGCTGTTTGTTCCTCTGCAATTGTCCCTCCAGCATAGCTCTCTCTCTGTGACATCTGAAGAAGCTGCCCCTCCCCCCTTCACAGGTCCTTGGCCTAGTGGGAAAATTAACATGACTTTTGGAATATGATGGTTTTTAGAACACGATGCCTATTTGGCAGGATACGTGGAGTGCTGCAGACCTTTCAAAGATGCTGCGTTTGAGATGTTGGCTTGGAAATCAAGTCTGTTGTTTCTTGAGAGCTGGCTGGTATCACTGTTCTCTGCCGGGGTTGTGAAAAGGCACAGCAAGTAAGTAGTTTTGAAGCAACAGTCTGATGCTTTTAAGCTGGATCTTCCTCTGCGAGAAGGCTTGATTTCCATGTTAGTCTACAGTTCCTGAGTTTCAGTATTTATAACTAACTTGTACCATGGCGACCCAATTCAATTGTTACATTATTAACTATAGGATTGGGGTAGAGCTTTAACACCCCTCCAAGCACCTACATGCTGACGCTACATCCTTTGATTGGTGCTCCTGAAACCATCCTGGCAGGGATGAGAACATTTTGAAGACACTCCCGCCACTCCCTTCAGTTGTTAGACTATTGAAACAGTGCTCTTCAAGAAATTAGATTTTCCCCAGAACTCTCTTGCTCAAAGAAGGAGAAAGCTGGGTTCCTGGTGCCGGCCAAGGAAGGGTTTTCACACAGTTCTGACAACTTACCAAATTTCCTTATGGGAGTGACTAGGAGCCAAAGCAATGATGGGTTAATGGTAGATGGGACCACACCTTGACCAGACCGACGATAAATTATGCATATGTCTTGCCTTTTATTTAAATTTAAACATCTTATCAAAACATGAAGATGGAAATGGAGGAGGTGTCAGTGAACCTCTTTTCTCCTGATATAGACACCTTGAATAAAATTTTCTCAGCCTCCCACCATTACCTGTCCCTTTTATTGGCTTCTAGAGGACAGGTAACAACCGTAACTTGTTGGAGATGTCAGCATCCAGGCTCTGATGCTAAGGGCTCCAGAAATATTGCCACCTTCCTGATGTGACCACTCACATGGCCACTGCTGGACAGCTCCATCCATCTCACTCCCACCATGGCTCCATCATTCCAATGTATCCTCCATCCATAGAGACTTGAATAGTCTTCTCACAACTCTGATTTCCTGAACATATCCAGAGAGGTAGAGGCTCCATTCTCCAGCCTGACCACTGGGCTCTTTTGTAGTTTCACCCTAAACTGCCTTCCTCCTCATTCGCCTCTCTGGCTCACTAGAATACCCTATTCCAGGCTGGTCTTAGCTCCCTAACCAACAAAATGCCTTTCCCTTCATTACCACTGTTCTTCCCCTAGTAGACTTAAACTCCACATGGAAATTCCAAGGTCATCTGCCTTGTGGCCTTCTTTTCAGCCTCTTCTACTGGAATTCTCAGGTTATCTGTTCTCACTATTCTTCATGAAACTTAGGTCTCCCTCCACTGGGGCTCACTGGCCAGCAGAGCGCCAGGCCTGAGAGAAATCTTTTATCAGGAAACAAGATGAAATTTTCCTGAGGAATGATTCCTCAGCTGACCTCTGGCCTCACCAAGGCATTCTTTTTAAAAATGGCACTGAGAAACTAGGAGTTAGAAGTCCAAGGTTGTCCCTGTCTATATTATGAATCTGAGTCCAGCCTGGACTACATGAGTCCTTATCTCTAAAATATCTCAGGCAAATATATTTTCTCTTATCTGTGCTTCTTGAGTTTTATACAGTGGCATAAGATAAAGTATGAGTACATGACACAAAAATAAAAGTCAACTAACTGTGGGGACCAAGGAGACTAAAGGAAGGAAGACAGAAGTAGAGATGTGAGGAAGGATATGCTCATCATACAAGGTCTCCAGTTTCTTTTCTTGTTGTTGTGTTAGAATACTCTGACAGATGCAACTCAAGGGGAAATGGTTTCTTCTATCCCACAGTCCGTGATGGCAGGGAGTCACAGCAGGGAGCTTGAGGCAGCGGTCACATTCCCTCCATGGTCAAGAAGCTGAACAGAGTGAGCTCAGCTCACCTTTTCCTTTTCATATGGTCCAAATTCCTGGCCCAGGGAATAGTGCCACCCACAGTGGACAAGTCTTCCCACCTCAATCTACTTAGTCGTGATAATCCCTCACAAGCATGACCAGATGCCCATCTCCCAGGTAACTCTAGATTCTGTCAAGTTGATAAAACCATCGCAATATATACATGTGTGGAAATATTTTTAAAAAACAATCATAAAGAAGAAAAGATGGATAATATAACAAACAAAACAGTAAGATAGTACTTAAGAATTCTCAGCAAATTCTCTCTCTAAAACAACAGCACAGAACTAGACAAAATGGTCAAAAACAACCCATTTAGAACACTGGAAAATGAGCAAGCACGCCCAAGTAAGAAGTGGTTGGTAGCTTTTGTTTGTCTGTTTTATCTGTTGGAGTCTGGATGGTTCAGTGGTATCCTAGGCAGTTGAACCTCTGACTACTGTCACTCTGTTCCCAGGCTCCCCACCAGTTTGCATCTCTACCAGGGTACAGCAGAAGGACTGTCTTTGCTTGGGGTAGAGTGCAGATGTATCTGCATCCAAGAAATGCTACAAGAAATTCTCCAGGTTGCAAGTAAACAGACTCTAACCCAAGTCCGTATGAAGAAATATAAAGCGCCAGTAAAGGTAATTAGATAAGTAATTCTGAAAGACAGTATAAATTACCAGAGAATATAAATAGATGTGTTCTTGTTGTCTTCTGCTAATTGATTTAAAAGACAATTGCATGAACAATTAGGAAACTATATCATTGAGCTTACAATGTGATGAGTGACAAAGTGATAAATGCACACTGGCTTGATGGATGCATGAGACTCCGTATGTGATTATGAAGCTGCATGGTAGGGTCTATAATATATACAGATGAAATATATATGATAATGGCACAGGGAAAGGAGGACGGCCAAATGCAGGGAAACATCTATTTAATACAAAAGAAGGCAATAGGGGCTGGAAGCTGGCTCAGTGGGAAATGGGGAGATGGGGATGGAGCATAGCAGCCCTCTGGTAGTCCCAGCATAAAATACGACTGATCTATGATGGCTAGAAAAGCCTAGACCTCAGGAGGTGACGAGGGGCAGAGAGGAAGCCTGGTGACAGGACCATTCAGTATATCAATGGTGAATTCACAGGTGTGTACATACAATCAGGATAATATATGCACTATTTTTTCCAACTGTGTGTGTGTATATGTGTGTGTGCATGTACATGAGCATGCATGCCTGCACTTGTAGGTGGGCACAGGTGTATGTGCATTCATGTGTACATGTATGTGTGGAGGTTGGCATTGGGTGTCTCTCTCAATTGCTTTCTAGTTTATTTATTGATGAAGAATTTCTTGCTGAATCCAGACCTCTCTGATTGGCCTAGTTTAGCAACCTAGCTTGCTCTGGGAGGTGGGAAGATCCCCAATTTGCCAAATTGCTGTCTGGCCAGTGATTCCCCAGGGATCTTCCTGTCTCTGTCTCCTCAGTGCTGGGGTTACAAGCTCACACCATCATACCTGGCTTTTTACATGGGTACTAAGAATCAAACTCAGGTCTTCATGCCTGCATGGTGTGGTAGACACTTTATTGAATAAGAAATTTCCCCGGCCCTTAAGTAAGGCTGTTAAGGAATGCCCAAGAATAAGTTTGACTATGTCCTGTTGCTGACATCTCACCTTTTGCCCTGAACAGTAACCAAAATTGAAATTGAAAATGAGCTAGATACCATCCTACTGTATAGTCTAACACACATTCTCAGTATTTTTAGTTCTCTCTGAAAACTAGGGGTGTGGAATTTACATTTTCAGGACTATGTTCCTGTGTGGGTAGAAACTGATCTCAATTTCAGTAAACTTAAGACACAAAAGACTGCATAGATTTTTAATTTATAGCAGTAAAATCGGTAACAAAAGCCGAAGTAGGTATTATGGTCAAATATTGAAGATATTCATTTGGCTGTATGAAGGTGCCTATGGGCTGCTTCTATCACCAAACCTACTTGTTAAATCAATAAATTGATATCCTGCAGACTAAGGTCCACCGCAAGTTAATCTAGGTGATTTGTGCTTTATAGCATGAGTGTGGTTAGCTTTTAGAATTTAAGACCGTCTCTCTCCTAGATTTTCTCTAAAACTAACTGATTGTGATGTTTTATTAAAATAAAAAAAAATAGACCCATGGAGCTGACACCTACTGAGCCGGTGATGTATTTTCTAGGCATCTGTACTGTGGGCCTCTCCTGCTGCCTTCTGCTGGGTCCTATCATTAGCTGTTTGACTTCTGTTCTTTAGAGCCATGAGCGATCTATGTCCCAGGGTGATGTACACAGCAGCTACTAAGCAATCAATAGCATTTTTCTTTCTTAAGTAGTTCCCTAGCTTAGTTAATCTCATAAATATCACTTTGAAATTAGAAAAGCAGAGCTCTTCTCGAGGACACCCCCAGGGGCCATCAAAGTACAGTGACGGTCCTACCTGCCTGTGTGACTCTGAAGGTTAAGTTGACACCCAGAGGTCAGGGGAGGGGCGGTGGAAAAGGAGCATGAGCCCTGACCATCTGACCCGGGTTCAGAGGCTGGCCCCTCTGCTTGTTGGCCACGTGACTCTGAGCAAACTACCAGATGGCTTCCTTTTTGGTACAGAAGATTCATGGAGATTGCAAATATCCTTGGGAAGTTCCCATGGGGATCTAATGAAGTTACAGCTATAAAATATGAAGCCACATGGCCAGTGTAGAACACAATAGATGTGGGCTTGTTCACTTATTTTCATAGACCCTTCCATGTCCTTTAGAACATGAGAAAGCAAACCTTACCCAGCTGTGACCCGGGATAAATCAGACTTTGGTTTCAATACTTAAAAATCAGAAATTAACAATCACAGCTGAAGGATCAAAACTAGACAGTTGACATTGAAAAGTTACATCAACTGCAGAACGTAGGTGAGTGGAAGATGGCTGTTTATCTCTTGGAGCTGGGCCCGGCCTGGGTGGAGACAGGATTGTAGGGAAGGGTCAATGACCTCAACGGGTAAGGTCAAGTGTTGTCTGGACTTTCCGCCACAAATCACTTGGTGTTAAGGTGGGTCACTGGAAGGTCCTAGGAAGCTTGTTAGAGAAAACAAAGCCAGACACTAGGAAAGAAGGACCTCAGTTTCAGTCTGTCAGGTCCATCCTGTCTTTGCTTGTGTTCTTAAACATGGCACGCCTCGCTCACTTCTAATGCAACTATAGATACTCAATAAAATTGATGTACTCTTATCTTAGCCTGCTCTGTGCTGCTGTATGAGAATACCACAATCTGGGTAATTTACAAAGAAAAAAATGCATTTCTTATGGCTCTAGAGGCTTCTGAGGACAAGGTCCGAGGGCCATGTCAGAGCCTTCACTATGCATCAGTCGGCCTCAGAAAGCCAGAATCAGCAAGAGGAGCCACACTCGTTTTTGTAACAATTAGACTCTTGGAGATAATACATCCCCTCCTGAAATAGCAACAAGGAACCTACTTGTAGGGGAGGAGCTTTCATGACACAGACACTGCTCACAGGCCTCACCTACCAGTATTGCTGTCCTGCATCGAGTTTCCAGCACACACACTCTGGGAGACATATTCAAACCATAGCTACCCATTTCCAAAGACCACCCCCCCAATACACACCCCAAATCTCTCCCTTTTCCACTGAGGCAGGCTGGCCTCAAACTTACTATGTAGCTAAGGATGACTTTGAACTTCTGATGCTTTTGCCTTCACCTTCACATACCCACCAAGTTCTGGGGTCTACAGTCATGCAGCATTATGCCCAGTTTCTACAGTACTATGAACTGAACCTGGGTTTCATGCATGCTAATCCAGCACCCTCCCCACCGAGCCCTGCCCTCAGCCCTGCCCCCTGACATTAGTTTCTATTGTCATTGCTACACGGGCATCAAAGGTGACCACTAAAATGCTTCCCCCTTGGAATTTCATGGCATTTTTACGCTTGGCTTGAGTCCTATTCTGTTCTTGAGATTGCTTTGTGGCTGTTTGAAGAGTGTTTATTCTCTGTTTTGGTTTAAAATGTTTACATTAAACATTAGATCAGGCTTATAAAACCATGTGGTTCCAGAATCTCATGGCCTCATTCATTGTTGATGTCAAGTAGACCTATAGGTGTCTGAGCAATGCCCACCACTTCCAGGACTCTATGATGATATTTTATTTGTATTAAAATGTTATCTTTATGTTAATAAATAAAGTTACCTGGGGGTCAGAGCTATTAGCAAGCCATAGGAAAGCAGGGCAGTGGTGGCATACTCTTGTAATCCCAGCACTTGGTAGGCAGAGCTGGGTAAGTCTCTGTGTGTTCAGGGATACAGCCATTATTGGATACACATGCCTTTAATCAATACCAATCATGGAAAACCTGGAGGCCTATACAGACAGGCCATGAGGAGGCAGTCATGTGGTTGGGTTTACAACCAATGAGAAGGCAGAACAGGAACTCTATATAAAGACTTTAACACAGGGGTAGCTCTGGTTCGGAGAGGTAGGATCACCACAGGAGGAAGGGTAAGGTTTTAGCTCATAGCTCTGACCTCTTGGCTTTCTTCTTTGCATTGGTTCTGTGTTTCTTATTTAATAAGAAGGTTGGTTATATCTACATTTGGCGCCCAACGTGACAAGAATCCATTAAAAACCGCTTGGCTTGGCGGCAGGTCCAGTTTCCGGCCTGGGCGGCCCGACTGGCCTGGCTGCCTAGCTGGGGCCCAGGCCTGACTGACCCGCAGCTGGAGCTACTTGCAACTGCTACAAACAACTCAGGCCTGCCCTGCCGAATAGGGCCCCTGCCTGTAAAGTCAAGGCTTGACTCGGCTCAAGCGGCTTCTCTCTCTCTCTCTCTCTCTCTCTCTCTCTCTGGATTCACACCTCGAACACCAGGTGGCTGTTTTGAAATTCCCTGGAATTCTACTGTTCTACCCAGACTTGGTAAGTCAATTAACAACATATCTATTTAAAAGAGAATTTTTTTCTACATTAAAAGAAAAAAAATGGGCTTTATGTGTACATTGGAAGAAAATTGGGCTTTGTTTGAAATTTTAGGCACTCTGACAATGGAACAACTATATGAAAAGATTAATATTGATCGAATTATTCAGTTTATTACTTTTCTTATCCTCATTTTACTATTTAAAAAGATAGTCAACATAAGTGCCAGGATAACAGTCTTAGAAAAACCTGTTAAACCAGTAAAGATGAATTATAGAGAAATTCAAATTCAGACAGAAGAAATAAATAGTGAAGTTGTTTCAAAATTGAATCATAAGTTTACAGAAAGAAAGCCAGTTTTCACACAATCACCCTTAATTTATCCGGTAGCTGTACAGCAGCTACCTGATGAAGAGAATGAACAAAATACTTGGGCTCCAGTTAAAATGTTAGACTGACAAAGATTTAAGGAGGCAATAGCATCTTATGGCATGAACTCCCCATATGTAAAGCAAATGTTAAACACCTGGTCAACTTGTAATAGGATTATACCAAAGGACTGGCAGGAATTGGCACAGGCTGTTCTTGAACCCGGACAAAATCTCCAGTGGAAAATGTGGTTCAATAATGAGGCTAAAAATATAGAAAAACAATGGAGGGATAGCAGAATACAAATCTGCCAGGATCAGCTTATTGGAGAAGGCCAATATGCTTCAGTAGAAACACAATGTTTATATGATGTCCAAACCCTAGTTCTATGTCGAACGGCAGCTTTGAATGCATGGGACAGAGTTGAAGAAGCAGGAAAAAAAACCGAGTCATTTACAAAGGTTATACAGGGCCCAAAAGAATCTTTCACAGATTTCTTACAAAGATTGACTTCAGCAGAACAGAAAATGGTCCCGAATTCAGAGGCTAGTCAGATAATAACTGAATCTTTGGCCTTTGAGAATGCAAATGCAGCATGCAAAAGAATAATCAGGCCATTAAAGGCAAGATCTGCACCTTTGGAAGATTGGATTAGAGATACAGTTAATGTTGAGGCTTATGACCATGATGATATGTGGGTAGGAAAAGCAATTTCAAAAGGTTTGAGCAATGTTAGATGTTTTGGATGTGGAAAGCAAGGACATTTGAAAAGGGATTGTAAACAGGTCATTCCTAGAAATAATGTTTCTTCAAGGAACACTGGCAACAGAATGCCCCTTCCTTCTGGAGTATGCAGAAGGTGTGGTAAGGGAAAACACTGGACCAACGAATGTAGATCAACAAGGGACAGACAGGGTAATCCTCTGCCTCGAGCTTCGGGAAACTCCCAGAGGGGCCTCAGGCAGGCCCCCACAGTAAATCCAGTTCAAACCTTTCCTGCAGTTGTAGAGGAAACCCCTACTCAAAGCAACTAAATAACCAAATGTCTATTGGAATAAATCATGTTAGTCGAGATGATGAAACAGAGAAAATAGGAAATTCAGGAAAAAACATAAAGAAAATTTTTTGGCAAACTTCTATTAATGAACAAAGACCAAAACTAACAATAAAGATAAATGGTGTTTTGTTGTCTGGTCTGGTAGACACAGGTGCTGACATTACCATAATTGCACCAGAATTCTGGCATCCAACTTGGCCTCTTGAGGAGGTAAACGTTCAACTGTTAGGAATTGGGACATTATCTTGAGTGAAACAAAGTGCAAGATGGCTTGAATGTGTAGGTCCAGAAGGACAGAAAGGAAAATTAAAACCATATATGGCTAACATAGCTATGAACCTGTGGGGTTGAGACTTGTTACAACAATGGAATACTCAGGTTAATATCCCTCCAATCTCAGAAACAAATCATAAATTAGTACATGTTTCTGAGAGAAATATTAAAAGATATTATTCTAATGAGTGCTCACCAGCCATCCATGTCATACAAGAACAGGGCACAACAACTGATAATTTTCCAAAAACACTAACAGCTCTGCCTTTAAAATGGTCAACAGACAAGCCTGTATGGGTTCAGCAATGGCCTTTAACAACAGAGAAACTCCAGGTTTTACAAGAGCTGGTGGAAGAAGAGTTAAATGCTCATCATATTGAAGAATCAACCAGCCCTTGGAATTCTCCTGTATTTGTTATAAAAAAGAAATCTGGTAAATGGAGAATGGTAACAGACCTTAGAGCAATTAACAAAGTAATTTAGCCAATGGGCTCTTTACAATCTCGAATTCCTTTGCCTACTCTGTTACCAAAAGGATGGCCTCTCATAGTTATTGATTTAAAAGACTGTTTCTTTTCAATACCCTTACAAGGAAAAGACAGAGAAAGATTTGCTTTGACAGTGCCTACTTATAATAATTCTCAACCGGTTAAAAGATTTCAATGGAGGGTTCTCCCACAGGGAATGTTGAATAGCCCAACTTTGTGCCAATATTTTGTAAAACAGCCATGAGAAGTGGTACGTAAAAAATTTCCTAAATCTATAATTTATCATTATATGGATGATATTTTATTAGCTGACTCAAATGCAGATACTTTAGAAAGAATGTTTGAAGAAGTAAAGAAAATTTTGCCTTGCTGGGGATTACAAATTGCTCCTATCTTTATACAAAGAGGAGATTCTATTAATTATTTAGGATATAAAATAGAGCTACAAAAAATTAGACCCCAAAAGGTGCAAATTAGGAGAGATCGACTACAGACTCTTAATGACTTTCAAAGATTATTTGGAGACATTTCTCATCTAAGAACTATTGTTGGGGCAAAAAATGATGAACTGAATAATTTCTTTAAAACCTTAGAAGGTGATAAGGACTTGAATAGTCCAAGAGAATTATCACCTGAAGCTGAGAAAGAAATGGCCTTGGTAGAAAAGAAAGTACATGAAGGGCACGTAGATCGTATTGATCCAAAACTGGATTGCATTTTGGTTATTTTACCTTCTAGGCATTCCCCAACAGGAATATTGATGCAAAGGGAAGATATTATATTGGAATGGACATTTTTACCAAATAAACCAAATAAAAAATTAAAAACTTATGTGGAAAAAATCTCTGACTTGATTTGGAAAGGAAAATTGAGACTTTGTCAATTAGCAGGAATAGACCCAGCAGAAATTGTCGTACCTTTAACTAAGGAGGACATTGAAAAAATATGGATAGAAAATGAAGCTTGACAAAAAGCTTGTAGTAATTTTTTGGGAGAAATTAACAGCAAATATCCCAAAAGCAATAGAATTGATCTCATAAAGAGAGCTGATTGGATCTTGCCTCGAACTGTGAGGAAAAAACCCATATCTGGAGTTCGTACATTTTATACAGATGCCAACAAACATGGAAAGGCAGGTTACAAATCAGAAAATTTAAGTAAAGTGGTTCAAAGTCCTTATAATTCAGTTCAAAAATCAGAATTGTATGCTATTCTGTTGGTATTAATGGATTTTTCAGAACCTCTCAATATAGTAACTGACTCTCAGTATGCTGAAAGAGTAGTATTACATATTGAGACTGCAGAATTTATCCACGATGCTTCAGAATTAACTTCATTATTTATTCAATTACAAGATACAATCAGAAAAAGGAGTCATCCTTTATATATAACTCACATCCGATCCCATACTGGTCTGCCAGGCCCTCTAGCACAAGGCAATGATGAAATTGATAAATTATTGATAGGAAATGTGCTAGAGGCCTCAGAATTTCATAAAAAAAATCATGTAAATAGTAAAGGTTTGAAAAAGGATTTTTCCATAACCTGGCAACAAGCCAAAGAAATAGTAAAGAAATGTCCTACTTGTTCCTTCTACAATCAAACACCATTACCAGCAGGATGTAACCCAAAGGGTACTCAGAGGAATGAAATCTGGCAGATGGACGTGTTTCACTTTGCAGAATTTGGAAAACTGAAATATGTACACCACACTATCGATACTTATTCAGGATTTCAATGGGCAACTGCTTTGAGTTCTGAAAAAGCTGATTCTGTAATCACTCATTTGCTAGAAGTTATGGCCATTATGGGTATACCTGCACAAATCAAAACTGATAATGCTCCATCATATGTCTCTGTTAAAATGAAACAGTTTTTTGCTTATTATAATATAAACCATGTTACAGGTATACCACATAATCCTACAGGTCAAGCAGTTATAGAAAGATCAAACAGAACTCTAAAGGATATGCTAAATAAACAAAAAGGAGTAACAAAAACCCCCAGAAATAGACTACATAATGCTCTATTAACTTTGAATTTTCTCAATGCCAATGAGAAAGGAACAACAGCTGCAGAGAGACATTGGATAATAGAAAAAACTACAGAATTAAATCAACCTATACACTTTAAGGATGTGCTGACCTCAGAATGGAAACCAGGATATGTGTTACATTGGGGACGAGGTTTTGCTTTTATTTCTACAGGAGAAGATAAGCTGTGGGTACCATCAAAATTGATAAAGGTTCGATTTGAACAAGAGAGACCTCTTAATTAGAGGAGGTGATAGTTCATCAACTATCATAAACATCCAATTTAAACTAACTTACACCAGTAACACATGCCTTTTCATTTAATCAGATAACTTGTCAAAAAGGAACATCCCCAAAAAACCTTGGGGAAAGGTTTTTGTTTTTGTTTTTTAGGAGAATGAAGGTTAATGAATTTGAAGAACACTGGACAAATGAGACAACTGAAGCAAAGGGACAAATCGCCTATCCTAAGAAACAGAGTGAGCCGGGCGGTGGTGGCGCACGCCTTTAATCCCAGCACTCGGGAGGCAGAGCCAGGCGGATCTCTGTGAGTTCGAGGCCAGCCTGGTCTCCAAAGCGAGTTCCAGGAAAGGCGCAAAGCTACACAGAGAAACCCTGTCTCGAAAAACCAAAAAAAAAAAAAAAAAGAAAGAAACAGAGTGAAATGGCTTATGGGTATGTTATCTAAAAAATTTTATGTCTTCCTAAATGTTTGTTTCTGTTTTTCTTTAAAGATTTAACACTATTGGTCTTCTAATAGTCCCAGTTCAATTAAAATTTAAAGCTGACTTTGGAGTTGGAGAATAGCTCTCTCCTTCTTTAAACTCAAGCATGTTGTTAAAAGGAAAATGCAAACTCCCTGTATCATGCCAGAAGAAAAGAGCCATCTTCTACAATGGGACAGGAGAAAAGCCAAATTAATTAAGGGACTACTCTATTACTAATCTCAACTCTTTGATTCTATTCTGATTCTTTAAACTTTTCTTAAAGTGTAAATTTTATATCAAAATTTACAAGATTAATATATATAGATATATATACATTTTAAACTTTGTTAAGATATAAATGGTCATATAGAGTACTAACTAATTCTAAAAAGTCGCATATATAGTCTTTGTGTTCGAGTCTCTTATCAGTTTTTTGCAGGAAATCACGGTCAGGCCTAACATCAACTGAAGTCTCCAGGAAGAAGATGGGGCCCCACAACAACAACAATTCCACGTGGACAATAACAATATCACTAAGCTGACAAACATCATCTACAGATCAGCTTTGAACTACAAGGTGCTCAGAGCAATTTTCAGATGACTAGCTGAGATGATCCAGTCTCAAAGACTACTTGAATAAGGACTTGAGAGAAACCCTGAACTTTGGCATTATACACAGACTGGATAACGAAGGATATAGTTACCTTTCCTAGAATTTGACAATTAACCTAAAATTTTTCTTTTCAGGATAAAGATACCTTCGCCCATACCCAGCAGGAAGCAATTTCAAGAATACAACGCCCACATTCCCAAAGAGGTGGTGTGGGACGGGTGTTTTTTTTGGTCTTTTAATGGGTTTTGGGTCTGGGATAATTTTCATTGATTAGGGGGGTTGGTTACAAGTTGTTGTCAAGGGTTAGGAAAAAGGCTAAGCAAAGGAGATTAGATTTAAGGTTCTTGTTTAAAAAAAAAGAGAGAAAGAAAGAAGAAGAAAAAGACAATTACTAGTTTTAAATACTTTACATTGGATTGGATTGTTTTATATTGTATACAAATTATATATATTGAAATTGATATTGTTAGAAAATGATTTATGTATATTTCTAATTGTACTGTTCATTTAACAATGTAATGCAATTTTCTGATCCTTGAATGTTATTATTACCAACTATTAGGATATAAAGAAATGAAGGTTAGTAGTTAGACATTACAATAGAACTTGTAGTCATATTAGATATGTTTTAAAAATTGAGCAGATATATCGTCAAAACCTTCAGAGATCTGCAGAATATGGCATTTAAAATGTTTAAATAACTTAGAAAATTTTTCTTTTTTGTTATGACTATGAGACATGTCGTCTCCTGGCAGTACCAATCTAATTCAGAGAAAATATGGGCATTGAAGAAACTGCATATGGAGTTAACTTTCATTGTGGCAAAAGTTAGCCACTGGACAACAAAGTATCCTCGAATCAACTGCTGACAAAATGGACAGACAGGACATGAAACAAAGGACTACTGATTCTTGCCAAAACAAGTGTGGTTATGGCTTTATCAAAAGGCATCTTCTGAGGCCAGGACAATATGGCACCATCCATGAAGTGGCCTTCGCAATTCGGAAAAGGTACAGTGCCCTTTTCTTCGAAGGCAGCTGAACAGGCAGTGGGCCGATGGCCTCTGATGTGCAATGGAACAGCAGCTGAAACAGTTATTCTTGAAGAGTAACTAAGCTCACGCCTCTCAATAGTAGACTGGCATTTGATAGAGGGATGTGGAGAAGAACGGGATGCTGAGATGAAGCCATATATACACAGCCAAGAAGAATGGACAGCTGAATTAAAAAACCATCAACAATTTCCAGAATTTAAAATCCTGAATCATGACATGACACTAGTGGAATTCAGGTGTTTCTGGTACATGGACTGCTCTCACCCAATGTGAGGTCGAACTGTTGACCTTGTGTACATCCTACTTCACAAATGAGTCTGTCAAATACGCTAAGCCTATAGGCTGAAGATGATGCCCCAACACTGCGGAGAAACCTCAGATGATTGTCCAGGCAGCTGGATGTTTCTGTCAACTCACAATTTTTTGGAAGTTGCTTGCATATACTTCCCGTTTTTATTTTTTTGTTAGCTAATATTATTTCCTTCTTGGGTCTCTGAGGGAGTTGAAGATTAGTTAGTTATAGTTGAAGATTAATTAGGATAGAAAGTGAATTAGATACAATAGAATAGATAATGGAATTATTTTCTCTGAATTTGTCAAATACAAATGAACTTATATTGTATATAGTTATTGTACTTTTGTATATAGTTTTTCTTATGTTAGTTATAAGCTTTTTCTTTTTTTATTAAAATAGAAAAGGGGAAATATGGTGATATTTTATTTGTATTAAAATGTTATTTTTATGTTAATAAATAAAGTTGTCTGGGGGTCAGAGCTATTAGCAAGCCATAGGAAAGCAGGGCAGTGGTGGCATACTCTTGTAATCCCAGCACTTGGTAGGCAGAGCTGGGTAAGTCTCTGTGTGTTCAGGGATACAGCCATTATTGGATACACATGCCTTTAATCAATACCAATCATGGAAAACCTGGAGGCCTATACAGACAGGCCATGAGGAGGCAGTCATGTGGTTGGGTTTACAACCAATGAGAAGGCAGAACAGGAACTCTATATAAAGACTTTAACACAGGGGTAGCTCTGGTTCGGAGAGGTAGGATCACCACAGGAGGAAGGGTAAGGTTTTAGCTCATAGCTCTGACCTCTTGGCTTTCTTCTTTGCATTGGTTCTGTGTTTCTTATTTAATAAGAAGGTTGTTTACATCTACAGGACTCCCTCCAAAACTCCCTCCATTAACTCCATCTGTCTGCTTTCTCTTACCTAGGAACCACATTCATTTTCTTCTCAATACTAGTTGTTTTTACCTAATGTTCTCTTCCTACATCAAGGGTTTGGGACCAGAAGAATGGCTCTGGAGCTGCCTCACATGTTAGAAGTGGAGTGAGAGTGTTGTGTGTAAGGAGAGAGGACACCCGCACAAGGATTCTGGGTGTGCTGCAACTGTAAAGGTCTCATACAATGTGGTCTTCAGCAGGCACTATGGAGCATGGAACATTTTATATATGTGTGTGTGTGTGTGTGTGTGTGTGTGTGTGTGTGTGTGTGTGTGTGTGTATAGTTTTATAATTTGTCCTATGAGGATTTCATTCATGTTTATAATACATTTTGATTACTCTCACCTCCTTCCCTCTCTTCTCTCCCCTCCCACCCCTGTAGATCCCTCCTCCTCCCTACAAGTCACTTTGCTACTCTATTAACAAGGTTTTGTTTTTATGATAAAACTTACCTCAGCTTACAGTTCCAGGGATAAGAGTCCATCACAGCGGGAAAAGCGTGGCAGCAGGTGGCCAGACAGGGAGCTGAGAGATCACATGTTCAGCCTCAAACTCAAGCAGAGAGAGAAAACTGGAAGCGGGGTGAGGCCATAAACTCTCAGGGCTCACCCCCAGTGATGTACTTCTGTCATCAAGATGGCTTCACCATTTAGACCTCCCCAAACAGCACCACCAACTGGAGACCACGTGTTCAAACACCTGAGGCTGTGGGAGATAATCTCATTCAAATCACCATAACCCACACGTGTCTTTTTTGTGTGATCCATTGAGTTTAACCAGGGCCATCTGTAAGGCCAGGGGTTTAGAATTAACCACTGGAGCCTGGGGGTGCTCACCAGTGGATACACAGCAGAAGACCATGACTGCCTCTCCCCTAGAATCCATCAGGAGCTAACAGTCCCACAGGGAAAAGCAGGGTCCCCAGGAGCCACTCCCTGAGCCATGATTAACTTTCTGTAGCCACACTGCAGACAACGAGGGGTGCTGCAGAGCCCAGGTCTTACCCCAAGGCTGTGTGTTGTACCTGAGTTACCTTGACAAAGCACTTGACTCTCTCTCTGCTCCATTTCCCATCTGCAAAGAAGACATAATGATTAAAATGGCCTCAGGGAGCTTCTGTGGGATTTTGTGAAATCGTAGGAAGCACTTCACACACTCCCGAGGTGTGACAGACAGGGCTGGAGATGGCACTCACAGAGAGCAAGCTCTGAGACATCAAGGAGAGGCACAATGGAGTTTTGGAAGCTCTTTCCCGTTCCTTTGGCTCCCCACTGGATATGATTAGTCACTTAAGAGGTATGTTTGATTGTGAGGCTGAGCAGAAACAGGTTCTTACACTTGAGAAATTTTACTCTGGTGGAGAGAAGAGAACAAACGAAAACTTCAACTCCCAAGGACTCAAGTTAGAGCTACATAAGCAGACGCCACACACGCGCAGCTCAGCGATCCCCGTACATAAGCAGACGCCACACACGCGCAGCTCAGCGATCCCCGTACATAAGCAGACAGCACACACACGCAGCTCAGCGATCCCAGGCTGGGAATTGCTGAAATAATGAAGATGTGGAAGTAAAAAGAAACTGGTTCAATTAGCTCATGTCCACCTAGAATTGGTTTTAAAACAGAAAGATGAAAAGAAAGCTCAAACACGGAATACAATTCAACGTGTGTATTTCCTAAAACTTTCTTTCACAGGTGCGAGCAGAAGCTGGTGTTTGCTGTGGTTTCTACGGCATGTGTCCTCTTCCCATGCCTGATGAGACAGCTCAGTCTGTGACCCCATCAGGAAATCCAATTTTTTTTATAACTTACATAAACCATTCTGGGGCTGGGCATGTGGCTCAGTGGGTCGAGTCCCCACCTAGTATGCATGAAGCACTGGACTTTGATCCCCAATACTGCATACATTGGGTGTCCACCCTTATAATTCCAGCACTCAGGAATAGGAGGACCAGATGTTCAAGGTTATCCTCAGCTATGCAGTAAGTTTGAAGCCAACCTGGACTACCTGAGACCCAGTCAACAAGAAATACAGAAAGAATGAAAGAACAAGAGAGAGAGAGGGAGAGAGAGAGAGAGAGAGAGAGAGAGAGAGAGAGAGAGAGAGATCCTGTCAAATATATTCAGCTTATCTCACTTTAAGGATGTATATGATTTTTTAAAATAAACTATTTTTTAAATAGATCTTTTAGGAAATGGAGAGATGGTTCAGTGGTTAAGAGCATTTCTTGCTCCTGCGGAGAACCCAGGTTCTGTTCCTAGTCCCCACAATGGGTAGCTCACAACCACCTATAGCTCAAACTCCAGAGGGTCTGACACCCTCTTCTGGCCACTGAGGCCACCCACATGCATGCATATCTCTTCACACACACACACACACACACACACACACACACACACACACTCTTTAAAATTAGAGCTTTCAAGTCAATGCTGACAAATAATGAGCAGTTGGAATGGGTAACTCATTCTGTGTCAGTGAAAATGGAGCGTGATTATAATTTCATTACTAGAGAAACTCTTTAGGAGTGGTTGGCCCATGCCATGTGTGTTACTATGTCATCCATGCCTCATCCTTCTGACTGTTAACCTGACCCTTTCAAAAAGATACATAAATTCAGTGGCTGCAGAACTGGGGTAGAGACAGAACAGTGTGACTGGACCACAGCCCCATCGGCAAGCAATCCAACAGGGCTCCCGTGTGACTTTGACAGTGCTGGGATTCCCAGCGCGGTGAACCAAAGAACAGATGTTCCAGGCGGTTGTCTCAGATAGATGGGTGGAGACCAGATATGGAGATTTAGATTGACTACTACATCATAACCACATTTCAACATCGGTGGGTTCTTTTTTCTATGGTGGTTTCCTTCAGAAAAATCGTTCACCCTCTCTCCCTGTTTCCTCTTACACACAAAGTAAGAGGCAACCAGCTTCTGCCTGCTCTCTGTTTGGGCCTGAAAGTGTTATGTGGGGACGTGATGCTCATTAATTATACATCACCCTTTATTGCATACTTTACACTCCTCTGGAGACTCTGTCCCTGACTTCTCTGACTGATGTTGTTGTAACAAACACAGCGGAATTAGTTTCCTTTGATCATTGCCTGTAGTGATCAGATAAAGTTCTTTCCTGAAACACCTCTCTAGGGACACTCTTCTGAGATGGGGGCAGCATACCAGAGCGGCTAGCGGCTGTCTTGATTCCTAGGATGATGTGGGAGACAAGTCAAAGGAATTCTGTCATCCCTGGTGGCCATGAGGGGCCACCTAAGCCAATAGATCTCAGTGCAGATTCTGGGGGTTTGGGGTGTCCCGCTAGGAAGGTGGGACAGAAGAGAGACAAATCAGAAAGCATCCCAGCAGTGACCATTCCAAAGGATCTGTCCATGACTGCCAGAGGAAGATTCCAGCAAAATGGAGATGCCGTGGAAGCAGCTGGAAAAGAGCTTCGGGGACAAACGGTGGGCTTCCACACTTCCATGAAAAAAAAAATGGAATCCAGGGCTAGACAAGTAACCATAATGAAGTTGGGAAATGAAAACACAAGCCCTGAGCCCTAGAGCGTCCAAGGAGGGAGTACTGTGGCTGTGAGATTTCATGAATGCAGACTTCAATTCAAGCACAAAGGGCAGGATACTACACAGGTCCCTTTGTAGCAAGGGCAAATAGATGCAAGAACTGAAGGCCAGGACTAGAAGACAGACAGACAAGAGTTGGAGACTTTGTGTCTGAGAGGCTTAGTACACCACCTCAGGTCTCGTCTCACACTGAAGTCTGTAAGTACTGTCCACACCCCTCATCTGATCCCACCATCAATAAAGCACTACCTGTGAGGCCTTCTGCAGCATTGGCTCTTGGTTCTTGTCAGTGAGAAGCCATGTGCGGACCTATCTGCCATGGCCTGGAGACCTGAGCAAGGAGCCAGGATGGTGCCATCACCGGCAAGGGCTGCATAGTTCCAGTTCACCAGATGTCACAGTTCTAATACTTCACTTTGTCAGGCTAGGCTGGAAAAAAGAACAATGACCATTTGGGATATAAAAAGGAGGCTCAAGCAGGTGTCATGTCCCACAGAGAGTTCCTCTACAGAGTGAACCAGCAGGTTGAGATGCCTGCCTCCTGTTGACAGCCTGAGGCTTTAATTGGGCTCATTTCTGACCTAGATACACCACTGTGTTGTGAGGCCGTATAACAAGGACAGAGGCATAACAGACATTTGTTATCATGGTGGCATTTCTTCCGTGGTTTGGATTCCATTTTATTTTAAAATAAGTCCCTGAACATGGATGGTCATGGAAAAAAAACGTGCTGTTGGATAATTGCATGTAATGCCCCAAACTTCATCCAAAAACAATTGGTGAGTCTTGGAGAACTGTCATATTCTATTGTGTTTCTTTGTAGCAACAAGCACTTGGGGGAGAAAAGCAATTTCACTGGCTTCATTCTCATGCAGACGAGAATCACTATTGTGATTTTGTAATTAAGTCTTTTCACATCAACAGAAGAGTGTATCTGCGAAATGTGCACGGACCCAAATGGAAAAGTTAATTCAATAAAAACGCCATGATTATCTCGTGTTTATTAATGAGATAAATATTTAATTTAAAAAAGTCCTTGTTTTTCATCTCTGTATTAGAAACACAGCAACTTAAACATGTTCTTCTTCGGACATGATGGCACATCAAGGTTCTTTGGACATGATAGTGCATCGAGGGCTGAAGCCGCTGATTGGACGAAGCCCTCCCAACTTCTTGTCAGGTGCCTCTCCTGGCTGTGTGCCGTGGGAGTCCCTTTCTGGCCGGCTCAAGATCAGGCCTGGTGAAGGCCCATGAAGGGCTGGACTGCGAAAGCTCAGGGCACCTTTGTGTCAGAGCCATCAGCTTGGAATTTGAAATGTTCAAATATCCAAGGCTTGGGTAGGATTTTGTTTTAATCCACTCGCAATCCTGCCATACGTAGGTGGTGCCTCTCTGGTGACCGCCAATCCTGTTTCCACTCTGAGCTTGCATACATGTTCTACAAGAAACAGCAGAGACAGACAGACAAGCCCTCTGCAAATCCAAACGTCTGATGAATGAGTTACACAGCATACAAGTTTCTGCGTTATATATGTCACATTTTGAATTTTGGATTCTGATCTTGTCCTGCCTGGAAATGTTCCAGAGGATTCTCTCTCCAAACTGGGTGGCAGGACAGCAATAATGTAACTCACAGTCAGGCCAATTGAGAGTTGGAACAAGTGATGCCCTGGAGGCACTGTGTTGTGGGACTAGGACCCTTGGAGGGTGTGATGGTTGGGATGAGAATGGCCCTATGGGCTCATATGTTTGAATGTTTGGTCCCCAGTTAGTAGAACTGTTTGGGAAGGATTAGGAGGTGTAGCCTTGGAGGAGGTGTGTCACTGAGAGTAAGTAGACTTTCTTCAAAGCCCATGCCAGACCCCCCCTTCTCTCCTCTCCTCTCCTTTCTCTCCTATCTTTCTCTCTCTGCCTGCTAACTGTGGATAATGATGCAAAGCTCTCAGCTACTTCTCCAGTGCCATACCTGTCTGCTTCCCATCATGATGTTCATGGACTAACCCTCTAAAACTGTATGCAAGTCCCCAATTAAATGCTTTTCTTTATAAGAGTTTCCTTGGTCATGAGGTCTCTTCACAGGCACAGAATAGTGACTAAGAGAGGCAGTCTAATTAGGCCTTTTGACTTGTGGATTTGTCAGGACATAATCTCAGTTAGCTCAAAGCTTTAACTCAAAGATTAACTGTAACATTTGTGAGTGCCATTTCTTTTATATCAGACTTAAAACATATGTTTCCCCTAGTTATGACTGTTATACATATTTAGGCTCCTGTTGAACTGACTTGTTATGAAGTAACTAGTTTTACATATTGGCACTATTCTAAGCTGGAGACATGGGTATAAATAAAACAAGCCCCATTCCATGTGTTGCGGCACTAGCCACAGTCATTAAGAACTGCTACCATTAGTTTTGTGCTGTGTCTCATGGTAAATGTCCATGTCCCATGAAGACAAAATGCTCGAGCATGTGCATCTCTGTGAGTGACCTGGAAGATGGAGACAATGGCACAAGCTCCTTTGAGCTGGGAGTGTACCTACACATTTCAGGAGACGTCCAGCCTGCTTGCTGTAAAGGAGTGGTCTTCCCTGCTGCCTGTGCCTCTTTCTGAGGCTGTGCTCCTGAGATGAAGGACCGAGTATTTTCATCTTCACGTCTAGACGTGAGCTCAGGACTGGTTGCATAGCTACTCACTAAATATTTCCTGTAAGACGACTGAATGTGTTCATATCTTCGCCTTCGGTCACGTAGCAAGCCATGTTAAATCACAAAAGGAGAAGAAAAGAATCTTGTGTTCTTTAGCCGAATAGAAAAGATTTAATCCCCTCAGAATGGACTGGTTTTCGAGTCTCAGCAGGCGAAAGGACTCGGGGCACGCTCCATTTTGTTTCCTTTGCAGTTCCCATCCCTGTGCTCTCCGTTGAAGAGAGGTTGTCCTTGGTCAGCATGTGGCCTCGGGCTCTCTGAAGCAAAGCAGCAGTTCTTAGTAACTGTCCTTTAACTCCACATCTGAGGGGAACTGCTGCTCTCCTCTCCGAAGGAAATCTTTGAAAAGCGGCATTGAAATTATTGACCTGGTAAATAAACCAAGCTACCAGAGACTTGCCTCCATTCCAGCACACACCAAGCATGTGCTCCCTATTGTCTAGGGAACCTCCCAGGCTGTCGCTGCTCTCCCAGCTGTGAGCATTCTGGACCTCCAGCTTCTCCAGCTCCAAAGCTGTGTTTTCCGCCTGGTCCCTGGCATCAAATCCAGCCACCAAGACAACACAAACAAGTAAATCACGGGGCCTTTCAGCGTGTTCTTTAACTGCTGCTTGGAAGTGGCGCACTTCCAAGGGACGGTGTGAGATACCCGGCACGTCAGTAGCTGGAGACCTGAGCATCCCCAAGCCTGCACAGGACACAGAAGCACACCACAGCAGCCAGCCACACAGGCGACCCGGAGCTCACACACCCACCCAAAGAGAGCCCCACAGGAAGAGAAAATTACTCTTTGGCAGGGTTTTCTGTAATTTTGTAGAAACCTGGCTTCCTGTGATCTTGGTTAGTGTCCTCTGCACTAATACAAGAAGCAAAATGACTTTCTGATCCTCCTGCTGCCAAGCAATGTATTTTAATATTGTTAAGGTAGGCCACCTTTAATATGTTGCTGTTCTCCACCCTTGTTTCATTTTTTTTAAGATTCTTTATTTTATATTGTACATATATGTATTGTCTGCTTGTGTGCATGTGCACCACATGTATACCTGGTGCCTGCGGAGGCCATCAGATCCCCTGGAACTGGACTTATGTATGGTTGTGAGCTACCATGTGAGTGATTGAAAACTAAAACTATGTCTTCTGCAAGAGCAGCAAGTGCTCTTAACCACAGAGCCATCTCTATGGCCCTCATTTAGTTATTTAAGTGTTGTGTGTGTGTGTGTGTGTGTGTGTGTGTGTGTGTGTGTGTGTGCACTTACTTGTACAGGCGCATGTGGAAGGAAGCCAGAGGCTGATGTCAGGATGCCTTCCCTAGATGCTTCTCCACCTTAGTTTCTGAGACAGGGTCTCTTACGGAATCTAAAGCTTGCCTTTCTGTCTAAACTGGCTGGCTAGTGCAGTGAGTCCACAGGATCCTCTTGTCTCCATCCCCCACTCTAGCACAGGTGTTATAGGCAGATACGTGGCCGGCTACCACCACAACCTCCCTGGAGCGATCTATCCCCTGGAAATGTGAGCCCAAATCAATTCTCTATTTCTTACGTTGCTTTTGACAGACATTTTGTCACAGCAACAAAACAGGTAACTAAGACTCCTGTCACCACTCTGGCCGCAGACGATGATGGGATAGCATGTCATGACCAAGGCAATTCATAGGAGAAAAAGTTTATTTGGGGGTACAGTGCCTGGGGGAGTCCACCACGACAGGGTGAGATTATGGCAGCCAGAGGCGCAGCTGGGAGCTCACATCTTGAGCCACAAGCAAGAAGCCAGGAGACCACATTCAAAATGGCCCAAGCTTTTAAACCTCAAAACCCACCCTAAGGACGTACTTCTTCCAAGGTCACACCTCAGTAAGCCTCCCAGACAGGGACCAAGTATTCGAATGTCCAAGACTGTGGGGGGCATTTCTCATTCAAACCACCATGCTTCTGCAGTTCTTAGCATTACGTACAACTCAGGACTTCTTTTTTCTGAACCTATTTCCGGCTTCCCGTCTTTACTCCAGCAGTTCTGACTCATTCAACTGATGAAACAAGCCGCACAAGATAATTATCCATGCACGGATGCTTTGGAGTAAAAGACATCTTAGGAGTAGTTCAACTTTCTAATTTTTCGAAAAACAAAAGGTGCCTAAGAGGGGGGAAGGAGCAGTCGTGCTTACTACTCGGCTAATGAGATGCTAATGTGCACAAATGAATTTTGAAAGCACACAAATATTGCCTGGAAATTAATTATACCTCTCCCATTGTCTTCAAAAACTGAAAGATTGAAACCTGCATCTCGATGTTTACTCTGTTTAATTCTCAATTGTTTCCTTGATGTTTCGGATAGAAAGGTTTTGCACCTGCAAAGAAAAAGGCCTCTGAACAGATTGTGAGCCCTCCGCAAACACTTCATCAGGAATGTTCCCTGTCAGCCTCCCCCTCGCACAAGGGAGCCTTGATGATATCTTTGTGTGTCTTTGACTCCTTTTGATTAATAAATGCAAACAATTTTTCTCAGTAACCTTGCTGCAAACGATGCATGACAATTAGGGACAACCTCCAGTGACGGAATGCAACCAAAGCCTGTCCGTGCCTTCCTCTGCTGCAAAATAAATGCTTGATGGGTAATGCTTCTTGACAATTAGAGAATGAAATCTCTGCAGCTATGCAATTTCAGTAACTGTTTATTATTCCTGTCCCCTGCAATGAAGGATCAATGTTTATGACAATTTTAACTCCACTCTGGATAGACAATTTGATTATCTCTTTCCCTGAGTTTTATGTCCCATTATTGAATTCTTGGGTGCAAATATCATTGGCTTTTCACAAAATGGATTTGTGATGTTGCCATCCAAACAATCTGTTGAACAGGCATTCTAAGGAAGCCGAGTGTGACACTCATGGAATATTCCATTGTGGCTTCCCAGGGCAGAGACAGCTTGTGAAGAGTCAGGCTTGGTTCCTGCTCAAACCTTGGTGGTCATCTAATGGGGACCGGCTGGCTATGCCCTAGAAGGATATGTCCTTGGTGGTAGCACCAAGGCAAGAAAACATAGCCAGTGCCCTCACTGAAAAAGCCCAGATGACCAGAGGAGAGCAGTACTGAGTGTCTACACATCTTCAGGAGGCACCGTCCACATGGAATCCAGGCTGGAAAGCAGCTTAAGCTATGTAGCACACTCAAAGCCCAGTCTTGTTTGTATACAACCTGCCAAGGAGGAAAAGGGTCACACTTCAACAATGTCTGCCTCTGTGTGTGGCTTTGGGTGTCTAGCCTGCCTCTGGCATCTACCAGTTATCTGTCAGTTATCCTGGTGCTGTGATGTGGTCCTGGGTGATGCTGATTATCATTCACTCATTCAACACATCCTCAGTGTGTCACTACAATAAGCATGTCACTCTTGGGAGCAGATGGAGAGAGCTGGTGGCCTTGAGAAAAGGAGAAATGGTTGGCAGTTGATAGATGGATCAACCAAGGCCCACTTAGGTGATAAAGGTCAACAAGTGGGCGACCATGTGCTACTCAGAGATGTCCTGTCACCAAAAGAGCCATATTTCTGGGAGCAGCTAGGCCAGGGAGTGTGACAGGAAGGAAGATGACCAGGCCAGAGGGATGGGAAGAAGACGAGCAAAGGGTCCAGCAGGGTAGACTCACCTCAGTGAACAGGAAGAGCAGGGAGCAAGTGGACCAGAGGCCAGGTCTGGGAGAAGCTTCCTGAGGTGGAGCGCTGTGCCGTGGAGTTTTGTGCAGCTCTGTGAGCCAGTCCTGAGGGCAGTGTGTCTCAGAACCTGCAGAGGCTGAGACATCTGGCAAATTCTCACAGGCACCAAGTCGTTATCCCATCCGGAACCCAGGCATTGACAGCTGGGAGGCTTTGATGAAATAAATAGTTCCCGCGTCCCTTAGTAATGGGAATATGTTCTGATAGGCATATTGTCAGGAGGTTTCACTACAGTGTGAACACCAACTGGGCAGACTTACACAGGCCTACACGGTACAGTCCCATACACACCTAACAGCATGGCCTAACCTGTTGCTCCTAGGCAGCAAACCTTCATAGAGTGCTATGCACTGAACTATGTGTTAAGGTAGTTACCTTAACGCAGACATGCCTGTGTCCTCAAACATCTGAACACCTTCATTAGTTACTTTTCTCCTCTCTGTAATAATCCCTGAAAGAAGAGCTGTTGGGAAGGAATGGTTTGTTCTGGTTAAAGTTAGAGAATCACAATTCATCCTGCTATCATAATTAGTTCTTGCAATTTGACACAAACCTGTACATACCTGGGAAGAGGGAATCTCAGTTGAGGAACTGCCTCCACCAGATTGGCCCATGGTCATGTCCGTAGGGCATTTTTTTTTTTTTATTGCTGATTGACGTAGGAGAGCCCAGCCCACTGTGGGCAGTGCCATCCCCAGGCACGTGGGCATCTACATATTTGTTGCTGTGAGTCACCTCAAATAACATTTAGAAATGGATGGGCATATTGTAAATGTGTAGTTATCTGGGATCATAGATTTCAAGTCCTACTGATGAGTTATCTGCTCATTATCATCTCAAGGTCCTTTCTATTCAAAAGGGAGTAAGACATCTTAAAGAAAAATGCAGTAGAAGGGTGAAAGACCTCAACTTTATTACTTTTAATTGAATAAATTCAGATACAACAATTTCCAGATTTAAGCAAAATAAGATTGATGTGCTCTAGAAGGGCCACTGTCCTTAGAGAGTTGGTGACCAGCATGGCAGGAACTCAGAGAGAAGATGGTTCTAGAAGACAAATTCTTCATCTTCTTTTCACAGAGCTGATATTCTGCTTCCTTCTGTTGGCGTATCCTGACTAAGGCACTAGGATTCCAGGTGGCTGTGGGAAGTAAGGGACCAGACAGTCCCAGTCCGCGGGGAACCTGGGGAGGACAGAGATGCAGTCTGCCCGCAGAGCATGGTATTAGGAGAAGGTTTGTGACAGCAGGAAGTGGCAAACTTTCAACAGCATGCCAGTCACCACTTAAAGACTTTTAGCCTCTCTGAGCCTCGGTTTCTTGATCTGTAAAATGTGTGAAAATATCACCCATGGCTCAGGATTTAGAGTTGAGAATGCCTGTTGAGTGTCTCTGGCTTTGACTGGCAAACAGTTTATAAGTTATATGTGTTTTATAAAGAAAGAAAAAGCTATGATATTACTCTTGACTCTGGCCTGGTGCATTCCAAAATCTGGCCAATGGTTATGGAAGTCATGTGTATGCTTTTGGAAAATAAACTTAAAAGCAAAATCGGGGCTGGGGAGATGTTCAGACCTGAGTTCAAATCCTCAGAACCTGTACAAAAGCCAGGTAAGAGTATGCACCTATCATTTTAGTGACAGCAAGATTAGGTGGGGACAGCTGGGATCCTGGAGGCTTGTGGGCTAGCTAAGGTAGCCTCGGCAGCTTCTAGGCCAATAAGGGACCTGTCTTGAAAAAAAGATGGAATGTCCAAGAACCAATGCCCAAGATTGTCCTCTGACCTCCACACTACATGAACACCTCCACTCACAGGTATATACACCAAAAGAAGAAAAGAAAAATCAAATTTGGTTGAGAAATTAGGTGAAAATTGGGTTGTTATTGAGTCAACACAAGCTTAAAAATAGCTTCAATCCTGAACTGGAGCGTTTGGGAATGACACTCACTTCCAAAGCAGAGGCCACCAGCTCATTGGGCTTTCATGGTTTGGCCCTCAGAGCAGGCAGAGGCAAAGGGCAGTTAAGTATTCTTCTTCAAGACAAGGAGAAGCTGACAGGGAGAGGCAAGGTCTGAGCTGTAATCTGGGGACAGAATGCCGAGAGAGAGGAGGGCACAAACTGTAATGCCCAAGCCATTGTGAGCCAGGTGCTCACACAGCCTTCTCATGCCATCCTCAGGAGAGCCCCAAGGAAGGAGGAAGGACCTGTCACTAGTCCATACAACAAATAAAATGGAAAACTAAGGCCCAGAGAGGTCAAGGTTACAGCTTGTGACCCACAGACACTTTGACCCCACGGACTGTATCGTGAGCTGACACCACTCCCCACCTGGGTACCAAGCCTAGGAGGTGCGCCCTGAAGATACAGCAGAACGTGACATGTTAATGAAGGCGTTCCACAGAGACCAACTTTATTTCATATTTATGAGAGTTAATGTAGACAGAAATAATATTAAATGCATAGCAATAGATTAAAATACCTTTAGAGAAAAGAGGTAATTAAGAAGCAAGGGTGCAAAAGGCTTGAGTGTTTAAAAGAAAAATTGTGAGCATGAAAGGAGCTATTCTCTAAGCAGTGATCCAGAAGAACAAGGAGGAGAAAAGGACCAGAATGTGTCGCAGTTCTGAGAGCTTTGGTTTGGGGACACGCTGCTTACAGGAGAGTCTGTGCTTGTTACTGATTGAGCCCATCACCGACTCTCAGTGTGAACTTGTTATCAGAGTATTTTATAGTCCACCTGGCCACAAAGAACAACTGGACTGTGGGATGACGAGCAAATAAAAAAGCAATAAAGAACCCGAGGGATAGTAATGGGGGATTCCAAGCACCTGAGCTCGGGGCTGAGTGCAGTGAGCATGTGAAATAAAGCCTGAAGTGCAAGCAGAGGGGCCTTGGGATGGGAGGAGGGGTGAGGAGGGAGGAGCGCAGGAGGAGGAGGGAGGAGCACAGGCGCAGGACACTGACTCTGGTATCCAACAAATTAGTACATCACGCCACAGATGTAATTAAGACGAGCGTGGGTGTTCACCACTTGTCCCAGGGGCACGGTCCACCTGGCTCCTCTCAACTTCCGTGTCCAGGGGCGTGTCTACTTCAGCTCCAGCTCACTGTAGCCTTGGAAGGTTCCCATATCACCTCTGATAGGTCTAACAAACCGCCCGGGGTTTCTGGAATGGGACCTGGAATGCCATGGTAAGTGCCAGCATCGACTTGTGAGTTGTGTTGAATTAGTTTTGTGGTACTAGGGACTGGACTCAGAGCCACACTCTTGCTGGGCAAGCACATGATCACCTCAGGCCCTGCTCTTAAATGTAATCATTACAGTGTTCAACGAGTTCAAAAAACCAAACAACTAGTGGATTTATTTTAAATTATCATTATTTTTTACTGTGTGTGGGTTGGGGGTGTGCATGCGTGGAAGACAGAGGAGGATGTCAGTTGTCCTGCTTTATCGTTCTGTCTATTCCCTTGAGGCAGGGGCTCCTCGGTGCAGGAGCCTCGTGCTGAGTTAGCAGCCAGAAAGTCAAGTGGGCCTCTTTCTTGTCTCTCCCCACCCTGCCTGAGTTTACGGTGTGTTAGCAGGTATGCCTAGCTGGGATTTGAACTCGGGTCTTTATAGGTGCACAACAAGCAATCTCATCTGCTTAGCCATCATTCTAGCGCCATTATTTAAATTTTAAATTGCATTTCTGTCCTATAGTTTTAATGCATATTTTGGAATAAGACTCAAAGCTAGAGCTTCCCGTGCCAATAAATTATTACTCATATTTTATAAACTACTTCCTTATGATTGCTTATGAAACAGAACTGTGCAGTATTAAAATGGTATGCTGTAATTGATCACTTGAAGACAGCTGCCCAGCCAGGATTAAGTTCGGTCAGTGACATGACAAGTGTCCTTGAAGTGCTCTGAGTCACCGTGGCTGCAGGAAAACTCACCAAGCACTCATTCTGAGGGTGGCACATGGGCACAGGAAGCCCCAGCACAAATTCACCCATCAGTGCCATGACTTACAATGCACTGACTCGAGGCAGACAGCACAGGAACTGAGGGAAGGGGACAGCTACTGTTCCCTTGTCCACTCCCCCAGTGTTGTGAACTACACTACCCTGGGCTCTGGGATGAAGTAGATACAGACACTCAGTGCTGAAGCTGAGAACATGGGTCCAAAACCGCTCAGTGGCCATAAGCCTCAGCAAGTGGAACGGTGTGATATAATGCCCATCCCGGCTTTGACTATGGGTGTAGCATCTTGAGAGAGCTCCTGGTTTGACAGTCACTAAGATGAGTCACTAAGTCTGAGCTCAGATGTACAAGGTAATACTGATGCATGCCATCCAGGAACCACCCAAGCACACAGGATTGGTGAGCAAGGTGCCTCTGTCAAGGGCACGGTCACTGAACTTCAAGGCTGTGGTTTGTCTCCTTTATTTCTGTAGCCTTTCAGTTGAATATACCAAACCCTAAAAGAATAAAGAGAGACAGAGGCTGCCTAGCTTCCTCCTTCTCAATGCAGAAAAATAAAACCCTGGCAAAATATTATTTTAGCTATTTGTTCTGAGATTACGCTTTCCATTTTCAGGACGTTAATAATGGGCTCTAGAGGGATTTTTTTTTTCTGGGCCCAGTAGCAATGTTATAAAATTAAACATCCATGTGAATGAGGGGAATTGAAGTAATTATCTTGCAGAGTAGAGGAAAACCTCTTCTGTCCCAGAGTAACCCAGACAAAGAGCAGAGCGTAACTCCTGATAACCATTACTCCAAAATCGGAGCTCTGCTAAAAAGCAGGGCACTCACCAGCACTTTGAGGCCCCATCTCTCCAAATTATGGCCCCAGAAACATGGTGCCTTTCCCAGTGGCTCTTCTGGGTCTTGTACAGCAGGGATAAGTACAAAGAACTGGCCAACTGCAACACATCACTGCCATGTCACTCCACTGCAACCCATCACTGCCATGTCACCTCACTGCAACCCATCACTGCCATGTCACCCCACTGCAGCACATCACTGCATGTCACCCCACTGCCACACATCACTGCCATGTCACCCCACTGCCACACATCACTGCCATGTCACCCCACTGCAGCACATCACTGCCATGTCATCCACTGCAGCACATCACTGCCATGTCACCCCACTGTCACTCATCACCTCCATGTCACTCCACTGCCACACATCACTGCCATGTCATCCACTGCCACACATCACTGCCATGTCACCCCACTGCCACACATCACTGCCATGTCACCCCACTGCCACACATCACTGCCATGTCACTCCACTGCCACACATCACTGCCATGTCACTCCCCTGCCACACATCACTGCATGTCACCCCACTGCCACACATCACTGCCATATCACTCCACTGCCACACATCACTGCCATGTCATCCACTGCAGCACATCACTGCCATGTCACCCCACTGCAACACATCACTGTATGTCACCCCACTGCAACACATCACTGCCATGTCACTTCACTGCCTCCCCTGTTGACTATGAGGGAACACTTCTCCTGCCATTTGGATGCACCTGGAATGAAAACAGAGACCACACTGCAATTTAGAGACAGGGACTTTCTTGTTTCCTTCCTTGCTCTCTCTAAAAAAGACATAAAGCATAGTGCTCAGAACTAGCCAGGCTCCAAGGACTGCGGAGCTGGCTCAGTCAATATAGTGTGTGCTGTGCAAGGGCAAGGACCCCAGAGTTGGGGTCTCCAGAACCCAAATAAAAGGCTGGACATGACCGCATGCACCTGTAACCCAGCACCAGAGAGGCAGAGACAGGAGGATTCCTGGGTCTTGATGGCCAGCCAGTCTAGCTGAGTCAGTGGGCTCCAGGTTCAGGGAGGGACCTTGTCTCAAAAAAATAATGTGGAGAGTGGTTGAGTAAGACAGCTGACATCGGCCTCTGGTCTCCAGTCACACAATCATCACCCACATACCCACACACGCACACACACGTAAGCACATGCACACATGCACACAGATACACAAGAAATATCGAGACACTAGATCTAACCCAACAAAAGCCTGTGGGCCAGGTGAAATGGACTGCCACGACTCCAGTTACACAATGGTGTGCTCTAGTCCCTCAACCAGAGAGGTCACTGGCCCACTCAGAAAATGCCACCGATCCTGCTGTTTAGTAGCAGCAAAGTCTTGGCAGTTTTTCCAGACCTTTCTCTTTCTCCCAATCCCTTTTATAATTTGAGGGTAATAGTTGCACCTAGCTCACAAGCCTGGGAGATTTGGAGGGATTCTCAGAAAATACTTGCCACAGTTTGATGCACAATAGGCAGCTGGTAAACATTAACCAGGAGATGTTAAGCATGGTGATTAAATCAGCAGGGGTCCAGTCAGGAGAGAGAAGCTACAGCCTCTATTTTAACAGGAAGAATCTGACAGAAGACAGGCTGGGCAAGCATTGGGGAAAGGGCAAAGGGAGAGGACAGGGAAGTGACCCACACCTGACTAGAGCAGCCACAACCCACCTGGGGAGGGAGAGCATGAACCATGGGGTGATTATGACCTGCCCTACTGGCCCTTGGAATAGATGCCCAGCAGAACTCAGATTCTGAACCTGAGGAGCTGTGGTCACAATCGCTTGGTTTCAGATTTATTATTTTTTTTTTAATTTTATGTGTATATGTGTGTCTACGTGTTTGTAGATGCATGTGCTTGTGGGTACCCCAGGAGGCTAGAAGAGGGGGTTCAGAGTCCCCTGGAGCTGGAGTTACAGGTGACTGTGAGCTGCCACATAAGGGTGCTGGGCATCGAACTCCAGTACTCTACAAGAGTAGCAAGTGCTCCTAATCACAGGGCCATCCCTGTGGGGACCCAAATTACTCAGGGTCAGAGAATCTGAGCTTGCTTTACCCAGCAGGGCTGCATAAGAAGATGATTTGACCACAGGCGTGGTTACCAGGTGTTTGGAAGGGTCTACACTTGGCTGTGAGGTGTGCTTTGATCTAGCAAGGGGGAGGTCTCTTGCCCTACCCCTTGGCATTGTTATAAAAAGCCCTTTTGAATAAACATATGGGCCAGTGGATTTTGATCCAGGTCCTCCCGAAGCTATCCTGTGTTTCTGTCTGTCTCCTCTCCACTATCTTTCTATCTGAAAGTTTCTTATTCCTCTCTCCTCCTCATGGGAACCCTTTAAAAAGTGGGAGATGGCCTCCCACAGATGGTGCCCTGAACAGGGACATAGGTTCAGGGACTCCCACACATCCCTCTGGCTGCAATGGTGACTTCTTAAAGTGTGGAAAAGGAAATGAAAAAGAAAAGCATATAACCTGCTAGGCAAAGAATCAAACATGACAGTTACTGCTGGGGAAACCCTGGCAGGAAAAGCCAGCACAAAAGAGCTAATCTTCAGCTCCTTCCTCCCCACCCCACCTCCACACCCTGCCCAATTTGGGACTAGCTCGCAAAGGAGACTTGGAGTCTACAGAAGCTGGGGTTGGGACTTCAAAACAGGACTTCATATACAGTGTGGCCAGGGCTGATGACAATGACCTGGGCTATGTCAGGAAATGGAGAAAGGGTCTGTGTCCTGGTGTAGTGGAGAGCTACTGGGATGAACAGATACTGAAAGATGCACAAATATAAGCATCTGATCATGGATATTGATAAGTTCTAAGAAGGGCATGAGTCCTGTGACGAGTTTGGGTGGGGTGAACTGTGGCGGCCTCTCTGAAAGTTTATTTCCAAGGTGAGAGATGAGGTATGAAGTGGAGGTCCCACTTACAGAGTATGAGGATGGAGTGGGGGTGGGGATGAGGATTGTCACAAGCAAGAGACTTGCTAGAGACAGGAAGAATCGAGTATCACAGCGGAAGTGGGTCTCAGTAGGTTCCAGCAGAACTGAGTGTGGGTTCCTGTCCAGTTCACCCTACCTCCCCAAGGGTGGTCATGGAGCTTCTTGCAGCTTTCTCTGTCTAGCTTCCCAACAGAGGAAATGCCTGTCCCTTCTCGTCCCAGAGGTAATGTGCATGCAAATGAAGTAACAGACAGAAGTTCCCCAGCCAAGAACAGAACAGTGAAGAATGGCAGCGTGTTTTCTTTTCTTTCTTTTCTTTTTTCTTTTTTGGTTTTTCGAGACAGGGTTTCTCTGTGTAGCTTTGTGCCTTTCCTGGAACTTGCTTTGGAGACCAGGGTGGCCTCAAACTCACAGAGATCCGCCTGGTTCTGCCTCCCGAGTGCTGGGATTAAAGGCGTGCGCCACCACGGCCCGGCAGGCAGTATGTTTTCTATACTGCAGATTCTCCTGGTGAGTCAACATAACTCGGACACTGGTTGGGTATATCACTTTGGTCTTCCAGGTTGAAAGATTTCTGGCTAGTTTGGCTCAACCCTGACAAGCCGAAGCTATCCCCCATCCCATATTAAATGGCCTGTTTGCTGACTTAGAGGACTTTACATTGATGTTTCTCAGTCTCCATCATCACTAAGCTTCATGCATAAAACAAGTATTTGAGGCAGTTCGGCTCCCAGAGACCTGTGTTTATTTGTTTTTGTCCTGTTTCTGGGAAGTTGGACAGTTTGAAAACCAAAACAGTAGTAGCTTTACAGGCATGTCGGTTCTTGGGGTCAGGATTCCTTCCTTCATTCCTTCAGTAAATACCTGTGCTTCCATTATATGTCAGGAAGATTCTGAGTGATACTCCTTTCTTAATAAATTTTATGTGTATGTTTTAGAGTGTTTCCTTGGATTCATACTTATAAAACTAGCAATTCCACTTGTGAAGACACAGCAGGGGGCTGACGGTTGGCGCTCAATGTGGCGGCTATGGATGGACCTGCTGGCTAATTCCCAAGTCATCAGAGCTGGCCTCTGTGCTTGGTGTATTTGGCTAAAGCTACTTACTGCCTCACAACCAAGTTTTGATTCTCAACATCTGTGAGGGCTGGGTGCTCCAGGGATGGATTGGTCCCTGTGAACTGTAGCTCTGAAGAGGAACTAGTTTTGAGCCAAGGGGAATGGCTGAGGGCTAGACTAAGCCAACCACTAACTCCTATCATGGACTGCCATGAGAAAGCTCAGGAATGTAACTACATCCTCAGAGAAAGCCAGGGCCAAGAATGACCTGAGTTCTCATGTGACCATTATCCTGGGGTGGGATTCAAGAGAAGATTCTCATCCAGGTGTACCTGAACATCTGTAATGCCAGATGGCTGTGGCAGGAGGAAGGACAATTCAAGGTCAGTATGGACTGCATTGTTTGAACTTGTCTCAGAAAAAAAAAATCAGAGGGAAAAGGAAGAGGGTGGAAGAGAAGAGGAAGGGGAAGGGAGAGAAGAGAGGGGTGGAGAAAGGACATTAGACCAAATACACCAGCACGGCGCCACCGTGCTTGGGACAATAAGTCAATGAATAGCCTGTGTGGGTACTCCAAACACATCTTACCATGCTAGTGACCCCTGCCTGTGTAGCTCCTGACATTGCATGAATCCCACTGACATCTTTCCCAGCAACCACTAGCTTCTGGATTGCCCACTCCCTGCTGCCCACGGAACCTGGGCAGAAACCCAGGAGCAGCTTCAGCTCCCGTCCTGGACTTGGTGCAGACCAGACAGCCCCTGCTCTGGCTGTTCTTTGTTTTCCCTGAATCTGTGGTTGGGGCATCTGCAGATTAGCTAATGGATGGTGCTCCATCTTGCCAAATGTTAATGGTATAAAATGTGATCATTTTGCTGACAAATGTAAAAGGTTTCATTCTGAATCTCAGTAGAAATAATCCCTCAATTTTGCTCTCTGGGAACAATAGATTTTGTTGATGTTGATTACTCCATTTTCAGCTTCCTCCAGTGATACAGTGAGGCTTTCAATTGCAGCTTTCAGGTGATAGGTGTGTGATGTTTTCTCATTAGCACCCTAATGATAGATCCGATGAGTCCCCTGTCTGCCGTGCACCATCTCAGAACCGAAAATGAATTTGTTGCGGCAGAGTTGCTGCAAATGTGTTTGCTGTCTCGCCTGCTTGGGGAGGATTCTTCCCATCTCCTCAAGTCCTGAAAAGCATAGGGTGTGTGGTCCAATGCCACCCCCACTCCTATCTTACTTTACAGCTCTCCAGGGAGGTGACGTTTGGTATATACCTTGGCTTAATACTGATAGTCTGGGAATTTCCCAAGAGGGTGTCATTTTTTGCATACACCTCAGTTTCTGCAAAATATGCCAACTGTACCCCCATGTGGCTCTCATTATGGCATGGCTCCCCAAGTTTTAGCAAATAACCATTTTAAGTTTCCTAGAATTTTGCAGAAAATCCCATTCCGAAGGAACAGTGAGCGGGGCTCTCCTTGGCCACCTCTAAATTAATAATGAACAATTTATTCATTTATTTGCATTTCTGCTACTGTCCCAGGCCCTGGGAAAACAAGAAGGAACAAAAACAGTCTACAGGGAACCAGTGGTGGAAGAGAATGACTGCCCTTGTTCCAGGACCTAATGAGTGGTGTGTGTGTGTGTGTGTGTGTGTGTGTGTGTGTGTGTGTGTGTTGTGCGCGCGCGCGCAAAATCTCACAGGGTGGACTAGAAGGGACAGTCCACTAGTGTACCATGCACTTGTACTTGTCACCCCAAGATTCGGGAGTCTGCCCATTGCAAGTTTGAGAGGGGCCTCAGCAGTCGAACTTCTGCTACCCAGGGCTGGCAAATCCAAGAGAGTTCCCAGCCTGGAGACAGCCTGCTGGGTGATGAGCTCTGTGCTCCACACACACAAAGGAGAGGAGAGCGATGGGATTATCACCCCAGCTTCTCCCCTCCAAAAACCCCAACACAGAGTCTGGTCTGGATGAGATGGAGAATGGAGGAAAGGAGAGAGGAAGAGCGTTCCCAGCTCCTTCTGGAGCATTGGCTTCTTGGGCTAGGCTCACAGCAAACATCCAAGAAGTGTTCGCCACACAGCCAAAGGTGGCCACCCCGAGCTGCTCAAAAACCAAAGTTGCTCTGGTGGCACTGCCTGGCTTCCCATGGGTGCCCAAGATAACACCACTGCTCACGCGAGCAGCACCTATGAGGCCAGGAGTGCAAGGGCAGTGGGAGGAGGAAGGGAGGGGGACTGAACAATTTCCCTTGTGACGTCCAGGAGGCTTGGGGGAGCAAAAACCGGAAAGGAGGAAACAATGCCGAGGGGATGGCTCAGTAAGTAAAATGCTTGCCTTGTAAGCATGAGGACCAGAGTTCGATCCCCAGAACCCCCCGCCACACACACACACACACACACACACACACACACACACACACACACACACATATACACACACACACATACACACACGCACGCACGCACGCACACACACACACGCACGCACGCACACACACACACACGCGCACACACACACATGGATGGATGGATGGATGGATGGATGGATGGGGTAGGAGGGATGGAGGGGGTGGGGGGAGGGAAGGAATGAAGGAAGGGAGGGAGGGAGGGAGGGAGGGAGGGAGCGAGGGAGGGAGGGAGGGAGGGAGGAAGGCAGGCAGGCACACATTTAAAATCCAGCACTAAGATGGAGACGGGCAGATCCCTGGGCCTTTCCAGCCAGCCTTCCCAGCCCACTTGGTGAGCTCCAGGCCAGTGAGAGACTCTGGATCAAAAAAATAAAATGGGCATCTCCACAGGGACAACAAGACAAGGTTGACCTCTGGCCTCCACATGGACACAGACAAACACACACATACACATGCTCACGCATATACTCACAGACACACAAAAGGAAACATGGGGAAACTGGTTAACCGTAACAGGATTATAATAAAAATACTCACAGGAAACAATAGAGCATTGTCGTTGTGGGGTATCCACCAGTGAAGACTACTCAGACTCGAGTTTAAGCCAACTTTAAAGCCTTTGTCCACCAGTGACCACACTGGGTGTTTGGGACCCCAGTACAGTCCCAGGCCTTTCTCAGGGTGAACTTTCAAGCACACACAAAAATCCTGGGTTGACATACTTCAGTTAACAAGAACAGTTAGCCAGAAGGGGAGCTACAGAAGCCAAAAAGCAAGGTTTGTGCCTTTAGGGACTTCTCCAGAACTATGGGCTTTGATGGATTGGGTCTTTGTTCTCGTTGTAGCAGGGGCTGCTGCCTCTGTGCTGGGTTCCAAGGCCTGAATGGCGCTTCCATCATGGTGTCAGTTGTGCTAAGGTCTGGGGGCCTGTTGCATTGTAGACAGGAAGCTTTTCACGGGGAGCTCACTTAAGCATCGCAGTAAATGTGAGACGCAGAGGCTGTTAATAGTCACGGTGTACAGATGTGGCGGAGAGAAGCTCAGCCACTGGCCAGTCAGTGGCTGACCAGCTGTGTAGCTGCGTTTTCCTGGTCCTGCCCGGCCCACGGTCGGGACAAATCTCTCTCACCCGCCAGTCCCGCAGCCGCTCAAACCCAACCGAGTAAACACACAGAGACGTATATTACTTATAAACTGTATGACCGTGGCAGGCTTCTTGCTAACTGTTCTTACATCTTAAATCAACCCGTTTCTATTTATCTATAAGTTGCCATGTGGCTCGTGACTTACTGGTGTCTTAACATCTTCTCATGGAGGTGGCTGGCAGCGTCTCTCTGCATCAGCCTTCCTGTTCCCAGAATTCTCTTCTCTGCTTGTCCCGCCTATACTTCCTGCCTGGCTACTGGCCAATCAGCGTTTTATTTATACAGACCGACATCCACAGCACAGCTAGAAAGTAGGAGGGTTGGATTCAAACCCAGGCTGCTGGGCCCCTACACCCACACTATGTGTCAGGATGGCAGTGTCTGAGGCATTTCTTGAAATGGGCACAGCTTCTCTCTGAGACTGGGCACCCCAGTGTTATCCAATCTGATTACAGCAGTGCCTGGGACTTTCAACAGAAAGGCTGATGTGTGATTCTAAAAACACCAGCAAACACAGACCTCATCGACTCCTTTTCCTGGAGTGAGGTCTCTGGGCACAGAGAGGGCGAAGCAAGACTGAAGCCACTTGGTGAGCTGGACAGGTGTGGGGCGTGGACAGGACATGGCATGCTTTCTCGCCAGGAAACTTCAGGAAAGAATAAAGCTATGAAGAAGGTCTGGATAGGGTGGAAATGAGAAGGACAGGGTACAGAAGCAAGAAACTAGCAAATTCAGGAGACCAGAGCTTAGCCAGGTGACCCAGGGATTAGCGTGGTATCTCCCGGGGTGCACAGACTCCATAAAGCTCCATCCTGTCTTCATCCTTCAGCCTGCCTCCATGCTCACCTGACTCTACCAGCCACAGTGCAGGGCTGGGGACACTACAGTGAGCAAGATGGGAAAGGGAAAGGCAGATCCAGTAGATCCAGATCCTGGACAGTAGCCCAGGCCCCAACCATCACTAATCTGGACATAGTGCCGAGCACTTCCCAGGTGTCAGCTAATCACGTGGAGATGAGAAAGATCCCACATGTCCAGACCAGGAAATAGGCCCAGAGAGGTGAGTTTCCTTTCCATGTCCAGAGATAACACAGTCCAGCAAGAGGTGGGCATAGTGTCCAAAGGGCTGCACTGTGAGCTGCTTACCTGGGCAGCGCCCCCCTGCCTGGACAGCAGTAGACCCTACATTCACACCCATCACCCCACACAGGCTACTGAAGTCCACAGCCAACAAAAGCTGGGACATCGACCTGAGGAAGTAGCAAATGGAGTCACAGTTCTGAGATGGAAGGCCAAGATGACCTGACGATGTGAGCTTGGCCCATGGGGAAGAATCAGCAGGGGTCCAAAGGCTTACTTTAGAGTTACATGTCTTTCTTTTTCTTTCATCATCTTCTTTTTATTCTTTTATTGAAAATAGATTCTTTTCTCACACAATACATCCTGATTACAGGTTCCGCTCCCTCTACTCCTCCCAGTTCCTCCTGACCTCCCCTCCCCTCTGGATCCACTCCCTTTCTGTCTCTCATTAGAGAAGAACAGGCTTCTCAGGGATAACAACCAAACATGACAAAGTAAACTATAGTAAGATGAAGTAAAAACTATCATACCGAAGTTGGACACAGCAACCCAACAGGAGGAAGAGAGTCCCAGGAGCAGACAATAGAATCAGAGACCCACTTGTTCTCATGGTCAGGAGTCCCATAAAAATACTAAGCTAAAAGCTCTAATACACATGCGGAGGACCTGGTGCAGACCCATGCAGGCCCGTGCTTGCTGCTCCAGTCTCAGCTCATGTGCACCCTGCTTAGCTGATTCAGAGGGCCTTGTTCTCCTGGTGTCCCCCATCCCCTCTGGCTCTTACACTCTTTTCACCTCCTCTGCCATGGGGCTCCCTGAAGTCATGTGCCTTTCATGGGATAACATCATTAGAAAAGGAGCACATGGAAAATATTCTAAAATGTTCAATGTGTCATTTAGAAGGATTATGTGAAAAATCAGCATAGTGTCAGAACCAACAAAGAAACTTGGAAAGAAACTGGAGAAAGACCCTGTGAAGTACAGGAACATCATGGCCAGCCAAGACGGGGTAAGAAGTGAGGTTACACTCATGCTCAGAAACACACATACATGCATACAAGCATACACACACATACACACACGGGTACACACATGCACTCACACTCGTGCACACATGTACCATGCATGTGCACACACATGCGTGCACATATAACATACATATACACAAATTCATGAATATGCACACACGAGCACACATGCGCGCGCACACACACACACACACACACACACACACACACACACACACACACACATTCTGGTGCAGTTGGCCCAAGCAAACAGTGCTGGAACAATGTTTAGTTCCAAGACAGAAGCATAAATGCAGGAAAATGTACTGAGAAATAAGAAAAAGTTTCTTTGCTAGGGACAAATGCAGATCTGTGGTGGGTAAGGTCTCAGTGAAGGACGATGGACATTCTGAGGGATGGGAGAGGGAAGAGGAAAATGGGGGGAGAAGAGAAGAAAGGACAGGGAAAGTTGTGGGGAGGAGGGATGAGAGAAACACAGTGTTTTTCAAGTTTCATGTTTTCACCTTTGAGCTCCTATGAACAATGGCATCATGAACATTGGATCACAAATATCTGCTCAAGTTCATGCATTCAACATCCCTGGTCATATGTCCATAGAAGTGGACTTGGTTGATTATAGAGTAATTTAAGTTTCACTTTTGGTTCCACTGTAGCTGCACCATTTGACATCCACCAGCAATGTTGGAGGGTTTTAGCTTCCCCTCAGCCCTGCTGACACTTGGCCTACTCTGAGTCCTTTGATAATAGCCATCCAAATGGGTATGAAGTAGGGACGGCAGGAAATACGGAATTTATGTTCTCCCAAAGTTTCTATTGTGTAGTATCTAATCCATAGTCCTGTGCAAGACTCTGGATATCTACGTTTGCAGAAATCTAGAAGCAGGAACCAGATTGAGGCAAAATTCCACCATGTACAAGGCACTTTCAAGTATATGATATGTGAGGTTGCAGGGAGAGGTGGGTCTACATTAACGAAGTGGAAACTGAGGCAGATGGAGCATAGGCTGACATGACTCCAGGAAGCTTCACCCACAGGGCTTTTTACCCAATGTCAGATCCCTCCCCCCATACCACACTGTGGTTAAATCCCAACATTGAAAGAAATTCTAGAAATATGGCTTGTACATATGGTACTATGTAAATATTTACATATGGTTTATGTTTACACAAGAGCACGCGCACACACACACACACACACACACACACACACACACACACACACACAGCCTATTCTGAGCCCATGGTAGGTTTGTAGACAAAATGGCCAATTCCTTTTTTCCTGCATTGGTTGAGCTTGGCCAGGCTCCTTAGAGAACCAAACATAAATCGGTTCTGAAACAATAGAGAGTAAGTGATGATGAGTGGCAGGGTTGTACGAAAGCATGTTTATGCTTGATCACGTCAATCAAAGTATGTGCAGACACCAAAAATGCCGTCCCACCATGGAATTCAAAGCAGGGAGAGAACAGAGGACACAGCTCAGTGCATATCAACCTAATGGACAGAGCTAAAGCTGTGTCCGGTCCAGAACCTTCTCTACCTCTCATCCCATCCCACCCACTCCTTCTTTTCTCCCTCCTCCTGAAAGAATGTGTGTGGACTACGGGGTAAAGGTCAGGTCAGGAAGCCAGCCACAAGACTCCGTGAAAACCAAGGCAGTGAGCAGGAAGTGGCCGCTCTTACCCTACAGACACTCAGTGGCTGCACATTCCATGGGACCCCAGGTCCTCGGTGAATCCTTAGCTCCTGCCAACATTTCTCCCAAAAGGTCCCTGATGGCTCCGACAGTCTTGGGTGACAGCTGAGGGTTAATTTCGCTGCAAGTCAGCAGCCTCGGTGGCACCATCTCCTACAAATTCAGGGAGAATTGTCTTCAATTCCCTCTACCTGATTTATGAAGGTACTACTTAGCTTCCAGGAGTATAATAAATATTAATTAATTTGCAGTAATCTTACTTAACACTTTTATAGTAGCTTCATAAAGCATAATTAAGATAACAGACCAGACTATATCAATACCAGGTATTATTATCTTGCTACATTAATTTTTAAAATACATTGTCTAAGCAATACCTTAATCAGCCGGTAAGTAGAGTTCAGTCACAGAGCTCTCAAGGGATGCTTCTCAAAGGACAAGGGAGTCAGCATATTTCTATATTGGGGAAGAAAGATGGAGGTGAAGGCATCTTCAACATCTCACGTCGATATCGTGACACCCAATAACCACATGGTGTGATTGAGGCTCGGAGAGGTCACATACCTCGGGTGAGTGAGCAGTAGAAACTAAAAGTTAGGTACGTTTTCCACTTCCCGGAAACGGGAGCCCTGGTAGACACTGTCTTTTCCCACAGTGTCCTCGCAACCACAGACACTGGGAGCCTCTGAAGGAGTAGGAAATGGGTGAATATAGTGAGTGTTGATGTCAGGGTACAAGGATGGGCTGCAGTGTGACAGCCGTCCTCAGTGCTGTGACAGGTTCTTTTCACAGAATGTGGTCGTTTATGGGGAGGCAACGGCAGCGGGTGGGCAGGGAAGCATTAGGAATTTGGACTCAACCTGGAAGAATTTACCTACTGTCACGAAGTCACATTATCCAGGTGATTGGTCCTGATTCACAGGAGGGACAGGAAGGCACAGTGCCTCACGGGCGGTGGCATCTCTGGCAGAGGAGAAGAAGGTGGCATCTGGAGGCTCCATGTGGAGATGAGAAGGGAAAGAGAGTCAGAGGATACCCAACGCATGTGGATTTGCTCTGGGTGAGTGGCCACAGCGTGGCCAGAGTCAGAAGGAGTAGTGTGTCGGGAAGCCTTGCCAGAAATCAAGGGCTGTGTCCAATTCTGTGTATTCCTCTCCCTCTTGCTCTGGAGAACAGCAGCAATGAAGACAGAGTGGGAAAGAGGAGTGGGAGAGTCCTCATTATACTTATGGCTTCATCCTGACCTAGACGCTGCTGCAAGCCACGTTACATAGTGAGCGTGTAGAAGCTTCCAGAAGAAAGTGGCCCCTAAAGCACCCCCTTACTCTCACCGATCACATAGCAGAGGAGCGTGTGTGTGTGTGTGTGTGTGTGTGTGTGTGTGTGTGTGTGTCTGTGTCTGTGTCTGTGTGTGTGTGTGTGTGTTAGCCAGAATGTTAGCTCACAGAGCTCCTGGCTGTGGCTCTCATTCTTGGACATTAGGTCTCCACCTGACTCCAGCCTCTACCATCTGTAAACAAATGTTCTTCCTTGTATCTGCCACTCCCAATAAACCATGGCTTAGACCTCTGGCCAGGCTTCCCACCCCCTTGGAAATAGTTATAAAGCAAGGTACTCTGTTCTCTCTCTCTCTCTCTCTCTCTCTCTCTCTCTCTCTCTCTCTCTCTCTCTCCCCCTCCTTCTCCCTCTCCCTCTCCCTCTCCCTCTCCCTCTCCCTCTCCCTCTCCCTCTCCCTCTCCCTCTCCCTCTCCCTCTCTCTCTTCTGTGCTCTTTGGTTACACACACACACACACACACACACACACACACACACACACACGCGCACACACACACACACACACACACACACAGGCCACGGTGACTCTCTTACACTTTAAGCTGTCTCTTAATGAACCACCTCTTCAGGATTTAAAGGGAAGCCTCCCCTCCCTTCCAATCCCCAGGCTGCTGCCTCTGGCATGATGCTCTGTCTCTCATAAGGCCCTCCCACTTCAGGACCCAATCATGGCCCCCATGGTCATGATGCTGTCTCGGTAAAGCTCCTTTCTGAAGGACAGTTTTATGTTAGCTCCTTTGGGGGTCCGGGGATATCCTCAGATGCCATCCCTGATGCTCTCACCTTCCTTGTGAGACAGCCTCTCACTGGCCGGAGTTCATCAAATAGACTCGGCGGCCGCTTGTCTCTCCCTCCTTCTCAGTGAACACATGGATCACAAGCGCACGTAACCATGCCCAGCTTTTTGGGTTTTGCTCTTTTTTTTTTTTAACACAGCTTTTGAGCATCAAACTCAGGTCCTTTTGCTTTCAAAACAAACACTTTACAGACTGAGCCATCTCCCCAGCCCTAGTAAACGCTATTTAAACAGCCCAATTTCTAACTGTCTGTTGCCAGCACATAAAACGGTTGTGGACTCTTGAATACTGCCCTTGTTTGAGAGGATATTGCTACAGTTATCGATTAGTGTCCGGAACCTTGTTGGAGATTCCTCGGGATTTGCCATGTTCCCAACCACGTCTCCCGAGAATAAAGATGATTAACTTCATGTCTTTCTTCCTGGTCTGTAAGACTTTCCTTAGGCTTTGTCACAATTTTTAGGATTTCAGAGATAATGTGAACAGAAGTGATGTCGGACATCCTTGATCTACTGTTCCCAGGAAGAATTCCCAACGCAGCTTCAGCACCAAAGGTGGCATCGCCTCTGGATTTCACATAAATGTTCTATCAGTTGGAGGAAAGCTGTTCATTTCCTGGTTTCTGAAAGCTTTCCAAAGCTCGTGTTTAATTTTGTTCAGTACTTTCCTGCTTCTATGGAGATGATCATTCGGGTTTATTCTGTTAATGTAAATTTCAGTGATTAATATTCTAACACTAAAATGTGTATTTCTTTAGGCTGATTTGTTCTGTAAAATTTTATCAAGGCATTTTGTCTTTATGTTCATGCACGGATGCAGGCACACACCTTGCCATGGCTTGTGTGTGGAGGTCAGAGGACAGCCTGAGTGCTGGTCCTCCTCTGCCACCTTATTTGAGACAGGGTGTCTCTTGTCCACTACTGCATGTGGCAGGCTAGCTGAACTGAGAACTTCCAGGGAGTCTCCTGTCTCTGTGCCCCATTGTTGAGTGCTGACATTACAGATGTATACACTACCATGTCTCGATTTGTGTGGCTTCTAGAGGCTCTAAGTGATATCCTCACACTTGCGCAGCAAGCCCTTGATCCACTGAGCCATCTCTCCTGCCCCGAACCTGCCTCTTTTCCAACGGGAAGCATCCAGACTCCATCACTCCCCCCTCGGCATTACTTTAGCTGCACTGCACAAATATATATTTTCATTTTTGTTTAATTCAAAATACTTCTTAATTTCTCTTAAAATTTCTCCCTTAATCTGTGGGTTATTTAGACATATCCATCTAACAACAGAAGAATGGATAAAGAAATTGTGGATTGTATGCACAATGGCACTTTTAAGCCATAAAGATGATGCAGCATTGGATGCCAGATCATCATATTAACAAATTAAGCCAGTCTCAGAAAGACAGATATCATTTGAGTTCTCTCACAAAAGGTTCCTAGATTTCACATAGGTGCAGATAATCGTGCATTTTTATAGGACATGGCAGTAGCAGCAAAGATGTCTGAAGGGATGATGGGAGCAGGAAGAGGCAGAAGGAGAAATCTGGGAACACATGGAGAATGTGCTCAATGTATAATGTATATACTTATATGAAAATTCCATATGCAACACAATAACATATTCAATGAATATGTGCAAGGAAGGTGTCAATTTTTTTTTTAAAGGAGAAAGACTTGCTTAATTTCCAAATGCCTGGAGCCATCCCAGATATCACCCTGTAAGTGACTGACAGTTTAATTTTGTCATGGTCAGAGAACATACTACGCATTGTTTCAGTCTTTCCAAGTGCTTTACAACTTGTTCTGTGTCCTTGCATATCTTCCTTAATGGTCAATGTGTCCTTGAAATGAAAGTGTTCTTGCTCTTATCATATGGGATAAATGTCACCCAAGCCTAATTAGTTGACTGTACAAATCAAGTGCTGTATATCAATGGCCAGATCCAAGTATATTGAAAGATTCCTCTGCATCCCTTTAGTTCAGTCTTGCTTCGCGCATTTCATAGCTCTGTCATTGCCCAGAACTGCATTTGTAACTCACATCTTCCTACCCCGACACCCCGTCATCATTATGCATTGTCCACCTTGGTTCCTAGCAGTTCTCTTTGGCTTGAAGATGATTTCATGTAACACAAATACAATCACTCCAGCGTTCTTACGCTTGCTGTCTGTAAGGCGTATTGGTCAGAATACTACTGAAAAATAATGGCAATAGCAAGAACCACTACGAAGCATAGGGAATATGCAATTTATCACAGATGTTTGACTATATATTTGTGGGAGGTGAATAGACAATATATGCCTGTTTACTGCTCCCGTGTCTAGTGATGGGGTTGCTCTAGAGGTCTGAGAGACTGAGAGGAAGCTGGGGTGAACGAACTGAAGAAGCTGTAGATAGCTTCCGCCCACCCACTCCACAGCGTGAGCCACCAATCAGCACCAACATGCATGAAGGACCATAGCAACCAGCATCTCTTCACACACCTTCTACTAACAAAGAGCTTGCTTGCCTGTCCAGTAAACTGTGAGGAAAAAACCAGTAACATCGGGCCTCTAGCGTTTAGGGACTTTTCTTTGTAGACCTCTGCACATCCAGGGGCCCTACCCAGTTCAAGTTCTCTTTTCTGAAACTTCTAACGAGGAGAGTTTCTGCAAACTGTTGCCCATGCTCCCTATGGGTTTAGGAACTCATTTAAGGCCAAGGCAAACTTTATCCAACCAATCTTTTCTTTTCTTTTTTTTTTTTTTTTGGAAAAACAGCCTTGCCTCCTGGTTTTAGTCTGTGTGTGTGTGTGTGTGTGTGTGTGTGTGTGTGTGTGTGTGTGTGAAAGCATGCTAGAGTGCACACATGTGGAGGCCAGAGGACAATCTCAGCTGTCATTCTTCAGGCATCTTCCACCTTGTTTCTTGAGATAGAGTCTGTCACTGTTCTGGAACTTTCCTGTGGGCCAGGCTGGCTGAGAACCAGCATATGAATGTAGTGTGATTTAACCAGTTGTCTGCCCTAGGAAGTGGCATGTTCTCGTATTTGGGGGCCGAGAGTATACTGTGCTAAGCACCCGCTTGCATAGATAGCTCTTGTCCGTCTCTGATTACACCCTCTTTCCAGCACAGTTCTAGTCAGGGGGCCCTGAGAAGGCATCACTAGAATTTGTCTTTTCATATTCTCATCTTCAGAAACTATTCTCAGTCCCCCATGGTGCAGATCCACAGATGACCCATGGGAGAGAGTCCTGCCATCCATTCTAGATGAGAAATGCTGCCCTCACATGAAGGATTCCTCTCAGACCTATTCCCTACATTGCTCTGTGTGTGTGTGTCGTCTGTCCATCTATCTGTCTGTAAGTCTCTCTCTTTACTTCATTCCCTGAACAGCACCCAAGATTGCTGCCCATGCTTCCACACTGTCTGAGGAGAATCACTCTCTCTCCCCTCCCCATGTACCTGGGAAATAACACACCCTAGGTCTTGCTAGTTCCTGAATTCAGTCAATAGTAAAAAGCAATCCCCAACTTGGAAGAAATGAGACAAGATTTTGGAGCCTTGAATCATGCCATGGATGCAAGTAGGGTCTAAAAGTCACAGGTCCCCAGAGGTCACCATAGCCTCTTGTATCCTCTGCTGCATAGCTTCTGGGAGCTTCATCTGGGAACACACAGCACTCTTCCAGGTACACACACACACACACACACACACACACACGCACGCACACACACACACACACACACACACACACACACACACACACACACACGCATACACACAGATATATGCCTATCTTCTCCACATGAACATGAACACACATGACCCCCCAGCTTCACATACATTTCATATCCATATGCGTGTATGCACACACACAGTCACACAGGTCCTGTTCTAGTTCTCTTCTCTATGGCTGTGAAAAAACACTCTGACCAAAACTAGCTTGGGCAAAGAAAGGATTTCTATGGCTTCCAGGTCACAGTCCATCAGTGAAAGAGGTTAAGGCAGGAACTGAAGCAGAAAGCATGGAAGAATGGTGGTTTATTGGCTGGCTCCTTTTGGCTAATGCTCAACCAACTTTCTTATACATCTCAGGACCACTTGCCCAGGGGTGGCACCACCCAAAGTAGACTGAGCCCTTCCTTAACAATCAACAATCTGTACAGTTCCCCACAGACACACCACAGGCCAATTTAATCAGGGAAATCCTTCATTTGAGACTCCCTTTTCTCAGGTGACCCTTGTTTGTGTCAAACTGAAATAAAAGTTAACAAGGACAGGTAATCACATGTTGACCCCAGACATCCAGGAAGTTGATATTTTCTTCCACAAACTCCATCGCTGAGGGTTTCTGACTTCAGGGTGTTTATCCAAGTCGCCAATCCAGACTTTGTTCTCATCCTTGTTTGTTTCTGTTTGGAAATGCATGTTAAAAACTACTGTGAATCACAGCTAAAATTGGGATCACATCTCTGCCCCAGACAGGAGCTAATCACTACTGCTGCACTATTTCATTTAATTCCTACCAAAAAGAAGAGAAAAGAATAAAAAAACACCATCTGATAACGATACTACTGTCACGGTCCCTGGGAGACCTTGAGGGGTGGGGATGCTAGACAACTTGCTAGAAGTCACTCAGCAAGAAAGGTGAGAGCTTGCCACCTCAGCCATGGGTTTGTCTCCTGGGCTGCTTAGGTCTTTCTGTCAACTTGACACATAGTATGGTCATCTAGGAAGAGGGAACCTCAATAGAGAAAATGCCTTCATCATATTGGCCTGTAGACAAGCCTGTGGGGCGTTTTCCTGAGTAACGATTGATGTGGGAGGGCCCAGCTCACTGTGGATGATGCCACTTCTGGGTAGACGGGCCTAGGAGGTGTGTGAAAGATGGCTGAACATAAGCAAGCCACTAAGCAGCATTCCTCCATGGTCTCTGCTTCAGTTCCTGCCTCCAGGTTCCTGCTGTGTTGGAGCTCCTGCCCTGGATGATAGACTGTGACATGGTAGTTTAAGAAATAGGAAACCCAGCCGGGCGGTGGTGGCGCACGCCTTTAATCCCAGCACTCGGGAGGCAGAATCAGGCGGATCTCTGTGAGTTCGAGGCCAGCCTGGGCTACAGAGTGAGTTCTGGGAAAGGCTCAAAGCTGCACAAAGAAACCCTGTCTCAAAAAACAAAACAAACAAAAAGAAATAGGAAACCCTCTCCTTCCCAAGTTGCTTTTGATTATGGTATAGCTAGGACACCTCCTGAGCATTGGTTCTTTCGTCCAGCATCCTTTACTGTTTGTAAGTCACCACGCTCATTTTCCTTCCAGGGAGGGGGGCCTGTCACCTCTGCTACCCCCATTCCATGGCCTTCTGGCAACCTCAACTGCAGTCTCTGGCTTTAGGTAAATACCCGACACACCAAGCCAACAAGCCCAGCTCACCTCTTTCTGCAGGTCCAAGGATGCTTTAGAGGTCCAGCTGGACTAACAGGTGTCCTCCAGGCTGTCATGTCTCTGCTGGACATGAAGGGAAAAGTTCACCCCCCTGGGACCTGCTGGGAGCCATTGTGGGCTCTGAGCAAGAGCTGGTTTAGGGAGTCACTGTCCGTGAGCTATGGGGAAGAGTGAGAAGAAACAATCCAGGTCCTGGTCATGTATCTGGAGCCCAGATCTGAACCAACCTACTTAGTCCCCCCCCACCTACTGTGTTTTATTATGTGCGCCAATCAATGATTTGAGTTCCACACCAGTTTGAATTGTTTCTCTACACCTGGTGGCTTTGAGTCCTAGATGGTTGATGGGTCTTCTTGGTTCCTCTGTCTGTGAGACCCATGGTGGGGTTGCTTGCCTCGTTCTAAAACTAGATGACACCACACACTCTCTTTTCTGCCAGCATCTGGCAAGGCTGGAGTCCAGAGGCAAGAGGGTGGAGGGTGTTTGGGGCTTTTTTTCCCCAACTAACACACTCTCTTGACATGATGAGCTTAATTCCTTTCATTATACTCAAATATGGGTAAGCTATAAATTAGGCACAACCTCCTTCTGGTTGTTGCTCTTATACATCTATAAAAACCAAAACAAAATTAAAGATTAAATACAAACAAAACCATAAAACCTATAAAAGTCCAATTAAATGCACAGATTTAATGTGACAGGGATGCTGGGCTTAAGCTAAACAGCGTCTCGAAATGAGGCTCCCGGGGCTGCTGTGCCCAGGACATCCTCTCCTGCACATCTGACAACCCAGCTCCATCCTGCCCTGCAGACACCTCTCCTCTCCTCTCAGCTCCCAGGATCCCAGGCCTATCTGCCTCCCAGGACAGGCGGTGGCCCTTCTTGGAGGGACAAGTGTTTTTATACATACAGTCCCCTATTCTCGGCTTGCGCTCTGTCCTGACCCCAGCACGGTGCTAGCTACGGTACTCTCTATACCAGAATAAAACCCTAAGATTATTAGTAAGACTGAGAGGAATCCTAAGAATACACACTTGAATCCAGCATGAGAAGCCTTTAAAAACAAAGAAGATCTTGGGGTCTGGGAAGCCATGGTTTCAGTATGGCTTCATGAATCTGTTGGGGTTTGGCACAGATTTGCCTTGCTGAGCCTTGGTTTTCTGTCTATAAACTAAAATTAATTAAAATAATATTTGCACCCTAGGTTGATGGGTGATATCAAGTAAATTACTACATTGGAGCTCATAGTAGGTTGAGTAGTGTCCCCCACAAATTCACGTTCCCCAAGAACCTTACTTGGAAACTGGGTCTCAGCAGATGTAAGCAAGTTTATGTTGGGTCTTATTATAGGGACACACACATAGAAAAGTGCCGTGGGAGAAGGGAGGCGCAGGAGAGAAGAACGTGTCCACAGTCCAGGGAATACCAGGGATTGCTGGATAGACACCAGAGGAATTGAGTAAGGTAAAGAACAGTCTCTGCAGCTCCTCCAGAGGAGGCCGCTGATACCTTGACTTCCTGTGTGTGGTTTCTAGGTCCATGAAACTGTGACACCTGTTGCTTTCAAGCATGCCATCCTGCAGCCCTCGGGCCACACGCAGCTGAGGATAGTCATGAATGAACGCAGCCAGAGACAAAATCTTAACTCACTTAAAACAGTATGAAATATTTTTGCATTTTTTTTGTAATTTAATTAAGTGTGAACTTTGTATATTGGTAATGTTGCTTCCTAATGTCAGAAGGTTGAGTGTGGGCAGGTGGGATTGCTCAGTGGGTATAGTGGGTGATATATTGCCACCAAACCTAATGGCTTAAGCTTGAGTCTCCAAGCTCACATGGTGGAAAAGGGAACTGATTTGCCCAGGTTGTCCTCTGAACTCCATGCATGTCCTATGAAACACCTTGGAACACACACACACACACAATTAATAAATAAATGTAAAAAAAATAAGATTGGATGCACCTACAAGCTACCCAACTTGTTGTACTTCGTTCCTGAAGCCAGATAAACCAATAAACCCACTTAACCAGTCTTGGCAGAATAGTAAACACTCGGTGACCAGAGTAACCAGAGCTGCTTATTAGCCGTCAAAGGACAATGTGACACTCACACAGAAGTTCCTATTGCCTTCTCTGAAACTCCACCCAGCAGGCTAGCCCCATGGACCTGTGTAATCACTATCATCATAATACACCCAATATGGTACGGTACTTTACAGTGCAATCCTGCTGACTACCTCAGTTCCCTCTCAACTCAACCCTATGGGAGAGATAAAAAGGACAATTGTTGCACATTGACTAAGGAATCCTCCAGAGTTGACTGGCTAAGTTCAGGTTTGGTGTATCAGATTGGATCCCAAAAGAAAACAAAAATTGACATCAGTGGGGAAGCCGTAAAACCCAAATGAACTCTGTGATGTGGTTCACAGCGATGTGCCAGGGATCAGTTCTCAGTTTCCAGCTCTGTAACACGCTGCTGTAAAATGCTGATGGGGTACTGGGTGAACAGGATGTACATGAACAGGTGGGTAAACTCACCGCTGTGTGGACACAACTTTTCTTTGCATTCCAATCATCCAAAACAAAAGCTTACTTTGTTTTGTTTTGTTTTTAGCTATAGGAAGGACTCTCCAGTTGATACAAACGTTGTACTGGAATGTCACCAAGAAACCTCAAGCTAAAATGCCTTCTAGAGAGAAAGGGGGAAGGGGGGAAAGAGAGAGAGCGCCTTTGTCTTTCCCTCCATGTTTTGTTTCTTCTAAAAAGCTACAATTAATGTTTCTCCATACATTTCTGGGGAATAGGAATTTAAAACATGTATACAATTTAAGGGAGAGAAAAGTATCTCACCCAGGCACTCTTGATATGCACGCCAGGTTATCCCCAAAGCAAAATGTGTGTGCTATGCTGTATGCTCACCACCCCTTCTCCCATGTCTGAGCATCTGACCATCACTGAACATCATTCTGCATCCATGATGTGGGAGGGGGAGGGCTGCAGGCTCTCAGCTGCAGATCTCATGGGTACCAGCTCTTCCCTGTGCCATAGTATCTTCTCCCTACCAAGGTCACCGTCAGGCATTTGTGCCCACATACCTGTGTACATACACATGACCATGTGTGCTCACACGAACACATGTGTGAGCCCTCTTCTCCTAGAATTCGTCCTCACTAGGAAAAGAGAATCCACCCTGGGAGCACTCTCAGCATCCTGTGGCCAAGGGAACCATCTCAGCAACCTTTGTTCCACACACAGGCCCTCCTGTATCCTGAAGAGGCTGAACCCATCTCCCGGAGAAGCACCGTCCCAGTGGTGAACACCATTGCCCTTCATCTCCTCCGGAATCTCCATGTTCCCTCTTCAATCATAACAGCACATAAAAGGCATCCCAGCTCCGGCCTTGGGGTACCAAAGGCTTCCCTGTGCTCTGCATCACCTCCGGCTGTCAACCCCTTGTTCAGCTCAGAAGAACATCTTATCTTATAAGAATTGTCCCCTAATTCCTCATCTTCCTCTGTTGGTGGCTGTTTTTTGCTCTTTTGGGGGCCCCGCCACCCAGCTCCCAAATAAATCACACACGGAGGCTTGTTCTTAATTATGAATGCCCCACCTTAGCTTGGCTTATTTTTAGTCAGCTTTTCTTAACGTTAAATTAACCTGTCTCGTCTTTGGCCTCTGGGTTTTTCCCATTCTCTTACTTCTGTAAATCTTACTCTTACTCCATGGCTTGCTGTGTAGCTGGGTGGCTGGCCCCTCCTTCTCTGGCTACTTCTACCCCTTTCCTCCCAGATTTCTCCTTCTATATATTCTCTCTGCCTGCCAGCCCCGCCTATCTTTTCTCCTGCCTTGCTATTGGCCATTCAGTTCTTTATTAGACCATCAGGTGTTTTAGACAGGCACAGTAACACAGTTTCACAGAGTTAAACAAATGCAACATAAACAAAAGCAGCACACCTTAAAATAATACTCTACAACATCCTTTCTGTATAGCTTAATCACTCATTGAGATTTCTCATGTTAATTTGTTTCTCTATAGCCAGTCTTTATCTCCCCCCCACCCCCACATCCACTGATTTGTGTGTTCCTCTAGACACAGAGCAGGCATGCCTTCTCCTGAGCCAACAAGGATACCTGGTACATGGCGGATTCGGGAAAGATTTATTGAATGATAAGAAATGGGGGACTTTCCTCACTAACTGTGGCACTGAAAAACTTTGGTCTTTCAAATAGCCCTTTGTTTTAAAAAAGATTTGCTTTTTTTTTATTTTCTGTGTGTGAGTGTTTGCCTGCATGGATGTATGTGTAGCGTGCACATGCAATGTCCAAGGAGGCCACATGAGGGCATCAGATCCCCTAGAGCTGTTGTAAGCCTCCATGTAGGTGCTGGGAGCAGAACACAGGTCTTCTGCAAAAGTAGCAAATGCTCTCAACTGCTGAGTCATCACTCCAGCCCCTCAAATGTCTTTTCTAGCCACTAGATTACAACATACGCTACGTTTGAATGCTGATGTCGCCCAAAACTCAATCCCTGAAACCCCAGCTCCAGCAGAATGGTACTAGGAGGTAGGTGGGACCTTTAGGTTTTGACTGGGCCGTGATAGAAGAGGCCTCATGAATGGGACTAGTGGCTTAATTAAAGGGATCTCAGAGCTTTGCCCTGGGAGGACACAGCAGGAAGTCAACAGTTTGTAACCCTCAGCATAACCCAGCCCTGCTCACACCTTGATCTCAGACTCCCAGCTTCCAGAACTGTGAGCCATGGCCTAAGTCAGCTGATTCTCAAGAAGTCAGCTCTTGCTCTACCCATGCACACATGACACCCAGGCTAGGCTTTGGAGAAAAGCTGGAAAGTCATAAAATATCAACGCAGGAAGCTCCTCCATCCTCTTGCCAGATACACTCAACAGACAGAGAAGGAGGCCTCCCCTGGGGAAGGGAATTTCCCAGGACTCCATCTCAAGTTAGCAAGGAAGGTCAGACGGTGTTATTCTCTGTGGTAGAACAGTACCTGTCTTCTAGAAATTTCATTAAGAAAATGTAGTGTAATGATCTTCAAGTACTTATAGCTACACTGAAAGAAAAAGAAGAAAGGAAACCTCACATCCCACACTCCTTAGCGAAAGAGTTTTAACAAATAGATAACACATTTTATGGACAAATAGATAATTTCCTCTCAAGGGCACTTGAAAGTAATCTATGTATTTTCTCCAATGTCCCTCTTTCCTGTGGATTTTCTTAGCACACAGTCCCCAGAAGTGATCAGGGGGGAGCTGCCACTGTTTACGAGGTCATGATAAATCCAGATGATAGGGTCTGGTTAGTTCCTAAGCCCTGGGAAACTTGACCTGGGCAAGAGTGGGTAGACTCCGGGATTGACAGGATGCTGGTGTGGTTTTCAAAGGAATTTGAGGTATTGGCAAGATGACTCAGGCAGTAACCACCCTTGCTTTACAAGCCTGATGACCAGGACACCATATCATAAAACCAAATGTGGTAGTTCCCATCTATAATTCCAGCACTCCTGTGGCGGCCAGATTGGTAGTAGAGGCAGGAGAATTGCTGGAAGGCTTTCTGGGTAAGGATACCAGAGTAGGCAGCTCAACAAGAAGACCCCCACATCAACAAGGTGGAAGGAGAGAATCAACTCTTAAAATTTGTCCTCTGACCTCTGTATACATGTAGAGGTGCACACACACACACACACACACACACACACACACACACACACACACACACACGTACACATAACACTCAAATAAAAAATTAAATTGTGCTCTGTAAGGATCAAACACAGAGATGCTTTCTTTCTTATTTGAACTCTGCCTGCACATCCCAGCAATGGCTTGAGGTGGGGGATCAGGTGTGAACTCCAGCCATGACTTTCATCCACAGGGAATGTTCCAGAAGGTATGGTGGTGACTTTGGGTGTGATTAGCATCCTGGCCCCTTCTTCTTTTCCTGGGCTCTACTGCCCAGTGGAGCTTCAGAGCTCTGCACATCCTTTAACCAGGCTGTCAGGAGGGAGATGTCATAGCTCCGTGTTAATGATTCTTACAACAGTCCTTTTTAAGGGACTTCCATTGACATAGAATTGATTTCTCTCGGAGATTAGATGCCATGATCAGACAAGCTTTTATGAGCATGAAAGCAGTCTGTCTTTGGCAAACATAATCCTTATCTGTCATGGTGGTTGTGATAAGGAAGTCCTGCCGAAGACTGCCATTGTGGGCAGACCCTCTCATATGTGACGCCAATCAACCAATACATAATGTCTGAGACAAGCGATGTCATGTAAATCGCCCCTCTCCACTCCCCGGTCTGGGTGATACTCTTTCTGAGTAGGGAATTGTTTTGGACTGAAGTTATTAAAATCACAAAAAGCCCAGAAGACAATGCCTCTGTCACCATTGTGATGGGCAGGATCTGGGCGATGTGCTTTTGGCTTCCCTCTGACTCATTCAGTCCAAAATGACAATCTGAGCATGCCTCATGCAATGATCCCCATGCTCCAAAATGTGACAAGGGCCATAATTCAGATTTACAGCCGTGTGTGTGTGTGTGTGTGTGTGTGTGTGTGTGTGTGTGTGTGCTTTCCTTTTTCTTAAACAGTAATGAAGTTGTAACCGCGGCATTTCTTTCATTACCTATTCATTAAAGATACAGACATGAAAACAGTTTCCATGGCAATGGCTTTGTGGATTCTGAGTACATAATAAGAATTTTATTGTTTACACTAAAGCAGAGATAACTGACGGGTGCTATTGTCCCCAGTAAAGTCTTACTTAGCTTCCTGAATGCACGACAGGGCAAAGAGCACTGTGGCCAGCGCGCTTGGCGTGGGCAGGCACACTGGGGGCAGGGGTGGGGTGGGGGGGGGGTAGGCGGTGTGCAGGGTAGGGCCTTTGCGATTGTCATTGCCTACTCCCTTCAGGATGGAAAGGACACATCAGCCTTGCCTCTGCAGTGCGCTTGAACTCAGATATTGAAAGATTCTAAGAAAAACTAAAACACAGCCTATTCTGAAGGTCCTGAAATATTTCCGTTCCGTGTTTAACACGAGCACATCTGATGTTCTTCTCTGCTTGTGTTTGGCTGTGCGATGAGACTGCTCGGGTTCAGAGCTGTGCTCTTCAACTTGCTAGCTCAAGCTTATTATCTGCAAGTGACCTAGCTGCTCTCCGAGTCTCAGTTTTCTTACCTGTGAAATGGGGGCAATCTGCACATATCATAAACATATGCAATAGACACACACGTATAAAGCGTACGTAAGGTGCGCACCTGCAGAAGGAGGGAACCAAGCTTGCCTTCTGCCCCCCCACATACCCACGATGGCATGCCTGCCATATGCATGCCTACACACACAAAATAAATAGAATGTATTCAATTTTCCACTTTTTTTCCCTAAGATTTAGGACTTTGAACGTCAGGTTCAGCTTAAAGGTGCCCACCTCCTTGGACCTCTCCTGGGCACAGAGTGGGTCTCCTTCTCTTCTCACAGGCTAGCTTCCAGAGCCTTTTGTCTCATGGGTCACAGGTTTATTCCCACCCCTCACAAAGGTCCTGCTCTCCTCTGGAGAGCTGGAGCCTGGCACAGAGGAAGGACATCCCTCTGAAAGACAGCTCTGGTTTATGAAAAAGTAAATTAATTAAACCACTACATAAGTTCACTTCAGAGAATCAGGGTCTTTATTGTTGGTACCGGAGTTGTTTGAGGTTGATTTGGGGAAACCGATGTTAATGTTGAATGAACTGATGTTGATGTTAAAGAATTGAGGGAGGGAGGGACCTAGCTGGGAACAAGAGTTGGGAGGATCGAGGACATGGCAGTTTTTACTCACACCTCTGCCTGTCATCCCAGCAACGCCAGGACAAACAGGAGCGCCAGGGCTCTGAGGATGCAGAATGAAACATGGCCTTGCTCTCAGCCAGTCACTGGTGTTTCCTCCTGTCCTCTCCACACCCTGGTCCCGATGGAGTCAAATGTGGTTTGCTGGGTAGGCTCTGCGTCTGTTCACTGCCTGTGCATTTGGCAAGGCTCCCTCACATCCAGTCACACGAAGTCTGCCCCTGACATTCCAGAGGGAAAATAGGAGAACAAGAGTGAGGCTGCCTCGCGACATGGCAGATGGGGAGGTGACCAGAGGACACGGCAGACAGAGGTGCGATGTGGGTCTTACTTACAAACTAGTTCTAGTCAGTTCTGGTTGACTATGGTACAATTTATTCCCACTGCTCTGAGTAGTTCACTAGGATACTCAGTGCAACACTCCACACACTCCCCGAGTCATGGCATATCAGTGAGGGGTGCTCAGCTGTGAAGACCCACTCACCAAAGGCTGTGACCAGACAACAAAGGTGCTAATTGCCAGAAGTATTCTTCTAGTACAGTGGTTCTCAACCTTTCTAATGCTGCAACCCTTTAATACGGTTTCTCATGTTGTGGTGACCCCCGACCATAAAATTGTTTTCATTGCTACTTCATAACTGTAATTTTGCCACTGTTATAAATTGCAATGTACCCAGGCAGTGGTGGTGCACGTCTTTAATCCCAGCACTTGGGAGGCAGAGCCAGGCGGATCTCTGTGAGGTTGAGGCCAGATTGGTCTACAGAGCGAGATCCAGGGCAAGCACCAAAGCTATATGGAGAAACCCTGTCTCGAAAAACATAAATAAGTAAATAAATAAATAAATCGCAATGTAAATATCTGATATTCTGATGGTCTTAGGCAACCCCTGTGGAAGGATCATTCAACACCTCCCCTCTGAGGGGTTGTGACCCACAGGTTGAGAACCACTGCTCTAAGACTTGTGGGAGGTAGAGGTAGAGCATTCAGGGACAGAAAGAAGGACAGAGACACGGAACAGAACATCTCATCCTATCCACTGTTTACCAGCTCACTATCCTGCTGGGGTGAGCAACAAGGAAACCAAACTGAGAGAAGCCATCATCCCGCAGGAAGGCAGGCAGGCAGGCACTGGGGAGCTGCTTCTGAACTCTGTGGAGGAATACCTGGTAGCAAGGCTGTCCAGAGTAACCTCAGAGGACCAGCTTAGAAGACACACGTGAGCTAATGGACGGACTTTAAAAGCCTCAGTCACCAGGACAGCTTGACATGGCCATGAAGATGGAAACACAGACCAATAGGACAGAGCAGAAGCCAGAAGACAACCTCTGCATAGATGGGGTTCTGATTAAGGTTTTGTTTTGGGTGGGAGGAGGTTAGTGAAAAGGTCCAAGGCAACATAATGAGGACAAGACAATCTTCCAACACAAGATGTTGGAACAACTTGATTTCCATATGAAGGAGAAGAAACCCTCCAAAAGGCAGGCCGCAGACTGGAAAGGAAAAAAATAACTGTGTCAATTTATCTGAGGAAAGACAGGCATCTAGAATGCACACAGAACTTCTATAACAAGGCAATGAATACACATGACCCAAACTAAAAACGGAAAGATATTAAAGTAGACACTCTACCGAGAAAGTTCTGGACTGAAAAGGTACTGGGCCTTGCGACAACACAAGGGAAATGCAAATGAAGACCCACTATGCCGCGTCACCACACGCCCACGGGATCAGCGGCAGTGAAAAGGGCTGACCACACCAAATGCCCGTGAGGATTCCAAGGACCTGAAATACACTCTCGTATGCTGTCACTTGGGATAGAAAATGATACTCCCTTTTGAAAACATTTTGGCAGCTCCTTAAGAAGTTAAACATAGGCCTACCATATGACTTAGCCACTCCACCCTAGTATTTACCCAAAACAAATGAAAACATATGCTCACACAAAGGCTGTACACAAATGCTCGTAGCAACTCCATTTGTAATAACCCAAGCCTGAGGTTGGGGAGGAATGAAACCACAAACCACTGTCAGGTGATCGTGTGAAGGAGATACAACATGTTCACAACAGACAACTGCTCAACACTGTGATGCGTGAGCTGTTGGGACAACATACATGAATCTCAAAATAACCATACTGTGGGAAAGAAGCAAAATGAGAGAGCGCATACTGTGTGAGTCTGTCTAGGGATGGCTCTATGAAATCTGCCCTCGTCCACAATGACAGAAAGTAGATCTGTTCCGGGGTGGGGAGGGTTGAGAAGACTCAGGGGAAGGCACTATGAAGGGACAGGAGGGAGGGTAGGAAGGAGTTGGCCTTATCTATGGGCTCGTGGGTATAGACACATGCCCCAAGTCATTAATTATACACTTTGAATGTGTGCAGCTTGTTATGTGTTAGTCAGACTTTGCTAAAGCTGGGAGGGGGTTAGTGAACAAACAAAATAGAGGGTAAATATTAGTTTTATGTCACTGTAACAAAGTAACTGAGGAAGTCAACTTACAGGGGAAAGATTCAGTACTGCCCATGGCTGGCTCAGCTGCCCTGGAGGCTGTAGTGAGACAGAACATCGTGCTGATGAGGGCATATGACAGAGGAGGCCACTCATCTCACAGTGTGTAGGGCAGAAGAGAACGTAAGTCAGGTGAAAATGTACCCTTTAAAGGCTCTTACGCATGTTACATGCAGCCTTTGTGTGAGAGTGTGTTTTCATTTGTTTAGGGTAAATACTAGGGTGGAGTGGCTACGTCATATGGTAGGCCCATGTTTAACTTCTTTTTTTTTTTTTTTTTTTTTTTTTTTTTTTGGTTTTTCGAGACAGGGTTTCTCTGTGTAGCTTTGCGCCTTTCCTGGAACTCGCTTTGGAGACCAGGCTGGCCTCGAACTCACAGAGATCCACCTGCCTCTGCCTCCCGAGTGCTGGGATTAAAGGCGTGCGCCACCACCGCCCGGCATGTTTAACTTCTTAAGACAGTGCCAAAATGTTTCCAAGAGGGAGTATCATTTTATGTCTTCACTAACAGCATGAAAGAATCTATTCATTTCCTGTTAGCCTGGCCAGCATTTGGTGTGGTCAAGCTTTTCATCCTAGCCAAATGTATTTCTTAGAACTCAAAGAGCTGTTCTTTGTCGGCAACCCAGAAGGCAAGGTGTGTAACCATTCCTCGCACACAGTAGGACTTCCCTTTGGGATCCCGTGGACCCCCTTCCATCCTTGGGACCTTTGAACTTACCAGCCCTTCTGCCCATGACACTTCACTCTTTTTAGTTTCTCACGTCCCACCTACTGACAAGTCCACCCCGCCAGCCACTGTGCCTCACAGTTCCTCATAGCTCGGGCCCCATCCTCACAGAGCCTTCTCTCACAGTCCTCCAGAGAGTCCCAGGTCCCAGCAGCCTACCATCACTCCCTCCTCCCAGCCCTTGTTCTGATCATTTACATGCCTACCACAGGCTTTCCCACGCACCTGCTAGCTCAAGGTCCAGACCATAATGATCATATATAGGTCTGAAATTGTGGACAAGGACTTCCATGGGTAGGAAATGAAAAGACACCACTACCAACATCGCCATCACCACCACTACCATTATCACCATAACCATCACCACCATAACCATCACCACCACTACCATCACCACCACCACCATAACCACCACCATCACCACCATCACCACCACCATCACCATCGCTACTACCACAATCCCTGTCTAGAAATTTGAGAGGAAAAGAACTTCCCGGTCTGGAAAGAAGTCTTTGCTCCCTCTACCCACAAGTTCTTCCCTTCCTCCTTAATGAACCCTTTCTAACCACTCATCTGTACTGCACATTTCTGCCACACAGATAGGTGCATGAAGACACACACACACACACACACACACACACACACACACACACACACACACACACCTTCCCAAGTTCTTTACTTATTCATTTGTCTACCTTGGTCTCCCACATTAAGAGAGAAGTCACTCAAGAGCTAGGATCTCAGTTCTGTTCACTGTTTTGCCTTTAGTGCCAACCACAGTGCCTGTACCCAGAAAATATTATAAAAAGAGCAAACGTAGAGAACGGGCTTTGAGCTCTGACCCTGGGGGTTGGGGGGACAGGATCTTTTTACTTCCCTCCTTCACATTCCCATGCTCAGACAATGCTTATCATCTGACTGTCAGACTGTTGAGACAAAGGACCCCACGTAATTGGAATTTTCCAAGGAAGCCAAGCTGGGAAAGAGAGAGGCGAGGACCCTGATACCAGCCAGAAGGAAGCATGTCTCCCAGGAAGAGACTTCACACAGTTCTGACACCTTGTCAGACTTGCCTTGCAGGAGAGACTGGAACAGAGACAATGGTGAGTCAGGGGTGAACAGACAGGACCTTGCATGCCTCTTGCCCTCCAGTCAAACCTCAACCTTCTGTCAGGACTAGGAGGATGGATTAGGGCATCTCTGGTCCTCTGTATTTGGTCCTCCTCCTGTGGGACCACGTTGAACAAATCTCCTTTTCTGTTTTCTCTATTCCTTGTGTCTTTAACTGGTGTACTGAGGACAGGTAGCACTAAGGACAGGTAGCACTGAGGACAGGTAGTACTGAGGACAGGTAGTAATGAGGACAGGTAGCACTGAGGACAGGTAGCACTGAGGACAGGTAGCACTGAGGACAGGTAGTACTGAGGACAGGTAGCCGAGTCTGGCTCATTAGGGCTTCCAGGGCTCAGGCTCTGACACTCAAACTCCAGGAGCAACCTGTGTTATAAAATGCTGCCCGGGGACTGGGGTTTAAACATTCAAGTTAAAGATGACTGCAGAACACATTGCTTTTCATCTAAGACACCACAGGGGCCACTTGATACTGTTAATAGAGCCAGGCTTGGGGTCCCCCCTCCATCCCCAGTCGATGGCCATTATGAGTACATCTGACCTCTCTTGTCATCAGTCATGATCTGCAGAAATAGCCTGTTATGGGGAAGATGATCCAAATTTGGGGATGCTGCAAGAAGTGCTCCCCATCACAGCACACGGTTAAAGGAAGTGGCCCTGGGGAGGAAGGGTATCCAGATCCAGAGCTGTGTCGTGGCATAAGTCTCACCCAGGCCACAGGGCTCAGGACCTGGGCCAGCCCTCAGGCTTGACCTGGGTGGGCATAAGGCTGCTGGTCTTTGTGCTCCTCATTTCTGAGGACAAACTTTGGATGAGGACTGCCTGTGGGGAGAGGTGTCAACTTGGGATGGGCAGCTCCCCTCCTCCCTAGACTGTACCTTTCTATGGCACATGACAATCCTGGCACTGACAAGAAGGACACCCAGTCCTGGAAGGGCCTCAGACTTGGCTCGGCGACACTATCCATGTGTCTCCAAGACTCTGCACCCATCTGTAACAGAAAGAAGGGCTTCCCACCTCAGGGTCCTCAAACTTGTGTTCCTGGCCAGCTAGAGACGGTCATCTTTGAGATACCTTATATGGCTATTAGCATCTGAGGAGTTTTTGTTCTGGGAAGGCCTGTCACCTTCTCCCCCTGCCTGGAGACTCCTTCCCAGGGTGACCCTTCTCTGTCAGGCATGGGGCTCTCCACACACCCTTTGCCCATCCGTCGTGGTCATAGTAACAAGGAAAGCAACCAGCATGATGGAGACATGTACATTTTCATATCACCATTCAGCAGCAGTAACAATAAGCAATCACTGACTATTATCTTCCAGTTCAAGGAGAACTCCCACGCCTCTTAGCTCATGTAATTAGCAATAATTAAGTGGCCTGCATAGGCTATGTGATTAGGAAATGGCAGAGTTGGGGATCAAGTTCAAGTCCGCACTGCCAATCTTACCAGTATTTTGCAAACCTTGGTGAGTTTTCTATACCTCTGGCCTTCTGCTTAATTAATATTTTTCCTGTGATTGATTACATTTTATAAAATACTGCTCTGATTTTAAAGTTCCATGTCATTCACAAATAGAAAATAAGTCTCATTAGACGAAAATAGAGAAAATAACTACACAAACAAATTTGGTGAACAGAAAACAATGGGATTAGTGCTCACTCAAAGCCATTATCTGCAGAAGATTCTGGACTTGAGACAGTACTAGAATGCTTCCAGGGGCTAAAAACTGCAAGGGGACTGAATGAGAATAATCCTGCCACCCAGGAAGCCAACCTCCATGCCTCCTAAAATCACCTCAGCAGCCACCTGTCCAGTGCTTGCAGGACTGTGTGTTGAGTTGGGGACATTCTGTTGTTAACATTCCCAATGTACGGGCTCCACAAGGAATGGAAAGCGCAGCTAGCAGGATGGTTGGAAGGCCACTGGCTTTGTTTCAAGCAGGCCAGGACAGAGCCCTGCCCCCAGACTCGCTCTTGTGGCTGGCACTCAGATGCCATCAGTTCAGGCCTGGCACAGCCAATGGCGTGATGGAAAGAAGGCACAGGTCCCTTGAGGCTACATGCCAGCAGTGAGTAGGACCCAGTATTGGGCATACTTCTGACCTGCTGCAGTCTCCAACAAGGCCTTCCTAAGGGTTCATGCAAAGAAGTTCCACCCAGCTCATGCTGGGTCCTAGGTGAAGTCGGTATGATTCCAACGGGGCAAGAGGAGAAACTGACATCATCTTCCAGATCTTCAGTCACCTCATGTCACATTGGCCACAGCCACAAGAAAAGTAATATGGTCGGATTTTCATTCATTCTCTCCAGAAGCTCAGAGCAGCCTGCTGACTCATTTCAAGATTCTGATTTGTTTGGATCTCATTGGTAGGCCGATCTCAGCACCCTCAGTGTCCTGTGTTGTACCCAGCGCAGCTAAGCAGGGCTGGAAGTCTCCCCACCATACTGTAATACTTTCTGCTGCAGTTATCCACCATTGCAGTCTCTGCTCAGAGCCTGGTGTGTGGTCTTGAGCTGTTTAGAGATGCAGGAAGCACTAGCTCGCATCTTCACTGGTCTCTCGGGGAGGGTGGCCACCTGCCCCAGCACCAAGAGGGTCTATTGTTCCGGGGAGACTTTAGCACAAGCCCAGGTGGCCAGCTCCCTCCTCGCTGTAACTAAACTTTACTATAAAGGCTCTAAGTGATGGAGAAGACCAGAATCATCTTCTGGCCCATTCAAGGTCAGAGGCAAAGGTGAGAAGCCTGGATATGGAAGAGGTTTTGCTTTCCACCGGACACCAAAGCAGAGATGAGCTCCAGGAAGTGGGTGGCAAGCCTGGTGTACCCCTGTTATAGTTTTCCAGCTCTCTGGGGCTGGTTGGTGTCACCTCATAGTTCTTGAGTAGGGCCAGGAGCGAGGTGGGGTTTCTGAGAAATCTACCATCTGTTAGATGTTGTACAGACCGCAGTCTCAGGGCTCAAATCTTCCAGACTGAAGTTTTGTTCTCCCACACAAGTCACAAAAACAAGCAGTGGCAAGACCTAAACATAAATAAGTGGTGGGTACTGTGCGTTCTCATGGTGTTTCTGTTTGTGTCTGGGAGTCCGACTTAGTAACTGGAGGTGAACACAGTATAAAGGAACTTAAGGTCACATTATCTGTTTGCTATTGGTTGGTGTTTTTTTTTTTTTACCTGTCGGGTACTCTCCTACAGCCCATTGGCAACCATATTAAAAAAAAAAATACTGACTTTCAGCCAGGCAGTGGTGCATACACCTTTAATCTAGCACTCAGAAGGCACAGGTAGATCGCTATGAGTTCAAGGCCAGCCTGGTCTACAAAGCAAGTTCCAGACAGCCAGTCAGGACCGTTACACAGAGAAACCCTGTCTAGGGGGTGGGAGGGAGCTGATTTTCATAAATAACTGATCCATCCCTCTTGTTTCCCAAAGAACCATAAAGTGCAGTTATTTGGCATTATGTATAATCATTTTCACAGATGACAAGTTATAAAATTTTATGCCATGCATTCTTATGTTATTTCAAAATGCTTAAATGTTTGGAAGGTAGGTGTTCTGTGGGATAAATGAGAAAATGCTCCTAAACCCAATTTTCAGCTCTGACCTCTGACTTGTATCCATAACAGCAAAAGGTGCACATGGCAGGGGCTGGAGAGATGTCTCTGTGGTTAAGAGCACACATTACTACACATACTGTAGTAATTCCACAGAGGCCCTGAATTTGGTTCCCAGCACCCACATGAAGGGGGGTGGGGGAGAGGCATGTTTTATAACCACCTGTAACTCCAATTCTAGGAAACCTAAAGCCCTCTTCTTGCCTCCTTAGACACACATACACTCATGTTTACCCAGACATACACATATACATAAAAATAAAAATAAATCACTTTAATATTTCATTTTTATTTGTAATTCTGCATGGATCTAGTGTGTGTTTGTGCATGTGAGTGCAGCACCCACAGAGGCCAGAAGATGGCACTGTATTCTCCGGAGCTGGAGTTACAAGTGCTTGGTGGTGAGCTGCCTCCCTCATGTGGGTATTGGGAATGGAACTGAGTTCTCTTCCAAAGCAGTAGTTACACATAACTACTGACCCATTGCTCTGGTCCTCCTTTCTTAGAACACGTACTGATCTCTCATCCACCCAACTGCCACTGTCTTTCTCCTCACCCCCACTCCGCCACCTCCCTCCTTCTGCCTCCAACACCCCCCTGTCTAGGTATTCCTAACTACTAGGAGTTTCCCTTTGTGAGGTTGAAATGAAGCCTCTCTGTCTTTCGCTCTTACAGACATCCTCTGGACACCATCACCAGAAAGGAAAGGGTCCTGGGCAGCGTGGTATGAAAGTCTTCTTTGCAGAGAGGGACTGGAGTGGTGGGTCCAGAGTCTACAGAGAACCGCTCTGCTGCTTGGCTTTGACAAAGATAAGTGATTGACAGCTCTCTTGGCCTAAGCGGGGTCTTACATATGTCCCCATCAAAACTCATGATCCACTTTTTCAGCTACCAAGAGGGACCTCAGCCATTGTTATAGCCCAAAAGCTGTCCTCTGACCTCCACTTGAATGTTGTGATATGCACAGGTGAGTGTGAACATACACATACATACACACACACACACACCCCAAATAAATATATACCTAAGGCTTATGGAACATCAATGAAGGGGAGGTGGGAAGATTATAAGAGCCAGAAAACCAGGACATCTGCTCTGAGATAGTGTCTTCTGTACAAGACAGAGAAGCTGTACCCATGAAATTTCAAAACTGTGGTTGCTGAAACAAGACCAGAACAATGACAATGTGCTAATGTGGAAGGAGAAAAATCTCACAAGGCCCCACCCCTAGATCAAGAGCTACAGGCAATAAATGGCTGCCAATGGAGGGAGAACCAGTCATCTCCAGGGATGATCCCCCTGATAGGTTACCTAATCCAAAGTGGCTTGCCCTAAACAAATACACATACAAGGAACTAGTGGATTCAGTGGTCTGCATTTATGTACTTATATGTTTGTATATATGTACATATGTGTACGTAACAATGATTAAAGAAGTCATGAATGTGATAGGGAGTGTGGAGGGGACACAGAAAGAGATGGAGGAGTATGGGGAGGAGTAGAAATGTATAAATACAGTGCTTAAGCACAAAATTCTCAAACAAATAAATAAAACCACACCTCCACAGTGTACACATATCAGCAGTTAGTATCATTTCAGAATCTGCACCCTGAGATGTTGCTTTTCAAGTAAGTGAGAGAGAACATATGCACACCTGCTGGACTGCTGAGCCTCAGAATCCATTTGCAAGTCTATGGCGGAGCTTAGTGCTCGGTGGAAACCGATTGCCTGAGCAGCCATTGGAAGGGCACAATTCCAGGGCTGAAGTGATGTTTGAAAACGGTTTGTTGTAGCCCAGTGTGGTGGCACAGGCCTTTAATCTCAGCACTCAAAAGGCAGAGGCAGGTGGGTCTCTGTGAATTTGAGGCCAGCCTGGTCTACATAGTGAGTTCCAGGACAGCCAGAGCTACACAGAACGGTCTCAAAAAACAAACTGGGAGACAGTTGTTGTGAAAGTGATTGGTTTTTCTAAAAGAAAGAAAGAAAGAAAGAAAGAAAGAAAGAAAGAAAGAAAGAAAGAAAGAAAGAAAGAAAGAAAAAGAAAGAAAGGGAAGAAGGAAGGAAGGAAGGAGGAAAGAAAGAAAAAGCCTTCAAAAACACTGGTAATCCTCTTGGATAAGACAGGAATTTCATTATAACAAAGTACTGGGTCACTCTATTTGTGTGAAACAATGGCCTCTTCCAAAGCACCGAATGTTTAACAAAATGAACATGCCCTGTCCTCACTGAGATAAAAGTATTGATCTTAGGAGCACCACAGCCTGAAGACTGCAGGTTATTAGAAAATAATGCAATCTTGTCTCTCTGCTTCAGCACCCTAGCCCCTAACAATGGCCAGAGTACATAATTAGCCAGGAAGAGCATCTCCATAAAGAGCAGAGGTCTATATAGAAGCAGCCAGAAATCCTTGATCAGATTCTTTTGTTGTTAATTTTTGCCCCCAAGAGGTGAAAATAAGCTCCTTTCTCTCTCAGTGCCTATAAAGTATTCTTGAATCAGGACTGTCAAGAAAACATGAGGCTAGAGGTGAATACTAGGCTAGTGAATTCAGGCCATGTGGACAGTGGGGTGTAAGATGCTGTTTATTACAACTTAACAAGAGTCTTCCATGGTTACTGCTAGCTTCTAGATAGATGCGTTTTAGGTGACACATTTCTTATTCTGGGTTGACTTTTCTTGACATAATTATGCTGGACTCAAAGCCCAGAGACACCAAACTATTTGTTCAGTATAAGGACTTCACTTTAAATATAAAGACTACAAACTCACTGGGGGGTTAGAAGTAAGTGATCGAAAAAAAATGTCTACCGACTTATATGTATAGTACACATTATAGGAAAACTAATTAAAGACAAGGAATAGTACAACGGAGAAAGATTTTTCATGATAAAAAGGTCCATTAATCAGGACAACATAGTCATCCTAAATGTACTTATGCCCAATCACCAGAGAGCATAAGAACATGCTGGCAAATAAAATCACTCTACAGAACAGTAGGGGGTGAAGAACAATAATTATAGAAAACCATTTAAATACTCCACTCTCAGAAACTAGTGGACCAGAAGGGAAAAAAAAAATAAAGGACAACAGTAAAAAAATCGGACACTACCAGTAACTAGAAGTTAGTGGGTGTTTAACAAACTGCACTGCAAAATGGAAAAATGCAAGTTCACTAGATTTAGGTAAATATAGGACATCCTATCCACCAAACAAGTCTTGCTAAAGTTGAAATTATGCATGATATGTTCTCTGCTATAGAATCATAATAGAAATCAATACACACTGTATATTTACAATACCCAAACATTTTGAAACTAGACAGTGGACTTCTAAATAATCCATAGGGCAAAGAAGTAGTCACAGGAAAGACTGGAAGCTATTTCAAACTGAATGCTACTAAAAATGAAATGCAGGGCTAGAGAGATGGCTCAGCAGTTAAGAGTACATACTGTTCCTGTGGAGGACCTGAGTTTGATTCCCAGCAGCCACGGTGGGTGGTTCACAAGACCTTTAACTACAGCTGGGGGTTGGGGTGGGGAATGAGCCAGCACCTGTCCTTCACAGGCACCTGAACTCACATGCACACATTCAGACACAGACACACACATACACACAATTAAAACTAAATATAAATATTTCAAATAGAATAGGCTATTTAGGGAGGGTGGAGTTAAAGCAATGTTTACAGGAAAATATATAGCCTTAAATGGTTGTTTTAGAGAAAAAAAAAGTTGGTCTAATCTTTTTTATATAAGCTTCTCCTTTAAGAATCTAGAAAAAAGAAAATTACTAAAGTAAATAGAAGAAATGAAATAGTAAAGATATAAACTGAAATTGGCAAAAAGGGAATTATAAAATAGTAGAAATAAATGAATGAGATTCAAAGCTGGCTCTTTGAAAATACTGATAAAATGGTCAACCAAACTTTGATAACTTGATCAAGCAAAATGAGAGTGGAGTTTTCTATGTCCCAGCAGTCAGCTCTGTCTTGCCAGCTGGCTCCCAAATAACCACACAGAGACTTAATATTAATTATAAATGATCAGCTGATAGCTTAGGCTTGTTACTAACTAGCTCTTACAACTTAAATTAACCCATATTTCTTATCTACACTTTACCACATGGCAGTACCTTTGTTCAGCATAGCATGTTCATCTTGCTTCTCTCTGCATCTCCTGGCAACTCCTGCCTCCGCCCTTCTTCTTCCCAGTGTCCTCTCAGTTTGGCTTTCCCATCTAACCTCTTCCTGCCAAGCTATTGGCCAGTCAGCTCTTTATTAACAATGAGAGCAACACATCTTCACAGTGTACAAAAGGATTATTCTACAGCATGAGAGCTAGCACATGATTCATATCAGGGGTGCAAGAGGGGATTCCATACTAGGTACCAGAGATACTAAAACAGATAAACCCATCAAAAGACAAGGATTACCATGATCTAGTACCAGGGAGATGGTTCAGTCAGTGAAGTGACTGCTGTGCAAGAACAAGAAACTGAGTTTGAATGTTGGCATCATGTTAATAATAATAATAATAATAATAATAATAATAATAACAGTTCAGGGTAGAGGAGGATGGAGACAGTAGGATTCTAGAACTTTATGGGCAGCTAGTCCAGCTAACCAGTGAGTGCCAGGTTCAGTGGGAGACCCTCTCCAAAGATAAGGCAGACAGCAACCAAGGAAGAAATCTGACCATCATATGACACACACCCATGCACATGCACATCAACATGCACACACTACACACAGAAAAATTTTCCAAGATCACAAGAAACAATGGGAAATTTGTACAGCTTCATATCAATTTTTCTTTTTAAAAAAATTGAACTTGTAATTTAAAGAAAACCAGCAGCCAGGCAGTGGTGGCACACGCCTTTAATCCCAGCACTTGGGGAGACAGAGCCAGGTGGATCTCTGTGAGTTCAAGGCCAGCTTGGTCTACAGAGCAAGTTCCAGGATAGGCTCCAAAGCTACACAGAGAAACCCTGTGGTGAAAAAACCAAAAAGAAAAAAGAAAACCAGCTCCTCCTACAAAAATACTATGTATCTAGGGATTTTGTCCAAATTTAAGGGTGGAATTATATATTACAGTGAAAGAAAAGCATCTGAGGCATTGTGAAGAGTTTGAGGAAGAAGCTGTTCTGAATTGAGAACATCAAGTTGAAGTGCCAAGTGTAAGTATTTATGGGGAGAATACAGACAGTTCCTACAGTCATGTGACACCATACCTTATTGGGTCTGTCCCACTAGGAAGTACCTGGCTGTATAACTTCCAACTGATAGGCTGTTTCTAGCTGGTGGAGCTTCAGTTCTTTTTTTCTTTATGAAAGGTATTTACAAGATCATTCATGTTCAATTATGCTCATGCTTGCAAAACAAGCAAGGTTTCATTCCCTTTGGAGGCCTTGGAGGCTGCTCATCACTTTAATTTACCATAACAATAGCAATTTTATAAAGGAAACACATAAGGAGGAAATGTTATTCAACACATCACCGGAAGTTAAAATGACACCATATTGTTTACTTTTCTGTCGCTGTGACAAAATGCCATCATCAAAACCAACTTAAGGAAGGGAGAGCTCATTTTGGCTTATGGCTCCAGAGGGCTAGAATCTGTAATAGTGTAATAGCGGGGGAGGCATGAAAGGAGGCTGCTGATCACATTTTATCAGCACACAGGAAGCAGAAAGAACATGAAGTGGGGCAAGGCTATCAACTGTCAAAGCCCACCCCATGACACACTTCCTTCAGCAAGACTGAACTTCCTAAAGGAATTACAACCTCCCTACACAGCATCACCAGTGGGTGGTTAAGTGTTCAAATATATGAGCCTATGACCACCATAGACACTAAAATCAAAACCAGGCAAAATGTTAAAAATAAATAAAAATATCCCTCACTCACACAGATACAAAAAATAAAATGAATACTTGCAAACTGAATCCCTTATTACAAGAGGAAGACATTTTATCCAGAATGACCTCATATTGTACAAAAAGATAATTGAGGCTTCAAAAATAACCTTGACCATGCTTGGTCACCAAATAGGAGAAAAATCTCAACTGTCTTTGGTTTTATTGACTTACAGCCCTATTGGTTTTCCATTTTATTGAATTCCATTTATATCACAGGAACACAAGGTTAATATAACATTTTAAAAAATCAATCAATATGTTCAGTGTATCATACTAAATGAAGAAGAAAACCATTTGGTCACATAAATAGATTTAGAAAATGCATTTAGGGAAATTGAACACCCATTCATGAGGAAAGATTTCATCCAACATTAACTGAAGGGACCATTCTCAACCTGATAAAAGACATCTGTGAAAAAAACCTGCCATCAATATCACTCCATAGGAAAAGTACTAAACACTGTTCCCATCAATTTTAGTCTACTTACCATCGTCCTGAGTACCTCAACCATGGCACTAGAATAATAACAATAACTACAGTAGCCACACAGATCACAAAGAAATGAAGCCATCTTTATACACAAGCCATAGGATCGTCTATAAGGACTACAGGAAGCTAATATTAATAAGTAAATTTAGCCAGTTCATAAACTATACCATTAAGAGTTTAAAAAAAATCAATCTATATCCCCATTATAACACTGAACAACTATAAAATAAAACATTTGAAATGTGATCTATGATAGGATCAAAAATCATGAAACAATAACAAATGTAAGAAAACATGAGCAATCCAATCACATTCAAGCGCCTAGCCAGCTCTGTGTGTGTGTGTGAGCGTGCGTGCATGGGATCACTCACATGCAAATGTCTACACACTTGTAAGTTGTTAGGCTGATCCAAAATCAGTATATCAATTCGTAGGATCTAGAACAGGGTTGGAAGATACATTCCCTTACTTTAGGACATTATGAGATTACAATTATCAAAGCAAGGTGGCTTTAACAAAAAGGCACATGTGATGGTTTGAAAGAAAATGACTCCCAAAGTCCCAAAGGGAGTGGCACTGTTGGGCGATGTGGCCTTGTTGGAGTGGGTGTGGCCTTGTTGGAAGAAGTGTATCACTGTGGGGGCAGGCTTTGAGGTTTCCTATGCTCAGGATACTGCCCAGTCGACTTCCTGTTGCCTGCAAGATGTAGGGCTCTCAGCTCCTACTCTAGCACCATGTCTGCCTGCATGCCTCCATCATGATGAAAGTGGACTGAACCTCTGAAACTGTAAGCCACCCCAATTAAATGTTTTTCTTTATAAGAGTTGCAGTAGCCGGGCGGTGGTGGCGCGCACACTCGGGAGGCAGAGCCAGGTGGATCTCTGTGAGTTCGAGGCCAGCCTGGGCTACCAAGTGAGTTCCAGGAAAGGCGCAAAGCTAGACAGAGAAACCCTGTCTCGAAAAACCAAAAAAAAAAAAAAAAAAAAGAGTTGCAGTGGTCATGGTGTCTCTTCACAGCAGTAGAAACCTAACTAAGACAGAGGTTAAATAGATTAATGAAATGGAAATGCAAGTGCAAAGACACATACTCTTATGACTCATTGAACTTGATGGAGGTACCTAATCAATTCAGTGAGAGAAGGGAAGTCTAACAAATGGTGCTCACACCCCCATCACTCACTGTATGCAAAAGTTCATTGTTTGGTGGTTAACGGCACTGTACTTGCTGCTTTTGCAGAGGACATGGGATTGTTTTCCATCCCCCACATCAGACGATTCACAACCACCTGTAACTCCAGTTCCAGGAGGTCCTACGCCTTCTGCTGGCCTCCACAGGTACCTGCACAGAAGTGGTGCTCATAAACTCAGGCAAAACACATATATACAAAGAAATAAATCTTTCTTAAATATGATTTTAAGAATATCTTCACAACATTTACTAGCAGAAACTACACCCCACCCAAGAAAAAATGCCTGATGGGAAAAGATCAATAAATAGCACTTCATTAAAATCTAAAACTTCATCAAAAGATAGTACTAAGAAAAAAAGAAAGGCAAGCCACAGAGTAAAGAAAGTAGGAGAAAATGATGTTAGCCTGGATGTCACTAGGTGATGTGCACTTATGGAACCACCTTTGGATGTGTGAGCACTCACTGACTGGCATATCCCTGCATTACTGTATTTAAAAGATCCAACCTTTGAAATGAGCCACATGGGCAAGAGACATGTCTCAGTGGATGAAGTTGTTGCCACACAGAATGGGAGCTGAAATTCAGACCCAGTAAAGCTGAGTGAGATGGCATGCATCTGTGGCCCCACTGGTCCTATAGCAAGATGGGAGGCAGAGACAGGGGAATCCCAGACCAGCTTTCTAGTGGCAGACAGCAGGAGACTCCGTCTCAAACAAAATTGAAGGCAAAAACTGATACCCACAGCTGTCCTCCAACACCACAAGTGGGCTGTTGCATGACACACAATCACACACAAATACTCTCACACAAATACACACACAATAAAAAATGAGCAAAGGGCCATATACAGATACTTCATAAAATAAAATATATAAAGGGTGCTGAGAAAGATGCTTAGCATCACTAATGTTGAGAGAAATGCAATAAGCACATTAAGAAACCCCATCAGAGCTTCCAGTTTAGCTAAAGTTGGAGAAACTGACAATAGCAAATGGTGACAAGAATCTGGAACATTTCCAGCTCCCCTGCATGGGGTGGGGGTGACATAAAATGGCATAAACACTGTAGAAAACACATTGGTAGTTTCTTACAAATGAGACGTGCATCTGCTCTAAGACTCAAGAAGTTTGCTTCTAGGGATTTAATCAAGAAAAAAAAATGAGTATGTGTCCATCAGAATGTTCCTGGAAGATCTGTCAATAGAAATGTGGGGAGAAGGGTAGCTGCTGGTAGGCAGGTGACTCAGTCAGCAACTCCTGGCCTCTGTACACAGAGGAATACTTTCTGGGAATGAAAAAGAACTGGCTACTGATCTGTGGAATAAAACAGATGAATTTTACAACATCCTGAGCCAAAGAAGCCAGAGATCTTTGACATGAAACACGGAAGCTTACACTATATGATTCTACCTCCAAGATGCTGAAGAACAGAGAGAAGAAGGAGGTGCAGATGGAGCCCAACAGTGGTTGTTTCCAAGGACCAGGGTCAGGGGTGGCAATCACCGATGAAAAGAGGCAGGAGGTGTCTATGAGGCTGTGGAAGTGCCGAGTGGTTTTATTTGATTTAGGGTTACATAAGAATCTATAATTGTCAATATTCACCAAACAATACACCAAGCATTATGCATTTCACAGTATGCAAACTATACCTCAATAAAAAAAAATGTTTAAAATAAAACACAGGCCAAAGCTAAGGCAAGACATTGGAAAATTAGCTGACTGAGCAGTCCAAATCACATAATAGGGTAATAAATAATAAACAGAGGTCTATTTCCCCCCTCAACTCCAGGCCCCCTAAAATGTCATACATTTTTACAAGTGAGTTATACCAGTCTTTCAAAGTACAATTTGTTCTTTTAAATAAACTATTCCCAAGGTTAGAAAAGATGGCCTAAGGAGAAAGGCAAAAGAGGAAAAGGAAAGGGAACAGAGGAAGGGGAGGAGGAAGGGAGGGAGACTGTCCAGTTCATTTTATGAGGTTAGTATATTCTTGATTCCAAAACAAAGAAAAAGACATGACTAGAGAATGCCATGTCTATTTCATTTATGAATATAGGTGAACAAATCAAAGAACAACTGAACCAAACCAAGGAAATACAGCAGGGCCCAGGAGTGGGAAGTCACACCAGGAGGGCAAGGATGGTTCAATCTCAGAATGTCCGCCAGTGTGATTCATCACATCCATCCATTAAAAGAAAATACATACATGCGCGCGCGCGCGCGCGCACGCGTGCATGCACACACACACACACACACACACACACACACACACACACACGTCAAAATTGTTCCTAATATACATATATATATATATATATATATGACAAAAATAATGACTTCGTGGGTGTTTTTTTACTTTATAAAAGGTTTTTTTAAATACTTTTTACCATAAAGAAGACATTTCTCTAACAGTATAGATTACATATCGAAACATGCTATGCTTAATGAGGAAACTTCCGATTCATTTCCTCTAAGATCAGGAGCAAAGTGAGAATGTCCATTCTTACCAGAAAGGCTCCACATGGTGCTGGAGACACAGAATTCTTTATAGATAATGTAATTATTCACTTAGGGCAAGAAGAAGATACCAAAAGCATAAGACAAAATTACTACTATAGGACTACATTAGCTATGTTAATGTAATATGAAATATCTGAACAATTGTACAACTAACTTACATTTTTGATGAAATAAATATTAAAATATTAAAGAAATATACTTACTTTAAATAACAAATAAAGGCTGTGGATATAATTCCATGGCAGGGCATTTGTCTAGGTCGCATGAAATGTAGTTTCATTCCCCAATTATGAAAAAAAATCAATAAATAATAAAATAACTAGCTGAATTTTCAGCGAAGTTGCTATTACTATATCAGAGAGATACCAAGTAGTAGAAAAAATATTTTTAAAAGATCTATTAACAGCCAAATGTAGTGGTGCACACCTTTAGTCTCAGCTCTCAGGAGGCAGAGGCAGGGGGAGCTCTGTGAGTCTGAGGCCAGCCTGATCTACATAATTAGTTCCAGGACAGGCAGGACTACATAGTGAGGCCCTGTCTAAAAAAACAAAAAAGATACTATTTACAATATTAAAATAATGATAATGCATCTAGAATTAACAAAGAATAAATGAGAATTTTATGGAGAAAACTTCAAATCTCCAGTAAGTTACATAGATCAGAAATTACATAAATACAGGATGATGATGTTATGAAAGTCTCAATTGTCCCCAAATTGCTGTATAGAATTCGAGCAGTCACAATTCTCTGAAATTGGTTTAAGAAACTTGACTAGTGTGAAAGGGAATGGGCTCACGTATAGTTTAAGTTAACTCTAAAACAATCAAGGCTAGCATTCAATAGATCCCTACAGAGCTGGAGAAACAAAAACATAGCCATGTCATACCCACAACAGACTAGCAAAACAGAAGGATCCAGACGCAGCTGAGAACCTCACAGCCACTGTGAGTCCTCCTGAACAGGGCACGTGGTCAAAATGGAGGAAATTTGGAACACGTGTTCATTGTGTGAAGAAGAAGAAGAAAATCAGATCAATATAATAAATCAGAAGATTTGTGACATGTGAAAGGTAAACAATTGTCTAACACAGTCTGATCACGTTGAAAGCAAGGAATTCCAGCCCATGAAATACAATATGGGCAGAAGTTAAAGAAAGATCATAGAATAAGAGAAGTTTTTGTGGTACCTAAAGTCAGCAAGAGATGCCTGGAATAGCCGGGTGGTGGTGGAGCACGCCTTTAATCCCAGCACTCGGGAGGCAGAGGCAGGTGGATCTCTGTGAGTTTAAGGCCAGCCTGGTCTATAGAGCAAGATCCAGGAAAGGCGCCAAAGCTACACAGAGAAACCCTGTTTCGAAAAACCAAGAGAGAGAGAGAGAGAGAGAGAGAGAGAGAGAGATGCCTGGAATAGTCAAGGAAGTCTTGACATTTGGAGGTAAAAGCAGTTTCACAGAGAAATGGAAGAAAAATGCAAACAGAAGAAGCAGCCCCCAACACCAACAAACACCAAAATGCCTGCGCTTTTCATAAGCAGAGTGGCGCTTACAACCGTGATGGCATATGACTCTGTCTAGGAAGCTGCTGATCTGGGTGCAAGCCCTGCAAGGAATGCAGAGCTGGGACATCTTCACGCATGCACACTGGCCAGAGGGAAATAGCAGCAGCCACTGTAGCAGCTTTCTGGCTCATCTTCATCACCACAACTGTATAGAGCCCTGTGACCCTACAGGGTGTCACTCTACATACATATCTCCCCAGTCTCGGATCTAGAGATGGACATGTACAGGTTGTTCCCACAGGGACAACCGCCAGATGAGGGTTATTAGAAGCAGTGGGAAGGGGAAGGCAATTTGGGGTGTCAGCACTGGAAAAGGGGATAGTTTATTTGGCAGCTCCTAGAATGGTCTGGAATTAAAAGCAATGACATTTAGCAGTGTGGATGGTCTTACCATTACCGCTCAGTGAAGAAAGTAAGGGACAGAATAAGAGATGTGGCCCAGTACCATCTACAGCAAATAAAAACTCATGCACACTAAATATGAACACTCTTTTGCCAGAATGAGTACAAATAATAACAAACAGGATGGAAAGAATTTCAGAAGTATTCTCTGTGGTAGAGAGGGGTGTGATGGTGAAGCTGATAATAAACCACAGGAGACAGGAGGAAGAAAAGACAGAAGGTAGCATGCATGGAAACATTCTACACGTACATATGTGCACACTCACTTGAATACACACATTCACAAACACACATGGACTCACAGGTACATACACACATGTACTCACAAACACACTCCCAAGCACTCACACATACATGTACACAAAAAATCACACACTCACATGCACTAACTCACACAGGCACACATGCACTCACACACACATGTACACAAATACACTCACAATGCACACACACGCATATACACAAACACACACACACACACACACACACACACACACATACTTACAAATACAGCCACACTCAAGCACATTCAGATGCAACTTTTAGTAAAAACCCTAAGAGAATAATCCACTGTGGCAGAGCCACTAGAGGAAGACAGCATGGAAATTCTCTGGAGACTTACCATATGGTGTTAGATTTTTTTAAAAACAAAATGAAAGTTGTATTATAGTTTCAATATGAGTGTTTTTAAAAACTACATCCACACATACACGGGAGGTGAAGGATCAGGAGGGGGAAATCACAAAGTTGGAGACAGGGCTGGGAAGAGGGTGAGCCCAAGAAAGACTCCTTGCACACGCTCATGTTTACACTCTGAGAATGCGTTCGTGTTCCCTGCCTCACGCTTTGTAGTCTGTATGTTACTTTTTTTTTCCTTTAAAAGGTTATACAGATCATTTACAAGGAAAGAAAAAAATGGTCTTTAAGTATTTTATTTATTCTTTGACAATTGCATACACGTATATAATGTCATGTAATCACACTCCCCACATGACCCTCTCTTAGCCCCTCCCACTCCCATTTAACCCTTTCTTCCTCACAACAAACCCTCTTCCTACTTCCATGGCTTTTGTGTGTGACTGTGGTGGTTTGAATGAGAATGGCCTTCATAGGCTCACATGTTTGAATATGTGATCCCCAACTGGTAGAACTGTTTGGGAAGGATTAGGAGGTATGGCCTTGTTGGAGGTGTATCACTGCGGGTAGGCTTTAAGTTTTCAAAAACCCTCACCATAGCCAGTTAGCTCTTTCTGCTTCATGCTTATGGTCAGAGATAAGAGCCCTCAGCTACTGCTCCAGCACCATGCCTGCCTGCCTGCCATGCTCCCCATCATGATGGTCATGGGCTCTCACTCCCTGGAACCCTGAGCTCCAAATTAAACACTTTCTTTTATGAGTTGCCCTGGTCATGGTGTTTTGTCATGGTGATTGAAAAGTAACCAAAACAGCGACTCACTGTATTTAATTAGGGTTGTTTGCATGTGCATATCTGGGTGTGGGGTTATCCACTAGAGTGTGGCTCTTCCTTCGTGGCTACATTCCTGAAGAAAAATAACTCCCTCCCCCATCCATAAGGTTATGCTGACGGGCAAAGAATGCACACCTGAGCCTTGTGTGCATCTGGCCCAGTCTAACTAACAGGCAGGTTGTCCAGTTTTTCAGCATAAATGCTGATTTTGATATTTCCAAGTAGCACAGTTCTGAGTCAGTGGCCTGGCTGGTGAAGGTGATCTTAGCTCTCCTGCTGACAGGTGAACTAAGGGTGTGCTTTGAAGTCTCGAGTTGTATTCATGGGAACCTTAAGGTTAGACCCTGAATGTGTCCATTAAAAACTGAAATCTGGGGTTGGGGACATCACTCAGTTGGCACAGTGCCAGTGCCTGTAAGCATAAGGAGCTGAGTTTGATCCCCCAACACACAAGTTAAAAAGTCAGGCATGGCAGGGAGCAGCTATGATCCTGGCCCTGAGGAGGTGGAGACAAGACCATCTCTGGGGCTTGCAGACCAGCCAGGCAAGCCCATCAGTAACCTGCAGGTTCAGTGAGAGACCTAGCCTCAAAAAACAAAGTGGAGAGGAGTTAGAGGGATGGCTCAGTGGTTAAGGACACTTGTTACTTTGGCAGAGAACCTGGTTCATATCCCGGTACCCTCATGGTGACTCAAGATGAATCTTAGCTCCAGTTTCAGGGAACCAGGCACACACATGGTGTTCATACATACATGCAGGCAAGACACAAAAAATAAAATAAATAAATTGGAAAAAAATAAAAATAAAGTGGAGAGTGAGTGAAGAAGACACCTGACATTGAGCATGTCTGAACACACACATGCAGACAAAGAAAAAGAACCCAAACAAGTTGAGTCTATTTCCTGACGATGGACTGTGGACACTCACCAGGAATGGTCATCATATCCTCAAAGCATGGCCAAGGTAGGAAGGAGTGACTGATATGGACTTTCCCCTGTTCCTTGTTTAATCTCTGCCATTACGGTCCTCTAGTGTCCACAGGGACTATGTTATCAGAGTCATCTGGAGACACTGCGCTTCAGTGACTCTGCCTTCTCTCTTCACTGGTGACAACCTCAAATGTGAATAAGAGCCATTTCCACAGGAAGACATGAGTCTAAAGTGAAGGAGATCGTGATCAGGGACGGCTTCAGAATGATCAAACACCCCAGTGTGGTTCAGACTCACAGCTGGGACTATTTTGTCACTTTCTAGTTTAAATTCTAGCGGTTATTTACAGAGATGTATAAAGCATGCATTATGAATGAAGACAAACCCGTGGAATTTAATTTGCCAAGGAGTTTTTGCAGAAGCTGTATACACTCCAGGCATCCACTTTCCCCAACAAGGAATCCCCAGAGAAAGAAAAATCTCAACCATCATCCACAGAGGCAAATCATCAGAAACAGCCCATGTAACAGAAGAGGGTTCTGTTTCTTCAGTCCCCTTAGTATTCCTGCCTCTTCCTACTCCCCTGTCCCTCATTCCTATCTCTTAAGGCATATACTGAGAAGATGTCTCTCGGTCTTATCAGACATCTGCGGTTTTCCTTTGCCTCTGTAATTGTCAGGAAAAAAAGAAAGTGCACAGTAGTTATCTGCCTGGGATCCTGTATTTCACCTTTACTATCAGTCTGCTACACTATCCTAAATCTAACCCTTGATGGTAATAAAGAGAAAATCTTTTTAAGAAATTGATTGGCCATCACTGTCTATTCTTCATGGGAGGACAAGATCTTTCCATTTATTACAGAATAATCGTTCTCAGGACAAAGTATGTGATGTGATATGCTAAAACATATTTTTGGTGATTTATCAGAAGTAACAGCAGTGAGCACATAGAAGAGTTTTGGATGCTTCGCAGTGGGGTGGGAGGGGCTTAGATCAGCCCAGCTGCCAGCCCCACAGAGAAACCTAAAAACATATTGCACCCACGCATGGTGGTGCACGCCTTTAACCCCAGCACTCCAGAGGCAGAGGCATGAAGATCTCTGTGAGTTCAAGGCCAGCTTGATCTATATAGTGAATTCCAGGCCAGCCATGGCTACATAGCCAGACCTTCACACACACACACACACACACACACACACACACACACACACACACACATACATAAAGTCTTACTTCAACAGTGCAATGATTTGAATAGGTATGTTTGAATACTTGGCCTATGGGGAGTGGCACTATTAGGAGGTGTAGCCTTGTTGGAATAGGTGTGGATTTGTTGTTGGAAGTGTGTCACTCTGAGGGTGGGCTTTGAGGTCTCATATGCTCAAGCTACTGCCCAGTGTGGGACACAATTGCTTCTGCTGCCTGCAGATCAAGAGATAAAACTCTCAGCTCCTTCTCCAGCACCATATCTGCCTGCATGCTGCATGAAGGTAATAGACTAAACCTCTGAAACTGTAAGCCAGCCCCACTTAAATGTTTTCCTTTATAAGAGTTGTTGTGGTCATGGTGTCTCTTCACATCAATAAAACCCCAACTAAGACAAACAGGTCACTCAGTGAGGAAAGCAAAAAAATGCTTCATTGCATTTACCTTTGGACAACAGTTTTAAAAAAGGGAAAGATGCTCAGATGCAAGGAAAGGATGGGAAGCACTAGAGCTTTGAAACTGGAGAGACTTGAGTTTGAATTCTACCCAGAAATCTACCACTGTATTAGCAGCATCTAACCTTAAGGAAGTGACTGAGTCTCTCCATTTGCTCACCTGATCTAAAACGATGAAGAGAATGGGAACAAATGTAGAGTAAAGATAGAGAAGAGGTGACAAGTTCTGCCAGAAAGGGTTGTTCTAAAAATGTAGACAGAGTCTAGTGCAAAACATACACAGAGGTATTGCGATGACTAATCTTGGTTGTGAGTTTAACATTCCTGGGAAGATGGAACTTCCATGGAAGACCTGCTTCCATGAGATTGGCCTGTGAAGCATTTTCTTGACAGCTAAACAACACAGGAGGTTCCCGCCCACTGTTGGCAGTGCCATCCCTGGGCAGGAAGCTGAGCAAGCAGTCGTCAGCATTCCTCCACGGTCTCTGCTTCAACTTTTGTCTCCAGGTTCCTGCCCTGAGCTCCTGCCTTAGCAGTCCTTCATAATGGACTACAGCTGTGAGCCAAATAAACCCTCTCCTTCTTGAGTTGCTCCTGGTTGTGGTGGTTATCACAGAAACCGGAACCACACTAGGACAGTCAGCATTCAAGAAACAAATACAGGTTTTGTTTTTTAACTGCTGGGATGAGTGTTTGGACACAGTGTTTGGATCAGTGGTTCTTAAAGTGCATTTTGGGGAACCCCTAGGAGTCCCGAGGATGTCAGAGGAATTGATATATTGAATGAATATATAATGATAATGATATAAGACGATAATGAAGTCATTTGCCATTTTCTTTGCCATTGTCCTGGTTAGTTTTGTCAATTTGACACAAGCTGGAATCATTTGAGAAAAAAAAAAAACCTCAAATGAGAAAATGCCCCCACCAGATTGGACTATGGGACATTTTCTTTATTAATGGTTGATGTGGAAGGGCCCATCCCACTATGGCTGGTACCACCCCTAGAGTGGTGGTCTTGAGTATTAAAGAAAGAAGTGAAGCTGAGCAAGCCATGAGGAGCAAGCCAGTAAGCAGCACCCCTCCATGGCCTCTGCATCAGTTCCTTCCTCCGGGTTCCCGCCCTGTTTGAGATCCTGCCGTGATTGCCCTTAGTTGATGGGCTGTGATATGGAACTATAAGCTGAAATAAGCCCTTTCCTCCCCCAAATTGCTTTTGGTTATGGTATTTTATCACAGCAATAGACATTACTGAAATCTCAGAAGAGTTCTGCCTTAGCAGAAAAAAAGAATGTGTCTCAGGGAATTTACCATAGTATTAAGGAATTATCTAAACAGAACCACCCTAGAAAAGTAGAAAACCAAATATGGGTAAGGTCAATGGAGCAGGTTAACTGCCTGCTACGAGAGAGCTCAGCACTCTTCAAAGAATTGCAGAAGAGTGTGCTTCCCACACTTTGTATCAATAATTCACAGTAGCCCTACGCAATAACAAATTACGTGAAACTGGACAGTCAAGAGAGCAACGGTCGAAAGAAACAGAGCCTCAAACAACAGAGAAATGTTGACGTAACTATGACATCAAGATGCAGAGGCACATGCCCATACCTTCAGCTCTTCCGAGTCTGAAGAAAGAGGATATGAGTTTCCAGGCAGCCTCAACTACACAGTGAGACCCAGCCTCAAAAATAAGCCCAAATCACAAAACATAATAAAACAAGCAACTATGACAAATACCATGATGGGTAAAATATGAGGAATTACAAAGGGAGTACGGAAATTCTAAGAGAAACTGAAAACTCTCAAGTTGGGAAATGAGAGTTGGCAGCAAAGACAAGTGGGTGAGACTCACAGTAGAATGGATGTGATAAAAGAAAGGTTCAGCAAGTCCAAAGACACGCAGTAGAAATCTCACAAGGCAAAGCACGGGCAGAAAAACTGTGAATAAGTAGGAATAAGTAGTCTTAGTGGCCCGTGGGATAGTATACAGCAGTCTAATCCACCTGTACGCCAAATCCTAGAAAACATTACACAGTGCAAAATGCATTTAAATTGTTTTCAAGTCTTATGGTAAAAACATAAATAGCAACTCATAAACCTAGGAAATATAATTGATTCTAAGGGGAATTCATAGAAAGATAATGACATCTAGACTTACTATAAATAAACAAATAAAAGCAAAATATAAGACAGACAACTATATAAGTGTTAACCCACACTCTGAAATGATGGGATTTGTGAGCTCAAATCCTGGCTCTACTATTATTAGCTAAGAGAAAACAGATACGATACCTCATTGTCTATACGCCATGCTCCTTATCTAAGAAATGAGGACGATAATCGTATTAGTCAGGGTTCTCTGGAGTAACAGAACTCAGTAAATGAACTCATTAGATCAGTGTACATTGAAATAGCAACAGCTGCTGTCTCTCGCCTGAGAGGCTGAGAACCCAGTTGCTGTTCAATCCCTGAGGCTAGAGGCCTGACCAGTCCCAGTATGGCACCTCAAATCTAGAGTTCACAGGAAGCTGTTGTCTTTAGTCAACACCGGGAAGGCTGCGGCAACAGCGTACGTCAGCTCAGTGGCGATAGGGAAAAGTAAGAGAGAAAAAGGCGAATAAGCCTCCTTCTGCTGTGGCCTTTCTTCCTGGGCTCTTACTAGAATGTGCCACCTACACTTTGGTGGCTCTTCCCACTACATCAGTTAAGGCAATCGGGACAGTTCCTCAACTGAGCCTCCTTTTACAGGTGATTCTAATTCGTGGCAAACTGACGTTAAACCAACAGTTACAATAAGTAGATTAGGTTATTCTGAGAGTCAAAGTAAACTCATGTGCATAGAGAGTAGCATGGTACGTGCCTGGCAAACAGCTCCTGTTACTACAGCAAGCGTAGTCCACGGTTATGTGACATTTTTCTGGAATTGTCTGTTGTTACTATTAGAAAATAAGAAGAAGAGCCGGGCGGTGGTGGCGCACGCCTTTAATCCCAGCACTCGGGAGGCAGAGCCAGGCGGATCTCTGTGAGTTCGAGGCCAGCCTGGGCTACCAAGTGAGTTCCAAGAGAGGCGCAAAGCTACACAGAGAAACCCTGTCTCGAAAAACCAAAAAAAAAAAAAAAAAAGAAAGAAAAGAAGAAGAAATAAAATGAACATCTATTTAAAAAGAAGAAAACAGAAAATTATTTTAGATATGACTGTAACTCTAACATGAACTCAGAAGTAAATAAAAGCTTGGCATGGCTCAGTGCCAAAGCACTGGCTTAGCTAGTCCGAGGGTCCTGGTTTTGATGAGCAGTGGTTCTCAACCTTCCTAATGCTGAGACCCTTTAATACAGTTCCTTATGTTGTGGCGACCCCCAAACATAAAGTTATTTTGTTGCTACTGCATAACTGTAATTTTGCTACTGTTATGGATCATAATGTAAATATCGGATATGCGACCCCTGTGGGCCATGACCCACAGGTTGAGAACCACTTGTTTAGAGGCCTGAACGGGGAAATCACAATATTACCAAAAACATAACACTCAAGAATAAGAACCAGTTGTGGTGACTCATGCCTATAATTCCACACTCAGAGGATGAGGCAGGAGGATCATCATGAATTTGAGACTAGCCTGAGCTGTAGAGCGGAAACCCTGTCTCAAACAACCAGAGAGCAAAAAAGAAAAGGAAACAATGTTTCCTTTCTCAGATGTCCACAGAAGTTCGTTTTTGAAACTTGACAACCAATGTAAAAATGATTCAGAAGGAGTTTCAGAGAATAACAGGAAGAAGGATGGCATTAGGAGACTAATGGTGGGGTCTCTTTGTCCTGGCAAACATGAGAACCAGGATGTTGGCGCAGCCAGGGCCAGACAAACAAAGACAGAGAAAAACACACCTGAGGTCACAAAAGAAAACAGTGCCTAAATATGGTCCTGAAGTCAGCAGCCAAGGACTAGATCCCTCGGTCACAGTGCAGCCTGGGAAAATTGGCGAGCACCTGTCCCCTGCCTTGGCCCTGCCAGCTGTACACACTGCGGGCGCATCAAAGCATTCAATGTAAAATTGTAACTAAAACTATAAAACTGCTAGACTAAGCCAGAGAGGAAGAGGCTCACGGCCTTGGACACAGCTCTTCTCAGTAAAAGCACCAAGCGGAAACCTATTAATACATAAGACTGAAGATTTCATTACATAGACGCATTTAAGTTCTTTCATGTCAAAAGACACCATAAACAAGATTAAAGACAAACTAGAAACTGATGAAAAGATTTGGGACGTATGTGACAAGAGCTGTTAATTTGCAAATACAGCAATGTCAAACCAATGAAAGAATGGGCCAAGGGCTGGAATACGTTCTTGACAACAGCACAAACAGCTTGGAAACAAAACTTAACTCAGAAATGATCAAAGAGATTCTAATAAACAGTCTGAAGAGACAACCCAGCAATTAAAAGAGTACTAGCTGCTCCGCAGAAGACCCAAGTTCAGTTCCCAGGACCCATGGCAGGCATCTCAAAGCCACTGGAATTGCAGGGGATTTAATGCCCTCTTCTGGCCTCCATAGGCATCTGCACTCACACACACACACACACACACACACACACACACACACACACACACACACACAAATGCACATGTGCACAATTTTAAAATAAAAATAAAACATTTTTAAAGAAATTATTATTAAAACCACCATAAGACGGCCTCCTATACCAGTTGACCAAAGGATAATAAAATACCACGTAATCACAAGTAGAGGTTTCAGGCACTCCCATCTTGAGCTGCTGAGAGTCCAGAAACTAAAAAGCCTTGTCTTGGAAAAATCTAATTGAACTGCACTAATGACCACGTGTGTCGTTTGCTGACTGTAGTGAGCATCACCAATACTGGTACCATTTTCTCATTAAGCAGGATACTGGACCAGGAGTGGTGGTGAACACCTTCACTCTAGCACTCAGGAGGCAGAGGCAGGCAGATCGTTGTGAGTTCAGATTATTGTCCTATATGATACAAATGTTTATAACTAGGAAGTATTCATTCATCTCTGACCATGGACCTTTTAAGGGTTATAGACACACAACATTGCTCCCAGATTTACATGGGTTCCCCAAAGTGTGCAGCAAGTGCTTTCCCAGCTAAGCCATCTCCCCAGCCCTCTGAAGGCTCCTTACAGAAGGACCTCAGACCTTTTCATCATCGTTAGAGTATTTGAATTTTCTGGTGATCTTTTCTGTAGCAAACTTTCTTGTCATACTATCTTTGGATCGCCAGCCCCCAAATAACGACATGAAGACTTATTATGAAAGCTTGACCTTAGCTTAGGCTTGTTTTCAATGAGTTCTTATTACTTAAATTAACCCATTTATATTAATCTGCGTTCTGTCACACGGTGTTACCTCATCTCCACACTGCCCATCCTGCTTCCTCCACATCTCACTTGCAACCCCACCTTTCTTCTTCCCAGCATCTTCCCTCTCCCCAGAAATCCTGCCTATACTCTCCTGCCTGGCTATTGGCCATTCAGCTCTTTATTACACCCATCACAGCAACACATCTTCACACAGTGTACAAATATCCCACATTTCCTCCTTTTTGTCTAAATAAAAAGGAAAGATTTTAACTCTAACACAGTAAAACTATATACAATAAGAACAATTATCAAGTAAGAATTACATTCACAATGTCCAGTCTATTTACATTTGGCAAATTCAGAGAAAATACTCCATTATCTACCCTATCCCGGTGAGTCCAAAGTTTTATACCTAAACCATTTTTTATCATAACGTATTACCATCTGTTGTCACAACAAACCGAATCAGACCAAATTGGAAAGCCCAGGTTTAATGGGTAAAGCGCTCCCAGGTGATTTCCCATCCCTAGATGAGTCTGTTTTCGGGGATGCCACTTACATACCCTGTGGAAGTGGTCTTGAGCCTCTCTGGGGGAGGAGCTGTGTTTGGCAGGCTTTGAAGGGGCGGGTTTAGGGAAAGAGATAGGGGAGAGGAGGTGAGGTAGATCTTCTACCAGACTCCTTCCAAACACTGTCACGTGGTGTTACCTCATCTCTGTACTGCCCATCCTGCTTCTTCCAAGTCTGGCTGGCGACTCCACCTTTCTTCTTCCTAGCTCTTCTCTCTCTCCCAGGAAATCCCACCTATTCTCTCCTGCCTAGCTATTGACCATTCAGCTCTTTATTATACCAATCACAGTAATACATATTCACACAAATATCCCACAACACTTTTCACTGGATGGTCTTAGAAATCATTTTATTCTTGTAGCCAAATTAATAGCCATAAAATAAAGCCAAGGCTCCTTGGAGTGGTGTCAGTCTTGGCTCCATTTCCTGTGCACACACTGTTTTTGTGTGATGTTTCTTCCTTACCTCTGGCCTAAGCTAGCAGGTCAATTGCTCCATTGAGCTGACAGCTTCCCCAGAGCTATCTCTTATGCTCACTCACTAATTACCTCATTTCCTAATTTATCAATTTTTCAGTTATCCATCTGTTTCTATACTTCTGTTTTCTAAGATGCGTGAATTCTTTCTTAAAAACAGACTTGGTTTTTAGTGTAGTTTTAGGCTCAGAGCAAAACTGACTGCAAAGTAGTTTCTTTTTATTGGATCCTTGAGTCTTTTTATCTAATCAAGCACTTAACAGAAAACAGAGTCCAGGTTTTACTATAGCTACAATTTTTGAAGTTGTATTTTATTACAGTTATTCTGTAGATATTCAATCTAGAGTTAAACATTTTGTTTCCTGTTCTGTTCAAAAAAGTGGCCTACAGGGGAGTTTGGGGGTTTGGTTTGGAGGAGTTTAGGAATTTGTTGCTTTCATACTTTTGTTATTAGCTATGAGATAGATTGGCAAAGACTGTGGTATTTTTCTTCTTTAAGGAACAGGGACAGTTTTGTTGTGGCTTAATTGTAAAGTGTCCTCAACTGCCAGCGCTTCTTCTGAGAGCATTCTGTGTCACAGGGAGATGCGCATCCTTTAGATCTGACCCAAGTCATGTCACTCCCCGCTCCTCATTCTCATTCTTCATTTCCTGCTTGGTTCCTGTAGAAGAGTTTTAAAGTCTTCCACTTCAGTTTTATTTCCATCTGTTTTCTTTGAATGCCTAGAGATTCCACTTTATATGTTCCAATGATGATATATCAGCTAGTAAAGATGACAGCAATTTTATCTTAATTATGTGCTATATCCTTTGTGTTGATAAAGTCTCTGACATGGTAACAATGTCTTTAAAAACAAAACAAGCATCTTCAAAGTCTTTCAGAAATAAACATTGTCTACACTATCATAAAAAAATAATAACAGTAAGCCTAGCCTGGTGATATATACCTGTAATCCTAGCTACTTAGGAGCCTGAGGCATCAAGATTGCAAGCTCAAAATTATTCTGGACAATGTAGTGAGACCCTGGCTCAAAATAAAAAGTAAATAGAGGGTTCAGGATATGGCTCAGTGACAGAGGACTTGCCCAGCATGTGTGAGGCCCTGGGTTTAATCCTTAGTATTGCAAAAATATATAGGTAAAGAAGTGGAAGAGGCTCCTTTCTCTCCTGCTGCTTTTTTTTTTGTGTGTGATGTCTTTATTCTTTTCAGGACCCACCTTAAGATACACAGCTGGCCGTGGGAAAACAACAAACCCTTTCAAGGGAAAAAATCAAGTGCCATTGGGGAAACAGGTTCAGAAAACTAACCAAGGAACACCCATACACCGCCTTCTACAGACACTCATTCATGCCTTGTCCTTAGTAATCTTTGAGATTCGTATTTCAGCCTGTTTCCTTTTATCTTTGATTTTCATTCTGCTGGCCATATCTGCCCTTCCTCAGACTTCAGAATACCCCTCTGAGCCCATTATGAGGCTGAGTTCCCCACCCCCATCCACCCTGAAGGATGATTGGTCCACAGTCACTGTCTCATACTGTCCTGCAGTAAACACTACTGACTACATCAAAATGTAAATAACAGTTCTGTGACCATGTGCCCAATACCCAGCCCTGTGTGTTTCTATGACCTTCCAGCTCTACCTTCCACCTCCTGCCAAGAAGCCACCACATCTGTATTTATCATTATTTTATTTTAGTTTGTACTTTCTTTTTATCATCTTTTTTTTCCTTTGTTGTGAAAGAAGGTCTCACTCTTAGCCCACACTGGGCTGAAACTTATTACATAGCCCATGATGGCCTACAATTCATAAAATGTCCTCCTGCCTCGGCTTCCCAAGTACTGGTGGGGTGGGGAGTGGGGACCAGCCTGAGGTCTCTTTAAATTAGTCTGAGATAAACTAGCCTCAGTGAATGGGACCTTTGGGTCTGTGTGGGGCAGATGAGCACTCTTTCTATTGGGGGGTTAGCCTGTACCGTGGGAGGTGTGAGCAGCATCCTTGATCTCTGCATCCTCATGGCAGCAATGCTTCTCCAGCCCTGACAATCAAAAATGTCTCCAGAATTGACAGCACCCCATGATTGATAATATCCCATGGGTGGCAAGATTACCCCAGTTCAGGAGCAGCTATGGAGGCTCATAGGCAGGAAATGTCAGGATGTATGCTTGCCCCTGATTGGACCTGACGGGAAATGTGGTGGCCTTGTGGTTTTTGCCTTTTTAAGCCTCTGAAAAATGTGACTTGGGGCCATTTCCTGGGAACCCAGAGATGGACCTGGCCAGAGTCCATCAACCTGGCCAGCATTTAATTAAACCTTGTTTCAAATCGACTCAAAAATTGTAGAACTGGTTTTCTTGCCTTTTCCTGCAATTTTCAGGACTAACAATAGTTTATTTTAAGTAACATTTTCTGAACCTTCCCCACATTGTCAAGCCTTCTGGAAATAACTTTTAAATTAACACCTATGTATCTAGAGCATCGACTTTTCATCTTTATTTACCTGTCTCTTACTGGGGGAACACCAGCAACATTCTGGTACCAGTTCCCACTTGCTCAGGAGCTAGCTGCTCATGTCCATTCAACTCTACACCCACTGAGGTCAGCCTGGAAGGTTGGGGACATGAACACCAAAGGAATCATCAAGGGATGCATACCAGGTTATTTGTTCCTCAGAGAGCTGGTTGGCTGACAGTAACCAGCAATGGTGATGACAAAAACGTGCAAGATACAGACTGCAGGGAGGATGGGACTTGCTTGCTTAGCTCCTTCTTTGTTTTATTTTATTTTATTTTTATTTGATGTGTGTATGTTTACCTCTGCTTCTCTCCCATGTGAAACTGTGCCCTCTAGAAGTTCTTCCTATACACTTCAGAGCAGACTTGCACTGGTTGAAGTCTCTTAAAGTGGAGTTAAGGAGCTGGAGAGATAGTTCAGTGGTTAAGAGTACTAGCTGCTGCTCCAGGGGATCCAGGTTCAGTTCTTGGTCCCCACATGGTGACTCACAACCTTCTGTAACACCAGTTCCTGGGGCTCTGCTGCCCTCTTCTGGCACCTGAGGGCACTGCATACATGTGGTGCACAATGGGGCAGGCTAAACATCGGGACGTGTAAAATAAAAATAAAATAAATCTTTTTTAAAAGCAGGGGCACCAAGTTAAAATGAGACCATTAGGATGGACCCTAATCTAATGCAGCTGGTGTCCTTATAAGAAAAGGAGACCAAGACACAGACACGCACAGAGGGACAGCCATGTGGAGACACAAGAAGAAGATGCCATCGAGAAGACATGACTCAGAACAAGCTCCATCAGAAATGTCGCACACACACAAGAAAATTCCCTAGGCCCCTCAGCCTAAAATCATTTATTAGGTTGCATCTCCTCACTTCGTTTCTAGATTAATCCACTGTCCTACACAGTACACAAATCAGGGCCACTTAGCTCCTGTGTTTAGACTATATTCCCAACCAAGTCAAATCATAAGCACAGTCACTGAACAGACAGAGAGAAAAAAGCCTCCATCCCTGAAAAAAACACCCTCAAGCCCAGCCAACCATCAGGGAAAATTGTTCACCTAACCACAAAGCCAGTCTAAGAGGAGATCTGGTAGCTGCCAGTGCTCCCTTCAAGGTGCCTTAAAGTTCAGGTCTTGCTGCTGAAGATTCATCCCCCCTGAGTCCCATTCACCGTTCTAATGCTTAGGGGCAGAATTCAACACAGTGTTCTCCTTCATTGCCATGGAAACTTGCCTTCCCACACCAACCTCCTAGGCCATTGAAGACAAGATTCCCATCTGGCCACATGGTAGGGAAGAATTTCTCCAACTTCTTCTCCATGACAAACATTGAAACCCTTAATGCTTATGCACCTTAAAAATGTATTTAGAGGCTAAGGAGACAGTCCTGTCTTCAAATAGCCTTCCACACAAGCCTGGGTCTGATCCCCTTCACCCATGTACAAAGCTGGGCATTGAGGACTTGTCATCCCTGGATAGCAGAGGCAGGGACAGGAGCATCCCCAGGGCTGACTAGCATTTGAAGCCAGAGGAATTGGTGATCTTCAAGCCAATGAAAGACCCTGTCTCAAAAAATAAGGTAGGAAGACTGGAGAGATGGCTCAGTGGTTAGAGCACTGGCTGCTCGTGCAGAGGACCTGGGTTCAGTTCTCAGCACCCACATGGCAGCTCACAACTGTCCATAACTCCAGGGGATTCACCACTCTCTTCTGGTCTCCACAGGCTCACACACACACGGTACATATATATATGCACTCAGGCACATACCCATAAAATCAATTCAAAAAATAAGGTGAAAAGCAATCAAGGAAAATATTGGCATCAACTTCTGGCCTCCACACGTACATACATACACACACACACACACACACACACACACACACACACACACACACACACACACACACACATCCATGTGCACATGCACATGAACACATATAAACACAAAAAAAAGTAAAGATAAAAAGTATTGCAATGGGTTTTCCCATTGAATGGGAAACAGGGCCATGGCGTCTCCCCGCAGGGAGGTTCCTTCACACCGGGTCCTGCTCCACTCTCACAGTTCTGCAGAGGTGCTTTCTTTCTTTCCTTCCCTTCTTTTCCAGTCAATAGCTCCTGGAGCACAAAGAGGGACTCGTGGCAGCTCGCTGGCTCGTATGAATCACCCGGAGTGCTGCATTTTAGAACCCAATTTTTAAAGCTCACTTACACTTCAGGGGAGAAAAATAGCAACATTACTGGAAGGCTCAATTAAATTATCCCAGGTTAACGTCTCCATGAATAACTGCAAACACATGGCCACTGGATACACTGGGAAGCTGTTTCCTTTACAGATCTATGGTCTATTTTGTTAGCACATTAAAATACATATTTCTAATAGAAAAAAAATGTTTACTCCTTTTTCGAGCAAGTGAATGCCTACCGTTCCCAGGACAATGACTTCCTTAGAACCACAATAGCTTTTATCTCTTTAAGCCCCAAAGGACACTGGGTAAATCTCTCACTTGGGTTAACTTTGCTGAATATATTTAACCAGTAAATTATTTGCCTTCCCAACTGGAAGAGCCAATATACATTTATGTTCTAGGAATGGTTTGTTTTACTAACTTTATGAGTGAAGACCTCGATGGTAGCAAAGCCAAGGGACATTTAATTAAGTTATATTTGCTTTTTCATGATCTTAGGCTCAAGCTTATAAATCAAGAATCAATGAGTACTTAATTTCCTCTTATAGCATTAAAAGTAATTGCTTCATAAATTCTCTTTAGTAATCCAAATATTTGCACACAGTGCAGCACAAAGAGAAGTTGTCTCACTGATGAGAGCCCAACTTTTATTTTATTAGAATAAAATGGAGCTGGCTCATTTTATAGCTTGTGATTTTCCTGGCTGCCTCAAATTCCTTTTTGAAGCAGACAGGATATAAATTTAAAATAAATACAATTATGACTTTGCTTGAGGAGGAAAAAAAAGGCAGTCTACTTGTTTAAAATGTATAAAGAAATCACAGCTGTAGATCTATTTCCACCTAGTAGAATATAAACATAATAGCTACATTTTCCTCCCCACCAGAAAATAAAAACTATTTTGAAGACTGATCTTGCCTTTATTTCCCCTGCATATTTTACTTGGGGGTAGGGAGGACCAAAAAAAGTCTTAATAGTTCTGGTGAGATGGTTCAGTCAGTAAAGAACTGTGGAAGTTTGGGGACTCAAGTTCAGATTCCCTGAATCCACACTGAAAAGCCAACTACAGTGGCATGCACCTTTAATCCCAACACTAGGAAGTGGAGACAGGAAGATTCCTGGGGCGCAGTGGCCAGTCAGTCTAGACAAGCTGGCAAGCTCCGGGTTTAGTGAGAGACTGTCTCGAGAAATAAGGTAGAGAGCCGTTGAGGCAGACTCTAATGTTGACCTCCAGCTTTTATAGCCATGTGTGCACACACATAATAAACAAACAAACAAATAAATAACATTGTTTTCTGTTGCATCTCCATAGAGGATTGCCAGGTTGGACCTGCCACAGAGGCTGGAATCATCAGCATACTTTATAACCCTTTGATCATATTTCCCCAAATTTCAACACCACGCTGAGGTTTACAAAACTCATTCACAGTCTCCGAGTTTGCATGAGCCAAAGACCACTTTTCTCATGTTGCAAACAAAAGCTAAAGTGAGGGAAGCATTGGCGCTCGGGGTCACACGCTGCGTGGGGCTGAGTGGGAGGAGCCCAAGCTTTCAGGTGTCCAGTCCAGAGCCAGGGCTGCCCCACAACAACTGCAGTCTGAACATACAGGGTAGCATATACTGTACGCCAGGAATTCAATCGGTACTATCAAACAGAATGTGCAAAAAGGCCAGTGTTCGTGCAAGCAGGAACTTACAGGCTGCCTGCAGCATGGATAGCCCTAAACCACGCTGCGATAAGTGGAAGAGGCCAGTGTTGAGGCTGAGTGTGGGGGTGTACACCTTTTAATACCAGGACTTGGGAGGCAGAGGCAAGAGGATGGTGAGGTCAAGACCAGCCTGGGCCACATAATGAGACTGTATCTTAAAAGAACACGTTATATGATTCCATCTACATGAGATGACCACAGAGGAACCCGGAGTAACAGAGAACAGACTGGGGATGCCAGGGGCTGTGGCACAGAGGAATTGAGAGTGGGGAGGACAGTTACGAGGTGTGTGGAGTCCTTGGGAGGTGATGAAAAGATTCTAAAATTGATTGTGGTGGTGCATGAACATGTCTCTGAAAAAGAAAAAAAAATTGTGTGTTGGAGTCACTTAACACTTAAATGGGAATACTGTATGGTGTGTGAATTACTTCTCAATAAAGCTGTTTTTAAAGATACATATTGTACTTGTAACCCCAGCCTAAAACCCATGTCTGAGGAGGTCCTGGTCTCTAGGTGAGAACTCATTATTGTCTTATAGCTATGCTGTCATGGTTCCAAACTACTTTATAAATACCTGTTTATAGACACAGACAAACACTACTCAGTTAAGTTGTAAGAGCTAGCTAGCAAGAAGCCTGAGCCATTAGGTCATATAGTTTGTAAGTAATATAAGCCTCTGTGTGCTTACTTGGGTCTGAGCGGCTGCAGGACCAGGTAGGACACAGGAAAACTACATTTTGGCGCTCAACATGGTAGCAAGAATTTCCAACCAAAACCTGAGAAATCTTTTTAAAAAGGGTTCTAAAGTAGAGTCAAGAGCAGCTTCCTAGTTGTGTCTCTCAGTTGTGACACAGAGATGCCATGATGTGCAGGCTATAGTTTGAACCCAGTGTGTGAGTTTGCAGCATGTGGGCTTGACCTACAGCATGGCAGATTCCTGCTGCGGTACACAAAGATGTCTCTAAGCCGTGTAGTGTAATGCATGGTGGATTTAGCTTTTGCTAGTACAGACAAAAAAGAAAGGTTTCTGGGCTACACACTGCTGCATGGAGGCATAGACCTACTGCTTCCCAGACTCAGCGGTGAGCATGGATCCCAGAAACTGGTGGTAAACGTATCTCTGCCATGCTGGGAAGCTGAGGGAGGTGGAGTCAACAGTCAAAGTCACCGAACAGCTTAACAGTTTAAAATCTCTCCTGGTGAGAGAAGGATTATAGATTCACAATAAGACAGATTCAGATGGACTAAAACTCTAAACAGTTTACAGTGTGTGTAAAAATGTACATAGGCTTGGAAGAGAGAGAAAAGGGAATATATGCAGTTATATAAAGAAATAGATAGTTTAAAAAAAATAAAGTCTTTAAAGAGACAGTAAAAGTAATATAAAAGTTAAGTCACATAAAGATGAAAATTACACAGAGAGTCTGGATTGTGTTGTCTTTGGGATTTTTAACTGGAGAGAAACATTTGATTGTAAAGGCTGAATTAAACCAGTATACATATTTTAAAGGTATCTTGACTTCAAAATTGGGTCTAAGGATATATTGCTTTGGAAAGGAGGCTCTGCTTTTGTTTCCATAGGAAGAAAGAAGCTGTGGATTTGTTCCAGGTTAAGATCGATCAGATTTTATCAAGCCAGATCTCCTGAACCTTGACAGATGGTATCTATCAACAAAGGTTATAGTCACTCTTCCCAGATCTTGGCTATTATCTTGAATTTTCTCAGGATCCCCATAAGATTAACAGCACCCCAACCAGCAGGAAGTAGCCTAGAAAACTACGCCCACATTCCCCCCCCCAAAAAAAATGGATTATGGATGTTTGTCTTTGTTTAGGGGTTTGGTTACAAATTGTTATTGATCATAGTCAATCTCTTTCTAAGAGAAGAAAGGGGGATATGATATAAAAAATATAGGATATAGAATGATAGGATAAAAAGGTAGATTATTGAATCTATTTTTAAAGAGCAGCAATTTGTTTGAAATGTTTTACATTGCTATGGATTATAGATTATTAATACAAATTTAATTTTGCTATACTGTATATATATTTCTACTCTTGTTTAGGGTATTATGTTTATGCAACTCATTTAAAATTGTAATGTATAGTTAAGAAATACAGATTAATATTTAGTCATCCATGATAATCAAACTTATAGTCACGTTAGTTAAGTTTTCTAGATATATATAGATACATTTCAATTAGGTAGGTAATCTTCAAACACTTCAAAGACCTACAGAATATGGCATTTAAAATGTTTTAAGAACTTAGACTTTCCTGGACAGTGAGACACATCTGCTCCTGGCAGCACCAGTTACTTCAAAGAGGATGATGGGAATTGAAGAAACTCATTATGGAGTTTGCTTTCTTTGTGGCACAAGTTAGCCACTGGGTGAATAAGTGTCCTTGCATCGACTGCTTGACAGGATGTTATATAAACTGGACATGCAGGACCCATGAGAAAGTGACCACTAAACTTTGCCTAAACAGGGCAAGATGGTCCTTCAGGTTCCTGCTTCACAGAGGAGATAGCCAGACATTCTGCAGGACACAGGGAGAAGCAACTGCTGAACTTTGCCAATAGGCGAGACAATCCTTCAAATCCTGCTTCACTGAAAAGTCTGCCAGAGACTCTAGGCCTGTAGACTGAAGGTGGATGCCCCAACATTGCAGAGGAACTTCGGGTGACTATCCAAGCAGCCAGATGTCTCTGTCATTTCTAGAATTATGGAATTTGCTTGCGGGATTGCAAGGCCAGGGGACCATGGAGCTGGGCAGGACTGAGAAACTTCCATCTACTAATTATAGTTTTCCTTAGTCATAATAAAAGATAAATTAGATATGAAACTTTAAACTCACAAAAAAGGATAGATGGTAGAATATTTTCTAATTTTTGCCAAATACAAAAAGACTAGATATTGTAACTGTAATTCTTGTTTAATAACTGTTTTGTTATATGTAATTTTATTATGTTAAAGTTAAAATCTTCCATTTTGATTAGACAGAAAAGGGGAAGTGCTGTGGGATGTCTTTCTGTATGCTGTGAATATATATTGCACCCATTGGCTAATAAATATGCTGCTTTGGCCTATGGCAAGGCAGCTTAGAGGCAGGTGGGAAATCGAAGAAGAGATACAGAGAAGAGAAAGGGGAGTGGGAGGAGACACCATTCCACTGTCCAGGGACCAGCATGTAATGGCACACAGGTAAAGCCACAGAACACGTGGCAATACATAGATGAATAGAAATGGGCTGAGTTAAGTTGTAAGATCTAGCTAGTGAGAATCCTGAGCCATTAGGCCATACAGTTTGTAAGTAATATAAGTTTCTGTGTGTTTACTTGGGTCCAAGCAGCTGCAGGACCAGGTAGAACACAGGAAATCTTCTGGCTACATTACTCCCAACTTTAATCAGAGGAGCCTCTCTTTGCAGTGAACAGTGGTGGATACAGAGACTCATGGCTGCTTTGGTGCTAAGAATAACTCACAGGTTGAGCTGAGCCCTAAACGGGACATTTAGACCATCCTCTATAAGGTTCAGGGAACATCATGGAAGAAGAGCCAAAGGACAGGGTGAGGTGCTACAAAATGCCATGTCCTGGGCTGCCCTGGACCAGCAGGTGGCTCTTCAATGACAAGTTCCTGAGAGGAAGGAGTAAAGGATCCAAAATAATAAAGAAGACAGAAAAGCTGGGGGGGGGGGGGTGTCTTACGCCAAGCAAGCCTATTAGGAAGTGAAACATCTTATAGATGGTTTGCATGAGGGAAATGGAAGAGTCAACAGAACGCCATCACACACTGGGACAGCGTCAGCAGGAGGCTAATCAAGCAATGATGCACAAAGGGATGTCTTGAGTGCATCAGAGACCAAGTGCTCAGCAGCCTCTAGACGCATAGCTCCAGTCCCTTCAGTGAGGAAAAGTCAGGTTCCCAGGAACCAAAACCTTACTCCTTGAGGCTCTGGCCCCAGCCCTAGACCGGACATTGCTGATTCTGACCCTGGGGAAGGAAACTGAACTAGTGTTCTTTTTGCTCTTCCGTCAGAGACTGAGAAAGCCTTGGAGAGGCCTGGCTCCCAACTGGGCATGACACAGCTATTACAATCATGTCCCCTGTATCAGCTGAGGTTGCCTCCACTGTCCCCGTACAAGACTGGGCCTGCCGCTAGTCAATTATGGACTGGGGAGGGGCTCACAGGACTCTACCCTTCTCTGCTGAGCTATTGGCAACTCGTAGATTCTGGGGGAGGAGCTTTCATTGTCTTTTGTGGTATACCCGCAGGTGAGCACACCAGCCTTCATTGGGTAGCTCCAAACCCGAGGTCACACACACAGCCCTCGTTAAATTCAAGGGGTCACAAAACAAAACAAGGAGGGGGAAAAAGACCTGTAGGGAAGAGAAGAGTGATTGACAGGGGTGAGAGGAAGACAGAAGAGGATGGGGTGTGAGAGTAACCAGAGTGCATTATACACAAGTATAAAACTGTTGAAGAAGGAAATTGACAAAAATTATATTTAAAAAAAAAAGCGTTTAGTCCCAAAGGGCATCTTTCCAATAGTTAAGTATATCTGTGTTTAAAAAGAAAATAGTTAAAATACTTTACAAGCCTTTCTTCTGAGGAGGTAGATGCTGAGGGCTTGGTCCAGGTATCCCAGAACATTGATGCCTCTGTCAATGTCTCCCAAAGTCAAGACTTGCCTTTACCCTGAGAATAGTCCAGTGGGGTATAGTGGATCCACAAAGAGCCCCAGCCTCCCACTCTGCCAATCCTCAGAATCCCCTTTTTCCTACTAAGGATGAGGGTGTGGACCAGGACACGTGTCTGTCAATTAAGCAGGACTGGACAGTTACCCCTTCATTCAGATGCTGACCTCTTTAGAACCAGTATGGTGACCTCAGGGGATGGGCTGTGGTCACAGGTCCTCAGAATGGCATTCTCACTAGGATGGATACCGTCCAGTCCTCTAGGACACTGTTACTCCGTGCACTTAGGATGGATGGATACCGTCCAGTCCTCTAGGACACTGTTACTCCGTGCACTTAGGATGGATGGATACTGTCCAGTCCTCTAGGACACTGTTACCCTGTGCAGCTTAGGATGGATGGATACCCTCCAGTCCTCTAGGACACTGTTACTCTCCGTGCAGCTTAGGATGGATGGATACCCTCCAGTCCTCTAGGACACTGTTACTCTCTATGAAGCTTGTGTTTGATAACTTGACACAACCTAGAGTCAACTGAGAAAAGGGAACAAGTTGAGAAATGGCCTCCATCACATTGCCTGTGGATGTGTCTGTGATGTAGTCTCTTGATTTATAACTGATGTGAGAGAGCCCAGCTCACTGTGGGTAGTGCCATCCCTAGGCATGTAATCTAAAGCCGACTGAAAGAGCTTAGAAAGCAAGTCAGTAAGCAGTGTTCCCATGGTCTCTGCTTCAGTTCCTGCCTTCAGGTTCCTGCCTCAGCTTCCCTAGGTGATGGGCTGTAACCAGGAAGCCAAATAAATCCTTTCCTCCGAGACTTGCTTTTGGCTGTGGTGTTTCCCACAGCCACAGAAAACAAACTAGACACCCCCTGACTCCATCTCCAGGACAGCTGACTGACCCCACCTTCAGGAACTCCCTAGAGCTGTCCTTCAAGGTTCGCTAGCTCAGCTGAATGACCTCATTCTAGAAAAATATCAGCAGAAAAACCACCCATGTGACTTGTCCTGCAGCGGCGAAGACGGCTCTTCATGCCTCCCTGTGGGTGCTCCTGCTGCCCGCTGCTCTGACTTGTGCCTCCCTGTGACATCTATAGCATCCATCTCTGTGGGTTCGATTCAGGGTCACCTTTGCCACAAACTGACTAGTAATACTCTCTGGAGCTGCAAGCATTGCTTTGTGACAGGGCCAGACTTTTCCAAGGCTGGTGCTCTAGCTGGGCTAAGTCCAGGATGGATGCAGCCTCTTCTTATTGTCCCCAGATCCGGGCCCTGAGCCCATGAACTTGCCATCCTACTGAGATTCCTAAGGCTTGAATTGAGTTCTGTCATTTAACAAGCAGAGACTTGGACGGGGCGCGTGCAGGCAGAGGCATCAGACTGCCTCTTCTAAAGGCCTGAAAGGAAAAGCAAGCATGTCCTTTAGTGATATGAAATGAGACAAAGGAAGGAAGGAACCGCCCGGGGTCACAGGCAACTAGCAGAGTGGAAGACTTCCATTGGCGCGAGATGGAATAATCAAGATTTATTTTTTAAAGTATTGTTATTAAATAAACATTACAGAAACTTTTTGCATTGCCAACGTATTTTTATAGCTTAAGGCATGAAAACCCACATTAGTATGTTGAATTACAAAGATTCACTGCAGCCTGCTAGCTGACAGCACGTCAAATTATTTGCAAATATTTTCCGAAACAGTAACCTTGAAGGATGCCAGCCCCATTCAGTGTAACCTTACCAGGAGATGAGGAAGAGCTGCTGACGCGCTTTCCTCCCAGCAACCTCTACAGCCAGCCGCTGGTTCACCAAGGAGTGCAGTGCACACACTCAACCCTGCCCCCACCCCACCCCCGCACAGCCCCATGCCATCTCTCGGGCATCGGCATCTCTCGGGCATCGGCATCTCTCTTGCTCACTTACAGAAGACACGTGGAAAGTCCCCTGAGGACTGAGCTCTGGGTAGGAATTTGTCCGTGTATTGGTCACATGTAAGAGCCTTACCACCGTCCAGTCTCCAATGACGTAGTTTTGCGGAAATCGTGTGATTGTTTAACAGCGTGTCTTTAATTGACGGGGAAAAGCAAAGTCAAAGGAAAACGGAGTTTCAAGGGAAGTGATATGAACTCCCCATGTGACACTCACAAACATGTGTTGTCCACAAAGGTAGCAGGCTTAGCACCACGAGGATTTGGAGCCTAGGACAAATGAGAAACGCAGATTCCTCAAGGAAGTAGAATTGTTTTATATCCAACGTATCTGCTTTCAAATGCCTCAATTGTTCCTTTTCCTCTAATATTTGACGTTGTCTTCCAATCTTATACACCTTCCTTTCCATCCACAACAATCTTTCTTGGATGAACAGCTATTTGGGCCCATTTAAGCAACTGTGAAGTGATCGGGTGACTTAAAAATCACATTTCAATCATTTAGCAAGGTTGGCACAACACCTAACTTCTAAACCCAGCATTTGCCAAATATTTTTGCCATCTCTAATTTGCTACACTACTGAGAAGGCTCTAATTGCTTAGCATAGATGGGGCCATGTTAAAATTAAGCAAAATTGATTGCCTTCAAAATAACCTTTTGTTTTTGCCCCGGAAGACCCACTTTGCACATTTGGTTCAGGTAAGAACACATTGCTCATGCTGACACGAACATCTTTCACGTCTTAAAAAGGCTCTCTGTTTTTCCGTTCCCCCATCAATAAAAACAAGCCCGTATTGTGCCACTCCTCAGTGAACTCAGAGATTGCTTTTTGAGTGTCTACCTCGAGCCCAGTCCTACGCTATTAAATGCGCTCTGCCCCCTGTAGGGGCTAAGTGCCACCGCGGTGGTAAACTGCGCTAATCGGGAGACGGGAAGAATGTCCTTAGAGACTCCAGCACGGGGTTCTGAGGTGATAAACATCTTCAAATGACTTCTCAAATTAGAAGAAAATCAAAATTGTCTCATTTAAATTGTCAGTTCTGATAAGTTTTCCGCAACATAGTTTCAAAAGCAAATCTAGACAACTATTATGAAGATGGCTGTGGTAAGAGGTAGGAGGCGTTTATGAGTTCAGAAGACAAAGTCTACGGTTTATAATCAGATGAGTAGTGATGAGCTACATTCGAATCATTCCAGAGGAAACATATCAAGAGAAGAGAGACGGCTGGACACAGTAGTTCACACTTAATTGCAGACCTTGAGAGGAGGAGGATGGCTACAAGCTCCAGGCCAGGCAGGTGTATAGAGTAAGACCTGCCAAAAAGAATGATAATAAGAGAAAATGGACCGACACACACTGAACATCTACTATTTGCCAGATGTTTCACACATCTTGAAGTCTCAGCTCAGACACTCATGGCTCCCACTGGCATCCTGTGCAATAGCTACCTCAACTTGGCAAGTGAGAAAACAAGTTTGCCACAGAAAGAGTTTTAAAAGCCTTGCCACTGGATATCTCCCAGCATACATCTCTTTGGAATTTTTCAAGATTAACACATATATTTTCTTTGCAGTTGAAGTTTTTAAGTTAAATGCACATAAGTATGCTTCTGCCCACACCCAACATAATACATCAGAATCTTTCATATTCTCCAAGAAAAAAATAACATTCACATGCATCAATGATACTGGTCATCCTAACTGTAACCCTTTATCCTTGTGGAAGCTAAGGCTCAGGGGTGTCATTTGCTCAAGACAACAAAGCTGATGGGTTAAAGAGATAGGATTTGGAAGTGGGGTCTCTTGGAGTCTGTTGGGATGACTGAATGGGTTTTGTTTTCATTCTTGTGAGTGTGGTACATCACACTGCCTTATTATCACATTAAGGCAACCTTGCATTCTTGGGCAGGTCCCACTCGGTTCTGGTGTAAAATTCTTTTCCTGGGTTTCTTGATTTGCTTCGTTGGTAATCTGTCAGGACTTTTGTATCTGCACTAACAAGAGATTTGGGGCGGTGGTGACGTATTTGTCTGGTTTGTCATCTGGGTGACAGTGGCCCTCAGGAGTGATTAGGGGATTCCTCCCCTTCGATGCCTAGAAGACCCAGTGGGGGGTTATGGGAAGCATTCTTTATAGTTTGCAGAACTTACCAGTGGGCTGTTCTACTTGGAAAGTTTGAAATTGGAAGTTTAATCTTTCCATTTCTCATAGATTTTGTTTTCCTGAACTCGGTTTTGGTAATTAACACAACGACAGGAATGTGCCTACTTCCTCCAGGGCATCTAAGATGTTATGACAGCTGGCCTCCAGTACTCCCATCTCACCCATTTTTTTTAGGCAGTGATGTCCTGTAGCTATGTTTTCCTGCCTGGCCCACAGTCAGGACAAATCTCTGACACCCGCCAGTCCCACAGCCATTCAGACCCAACCAAATAAACACAGAGACTTATATTGGTTACAAACTGTATGGCCGTGGCAGGCTTCTTGCTAACTGTTCTTACAGCTTAAATTAATCCATTTCTATTAATCTATACCTTGCCACATGGCTAGTGGCTTACCGGCATCTTCACATGCTGTTTCTCATCATGGTGGCTGGCAGTGTCTCCCCCACCCAGCTTCCTGTTCTCTCAATTCTCCTCTCTGTTAGTCCCACCTATACTTCCTGCCTGGCCACTGACCAATCAGTGATTTATTCATTGACCAATCAGCAACACATTTGACATACAGACCATCCCACAGCAATGTCCCCTTTTTCAATTTATTTTAATAATCTGAATCTTCTCTCCCTTTTTAGGTCCATCAATTGTTTTATCTGCTCATTTTACTTATTTTTTTAATCTTTTTTTCCCCTCACTTTCTGTCTCTTAACCTCTACTAGCTCTAGATTTTTTTGTTCCTCTTCTTTCTAGTAATATTCTTCCTGCATTCATGAATGTGGGTATGGTGTGGATTTTTTTTTTCATTGATTCCAAGGACTTTTTCATTTCTCTTGTGATTTCTGCTTTGACTCATTGACTATTTAGGAATGTATTGATTCCCTATTTAATTCCATTTTAGTTGATGACTATATTTTGTTTGATATCAACCCTCACAAGCTTACAAGACTACTTTTATGTTTGAATATATTGTCTATCGTAGAAAACAGTCCATTTGCACTTGAGAAGGCTGGGCAGTCTGCTGTTATGTCAATGCCTTTAAGGTCAAGTCAGTTTACAGACTGCTCACATCTACATTCTTGTATATTTCCTCTAATTGTCCATTACTGAAAATGAGGTATTGCTATCTCCTGCTAGTGTTGTTGAATTGTTCTGTTCCTCCCTTCAATTCCTTCAGTCTTTGCATCATACATTTTGGAAGTCTGTTGTGAGACACATGTATGTTCATTATTATGAAATATTACTGCTTATCTTGACCCTTTATCTTTATTTGTCTCTAGTAACATTTTTTCTTAAAGTCTATTTTGTCTCAGAATTTTTTTTTTTTTTTTAGTTTTATGATAGTGTGAAAGTAATATAAATTCACTAGAACACAGACATTGATTCCAGAATTAGAGGCCAGAAGAGGGCATCAGATTCCCTGGAACTAGAGTTACAGACAGTTGTGAGCTGCCATCTGGGTGCTGGGAATCCAACCCTGGTGCTCTGAAAGAGTTGTTAGTGCTCTACCCTCCTGAGCCATCTCTTCAGCTCCTGCTTGTGTTCTTTAATCTAAAATATTTCTCCCATAGACAGCATATAGTTGAATAATTTTTATCCATTCTGCCCAATTTGGCCATTTAGTTGGAGTGCCGATTCCATTCCATTTACTATAATTCCTAACAGGCTAAGGTTCATGTCCGCCGTTTTTCTACTTGCTTTACCTGTGTCATGTCTCTCTTGACCTCTGAGGTGTTGAATATTCTCATATATCCTTTTTGTTTTCTTTTGACACTCTCCCTTCTCTTGATGTTAATTTCTTAGTGCTTGCTCTGGTAGTTATAACTAACACCTTAATTTACAATAGTCTAATTCATCCTAATAACAATTTAATCTGACTACCACATAAACATTCTATTCCTATATAATTCCCTTCTCTTCTTTATGATATTATTTATGTACAAGATACATTTTTATGCATTGTAGGTCTGTAGCATGAATCTTAAAGAGTCTTTATTAATAAAACAAACCCAGAGCCAAGTATTGGGGTGAACACTGGAAGATCAGAGAGACAGAACAAGCCACAGCTAACCTCACCTGGCCAACTTCTCAGCTGATCTTGTTTCCTCAGACTGGAAGCCTCTGGGTCCTCATATACGAATGGCTCTCAGCTGAACTGTGCTGCTCAAAACCTAAAAGCTTAACCAGCCAAATGCTTAACCAGCCAAATACTTCTAGTTTGGTCCTCACGCCTTATATACCTTTCTGCTTTCTACCATCACTCCCTGGGATTAAAGGCTCGCTTTCTGGGATTAAAGGCGTGAGTCACCATGCTTGGCTGTATCCTTGAACACATGGATTTCTGCCTCTGGAATGCTAGGGTTAAAGGCGTGTGCTACCACTGCCTATCCTCTATGTTTAATATTGTGGCTGTTCTGTCTCTGACCCCAGATAAGTTTATTAGGGTGCACAATATTTTGGGGAACACAATACCACCTCATAGGTCAATTAGCACAACTTTATGAGCATTACTTTGTGAAGTTTTCTTTAAAACTGCACAACAAAAAACACAGTGAAAGAGGCTGTTCTTTTTCATTTTGTTTATTTGCTTTGATATGGATTCAAGTTGCTGCTAGGGTCCTGGGTCTTAACTGTCGAGGTTCACTTTAGTATTTCTTCGCAAACATCCTCTCTGTTTCTATTTATCTGGGGCGATTTTAGCTTCTTCCCTTCATTTGGAGGATAATTTTGATGGCTAGAATTCCCACTTAGTCTTTTCTCCCAATACTTGGAATCCATCACTGTTGTCCTCAGGTCTCCAAGGTCTCTAGGGAACTGAGGTCCTACTCTGACTGAGAAGCCTCTGTGGATGATGAATTTCATGATGCCTTTACAATTTTCTTGTCAAATAAATAAAGATATCATTGTCAAGCGATTGAAAAGATGGCTCAGGGTTAAGAACACTTGTCCTTGCAGAGGACCAGGTTTTGCTTCCCAGCATCTGCATGGCAACTAACAACCATCTGTAACTCCAGTTCCAGGGGATCCAACATCCCTTCCAACCCCCTTGGGCTCCTGAACTCATGTGGTGCACAGATGTGTTTGCTTCTCTCTCTCTCTCTCTCTCTCTCTCTCTCTCTCTCTCTCTCTCTCTCTCTCTCTCTCACACACACACACACACACACACACACACACACACATACACACACTAAATATTCTTCTAAGATTTCCTCATCCATGGCTCTACACAGTTTCATCATTTGAAAACAACTCCCTTTGAGTTTATCTAAAAGTCCACTGAGCTTCTTGCATGTGTAATTTTCCATCAAATTTGAATGGTTATTTTCTTTGAGAATTTTTTTGACCCTTCCCCTCCCTCTTTGTGCCTCTGGCATTACCAGCGTGTGTGTGTGTGTGTGTGTGTGTGTGTGTGTGTGTGTGTGTGTGTGTGCGCGCGCGCGCGCTATGATTCATGGAGTCTTCAAAACTCAAGGGTGTTTGTTTTTTCTCCTTTCTCTTTCCTCTCTATCCTAATATTCACAACTCCCATCTGTTGAGTCCCAGGGAAACTTTCTGTTTCAGTCATGGGCTTGTCTACTCCTGAATTTCTAGTTGGTCCTGTTTCATACTTTCCAACTCTTTTTAAAATTATTTATTTAGTAAGATGTTGTTCTTATGCTTTTACCAAATTCTTCATGTATATACTCTTTAGTTCTTTGAACATTCTAAATAAATGATTCAAAGTTATCATCAAGTAGATCCAATCCCCAATCTTCCTCAGATACAGGTTCCATTGACCTGGTTTCTTTGCCTCTGTGTATCAAACATCTGCTTGCTAGGTCTTGTGGGGTTTGTTGCTAAAAAGCAGAGATTTAAAGTAATAAAATGTTCCAATTGTGGTGGCGCACTCCTTTAATCCCTGCACTTGGGAGACAGAGACGGGTAGACTTCTGCGAGTTCAAGGCCAGCCTGGTCTACATATTGAGTTTCAGGACAGCCATGGTTATGGAGAGAGACTCTTTAAAAAAAAAAAAAAAAAAGAGGAGCCGGGCAGTGGTGGTGCACACCTTTAATCCCTGCACTCGGGAGGCAGAGGCAAGTGGATCTCTGTGAGTTTGAGGTCAGCCTAGGCTACAGAGTGAGTTCCAGGACAGGCTACAAAGCTACACAGAGAAACTTTAACTTGAAAAATTTAAAAAAAAGGAAGGGGGGGAGAACAGCAGTAGTAAAAATGTTATAACTCAAACTCTGGAAATCGGGTCCTTTTTTTTTTCTCCAAGGATTGTTCTTGCTGCTGTGTGTTGCAGTTGGGTGTTTTGTTTGAGACAGGGTCTGACTGTATAGCCCTGTCTGTCCTGAAACTCACTCACAGAGATCCACTTGCCTCTGCTTCCCAGTGTTCCGGTTTTTATTACTTTTCTGAAACGATGTTATAAGCTGCTGTCCTTTTGTGTGTGTGGCCATTAATGTCTTTGCTCAATTAGTTCAGTGGTCAGCTAATTATTCAACAAAGATTTCCTGAAATGCCTACATCTAATGAGTCTGTCAGTCTTCACCAAGGGCTTTTTAATTGTGTGGCAGGGGGACCAGGTTTGCCCACAAAGACCAGATTAGGTCAAATCCCTAGGGGCTGCAGTTCCAGGTGATTGTAAGTCACCTGATGTAGGCACTGGGAACAGAACTCAGGTCATCTGGAAGAATAGCAAGATCTCTTAACTCCTGAGTTAACACCAAGGGCTTTTGTGTACATGTTGGGCGTTCCTTCAACTCTCAACCAGGCAGTTTACAAATCCGTCTGCTTGTACAGAGCCTCAGTTGCCAAGGCTGCACATCCAGGGACCTCCTCGACTGTTTCCTGAGCATGTGCTCATCTCTACACCTCTGCGTGACCTCTTGGAGTCCTAAGACTTTCCCAGGGCTTTTCAAAGCTCCCTCTGAACTTCTCAGTTCCTAGATTTCTTTTTTAAGTTTTTTTTTAGTTTACACACTGCTTGCCCCAACTGTGCTCTTGAGTAGCTACATTCAACAATGGCCTGACTGTTTGTGACAACTGTCCTTGAGGAAAGGGCTCTTCACACTGGGAAGATCTTCAAGCAGATAAATAAAGACCTCTTTATGAGTGAGGTCTTCCAGGAAACCTTTGGACCAGCCCCACAGCAAATGGGTCCCTGGGAATGTGACTCTGAAGGAGTCTAACATTCTTGTCTTGCCAATGGCTGCCAGTCTGCTGGTGTTCACTGTGGTTAAAGGCCATCAGCTTTCCAAGTGACTACTGCAGAACTGAGGAGGTGGGAGGGGGTAACAGGGCAAGCTTTCCATCCAAGTTTCAGCCATTTTTCCCTCAATAAATTCTCCCCGGGTTCCTGAAAGCTGTTGTTTAGTTTTTTTTGAGCTTGGAAAATATTAGTTCTGACCATTTGCCCCAATGTTCTCATTGCTTCTTTGGAGGAACTGATTTGGGGAAGTCCTTACTCCTTATTTACTGGCATCCCCTTCACCCAGGGGTGTTTGAATGTTTCCATCCTATGATGGACTCAGTAGGAAAGTGTGATTGAGTATGGTGGACAAAAGAGCAGCAGTGGGATCTCCACTCCAAAGCGGGAGCAGCAGTCTTCTGAGCCCATCCTGCACACAGCACTGTATTAGTCTACCCAGCTTTACTAGAATGAAATGCTTAAGACTGGGTAAGATAAAAAGAAAAGTGATTGGTTCTGGCTAATGGTTCAAGCCCATAATCAAGGCCCTGCATCCGATAATAGTCATCCTTGTTGGCAGAGTTTCAGGGCATCACTTGGAAAACCTATTAATCTATCTTCCAGTCTCTTTCAACCTTCTTATAAATATTCTAGTAATTTAATCATAGGGTTCCACCATAATGATCCTTTCCAATGCCAATCACCTCCCAAAGGCCCCATCTCTAAACACTATAGTCAGATTAAATGTCTACCCTCTTAATAATTCACAATAGCGATCAACACATGAACCTTAGGGGACACATGCTAACCATATCCAAACCCTAGCAGCCCCATATTGAGGAGAGAGAGTTTCTCGTTCAACCTGTCTGCTCTCACTGTTAGGTACTGCACTGTCAAGTAAAAAGTGAACCTTCCCAGAAAGCCCTTTACAGAAGCACACCAGATCCTTTGCTGCATAGCTCCAAGACCACTGCTAACCAGCTCTAACCAGTCCAGACGGCAGCTGGCTTAAAAATATTTCTTCCTGTATTTGATGGCCACCTATTCTTTGAGTGTAGAAGTAACCATCTTATTCAATAAGAAACACAGAACCAGTGCAAAGATGAAAGCCCAAGAGGTCAGAGCTAAGAGCCTTACCCTTCACTCTGCAGCTAGCCTCTTCAGCCAAGAGAGCTACTTCCTGTGTGTTTGTCTTTATAAAGACTTTCTGTTCTGCCTTCTCATTGGTTGTAAACCCAACCACATGACCGCCTTGTCACTGCCTGTCTGTACAGACCCCCAGGTCTTCTATGGTTGGTATTGAGATTAAAGGCATGTGTCTCCAATGCTGGCTGTATCCTTGAACACACAGAGATCTACCTAGCTCTGCCTACCAAGTGCTGGGATTAAAGGCGTGTACCACCACCGTCCAGTTTCTGCTATGGTTTGCTAATAGCTCTGACCCCCAGGCAACTTTATTTATTAACATACAAATCACATTTTAGTACAAATATAATATCACCATATTTGAGCATTCTTTTTTATGGGGTACCAGATAGGGTCTCCATTGTGGGGCTCCTTCTCTAGATAAGGTTATGACATCACAAGCAGGTCTCATGAGCCAACGGACAGAGTAACAGCAATGCACAGAGATAACTCAAAAGATGGATATTGGGTAGTTTGAAGAAAAGGCAATGGGTCTGCATGAGCCTTCAAAGGAAATTAGTCTTGATTAAAAAAAAATTGATAGAGGGAGAAGAAAAGTGTCTGTTTTCTAGAGCTGTCAAAGGCCAAAGGCCTAGTAGTCTATACAACAGCATTTCTCAGTTCTGAGACCCAAGGTCAAGATCTCAGTGAGTTCAGTTTTTGTTAAGCCTCTCTCCATGACTGACAGGTGGCCTTCTTTCTCTGTCCTCAAATGGCTTTTCTTCTGGGCACATGTTCCTGTTTTGTTCCTCTTTATTTAAAACTTGCAGTGAAAGCAACTTCAAGTTAAGGAAATGCTGGCAGGTGTAGAAGAAAATAAATCCTGAAACTGCAGCATCTTCACAAACCAGAAGGGAAATTCTGCTCAGCTCAAGTCTAGAACAGATTTCCAAGGACCCAAATGCTTTCCGGATCATGACCACCGTTCATTGGAATGTATGTTTGTGTCTGTGGGACACTTCGGTTGTTGTGGGATCCTGTGTGAAGAAGTCATAGATCCCCCTGTTGTCTCCATGTCTGGCTCCTGAAGGCAGAGGGGTACCACATGGAGACTTCATGACAGCAGCTAGCAGGTACCTAGGTGGCCCCCAGAACATAAAATCTGCTCAGTAAATGTCGGTTTGGTGTGATTTGATAGCTAGATAAGGAGAAGAAGGTAGAGAGAGACCCAGGAAAGCAAGCATATATTTGATGCTTTTTACCAATCTTTGTACCTTTACAACATACTTGACTGTTAAAAGTCACCTTCACACAACACATACACAACTCATTAAACATGAAGAAGTTGAGTTAGTATCTACCTAGAGCCTTCACCCCTATGGACTAGTACTCATGGTACTCAAAGGTACTCTGCACGCTACCAAAGGAGAAAAGTAAGTGCAAACCTAGCTACAAACCCATCAATCCACAAGAGTGACTTGTCTGTAAATATGCTGGTACAATAGTGGCACAGAGTTTGTGGGAGTCACCAACCACTATCTGATTTGACCCACTCCATGAGATGAAACCACACCCAATACTGTTTGGATGGCCAAGAATCTGAGACTAGCCAGGAACACAGGGGAAAACCAAATACTACTGTTCTGCTAAAGAACCAAAACAATAAAATGACTCCTAATGACAGTCTGCTATACTCATAAATCAGTATCTTGTTCAGCCATCATCACAGAAGCTTCTTCCCGCAGTAGATGAGAACAGCAGCCAGACAATATGCAGAGAGTGAGAGACGTTGGAACACTCAGCCCTAAAAGGGATGTCTCCATCAAATCCCTTCCCTCAGGGCTCAGGGAACCCTGTAGAAAAAGAGGCAGAGTGGATGCAAGAACTGGAGGGGATGGAGGACATCAAAGAATCAAGGCCTTGTAAACACAACAAGATGGATGCACATATGAAGTCACAGGGACTGTGGCAGTGTGAACAGGGCCTGCACGGGTCTGCACCAGATGGAGTCCCAGAGACGTGAACACACATGCCCATCCTTAACCCAGAAGCTATCTCCAACTGCTACCCACTTGCAAATGAAAAATTCATTTTCTCCAAGGGAGTCTCACTGGGGAAACACACTACTCTTAAAGGGAGGCCCCACGCCCAGCAGTAGATGTCCAACACAAAACAGTTCTTTGTCTCATAATGTTAAGACGGGGCTTTTTTTTTAACATTGCAGGTTCTTTGCATTTACCTATATATCTATATAGATAGATATCTAGATAAATAGATATAGATAGATAGATAGATAGATAGATAGATAGATAGATAGATAGATAGATAGATATAGATATCTATTATGGCTTCCAGGGTTGAGTTTTTGTGGAATTCCTCTGTGTGTGAATGTGTGTGTCTCTGTGTCTACATGTGTTTCTTGTGTTTTTTCTTTGGTGTTTTGGTGTTTAGATCTGGAGAGCTAAAGCTAGAGAATTTAAAATTGCTCCCTAGTGAAGCTTTGAGAAGAAAGGGCCTTGAAGAGAACCAGAGGAAAGTGGTAGTTGGGAGACAACCATAGGGAGAGGAAAGAGATGATTTCTCCAGTCATGTAGATGTTAAAAGCCTCCCTGGTTGTCCTGGGTGGTTTACAAATGGGAGCTGAGGAGTCAAGACCTGTGTGGTACTTAATGCACAGTGAGACTCCAAGGTAAGCTGTGTGGGGCTGACAAGCCTAGCACTAGCAAAAGGACAGGGTCCTGTTGCTTGAGTTTTCCTGCCTGGCCCACAGTCAGGACAAATCTCTCTCACCTGCCAGTCCCACAGCCACTCAGACCCAACCAAGTAAACACAGAGACTTATATTGGTTACAAACTGTATGGCTGTGGCAGGCTTCTTGCTAACTGTTCTTACAGCTTAAATTAATCCATTTCCATTAATCTATACCTTGCCACATGGCTCGTGGCTTACCGGAGTCTTCACATACTGTTTGTCATCATGGCAGCTGGCAGTATCTCTCTGACTCAGCCTTCCACTTCCCAGTTTTTTCTCCTCCTTGTCCCGCCTATACTTCCTGCCTGGCCACTGACCAATCAGTGATTTATTTATTGACCAATCAGCAACACATTTGACATACAGACCATCCTCGAATCAACTGCTGACAAAATGGACAGACAGGACATGAAACAAAGGACTACTGATTCTTTCCTAAACAAGTGTGGTTATGGCTTTATCAAAAGGCATCTTCTGAGGCCAGGACAATATGGCACCATCCCTGAAGTGGCCTTCGTAATTCGGAAAAGGTACAGTGCCCTTTTCTTCGAAGGCAGCTGAATAGGCAGTGGGCCGATGGCTTCTGATGTGCAATGGAACAGCAGCTGAAACAGTTATTCTTGAAGAGTAACTAAGCTCACGCCTCTCAATAGTAGACTGGCATTTGATAGAGGGATGTGGAGAAGAACTGGATGCTGAGATGAAGCCATATATACACAGCCAAGAAAAATGGACAGTTGAACTAAAAAACCATCAACAATTTCCAGAATTTAAAATCCTGAATCATAACATGACACTAGTGGAATTCAGGTGTTTCTGGTACATGGACTGCTCTCACCCAATGTGAGGTTGAACTGTTGACCTTGTGTACATCCTACTTCACAAATGAGTCTGTCAGATACGCTAAGCCTATAGGCTGAAGATGATGCCCCAGAACTGCAGAGAAACCTCAGGTGACTGTCCAGGGAGCTGGCTGTTTCTGTCAACTCACAAATTTTTTGGAAGTTGTTTGTATGCACTTCCTGTTTTTATTTTTGTTAGCTAATATTATTTCCTTCTTGGGTCTCTGAGGGAGTTGAAGATCAGTTAGTTATAGTTGAAGGTTAGTTAGTTATAGTTGAAGATTAATTAGGATAGAAAGTGAATTAGATACATTTTGGACTTAACAAAATAGGATAGATAATGAAATTATTTTCTCTGAATTTGTCAAATACAAATGGACTAGACATTGTTTAGACATTTATTACTTGTATATATTGTATATAGTCATTGTACTTTTGTATATAGTTTTTCTTTTGTTAGTTATAGCCTTTTTCTTTTTTTTCCTTTTTATTAAAATAGTAAAGGGGAAATGTGGTGGTATTTTACTTGTACTGAAATGTGATTTTAATTGTATGTTAATAAATAAAGTTGCCTGGGGGTCAGAGCTATTAGAGCCATAGCAAGTGCGTGGCGGCGGTGGCGCACACCTTTAAGGACCTGGAGGGCGGTACATTCAGGCAGTGACGAGGCAGTCACATGTTTGGGTTTACAACCGATGAGAAGGCAGAACAGCTAGAGTATATAAAGACATACACACAGGAAGTAGGCCCCTTTCGGAGAGCTCTCTTGGCTGAAGAGGATCGCTGAATCAGGAAGGGTGAGGCTCTTAGCTCTGATCTCTTGGCTTTCTTCTCTGAATCGGCTCTGTGTTTCTTATTTAATAAGACAGTTGGTTACATCTACAGGGTCCCCCCTGAGAGTCAGGGTATACTGCAATCCTTTCTCCACCCCCAGCAGCAGTGCAGGATAAGGTAGACCAGTTGGAGAATGCAACACAACCAAAGGTTGACACCCTTGAAATGACCTGGAGACAAGGGACTCATGAAACACTTGGTGTCTTCGTATTGTCAAGGTGAAATATTCTTGTCTTGAGTAGAATTAAGGATTTGGAATTAGTTAACTCCCAGTGTCTACAAAGTGACCATCTTTGCCTGCCCAAGTTCCTGACTGGCAAATGTGCCTGCAGCACATGAACACTACTGGGTTTGCATTTGAACTGCTTTGCAACCTCTAGTGGGAATAATTATTGCTGGTTTTGTCTATTTCCAACCCAGAACTATAGTATCGATGTGTTTAGTAGATGCATCTTAATGACCATGGGTCAGGTGCTGAGGGAGGTAGTGGGAAATAGCAAGGATCAAAGCAGGGAACGTTGCCCTTGGGAGCTTCCAGTATAGTCTGGAAAGATATAGGGGATGCTCTGATGCTCTAAAACCAGTGGGTGCTGTAAGGGCTTTAGAAGATATCCTACAGAGGGCACTAGGGTCTGGGAAGCACCTCACTCCCATACCACAAGACCACATTAGGAGAAAGTATCAGAAGATGCTAGAACACCCATGCAGCCTTATGAAACAGCAAACTCCAGGTGTCAAAGGTACTACCCAGCTATGTGCAAGGGCAGCCAGCTTGGCTATAGCAGAGCAGGAGGCTGGGTGAGAAACAGAGACCAGCATGAGCCTGGACCAAAGACCTTCCTTGACTCTAGGTGAGATGTGGGGCATTAGAGGGTCCGAGCAGAGGATGAACTTGGGGTTCAGAGGGAGAGAGTGTCCAAGAGGTTTTATTTTCCCAGACATGGCTTTTATTGGCAAGGAATAAGGCAGAGGTTCCAACTGTTGGCATCTCAATACAACATTGTCACCAACAAAGTCCATACTCGAGGATGGCATGGGGGAATTGTAACACAAAACTTCATATTTAGAGTAAGTTTATGATTTTGTACTAAGCCAAGTTCGCAGCTGTCCTTGTCTGAGAGCTCTAGTTGGACCCGCCTAGCAGACCCTGCTCTCCTAAGAAACTCAGTGTGTTTCTTTTTTTGGTGTTTGTATGCAGCCTCGCAAATTTATTACAGTAAGGAAAAACAACATCTGGCCTGACAATCCTGGGAGGAAAAGGGAGCCACTACAATTGTCCCTTTTAGGGCACAGAACACACACAAGAGAAATGAAAAGATTTGCCCAGGATCATAAAGTAGAAGAGTAGGGGAGAGTAGCCAGATGCCCGGCCCTAGATTCCCAGGTCTGCTGCACTCACCTGGTGGGGTGGGGATCCCCACTTCTCAGGCAAGGCTTGAGGACAACCATCCCCAGGGGAGTGAGAAATAAAAACCAAACAGCAAAGAGGTGCTTTATGGCTGACAGCAGTGTGCTAAATAGCAGGAATGTCTTCAAGAAGGTGAGGCATAAGTGATGGAAAGAATTCTGTCACCATGACTCAACTTTTACAAGGCCAGCTGGGAGCCCAGGGCTGTCACCTCCCCCCACACCACCTCCTAATGATGGAGCTGCTCAGTTCAGCATGGCATGCTGGGAGTTAGGCAAGGATGCTTTTCGAGGGAGTTTAGCATCCTTAGCTATGTCTGCAGTGGAAGCTCCAGTACAGGACGTCCTATGGCAGTGACTCTCTGATGGATATCCTCTCTCTACCCTAATGGAGACAATAACGGGAGAAAATTCATGGCCACTGATCTGTGACAGGTGCTCTCCTCTTCCATCCTCTCTGTCTCTCCCAAGGCTAACCAGCCAGTTTATACATCACAGGGAAATGGCGGCTTTGTTTTTTTTTTTTTTTAACCTTTGCAAACTGCTTGTCCCATCCTCCCCGCACCCCCACCCCTTACCCCACACTGATGCTTCACTGCCTCCCTGTTTTCAAACAGGACCTGACCCTTTCCCTTCCAGCTCGTCTCTGCCCTCGGCCAACTAATTTATTGATTGGTTCTCACCGAAAGCCAAATGAAGTTCTCTTTTATTGAGACAATTTCTCAGAGTCTGGAACTTGTAGACGCTGGTGATTTCACCTCGTGTTCTCTTTAATTAATGGAGAGCCACTCCTGGCACCCCACCTGCCCCCAGCCTGTGTACCTTGCCTTGCATCTTAATTCCCTGGCTGTATGCTTTGAAGTTCGGCCAGAGGGTAGAGCCACCAGGAATTGCTTCACTCAGGAAGTACAGGCTGAGCGAATACACCCTGTCCCTGATCTTGAGGAAGAGTCTGGAGAATGGGAACACAGGTACTTGCTTAACATATGCAAGGCTCTGGGTTCTATTATTCACCACAAAAAAAGGGGGGGCATGGGATGGGCCATGGACTCGGGATCCCTTGGAGTACCAGGCAGTTGTAAGCCTCCTGAAATGGGTACCGGGAACTGAATTCAGATCCTCTGCAAGAGCAGTATGTGTTCTTAACCACTGAGCCACCTCTCCAGGCCCAGGGTCTGTATTTGATGGGCCTCTCTCCCTCTTCCGCCTACGATCTGTCCCCCCACTGGCCGTGTTTCCTCATTGGCTTATCATGGCTGTGCTCCCATATCCAGCCACTCCATTCGCCTCTTCAGTCAAGCTTTATCTGAACTGTGGTGAGAGCACAGAGTTCATGAGCGGCTTCACCAAGTTGACAAAAAGAACTTGTGCAGGGACTGAAGAGATGCCTCAGTGGTGAAGAGCACTGGCTGATCTTCCAGAGGTCCTGAGTTCAATTCCAAGCACCCAAGAGGCAGCTCATATCTGTCTATAACTCCAGTTCCAGAGGATCAGACATGCCCCCCCCCCAAACAAAGAACTTGTGCAGATGACCCAACCCCAAGCTGGAAGTCTAGAGCATCAGTATCCTAGACTTTACTCCCTCCCGTCTCTGTCCCCACGCATGGTTCCCACCAGCACAGACAAGAGTACCTGTTATAAAGCTGGTCTCACTTGAATACGCCACACACATCCTGCAGTCCTGACTTCTTCCCCTCATATCGCACTTATGAGAGTCACTCATATTTCAATCATTCTTCTGGCTGTATTCTATTATACGAATATAGCATGGTACGTGCATCTAGCCTAGTGATGACATTTTGATGTTTTCCAGTTTGAGGCTATTACAAGTACCGATGCTGTCAACATCCCCATCATGTCCTTGATAGAGCTGGTGTCTCCAGTGGCTGAACACCTGGGAGAGGCGCTGTGGAGTCATAAGGCCATGCCTGTAGACAGCTACAGTGTGTGCTACTATTTCGTTTCCACTTTTTATACTCAGTCTAACAAAACCTTAGTTAAATCCACTCATATTTGTTGGATCCCTGCTGTGTTCAGACCCTTTATATAAACTGTCTCACTCAGTTGTAGATGTATCCAACCTTCCCATCAAACAATAAACACAGAACCAATGCAAAGAAGAAAGCCAAGAGGTCAGAGCCAAGAGCCAAAACCTTACCCTTCCTCCTGCAGTGGTCCTACCTCTCCGCAACCAGAGCTACCCCTCTGTTAAAGTCTTTATATAGAGTTCCTGTCCTGCCTTCTCATTGGTTGTAAACCCAACCACATGACCGCCTCCTCACAGCCTGTCTGTATAGGCCTCCAGGTTTTCCATGATTGGTATTAAGATTAAAGGCATGTGTATCCAATAATGGCTGTATCCCTGAACACACAGAGACTTACCCAGCTCTGCCTACTAAGTGCTGGAATTACAAGCGTACGCTACCACTGCCCTGCTTTCCTATGGCTTGCTAATAGCTCTGACCCCCGGGCAACTTTATTTATTAACATACAAATAACATTTTAATACAAATAAAATATCACCATATTTCCCCTTTTCTATTTTAATAAAAAGGAAAAAAAAGAAAAAGCTTATAACTAATATAAGAAAAACTATATACAAAAGGACAATAACTATATACAATATATACAAGTAATAAATACCTAAACAATGTCTAGTCCATTTGTATTTGACAAATTCAGAGAAAATAATTTCATTATCTATCCTATTTTTGTAAGTCCAAAATGTATCCTAATTAATCTTCAACTATAACTAACTAACCTTCAACTATAACTAACTAATCTTCAACTCCCTCAGAGACCCAAGAAGGAAATAATATTAGCTAACAAAAATAAAAACAGGAAGTGCACATAAGCAACCTCCAAAAAATTTGTGAGTTGACAGAAACAGACAGCTGTCTGGACAGTCACCTGAGGTTTCTCCGAAGTGCTGGGGCATCATCTTCAGCCTATAGGCCCAGCATATCCGACAGACTCATTTGTGAAGCAGGATGTACACAAGGTCAACAGTTCAACCTCACATTGAGTGAGAGTAGTCCATGTACCAGAAACACCTGAATTCCACCAGTGTCATGTCATGATTCAGGATTTCAAATTCTGGAAATTGATGATGGTTTTCCAACTCAGCTGTCCATTCTTCCTGGCTGTGTATATATATGGCTTCATCTCAGCATCCCATTCTTCTCCATATCCCTCCATCAAATGCCAGTCTACTATTGAGAGGCGTGAGCTTAGTTACTCTTCAAGAATAACTGTTTCAGCTGCTGTTCCATTGCACATCAGAGGCCATCGGCCCACTGCCTGTTCAGCTGCCTTCGAAGAAAAGGGCACTGTACCTTTTTCGAATTGTGAAGGCCACTTCAGGGATGGTGCTATATTGTCCTGGCCTCTGAAGATGCCTTTTGATAAAGCCATAACCACACTTGTTTTGGCAAGAATCAGTAATCCTTTGTTTTATGTCCTGTTTGTCCATTTTGTCCTGTTGATTCGAGGATACTTTGTTGTCCAGTGGCTAACTTTTGCCACAATGAAAGTTAACTCCATATGCAGTTTCTTCAATGCCCATATTTTCTCTGAAGTAGATTGGTACTGCCAGGAGCCGACATGTCTCATAGTCATAACAAAAAAGAAAAATTTTCTAAGTTATTAAAACATTTTAAATGCCTTATTCTGTAGATCTCTGAAGGGTTTGAAGATAACCTGTCTATCTAAAATATATCTACTCAATCTTGAAAACATACCTATTATAATATCTAACTACTATACCTATTATAATATCTAACTACTAACTTTCATTTCTTTATATCCTAATAGTTGGTAATAACATTCAAGGATCAGAAAATTGCATTACATTGTTAGATGAACGGTACAATTAGAAAAATATATATAACATTTTCTAACAATATCAATTTCAATATATATAATTTGTATACAATATAAAACAATCCAATCCAATGTAAAGTATTTACATTTTTCTTTTCTTTCTTTCTTTCTTTTTTTTTTTTTTAATAAGAACCTTAAATCTAATCTCCTTTGCTTAGCCTTTTTCCTAACCCTTGACAACAACTTGTAACCAACCCCCCTAATCAATGAAAATTATCCCAGACCCAAAACCCATTAAAAGACCAAAAAAACCAACCGCCCCACACCACCTCTTTGGGAATGTGGGCGTCGTATTCTTGAAATTGCTTCCTGCTGGGTATGGGCGAAGGTATCTTTATCCTGAAAGAAAAATTTTAGGTTAATTGTCAAATTCTAGGAAAAGAAAATATATCCTTCGTTATCCAGTCTGTGTATAATGCCAAAATTCAGGGTTTATCTCAAATCCTTATTCAAGTAGTCTTTGAGACTGGATCATCTCAGCTAGCTCTTCTCAAAATTGCTCTGAGCACCTTGTAGTTCAAAGCTGATCTGTAGATGATGTTTGTCAGCTTAGTGATGTTATTATTGTCCACGTGGAATTGTTGTTGTTGTGGGGCCCCATCTTCTTCCTGGAGACTTCAGTTGATGTTAGGCCTAACCGTGATTTCCTGCAAAAAACTGATAAGAGACTCGAACACAAAGACTATATATACGACTTTTTAGAATTAGTTAGTACTCTATATGACCATTTATATCTTAACAAAGTTTAAAATGTATATATATCTATATATATTGATCTTGTAAATTTTGATATAAAATTCATACTTTAAGAAAAGTTTAAAGAATCAGAATAGAATCAAAGAATTGAGATTCGTAATAGAATAGTCCCTTAATTAATTTGGCTTTTCTCCTGTCCCATAGCAGAAGATGGCTCTTTTCCTCTGGCATGATACAGGGAGTTTGCATTTTCCTTTTAACAACATGCTTGAGTTTAAAGAAGGAGAGAGCCATTCTCCAACTCCAAAGTCAGCTTTAAATTTTAATTGAACTGGGACTATTAGAAGTTAAATAGTGTTAAATCTTTAAAGAAAAGCAGAAACAAACATTTAGGAAGACATAAAATTTTTTTAGATAACATACCCATACGCCATTTCACTCTGTTTCTTAGGATAGATGATTTGTTCCTTTTCTTCAGTTGTCTCATTTGTCCAGTGTTCTTCAAATTCCTTAACCTTCATTCTCCTAAAAGACAAAAACAAAAACCTTTCCCCAAGGTTTTTTTGGGAATGTTCCTTTTTGACAAGTTATCTGATTAAATGAAAAGGCATGTGTTACTGGTGTAAGTTAGTTTAAATTGGATGTTTACGATAGTTGATGAACTATCACCTCCTCTAATTAAGAGGTCTCTCTTGTTCAAATCGCACCTTTATCAATTTTGATGGTACCCACAGCTTATCTTCTCCTGTAGAAATAAAAGCAAAACCTCGTCCCCAATGTAACACATATCCTGGTTTCCATTCTGAGGTCAGCACATCCTTAAAGTATATAGGTTGATTTAATTCTGTAGTTTTTTCTATTATCCAATGTCTCTCTGCAGCTGTTGTTCCTTTCTCATTGGCATTGAGAAAATTCAAAGTTAATAGAGCATTATGTAGTCTATTTCTGGGGGTTTTTGTTACTCCTTTTTGTTTATTTAGCATATCCTTTAGAGTTCTGTTTGATCTTTCTATAACTGCTTGACCTGTAGGATTATGTGGTATACCTGTAACATGGTTTATATTATAATAAGCAAAAAACTGTTTCATTTTAACAGAGACATATGATGGAGCATTATCAGTTTTGATTTGTGCAGGTATACCCATAATGGCCATAACTTCTAGCAAATGAGTGATTACAGAATCAGCTTTTTCAGAACTCAAAGCAGTTGCCCATTGAAATCCTGAATAAGTATCGATAGTGTGGTGTACATATTTCAGTTTTCCAAATTCTGCAAAGTGAAACACGTCCATCTGCCAGATTTCATTCCTCTGAGTACCCTTTGGGTTACATCCTGCTGGTAATGGTGTTTGATTGTAGAAGGAACAAGTAGGACATTTCTTTACTATTTCTTTGGCTTGTTGCCAGGTTATGGAAAAATCCTTTTTTAAACCTTTACTATTTACATGATGTTTTTTATGAAATTCTGAGGCCTCCAGCACATTTCCTATCAATAATTTATCAATCTCATCATTGCCTTGTGCTAGAGGGCCTGGCAGACCAGTATGGGATCGGATGTGAGTTATATATAAAGGATGACTCCGTTTTCTGATTGTATCTTGTAATTGAATAAATAATGAAGTTAATTCTGAAGCATCGTGGATAAATTCTGCAGTCTCAATATGTAATACTACTCTTTCAGCATACTGAGAGTCAGTTACTATATTGAGAGGTTCTGAAAAATCCATTAATACCAACAGAATAGCATACAATTCTGATTTTTGAACTGAATTATAAGGACTTTGAACCACTTTACTTAAATTTTCTGATTTGTAACCTGCCTTTCCTTGTTTGTTGGCATCTGTATAAAATGTACGAACTCCAGATATGGGTTTTTTCCTCACAATTTGAGGCAAGATCCAATCAGCTCTCTTTATAAGATCAATTCTATTGCTTTTGGGATATTTGCTGTTAATTTCTCCCAAAAAATTACTACAAGCTTTTTGCCAAGCTTCATTTTCTATCCATAATTTTTCAATGTCCTCCTTAGTTAAAGGTATGACAATTTCTGCTGGGTCTATTCCTGCTAATTGACGAAGTCTCAATTTTCCTTTCCAAATCAAGTCAGAGATTTTTTCCACATAAGTTTTTAATTTTTTATTTGGTTTATTTGGTAAAAATATCCATTCCAATATAATATCTTCCCTTTGCATTAATATTCCTGTTGGGGAATGCCTAGAAGGTAAAATAACCAAAATGCAATCCAGCTTTGGATCAATACGATCTACGTGCCCTTCATGTACTTTCTTTTCTACCAAGGCCAATTCTTTCTCAGCTTCAGGTGATAATTCTCTTGGACTATTTAAGTCCTTATCACCTTCTAAGGTTTTAAACAAATTATTCAGTTCATCATTTTTTACCCCAACAATAGTTCTTAGATGAGAAATGTCTCCAAATAATCTTTGAAAGTCATTAAGAGTCTGTAGTCGATCTCTCCTAATTTGCACTTTTTGAGGTCTAATTTTTTGAAGTTCTATTTTATATCCTAAATAATTAATAGAATCTCCTCTTTGTACCTTTTCTAAAGCAATTTGTAATCCCCAGCAAGGCAAAATTTTCTTTACTTTTTCAAACATTCTTTCTAAAGTATCTGCATTTGAATCAGCTAATAAAATGTCATCCATATAATGATAAATTATAGATTTAGGAAATTTTTTACGTACCACTTCTAATGGCTGTTTTACAAAATATTGGCACAAAGTTGGGCTATTCAACATTCCCTGTGGGAGAACCCTCCATTGAAATCTTTTAACCGGTTGAGAATTATTATAAGTAGGCACTGTGAAAGCAAATCTTTCTCTGTCTTTTTCTTGTAAGGGTATTGAAAAGAAACAGTCTTTTAAATCAATAACTATGAGAGGCCAGCCTTTTGGTAACAGAGTAGGTAAAGGAATTCCAGATTGTAAAGAGCCCATTGGCTGAATTACTTTGTTAATTGCTCTAAGGTCTGTTACCATTCTCCATTTACCAGATTTTTTTTTTATAACAAATACAGGAGAATTCCAAGGGCTGGTTGATTCTTCAATATGATGAGCATTTAACTGTTCTTCCACCAGCTCTTGTAAAGCCTGGAGTTTCTCTGTTGTTAAAGGCCATTGCTGAACCCATACAGGCTTGTCTGTTGACCATTTTAAAGGTAGAGCTGTTAATGTTTTTGGAAGATTATCAGTTGTTGTGCTCTGTTCTTGTATGACATGGATGGCTGGTGAGCACTCATTAGAATAATATCTTTTAATATTTCTCTCAGAAACATGTACTAATTTATGATTTGTTTCTGAGATTGGAGGGATATTAATCTGAGTATTCCACTGTTGTAACAAGTCTCGACCCCACAGGTTCATAGCTATGTTAGCCATATATGGTTTTAATTTTCCTTTCTGTCCTTCTGGACCTATACATTCAAGCCATCTTACACTTTGTTTCACTCTAGATAATGTCCCAATTCCTAAGAGTTGAATGTTTACCTCCTGAAGAGGCCAAGTTGGATGCCAAAATTCTGGTGCAATTATGGTAATGTCAGCACCTGTGTCTACCAGACCAGACAACAAAACACCATTTATTTTTATTGTTAGTTTTGGTCTTTGTTCATTAATAGAAGTTTGCCAAAAAATTTTCTTTATGTTTTTTCCTGTATTTCCTATTTTCTCTGTTTCATCATCTCGACTAACATGATTTATTCCAATAGACATTTGGTTATTTAGTTGCTTTGAGTAGGGGTTTCCTCTACAACTGCAGGAAAGGTTTGAACTGGATTTACTGTGGGGGCCTGCCTGAGGCCCCTCTGGGAGTTTCCCGAAGCTCGAGGCAGAGGGTTACCCTGTCTGTCCCTTGTTGATCTACATTCGTTGGTCCAGTGTTTTCCCTTACCACACCTTCTGCATACTCCAGAAGGAAGGGGCATTCTGTTGCCAGTGTTCCTTGAAGAAACATTATTTCTAGGAATGACCTGTTTACAATCCCTTTTCAAATGTCCTTGCTTTCCACATCCAAAACATCTAACATTGCTCAAACCTTTTGAAATTGCTTTTCCTACCCACATATCATCATGGTCATAAGCCTCGACATTAACTGTATCTCTAATCCAATCTTCCAAAGGTGTAGATCTTGCCTTTAACGGCCTAATTATTCTTTTGCACGCTGCATTTGCATTCTCAAAGGCTAAAGATTCAATTATTATCTGACTAGCCTGTGAATTCGGGACCATTTTTTGTACTGCTGAAGTCAATCTTTGTAAGAAGTCTGTGAAAGATTCTTTGGGGCCCTGTATAACCTTTGTAAATGACTCAGTTTTTTTTCCTGGTTCTTCAACTCTGTCCCATGCATTCAAAGCTGCCGTTTTACATAGAAGTAGGGTTTGGACATCATATGAACATTGTGTTTCTACTGAAGCATATTGGCCTTCGCCAATAAGCTGATCCTGGCAGACTTGTATTCCGCTATCCCTCCATTGTCTTTCTATATTTTTAGCCTCATTACTGAACCACATTTTCCACTGGAGATTTTGTCCGGGTTCAAGAACAGCCTGTGCCAATTCCCGCCAGTCCTTTGGTATAATCCTATTACAAGTTGACCAGGTGTTTAACATTTGCTTTACATATGGGGAGTGCATGCCATAAGATGCTATTGCCTCCTTAAATCTTCGTAAGTCTAACATTTCAACTGGAACCCAAGTATTTTGTTCATTCTCTTCATCAGGTAGCTGCTGTACGGCTACTGGATAAATTAAGGGTGATTGTGTGAAAACTGGCTTTCTTTCTGTAACCTTACGATCCAATTTTGAAACAACTTCACTATTTATTTCTTCTGTCTGAATTTGAATTTCTCTATAATTCATTTTTACCGGTTTAACAAGTTTTTCTAAGACTGTTATCCTGGCACTTAAGTTGACGATCTTTTTAAATAGTAAAATGAGGATAAGAAAAGTAATAAACTGAATAATTCGATCAATATTAATCTTTTCATATAGTTGTTCCATTGTCAGAGTGCCTAAAATTTCAAACAAAGCCCAATTTTCTTCCAATGTACACATAAAGCCCATTTTTTTTTTTAATGTAGAAAAAAATTCTCTTTTAAATAGATATGTTAATTGACTTACCAAGTCTGGGTAGAACAGTAGAATCCCAGGGAATTTCACAGCCACCTGGTGTTCGAGGTGTGAATCCAGCGAGAGAGAGAGAGAGAGAGAGAGAGAGAGAGAGAGAGAGAGAGAGAAAGTGTAGCCGCTTGAGCCGAGTCAAGCCTTGGCTTTACAGGCAGGGGCCCTGTTCAGCGGGGCAGGCCTGAGTTGTTTGTAGCAGTTCCAGCTGCGGGTCAGTCAGGCCTGGGCCCAAGCTAGGCAGCCGGGCCGCCCAGGCTGGAAACCGGACCTGCTGCCAAGCCAAGCCAATCGGTTTTTAATGAATTCTTGTCACGTTGGGCGCCAAATGTAGATGTATCCAACCTTCCCATCAAACAATAAACACAGAACCAATGCAAAGAAGAAAGCCAAGAGGTCAGAGCCAAGAGCCAAAACCTTACCCTTCCTCCTGCAGTGGTCCTACCTCTCCGCAACCAGAGCTACCCCTCTGTTAAAGTCTTTATATAGAGTTCCTGTCCTGCCTTCTCATTGGTTGTAAACCCAACCACATGACCGCCTCCTCACAGCCTGTCTGTATAGGCCTCCAGGTTTTCCATGATTGGTATTAAGATTAAAGGCATGTGTATCCAATAATGGCTGTATCCCTGAACACACAGAGACTTACCCAGCTCTGCCTACCAAGTGCTGGAATTACAAGCGTACGCTACCACTGCCCTGCTTTCCTATGGCTTGCTAATAGCTCTGACCCCTGGGCAACTTTATTTATTAACATACAAATAACATTTTAATACAAATAAAATATCACCATACTCAGTGATCACTGCAGCCCTGAAATGTCAGTTCTATTACAGCTCCTATTTTACCATGGAAACTGCCGTGGAACGGAGGCACGCCCCAATCTCTCGGTTGAGAATTTTCAGAGACAAATCTGAGATACGTAAGTTATCCCATTTAACAAAGTTGGCTATCTAGTGAACAGATTGAGTTTCCCTATTATTTAAAACAGTGGGATTTACTGTGAACACACGGTAAGATTGCTGAGCATTAAGGGAATGGCATGAACGCTTCCACATATATTTAAGTTATTAGGTTATTATGGCGGGTTTTATGTCTACAAAATGTAAAGTTACAGTATGCAGTATAAGAGATCATCATTCACTCATTTATATGTTTCAACAGCTGTTATTGAGACCCATTCAGGACAAGACTCCTGAGACTGCAGCAAGGTTCAGAAACACAAAGCAAATGAAATGGGGGAGAGATTACAAATGGAGCTTGCAAGCTTAGATTCTTCAGTGTTCTCTAAAACCAACACAAAAACTGCCAAGCAGACTGGCAGGTCCTATCCTAGGACCATACATGGAGAGCTACTGGGACAAAGGAATGGGCTGGGAAAGGCTCCCCAGACATGAGACAGTTTCAGGAAAATAGATAGGTTCTCTAGATGGATGAAAAGAGGAGAGAATTCACAACAACAGCACAAAAAAAAACCAAAAAGATCACAGTGAGAAAATGATCATTCATATGTAGTTCAGGTTGTAAGGAGGGAGGAGTTAATGGGAACAAGAAGCAAATGTCAATCAATTAAAAAAAAACCCTCAGTGCTAAGGACTCATGTTTCAGTCTGTGAGTGCAGGAGATTAAGGATGATAGTTGGAGTCAAGAAAAATGGACTGAAGAATAAAACCGTGAAAAGATGTTGATACTTAAGACGCAATGTTATGAGGCAGACACTTTGTGAAAGTCCGTTGTTGGAGAGAAATAAGAGGAAGCCAAGGGGAAGGCAGGAGGAGAGGAAGTCTTGTCCCCAGGAGGAGAGGAAGTCAAGTCCCTGGAGGCAAAGGAACAGAGCTGTGAGCTAGAGAGGAGAAAGGGAGATTTTGGGGTCCCTGAGGGCCAATGCAGCAAAAATGAAGAAAGATGAAGGTTTCCTCGAAGCTTCTGGAATAGAAACAGGGGTGGCAAGGACCAAAGGGGTGAAAGAAATGCAAATAAACCAAGACATTGCCTACCATCAGCAGCCCCATCAACTCATTCTGCCAGCTCCCTAGGGTGGGGCTTTCCATCCCTACTAGAGTCATGGGCTCCTGGAGGAAAGTCCACGCTCTTGGCAGAAACCATACTCGTTCTGCTGGGCCTTGTGTCCATTGGCCCATCTGCCAAAGCTAAGTGTAGAACTGGCGTAGAAAAGCTTACTCGCTGTTTTCTCGATGAAAGGAAGAATGAAGGCATTTTATTTATTTTACCTTACTTGTGAATGCAAGCTTCTGCATGCATTTACACACATGAGTGCAGATAAGCACATGCTTGTGCTCCTATGTGGAGGTCGGAAGTTAACCTTGGGTGTCAGTACCTGCCTTCCACTTTGAGACCACTGCAAATGCCAGGCCAGCTAGCCTGCCAATTTCCACTGATTCGCCTCTTTCCTCCTCCCATCTCACCACCACAGGAGCACCAGAATTACAGGTGCTTACTCCCTCGCCTGGCTTTGCGTGAGATCTGGGGATTCGAACTCAGGTCCTCACACTTAGGCAGCAAGTGCTTTACCCAATAAATCATCTCCCGAAACCACAAGGAAACATCTCAAATGGAAGCTCTCAGGAGCTTGTTCGTGGTCACTACTCGGGAATGGGGTCTTTCTCCAGTGCACACTAGCCTGTCTGTTAACTTTGAACAACAAACAGTCTGACTCACAGCCTAGCTGGTAAATACACGTATCCTGGCATGCAAGGAGCGAACCAGTAGGGCCAAATGGTTTCCTGTTTGTTTGTTTGTTTGTTTGTTTTGTTTTGTTTTAAATAAGTACCATGGGACTTCGGAGCAGAATGAAGCTCCCCTTATTTGAATGTTAGCATCCTCCTCTCTATTATTTCCCCCAATATATGGCACACAATACTGTGGCACCTACATTTGCTAATGTTCATGAGATGACCTAAGGATGAAAAGCTTCAGAACTCACATTTGTTATTTCCTAAAAGAAACTGAGAAAAGGTGATATCTGGAACAAGGGTCATGCAGAGAACTGTGGGTCATTTTGCTAGTTTTGTTTTGGTGTTCCGTGTGTGTGTGTGTGTGTGTGTGTGTGTGTGTGTGTGTGTGTGTGTTTGGTGTCCATGAACACATGCATGTACAGGCCAGAGGTCAACCTTGGGTGTCATCCCACAAAAGCCATCCACCTTGTTTTTGAGTCAGGGTCTCTTACTGGGACCTGCAGCTTGCTGCTTAGGCTAGACTGGCCGGCCAGGGAGGTCCAGGGATCTTCCTGTCTCCCTCTGCCCAGCTCTGGAATTACAGGCGTCCCCACTGTGCCTGTCTTTTTTACATTGGTTCTGGGGCCTCACCTTGGGTCCTCACGGCTTAAGCAACGAGCACTTTACTGCCTGAGCCCTCTCCCAAGCCTCCTTTTCTTCCCTTTCACAAAGTCTATTTTCCAACGAGAGGGGGGAAATAGCAATAATGGGTGGAGAGGAACACATGATTCAGCTGACATCCCAAAGCATCACCGAGGTCTACAGAAAACTGACAGGCCAGAGAGCAATTGAGACAGAACTGTAGCGCTCTTCTCCAAATGCCCACACATGTTCCCACCGATGCCTACCATTTATGAACCATGAGATCCAATGTGTATATCTACAGTCTGATAATCAACGTCATTAAACAATGTAATGGTAGTGGTTCAGAAGGAATAACACCAACAACCCACAGACGTCCACCTTATTCCCCTCTGTGAAAAATAGTGAGGAACACATCTTGCAATGTTACTGCTTAAACCATACCCACCATTCTATCTTATCTCAGCAGGCAAAACTTCAGACAGACTTCTCCTTTGCAGTTCAGTCTGGCTTATCCACTAAGAAGAACTGCATTAAACTTACCAGATTGAAGATGATCACTTTGCAACCCTGCACAACCAACCCATGGTAGAGTCTACGCAAGTACAGCTTTTCAGCAATGTTTTTCGGGCTTATGGAATGACTCAGGACTTTTAGGCGTACCCATTGACCTCCCTGCAGCTCAGCACCATCACGCACAAACAGTGCCATCTACTATTTATACTGTGCAGAGTGTAACAATTGGCCCGAACAGTTGTAGACCAAGTAAAACCCTATGCATTGGGGTGTTGTACCAAAGACAAGGTGGTGGTGGTGGTGGTGGTGGTGGTGGTGGTGGTGGTGGTGGTGGTGGTGGTGATGGAATGGACTCACTTGAGAAATGTTGAAAAGAGCTTTGCCAGTGAGAGGAAAGGAGGTATACATGAAAACAAAGTGGAGAACCAATCAGAAGCTCTGAGCAAACAAAGCTGTACTGGGAAAGTCCTGATACAGTTAGGATGCCAAGGAAGCATCCTCCCTGGAAAGCCTTGGGGTCGTGACATTGGAAACTCAATCTCAAAGCACTACAATACCTGTCCTTGTTAGGTTTCCACATGTGACAAAGAGCGTGACTAAAACCAACCTGGGGAGAAGGAAAGAGTTTCTTTCCTGAAGGGGAGTCAGGGTAGGAAGTCAGAGCAGGAACCTGGAGGCAGGGACTGAAGCAGAAGCCATGGAGGAGTGCTGCTTATTCCTAGTTAAGACTGCTTTCTTGCCAGGTGGTAGCACACACCTTTAATCCCAGCACTTGGGAGGCAGAGACAGGCGGATCTCTGTGAGTTTGAGGCCAGCCTGGTCTACAGAGTGAGTTTCAGGACAGCCAGGACTACACAAAGAAACCTTGTCTCAAAAACCAAAAAGAAGCCGGGCATTTGTGATGCATGCCTTTAATCCCAGCACTCGGGAGGCAGAGCCAGGTGGATCTCTGTGAGTTCGAGGCCAGCCTGGGCTACCAAGTGAGTTCCAAGAAAGGCGCAAAGCTACACAGAGAAACCCTGTCTCGAAAAACAAAAACAAAACAAAACAAAACCCAAAAAGAGGGAGAGACAGAGAGAGAGACTGCTTTCTTATACACACAAGACCACCTGTCCAGGGTGGCACCACCCGCACTGAGCAGGACTCTCTCACATCAACCATCAATCAAGAAAATGCCCTATGGACCTGCCCACAAACTAATTTGATGGAGGCATTTTCTCAATTGAAATTCCTCTTCCCAGATGACCCTTGTTTGTGTCAAGCTGACAAAAAATAAAATAAAATAATACAAGACGACACCAAGTATTAGATAAAAGTTAGGCAGTCATGCTAGTGTGGATGGATTCTATTGATTTTAATTAATTTTATCAATCTGTTGTCAAAGAATTAAGGCTGTTTAATGATAAGTGTGTATTTGTACCTCTTGACATTGGAGGTGGCACCATTTAAAGGTTATTAAGTGGGAAGGATACATTGAGTCAGAGTCCACGGGATGACTGAGCTAGAGCCCCGAAGGCAGAGAGTATGTCGGGAAGAGCACTCTTCAGATTAACACCTGTAAGAGTGGGGGTAGCTTTGAGCAAAGGAAAACGATATAGTGACATCTAAGGCTAAGGCTTCTGCAGATCCTTAGGGTTAACTTCCAGGTACTCTAGAGCTGAGACAGTCCCTCAGAGTTATTTCATTTGAGACCAGGGGCCGGATATTTGACTGTTGGTTGTTGTTTTTTACTCTTTTGGGGGGCCCACCAGCCAGCTCCCAAGTAAATCACACATGGAGGCTTATTCTTAATTATGAATGCCTGGCCTTAGCTTGGCTTGTTTCTTGCTGGCTTTTCTTAACTTTAAATTAACCCATGTGTCTTTTTCCTCTGGGCTTTCACCTTTCTCTACTTTTATACACCTTTCCTTTTGACTCCGTTGCTGGTTGTGTAGCTGAGTCCTGGCTGTGTAGCTGGGTGGCTGGCCCGGGCTGTCCTCCTCCTTCTCGCACTCCTAGGTCTCTCCTCTCCCAGATTTCTCCTTCTATTAATTCTTTCTGCCTGCTGGCCCCACCTCTCTCTCTCTCCTGCTTTGCTATTGGCTATTCAGTTCTTTATTGGATCATTCAGGTGTTTTACACAGCTTCACAGAGTTAAACAAATGCAATATAAACAAAAGTAACACACTTTAAAATAATATTCTACAACATTTGACCTACACAATGACTGGTCACTGGGTATGACAGGCCACCTCTAAGACAGTAGAATCTTGGTCAAGACAGTGGCCCCTGGCTAAGGCTAATCCTAAGTAGAGAAAAACTGAGTCATAAGTAGCCAACTCACCCTGAAGCTGAAACCCAGGTATCATATCTCCATATCCACTGTACATTGTCACTTGAACTGCTTAGGTACATTTTCCTCTTGGAATATCTAGAATTATGTCTACTACCTATTGTCAGTAACCACTTTGGGTGGATGGATGGGTGGATAGATGAGTGAATGGATGGGTGGATAGATGGACTAAAATAGCAAAAGAGGGAAGTTGACATCATTCCCAAGTGATCATCTACCCCAAGATTCTTCAGGTCAATGAGGATATAAAGGCTGGAAGATAAACCTTTCTTGGTTTTCTTGGCATCATGAAAATCACACAGATTTAAGGAGTGGAGAAGCTCCATAGGTATTATGAGCTGGGTATTTCACAAGCTAGAGAAACAAGAGCATGCCTGCTGTCTTAGTCAAGGTTTTTATTCCTGCGAAGAGACATTGTGAGCACAGCAACTCATACAAAGGAAACATTTAATTGGGGTGGCTCGCTTACTGTTCCAGAGGTTCTGTCCATTATCATCATGACAGGAGCATGGCAGAGTATAGGCAGATGTGGTGCTGAAGCTGAGGGTGCTATAGCTTGCAGGCAACAGGAAGTCAACTGTAACACTGGGCAGTATCCTGAGCATAGGAAACCTCAAAGCCCGCCCCCACAGTGACACATTCCCTCCAACAGCACCATACCCACTCCAATACCCACCTCCTAATAGTGCCACTCTCTGAAATTATGGGAACCAGTTACATTCAAACTACCACACCTGCCTATGCTTTTTTATTGGCTGGACCCAACAGGAGGATGACAGAGGCAAGAAAGTCTACCAATGCTGTCTATGAGACACCAGGGCAGAAAAGGAATAGGCTGGGGGATGGACAGCAGATGGTGATAACACAGTCATCACACTGGTATGGTGTGTCTCCCAGCTGAACTGTGAGTCAGAAGAACACAGAAGAACACCTTTGTCTATGTTCATTGATTTAAGACCAAGAACTATGTGCAGTACAGGGTAGATGCAGTAAGACATTTGTCAAGTAAGTAAATGGCTTTGTGCCCGAGCCAGCTGATGAACAAATGCTGTCTAAGGCTAGCCAACATCAGCAGGTAGCAGAGCCTCCTCTGTTCACTTGGTCATCTGTGCTCTGCTGCTGCTCACACACAGTAACAGCTGTTGCCGAAGTGCTTGGGAGAATGCACAGCGCCCAAAGCTGCAAATATGTACTCTTCGGTCCTTTCCTAAAATAAGCTTGCCATGAACTGCTATAGGAGACAGCCGAATTCTACATCACTCAGATTGTTGGCCAGGGAGTCAGAGAGACATAAGGAGCCAGCCAATCGCAAGAGCTGAGTGGACCATGGTGAGAGACAGTACATGATCTCAGGATTCTGTTGAGTGAATGACCTCTACAAACAACCCACATGGCCCTGAAAGGACATCTCCAGATGTCAGAAGAAACTCGGCACCCATATACTGCAACCACAGCTGCAAACAGTGGTACCCAGCTCTGAAGCTTCACCCAAGTTGTTTCCAGAGATCACAGCTCATTATCATGGTGACTTGACAAGGTAAAAGGATGGTGAGAGGCAGGCGGTGGTGGTGCATACCTTTAATCCCAGCACTCGGGAGGCAGAGCCAGGTGGATCTCTGTGAGTTCGAGGCCAGCCCGGTCTACAGAGCAAGATCCAGGACAGGCACCAAAACTACACAGAGAAACCCTGTCTGAAAAAAAAAAAAAAGGATGGTGAGAGCCCCTGCACAGTTTTGCCAAAAAGGAGTCTCCATTTCCCAAACTTTCTGAGGCACAGAGAATAAAAAAGGGCAGCCATGTTCTATATGCCCCCTTACTCATCAGGACCTTCACCTTAGAGAATCCTTCTGTTTGGGGTCTTGGGGTTTGAGATTTTTTTTTTACAGTACTGGGAGTGGGACACAGGGCTTTATATGTGTTAGGCAAGCAGTCTAAGGCCCTCTACCTCAGGCTCCCAAGTAGCTGGGATCAAAGGTTTGTGCCAAGTCCTGCTCCATCTTGGGTCGAACTCTACCCTGAACCCCCTTTGCCTTCACATTGCACTTGGAACCACAGACTCATGCTAAGCACCTAACCTCTGGAGAACACAGAAGGGATGCAGTTTGTATTCCCCAAATGTCCTCACTGTAGCAGGGAGAGATGGATCCTGCCCACAGTTCCCAGCCACTGAAGCCCCCTGAGCTGTGTCTGCTCCTCACTTCCCTGCTAGCCCTGATCAGTCTCCCTGTTGGCTTCCCTTCCGCTTTCTCACTTCCAGGGGTCCCCTCCTGCTCTAAACTCCAACCTCACGTGGCAGTCCACTCCACAGAACCTGCCACAACCACAGACACGTGTCAGGCTAAAACTATCTGCACCTGGAAACACATTTTTGTACCTATTAAGTTGACTTCATGGACACCTACAAGAAGCCAGTTGCACCTGAGAATCTTGCAACCCGAGCGAGGAGCTGAGTCCCGACTCCAGAGCAGGCTTTGCGCTGGCTTCACACTTTATTTCCCCCCTCCTGGTAACTCTTCATTAGGGAGAATGGAATATTCCCTAGTGCCCTACTCAATTCATGGACTGGGGAATCACACATACTGTACTGTGTACATTGTATTACTGCTAACCTGCGGTGAATAAGAACATTTTGTACGCTCAGCTTATTATTGGATGTTCCTTCACATTGCCAAATGTAGCAGAAGTAACATTATTAATATTTCATTTGGAGGAGGCAGAGTCGGGAATGGAGAAGACTCATTCTCAGCACAGAGGTGAAACAAATGACTTGGCTCAAAGACACATTCTGGTAAATTCCGGCGGCTTTACCACGACCTCAGCAAGTCTTGCTTGCATCCTAGTTTTGATTGTAACTTGCATAAAAGGCGACTCCAGCACCATGGGGTTGTCGGCTGCAGAGAGTGCTAGCAGACTGTTGTAATGAAGTCGAAATGCTTACATAATAAAGAGATCGTCTCGTGTCTGTAGGTAAAATAAGCAGATAAAGTGGTGCTTAAATTAGATCCGATTTCCCCCATAGCATTGGCAGCATGTAAATGAGGCTGGCACCATACCACCGCCAAGTGCAATTGGAGAAACTGCAATGGCGGCCTCCTTCCAGGCACCCTGGTCAGGTGATTCGTCCATCCTGAGAGGAGCTGAGAAGGTGGGACTGTGATTGGAGAAATGCCAGCCAATCAGAGCTCAGCTGGCACCCAAGCTTCTGAGAAGGCATGAGACTGCAAGTCAGTGTCAATTCCCACCCGACCACCAGCTCCACCCGGCATCTCCCGCAGGTGCCAGTAAATAGATGGCCTTATTCAAATGCATCTCTCACAGGAGAACATGGTCAGTTTGTCCGGATTCCATTTCAGCAGTCACTGAGGAAATTGATATGATAATTCTGATGCCTTCTTGGAAAAAAGCATTTTTTTTTTAGTCTAATGAAGGCCTTGTTGGAATGTAAGCAAGAATGCCTTTTGGAAGTAACCACAGCAATGTGGGATCAGGAAATAAAAGAGAGGAGGAAAAGGCGAGAACGCTGTAATTACCAGCCCATGTCATCCCTATCGGCCTGGGAGGCTTAGGTTTGCGCCCTTTCTAAGGCGTTTTTTCAATGCTGATGCCCTGGCCTTGGAGACAAGTGTTTGTTCATGTGCTTAGAATAAGAAACAAGTGTCACTGGTTCCGAAACACTTGCAGTGGTATCTTTCTACTTTGAGGTTACTGTCTTTCAATTCTGAATGTATGACCCACCAACAGGATCTCAAGGGAGGTCTTAAAAACAAGCTCTTGCAAGGCCAGCTCAATGGTGTGTGTGTGTGTGTGTGTGTGTGTGTGTGTGTGTGTGTGTGTGTGTGTGTGTGTGTACTAGCGCAAGGGTGCATGCACATGTCTGCACATGTAATGAAGACTAGAGGACTACCTTGGGTGTCGTTCTCTTCAGAGTCTATCCACTTTGGTTTGGTTTGGTTTGGTTTTGCTGAGACAGGGTCTTTCACTGGCCTGGAGCTGGCCAAGCTGGCTAAGCTAGCTGGCCAGAGACTTGCACGGGTCCACCTGTATCTGCCTCTCCAACCCTTGGATGGCACGGAGTGCACTCTTCCACTCCCGGCTTTGCTATGTGGACTCTGGGCATCAAATTCAGGTTCCTAGGCTTGCAAAGCAAGCGCTTTACTGAGATATTTTCTCCAGCCTCGATGCCCTTTTTGTGTTCACGAAGAGGAACAAGAGATTGAAAAGAAGCGGGCCTGTTTCGGTTTCATACTGCACAGGAAACAAAGCCTGGCTTCCTCTTCAGCAGTCTAGTTTATAGACAGTTTGGTGCAGTAATACTGTTCAGATATGATTCACTGGCAGCAGGAGCCCCATTTCAATGTCTCAAAGGAAGTGTCTAGGAGCAGCAACGTTAGTGGGAAGTCAGAACTCGGGCTGGGGTAGAAGTTGTGAGGTGGAACCCTGAAAGTTCACTGACCATGACCTTTGAGGAGCGTCCATCCTTTTCTGGCCAAACTTCTCTCCAACAACACAACAGGATTGCTTTCCACAGCGGTTCCTGAGCAAAGCCCCATCCCTGACCAAGGAGGGGCTTTTGAAGGTATTTGTTAGGTGATATGCCCACCTGCCCAAGGAACTGTGCACCTGAGCCCAGGTTTGATTTAGAAACAAGACTCAAAGGGAACCAAGAGCAACCATCTGGGAAGCACCTCCCCTGCCAAAGCAGTCCTGTGGCAGCCCCCTGGCACTTCCTATACCTGTGTCCAGATGGACACTTTGACCTTGGTCATAGATGCCCAGGACCTCTTTTGTCCATGCTGAGCCTGGCCTTATCTAGAATGCCTCAGAAGAGCGGGAGGGGGCAGCCATCTGCTGTGGGAGGGGTTGGCTGTGGGTCCTCTCAGGAGACAGGTGGTCAGCAGCAGGGAGACCCACCAGGTTGAAATAATCTGAGGCCAGGCTGGCTGAAGCTCCCAGCAAGGCTGCAGCAGGTGCAGAAGGGGGAGAGGTGGTAACAGAGAACTGGGTCACTCTCAGTGTGGTCCTCAGTGAAGTCTTTCAACCACAGGCTTGACAGCACCAGAAAAGCCAGCACCCCAAAAGGCAGAGAGAGGAGCCAGGACTTCATGGAGAAAAAAAGGGTCCTGTGGAGAGGACTCATGCACCCAGGTCACTGTCCTCAAGCCCTTAGGTTCTAGGCAATGGGTGGCTACCCCAGGGGCTTCTTCTGGGAAGTAGCTGTAGTTTTGTATAATGTGAAGCAATTCCTGGGGTTTTGGGCATTAGGGACAGGGAGCAGGGGTGTATTTCCATCTCTGGTGTTTAGGGTGACCTGAGTCACTGAGAACTGGACACACACATTACAGAGGACTCCAGGATACTACCCTTGACATGGAAAACAGTGGGTAGGGAAGCCTCAGTTGTTGGACCCATTCACCTTCGACCTCAGTGAAACCACTGATCCCTGCAGGCCACATCTGCTCACCTATAAAGTGAAGGAGATAAATCAGTGGACAGCTGTCTCTTGGCTTCCCAGGGGAGGAGCAAAGACATGGAGCCTGGCCTGGCTCTACAGCTCACATAAGTAAATGACCACACAGAGGAAGTGCCTGCTTCCAATCACCATGGCCAGTGGGGACCAGTTATCTGATCCCCTAGATTCTGACCCAACCTTACTGCCCCCCACATTCTCCCACCACCCACTAAAAAAACCCATCATAGCCAAAGCCTCAGGGTTTGCACTGTCTTTATTAGAATTTCAAACATGAATTTACCTCCACACTCTACACGGAGAAAGGGAACGCACTCAGCAAACTGACTGTGCTAGCAGAGAGGACGGCAAATGTTTAACCTGAGACCGAAAGCCAGTCCATCTGAAAATGTCCAGTCATCTTTTCCACAGACAACCATGCACTAATTGTAGAAACGGGTCCAGCCTGAGTGTCCACCTGGTCCCCTTCCTGAGACCTGGAGCGCCTGACAGCAAGTGACAGCAAGGTCATGCAAGGAGCTTTGGACACAAGTGTGTCAACAACTCAGCTAAGCTGACCCCATATTGACTTTGAACAAGTCCAGCTCTATAGACATCCTCAGACAGGGAAGGGGGTGATGGAGGCGGCTCTTCAGGGCATTCTATTTAAGGACAATGGAGCTGCACTTGCAGGTTATAGGAGCCTTCATTAACTAGCCATTAGCAGAGGAAACATCACTGCCCTGCCTATGGACCAAATCTGAAAGGCTTTTTAGGTAGGAGGTAGAGAGACCTTCATAAACAACCTTCATGTTTGATCCTTCCAAAGGGATGAGAAAGGGATAAAAGAGGCAGTCCCAGAAGCAAAAGGACAAAATGAGCAGGACGGTGGCCATTCTTTCTCCCCCAGCCCTGTCTCTGTTCATCCTTCCATGCTCTGTGCTAATGTGTTGTGCTAACACGTTCCTTCTCCGGGCTGCTTAGCCAACACTTAATGAATGCCTGACAGGTACCAAGCGCTGTGGGAACTGGATGCTGAGAGGACAGACAGTACTGGCCTGAGTAAAGTGTATTCTAATGAGAGAGACGTTGTCTACAGAGGAACGTTTTAACAAGAGGATTAGACATTGAGATGCGTTTTCTGAAGGAGAAAAGGGTGTAGAAGGAGAGAACAGGTTGAGGATGGAAGAGTGAAGGGGAGCCTGGAAGGTCAGGAAAAGTTCACCTCAGAGGCCCCTTAAGCCAAGCCCTGGATGCTGAGGAGGGTTGAGGAGGGCTGAGGAGCGACTGACACTGCAAGAGGCTGAGTCCAAAAGAGGCGGGACCAGATGGAGTCAGGCTTTGTGCTTTGGGAAAAGTTGTGGGGAGAGAACACATTTGCTCTTGGGTTTACCACTTACCCTGAAGAGTTAAGTGAAATAAAACCATCTTCTGTCTGTTTGGAAGCACATCATGAGCACAGAATGCCAGGCAGTAACAGCTCTGGGGCTGACAGGTATTTGATATTGACTAATTTATTGAAGGCTTGAACAATGGAACAGAAATCATTCCCTTGGTGTCCTGGAGAGTAATAAAGCTGTGGCTTTGCTCTCTCCCAGAACACTGATGTCTTGGAAATTTCAGTTCCCCATGAGTCAACAACCAAGAGATAACATGGAGATAAGGACAGTAGGGTGACATCTCAATACCACCCCTCCTTCCCTTTCTGTGACCCACTCCTCAGACTCTTCAGACATCAGAGGCATCCCACATCCATCCAGAGTTGACAGTTGGCCTCGTTGCTCACCCTCCTCTCCCCACACTCATCACCCATGTGCTGGGTGCCTTCACTACCTACATGCTCCATCCCGTTTCCCCCGCACTGCCCCTTTCCTGTCTCAGACCCACTGAGCTCCATCTGTCTTGAGTGTCCACTGACATGACTCTAAAGACGTCGATTTTTTTTTAATATCCCTCCAGTTTCTGAATATGGGTTGGACTTAAGGAAGAGAACAAGAATGGAAAACGGAGAGATGAGAGGGAAGACAGTTTGAACAATCCAAACAAAGACATGACTGTGTCAAACACAGAGCATTCAGGATAGAAGATGTAATCAGGATTTTGGATGTATGTGTGGTGGTACCAAGAATAGGAATTACTAATTTACTGGGTGATAGGTATGAGAGGAAGAAAGGAGAGTCAGCAAATTCTACACAGTCAGATCAAGACATGGATAGTGCTACCATTTCTGACATGCTCAAGATTTGAGCAGGCTTGAACAACCAACCTGCCAATGCTTGTAGGATGCCATCCTCAAGTTTTTCCAGATTCTAATATATGAGCTTTCTAAATCATCAGTTCTCTCTGTAGGAAGCATCATGTGTAAAACAGCCTATGTCAGAATCTAGTTAACCAGAAAGGAAAGCTGTGGTTCAAAGCCCTGCAAGAAGATATATATGAAGGGTCTAAATAGGCACAAATGAAGTCCAGTAACAGATACAAAGATGAAAACACCATTATGAAGCAGAGTTTATTCTAAGAATGCAAAGTTGGTTTAATGTTCTAAATTCAATCAGGGTAATGTGCCACATTATCAAATTATATCATCATCTCAACAGAAGCAGAAAAGGCATTTAATAAAATTCAATACCCATCCACAAAAATAGGCATAGCAGAGAACTTCTTTAATGAGTATCAACCAAAACAAAGTCTGTGAGTGTCAGTTTTGTTTTTATTTTCTCCATTAAGCTTTTCCCTTGTTTTATTGTTGTGGTGTCAGACCTCTCCTCCAATGCTGAGTAAAAGTAACAGGAGGCAGTCTTGCCTCATTCCCACCCCGGCAGGAAAGGAGCACAGCCTCCTCCCCACCCAAGTTGCATTCCTTCTGTTTCAGTCAACATCGGACCACACAGAAGACTTTGCAGCCATAAGATGACATCACCTAGTGAGTGATGTCATAGTCATCTCAGTTCGTGTCAGTACACTCCAGGAAGTTTACATGTAATCACAATGTGTGAGGATGCCTTTCTCAAAGCATGTCCCTGTGTTAAGTGATGCATGGCTGCATATCATGACTAAATGACTAAAATTGGGACTGATATGACCAAGGGCCATTGAAGACATAGAGCAAATGGACACACTCCCCCCATCTACTACTGGAAGGGCCTTGCAAATACCATCTGTACCTGAACATATCCATGATGTGGGATGTCCCTCTGTATGCTGTGAATATGTGTTGCTTTTATTGATGAATAAAGCTGCTTTGGCCTATGGCAAGGCAGAATGTAGCTAGGTGGGAAAGTCAAACTGAATACCGGGAGAAAGAAGGACAGAGTTGAGAAGACGCCATCCAGCCACCCAAGGAGCAAGATGTCAGCAGACTGGTAATGCCACGGCCACATGGCAAAATATAGATTAATAGAAATGGGTTAATTTAAGTTGTAAGAGCTAACCAGTAATAGCTTGAGCCATCGGCCAAATATTTATAATTAACATTAAGCCTCTGCGTGATTATTTTATAAGCACTTGCAGGTCTTGATAGGATGCAGAAAAGCCTCTGGAAAAAAAAAATCCACATTCTAGGACTCTACAGCCTCCTCTCCTTTAGTGGAAATGCATATAGTGTGTTCCTTAAAGTATATGCAAATGTTTGTGGCAGTGATATTTCAGTAGCCCAAACTAGAAACAACTTTGGTAGTAAGATTATCAAACAAACTGTGCAAATTGCCATAATGTAAAGGGACTCAGAAATGCAGATATTAAACAGTAAACATTAAATAAATACATAACCAATAATACTAATCCCATAACATATTAACTGGTTTATCAGACAAAGGAAAAATTTGAGGACAAATATTCTAAGAAAGTAAAAGTAATATCCCTGAAAACAAGCTGGCGAATTGCCTGATCAACAAATGACAGTGGCTGACACTGGAGGTCTGGAATAGGCCAGTAAATGTATTAGCCCAGGACCAGGAAATTCAACAGTTTCATCGGAAGTCCCTCAGTCTGTTCTAGCCACTGTGGACTGTAACACAAAGCAGTCATAGGCGATATGTACATGGACAGACATTACTGAGTTTCAGGAAAACCTTGTTTATGAAAGCCCCACCAACTTGGCTGCCTACACATGACCTGAACAAAAAAAAAAAAAAAAAATACTCCAATGGACATGCTAACACAGAAGAGAGAAATCTCAGAAGGCCTTAGCCCTAGACCAAGAACTACAGGCAACTCTCAATGCTGAGAGCTGAAGAAATGGTCTTCCCCAGGGAAGAGCACAGCAATCAGTTATCCAATACTAAATGATCGGCCCTGAAAATATACACATATAAGTAACATTATATGGGCGAAGCAAGTTATATTGATGTATTTAGGGGTGTGTGTGTATGTAACAACAATTAAAGAGAAAAGGGCCATGAGTTTAAAAAAAAAAAGAGTGGTGGGTACATAAGAGGGACTGGGAAGGGGAGGGTGAAGGTAGGAGATGTAATAATCTCAAAAAATAAAAAAAATATAATTAAAATTTTATTTCTGAACACTAGATTTTGTTTACAAAGTGTTCACCTGTCATGAAACACTGTTTGCTTTATCTTTTTTCAATCAGGGAAAAATATAAAACCTAATTTTTGGCTCAAGGGCTGTAAAAAAAAAAAAAAATGGGCCAGAGGCCATATTGCTCCGTGGCCTGTGGCTCATCTGTCCAGGTCTAGAAGAACTAGCGCAGGAGACCCACCTCATCAGTGCTGGAGACCAGCAGTGAGAAGATCAGAGGAGATAAAGGATCAGGTGTGATGGGTACAGGAGATAAAGGACCAGATCCTGGAATACAGCAGCAGAGAAGAGTCAGCGGAGGGGTGAGCCAAGCCGAGAAGATTCAGACTCAGTGCCCGAGGGGTGACTGAAAACAAGCCCACACCTCGCTATCTCTGCTGACATTGTAAAGCTCCAGAGATAAAGGGTAAGTTCGTAATTGCTCTCGCAAGAGCAAAGCACTTTACGTGGATAGACTTAAGAGTCACATTTGACTCAGACATCTCAGACACCCAGGTATGAGAAGAGCCAGACAGCACCTCAGGTTCTCCAGAGATGTGCCTCGATCAAACAACTCTGACACAGATAAGCCCCTGGAGAGATAAGCAAGCACACAGGAGACCCCTTTGGATACGCCAGGCAGAGCCGGAGAAAGCTTCCCCAGGACCAAGATGAGCCGTTTCCTACATGCACTGCGGTGATGAAGACAAACAAAACAGGGCCTGTGTTAAACCTGCAAACAATTCACCACACACACTTCACCATCAAGCCAATTTTCCTCACTACAAGATGACACTGTGCTGCAGAAAGGCAGTGCAGAAGGCTAAATATTAACTAATCTAAACCTTTCACCCATTCACTTTGCCAGCGAGGAGTGGGCATGTGATGAAACTCGGCTGACGAAGTATTAGATGAAGCTTCCAGAAGGTGCCTGAACAAGATTTTCCTTGGTGATAAAAGAAATAGACCAGTGAAAAGGGTTCTTTCCTGCTCACATTCACGTCATCCCTAAATGCCAAGAAGCCAGGAGCCGGGGCACCTACCTACAGCATCGGGGAGGAGCTCAAGAAGGGCTAGCAGCATGCAGATTGTGACCGAGTGGAAAACCAGAGCGCCTGGGCCTGTGATAGCATCTGAGATTTCTCATTAACCCACCTCTGAAGCAGCCTGCCTCCAGAATTCCTGGGGCATGAGATAGTAACCTTTCCCTTTGTTTAAGTCTCTTCTGGTTGGGTTTTCTGTTGTTTCCAACCAAGAGCACCCAATCAACGTAAGGAATGAAATAAGACTGAACAGGGGTGGAAAGATAGCTCAGTAAGATGGCTCATTGCTCTTGGAGAGGACCTGAGTTTGGTTCAACATCTAGCAGCTCACAACTACCTGTAACTACAGCTCCAGGAAATCCAACTCCCACTTCTGGCCTCTATGGGTATCTGCATGCAACATATACGAACACACACACACACACACACACACACACACACACACACACACACACTTAAAAATAAGATTAATCTTTTTTTAAACTGAAAAGCATTTGCATCTACATAATTGTAAGGCTATAACCTAAACCAGGCCCAAGAAGGGCCACAAAAATGATGGCGGGGTCCTGGGGAGATGGCTTAGCGGGTAATTGTGCTTGCTCTGCAAGCATGAGGACCCAAGTGTGAACATGCACATAAAAATCCAGGCATGGCTGCTTGATGCTGTAACCCCAGCATTGGGCAGCAGATGCAGGCCAGTCAAGGGAATTCCCTGACCAGCCACCTAAGCTTAAAAAGCAAGCTTCTGGTTCAGTGAGAGACCTGGACAAGGCCATTAGGTGAAGTGAAATAGAGCAAAACACCAGACATTCTGCTCTGGCCTTTGCATGTGCATGCATGATGGGTGTGGGCAACACCCCCTCCCCCTCCACACACACACACAAGAAAAAGGGATGAAGAGGTTCTGAGACTTTGAAGGGAGTTGGGCATAAGCTTTGGGCCTTTTTGGTCTAGAAAGTCCAAATATTCATGTGACTATAGTTAAAAATAAGTTGAGGAGAAAGAATCATGGATGGGTTGAAGGTAGACATTCCTGCAGCTACTGGAGTGCTGAAAGAACAGAAACACCTCTGTAGAACAGGCTCCTGCTGTGGGTGTGGGTTGTGCACAAACTCCAATCCACTGAGGTTAGGGAAGTGGTCCATGGTAAAAACACCAAGACCTCTCAGAATCTCTCCCCACTCCCATTCACCCAATAGAGCACCCAGAAGATTCTCTGCACTCTGCACCATGGGCACCAGTGGCATTCTTACCACATTATTACCTCACAAGAGCAACTCCTCAGGACCTGTAGATCTGGAACGAGATGGGAAGGTGCCAGACCACTGCCATTGGACCAGACCCCTGGGTATTCCCATCCAGGGTATGGGTCAACATGTAGATCTCCTCAAAGCCACTACACGGAGGGTATGCCAGTCACAGCTCATGCCATCAGAACTTTCTTATACAGATGAACTGAAATTTTTCTCTCAATGATGTCCCTTGAGGAGGCACCAAAATCTTTAGGAATACGTGATGTCATGGATACCACATGAGCCCAAGTGGACACAGTTCGTGTTTAGACACCAACATATGAAGCGACTCTCAACCCTGGAGGCACATTACAGCCTTTTAAAAATTAGTGTAGATTGGGACCTAGCAGGTGTCATTATTAACCACTACCAGGTGATGTTAGTGTACCTGAGGAATGAAGACACTCTTGTTAGGAAATAGATGATGTGGCTCACATGTGCAGACTGGGGAATGCTGAGAAGCCCACATTACTCAGTACAGTGGGTCTTTAAAAGTTCCTGTAGTGACCTATGGCAGTGTGCAGGTCGATCCTGGGTATGTCTTTCTGGTTTCAAGTCCCAGATCTCAACAAGTGTGATCTTCTTTGTGTCCTTTTCAACCTGCTTCTAGTCTACTACTGCAGCTGCCATTGGCATTTTATTTAGATCTGGAAATAATTCTAAAAAGTCAGGCATGGCTGAGAAATAGCAGCAACACACCCTGACTCCAGGAACAAGCTGTGTCCCAAGATTTGACCAGTAAGTAAGATGGTTACTGTGTATGAAGGGCAGTCAGCTCTTTTGATCTGGGCTTGATTATGTGTGTCTGTCTTGCTTGTTCTTTCTGCACTTTGCAACTTGGCTGTATGGTTAGGCCTCCCGCACTTTCTTAGCTTTTTATTTCTTTCTATGCACACAGGGACATGCTGGAGTCAGCTTGGTTCAGTACACAGAAACACTTCTACATGTCTCCTCCTGTATGTACGATCAATGCCATAACCGCATGGTGAAAGTACTTACAAACCCGGAAACCTGAAGATCCCAGGTGAAACCTGAAGATAAGAGGCAGGGACAGGACACTCCCCAGAAAGTGGGGAGATAGCTTGTGGGCCAGACAGCTTGGTACACAGCAGCAGCCAACAATAAAGTGAGCCCATCTCCAGCAAGATGAATATTGACGACTGTGGTGGTCTGAAAGAAAATGGCCCCCAAAGGGAGTAAAACTATGAGGAGGTGTGGCCTTGTTGGAGGAAGTGTGTCACTCTGGGGGCAGGCTTTGAGGTCTCTTTTCTCAAGCTTCACTCAGTTTGGCAGTCAGTTGACTTCCTGTTGCCTGCAAGATGTAGGACTCACAGCTCCAGCACCATGTCTGCCTGTATGCCGCCGTCATGCTCCCAGTCATGATGATAATGGGCTGAACCTCTGAAACTATAAGCCACGCCAATTAAATGTTTTCTTTTATAAGACTTGCTGTGGTCATGGTGTCTCTTCACAGCAATAGAAACCCTAGCTAAGACAATGACTAACACCCGAAGTTCTCCTCTGACTTAGAGGTGCCATGGGATTTGTGAACACTCACTATTGTTGGGGTTTTGCTTACTCTTTTGGGGGACCTGCCACCCAGCTCCCAAATAAATTACACACAGAGGCTTATTCTTAATTATGAATGCCCAGCCTTAGCTTGGCTTAGTTTCTTGTCAGCTCCTTAACTTAATTTATCACATCTACTGTAACACAAATCTTAAAAGGTCTTTTTAATAAAAAAAAAACAAACCCAGAGCCAGATATTGGGGTGCTAGCTGAGAGATCAGAAGAATAGAACAAGCTAGCCACAATTTTTACCACTAGGAAATCCTCAGCCAAGAGAGAGCTACTTCCTGTATACTCACACCTATATACCTTTCTGTGCCCTGCCATCTTACTTCCTCTTTCTGCCCAGCTATATCACTTCCTCTTTCCGCCCAGCTCTATCACTTCCTGTCTGTCTGTATAGACCTCGAGACCTCTAGGGTTAACTGGTGCTGGGATTAAAGGCGTGTGCCACCATGCCTGGCTCTGTTCCCAGTGTGGCCTTGAACTCAGAGAAATCCAGATGAATCTCTGCCTTCCAAATGCTAAGATTAAAGGTGTGTGCTACCACCCACTGCCTGACCTCTATGTTTAATATAGTGGCTGAATTTTTCCTTTGATCCCCAGGCAAACTTTATTTGTTAGAGCACAAATAAAATATCACCACATTTTCCCTTTTTTTTTGCCCTAAATTAAAAAAAGTTATACCTAATATAAGAAAAACTATATACAATAAGTACAATAACTATATATAATATATACAGGCAATAAATACATCAACAATGTCTAGTCCATTTGCATTTGACAAATTCAGCAAAAAAATTCCATTATCTGTCCTATTTTGGTGAGTCTAAAATGTACCTAATTCATTTTTCTATCCTAACTTGTATTACCAACCAAAAACTACTTTTAAGATTCGTGTTACAGTCTACCTTTTGCCTCTGGGTTTTTCCTTTTCTCTTACTTCTGTGTCTTCCTCTTACTCCATGGCTTACTGGTTGTGTAGCAGGGTGACTGGCCCCTGGAGTCCTCCTCCTTCTCTGGCTCCTAGATCTCCCATCCCTCTTCCCAGATTTTCCTTCGATTTATACTCTCTGCCTACCAGCCCTGCCTATCCTTTCTCCTGCCTTGCCATTGGCCAGTTCTTTATTAGACCAACAGGTGTTTTACACAGGCACAGTAACACAGCTTCACAGAGTTAAACAAATACAACATAAACAAAAGTAACACACCTTAAAATATTCTACTACACCTCTCTCTCTTTCACACACACACACACACACACACACACACACACACACACACACACACGACACACATGCACAGGCACACATGCACACACACACAGACACATACATCTGCTCATGATGTGGAAAGCTTGGCTAGATTCAAGCTCCAAAGGGAGAAAACAATCAACTTTGACATTGGAATAGCTGAGGGGAACTGAGCATGTGCGGTGGGCAGCATTATGCAGTGTTGGTGGGCTGAGCTGCTACAGCACCTGCCTAGCATGCATATAGCCCTGGATTAGATTCCCAGTGCTGCATCATACCAGGCAAGATGATACACCCCTGTAATCCTAACACAGGGAAGTGGAGACATGACAACCAGAAGTTCAAAGTCACCCTCAGCTGTCTAGTGAGTTCAAGACTAGCCTGAGGTACATAAGGAGAGGGAAGGAGATCTGTGTTGATTTTGTTAAATGTGATAACTGTGTTGTAACAGTATAAGAGAAATGTCCTTATTTTCAGGAGATACATATTGCAGTATTCAGGGATAGAGTGCCACTGTGCCAGCAACTTATTTTCAAATAGTTTAGGCAAGAAATGCATCAGTATAAAGAGAGGGATCAACATTATGTGCACATACATATAAGTAGAGCAAATGACTCAAGCTGTCACCAATGTTTGAAGGTAGGTGAAGGATATCCATGGGATGTTGCACTACCGTTTCAATTTTCCTAAGCTTTTAAATGAACTGGGGTGGGAGATGATAGAATAATGACTTGAAGAATCTAAGGGAGGGGATGGAGAGATGATGGCTCAATGGTTAGCGTATCACTGATACTTTAAAAATATCTTATAAATTTTTTGTTTTCTTGTGTTTTATGACTCACTTATATCCATTTCCTTTTCCTTCCCTTTTGTATCAGCCCTCTAACACCAACAATCTAATGAAACCTTAATTGTCCACTCATGAAATCATACACACACAAACAGTCACAGCTGCTCGGTGTTTCAGTTACTTATGGACCACACGTACAACGTGAGCTCTTAAGCTTTTAGTGGAGCTGAAATTCCCATCCCTTCTCAGTGTCATAGCCATTTATTTCAGTCACTCCCCTCATCATTGTGGGAGAACCCCTGACAGAAACAGCATAAGGAAGATGTTTATTTTGGCTCACAGTCTACAGGGCACACAGTCCATCATGGAAAGGAAGAAATAGTGGCCAGGAAGCTTCATCCATGGTGGTGAGATCTTGAGCCACAGCCTCTCCACAGCTTAGGGAATCAGGAAGCAGAGAGCTCTGGGGGAGGCAACAACCCTCAAAGATGGTCCTTAGTTGTCCACACCAGTCAGGTAGATCTTGATAGCTTTATGCATATATGTGAAGTTGTGTATGTGAGTAGGTACATCTATAGGCATCTTTTACATAGAAAACATCTCCCTCAGATTCCTTTGGAAATACATATTTATTTTTTGTGTATGTGTTTGTGCCTAGGGTTGCACCATTTGCATACAGGAGCCAGCAGAGGCCAGAAGAGGGCATCAGATTCTCTGGAACTGGAATTACAGATGATTGTGAGCTGTCAAGTGAGTGCTGGGAACTGAACCCTGGTCCTCTGTCAGAGTAGCAAGCTCTGTTAACCATTAAACATCTCTTCAGTCCCTCGCTCAGACTCTTAAACTCATCCCAAAGATTCCACAGCCTCCCAAGCCAACACCACCAGCTGGGAACCAAGCATCCAAATACATGAGCCTATGGGAAACATGTCCCATTGGAGCCATATCATCATTATGACATGATAGCTCAACACATTATCTCTATGTATGACAATCTTGGTGAAAACTGCCCAGCATGCTGCCAGGCATGTAGAAGAATGGTACACATAATTGCTCGTTGCTCATAACATTGGATAATGATAACAATGGTGACTCATTTATGTATGCACTATACTTTTATTGTTATTTTATAGTCCTACTTATTTTTAAAAACTTACTATAAAATGGTACGTCATGTTATACCAGCTGGAACTGCACATTTCTTCTACAAGCTGTATCTGTATGCAAGAGGCCATGTGACTAACAGGGTTTGTGACATTCACAAACCACAAAACCACCTCATCAGGCATTTCTCAGGATGCCTCTCCATCACTAAGCAATGCATGCCTGCATAAGAACACATTTGCAGATGTACACATTTGCATGTATGCTCACTTGCATCCATACACATGCATTTATAAAGACTGACTCCTTCAGCACCTACTGTGCTTCTAAAACAAACACAGTATTGTTTTAAACATTCCAGTGGCTGTTAAGTAATTTCACTTTGTTACTTTTTGCACATTCTGAAAGGACCTACCTAATAGTCACAAGGATGCTACATCACACCCAGAGGTGGGCAATGGATGGTTATTTAGATAGCCCAGGGTAATGTGGTCCTGGACTTGCAACATTCCAGCTCTTTACAATCACTGGAATTCTAATCCATCAGTCATCCTGAAGAGTGTTTTGTGTAGACGTGGCTATTTTCTGGGAGCTTCAGTTTGTGCTGCATATGAGCAAGGTTCAGAGTGGGACCTTAACACAAGGCATAAAGCAAATCGGGGCAGTTAGCATCCACACTCCTTGCCATTTCTTTACATGTGATACAGAGCACAAGGACCATTCCTTCTATCTAACTGATCCTGGGCACTTGCTCCCCCAGCTCCCACTGTCCACCACCTCCCGCCCCTTGCCACTTCCTACTCACTTCCATCTCTCTCTTCCCAACCTCAGTCACTTCCACTCCATGCTCAGATCCATTTATTCTGGAACGGTCTCTTTTCCATCATTGTTTAGATAAGCATGTAATTTTTCTTTGACTGCACTGCTCCAACATTTAATTAGGAATAGATCACTTAATTTCTTTACGAGTTAAAATTTTTCTATTGCCTCTTTGTTTTTTCATCATTTCTAATTTTTCTTATATTGGAGTTTATGGTTTCATTTACAGGCAACTTGGACATCACCAATGCCTGCAAATGTTCAGAGGGCGTGGATATGTGTTTTTACCACATCAGTTTTCTTTTCTCTGCGCTTTATTCTTCTATATCCTTATATTAATCCATCAGGTGAATCCAGTTCTGAGATGAACATGCTAAATCTCCTGCTATGAATGTAATTTAACATGGCTCTCCTTTCATTTAGCATTTTAGTTTACATGTAAGTTACTAAGTAATGTTATATGTCTACATTTTTATATTAATAACTTACTCATTAGTTGTACTTCTTGCAGAAGATCCAAGTTCAGTTCCCAGCAGTCACACACAAACATGCCCGCACATGTGCCAATTTGTGGGTCATTTGTCTGTGTGTGTGTGTGTGTGTGTGTGTGTGTGTGTGTGTGTGTGTGTATGCATGCACATGCATGTGAGTACAGATGTTCTCAGAGGCCAGAAGAGGGCATCAGATCCCCTGGAGCTGGAGTTACAGGTGGCTGTGAGTCACCTGATATGGCTAGAGAAACCAAACTCCAGTCCTCTGCAAGTGCACTGAGCCATGAATGTCACCCCCAGTCAGTATATTTTTAAAGACACGGATTCTTTAAAAACAGCAACAAAAAGAACTAAAAATAGTAATTAGTGATTATTCTATGAGGAGGAGAGGCAGGAACATGAAGCTAAGAGCTGGCGCTATGATGGTTAAAGTGATTGCCCTTGTAGGCGCACCAGGGAGGCGGGCTCAAGAAGACAGTCGACCCATTATCGCTTGACTTCATTGTTGGTCTGTAGACGCATACACGTGACAGCAAACTTGATCTTGAACATCCAGTCTCTAGAGGGAAGCTGTGGGCAGCACGGGGGAAGCAGAGGGCATGCTGGGCTGCTCACAGTAAATATGAGGGCCAATACAAGAGATTTTCAGGGCTATCTGAAAACCTGGGCTCTGTGTCGCTGCGTGGTGTGGCCTTTATGTTAGAAGCCCACACCATTGTCGTAATTGCTCATGGGCCGTGAGCCATATCACTGCTGACGGCTCTGTGTCCCGCTCTCCAGTGTCCTGTGTTAATGAGAATTCTCTGAATGGCTGTCTGGCATGGCATCACATGGAATGTCAGAATTTCCAAAAACTTCCTTTAAAAAGCAAAACTCTGTTGTTTCGTGTATCCTCAGCCAAGCAATGCAAATGCAACTGAACTTGGCCCAAACATGAGAGGAGTGCCGGGGAGGCCGTTTCCGGCATAGTCCTCGCTGATTATGGCATGGTTCCGTGGTCCCGCGGTGTTTGGCCTCCCACTTCCCTGAGTCTTACCCAAGGAAGCAGCTCCAGACTTCACCTCCTCATAGGCAAGTAGTCAAAAGCAGGAAGGAAATTGAAGGGCTCACCACAGAGGCTTCTTCTCTTTCCTTCCTACCCAGAAGGCCCAGGAGTCTTCACTTTACACGTCACTGGCTGAGACTGGGTCACATGCCCAAGCTGAAAGCAGGCAAGCCCTGTACCATTAACCTAGCCCATCTTTCTTCCTCCTCTTATAAGGTGTCAGGACCCTACCAATAGAACAGTGGTTAATCTGAATTACCTCCTGAAAGCCCACTTCCAAATCCTATCACACTGAGTGGTTCGGACTTCAATACATGGCTTTGGGGAAGCTCTCCATCCATTCTGGGACAGAAGGCAATCAGGATCAAGTTCCCTAAGAACCAGATAATAAGATGGCGTGGGTCTCTCACCCTGCCAGGCTTCATATAGGCGGACACTTGATTTCTTTATGTTGCATATGAGTTTCCTCTGAACTAAAATGTTCCTTCCAGGAGAGGGGTGGTGGTGACTGGTGAGACTTGAGAGGCCAAAAATCTTCATGTGTCTGGGAAAGCTAAAATTTACAAGAGTCAAGAAAGCCCTTTCCCAAGTTTACAGAAGTAGTAAACAATGCTGAAAAAGGAAACTCTGGCCAGCCCAGTGGCCTAGTGGAGACTCTTGGATCAGGTGAGCTGTCTGTAAGTGTGCAGAGAGCCCCAGGGATGAAGCTTCCCTGAGCTGATGTCTGTGTTGGGGTGGGCTTCTCAGGGATGCAGCAGCTTTGGAGTTATTTCTGTAAGTGACCCCTACCCGCTACTCCTGTTCACATCCACAGTAAAAACTCACTGGTTCACCAAGTCGGACCCCGGTCCAGTCGTTACTTGGATCTGTTGTTGGTTCCCATTCTGGAGTGAGTAGGGCTGTGTGTGTGTGTGTGTGTGTGTGTGTGTGTGTGTGTGTGTGTGTGTGTGTGTGTGTTGTCTCCTCAGGAAAAGTCTCTCAACACTCTTGTAGAATATTATTTTAAGGTGTGTTACTTTTGTTTATGTTGCATTTGATTAACTCTGTGAAGTTGTGTTACAGTGCCCTGTCTAAAACACCTGATGGTCTGATAAAGAGCTGAATGGCCAATAGCAAGGCAGGAGAAAAAAAACAGGCAGGGCTGGCAGGCAGAGAGGATAAATATAGGAGAAATCTAGGAACGTGAGAGGAAGAAGTAGCCAGAGAAGGAGGAGGACATCAGGCGCCACTATGGAGTAAGAAATAATGAAAGATACACAGAAATAGAGAAAGATAAAAGCCCAAAGGTAAAAGATGAGATGATTTAAGTTGAGAAAAGCTGACAAGAAACAAGCCAAACTAAGGCCGGGGAGTCATAATTAAGCATAAACCTCCATGTGTGATTTATTTGGGAGCTGGGTGGTGGGCCCCCCAAAAGAGCAAAAACAACAACACAACACAACAGTTTATAACAATAGAGACCCTGCTGCCTTGATTTGCAAAGAACTGGCATCCGGCGGGGCTGCCAGTTCACAATATCCAAGCTATGACTCTTCCCACTGTCCTCTCTATCCTAGGAAATGTTCTCTAAGAGCCTAGCACTTAATATTGCTTACAAAGGTCTTGACTTTGGAGCAATGTGACATTCTGGGTGCATCTAAATGCCATCCATTACCATCAAATGGTGACATTTACTTCATTTGTAATTCAGAAAAGAAAACGCAGATCCAGTACAACAAAGAGACACATTGTAGATAATGGACCCAAGCAATTGCCATCCCTTGTACTTCAAGTCAGGAGAACAGAGCTAATGAAAGATTAAAAAGAAAGTCCAGGAGCTGTAGGAACAAGTTTGAGCAATCACTTGTCACTTGAGGTTAGCAGAGAAGTTATTTTAACAAGATATTACTTGCAGAATTTCCCCCATAAATCTTTTATTAAGTCCAAGAATCTCAGTCAAGACACTTCCCATGCAGAATTGTCAGAAACAGGGCTGCTTTGTAGCTTCCTTCAAGACCAGAGCATGAGAGATGCTAAGTGCTGCGTCCACTGACCTTCACATAAACCTGATATTATTATTGATTTTCCTTTACTCCAAGAAGTGAAATATATTCGGGGAAGCAGCCATTAATGTGCCTGTTTAGATAAGTCCAGACAAAGCCAACAAGTATTTATCTTTCAGTCTTATTTGCTTGGAGCAGAAGCCCTGGTTGCCTGTAATAAGCCTTGACACATTCTGATTGTTCTGCATCACCCCTGGGTACTATAAAGAAAGGGAAGAAGCAAAGCCTCATCAGAGGCAGAAAAGACTGTGGAAAGCCAGCCTTTTCGGGAACCTTCCAAGGCTGGACTGACCTTTCTGATACAGGCAAGAGTTCTTGTGCATAGATTTCAGGGAGGTGGTCCTCATGCCCCTTCGTCCCAGCTCTTCTGGCTTCCCAGCCAGCATCTAGACTAAGAAGTTGTGTTTCCACAGCTCTGCAATCCCCTGCTTTTGCTTTCCACCTCCAGTTCCACCACCTTCTGTGAAGAAGATTCTCTCTGCCATTGTATTGTCTTTGCCCCTTTGTCGAAGATCAGTGGTCCATGCACTCACGATGCTGTGTTGAGGGTGTCTACTCTGCTCCCTGATCTTGTCTCTTCTTTGACCAACACCAACCATCTTGACCACAGCTCTAACTATCCAGAGTATTGAAGCCAGGAAGTGTCAGTTCCCCAACTTCCTTCTCCTTCACTGTCCAGTTAAATGTTCTGGACCTTTCATCTCTTCATTAAAACTTCGCCAACGTATTTTGCTGGGATTTTGATGTCTACTGAAAGTAGCGACTTGTCCACATCTGAATTAAGTTTATTTGTTTGTTTGTTTGTCTTTCCTTGCATCCTTTCACATTGGAAGGGGAAAAAAGAAGCAAGAAGTGAAGAAGGGGGAGGGAAGAGGTGGGAGGTGGAGGAAGAAAGAGGAAGAGAAGGAGAGAAGAAGATGAGGAGGGGAGGGTGGAGAGGAGAAGTGTGGGGAGCTGAAGTTTTTTGTTTTGTTTGTTTGTTTGTTTATTTTTTAAGAAAGTGCTAGTGAGTAGTTTCACTAGCTGGTTTGGTACCAGACCCAGCCCAAGCTGAGTGGCTGGAGGCCATGTGTGACTGTCATCTGCACTCCAAGAAGAGCTGATCTCATTGTTTGCTATTGGTCGACTGCCAAGACCATCTTATACATCACAGTCACACCCTGGAATTACAACCAGTTAAAATTAAAATCCATGCATTTAAACAAGGGCAGAGCTTGAAATGCAGCAGGAACACATGCTTTTAGGAAATCATATGTGGGATGTGTACCACGGCTTTATCCTCTAGGCCTTACATTTAAAGAGAATATTACTAAATGGGTTGTTTTTGTTTTGTTTGAGACAGGGTGTCTGTGTAGTCCTGACTGGCCTGCAACTCCCTGTGTAGGACCAGGCTGGCCTCAAACTCACAGAGATGTGCCTACCTCTGCTTCCTGAGTGCTTCAATTTAAGACATGTACCCCCATGTCTGGAAGAAGGAAGCATCTTTAAGAGACCGGTCAAATTATAAGATGACCCATGCTGTGCCACACAAAGCAAAATACAAATATTTAAAATGTTAGTGATGGGATACTTCTTGAAGACTGAAGCCACGCAAAACCAAAACTTAGTATCATCCATAATATTTTCCTGAACAGTGAATGCCCTATTCTGCCTGTCAGTGGTAGCCAGTTTTAAAAACAGGCACACCTTATTGCAATAGGACTATCTGCAGTACCTGAGACTCAGAGCCAATGTCAAATTTATTTCAATTTTCAAAATGCAAAGCCTTTTGCATGTGTCCATATTAATCATGATGCCTCTCAGAGCACCCCTTACTCTGAAAACCAACAAGGTGAATGGAAAATTCAGGAAGTACGTAGCTTGTAACTTTTAGATAACCCTCATCAGGTTGCCCTGCTGTGTCATTGGTTATTATTCATTTCTTACTGTGGCCAAGTCGAGCTTCATCACATCTATAGGAGAAAACAGATTATATAGGATTTAGTGTCCACCAGGAGACTTGGAGCTCATTGCCCTGTGGATAAGGAGGGACCACTCTGTGTTGATGACAGAGTATAGACTGCTGGGGATACTGCCTAAAAATCTAAGTGGGTATGACCCTTGACATTGGTGGTATATTGTGTCCTCCAAAATATTGTGCACCTTAATAAAGTTTATCTGAGGATCAGAGGAAAAAGCCAGCCACTATATTAAACACAGAAGTCAGGCAATGGTAGCACACACCTTTAATCCCATCACTTGGGAGGCAGGGAATCTGTCTGGATCTCTGTAAGTTCAAGGCCACACTGGGAACAGAGCCAGGCATGGTGGCACACTCCTTGAATTCCAACACTAGTTAACCATAAAGGTCTGGAGGTCTGTACAGACAAAGAGGAAGTGATGTAGCTGGGCAGAGAGAGGAAGTGAAATACAGAACAGAAAAGCATATAGGCATCGGTATACAGGAAGCAGGTCTCTTTAGCTGAGGATCTCCAAGTGGTGAGAACGTGGCTGGCTTCTTTCTGCTTTTCTAATTTCTCAGCTTTTTGCCCCAATATCTGGCTCTGGGTTTTTATTAATAAGACTGTTTAGCAATTTGTCTACACTTGACTTATTCTCTGTTTGTATGGACTGATCCTACAGATTCACCCATACACATGCTGAAAGATGTACAGGTGTGGAATTTTACTAAGACGGTAGCTTTTCATTGAATACTTGCAAATGCACTGCTGACTCCCACATTGTCACTGCAACACTACAATGATGACCTGATAGTTCTCAAATGTTCTTTCAATAGATTTCTGCATATAATATATATATATATATTAGTATATGTCTATGTGTATATATAGAGAGAGACATATACTAATCAGTCTAATCAAGAAATAAGGTGTGAATACCCATATGGTCAGCATAATTGGACTCAGGACTATTAATAATAACAACAATGTGTAATGACAATGTGTCTCTCTCCACATGTTTGCCTTCTACTTGACAATCCCTGTCTTGACAATGCATCAGCTCAAATCCTGTGTTGTTTTTTTTTGTTGTTTGTTTGTTTGTTTGTTTGTTTTGCTTTGCTTTTTACTGCCTGTGGCTTCCTTCTTGGCTTGCAGAAACTCTTTATATATTTAGGTCCATGTCCTTTGCCAGGTGTGTGTGTTGTGCATATCCTCCCCACCCCTGGCTTGCCTTTTTACTCTTAGCGGATGAGCAGAGGTTCTTATTTGTAGCGAATTGAAATTTGGTGGTTTTTTGTGGATATTGTTTAGCAGAGTACATATCCTTTTCAGCTTGCCTTTGGCTATGCTGTATATTAATGACATCATGCATTGTCTTTTCAGCTGCTTCCATACTTTGTCGAATGCATCAGATGACAAACACATGAACTCCACAAGCGGTAGAGTAGGACAGCAGCATCATTGGAGTGGGCACAAGGTGGACCCTCTTGAACCTGGACATGAATGTCTGCGACGGAGCAGACACACCCACATCCAGAAAGAGGCCAGGATAAAGCCACACTCTTCTCCCCGGCACTATATTCATGGGATGCTCACCCTTACATGTTGGTTGGATGTTACTCCAGGCCTAGGCCACGTGACTGAGCCGGTAGCTTAGAGTGGTTAAAGTGAACTGTAACACACTTGAATGAACACGACACACACTTTAAAAAAATAATGGGCACCGGGCGGTGGTGGCGCACGCCTTTAATCCCAGCACTCGGGAGGCAGAGGCAGGTGGATCTTTGTGAGTTCGAGGCCAGCCTGGTCTACAGAGCGAGATCCAGGAAAGGCGCAAAGCTACACAGAGAAACCCTGTCTCGAAAAACCAAAAAAAAAATAATAATAATAATAATAATAATAATAATAATGGGGTTCTCTGTTTTCTTCAGTAGTGTAGCCTCTGGTAAGTTACTCATGCTCCTGTAACTAATCCTTCACCCATGCTCATGAAATCGACTCTCATGTCACACACAAAAAGAGACAAGAAAGTAGAAAGGGGAGGGGCTACTTAGGAAGAAAAAGGACATCAACAGGAAAGGGACAGGGGCCAAGGGAGGGAAACAGGATGAATGTGATCAAAATGCACAAAGACAGCATAATGGAACCCATTGCTATGTATGGCTAATATATAGTGATTTAAAAGCAGCAAAACTTGGCATGGGCCTGAAACACTTCTCCCGGATAAGATCTAAAGAGAAAATATAGGGCAAACATTTGGTGCACCGGCACGAACACGGCTCCCTTGCTATTTACATAATATTGGAGGAGTGTGAAGAACTTTCCTGAAGTTGTCCATCCTGGGAAGCTCACCCTCAGCCCCTTTACCAGTCTGGAAACCCTAGTGCTGGGGTGGCAGATGACAGCCAGTGAAGGACACACCCACCTTCAAATCATGGGAAGCTGCCCGTCTTCATTATGATGATCGATAGAATTCTCTGGAAAACAAGCAGCAATAGTTAATCCTCATCTGCAGCTGCACCCTCACTGTGTCTTTAAATATATAAGTCACTCTCAGAGTTATATTGTACGTGATCCCTCTGCCGTCAACAAGGCGTTGATATGATATCCACCGTTCTGTTTAGGGCTCTGCATTAAGAGGTTACATCTTTTTGAGTCAGCAAATAGGCAATGAGTAAAAGCCACAGCGGGAAGACAGGAGGAGCCAGTGCCACACGGCTCAGCACCCACACAAGAGCTGGGAAGCACAGGGTGGGGCCGGGAAAAGGGATGGAAACGAGAACTGTAGGCCTACTGTGTGCCCTGCCATTTACATGCACACCCAATCTAATGAGAATGTATTTCTTACTCCTGAGGAAATGGACTGGGGAAAGTTTTAATAACTTACATTGCTTGCTCTCCCTTTGCTGTGAAGAAATGTGCTAAAGAGGATTGGCTGAGGCTCACAGCATCAGAGGGCTGCAGTCTGGTTGCTGAGCCTCACGTACCTGGGCAGGACATCATGACAGTGAAGGGCAGGTAGGCACTGTCCTTCACTTCCTGGTGAACAGGGCGGCAGGAAGGGACCAGGGACATCCCCCAAGGACACCCCTCCCCCATGACTCACTTCCTTCAGCTAGACTCCACCTTCTAACATTTCCACTGCTACCCAAATGATGCAACCAGCTGGAGACCAAGCACTCAAAACCCAAGCCTGCCGGTGACATTTCCTATTCAAACCACAGCACCGTGCAAGGTCACATCACCTGTGGGTACAGAGCTGGACAAGGGGCATTCAACCCAAATCTCTCTCTCTCTCTCTCTCTCTCTCTCTCTCTCTCTCTCTCTCTCTCTCTCTCTCTCTTTCATTCCCTCTTTCTCCCACCCCAACCCTCACAATTTTCTTTATGGATCTTTATGGTAGCTGCATGCTACAAGAAGGGAGCAAAGCCCTGGCTACTTAAGAAAGCTGTTTTGACGTCAGAAAGTGTGTCTCAGCATAAATAAGTATACCTGGTCTTTTTTTTTTCATTTGCTGGGGCCCACAGACTTGCTGAAATGTACGGTATAGTCAGTCTCAGGTCTTTGCTGATGAATGCATGTGGACAGAATTTTCTGTTCCCTCTTCATTCCTAGAGATATTATTTAGTACATTTTTTTATGGCTAGCGATGTACAAATCAGTTTTAATATCAATAATGTGCCATTTGGAAAACATTCAATTGCTGGCCCCACCAAGAAAACATCCTTCTGTGTCAGGATTTATCCTATGCTAGAAGGCTGCTGGAGAGCGGGTTCCTTAGGCAGCAGCGTAAACAGATGGTCTTTGGAAAGCACGCGCGTTCTTAAGTACTGAATTAGTTCAGGACAGAATGGAGTCGCAGATGCCAGTACTTGCGGCCAGCAGGGTGGTCGCGGGGAGATGTCAAAACTGTTGTGACATTCTCCAAACCTTTGGGCTTAATCCGAGCCTGGAACATCTAAGAGTCCTGATTGCAAGATGCCAGGCTTTAGGGAAGGAAGGGGCTTGGAGCAGGTGAGAAGTACTCAACGCACTCTTCAGGGAACCTGTTCCCAGGGCCAGCACCAAGTCAACTAGGACTGCCAGCAACTGACCTCATCCAAAATATTCCTCCCTCTCCTCCCTCTGCTCAGGAAAGCCACAGGCCAACCCCAGGCTGGGTTTGATCAGCTCCTCAATGCACCCCTCTCTAAATCAACCCTGCCTCACCTGCTCTTTCGACTCACTCACTCCTGGGGCCTTGTCCCTCTGAGCCCACCATTTTAACATTAATCTCCTTTCCCTGCCCAGTGTCCTTCCACTCCCCAACCCTCTACTGGAAAAACCCCAAAAATGGCATAGCTCCCCCTGTAGCCCATGGCATAGCTTCCCTTCTAGCCCATGGCACAGATAGCACCACCACTCCCCGCCCCCTAGCCCATGGCACAGATAGCACCACCACCACCCGCCGCCCCAGCCCATGGCACAGCTCCTCACCACCACCCTGCAGCCCTGGCCCAGTGTCTTATCTAAAATCACTGAGATCCTGGTGACCATTGTGGAGCCTGGGTCATGCAGCTACTCAGCAAGGGCGGGTTGAATAATCCAGCCCAACGGTCTTCCTACAGCTCTTCTCCCCTCCACTGCTCGACTGTGGAGCACAGCCATCTGGCCACACTCTGCATTGGTACCTCCCCCAGAGCCTTGGTCTCCTAGGCTTTCTCTAAGCGTTTGTGTGCCTCCCATTCTGGCTCCCCCGCCAGGTCCCTGGCCGTCTTTCTTCTCTGCTGCTGTCTTATGAAAACCACATTCATCCTCCAGGCTGAGGTTCCCCAAATCTAGTACCATCTTTAATTTTATTTTCATTGAGGTTAAATTCACATAACATAAAAAGGACTGTCATAGGCCGGATGGTGGTGGTGCACACCTTTAATCCCATCACTCAGGAGGCAGAAGCAGGTGGATCTCTGTGATTCAAGGCCAGCCTGGTCTACAGAGCAAGCTCCAGGACAGCCAAGGCTACACAGAGAAACCCTGTCTCAAAAAGAGGGGGATGGGGGGACTGTCATACAGTGTAAACCCAGTGACATTCAGAACATTCCCAATTTTGTGAACCCACCACCCCTTCCAAGTTTCACTGCATTCTATTTAACCCCACAGGAGACCCTCCACCCCCTAAACAGTCACTCATCCTATTCCTCTGTCTGCCCTGGCATCCATGAATCTCAGCAATGACCTGTGTGTTCGAAGCCTTTCCTGCCATTCTGAGCATTCCTCATGATCCTCATGTCTAATTTCTTTCATTCAACATGACATCTGCAAGGTCCATCCTTCAGTTATAGGCTTCAATGCTTCATTTCCTCCTAAGGCTGCATAATATTCCATCACACTAATACAGCACAATTTTTTTTTGTCTTTGTGCCTATCTTTTGCCTATTGTGAGTAGTGTTGCCGTGAATATGAATGTAACGACATGTTGAACACCTGTTTGAAACTCTTTGGGGGCATATAACAAGAAATAGAATTGAAAAATCATAGGACAGTTCTATGCTAAACTTTTTAAGATCTCCCCTGAAGTCTCCTTTGGCAACTCTTATGTAATTGCCTGGATTTCTATCAGGTTAATATTTAGTAATTCAGTGCATGCCTTTGCTTCCATGAGCTGTGGTAGTTCATAGAGAAGGGGCTCTGTGTCCTACATCCCAACCTTGCTAGAAAATGGTTAACTGACACAGGAATGAATGGCTACAACATGAGAAGTAGGACTGATGAGTCGGGTAGGTAGACCAAGACTTGGAATGACAACACTCAGGCAGTGTTTGGAGTGGACTTGGCCCTGACACAGGTCTCAGGAAAGTAGACAGTTGAAGAGAAGTCTGTGCTATAGGAGACAGAAGCTGGTGGATCTCTGTGATTTAGAGGCCCAGCCTAGTCTACAGAGCTAGCAAGTTCAAGTTCCAGGCCAGGCAGGGCTACATAGCGAGATTCTAACAGGAGAGGGAGAGGGAGATAGAGAGAGAACTTAGTATGGCTGCTGGGGGAGGAAACTCAGTTTTCTTCAGAGATTAGGCCCCTGATAAGCTGACCAAGCTCCTATGAATGAGCACCCTATGGGGTCATAGCCTAACAGAGAAGTAGATGGTCTTCCATCCATATACATACTGAAAGCATTAATCACACTCGGGGTTTAAAAATGAGTACAGGAAGTCAGGAAGGAAAATTAGTGGAGTGGATATAGGAGGAGTTGGAGGGAGGGAGTAGGAGAGAGAGAGAGAGAGAGAGAGAGAGAGAGAGAGAGAGAGAGAGAGTAAAATTCTCAGACAATAAACTTTAAATGCACCCAGATGAGTTAGCTCAACAAAAGGTCATGAAGGAGAAGGCATTCATGCAATGCCTTTGATAATGGCTGGTCTTCATCCAGAGGCAAGTCAGAAGGGCCAGGATGAGCAAGAACAGAAGAGTCTGTGCACTCTGGACAGCAGCATGTTCTCTCTCTGAAAAGGTCCTGTGCCCAAGAGTCACATGTTGCAATCAGAAAAAGAGGACCCTGGGACTGGAAGAGAAGTGGGGACTCACTGGCGAGCCATGCGAGTTGAGGAAAATGTTGAGAAGAAAGATGGTATTGCCATGGCAATGCCTGAGGAGGGTTGACTGACAACAGTGTGCAGCATGAATGTGGACCTCATCTGATGGAGACCTCTCAGAAGGCCAGCATTGCCCAGCATTGGCTCTTTATCACCTCACTAAGTGCTGCTGGAGAAAAGAGTGGATTTCTGAGAAATATGGCTGAATGTTAAGTTTGAGTACAGTACTCACAGGAACCAGATTACTCCACGTGCATGAAATACATTGTATCTGTGGCTTCTTCATGTAATGTTGAAGAAATGCAGCTGTGTAGGTTTGGGACACACTGAAGTGAACAAAGTCACACCAAGTCATTTGCTGTAAGCCACCTCAGAGCATCCAGTATTCAAACACATGCTGCGAAGTCCAGTGGCAATTTTCCCACTGACTCGACCAGAAAACTCTCCCCTGCCCCCACCCCACCCCCATTCTGACACTGCTTGGACAGCTTCTTTGGGGGCGGACTGGGGTACCAGGTCCTGCTGATGGGAACAGACAGGATTCACTTCCCCTCTGGCCCCATTACCTGGGGGCTGAGGTTTAAGGCATATTGCTGATGTCAAGGATCTTAGAATCCACTTGGCGGGGGAGGTCATTAACAAATAAAAACCGTTCAGTGTCCAGACAATCCAACAAAGACTAACTCACCTGTAGGATCAGAACTATCAGCCCTCTCCCCTTCAGAAAAGGACTGTTAAATATCTGCCTGATTAGAGAGGTGGAATAAGTCATTTCTTAACTTTCATTAATAAAAATAGTGTATGGTTTCTTTACAATACAAATATTATGGTCATATATTGTGTACCCCAATAAAGCTTACCTGGGGATCAGAGGACAGTCACCACAAATATGCATGATTTTAATTTTAGCAACAGCCCTGTGTAAATGGGCCATAAAAAATAGTAAGAAATACTTTGTTGCTATTAATAAATTTGGATGTACAGTTGACACAACAGCCCTTGGAGTTTCACATTAGCAATGCTGAGCTGACTTTTTTGTTGGTTGGTTGATTTGAGGGAGGATTTTACCATATGGCCCAGGTTGTCCTTGAAGCTGAGATATCAGACATGTGCCACCATGCCTGGCTTGAACTGTTATAGTTTTGAAAGTGATATGTTTCAATCTTTCCAAAATAAATGAAATGGGTTTGTCAAGTTGGATGTAAATATTAAAGAGGAAATGTTGGTGCTTGACTCGGTTATTGCAAAATTTAAGAAGGCAAGTCTACTTTTTCATCTGCAGTTTGGGGGCTCGGGTTGAGGCTCAGCCTGTGAGCATTTGCCCAACACACACAAAGCCCTGAGTGAGATCTCCAGTGCTGTACCAAGTCAGTGCCATGAACCCGGCACTCCGAAGGTAGAGGCGAAAAAAGTGAGATTCATTGTCAGGTACTCAGTGAGTTTAAGGTCAGCTTGGGATGCCTGAGACCACATCTCAGGAGAAACTACAGTGGTGTGTGGAATGCTGTCTTCTGGCATGCTTTAGCCATCCCACTCTTGAATGCATAGCACCCATGTTTACCTGCACAAGACAGGCAAAAGACTGGACGTGTGGACGTCAGGGGGAAGGGGTTCATGAGGCCTCACCCCTTCCTGAGAATCAATAGGCAGTTAATGGGTTGCTAGGGGAGGGAGAGACAGTTTCTTCAGGGGGTTAGCCACAGGTAATTTGTCCTCGTTTCTATAACAAATCTCCTACCTATGATCCTATAAGCAACCCTAATTAACCTCATTGAGACACAACGAAAGTAAAATTTTGAATTTTATAAAATCTAAATCTTATTAAGTACTCCAGACAAAAATTTACAATCTAAATTAACATATGGTATAAAGGTAAAATTACACTAGGTTTTGAAGAGTTAGTGCAAAAAAGAATGTAATATACCTCATTAGTAATTTTTATGTTGATTACATGTTGAAATGATAGCATTATGGATGTATTGATGTGGTACTATTCTTAAATGCAAATGTATGCACATTAGAAACATTGCCCATTATTAAAGAACACATTAAAATAAAAATACACAGTAAAATAACAATATATGGATTCAAAACTTTTCTTGCTGCTGGGAAAACGTACCTGCCTGAAGTGACTGAGCCAGGGGAGGCTTTGCTTTAGCTGGTAGTTTCGCGTAGTTTCGCGGAGGGAAGGCACACCTGCATTCATGAAGCAAGGAGTGGCCTGTCCCCAGCAGCAGGAGTGTGAGGTCGCTTGCCCACATCAGTTGCAGACCAGGGGCAGAAACAGACTAGGCCTACAGCAAGTCCTATGGCCAGGGCTGCATAGTAAGAACTTGTCTCGAAAGAAAGAAAAAAAGAAAGGAAGGCAGGAAGGCAAGAAGGAAGGAAGGAAGGAAAAAAGGAAGGGAGGGAGGAAAGAAGGAAGGGAGGGAGGAAGGAAGGAAAAGAAAAAAATCAGGCAAAAAATGGGGTCAGGAGATAAACCCTAAGACTCACCTCCCTGTGACCACTTCCCTCAGCCAAGCCCTATCTCTGAAAGGTTCCACAACCTTTCCAAACAGCACCACCACCTTGGGACAGAGTGTTGAAACACAGGAGTCCAAGGGGGCCATTTCATGTTAAACCATAAATGCTGAAAATAAGCAATGTGTTGCCTGTGCTGAGCAGAATAGAGACTGCATTGTCTTTTCTCCACAACTTTCTAACACCCAGCCTGGAGAGCATCGGTCCCTTGTCTACACTAAGAATGGGTGATCTGAGTAAATTTAACCCCAAAGTCTCAATCAAAATGCAACTGAAGGCAGGTGAGATGGCCACCAAGTCCAATAACCTGTGACTAATCCCCAGTCCGTGCATGATGGAAGGAGGGGATCATCTCCCCAGAAAATTGCCCTCTGACCTCCACACACGCACCATGGCACAAGTGCATATGTATGCATAGGCACACTCACACAGAGACACACACACATACACACTAAGAAAATGAATTCTTAATTTTAAAAATCAAAATATACCTGAATTCTTACACTCCATAGTGTTTATTTTCCTTATTGTTTTAGTTTTTGTTGTTGTTAATCTTTATTTTTATGTATGTTGTATTGTGCTGGTGTTTTGCCTGTATGTATGTCTGTGTAAGGGTGTCAGAGCCCCTGGAGCTGGAGTTATAGACAGTCTTGAGCTGCCATGTGGGTGCTGGGAATTGAACCTGGGTCCTCTGGAAGAGCAGCCAGTGCTCTTAACCACTGAGCCATCTCTCCAGCCCCTATTGTTTTGTTTTGTGACTTACCAAAACAGGCAAGTATCGTTTATAGTGGAGTTAGAGTAGACTATAGAAATACAAATAATGAAAGAAAAAAATTATTCATCGAACATAGAACTAGACCATACACTATTTTGACTACAGAATTCGGTGTCCTGAGATACCAGTTCCAGGTAGCCACTGCTAGTGAATCTTGGGCTAGTGTGTATGGCCAGAGGCAGCTTCGACCCTTGCCAGTGTCTGGTGCAGTCACTCGACAGCTTGGCAACAGCCGGAAGTTTTCCTATGCACTGACTTTCTCAGGTGGTGGGAAGACTAACATATGGAGTCACCATTTTTCCTGCTGCTAGGACAACTCTTGAACTAAAAAATGAACTAAGTTTCATGTCACCTGATGGGTGAGCAGACATATGCAGAAAGCTACCTTAGCCAGCACCTGTCTGTGGCTGATGCCAAAACAGAAAAGAAAAATAATCCCCCATACCGTCCTTCCTCCTCCACTGTAATCTAGTTTAGCTAGATTCCTGAGGGCTGGATCTCAAGACTACATCTCCCAGACTCCTTTGCCTCTAACAGGCTGAATCAAATTCTCCAAATAAAGTTCTCCCCTTAAAGGGAGAGTCAGGTGCTCCCTTTACCTTTGTCCCCTCCTGCTGGCTAGGACAAGGACATGGTAGTAGAAATCCTATGATACACATAGGAGTAACATACAAGGGACTGTGAGGACACCAGAAAAAAAAGGATTTGGACCCTGATGACTTTATGTGGCAGAACCACATCTCACATAAATAGGAAACATGCCTTCCTTGGTTAAGCCATGGCATTCAATCTTTCACACACAAGTGAAACCGCATCCTAAGAGTGATCTCGTAGAAGCTGGCTGCCCCACCCCACCCCCTTCATCAGTGGACAGTGGAAGCATAATGAGGGTGTGAGCCCCTGGGGAAGGCCCTTCGGAGAAGGTGATAGGTGAGCTGGAGTTCAGGTGATGCAGCCCTCAGACAACACAAATTTAAGAGAGTTTTTGCATACACACAAGGACACACACAAGGCCCCAGCAGGGTGTGGGAAGGTGGAGGAATTCCTGGGAATCAGAAAGAAGCTCAGTGAGGGAAGTGTGAAGGTGTGTGGCACCAGGCTGGGAGGCTCTGCCTACAAGAAACAGACCCAGCATTTGATGAGACAAGCAAAAGAAACAGCCGTCTCCTGAACATCGGCAGGTGGACAGGACATCTTGGAAAGCTGACTTGAAATCCCCATGGTGTAGCCAAATTCTTGCCCATCCCTTCCCTCATTTTCTACTGAGAGAAGTATGGTTCCACTTGAGCTTTACTCCTGGTTATAAGGCAGCTAGGGGAGGCAGGCATCCTCATTCCCTTCCAGAGGAAGGGAGAAATCTTGGCTATCTGAAGAGTGAGGAGGAATTTTCAGAAACGTCTAGAAAACCTCAGATGTCATCTGCCACAATTGGGTCCCCAGTCTTAGGCAAGGGAAACCCTGAACCTCAGCCTACTGGGGTCTTTATCCAAGCATTTGCTTCCTCTGACTTCTGTTCCACAGTAAGAGATGGGAGACGTGGGTATAGTGAAGTCAACCTCAACACACCCCAACAATCACTGACAGGGATGGTCCAGAATTTTGAAGTGATTCCAGCCAGGTGGCAGCTCCTTCTGGGACCACGGGGGGTTTTTGCAGGGGTCGGGGGGGAGTGTTTGGTTTTTTGTTTTGTTTTGTTTTGTTTTGTTTTTACTGAGCGTCTTAATCTTTTACCTACTTTTCTTCCTTATGTTCCATTTCAGCTGAAAATGTCAGCTCTGGCAGGGAGGGGGGGAGGGGCTGAGAATGCCGTGGGTAAGCACAGTAGCCCCTCCTGAGGCTCCGGGGAGGCTAGGCGCTCTCCTAGAGGTAATGTCAAAGGTTAAATACAGGCCAAAATAACATCGCTCACAATTACAGTTGTTCATTCGTCTGCTTAAAATGGGGAGTAAAGGTCATGAATCAAATCAAACCAGCACATTAAGTCCAGACTCACCTGCCTCCGGTCACCCCATCCCTTTGTTAGTACGATAAAAAACCATGCCTGTTCCATTAATTAGAAGACCAGGACTCTGCAGACAGTGACAATGGAGACACCAGGTGAGGGTCAGGCAGCCCTCAGGTTAATTGCTCTGTGGAAGCCACCGGCTCTGGAGCTCTGAGTAGAGGTGGCCCTGCTGCCAGGTCTCTGCCACATCGGAGGAAGCTCCCCTCAGTTTGATACAAAGAGAAAAAAGTAATAAAGTATGCTTCCCCGCAAGCCAAGCCAGTTTAGTGTGGAACACTATGCTCCATCCAGAGAATGGCTCTCGTGCAGGAGAAAGAGGCCTTGGGTTTCCAAAGGGGTGGTTGGTGGAGGCAAGTTTATGTTCTAACCTCCTCTTTGTTTGAATAAATAAAAGTCAGCAACAATGCCAGTGTCCTATACTGTATGTTCTGACCCCACACCATCAGAGTCACCAACCAGATCATCCAGAGATATAGGGGAGACCTCATCTGTGTCCCTTGCCTCTGTTCCCTGGAGGACACAGACCCTGAATGTTATGTAGTCCTCTATAACTAAAATAAGATTGACCTGCAGGCCAGTTCCACACTCCGCCCTTCTCAGGATCAGCTACATCTACATCCGGGACCCAAGTCTTTTCTGTCCATCCCTTCCTCCACCTTCATTGTCTGCTCCCTACCACTGCAAGTCTCAGCATCTTCTTCTTGAGACCCGGAGCCCTGCTGTATCCAACTGAGTCTGGGGCAGGTGTCCGTGTCAGGGGTGTCCTTATTACCTTCCCTGGCCAGTTTCTCTGCCCCAAGGGAGTGCTCCTTGCCCATTCTGTTGCTCTAACTCTACCCCAGGTCCTTTGCCTGTCCAGCTCTGATTTGGCTCTCAAGACAAATCCCACTCCTGCCCCTTCTTTCCACCATTCTTTGAAGCCTAATGTCCCCAGCCACACTAATCCCATGGAGAATCAACTTCAGTTCCATTCTGCTTCCGGTGCAGCTGAGGGCCCTGTGTAGACGCAGTGCCTCTGTTTTAAAAACAACCCTCGTGGAGGCTGGGGAGATGGTTCAGTCGAATGCTTGTTGTGTGAAGATGAGGACCCACCTTCAGATCAACCCACTGCGGTGCTGGGCATGGTCGCACATACCTGTAATGCGGGCACTGAAGGTACAGGGATAAGAGGACCCCTGAAGCTTTCTGAACCACCAGTCAAGAAAATTGGTGAGCTCCAGGTTCAGTGAGACTTTGTCTCAAAAAAATAAGATGTGGGGTGTTAGGTCTCTAAGAAACCTGGGACAAATGGCTAACTGAGGAGCCCATTTAACATATCAAAGTAGACTCTGGCCACCAGTCTCTCCTTACCCATAAGTACTGGTTACAGAGTCATCCCAGCAGGCATACCCAGCCCCCTACCCTCAATCTCTCCAGCCCCTGAGTTTCGCTTCCCTTCCTCCACCTTCTCTTCCCCCACCTTCTCTTCCCTCTATAACTCAGCCATTTTGACTACACGCTCTCTTGGTTCTCTTGGTCTCTTGGCTTCTCTCTTAGCCTCTTAGTGCTCTTGGCCTCTTGGCTCCATCTCTCTTGGCCTCCTCCTCTCTTCTCTTCTCTTCCTCTCTCATCCTCCCACCCTGTCCCCCCACACACACCCACACACACACGGCCAGGTTCAGTCTGCTGGTCATGTTCAGTCTCGACCCTTCCAGATAGCTCTGGCTATTTTCTCCCTCATATCTACACTAAACCTTCTCCTCAACCATACCTAGGAGCAGTCATGTCCTCATTTTTTTCATACAGGGAAGGATAAGGAAGACACCCAACATCGGCCTCTGGCCTCCACACCTACACAGGCACCTGCTCACAAGTGCATACACACATTAACCCGCACACACATACATGCACCTGCACTCACGTGTGCATACACACACTAACATACACACATACAAACGCAATCAGTGCTTGTAATTCAAGGGCACTGCAGTGAATGTGCTCAGTGATCCCTGTCAGGGTCAAGGTAACACACACACAGATCCTGGACTTCCTGTTTCCTGTGACACCTGTCACCTGTCAGGTACCCATCATGTCCATGCACTGGGAACCTCGAATCTTTATTAACACGAGTTTCACACCTGGCAAACAAAGGCTTTTCTTGACAGCACATCTGTAAACCTGGAGACAAAGGGGTCTCCAGCTGTGCGATCAGTGTGAACACCCACCAGGAGTCACTGAAACCACAACCAGCACTGACACAAACTTGAGAGTTGAAAGAGTGTCAGGGAACAACCACCAAGCCAGTCAGATTTCCAGAAAACGGCCACGTGTACCTCTCTAAGCGGCAGCCACGCCCTTGAGATTGAACGTGGTTTGAGCTGAGCAGATAGTGGGTAGATGGCAGAGGCGATGATAAGATTCCAAGAGCAACCCACATGCTCCTCATCTGCAGAACTCACGCAGGAGATGCAGACAGAGATACTGAGTCCCTGCTAATCCCTGGCCTGTCTGCTGTAGCAGATGCCAGCTCTGTCCTCCAACCTGGACTATTCCAGAAAAAGACCGTAGTTTCAACAGAACCTCAACAATATCCATCCTCTTACCTAACACAAGAAATGCCATTTCGTCTTGAAAAATGTTAATCTACCTTTTAAAAAGTATGGTAAGTATTAATATACCTTTCATCTATATTCCTCAATTGCTAACACTTAGACCCCACCCTCTGTTTTATTACATTATTTATTTAGAGTGTGTGTGTGCACGCGCGCATGCGTGCGTGCCTGTGTGATTCTCTTTTCCCACCATGTGAGTCCAGGGAATTGAAAACAGGTCTTCAGGCTCAGCTGGGGGCACCTTAACCTGATAAGCCACCTCACTGCCTAACCCAGACCCGCTTTTTTTTTTTCTGAGCTCATCGAAAATAAGTTGCAGAATCATGACCCATCACCCCTAAATGCCTCAGTATTGATCTGTATAAGAACAGAGACATTCTTTGGTGTAACCACACTGTAATCACCAAACTCAGAAAATTTCACTTCGACATAATACCGTTATCATCGAGCCTATTCACAGATTCCCTGCTGTCCCAAGAAAGTCCTTCAGAGCAACATTTTTCTGTCTCAGGATCCAGCCTGCGAGAACATATCATATTAGCTGTCAGAACTCCAGTTTCCGTCCGTCTGGACCAGATCCTCTGCCTGTCTATCTCTCTTGGCACCAGCAGCTCTAAGGAGGACAGGCTAGTTGTTTCTCAGTATGTCCCCCGGCTGGAATTTGTTTTGTTAGTCATTTGACTGAGGTGCCCCCCCACCACCACCCCCCTACACATGTTAACTCACCCCCCGTGGGGGACGTCAGCTCTAATGCTAATCTTCTACCAAACAATTGCGCTACAAAGGTGCATTTCTCAAAAGCTTGTAAGATTGACTAACATAGATGGAAACACCCTAAGTCCTCCATTCAAAGAAGGGATTAACACAAAGTCTGATGAAGCCCAATCTCTGGCATCGTGGAGTGGCCAAGGGGAGAGGATGCAACCCAACACCTGTGTGTAAAGCAGCTGCCTCTCATCCTCCGTGGAAAAGAGCAGGGAGTGGGTGAAGTCATAAGCTTGCCATAGCACAGAGCAAATTTAAGGCTCCTAGCTGAGCCAGCGAGGGACCAAACACCTTGTTCCAAAGACAATGGTTGAAAAGGGCGCAAAGGTCGCCAGACTCAAAGAGGGTCCCTGGTGCCAACCCCGAAGGCTTTAAGGAGGCTTGAAGTGGGCATGCGTGTAAGGAGGCACGTGCAACTGAGGCTTCTGCCAAAACCACAAAGGCAACCATAACCTTCCACAGAACTATTTCCACAGGGTGTCTTCCTGATAACTCCATGACCTTGGCCTGACACCAGCTTTGCCATTGATCCTTGTAGTCCAGGGTGACCGAGTAAAAATAACTTCTGACTTCTTCATTTAGCCTTTAAAAACATCCCCCACCCCCGCTCCCCGACCCGCCTCAGCCTCCTTGAATACACACGTAGGTCATGGAGGCACACAATGCTCTCCTGAATAAACTCACTGCTGTCTCTAAGATGTCTATTTGTTTTTTAGATTTCGCCAAAGGGGACAAAAGGCACATGACCTGAACCAGAGCGATCGAGCCAAGGAGGAAAAGGGGCAAATGAGCAGTAAACTGCAGAAAGGAATAAAGGGAAAAAAAGATTCTCAACCTCTTCAAGAGTCAGGGACATACACTTTAAAATAACGAATGCTTGACTAATGAGAGAGGCAAACTTCTGGAATATTCAAGTGCAGCAATGTGGCAAGAACATGAACTCTTACAGCTCTGAAAAGGAGTCCTGTTGGACATGGCAACTTATGTCTGTCATCTCAACACTTGGGATGCTGAAGCAGGGGAATGCCGTGAGTTGATTCCCAGGTCATTCCGGTCTACAGAGGGAGACTTGTCGAAGGAGGAGGAGAAGGACGAGAGGGGAAGAAGGGGAGGAGGAAGAACAGGAGGAGGACCCTAGAAGAAACTTGAAACATTTCTAAAAGCTTAAGTATCAACACATCATTTGAATCACACCCGGAGAGCAAGAAAGATGCTGGAAGGATTGGGAGATGGCTCAGTGGAGGAAGGCGTTTACCACAAAGCCTGACAATCGGAGTCTGATCCCAGTGCTAGAAGAAAACCAAGGTTTTCCTCTGACTTCCACATACGCACATGGACCCCTCTCACATACACACGGAATAAGCCAATCAATGCAAAAGAAAATTCAAAGCAAGGACGGCAGGTAAAAAATATCTCCCTAACAAAAGCTAAAGAATTGTTTTCTCTATCCAGGTGACATTTAAACTTGTCAGGTGACATTTAAACTTGTCAGAGACACCCTTTCACGTAACTGGTCTCAGTCATCTGGGAAGTTTTGCCTTTCCTAGAAAAGCCATTTGGTTTCCAAGGCATGTTGGCCTCCATAGGGCAACTCACGGATTCAGAGAGCTCCCACTATGCATCTGTGCTTGTCGAGAACTTTGACCATGACCACACCACACCCCTCTGTATCCTAAGGCCCCGCCCCCTTCCCCCCTCCCCCAGGTCTTGTGGAATCAGGTTAAGGCCCAATGTGAAGCCTCTTCCTTGTCCTAAAATCAGAGGAAGCTTCCAACTGCCTTTACCTATTAAGATGCTTATCCCCAGGCTAGGGATATAAGTTGGTAGAATTTGCCTAGCATACATGAAGCCCTAGGTTTATCCCCGCACTGCACAAACCAGGCTTAGTGACACAAACCTGTAATCCCAGCACTGGAGAGGTAGAGGCAGGAGGATCAGAAGATCAAGATTATTCTCCCCTTGTATATAGTAAATTCAAGGCCAATCAATACACTCATGGCTACATGAGACCCTGTTTTAAAAGATGAGAGAGAGAGAGAGAGAGAGAGAGAGAGAGAGAGAGAGAGAGAGAGAGAGAACTTTGCTTTTATTTCTCTGCAAACCCACCTGCCTTTAGTTCCTTTCTCAGTTAAAGTCCAGATGTGGAGACCCAGGTTATCACTGTTTTCCAGGCCACACCACGGCTGCCAGTAACACTTCTTTATTTGAGTGATGGAAGCAACCTAGGTTGACTTGGGAGTAGGGAATGTGTTCTTTATTTTGGCACCACCCAATCCAAACTTCCAACCTTCCAACGTGTGGAAATTACAGGTCCTCAGTCAAGGTTTGAAGAATGAATAGAGAGACAAAAGGATGGATGGACTGGTGAGTGGGTAGATAGATTTGAGAGTAGATGAATAGAAGATTGATGGGTATATAGAGGGTTCAGATGGGTGGATAGATGGTGTGGGGGTGAGGGGGGATGTATACACCTAAGTAGATCAATAATGAGTGAAGAGGTGAGTGAATGAATGAGTGAACAATTATATAAGCAAATAAATGAGTAGTTTGGTACATGAGTGGGTAGCTGTGTAGGTGAATGAAGGAATGATGGATAAGAGCATGGCTGGAGAACAGACAGGTGTGTTTGACAGCTAGATGGATAAGTGGGTAGGTGGAGAGGTACATGTATGGGTGATAAGTAAATGAATTGGTGGATGGGTGAATAAGTGAATGTGTAGATGAATAAATAGATTAAAGGATGGATGGGTGGATAGATAACTCACTGAAAAATGTGAGTAAAAGTCTCCAGTCACATAACACTCAAGAAGGCCAGAACAAGGATGTCCTCCTTTCCCATATCCAATTAGATTAAACAGTGAGCCACTTCAAAGCCCTCCTAGGGCATGGCCAAGCTATTGTGTTACTCCTTTTCCCAAGGTCTAGGCCACTGTCTTGGGTTTGTAAAGAACATCTGGTATACCCAGGGCCAAGCCCCTGCTTTGAGCAGCCCAGGCTGGCCCAACACATCTTGCTGATCTCTATCCATTACAGGAGCAAGACAGCTAAGACCCACCTGTTGGATAAATGAAAAGATTGAACAACACACAAAAAATTAATCACCCCAATTCTACCATCCAGAAACAGAGGAAGAGTTACCAATTTTGTGTGTAATTTCCCATTATTTTTAATTAGCAAATACGTATTTTGAATACAAAATGGATCACATTGATTATATATGTATCACTTTATATCAGTTTTTTCCCTCATGACAGCATAATAATTTCTTTACTTAATATTCCCCAGAAACACAACATCCCATTACAGAAACGCACCGTGATTTATCTCACTCACCCCTTTACATTATTTTCAATGCTTATTGTTCAAAGCTCTGCTGTGATGGACTTTACAGCTCTATTTTTAGACACACAGGGTCATTTCCTCAGAAGAAATCCCTGTTGTAGAACAGCCCCATTAAAAGGCTGTACAGAAGCAGGAGGCTCTTCTTGAGATGTGCCAGATTGTCCCTGGGAAAAGCTGTGGTAATTCACACTCCTGCAGCGGCGGCGGAGTGAGAGCCCGTGCAGCTGCCACACTAACCTGTGCTGGTTTTAAAACAAACACGGAAGCAGGCTGTGGAGGAGACGAGCTCTTTTTCAAGCCTTGCAAACCCCTTCAGGCTGCCCAGTTTCAACCACCCCATTTGCTGCTGCACTGCTTGGGTGGGAGGGGTCGTTTTTAGAAAGTACCAGAATCACATGCTAGAAGACCTGTTTGGTGCCTCATTCAGAAGAACAATGGAGCGCAGGCTGATCCCTGGCTCAGCAGTTAAGAGTGCTTTCTGCTCTTCCAGAAGACCCAGTTTGGTTCCCAGAACCCACATCAGACAGCTCACAACAGCCTGAAACTCCAGTTCTGGGGGTCCAACGCTCTTTCCTGGCCTCCATGGTACCTGCACACATATGATGCACATACAGACATGAAGGCATATACAGACACATTAATGAAAATAAATATTGTTTAAAAGAACAGTGTCAGGGGTCTGGGACATCAGTTGCTCTTCCAGTGAAGTGCTTGTTAGGCAAGTTGAGATCTCCAGCGTCCACTTCAAAAGCATGGCATGATGGGGTGTGCCTACGATCCCAGAGGTGGGATGGAGAGGTGGGACGGGTGGGTGATTGGGGCTTGCTGGCCAGCTAGTCTCACCAAATTAGTGAGATCCAGGATCAATGAGAGATTCTCTCAAAAAAAAAAGAAAGGAAGGAAGGAAGGAAGGAAGGAAGGAAGGAAGGAAGGAAGGAAGGAAGGAAGAGAGAATGTGGGCTGGAGAGATGGCTCAGCAGTTAAAAGCACTTGCTGCTTTTGCAGAGGACTGCAGTTTAGTTCCCAGCACCCACATCAGACAGCTCAGGACCATGTGTAACTCCTGCTCCGGGATCAGACTCAGTCTTCTGGCCTTTGTGGACAGGCGCCTGTACGTGCACCTGTTTACAAGGGGTGCGGTAGGAGGCATAAAACCAAAGACAAATCTTGAAAGGACTGCACCCCTGCACCCATTAACCATTCCCTTCCCACCCTTCCCTCCTCCCTCATATCCCTCTCAGTATCTGGTAACCACTGCTGCAGTATCGCCTTTGAAATCAGCTTTTTAAAGATTCCCCGGCCAGGGAAGAATCTTTTTCTTCCTGTATCTCACTGACTCCACTTCACATACTATCCTCCAATCCCACCCATGGCCCTGCAAAGCCCAGGCTTCCATTCTTCACAGCTGCATGGTTTTCCATTGTGTGTGTAGACTGCATTTCATTTATCCATCCATCTGGGCATGGACACACACTTAGGTTTACTCTACATGTTAGCTGATGCCTGTGCCTTTGCGCTAATAAATGAAATCCATCATGACAACAGGTGTTTCCCCAGTGAAGACAACCGAGAGAGTAGACACAATGGGAGAAGGCTGCCCACCTAGTATTCCGCTTTCCGGAAACAGCCAATAATGCCTTGGCGTGCTTCCCCTCCGGTCCCAATTCCTTCTCTGTGGTTGTCACAGTGATAGAACAGTGGGATCCTGCTTGTTTCCTTGCTTGCCAACACACTGTACTTTTTTTTAATCTTGTTACAAACTCCTGGGAAACTTAATTATAACAAGTGTTTCCTCTTCCTTCAAGTGGGTGGAACATAGCCGAGCCACATCCCTGAGAGAGTAGTAAGCTACATTCATAGAGATTAATCAAATTGAGAAGCCAGACATGGCGGCTCATGCCTGCAATCCCAGGACAAGAGAGGCTGAGGCAGGAGAATTGTCATGAGATGAAGGCAAGCGTAGTGGCCACAGGGTGAGACCCTGTCTCAAAACACACACACACACACACACACACACACACACACACACACACACACACACACACAAAATACATGAAAACCAGGCCTAGGAACATAGATCAGTGGTAAAGTATGCACAAGGTCTTGGGTTCCATTCCCAGCATTGAAAAATAAATAAATGATTTTTAAAATAATATAACAATAAGCAACATTGTGCTAGAATGTCAGTACATGTCCGTTAGTGCTTTGCCTTAACACACGTGACCTTCACGACCAGTTCATTTAGAAGACAATTAGGTGCATATAGACAATGATATCCACCCACCTCCCACCGTAAGCCATGCAGGGACAGCTATACCTCTTCTGGCCAAAGCAGTAGCTTGGTATCTGGGCGTTTTCAGCAGGACAATTCCAGAAGTACAGAAATCAATGCTGCAGCGTCCCATTACTGAGAAGGGATGGTCCCAGTAGTGCTCAGAGCACAGCTACCAGAAGGATGGGCTATGGCTTCCACAAGACCTTGGACAGAGGCAGTCAAAGAAAACACAAAATGCTGTCTTGTGTTTACAGCACCATTTCTGTTCATCCATGTCTGGCGATTTTGACTTTCCTATCACCAGCCTCACTACTGAGAATAGCCTTTGGGGCCGAGTGCAGAACTTTCAATCTGTGCCTCCTCTACAAGTGTACCCACCTACAGGGCCAAAGCCCACAGTGAAGGGGGGTGGGTTGCCCCTATAAAGACCCTTTCCTAATCACCTTGGCCTTGAGGTCTCATGTAGCCCAGGTTGGCCTCAAACTCACTATGTAATCAAAGACAACCTTGAACATCTGATTCTCTTTCCTCCACTTCTCAAGTGCTGGAACTATAGGTGTGCACTCCCACACCCAGCTTATGCAGGTTATGGGGACTGAACCCAGGGCTTCACGCTTGCTTAGGAAGACAGTTTTCCAAGTGAGGCAAAACCACAGCCACTACCCATTGCTTTTCATGAGAAAAAGTTCAAATTGTTCGTGCTGAGGTGCTGGGAGAGCTGACTTAGTCAAGTGATTGTTGTACAAGCTTGAGCCTGGATCCCCAGACCCATGTGAAAGCCGAGCACCGCAGCACATACCTGTAACCCAGCTCTGAGGAGACAAGTGGATCCCTGGAACTTGCTGACCAGCCAGTCTAACCAAAGGTGAGGTCTGGATTCAGTGAGGGATGCTGTCTCAAAAACGAAGGTGGAAAGCAACTGAGGGCAGCCTAGACATTAACCTCTAGCCTCCACATGTGCACACACCTACACACCTGCACACACACACCTACACACACACACACACCTATACACACACACCTACATACCTACACACCTGCACACACACACCTACACACACACACACCTACATACCTACACACACACACCTACATACCTACACACACACACACACACCTACACACACACACCTATACACACACACACCTACATACCTACACACACACATACCTACATACCTACACACACACCTACACACACACCTACATACCTACACACACACACACACGCCTACACACACACCTACATACCTACACACACACACTTACACACACACCTACACACCTACACACACACACACACACGCCTACACACACACCTACATACCTACACACACACACTTACACACACACCTACACACACACCTACATACCTACACACACACACCTACACACACACACCTACATACCTACACACACACACCTACACACACACCTACATACCTACACACACACACCTACACACACACCTACATACCTACACACACACACACCTATACACACACCTACACACACACACCTACATACCTACACACACACTTACACACACACACACCTACACACACACACCTACACAACACATACAAAGTACAAAGGTGGACATACTTGCAAATGACTAACTGGCATATGAAAAAAATGGCCAACCTCATTAATAATCCAAACAAAAATACTAAGATAGTAACGTATTGCTTTTTCACATCAACCTGGGCAATAAACCCTCTCAGTAGAGTGTTTTCACTACTTTAGCATCAACTTCCTTTCTATAAATGGATTAAGGAATGATTCATATGGGCACTGGGCAGCAAGGCCTGAAGCTCTCTCGGGTGTAATATCTTCACTGTGAGGTGCAGGCCCCAAGAGAGGAGAAGATGAATGGATTACAGGTCATGTCTGCCCCTAGAGTCCAGAAGAGGACTGAGTCCACACATAGGAAGGACAAGGAAGGTTTTAGGAGCCGGCCACTCTGGAAGGCAACATGGGCAAGGTATAGGGTGGGCATGCCTGGGCACACTGCAGGAACAGGTCTGAGAGATGGGGGCACTCCTGGTTTTCTCCCTGAGCTCATTATGCCTTGTCCTAGCTGTCAGGGATCTGTCACAGCAGAACACCTCTGTGAAGTGAAATGGGACCCCTGAGCTGGTACAGGGACAGCAGAGGTACCTCCTGAGTGCACCAGTCATGGAAACCAAATACAGAAAAGGCTTACCTGGGTACTCTGAGGCTCACAAAGGGAGTGATAAACAAATGAATAGATTTATACAATGTGGTCTACCCATAGGGTGGAAATAAATCAGCCAATAAAGGGAATGAAGCTCTGACACATGCTCCAACACAGATGAAACCTGAAGACAGTTTGCTAAGTGAAATAAGCCAGGCACAATGAACAAATACTGTATAATTCCACTTATGGGAGGTTCCTACAACAGGCAAATCTTACAGAAGAGGAGGGAGAGAAGGAGATGAGGGGTGTGCATATCTATAACCCCAGCCTTTGGGAGGCTGAGGCAGGATGGTAAATTCAAGGCTAGCCTGCGCTACATAGCAAGACCCTGCCAATGACAGACAGACAGACAGACAGATAGATATTGTCAGAGCTTAGGGAAAGAAAATGGGAAGCTTTTGCTTAAAAAGGTACAAAGTTAATGGACTACAGTGGTTGGTGGTCCCATGACATTGTAGCCATAGCAATAGTACATGATATTGCAAATGTAATCAGTGCCACTGAAACGCATCTTAAAAATGATCAAAATGGCAAATGTCACATGTGTGCAAGTGTATGTATACACAGACATTCAGATATACATCCAGTCTTGGTCCCAAAAAATATAATCCTGAATGTTGGAATCTGAAAGCTCAAAGTATGCAACGTTTAAAAACCTACAGTTGGGGTCAGCGATATGGCTCAGTGGGTGAAGATGCTTGCCAAAAAGTCTGATTCCCCAGAACCCAACTCCTTTTAAGGAGAGAACTGACACTTGCAAGTTGTCCTCTGACCTACACTGTGACATGCACACATATGCACACTTACACACAAATTAAATGTAACTTTTAAATCCTAAATTCTAAAGTCCCAAAAATTGCAATTCTGAAAGCCAGAAACATTAAAATACTGACCATCAGCTGCACATGGCGATTAATGATTGCCCCGCTGGCTGCCTCCTGCAGTGTACTCAGTTTTAGAAAGGGGAGCGGCTGGAGGGGGGTTCAGGAGTTAAGAGTGCTGGCTGCTCTTGCAGAGGACGCAGGTTTGATTCCAGCACCCACATGGCATCTCACAACAGTCTGTACTCCAGTTCCAGTCCCAGCGCCCTCTTCCGACCTCCGTAGCACCAGGCACACACATGGTGTACAGGACATACGTGCAGGCCAAATGCTCATAAACATAAAGTAATAAATCTTTTAAAACATTTTACAAAAACACACCAAAGCTGTGCTCCAATTCTGTATTTCAGAATTACGATCAGCACTACAGTGGATGTTAGTACATCTTTACTTTATATACCTATGTAAAGATGAAACTGTAGCAAAAGAAGTTAGTTCAGCGGCTGGGGGCGTGGCTCAGTTCAAAGTGCTTGCCTGGTGTACACAAAGCCCTCAATCCCATCCTCAGCACACTAAACGGGGCATGGTGCTATAATCCCAGCACTCAGAAAGTGGAGGCAGGAGGACCAGGAGTTTCCAATCACCCTCAGGTACACAGAGTTCAGGGCCAGCCTGGGATACCTGAGACCATATCTCAAGAAAACTAAAAATAGAGGTTTGGGATTTAGCTCAATGGTAGAGCACTTGCGTAGCAAGCGCAGGGCCCTGGGTTCGGTCCTCAGCTCTAACAAGAGGGAAAAAAAAAGAAAACAAAACAAAAAATAAAAATAAACAAAGCTGGTTCAAACATATTCTCTAATCAGTTGTCATATTTACCATTTACATTGTGTGCTGGATAATTTTATGTCAATTTGACATAAGACTAAAAGTCATCTGAGAAGAAGGAGCCTCATTTAAGAAAACGTCTCCATAGCTGAGAGGTGGTGGTGCACGCCTTTATTCCTAGCTCTCAGAGGCAAAAGCAGGCAGATCTCTGTGAGTTCGAGGCCAGCCTGGTCTGCAGAGCTAGTTCCAGGACAAATAAGGCTAAAAAAGAAAATGTCTCTATGAGATCAGGCTGTAGGCAAGTCTGTAGGGCATTTTCTTAACCAATGATGGGCGTGGGAGGGCCCGGCCCATAGTGGGTGGTGCCGTCCCTGGGTTGCTGGTCCTGGGTTCTATAAGAAAGCAGGCTGAGCAAACCATGGGAAACAAGCCAGTAGACAGCACCTCTCCATGGCCTCTGCATCAGCTCCTGCCTCCAGGTTCCTGCTCTGAGTTCCTGTCCTGACTTCTTTAAGTGATGAACAGCAATGCTGAAGTGGAAGCCAAATAAACCCTTTCCTCCTAAAGTTGCTTTTGGTCTTAAGAGTTTCATCACAGCAATAATACAATAATATTCATCACAGCAATAATAAAATAAGACACATTGATACCCATTTGTTGGAATAAAGGAAAATAAAAGTGAGTAGACAGCAACTTAAGAAAATGCCTTACCAAAACAGTATTAATGCACAGGCGACTTCTTTTGTTTTACAGTCTTTTTCAACCTGAAATTCCTCTTTATGGTATTCATCACCCGTTGTAACAATGTATTTATTTTTATGACTGCAGAGCTTGACCCTGTCGCTTCCCTCTGGATGACAATCGGCAGGAAGGGCAGCCGGTTCACCTCTGCTCTCTTCATTTCATCCATAATAAGCCTTGACCCCTGTGCAGGCTCTCCAAGAAATATGCTATAAATGAGTCGAAATCGTTTTTATAAACATGCAGTGTATAACGCTGTCCTCCTACGTCGGCGTTGCTTTTTACAAGTCTCTCTGCTGCGCATTTCCTCTTTCATTGCCGAGCATCTCGTCAATATGAGGGATGTGAATTGTGTAAAGACTTCTGGAGAGTTTTAAATTCATTTTATGCATGTATTGCAAATTGGAGTCTGAGGAAATGCATTATCGCCCTCACAAACTTGGACTTTGTGGGTAGGTATTGTGCACATGCATAAAAATTGTTCCAATCCTCAGTGAATGAAGGTGTATCCTTCTGTGTGCCTGCATTTGTGAGAGAGAAAATCTCCCAAGGTCTCAGCTCTTTTGGGCACCTGTGTGTGCAGTGCTGACACGTGGTGGGTTTTGTGGAATCTCTTCAAAGACTTAGGTTGCCTTTTGTTATATTTCAGACAATGACAGTTATAATGCTGGGTGCACCCAGTACCACAAACAGTGACATTCATTTAGACCTTCTGCTTTTGACCTTTGTCCCCATGAACACAGTTCATCGGCTCAGAACTGGTGCACCCACGCAAGTGTTAGTATGTCTGGTACTCACTGCTGCAAAAATATATGCCATGATTTACCTGCCTGCTATGGTAAGTGGCTCATGAAATATTGTTTTGATATTCTTCCCAAATCTAATTTTCAAAATGTGAATAAAAGTCTTTTTCAAACAATTAAATTATTTCTTCCAGAATTTATTGTCAGGATCTTAAATTTTCAAGATTTTGATATTTGAGATTATGGTGTCTGAAATTGTGTCTTCCAAGGTTATGGCCCAAACCAAGGTAGGTAGGTAGGTAGACAGATAGATGATAGATAGATAGATAGACAGACAGCTAGATAGTTGACATATTAGATAGACAAGATTGATTGATTGATGGGGTAGAGAAATGACAGATTGGAGAGGAGAGAGAGATTATGGATTGATCTATAGGAAGAGAGAGAGCAATATTTTAAGAGACTGAAAAAATGGTTCAGCTGCTCTTCCAGAGGGCCCAAGTTTGGTTCCCAGCATCCACATGGCAGCTCACAACTGCCTGTGACTCCAGCTACAAGGGATCCAATGTCCCCTTCTGGCTTCCACAAGTACACATGTGGCATACATTCACACAGATAGACAGACAGACACATGCACATGTGCGCTCATGCACACACACACACACAATATAAAAATATATTTATATATTTTTAAATGTTTAATATAAATAAAAACTTAAATAATTTATTATTTTTATTGTGTATTTCATGGCTCAGTGGTAGAGTGCTCTCCCGGCACAAGAAGAGCAAAGCCCAGGGTTTGATCCCCAGCAAGATAAACAATCCTTTTAGTACAAAGACAACTATAGACCAGCAAGGGACATCTTGATGGGCATCCTGGCTCCCTTCGGGACTCCCACTGCTCTGATGTGGTGCCTTTCCTATCTGGTGCCCATCAGGGACCAGGGTCGTTCCTGCCATCCCAGAAGACCTTCTCTCTCCTCCCATTGCTTCTCTGGTTTCTTTTTGTTTATCACTTGATTAAACATAAACTCACTGCTGTTTACTGAAAAAAAAAATGGATGCACAAGATGTACAGTTCTTAAATTCTGTCCTGACACATTGTACACTCCTGCGCTCTTCTGGGCTGAGGGCTGGTCCTCTTGTCTGGGTCATTTCCTTGAAATGCCACTATTGTCTCCTGACCTCCTAGCTTCTGAGATGATCCATCGGTTTTCTAAGCTTTTTATTTTTCGGCTCTTGGTCTTCTTGTTCAATTGCTGTGAGATTCTCTGACTTTTTTTCTGTTCCTTATTCTGGGCTTTGCACTACCAGAAGACTTTCAGGCTGGGCATGGCAATGCACACACTTTTACTCCCAGCACTCGGGAGCGAGAGGCAGGCAGATCTCTGAGCTTGAAGCCAGCCTGGTCTACAGAGTGAGTTCCAGGACAGCCAGGACAACACAGAAAAACCCTGTCTCAAAAAAAAAAAAAAATTCTCTAAAAGACTTCCAAGCTCTCAGTGATCTTTGGGGTTGGAATGGGGGCAGTGAACTAATGTAAAATGGGTTCCTGGATGATTTGGATAGAAGCATTTGCCTAAGGCATGAACTGAAAACATCTAGTCCCGCTCTGTGGCTTAGTTTTTTTTTTTTTTATTCTCTAAATGACATCTTTTAAGGAACAGAAATGCTAGATTTTAATGAGCCACCAATAATTAATCTTTTATGTTATAATTAGTGCCTTTTGTGTCTTATTTTAGGAAATCTCTGGGGGTCGAAGAGATGGCTCAGCAGTTTACAGCCAGTGCTGTTCTTGCAGAGAATCTGACTCTGGTTCCCAACACCCATGCTGGGTAGCTCCCAGCTCCCTGTAACTGTAACTCTCCGGGGATCCAATGCCTCTAGCCTCTACAGGCACCTGCACCCACATGCACATACCCACACACACATAATTAATACTAAAATCATCTTTTTTAAAGAAATATTTGCCTACCTGGAGGTCATGATAACATACTCATGTTTTTGCTAGAAGCTTTATTTTTCCCCTCGCAGTTAGCTTTGTACTCCATCTCCAACTGGTTTTTGTGTGTGGTGTGAGGGATCCACGATCTCTGGAAGCTTGCCTTGTTCTCTTTCTTTGAGGCTAGAAAGTCTTTGCAAAGCTGACCGTCTGTGCTGTTCTCATGCACTAAGAGGAGTCAGTCAGGAGGAGGCCGGGGAGATGCTCAGTAGTTAAGAATTGACTTGCTCTTGCAGAGGACCCAAGTTTGGTTCCCAGAACCCATATGAGGCAGCTCACAACCTTCTGTAACTCCAGTTCCAGGGGACCCAGTGACCTCTGGCCTCCACAGACACCTGCTTGCACATAAACTCAGACAGGCACACACACAGACACATCAATATTTTTTTTTTAATGAGAAACTAAACTATCTATTTAGAAATCACAAGAGTAGGACTGGAGAAATGACTCAGTGAGTAAGAATGTTGACTGTGCAAGCAGGAGAACCCGAGTTCCGATACTGTGGGTGCAGAGACAGGAGGATTGCTCGGGCTTGCTGCTCACCGGGTCTGCTGGATAGTTTCATGCCAACTTGACACAGCTAAATTCATCTGAGAGGAGGGAACCTCAATTGAGGAAATGCCTCCATAAGATCTGGCCGTACACGGTAGATATGAGAGGGCCCAGCCCATTGTGGGTGAGATTCTACCCTGGGCAGATGGTCCTGAGTTCTATAAGAAAGCAGGCTGAGCAAGCCATGAGGAACAAGCCAGTAAGCAGCACCCTTCCACGGTCTCTGCATCAGCTCCTGACTCCAGATGCCCACCCTCTTTGAGTTCCTGTTGTGGCTCCCCTCCGTGGGCTGGGATTCCGGATATGTCAACTAAATAAACCCTTTCCTCCCCGGGTTGTTTTCATTAGAGGTTTTTTGTTGTTTTTGTTTTTTTGTTTTTCTCACAGTAGCAGAAATGAAACTGGAACATACAGAAAGCGACAGAGCAAGAAACTCAATGTTTTCCTCTGGTTTCTGCACATGCGCAGACACACGCATGCACACACACATAGATGCACACCACACACACACCCACACACAAAGAAGCCACACACGAGTGGGCGTGAGAAGTCAACTATGAAGGTCCCTGTAAGTCCATCTGGAAAACAGTCTGTCCTCTCTAAAAGAGACTTCTTCAGGCTCCATCCTAGAGTCAGTGTTCCAGGAGTTTGAGAGGAGAGAAATTTGTGATCCCGGCAACCACCTGCTAAGGTCCCCAGTTCTCAGTTTCCTCTCCTCTGGAGAATAACATCCCAGCTACAAGAAGGTAAGGTGTTCCCACCCTGAAAAGGAACACTGGAAAGGGATCTCAGATCTGACTGCTTCTAAAACAATCCTCCCCTTCATGGAGACTCACCTGCTACCACCCACTCCTGCATGTTTTGAGAGCTCGACTGTGTACATTAGGTTGATTTTCCATTTTCTCAGCCACCGGCTGGGGATTCAGCCCTCTCAAATCTGCTGAAGCAGTCGCCACTCACCCATCTGTTCCCAGACTTCCACACGGCACTGCTGTTCTCCTCGAATGTTCTTGAAAGTTTCTATCTTTTTAAACTCAGCCTGTTGTAGTAGGGTGGGGAGGGGGGTGGAGGAACATAATTAGAATCTTCAATCTGTCATCATTACCTGGAAGTTACAGGGACAGGCTTCTTTCTCAATAACTATAAATTTTAAAACAGAGCAATTAACATTGTTTCAAGCAACAGAGACATTTCGATCTCATCCCTAAACTTCTAAGAATTTATCCCAAAGAAATGGACAAGTTTATTCTCACATCCATCATCATGTTATTTATAAAGCAAAAATATTTAAAACACACTGAGATGATCAACAGCATAGAGATGATTTAGAAAACAATGGTATAGCCATCTGGCAAAGTACTGAGCCAATGAAAATAATAGACACAAGTGGTGTTTTATGACGGGGAGATAATCTGATTGTGACTAGACAGTGTGACCCAAGGGAACAGAACTGTAGGCTGAGTTTCCTCCTAGCTCTGGAGAAAGAGGGAAGGAGGAAGTCACACACCCGAGGAAGAGGGAGAGGGGGAAGAAAGAAGATGTGGGATGTAGGACACCAAGGAGAAACAAAGTTGTCAACACCGTTGCCTTCGAGCTCTCCTTTGTTTTCTCTGAAATTCTCAAAATGTAACTGGGAGCTGAAGAGAAGCCTCAGAGTTCAAAGCAACTGCTGCTCTCGGAGAGGGCTGGAGTTCAGCTTCCGGCCCCCACATCCGGCAGCTCCCAACTGCCTGGAACTCCAGATCCAAGGGATCCAACACCCTCTCTTGATCTCTGTAGCAACACAAGCGCACACCTAGAGACCCATAAATAAAAATAAAGTAATTCTTTGAAAACACGTAGCCGGGAGCTGAGCAAGTAGTTCAGTCGATGTAGTGTTTGCCTAGCAGGCATGAAGCCCTGGGTTTGACTCCCCAGCACTACATAAAGCCAGGCATGGTTGACCCCAGAACTCAGACACCGGAACACACACAACTGTTTCAGAATTTAAAATACGGACTTGCCGTGTCATCACTGTTATCATCATTCCCTAAAGCTGCGCTCTGCTTTTATGCCTCTATGTGACACACAAGGTCCCCTGCCTGGAAGTACGGGTGACTGCGAAACGCCTAAACTGTTAGACCCCCCAGTGCTAAGCTCAAGGCCCCCCGCGTTCATCTGGTGACACTGACCCAAATTACAAAGGGCAAGAGGAAGCGATCAGCAAACATCTGTAGACCAGCCTTCCCAACCCATCTCCAGAGAAATGGCAGAGCCCGCAGGCCACAGCTGCAGATGGCAAGACTGGCTCAGAGCACAGGCTCTGTGATAATTATCATTACTTAACATCATCCCACAAGGAGCCATTAGTGGAACAAGGCTGGAAATTAGACTCCAACAATCCCCTTCTCTACAATCCACGCGTGCGAGAGCCCAGCAGCACAGCGAGAGGAGTGGGGACGCTGAGCTCGGGTAGTACTGTAATTAACTAACTCCAGCCCCGGCCCAAAATACCATCCCGTCACACGGCCTGTCATCGTGGGATAGCTCTTCGTCTATCACAACTTATCATCTCTGTTCCAGTTCCTACAAAAGCGTGTGCAGTAGTGGGGAAGGGCCTGTGCTGGAGGATTCTCTCTCTAACCTGTTGAAATTGTACCCCGTCTTGGCTCCTTCCTCATCCAGCAGGGGAGAATGTTCTCTCCTATCAGACATGACTCTGCTGCTGCCATGACAGGAACTTTCTGCCCAAGAGCCTGCTTCCATCTGCCCAGCGTGTGGCAGAGACGCTCTGAGAGTCGCCCTCAAGGGCAAAGGAAAATCTGTCCCTGAGGACATATTAATTGTCAACTTGACGGGCTCTACAACAGTAGTTCTCAACCTGTGGGTCACGACCCCCTGGGGGTGGACGTATCCTTTCCCAGCGGTTGCCTAAGAACACTGGAAATATCAGGTATTTACATTATGATTCATAACAGCAGCAAAATTACAGTTATGAAGCAGCAATGAAAATAATGTTCTGGTTGAGGGTCACCACAGCATGAGGGACTATCTTACAGGGTCAGAGCGTTAGGAAGGTGGAGAACCACTGGTCTAGAATCACTAGGGAGATTAGTCTCTGAGCATGTCTGTGGGGGAGTTTCCAGATTGGGAAGACCCACCCTAAAGGGATGTGTCCACCATTCTATGGACTAGGATCCTGCTGTGTGACAAAACCTTCCCAAGAGAGAAACATTTTCTACCTTCTCCAGAAAGGGAGCCCACGACAGACCAAAGTATGGCCAACACCAAAGTCTCACGTGGTGAACCCTAAGTTTTACTGGAGTTGCTTACAGGAATATAGGGGAGGAGTCACTTACAGGAGCAGAAATGTCTCAAAGGCAGCTGCATCACCAGAGCCCTCCCCAGCACCGGTGACAGCTCACAGAGCTGGGAACCTGGAGCTGACTGCACAGCCTACGGGCAGCTCAACAGAATGGAGAGGGTCCTTCCCACGTGCCTCAGTTAATTGGTCTGAACCTCTTCCAGGCAGCTCCGCTGGTTTCTGCTTCTTCCGGGCAGCTGGTCTGGTCCCAGGTCTTCTTTGGAGTTTGCTCCGCTCTTCTGAGAGAACACTCCGCCTTTATTGCTTACTCTGGCAGGGAGGGGCCCAGGGAATCTGGTGGGTTTCAGCTATTTTGAGTTGTTTACCTTCCGGCTTAAGGAGCTTCTCTGCAGAATAGAATGTTTCCATCTCAGAGGAAACTGTTACACAACAGGTCCCGGAATGAATAAAAAAGAAAGCGAGCTGAGCATTAGCATCCCATCTCTATCCCTATTTGCTGGCTCTGGACCAGCTATATGACCAGCTGCCTCATTCTTCTGTCGCCATGACTTCCTCGCCATGATGGACCCTCGGACTGGGAACTGAAATAAACCCTTCCTTAAGTTGCTCTAGGTATTTGTCACAGTGACTGGAAAGGTCATTAACATAGCATTACAGTCTTTTGTGTATAAAATTACTTTCCCTGAGGGATCACAGGCAGGGAGGGCCCTGCCTTCTCCAAGCCAAAGGCTCTTAGGCGGAGCCTTTGCTGAGCACAAGCCTCAAGCAGGGAGCCTGAGTATCAAGGAACACGGGCAATCCCAGCATCCTCTACTCTGGTATTTCTGCCCCTAGCTGACTCCCCTGTCCAACAAGTCCCCTAGATTCTGCTCACTCAGTGGCCAGCTCCTCAGGCCAAGACTAGATACTTCCCCAACAAACTCCCTTGTGCTGAAGTCCAGAGTGCATTTCCATTACTTACAACCGAAGTACCTGCCCCTCTCTCCTTCCTCAGTCCAGGGTCCTCAGAGGCATCTGGGAAGCCCTGCATCTGAGAGCTACTGTGCTAACCTCACCTCATGCCCATGGCCACGTGCCCCCTCAGAGCACCCAGATCTCCCTTTGTTGCCAACCCCTCCTCATCCCCCATTAAACTTGTCCCATCACAGCCCACTTACCGTGCGGCTGGCAAGTGCCATTCAAAATGCCTCAGGAATTAGAATGACCATCCCACCTTGTGGCCAGCTCTGGGACTGCCTGCCCCTCAGCGCACACCCCCCCACCCTCAGCCCGCAGCCAAGCTGCAGCACAGCAGGATCCACAGCTCCTCCCAAACATCTTGTTCTCCAGTCTCTCCACTGCTTAAGCTCTGTCTGAAGCTCTCCCTTCCCACCTCCACCCACCTCTTGATAAGTTTTTACACCCTGATAGGCTTCTCCAAGGACGCAGCAATCCAAATCAGACCAAATTAGGAAAAGGCGCGGTTTAATGAGTGAAACGTTCCCGGGTCCCGCAGAGAGGAGAGGAGAGACCGGAAGAACCAAGGGTCTGTTTTCTGGGATACAACTTATATACCTTGTGGGAGTGGTCTTGAGCCTCTCTGGGGTTGGAGCTGTGTTTGGTGGGCTTTGAAGGGGCGGGTTTAGGGAAAGAGATGGGGGAGGGGAGTTGAGGTGGATCTTCCACCAGAACACCTCTCAGTCCTTCAAAGCCCAGTTAAAACCCACCACCACCTTGTCACCCATCCCCAGCCCAAGTGAATCCTACCTCCCTCGCTCAGGGCTTTGTATGTTATAGAACTTACCAGGCCCTCAGCCCTGCTGTTTACTAGGTACATGGGTCTGTCCTGCTAACAGACAAAACTAACAGTGGGAACCAGGAGTATCTCATGGCGTCATCCCACTCAGGACTGAGAATCTCAAATCTCTCGGGCTCTGCACATTGCCCAGTTGCAAGGCTCTGTGTTAGTTCCCATCTACTGCAAAAGGAAGCTTATATGATGATGGCTGAGCGAGGCACTGATGTATGGGTGTAGCAGAATGTCATCAGGGGTCATTTTGTTGCTATGTTCCTTTAGCAGAATAGTATTTGCTTTTTCCCTAGGCCCGTGGCCTATGCAGACACTAAGCAGTGTCGGGCATGGTTTCCATCCCATGGAATGGGCCTTAAATCCAATCAGAGAGTAACTGGTTATTCCCACCACATTTGTGCTGCTATTGCACCCACATATCTTGCAGACAGGTCACCACTGTAGATGGCCTCAGGAAGCTAGGCAGAGAAAGAGGCATTTAGACTGTAAGAGCTGGGGGGAGGGGGACTCCAAAGAAACTGTCTTCCGACACAAGACTGATGCATATATGTATTCACAGAGACTGTGGCAGCACGCCCAGGTTCAAGCCAGATGGAGTCCCAGCGCTGAAAGGAAAAGGTGGACATAGGCTCCCACTCCTAACCAAGAAGCTATCCACAATTGATACGCAATTGCTTTGGAAAACTCAGTTTTCTCTGATGGAGTCTCGCTGGGTGTATTACCCACTGGGTAGCCCTCATGCCCAGCTGTAGATGACCAACACAAAACAAGCTCAATGGTGTTTTTGTATATTGTACACTGTAGACTTTTTTACTCCTATTGCTTTGTTTGAACATTTTTTCCTTTTTTTTTTTTTTTGTTTTTTTTTGTTTTTGTTTTTCGAGATAGGGTTTCTCTGTGTAGCTTTGCACGTTTTTCCTGGAACTCATTCTGTAGCCCAGACTGACCTTGAACTCAAAGAGATCTGCCTGCCTCTGCCCCCCGAGTGCTGGGATTAAAGTAGTGCGCCACCACCGCCTGGCTGGATTTTTTTTTCTTACTCATCTTTTGCTTGTACATTATAGTGTCTGATTTTGTGTTTTTACAGTGTGTGTGTGTGTGTATGTTTCTTGTGGTTTTTCTTCTAATTCTGATTTTCTATTTGTTTGATTGCTTGCTTTCTAAAGAGAAAAAGAAAAGAAAAGGAGTTGGGTGCATGGGAAGGAGTCGGGAGAGGGAAAACCATGATGAGAATCCATCATATGAAAAAAAAATTCAATTAAAAAAGTATGAAAAGGAAATAGTAAAATAAAGTTAACAGGAGCCTCTCTTTTAGGTGCCTCCAGAACGGGGCTCATCCAGCCTGAATGACGACTGCGTTCTCACAGTGGAAGTCCTCCAGGGAGCACCTGGCTCAAGGGATGTGCTTGAAGGATGTGTCAGAACTTTCACCAGCCACACACACCCTGCGTGTTCTCCTTCTGCCTCTCACTGTTACCAGTTGCCTTCGCGGGTGGGAAACTGAGGCATGCTGAGATTAAGTGCTTGCCCTAAAGTCATCTAGCCACTGAGTAGAGTCAAAAGACGTACCCAAGTCCAGCTGTAAAGTCTCAATTCTTTCCATTCCATCTCCTACCCAGAGAAAGCAGGTCTTTGACCCACCCAGAGCCTGGCCTTAGAATTTCAAGGAGGGAGATCACACTTTCCTAAAAGAAACTTGCATGGGCTGGTCCAGACTGATTCCACCTTGAACTCCCCACAACTGAGTCTAAGCAGATTTCGGTGCCAGACAACAGGCAGTAACAGACAGGGAAAAAAATAACCTGTTTGGTTCATTGAAGATGCTCTCTGGATCCAGGCTTGGAGGCTGTCTCTGCATCACGGGCCCTTTCTCTGTAGCTGGGAGGTCTTTCCCAGGGACTGGGTATCTTTGAAGCAAGGGTCTACTTCCCCACAATACCTCTCTAGGTCCCCTAAGTCCAGGAGGTGAGCACCCTCAACACCCACCATCAGGGATTCCCAGTCCACACAAGGTCCAAACCCCACAAGATCTGTTCTTAGACTGGCCTTTTTATTCCTCTCCCTGGAGACAAGCTTCAAAGCCTTGAGAAGCCATCTCCCCTGCATAACTCACATGGATTCCAAGCAGAGGGCGCATTAACATACTCTCAGTCATCTCTGGTGGACATCTTGACACATCCTGACATCCCAGAGGAATCCTGCTTCCTCTCAGGACAAATGACAGACAACCTGACTCTGAAGACCCCATGTGAGCTCCTAGAGAGCCACAGCACCCTGGTGTTCACAGGTGTTTCCATTCGCAGGTACTAGACAAGGGACAGGGAGGGGACATCAGACACGTGTTCCCGTTGGGAGCCCTCCTGCTTGTAGATGTGAGCACAGCTATGTTTTGAGATCACATCAGCCTCAACCCTGGTGTGTGACTCCCACTGACCTTGGGAAGGAGAGAGCCTGCCGCCTCGGGATGCCACCGTCTCCTTGTCGTAAGCAGACACGCTGTCCAACCAGCAGTCCACCCCTGCCTGTCAAGCCGCCATAGGGAAAGTGGCTCCGTCCACGCTGACAAGACAGCTTCAAACTTGACTCATTCTAATTGATTTGCTTATTTGTTTCTATTTTTAAAAACTGATACACAAACCTTCTGGCTCTGCCATACACATAGGCATGCCCGCAAGGAACCATGGTTTCTCAGAACACGGTTGGCAGCGTCTTCATATAGGTTGCTACTAGAGTAGAATGGTAGTACAAAACATCATTAAATACAAATTTCAGGCAAACAACGAATAATAGTCTAAGTATGTCCCATGCTGTGTATGGAACACACTTAACACTGTAAAATTCCATTCATTTCATTGTTGTTGGTGTTGTTGTTTTCCTGGAATTTAAAATTAACGGGGAATCCTGCCCTTGTATCCCGAACCTGGCAACCCTACCAAAGGCTGCTTATTTTAGGCACAAAGATGGGGGAGTAGGGGGATGCTGCACACCAAGGCATGCCCCCTCCCCCGACCCAGAGGCCTTCTGAGAAGTGCCTACCTCTCCTTCATTCACTGCATATCCATCCTAGGAACAACTGAGTCACCGGTGTCACTGAGGAGTAGCGTGTTGCTAAGCGCCCATCCATAGACGTCTTTCTCTCCCCTTCTCTCATCCCCATCTCTGCCATGACCTCCTCATTCTCTCTTCCTGTTTCCCATCCAGGTCACTCTGCTCTCCCCACCTCAGATGATCCTACACTGTTACATCCTAATTGGGGTCTTCCAACCTCCAATCCACTGCTGCCCTGAACAGTAACCTGCCCTGGCTCCCTGCTACCCAAGGACACAATGGTTGTTCCTTAGCTCATGTCCGATCTGCCTCCTACCCTGCTTCCCTTCCGAGTCTTCTCTCCAGCTCTCACTCCTCAACAGCTTCAGGACCTGTGCCCTCTTTTACACTCTGGAATGCCCACCCTCCTCCTCTGCACAGATAGAGCTTTACACATCCATCCTTCTCTGTACTTATTTCCCTCAGCAAAGTGTCCCTTCTGTGCCTTTATTGGCTGGTTCACTGTCTGCCTCTGTACCTTACCCCCCACTATTGTATAACAGCAGAACGAGGGCGAACCTTGTAGTTCAAGGCCTGTGACAAGTAGGGAGCTGTAAGACCTCTGCTCCAGAAATGCTGTTGAATGAACACAAGTCTTCTAGGAAGCCATTGCAGATTTCCCCCACAGCTGTTATGAGCCACGTTCAGAACCTACATAGCACAGCTAGTTAGTTACTCACTGTACTGGTCACTTCTGGGGAATCATAGAGTGTATCTTATGCTCCCACTAGACTGCAAGTTTCTGCAGGACCTCATTTAGGGCCTTCTGCGTAAATCAAATCAACTCCGCATTTCTGCAGTGCTGGGGAGCAAACCTCAGGCCTCAGATAGACCAGGATCTACTTCCTGAAGTCCGTGTTTTGAATGAAGGCATCTGTGAACACATGAACAGGTGCAGACCACTTGGCTGTGTCCCTGGGGTAACAGGAAACTGTAAGAATGTCAAGGTGCAGCACTTTCAGCATGAGCTTTAGAATAAGCCCCTGGCTCTCCCTCCAGGCTGGGCCACAGCCCCAGCTTTGTTCCCTGGTGTTGCTGAGCTTCCCTGGATCTCAACTATAAACAGCAGCCCTGCTGTTAGGAACAGGCAACACCAACTCCGACATGACCCATCCAGAGCAGTAAAAGGGGCAATGCCACCCAGTTCATGAATAGATTCCTTGTGTCCCACATGGGGCTCGGTGGAGCATAAGGGTGATGGAAATAACAAACAAGTTGGGCAGCATTTCTCATGGGTAGGTAATAGACAGATGGCCAGGCTTTTTCTAGGCCTGTCCTGGAGCATCAAAGAGACGCATGCCCACTTGATAGGCCACCGGTAGCTCTACTGTCCCAACAACATGACCACCACCTCCCCTCTGTCAGTGAACTTGGCCACTGGGGACTAAAGAGGAAAATCTCCAAGAGACACACTGTTTTCTCTCCAATACATGTTCATCCTACAAGTGTTTTGTTGTGTGATATTTTGTTTGTGTTCTGACAAATAAAGCTTGCTTGGAGTTAGAGGGCTGAGCTAGCCACTAGTTAACCATAGAGGTCTGGAGATCTGTACAGAGAGGAGACAGGAAGTGATAAGGCAGAGCAAAGAGAGGATCTAGACTTTTTTGGTTGGAGGAACCGGAGAGGTAGGAACCAACTGTGGCTTCTCCTCTGCTTCTCTGACCTTTCACTTCAATATTTCCTGCATGATGACCCACCAGGGATGGAATGCCTCTGTGTCCATTTATGTTACAGGAAGTCAAGGTCTGTAGATATGATGTAGTGTGCCCAAGGCCACAAAGTGAGTGTGTCCAGGTCTGCCCAAATCCTGCATGTTTAATCACTGACTCTTGTGACCCTAAGAGCACTTTAAATATTTATTTTTACAGTGTTGGGGATCAACCCAGAGTATTGTATATTTTAGGCAAGTTCTCTCGCACAGAGCTAAATTCACTGCCTTATATCATTAGCTTCTTATTGTGTTTGCTGCAAGAAAAGCATGTGTCTGCCAAGAGTGGTGGCATATACTTTCAATCCCAGCACTCAGAAGGCAAAGGCAGGTGGATCTCTGAGAGTTCAAGGCCAGCCTAGTCTACATTTCAAGTTTCAGGCCAGCCAGGACTACATAATGAGACTTTATCTCAAAGAAATAAAAATGTGTGTGCCTGCTGGGGAGTGGTAGGCCATGCCTTTAACCCCAGCACATAGGAGGCAGAGGCAGGAAAATCTCTGAGTTCAAGGCCAGCCTGGTCTACAGAGTGAGTTCCAGAACTGCAAAGACTACATAGAGAAACCTATCTTGGAAACAAACAAAAAAATATATGTATATATATGTATAGATATTCTTTGTGATGGTTGGTGTTGTCAACTTGACAGAATCTAGATTCACCTAGGAGATGGGCCTCTGGGCATGTTTGAGGTTGATTATCTTAATTACATTAATTAATGTGGGAAGACTTGTCTTAATTGTGGGCATAACCGTTCCCTGGGCAGGGGATCCTGGACTGTATAAAATGGAGAAAGTGAGCTGAGGACTACCATGTATCCATTGCTCTCTGCTTCTTTTTCAATTTTCTTTTATTTTATTTATGGACATTGGTGTTTTGCCTACATGTCCGTCTATGTGAACATGTCAGATCTTGTAGTTACAGACAGTTGTGAGCTGCCATGTGGGTGCTGGGATTTGAACCCGGGTCCTCTGGAAGAGCAGCTAGCTAAGCCATCTCTCCAGCCTCAGCTCTCTTCTTCTTGACCGTGGATGCAGCGTCTGCCTGCTTCAAGCTCCTTTGGCCCGACAAACTATACCTTGAACTGTAAGCAAGAATCAGTCCCCCCGCCCCAAACTTTGCTTTTGCCGAGGTAACAGAATTTTATCACAGTAACAGAAAAGCAAGTAAGACATCTCCAAGTGTGTGGCTTTAAGGAGTGGGTGGGTGAGCCTTTGATTTCGGTCCCGTGTTCATCCGGCAGCTCCTGAATGCCCGTCAGTTATATACCAGTTCCTAAGAGTCACCTCCCAGGCTGCCTCCAACAACGTGCTAGACCGGTCACCCCCTCATGAAGTTCACAGACTGGTGGGGAACCGTCATGAAGAACAACGAGCAATCTGAAGTGGTGGTGCCCAAGGCTATCCCTTACAGTCTGAAGTGATGGTGCCCAAGGCTATCCCTTACAGTCTGAAGTGATGGTGCCCAAGGCTATCCCTTAAGCCACCAGTGAAGTTCCTGGACTTTTCTACCTACCCGTGAGCAAGGTTGAGATAGAAACAAGTGAGCTGAGTTATCATGAGAGCCATCACACACACACACACACACACACACACACACACACACACACACACACACACACACAGGGGCGGGGGCGGGGACTGCTGGCTGGTGCAGTGGGTAACATTGTTTTCATGCCTCTGTTTGGTTTCTTACATGTCACAGACCACACTTTCTCTATTGTCTCTCTGTTCACCTCCCTTCCTTCCTCCGTCTCCCTGATGTGACAACTCACACGAGGAAGCCCTGGAAGAGTCGAACAGGATGAGACTTATCATTAGAAGAGCGTTGGTACCACTGAAGACAGGGCTCATTAAAACAAATAATAAAGATCCAGATGATCGCGGGGAGAGGAGGTTGTCTGGGTGCCACCGCACAAAATACTTCGTTAGCACTCCTAATTAATACTAACAACTGTCACGAAATAAAAATATCACACCCCTTAAGATCCGCCTGCCTCTCAGGCGCTGTTCTCATTGAAAAGCCCCCTGTCTGTTTCACCATGATCCCTTTCTGAAATAATTGGTGTGGTTTGATTGATAATGTGGATTCCTCTTTAAAAGAAAACACACTATTTTTCATAATCAGAGCCGGCATGCATAATGAGGAGGCTGGTGGTGCCTTCAGCATCAGGTCTGTCAGAGCGCACGGTTATTTCCATACTGATGCAAACTAAGATATTACACTCCCTCATTACGTTGACATGGTGCATCTTTCAACAGTCAGCTCCGTGCCGTACATCCCTTGCCAACAAAATTACCTTCATTTTCTCCTTTGGCTCGGCGGAGCTAGCAGTTAAAATGTGCCCTAACAAGCTAATCAACTAATTTTTAGAATATGTTGGAACCGTTTAATATTCTAAGAGAAAACAAGAAAAAGTTGCTAATGGGTCTGCAGGCATAAACAGAAATAAATAGACAACTGGTTCAGTGAGCATTTGAATACTTAAGTTTGAGCCAGTCGTGGGGAAATTCATTTTGCAAGTCAAAAAAGCAGTATCTATTTGTATCCATAAGCCAAACAACCTCATTTACTCGTACATACTTGAGGAGATAACCTTGGTGTAAAGGCAGCAAGGAGAAAAGGATCTTTCCAAGAGCTGGGTGCTCACTGGGAGGAGCTGAGCTCAGCAGGCTGGGTCTGGCCTCTAAGCTCTGCCTGAAACAATACTGGGCTGTAGCCAGGGTGCCCCAAGAGTGATCCCAATGCCTCCCCTAGAGAAGATCAATGATGTCTCCTGTAGGAGAGTTACCAGTGAAGAGGCTTGGGACTAGCTGTTGGGGCCCCACTTGGGGCAGCCTTAGATGGGCTGAGAGGACTACCTGGGTCTAGACACACCTGGGGTTGAATCCAGAGCCGTTAGCATCTCACCGGCTGGTTGGCCCCATTGTGACACATCCTCAACACTCAGGGAGAGGCTACCCTTCTAGGGCTGGAGAGCAGGTGAAGTGTGGTGAGTAAGAAAGGCTGGATCCAGCAACTGTTATTAGTCAGGGTTCTCAAGAGGAACAGAACTGATAGTATAGAATAGATAAAGGGGCCAGATTTATTAAAGTAGCTGAAAGGCTGTGGTCCAGCTCATCCAAGAATCCAGTAGTTGTTTAGTTCACAAGACAGGATGTCTCAGATGGTCTTCAGTATACATCAGAATCCCAAAGAAGTAGGCTCCAATACCAGTGAAAGAAGGGACTTGCCAGTGAGAGGGAGCATAAGCATTTACATAGGCTGCCACCAGGAGGTGTGGCCCAGATTTAAAGTAGATCTTCCCAACTCTAAAGATCCAGATTTAAGGTGGGTCTTCTCACTTCAAACGATTTTTAAGCAAACTCCCTCACAGGTGTACCCAGATGCTTAGAATTGAGTTAATTCCAGGTGTAGTCAAATTGACAACCAAGAATAGCCTTCACAGGGTTGTGTGATAGGTTCCTCCCAGAGAGAGAAGGGCAGTTCACACTACTGAAATAATACTTAGAAAACTCACAAGGCTCAGAAGGATCATGAAACCTACAAGATTCTTAAGAACAGGAGACAATTGCTGGGGAGAGGAGACTCGTCTGTAGAGCTGCCTGTGGGTTGGGCAGGAAGTTCTGTGGGTGCAGCTTTTGTGAGCTGTCACCATGTGGAGGTGGCTTTTTTTGTGATACAGCTGTCTTGGAGTCACCCCACGCTTCAGTAAGTGACCCCCTCACTCTAACTCATACAGTTATTTAAGTAACTGTCCCAAGCTCATTAGTTCACTAATAATAGACTTGGAATCACATCTTTGGTCTGTCTTTAGTGCCTCAGGTAGGGTGAATAATGACATCTCTCCCCCACAAAGTCATTCAACAGCATGCAAAGCCTGCTTATGCAAAGTCCTCCTCCAGTGGCACCCCAACAGTCTGCTCCCCAGGAAAAACCTGCTCTCCTGCAATCCTCAAGCACGTCCATGAAATCCTACTACCTACCTTTGCTCACACATGCTCTCCTCCCTCACCATCTGACCCCTTCCTAAATTCTTCCCTTCTAGGTCTTTATCAAAAAGGTCCCCCAAAGCTCCCTGATTCCTACTTCACACTTGCCAAAGGCACAGTCTCCCCAGGCTCTGCAGATCATAGCAGCAAGAGTGTGTGTTGAGCCTCAAGAGTGAAGTAGTCTTGTTTACTAGATGTTAGTGTCAAGCATGACGCCTGGCACACAGCAAATCCATTAGCACACAGCTAATGTTTGCTCGCTGGACAAATAAATGGATGAATGAATGCACAGATGAATGAATGAAGTGACAGTGTTTTATCGACATGTTTTTGAGACAGAATATCACTATATAGCGCTGGCTTGGCTAGAACTCACGATGCAGATCAGGCTACACCTCAAACCCATAGAGATACATCTGTCTCTACTTTCCAAGTGCTGGGATTAAAGGCATGCATGACCATGCCTACCATTTGATTGACATTTTTACTATGGCTTCCCTCATATGCACCGGCTGGCAGTCACTGTGTGGTTTTCTCTCACTGTCTTTAGAAGGCACACACCTTTAATCCCAGCACTCAGGAGGCAAAGGCAGGTGGATCACTGTGATTTTAAGGCCAACCTGGTCTACAGAATGAGTTCCAGGATATCTAGGGCTGTTACATAGAGAAACCCTGTCTCCAAAAACTGAGAGAGAGAGAAAGAGAGAGAGAGAGAGAGAGAGAGAGAGAGAGAGAGAGAGAGAGAGAGAGAGAAGGCCATGCACCATCACCATTTTGGGCGCATATTCTATTCCAAGAGCCTAATATACTCCCCTTTTCCACTGAGTCTTAAACACTACTGGAACACAAGTCACACTGAGACGCATTGCCTGCCTAAGGGCAGCACTCCACTTGAGCAGTGACCCCCACCACGCCAGTCGGAACAATAGGTCAGCCCGTGTCAGACACACCCAGCAGCAGAGCTCAGATTTCCACTTTCCAAACTGGGAAACAGATGTTCCTTGAGGCTGAACAAGTCTCACAAGCAATAAGCTGGAGCAGCCAGGACCTAGAAGGGTCTTAGTATATTTGCTTGCCTGTGCACCATGGCACACCTCTAAAATCTGCACACAGCTCCTGAATATCTATTCCATGCCATGGAGGGAGGAGGAGCCCCAGAGGCAGGCATGAGCCTGATGTGTTCGGAGAGAGCCGGGTTGAAGCAAGATCTTAGGGAGATAGAAGATGAGTAATGGGGAGGAATCCAAGCTGCCTTTTGGATCAGAGGACTTTCAGGAGATCTGCATAATTTATTTCCTCCTGAAAGCCATCTTCCACATGTATAAATACAGCCATGAATTTTCCTCTTCTGAAGAAAACCAATGGGCAGAACTTGCTAACCCCAAACTCACGGTCAAGGAGGACTCAGAACATCGCTCATCAAAAGAACAATGGCCTGAGCTAATCACAGCCACCATGGCTATGACCACGGACACTGCTAAAGCCATGCAGCACATCGTTGCCAACAATCAGCTGGACAGAGAGGAAAAAGAAAGAGGTGGGAAGCCAGCTCGGAGTGGGAGAAGGGAAGGAGAAGGAAAAGAGGAAACTGAGTCTTCTTCCCTCAACAGTGCAAGCCTGTCTCCTCTCAGCCCCACATGGTCACAGGGAGTTGCTGTGAAAGTTCCACGATGTGACTGAGAACGCAGAATGCCATCCCGTCCCTCACTTACTATGACACAGAAGCATCAACTTACTTTTGCTTTTTCTGATACCTTAAAAATATTTTTAAAGTATTTTCAGAGCCAAGCATCAGTTTTCTGGAAAGGAAAACCTAAGAAGTTGTTAATAAATAGACTAAAATTGCATCAAGAGGTCAGCAAGCCACAGAAGCTGCGTTAGCTGGAGCCCAGCAAACAGACTTTCAAATGTTATGGAATGCACCTGCAATGTTACAGACACAGAAAACACGTATGTCATCGTGGCCAGCTTGCTCCTTCCTTTGTGTACGCATGACCTCAGATATCCACGTGTGGGTGGTTGTCATGGAAACAATAGCTCACCCTCTGGACCTGGAAGACAAAATGGTCCCAGGCATCTGAGCCACCAGATGGGTGGATGAGAGCCAAGGGAGGCAGAAACTAGGTAGAGACAGCTCAGCTCATGGTGCTCACCAGGACACACCTTTCCTGGGCCAGCCTAAACCCTCAGGAAGTTCCCAGTCCAGAAAGAAAATGTAGACTTCCAGCTGGGTGCTGAGGGAATGATCCAATCACTCAAGGCAGTGGGGCTCAACTTCAGAATTTTGTTTGGCTGCAGTAGTGAATGAAAGAGGATGGAGGGAAAGGAGGGGGAGAGGACAAGATCACCAAATAACCTCAATATAAAAACTGTACTGATTTTGTGTGCTGATGAGATTATTTTCAGAATCAAAACTTCTTTGAGATTTCGTCTTACACCCATCAGAATGGCGAAGATCAAAAAAAAAACAAGTGACAGCTCATACTGGTGAGGGTGTGGAGCAAGGGGAACACTCCTCCTTTGCCGGTGGGAGTGCAAACCCACACAGTCACTATGGAAATCAATGTGGCAGTTCCTCAGGAAGACGGGAATTGATCTACCTCAAGATCTAGCTCTACCACTCTTGGGCATATACCCAAAGGATGCTTCATCCTACCACAGAGACACCTGCTCAGTCATGTTCATTGCTGCTCTATTCGTAATAGTCGGAAATTGGAAACAACCTAGCTGTCTCTCAACAGAAGAATGAATAGAGAAAATGTGGTACCTATACACAATGGAGTATTATTCAGCCATTTTAAAAAATGAAATCATGAAATTCTTAGGAAATGGATAGAACTAGAAAAAAATCATCCTGAGTGAGGTAACCCAGACCCAGAAAGACAAATATGGTATGTACTCACTTATAAGTGTATAGTAACTGTTAAGTCAATGATAACCAAGCCACAGTCTGTAGAACCACAGATAGAGAGTAGGTATAGGACTTTCCCGTCTTTTGTTTGTTTTGGCCAATTCCAATGTATTAGTTTTTGTTTTATATTTTTATTATATTATATTTTTATCCTTTAGAAGACTGTTTGTTACTTTTTGTTTGTTTGTTTTTGTTTTTTAAGACAGAGTTTCTCTGTGTAGTCCTGGCTGTCCTGGAACTTGCTCTGTAGACCAGGCTGACCTCGAACTCACAGAGCTCTGCCTGCCTCTGCCTCCTGAGTGCTGAGATTAAAGTCATGTGCCACTATGCCTGGCCAAATGTTTGTTTTCTAGTGAAAACAGAAAGGGGGTGGATCCAGATGTAAGGGGAGGGTGTGAGGAATTGGGAGGAGTAGAGGGAGGGGACATCATAATCAGTATATCTTATGTAAGGAAAAAAATCTATTTTTGATAAAAGGAACAAGAGATTTCTTGCAGAGTTTTAAAATACTTGTGTAAATTATTTTATCTTGTTTTATGTGTATGGGTGTTTTGCCTGCATATTTGCATGTACCTTGTGTACATAGAAGCCAGAAGAGGGCATCAGAGATCCTGGAACTGTAGTTACAGTTATCAGCTGCCCTGTGAGTGCTGGGAATTGAACCAGGGTCTTCTGGAAGAGCAGCCAGTTCTCTTGACTGCTGAGCCATTTCCCCAGCCCCTTATACTTTTAAAGGCACAGTGTGTAAGTGGGTGTGGCAGTACACATTTACAATCCCAGATCCCAGGAGACTAAGACAGGAGAATCTCTAGTTCAAGGCCAACCTGAACTACACAGTGAATTCCAAGCTATCCTGGGCTACATAGTGAAACTCCAAAAAAAATAAATGGACATTAAAAGTGCAGGTAGTAGCCCTCTGAAGGGCTAGTGTGTGTGCAGCAGGTCTGCTTCTGGGGTCTCTTATCATGGTTCAATTCTTGGTGTATGCTGGATAGCATGGCTAAATCTTAATTAGCATCAATAGCAAATTTTCATGATGCATGCTTCATGTGATTTTCTTAAATTTTGTAAAGCTCAGGTATTGGTGGGCCAAGAATTATTATAGAATAACAACATGGTTATAGGGAAAGAATCCCCAGGTTCATTATCACCCAGTTCCTGACTGTGCAACCACCAGCCACCCAGCCTGTCCTTGGTAATAAAGCAGAGATACGCTCAAATTGCCCCCACTCTCAGCATCAAAGCCACATATGTGCCGCTGTATGGTTGTCTTTCCAGATAACTGAAAGATCTTTAATTATTTGGCATTTGCTTGTTGTTATTATTTGAGATTTTGTTTTTGTTTTATCTTGGTTTGGTTTGGTTGATTTTCAGACAATCGCTCACTGTGTAGCCCTGACTGGCCTTGAACTTGCTATGTAGACCAGGCTGAACTCCAACTCACAGAGATTCACATGTCTCTGCCTCCTGCGTGCTGAGGCTAAAGGTGTGCACCACCACATTGGGCCTAAAAGATATTGGGGCTCCGTCTAGGCTGCACATCACAAAGATCATGGGAATAGGTGGATGCCAGGTTATCTGAAGTGGAGAAGCACGGGTCTTCTCCGCCCACCTGGGGCAGAGTCAATCTCACTGTACCTACAACATTTGGAGGAGGCAATCTGGACCCATCTGGCCCTCCGAATTTTTGCTACAGAGAATGAGAGAATGTCCTGACTCAATAAGGGTCCCACTTAAGGCACATTTACACCTTGCCCAGTAGTCTATCAGGGCTTACTGCCAAGTGACTCTGGAACCCATGAAGTAATTTCAGACCAAACCAATAGAACAGTATCAGCAAACTGAACAGATTCCCACCCTGAAGCATTGTGGCTGCTTTGCTCAAAACATACATGTTGACTCTAGCATTCTGTCTTGTTTATTAATTAGCTAATATTTTCAAAATACTTTGAGGATGAAAAGTGCTATTTAGGAAGAAAGTGTCTACATCTATTTCTGCTGTTATTTATACAAAACCACTCAACATTACTACGCAGCCTTGCAGACCACGGTGGGCTTTATACAAAGAATAAAGTCCTGCCCCAGAGGAATTGGAAGAGTCTAATCAAAAGAATCTAGAACACCAGTAATGTGACGTGCAGATGAAGTAGATCCTAGTGAGCATCCTGACCAGAAATCAACAGGCAACTGGGCATCGCAGAGTTTTAGGGGATCAAGAAGCAAGGCCAGAAAGCATCAGCTTCCTGGGCACCAAGGCAAGAAAAGAAGAGGAGCCATGCCCATTTGACTGATTGTGAGGTACTTTGTACCCCAAGGTGCTCATCCTGTGCTGATCTCATTCGGTAGCTGGGAAAATAGAGGGGCCACTGAAATAGAGTCCCTGGTCCAGTCTCAGTCTGGGAGAGGGATCTTGATATCAGCCCAGTGTAACAAGATGAACATAGTGTGTGTTCTCCTGCAGCACACATGGGAATTTCTCTGAGGGAGACACTCACCTTTACTAAGAAAAGTTGATTTGATTGACTGGCTCACTTGTAACAGAAGCAAAGACCCCAGACAGTCTGAGAACTATGAAGCTGAGCAAGAAGGGAGAAGCAAGATGAGGAGACAAGAAACACAGGAGCTCTGCAAGTCACGACAAGGTGGTGACATTACCATCCTTGGGAACTGCTTGGCACCTCCTATGGCATCAGCAGACGGGTGAAGCTCTGTGCACAGGCAGTAAGGGGAGACATGGAGTGGTGTATGCAGACTTGGACAGAGCAGAAGATGAGAGCTGCAGTACTCCACACTCTCATGGACCATGGTCTGAGGGATTTCTTCCAGGTTTATCTAAATCCTTGCCTGGTAGAGGCCTAGACCTCATCTGTGACACAAGACACTATCTATGAGCCCCAAGAGGGAGGAGGCCACACCTACAAAGGAGGATTTATTTGTTAAGAAGCCAACAAAGCTTACATTTCCGGGCTCTTCACTGATGGGCCCATTTGGAGACAATGGGAAAGCCTATCAATTTGTAAGTGTGGCTTTGCTGTTTGAAAGAGGGCCCACCACATTGCACTAGCTTTAAGTCACAGAAGAGACAAGTCTGCCTTATTGACCAGTCCATTCACAGAATGCACCAAAACTGTGCCTGGATGTTGAGTCTTAACCTTGTGTGCTACATAGATGTATAGATGGACAGAAGGAAAAACACTAGTGGACAGATAGCTGCATAGAAGGGAGAGGTCAATTGTACATAGGGAACTAAATAAATGGATAGAGGGATATATGGACTGATAATAAAGAGGGGAAGGGAGCTGGAAAGATGGCCCAACATTTGTTGTGCCTACAGAGAAGCAGAGCTCAGTTCCTAGCACCAATGTGGTGGCTCACCACCATTTACAACTCCAGTCCCAGGGTATCTGATGCCCTCTTCTGAATTCCATGGGCACCAGACATACAGACATTCAGGCAAAACACTCATACACATAAAACAATGATAAATAAATATTTTAAAGGGGGAATGAATGAAAGAAGAAAGGAAAATGTAGAATGAGTGGATTGAAGGTGACAACAGGTTGATGGATGGAGAATGAGTGGGGCATGAGTAGACAGATGGATGGATGGTGGGTGTATGAATGAGGAGAGGAGTAATGTGGTACTTTAAATGATAAATTTCCCCCCAAAGTCTAGGGCACTTGAACACCTGGTTCCCAGTTTGTGGTGCTATTTGGATAGGTTTAGGAGGGGTGGCCTTGCTAATGGAAGTATGCCGCCTAGGGAGGGCCTTGAGAGTTTAAAGGCTTGTACAATTTCTAGCTTGCAGTTCAAGACATCACTCCGCAGCTTTCTGCTTCTGCTACCATGCTTTCCCGATACCCTCTGGAACCATAAGCCCGAGTAAACTCTTTCTTCTATAAGTTGCTTTGTTCACAGTGTTTCATTACAGCAATAGAAAACTAATTAATACAGGAGTTGGTATCAAAGAGTACACAATTGCTATGACAAACCTGACCTTGCTGTGTTTTGAAGGAATATGGAAGACTTTGGAATTTCCGACTACAAAAATGGTTGAATCTCATGTAAGCGGAATTTAATGAGCTATTCTAGTAGAAGCTTGGAAACTATGGTGTCAAGATACATATGTATTGTGGAGGCCCAGTTCAAGAGGTTTCAAAGGTGAACCATATTAGCAACTGGACTAGAGGCAATTCCTGTGATATTTGGGAAAAAAAAAAATTGTGACTCCTTTCTGCCCATGTTAAGATCTTGCCTAAAACTAAATTTAAAAGTAAACACTAATATCTTTAGCAGAGGAGATTTCAAGACAGCCTCATTTTGACCCTGTCTTGTGGTTATTAGTAATCACTCTCGTGCAGGTCTCCAATGAAAAAGATCGAGAGCAAAAACAAATACAAAACGTACAATTTAAAGAGAAAAGGGACACTGACAAGTTCAATGTTACAGCCAAGGCTTGTGTTGGAAGAGAGGCTGCAATTGCTAAGGAGATTAGCACAGTTAAGAAGAGGCCTGACAGCCGGGCGGTGGTGGCGCACGCCTTTAATCCCAGCACTCGGGAGGCAGAGCCAGGCGGATCTCTGTGAGTTCGAGGCCAGCCAGGGCTACCAAGTGAGTCCCAGGAAAGGCGCAAAGCTACTCAGAGAAACCCTGTCTCGAAAAAAAAAAAAAAAAAAAAAAAAAAGAAGAGGCCTGACTTGCTCCAGAATAAAGGGAGGGATGTCCTCAGGGCAAGATCCCATTCAGCTAAGCTCCCAGCTTGTGAAAGAGAACATAAGGCATTTTCTGCTCCTTGAAGGCAACTGCAATCAAAAGCTGCTGACACTATGGTTCAAGGGACCCAGGGTCCATCCCAAGCTGTTAGTCAAACTTGGCATTCTTCTCCATATGGTCCTGACTTTAAAGTTGTAAAAAATAGGGGGCTGTGGAATCTTCCTCTGCTGTTTCAGAGGGCTGTTGGGATGAAACAATGTGTGCCAGGGAATTTCCTGTGAGAAGGATCTGAGGAGGCAAGAGGCCCTGAGGCCATGGCATGGAGCTGTGGAAGTGAAGCTTAGGTTGCACTGGAGACCCCAAGATTTTGGTGATGTCAAAGCCATAAGAGATCTTCCCAGAAGAGCCACATACAGGGAGTGGATTCAGGTTAAGAGAAAGATATATGTTGCAGGTAGCAAAGCCAGAAGGGCAAAACTATCTAAGCCCTTTGCCATCAGACATGGAGACATGGAGTTAGAGAATCTGGTGTTTGTCCTGCTGGGTTTCAGTCTTGCTTTGACCCATTATTTCCCCATTATGCTCCCTTTCCTCCCTTTTGGAATGGTAATATATACTCGGTGCCATTGTATGCTGGAAGTATGTAGTTTGCTTTTGTATTTTACAGGGAATTGCAGCTAAGAGATTGGCTTGCCGGGTATGGTAGCACACTCCTTTAAACCCAGCGCTTGAGAGGCAGAGGCAGGCAGATCCCTCTGAATTCGAAGTCAGCCTGGTCTATATAGTGAGTTACAGGACAGACATGCTATGGGATGTTCTGTATGCTGTGAATATGTGTTGCTCTGATTGGTTGATAAATAAAATGATGATTGGCCAGTAGCCAGGCAGGAAGTATAGGCAGGGCAAGCAGAGAGGAGAATTCTGGGAAAAGGAAGGCTGAGTCAGGAGACACCAGTCCACCATCCAGGGAGCAGCATGTAATGATACACAGGTAAAGCCACGGAAAATGTGGCAACATACAGATTAACAGAAATGGGCTGAGTTTAAGTATAAGAGCTAGTCAGTAGTTAGCCTGAGCTAATGGCCAAGCAGTTTTAATTAATATTAAGCCTCTGTGTGTTCATTTGGGTCTGAGCGGCTGTGGGACTGCAGGACTGTGGGACCGTGGGAGCTGGGTGGCACCAGGAAAACTTTAGCTACACAGTCAGGGCTATTTAAAGAGACCCTGTCAATAATAAATATAATAATAATAATAATAATAGGAATAATAATAGGAATAATTGCCTTGTGTCTCAGAAGAGACTTTGGACTTAGGAATTTTAAACAGTGTTAAGACAGTGAAAGACTAGGAGACTTCTGATGTTGGACAAAATGCATTTTACAATATGATATGATCACAAGGCTGTAGGAACCAAAGAGTGGAATGTGGTAGTTGGAATAAGATGTTCCCTATTTGAAAACTTGGTTCTCAGTTGGTGGCACTATTTCAGTAGGTTTAGGATGTGTGGCATTGGTAGAGTAAGTGTGTCACTTGGGGTGGGCTTTGAGAGTTTAAAGACTTAGGCCATTTCTAGTTCACTCTCTGCTTCCTGATGGCTGCCCAAAATGTGCACCCCTCGGTTTTTTCCTCCAGCTGCCAAGTCTGCTGCTTGCTGCCATACTTCCCAACCATGATGTACCCTTTTCCCTCTGGAACCATAAGCCAAACAAGACTTCCTTCTCTGAGTTGCCTTGGTCATGATGTTTTATCATAGCAATAGAAACATAACTTACACATGGAGGCTAAATTATTTGAAACATGAATTTGTAGTACAGTGTCTAGTGAAACATACATTCCTGTGGAATCATCATACACAACACACTGCCCTTTATATGTTAATGTCTTGGTGATTCTCCATTATACTCACCTCTGAAATGGTACCTGCTCCATTATTTCTATCATCAGAAAAATATAGAATAAAAGCCAGGCATAGTGGTGCACATCTTTAATCCAGTCCTTGGGAGGCAGAGGCAAGTGGATCTCTAAGTTTGAGGCCAGCCTGGTCTACAGAGTGAGTTCTGGGACAGACAGGGCTACACAGAGAAAGAAACCCTGTCTCAAAAAAAAAAAAAAAAACTTTACAGCCGCTGTGAACTCTGCAAAGTTCAAGCACAGATGGCCTAATGCGTAAGTGGCTCTCAACCAAGGGTGATTAATTATTGTTGTTGTTGTTCCCAGGGAATATTTGACAATGGATAAAGAACTTTTTGGTTGTCACAACTGGGCAAGGGGAGTGGGGCTGCTGGTGGGTGGAAATCTGGGGTGCTCCTTAAACATTCTGGAATGAACAAGGCAGGCTTCACTGTCTACAGCACAAGCTCCCAGGAATGTCCACTGTTGGGCGTTCACAGATCCAGCCTCTAGGTAAAGAGACTGAACCAGGAATCAAGACTATGTGTGCCTTTCCACGACTAATTTGCAAAGCCTTTGATTCTTCTGCAGGAATGAAAACAAAACAACTGTCACTGGACAAAATAGAAACTAGAGAGAAGATTCAAGAAAGCAAGAGTTTGGAGCTAGGTTGATAGTTGAGTGGGTAGAGTGCTGGCCTACCGTGTTTGAAGCCCTGGGTTCAATTCCCAACACTGCTTAAACCTGGTATGGTGGAGTAGGTCCGTTCTCCCAGCATTTGGGAGGTACAGGCAGGAGCAGCAGTTCAGAAGTTCAAGGTCATCCGACGATGGATAGTGAGTTTGAGGCCAGCCTGGGTTACGTGAAACAATATCTCAAAAAAAAAAAAAAAACAAAAATCAGGAATTTGGGGATATTGTTGGCACTCGACAGTAAGTAGGAGTGTTGCGGTAACCCTGTGGCCGCGTGTTTTGGGTGCTGACCATGAGCCCATCATGATATCAAGGTGATCTTGTTCCTTGCGCAACCTGCTGACCCAACTCTGCCTCTACGCAGAATTTTCTCTTGGTTTTATCATCCATAATTGGATAGCTTTGCTCCAATTTTCTCCTTGCAACCGCGAAGATAAGGTCTCTGTTTAATCATCCCCTCTAAGCACTTGCAATCAGCCAGGATATTGCTGCTTTTAAAATAAGACAATGACATTTAACGACTTTCATTTCTTCCTATACAAAAGATTAATTTATATGCTGGAGTCATCAGTTCATTGGAAAACTTGGCCTATTCTTTTTGAAACACAGAGATATGATTAACAACTCAATCCCTCCTTTATATTTTTAATCTTGTGGTTTTTTTTCCTGTATTTACCTACACAATCTAATTTAGTCTTTGCTTTACCATGATGCTAAAATTAGCAAATGGGACAAAGGAGTAACACAGGACCTCTCAGAGGTACCCCAGGGGTCAGCCTGACCCATCTCCAGGCATCAACAAAGCAGGGCCACCATGAATGGTGCCCTAGGTGCATTCTGGAATGCCTGCATAGCCTATGAATCAGGCCCCTTATGACCCACACCCAGCATTTTTCATCCCTCTATTTATCCTCAGCTCTGGCCATACCAGGTGACTTCTCATTCCCCAGATCTTTAGTGGTGCTCACCCAGCCCCAATCCTTTGAAGGCATTTCCTACCATCAAATACCCACTCACCGCCTCCCCCATCAATGTTTCCTTTGTCCTTCAGTGTTCACCTAGAACATCTCTCCCTGGAAGTCTTTGGAGTGTCCCCTGTGGAAATGGCTCCCTCCTTCCTGATTCACGTGGTCCTTGTTCTGGAGACCTTTAATCCATCCTATCTTTTATAAGGTGAACAGCCATCACATGCCAATTTCTCTTGGTCACTGGTCGTCATGGTGTCTCCATGAAGCTTCACAACAGCCCTGTGCTGCCCTGTCACTTTATCGATGAGCAAGTCAAGGCACAGAGAATTCGAGTTCACAGTTATTAGAGGGCATAATGAGCTTAGGCTCAAATATTATGAAACCTTTGTCTCCCTTCAAATCCAGTGACAAGCCCCTTGTAGTCTGAGACTGTCTAACAGTTTTGACAGGTTGTCCAGCAAAAAGGAGTCATCGAGGCTGCAGCTGAATGGGCCTCCATGAGCCACATGGATCATCACTCCCAACTGCTGTAGTGGCCACACCCCAAGACCCACCCATACCCATGGCCTGTTTTCATTTAGAAATCACCACACAGAACACGCATATATTAAACCTTGTAAATTTTCTAAAATGGTACCATGAGTTGATATTAATAACATGTATTTATCCATCACATACAACAAGTTTTTTTTTTTTTAGACAGGGTTTTATTTAAACCAGGGTGGCCTCAAAGTCCACTACGTAGTTGACCTTGAACTTTTGATCCTCCTGCCTCCATATTTTGAGCACCAGGATTACAAAGCATGCACTATCACATCTGATTACAAAGCATGCACTATCACTATACAAGATGTTGGGAAATGAACCTGAGGCTTTGGTTTTGTACATGCTAGGTAAGCAATCTATCAACTGAGCTACATCCCCAGCCCTCACCACAGATTTTTACCATCAAAAAAATTCTGTCAAGAGCTGGAAAGATGCCTCAACGGCTAATGCTTTTCCAGAGGATGGAGTTAGGCTCCCAACTCCCTTTTCCAGGTGATTCACAACGTCCTGTAATTCTAGCATCAGTGATCCAATGCTCTCTTCTGTCCTCCATGGGCACCTGCACTCATGTGCACATACCTACACACACACACACACACACACACACACACACACACACACACACACACACACACAGAGAAAGAGAGAGAGAGAGAGAGAGAGAGAGAGAGAGAGAGAGAGAGAGAGAGACGTAATTGTTTTAATTCATGTGGTAAGCAGAAGGAAAGCTCTCTCTGCCAGTCCTCAGGCCAAGCTCTGACTTCAGCCACTTGCTGCTAATTCTTCCTGATATTGGCAGGCAGCGTGCACGGTTTCCTAAGAGAAAAGATTCCCTTTTGGATGGAATCTAGTCGTTCCTGCTGTCCCCAGTGCTCTTAGGTGACTTGACCTGTTATGACACGGTCCTGCTGCTCTCAAAGTTGTGCATTAGAGACACTCAGAATTCCTGCTGCAGAGGGTGAATGAGAGCATCCGGTCAGAAGCAGGATCACGTCTGGTACCATGTTTACAGAACAGAGCCTGACACCTCTCCACGAAAGCTTCTGTGTGTCTCTCTGTGTTCAATGATACTCCCATACCCCACACTGTGACAGAAGAGTGCTCCCATCTGTCCTTCCAATGTCCTCCCCACTGTCTGCCACAGTCTATTTTAGCCGCACCTTGAACTTCCAGCCGACTAGGCAGTCAAGAGAACTGTGGCGGCCAGAGCTGGAGGGATGCTAGGAAGAATCATCTTTCTAGGTTCCAGACCCTTTAACCCAGTGGTTTCAACCTTCCTAATGCTGCAACCCTTTAATACAGTTCCTCACGTTGTGGTGATCCCCAACCATAAAACGATTTTCATTGCTACACTCTAACTGTAATTTTCTCCCAAGCGGTGTCTGTTCCTAAGACCATCGGAAATACGTGTTTTTGGATGGTTGTGACCCACAAGTTAAAAATCACTGCGTTAAAGAGAAAGCTCTGCCCTGACAATACCAAATGCTACTGAGAACGCAGAGTGACTGGAGGTCTCATCCATGGCTGGAGGAGATGTGTAACGGGACAACCCGGAAAACATTTGTGGGCTATCTCACAGAACTACCGAAGTGTGACTCCAATGCGGTGGGGAGCGGAGGCAGGAGCATGACTGCAGCCTTTTCCTTCCTTTTCACTGTATAATCTTCCAAAAGCTGCAATTGAATGCTTTGTTTCTTAAACAGCTGGTAGAGCCTGGCGGTGGTGGCGCACGCCTTTAATCCCACCACCAGGGGCAGAAGCAGGCCAATATCTGTGAGTTCGAGGCCAGCCTGGTCTAGAGTTCCAGGACAGCCAGGGCTACAAAGAGAAACCTTGTCTAAGGGGGATGGGGGGAGGGGCAAAGTTTTTTGTTTGGGTTTGGGTTTTTGTCACTTAACTGTTCAGTTTTGTTTATTTGTGGATTTGAGGGTTCATTTGTTATTTTTTTTAATTTGGCTTTGTTTGGGTGCTAGAGATTGAACTCAGGTACTCACAGATACTATACGACCCCTCTAAGCATGCAGCCACGTCCTGACCCTAACTAAATCCATTTCACTGCTCAGGGACATCCATATTTTTTTTTTATTTAGGGACTTTTACTGCAATGGTAGATCTCTTGTTGTTAAATGCACGTCATGACTTTAAGCATGTACATGTTTATGGAGCAAGTGTTTTGTTCCAATTTGGTATGCAAACCAAAAGGTTTTCCAAAGCAGATGGAGCAGTTTTCACTCCTGTCAACAGTAAATGAAAGTCTTGCCTTGCTGGGTGTGGTGGCGCACGCCTTTGCTCCCAGCACTCAGGAGGCAGTTGGATCTCTGTGAGTTCAAAACCAGCCTGGTCTACAGAGGGAGTTCCAGGACAGCCAGGGCTGTTACACAGAAGAAAAGAAAAAAGAGTGAAAGTTCTAATGAGGCCACACCGTCTCCTTTCACCCTCATCCTTCTGGTATCGGCTCAACTCTGACTTTATCGTGATTTATCTTGGTGGTGGTTTAGCCAGGTCAAACATCTTCCCAAATTTGTTTGTTCATTCATTTGCTTGTGTGATTTGCATCCTTTTTAAATTTTTTCAATTTAAAAAAAAATTTATTTTATATGTATGTGTGTGTGTGTGTGTGTGTGTGTGTGTGTGTACAGGAGGGAGCCTGCAGAGGCCAGAAGTAAATGTCAGGTCCCCTGGACCTGGAATTACAAGAGGCAAAAAACAGACATGTGGGTGCTGGAGCTGAACCCAGTCCTCTACAAGAGGAGTAGGCACTGTGAATTCCCAAGCCATCCCTCTAGCTCTCTTACATAGGCTCTTACAAAACACCTATTCAAGTTCTTCTGTGCCTGCCCCCACTTTTCTACTGAGCTGTTTTGTCTTTCTCTTATTGGCTTTAAGAGCTCTTTATCTTTATCATCATCACTCTGATGACGAGTCCTCAGTCAGATCTACATACTAAGAGGCTGGGGGCATAGCTTAGTTGGTAGAGTGTTTACCTATTGGGAGCAATACCTTGGATTTCATCCCCAACACACACACACACACACACACACACACACACACACACACACACACAATGCCATGGTGGTCCATGCCTATAATCACAGTACTCAAGAGATGGTGGTTAGAGTGTGAGAAGTTCAAGATCATCCTTGGTTACATAGCCCATTTCAAGCAGCCTGGGCTACATGAGACCCTCTCTGGACAACAAGTGTGTGTGTGTGTGTGTGTGTGTGTGTGTGTGTGTGTGTGTGTGTGTGTGTGAAATGTCTTATGTAAGATTGGTCTCCCTATGCCTGTTTGCAAACACAAAAAAGTCCTTAATTTTAAAGTAGTTTAAGATATCTATCTTTTTTTCATAAGCACTTTCTGTGTCTCACTTTAGAATTTATACCTAAATCATGAAAATATTCCCTGCAATTTTTTTTAGAATTGATAATGGTTTCTTTTCCATACTAATGTCTATGATGCTCCTGGAAGGTGTCTTTGCACAGGACTTGGGGTTTCCTCTTCTTTCTCGTATGAATTCGGTGCCACTTATTAAAGCACGCCTTTAACAGGTGCTCTCTAGTTGAACTAAGACTCTTTCCGATGGGAAGGGCTCAGTTACATGCCCATCCCTAGATCCACCATAGCAGTCAGGGAGACAACGTACTAACAGTGTGGCTCAGATGAGTGGGGCCCACCCTACTCCAACCCAAGGACCCCAAGGAGTGGGAAGATTAGTGTTCTCCTGAGGAAAGTGAAGGAATTACTATCAGAAGACACTGATGGCTGCCTGCGGAGAAGGCGGAAGCCTTGCTGCCTGACTGAGGAGACAACCCAGCAGGAAGGCTGTTATCTAACCCAGCTAGCAAATTGCCCCTGGGGACCCAGCTGTCTCTAAAGAAAACACCATGGCTCTCCGCCAAAGCTCCCACAACTACCTAGGGCTCATTCTCTAGTGGCTGATTATCCCATAGACCTCAGCCCAGTGAAAATACGACTCTCTCACCTACCTGACTGCTGAAGCTCCTGGAACCTTCCGTGGCTGGGATCCTACCCACAATGCAACAGCTGCTTCTCATGGAGCTTCCATCCCTATTGTTCTGTCTTCATCTGATGAAGACTCTGGGCTTTCTGCCCTCCCTGAGAAGGATCACCCATGGTTTGGGGATGAGTTAGCAGTTTCCTCCCCAGAGAGCTGTGGCTCCCACATCTCCTTTGTCATTCTTGGTCTCCGCCCCTGGGGCAGTACTGGTGCCAGCACTCACAGGGGTAACTGCTTTCCCAGCCATTGGTGACGGGTACCTCTCCTGCAGGTGACAGGCTCTTTCTAGGGTGACATTCACCAGCCAGCTTCTCAAGCGATGTGCCTTGAGCCTTTCTTGCCCAGCTGATGGATACTGTGTAGGACGTGCAGCAACCCTGCCTTAAAGGAATTTGCTTCTTTTACCAAAGAAAAGTGCTATTTTCTTTTTTAAAGGATGAATGGGCATGTCAATGTCCATAACCTTAGATACAGCATTCCCATTTCTAAGTATTTATCTTAAGGAAATTATCACAGACATGCTTGGAGATACATGCAGAGTGATGTTCATCGAAGCACTATCCTTAATAGTAGAAAAAGGGCAAGAGCTTCCGTCCGCCATCAGAGGTGGAAACACCAAAGGGAGGGTGCCTCAGCTGCCTGGTAAGACCTTTGGCAACATTTAAAAGTCACATTTGCTAACTTGGGTAGGTGTCCACCCAAGAAAGTTGGGGAGAGGGCTCAAAAGTGATGTTTCCAATTTGCTTTTCTAAGAGTTACTCTGGCTGTGTAAATACATGCAGAAACAGATTCACAGGAAAATTCTAACTATGGTGGCTGCTGGGTAGCGTGACACCCACTGACTTTTAACTCTTATGTATGAAAAGTCAGCATCTCCATCCTTAGTGAGATGGGAAACTCCTGCACTGATCCCCACAGCAAGAGCCTTGTCCAAATCAGACCCAAAGCACAACATCTGTTTTGAAGAAATATGCTTCTATTAACTGGGCTCCAGTGGACAATTGAATTTTTTAAAGCATGAATATTAGCCCTGAACATGGTTTTATTGATGGCAAAAAAAAAAATTTTTTTTAAATGCTATAATGTTGGGAAAAGGACCAAGTCTCAAAACCAGAAGCAGGTTTGTGAAGCCAAGAATCCCAGCTTGGACATTAAAGCCAGAGGCAGGCCTCCCACGGAGCTGGGGAGACTCAGCTCCTCTCCAACTGCCCTGGCTGGGGCAGCCTATTGTCTGTATGACAATGCGGTTCCCAAGGATGAAATGTGGGGTGCACATGAGGTTCCAGAGCCCTGCCAAGCCTAAGGTTCACTCAAGTTTGACCAGAAACAAGGGAAGAGATATCTAGTCTTCAGACAGCTTTATGCACAGACAGTCTCCAGGATGAAAGGGGCCAGGTAGAAATTTGAACCTCTTCTAAATGTGTGTTTTTTACTCTCACTGGGCAGCAGTTTTTTGTTGGTGTTGTTTTTGTTTTTTCCTCCTTTTCAATATCTCTTAAATTTCAGCATTATTTTAAACTAGTAGTCGATGCATGGAACTCGGAGATAAAGGCAGATGGATCAGACGTTCTGTGTCAAAAAAAAAAAGTATTATTTTAAGGTCTTTTAAGCATTATTTTAAGCAATGTTATTTTGTGTTAACTTACTTCACCAAACACACAGTATTGTCCGTGGGGGAAGTGGGGAGAGACTGACATGATAGATGGTAACTGGACTAGCTATACGCCCCAAAGGCAGTCATTTGTGTTCTGGAATTCCTTAATTGTATATGTACACAGCAACTCTAATAGCCCCAGCAGAGGCGCCGGGCTTGGCCAGAGTCCCTCGACACGATCACAAAATCAGGAATGAAAACTTCTAAAGGAAGAGCTATAACTCAGTGATGGGATAGATCATATTTTTTTAGAATCTGCAGAACAGAACAGAAGACATTCTAATCACTGCATCTATAATTACAGAGCAGAGTAAATCACTAACAAAAATGAATTGTCTTCAGTATGATAAAGAAGAATAATTAACTTTTCATTCAAAGCTGCCATCTCAATGTTGGATGATTCAGGCTAGCCCTAGGGACTGGCAAGGAGGAGAGAGGAGACCAACTTCCGAAGGGGACCCTGATGGGGGCCGCCACAATAGACCACGGTGGGAAATGTATCTTACTGTTTTCCCCAGCAAGACAAAGAAACGACCGAGAATAAGATCACCTCTGTGAAATTACTCACACTTTACAGATAAAGTAGCCATCTGCTCCGAAGTGGACACTCTGGGCCAGTAGGAAGCTAGTATTTCGTAACAGTCACAGAATAACTCCACATGCACAGCTGCTAGTGTGGCCTTGAGACAGCCTGCTGGCCCAGCTGGATTCAAGAAAGCTGGGAGGGTAGGGGTGAGGTCAGAAATGACAGAAGCAGGGACAGAAGTCAGCCTCTGAGCTGCTGCGCTGCCCCCCCCCCCCCAACTCACACACACAGGTTTCCTCTCTTTGCAGGCAGACTCGGGGACACAAGGAGAATAGGATAAGCAGAAGGAGCCACTGGCATCATGGGAAAAGATGAGGAAGGATGTGGAGATGAAACTGAGGGCCTCGTGAATGGTTCACAAGCACTCCACCATGAAGCACCAACCTTCCCAGGCTCCTAAACGATGGTGTTGAAAACAGGAGAACAGTGCTCTGAGTCTCCCCTGTAAGCCTGTCCACATGCACGCAGCAGCAGCAGCAGCAGGCAAACAGCACACGGTGTGAAGGTTAACTATATTATTTACTTTTCTCATTTCTATGACTGAATAGCTGAGAAGCGGCCACTTCAGGGAGTGTTTATTTTGGCTCCCAGTTCAAGGGGTCACCGCCCCTCATAGTGGATTTTGTACAGGACTGTCCTCCGAGCTAAACTGCCATCTTCAGCTTTGGGGAGGGGGGCCTGCAAATGATGCCCACAGCTGGGCTTGACGGTTGACGTTTCCTCATAGAAGGAGCAACAGAAATGAAACCCTCACTGGAGGGAGTATCCAGCTGCTCCTCCAAACCAGGTGTATGCAAGTCTGCCCTAACTGCGCATGACCTCAGGGAAGGACTAGAAGTATATAGGCAGGGAAGGACTGTGGAGGGGCGGGGGGAGCTCCATCTGTGTAGGCATAAGGGAGTCATCATCCATACTGGATGCAGACCTTCCAATGTAGCTGTTTTAAGGCCACCCATGCTCCTGCCTAGAGCCCCCATTGCTCTATTTAAAAAAAAAATTGGTTCCCCAGAGTGAACTTTGATGGAATGGTACCTCAGTTTGTCCTTGGGACCTTTGGAGGAGAGACACACATGGTTTATGTCTCCCTAAGGAGAGGAATTTGAATGGCAGGCTGAGTAGCAGGAGTGAACACATCTGGTCATGAAGTAATCAGAAAGCAAAGTGAACAGGAAGTGGGGTATGACTATAAACCCTCAAGGCCTGGGCCAGTGAGACGGCTCTGGAGCCACGGCACTTGCACACAAGTCTAGTGGCCTGACTTCAGTCCTGGATCCCACAATCCCATCTAAAGGTGGAAAGAGAGAGACTGACTTCAAAAACACATTGTGGGGCCTGGAGAGATGGCTCAGCGGTTAAGAGCCCTGGCTGCTCTTCTAGAAGACCCAGGTTCAGTTCCCAGCACCCACATGGCAGCTCACAACTGTCTGTAACTCCAGTTCCAGAGGATCTGACACCTTCACACCAATGCACATTAAATAAATAAATAAATAAATAAATAAATAAATAAATAAATAAACAAATAAATAAATAAATAAAACGCATTGTGGCAAAGCATGCCCCCCCCACATGCACACCATACATATACAATAATAATAAATGAAGTTTAGAAAAAAAATGACCCACTTCTTCCAGTAAGGCTCCAACCTCCTAAAGTTCTCATCATCTTCCCAAGCAGTACCACCAGCTGGGGAATGAGCGCTCAAACACATGAGCCTGTGAGAGACATTTCAAATCCAAACCCCAACAGAATCCTAGGAATCAGGAGAATTCAAGTTCAAACCCAGCTGTCCCTGATGCCTTCACGAATGTGAAAAAGAATACCTGCCTTTCAAAGCCTCATTCCTCAACTGTTCCAAAAGCTTCTGACGCTCTCCAACATCTCTTCCACCTTTTTCTAGACCATACCAGGTGCGGGTGGGGCCATCCTGTTAGTTTGCTTATTAGTAGTACAGATTCCTGGGCTGTGTCCACAGAGATGCTAATTCTTACCCCCCCCCACCCCCCCCAAGACAGGGTTTCTCTGTGTATCCCTAGCTGTCCTGGAACTACCCTGTAGACCAGGCTGGCCTTGACCTCCCCAGAGCTGGGATTAACGGCATGCCCCATCACTGTCAAGCAGCCTGAGATGCGAATTCTGTAGAAGGCCCAGAAGTCTGCTTGTACCACAAGCTGGCCAGGGGATACCTACCACACAAGGGTCAGGAAGTAACAATACCTCCAGGAGACAGAGACAGCCCCTCTGGAGAACCATGGACCACCCAGCGTTGTACCCATCAGTGAGACTCCCATATAGCCCACTGACAGCTCTGAAAAGCCCTAGACACCATCACACACTCCAAGACCACCTCCCTGGGCTCAGCTACAGCTCTGAACTTCCTAGCTTCTTCCTGACCCTGCCCCAAACTGACACCTCCAGGAACACTGGCTGCACTGTCCTCTCCCCCATCACAGGGATGAGGGCCCTGGGCCAGGCCCATCCCACCCTCTCTGGATCCCAGTTGATGTGGTCCTAGGACTCATAGGACCATAAGTGGCCAGACACACAGCATTCAAGAGCAAGGTCTAGGTTGACTCCAGTTCTAGGTACTTGCCACAGCTCCTGTTTCTCTGATGGGGGCATGCAGACCCAGCTGGCTTTCTGCTGGATCCAGGTTCCCAGGATCCTGGGGTGACATCGACCTCAGTAGCCAGTTAGGTTGTTCCTTCCCCATTGCCTACCAGCTCTGTAATCTTGTCCAAGGCCTCGGTGTCCTTATCTATACAGAGGGAATAATAAAACACCCACCTGGAGGGGCTGGTTAAGGATCCACAGGTACAGTTACAGTCCCATTGGTCAGCAGGCACAGGTAACTATTGCCTTCAACTGAGCCCCACACTGGCCCAGGAACAAGCCAGTCTCAGCGGTCTACATGGGTCCTGCAAGGCACGTTCGCCATGTTCACACCCAAAGATTTGGAGGAAGCGTGAACACCAGCAAAGGGGTCAAGTGGAAGCTTGGCTGATCACACCTGGACTGGCTGAGGTCAGGAACTCTAGAAGACTATCTAGAGGGAAGCGGGGCCAGGGAAAACACCAAGCAGAGGTCTACTCTCTCCCAGAACTTTACCCAGCCTCTGGAGGTTATCCTTCATGCCTGCCCACCTCCCAAACCCATCAGGCATTCCTCTACCCATCCAGACTGCCCACACGACAAAGCATGCTCTAGCTAGTTGAAAGAGAAATGGGGGAATCGCTTCCAAAGGCCTGAACCAAAGAGAGGTCAAAGCCAAGGTCGTACTTGAGGCGACTGTGTGAGCCAACTGGAGAGTAAGCAATTCTCATCAGTTGGTGTGTGCCGACCATCTACACTTCCAGGCTCGGATCTGCACACTGCTGATGGGCAGGGGGGCGGGGGAGGGGGCGGGACAGCGCACATCCAACCTGAAGCTCTCTCAGGCCCCAGTGAGGACCTAGCTCCCAAATGACCCGAACCCCAGAGCAGACAGAAGGTGCCAATCCAAAGGGCTCCTGCAATCCCATTTCCTCTCACTGTGCCTCTTCACAGAGAGAAGGCTGAGGAGAAAGCAGCCATGAGCCGTAAATCATTATGGCGAATAGAGGGTAAGTTCCCTTGAAAATTAAGGGATGGCTGTTGACAAGCTGGACCATCAGAACGCCAGCTGCCTAATGAAGCAATAAAGACCCTTGTTTCCTCCACTTCTCACTGCCCTGCTCTTACATGTACAATTACTACAAAAATCAAAGAGAGGAATGTTGCCTTGAGATATGATTTCCATATTGGTATGGATTTTATTATACAAGCAGTACAATACGCTCCATTATCATTTTGATTATATGTGCCTTTCATTTGCACGGTTGCACCATTATCTGCAGTACATTCATTACATTATAAGAAACTGGAACTCCATCCTAAAGATGAATTGTAAAGAAGGAGTTTCTATTTTTTCGCAGATTGATATTTCAGGAGAGAACATTAAACAGCAAACATTATTTGTAAAGTTTGTTGGGTTTTGTTTTTTTTTTTCTGTAACATAAACTCTTAAAAGAAGGAAATAACCCTGATATTTCTAACAGACAGAAAAGCCCCAGGCTAGATACAATGAATGATTGCAATTTAGAATGTGTGTACTATTAGGCACTCCTGATTAAATTGTAAGTTCCTTGAGAGAAAGGAAGTCAAACAGACGAGGCTGCAGAATCAGCCTGGTGTGGGGAGAGGGCAGAGTTTGTTCTTGGTGAACGGAAGGCTTCGGCTGGAGCTGTGGGCTCCACACTGGGAGGTCAGATTCACAAGGTTTCTGGGCAGAACAGCGGTTATTTATATGACTGGGTGGGAGGCTTCATGATACCAAGCTCAGTCTTCCCTACGTAAAAAGGCAGAAGAGGACTGACCTGGCTGTGGCTCCAAGTCACATCAGTCAGTGCTGCCGCCTGAGCAGGAGAGGGGGGTAGACAAGACTTGAGCTGTAGAGCTCGAAGCGATTATTCTGGACCCTAGCTCTCACCACCAAACCCCGATCAGAGGTTCAGCCCCCAGCTTCCCATTGCCAAGGTGACTCAGAGGCTGCAATCAGCAGACTGGAGCTCATACCCGACTCTGCCAAAGCCTGCCAAAGCCTGCAAGCTGTGAGTCTGTGGGCAAGGTCCCTTCTTGCTCTATGTGATGGTTAATATTAATTGTCAACTCTACAGGATCCAGAATCTCTTAGGAGACAAAGCCCTGGGTGTGTCTGTGAGGGAGTTTCTAGAAGGGCTTACGTGTGAACATCCACCCCAAATGTTGGCAGCACCAACTCATGGCCTAAATGAAAATAAGAAAGCAAGCCCAGTGCCAGAAATCTTCTCTGCATCCTTGTGGCAGGCACAATGGGACCAGCTGCATGCCTTACATCCCTGCCACCATGCCTTCCCCACCGTGATGGACTATATCTCCAAACTGAGTCCATGGCCAAGATCAAAAAGCTGGTAGGCAATGGGGAAGGAACAACCTAACTGGCTACTGAGGTCGATGTCACCCCAGGATCCTGGGAACCTGGATCCAGCAGAAAGCCAGCTGGGTCTACATGCCCCCATCAGAGAAACAGGAGCTGTGGCAAGTACCTAGAACTGGAGTCAACCTAGACCTTGCTCTTGAATGCTGTGTGTCTGGCCACTTGTGGTCCTGTGAGTCCTGGGACCACATCAACTGGGATCCAGAGAGGGTAGGGTAGGATGGGCCTGGCCCAGGGCCCTCATCCCTGTGATGGGGGAGAGGACAGTGCAGCCAGTGTTCCTGGAGGTGTCAGTTTGGGGCAGGGTCAGGAAGAAGCTAGGAAGTTCAGAGCTGTAGCTGAGCCCAGGGAGGTGGTCTTGGAGTGTGTGATGGTGTCTAGGGCTTTTCAGAGCTGTCAGTGGGCCATATGGGAGTCTCACTGACGGGTACAATGCTGGGTGGTCCATGGTTCTCCAGAGGGGCTGTCTCTGTCTCCTGGAGGTATTGTCACTTCCTGATCACAGCAAAATAAACCCATCCCTAAGTTGTTTTTGTCAGGTGTCTTGTGGCAACACAAATAAAAGACTAATACACGAAGTCTCTGTGTTCCCCTTTGATAAAATGTGGTCAGTAGAACACTTGTCTGGTTACTTCACAGGTGCGTAAGGGCAGGTCAACGGAGGGATAGGTGGGAACATCCCTTGAAAAGGAAAGGATCATTTCATAGGTTGATAAAAGGATCTAAACCAGGCTCCAGGCTGGGGACAGTCCACACCTGTAATTCCAGCACTGGAGAAGCTACAGCAGAGGAGTCACAAGTTCAAGACCAGCCTTGGCTCTGCAGTGAGACCCTTCCTTTCTATCACCGTGATGAAGCACCCTGACCAGAAGCAGTGGGAGGGAGGAAAGAATTTGTTGTCACTCACAATTCCAGGCTGTACTCACGGCAGGGAGTTGAAGGCAAAAGCTCAATGAATCGCATCCACACTCACAAACAGAGAGAAACTGCCCATGGATCCTTACCTGCTGCTGCTCCTGCTCAGCTTGCCTCCTCCTCTCTTTTGTGGTTCATGAAATGGTGCCACCCACATTCAGGGTGGATCTTCTCACCTTAATTAACCATCAAGACAGACCCCCTACACTCATGTCCACAGGCCAACCTGATCTAGATAAGTTCTCATTAAGACTCTCTTCTCGCCGGGTGGTGGTGGCGCACGCCTTTAATCCCAGCACTTGGGAGGCAGAGCCAGGCGGATCTCTATGAGTTCGAGGCCAGCCTGGTCTCCAAAGCGAGTTCCAGGAAAGGTGCAAAGCTACACAGAGAAACCCTGTCTCGAAAAACCAAAAAAAAAAAAAAAAAAAAAGACTCTCTTCTCACGTGATTCTAGGATGTGTCCAGCTGATAGTTAAAACTAGGGGCTGGAGAGATGGCTCAGCAGTTAAGAATACTTAACACTCTTGCAGAGGACCCAGGTTCAGTTCCCAGCATCCACATGATGTCTCACAACCCTCTGTAACTCCAGCTCCAGGAGATACAACAATATCATCTGGCCCCCATAGGCATCTGCATGCAGGTGGTGTACATACATATATATAGGTGCATATACATACACATAGAATAAAAATTTAAAAAAAATACAAAAAACACTAACCAGCACAATCCTAACTCAAAAAAAACAAGAAGCCAAAACATAGTAACATGCGTTATCACAAACTTTACGACTCCTTCATTACTCAGACCAGCTCCTGGAAGGCATCCCTCTGTCATCAGGCCCATCTTAAATGTCACTTCCTTGACACCCAAGCCAAAAGGCCCCAGCGTCTCCCCACTCTGTCAAGCACACTTTCTTCAGAAAGCACTTTCCGCTTGCGCTGTCCAATTAGAGAGAAATGTCCAAACTTCAGGTCATGATGTATTAGTTATATACTATATAGCTAATTTGCTATATATTATGTATAATTATGTAGCTATGGTATACATATATATTACATGTATATAGTATGTATTATATATATGCACACACACACATATATTAGTAGAGTGCCATGAGTGCACCTGTTCAGATGGCAAGCAGCGTTTTGTTTTTCTCTCAACCCAATAGACTACAGTAGACATCCCAACATGCAGGGCAATGCAGAAGACCACGCTGAGCACAGTTCTTATCGAGAAGCACAGGAATGTGCACTATACAGACTTTCTGCCAATGCATCAAGGCTGAAAAGTTGGAAAAGCAGAGGTGGGACCACAGCTCAGGTGTCGAACTCCTTCCTAACATGCCTGAGACCCTAGGTTCCACCCCCAGTACTGCCAGGAAAAAAAAAAAAAACAAAACACATTGATGGGAGGTCGCCTTGGCAATACTTTACAGGCTGGGGAGACGGCTTAGTAGGTAAAGGGCTTTCGTGAGTTTGAATCCCCAGAGCCCACATGAAAGCCAGGCACAGTAGCGCTCCTGGAAGACAGAGACAGAAGGGTCCCCAGAAGCCTGTGGGTCAGCTAGGTCATGGTCATACACCACTTCAAAAAACAAAGACCCCTCTCGTCTTCGTTAGGGTTTCTATTGCTGTAAGAGACACCATGACCACGGCAACTCTTATCAAGGAAAACATGTCATTGTGGTGACTGGCTTACAGCTCAGAGTTTCAGTCCATTATCGTCATGGCGAGAAGCAAGGCAGCATGCAGGCAGACACGGTGCTCGAGAAGGAGCTGACATTTCTGCATTTTAATCCACAGGCAACGGGAAGTGCTCTGACTCGCTGGGAGACCTCAAAGCCCACCTCCTAATAGTGCCACTCTCTTTGGGGGCCATTTCCTTTCAAACCACTTCACCTCTCAACCAAGGCAGAAAGTGGCAATTGACCCCTGAAATGGCCAGCTGGCCTCTACATGCTTGCTGTGGTACCCATGACTCAGGCACATACGCACACAATACCAAATAATAATAATAATAATATAATAATAAACCAAGTTTTTTTTGTTAAGTTGAAGGCCTGCCTTGATCTAAACTCCTTAGGAAAAAAGCTTTAATGACAAGTTTTATGTCCATCCCTTTAGAGCACAGAACCCAGCCCCTGACTTACAGCAGGAACTGAGTGTATGCTGAATGAATCTTAGTTATTACCATCGTTATTAAATAACTACATAGCTTTCAACTTCAACCTGAGGACAGAAATGAAAAGTATAATTATTGTCTCTGGCTAAAAACTGAACTGATAGGAAAGGTCAGAGCTGCACTACCTTCTCCTACAGAAACCATTAGCATACTCTCTTGTTTGGGTTTTAGTTATCTTTTGTTCAAGACAGTCTCATAGAGACCAGCTGGCCTTGAACTCACCATGCAGCTCAGGATGACCTTGACTTCCTGATCCTCCTGCCTCCACCATCCAGGTGCTGGGGCTACAGTTAGGCTCTACCACACCCAGCTTGCAATGAGCACTCGTTAGAAAGCTTCCTCACCTGCACGGAAGAACCTTGCAGCTACTCCCATCCTGTTAGCTGCCAGCCTCAAAGAACTAATGTCCACCTCTTCCATCAGTCACTGTGGTCCACTTGGCTGTGGACGGGGCTGACACGGTCTTTAGAAGATCCTTTTATATACTGTGATATTGATTTTTAAAACATTTTTAGTCGACACAATGAAAAGCTCACCCAGGGGTCTTCCTTCAAATCTAGAGTTAAAAATCCATATCTTAACCCCTTACTGTCTGGAGCCTCCCTGGGCCACAGTGGCTCTGAGGCCTGCACTGGGGGGAGGTTCTACTCATGTGGTTTTTAAACCCCTCTTAGGATACAGTCATTGATTTTTGAATAAACATTTTCATCGTCCCATTTCCTAATTGCTTGACATAAAGCCTGCTGGGGTGAGTTGCATGTTGATCTTTACGTCATTTAAGGAAGAAAAAAAAAAGAAGAAGAAAGAAAGAAAGAAAAGGCCTGGGGTGTTATTGTTAAGGCTCATAGCTCTCTATTTACGTGAGCCCACATCTCCTAGACAAGTCCTTCCATTACTTTAATGCCCACTCGGTGTGGCACGGAATGGTGATTGCTGCTCGAAGGTTCATGCACCCTTTTTAGTTCTTGATGTAAAACTTTTAAAATATTTTTAAGTGTGTGTGTGTGTGTGTGTGTGTGTGTGTGTGTGCGCACGCGCACAAGTGTGTGTGCGTGCGTGCGTGCGTGCGTGCGTGCACGCAATGTGTGTGGGCGTCAGAGGACAACTTTGGAGGTCAGAAATTGGTTCTCTCCTCCTCCTGTGTGGGTCCGGGGGATCAAACTCAGGTTGTCAGGTTTGGCAGCAAGTGCCTTTGCCTGAAGAGCCGTCTCACCAGCCTCCTGTGGTGTAAATCTTGGTGAAAGCTGTAAGTGAAGGTTCCCAACCTCCTAGGTCAAGGTCAGTGCTAGGGAGTGGTCTCCATGGTCCCTGGGAAAGGTAGGGCCTGGCTGGGGGGCCTCTGGGAGAGGTGGGATGGCTCTAGCCTCTGTCTATGAAGAGGCTGATAGTAGGGCTGGGGATGGAGTTCAGTCTTTGCAGTGTTTGCCCAATGTGCATAAAGCCTTCCGTTTCCCCTCTACCACTGTGTAAAAAGAGTGTGGCAGTACACACTCACAATCCCAGTACTCAGGAGATGAGCTCCTTGCATAGTGGCTGCAAAGGAACCTGCCAGGAAATATTTTAGGCTTCTCCCAAATTTTTATTGATGGATTTGGGTTCATCAGTGGAATTCCTAATGTGTTTCTGTAATACTGGTGTAAGGCTCAGAAGAACGGGATTTTTTTGTGGAGAGGATGGAGTTTTGGCTTCAGTGGGGGTTGTATTAATGTTCCCTATCATCACATGAATTGCCAGTGTTCATCTACAAAAACCTTTTTTTTTTTTTTTTTTTTGATAAGGGGTTTCTCTGTGTAACAGTCCTGGAACTTGCTTTGTAGACCAGGCCGGCCTCCAACTCACCGGCCGGCTATAAAAGCCATTCTGATCTTGAGGCCTGCTCCAAAACTGGTGGCCCTGGCCTAAGCATGCACAGATCAAAGGAAACTCAAGGTTAGACTAAATGTATTTTGCATTATGATTTGGCCACGAGCCTATGGAGGCAGGGAGTTTGATGATGGTTTGAATGAGAAATGTCCCCTGTAGTCTCAGGTGTTTCAACACTCGGTGTTGGTGGTGCTGTTTGGGGAGATTTATGAGGGGAAACCTTGCTGAAGGAAGACTTTATTAAAACCCCAGAAGCCATTTCAAGTTCACTCTCTCTGCTTTGTACTTGTCTTTCAAGATGTGAGCTCTCGGCCGGGTGGTGGCGGCGCATGATTAATCCCAGCACTTGGGAGGCAGAGCCATGTGAATCTCTGTGAGTTCGAGGCCAGCCTGGTCTACAGAGTGACAGCCAAAACAGGCACCAAAACTACACAGAGAAACCCTGTCTCGAAAAACAAAACAAAAACACACAAAAAAAGATGTGAGCTCTCAGCTTCCTGCTCCTGCCATCGTGGCTGTCACCAGCAGCCCGCTGCCATGCCCACAGCTAACCTTTGGGGACCGTAAGCCCAAATAAACTCTTTCCTCTATAAGCTGCCTCGGTCATGGTATTTTCTCACAGTGACAGAAAAGTAAGGAAATCTGAAACTGGAGAAAGAATTGCAGCCCTCGGGAGGAAGAAAATCCAGAGGGCCTCCCAGCAAGGCTTCCTGGAGTAGGCAGGACCTGAGGACAGTACAGAACCAAGGAGAGGGACACCATACCCTGCAGCCACAGCTGGCCATCCCAGTCACAGGGCCAGGGAGCCAAAGGACAGGCTGGTGCTGCCAAGCTCACGGAGAATGAGGGACTCAGAGCTCCCCAGAAGAGCAGCTTGCCACCTGTCACAGGCCTGAAAGATGACAAGAGAATAGGCATTGGAAAGATCTCTTCCGGCTCCAGGGCTGAGAAAGAACCAAGAGGTTTGGCCTGGAGTGGAAAAGCCTGCTGCTGAGCTTCAGGTAGCAAAGAGGCCTCCTGAAGGCGGGAATGGTGGGGTTGCCCAGGGAGCCAGTGGGAAACAGATGAGGGTACCTGAGATGGGAGGAGACAGGGGTCTGCCTTGTTCTTACTGGAGCTGTGGAGTTGGAGGTGATAAGCAAGGATACAGACAGGATTGTAATTGAGCACCAGTCACTGAGTACAAGAGGATCAACAAAGAGTTGATCCCTGAGTGACTGCTAGAGAAAAAACAGCCTGGAATGGAAGATGGATGGCAAAAAAGAGGGAGGGGCCAAAAAAGAGGAACTGGCAGCCAAGCACACCCTGCGAGTGTGAGAAAGCCTGAACAAGAGCCCAAGAGAGAGTTCCGCCCAGAGAGAAGGCTCCTACCACTGGAAGGGGTAGTCAGAGCAATCTCCAGGCATGGTGGAGACAAGAGTGGTATACAACAGGAGGGCCAGAGCGGGGAATAGGGGACAGACACCCTGCCCAGAAGCTGGTCTGTGAGGGAAAAGGAACACTGGGGTGGCGTTGAGGAGCAATGTGACCTCTGATTAGAAACCAGGAGAGATCAGAGAGTGAAATGCAGAGTTACACTGTATGTTTTTAATGCTAAAGATCCCACACACAGGCCCATGGGATGGCTCAGCACCTGCCGCCAAGCCTGGTGACCTGAGTTGGGATCCCTGAGATCCACACAGTGAAAGGTGAGAAGCAACTCCCCGAGTTACCCTCTGACCTTCACCAAGGTGCTTCACAAGCACCATGACACCCAAGCTCTGCACACACACACACACACACACACACACACACACACACGTATGTGCACATGCACACACACACACACACACACACACACACATAAAATAAATAATGTTTTTTTAAAAAGACAGCACAATTCTATGTAAGACCTGATCTGCACAGATTAGGAAGCTGTTAAAAGGCTTCTAGGACCAAGTCTCATATTTGTCTCTCAACAGACAGAGGGAGGGCAGAATTCGCTTCCCTCTTAGTCCTGTGACAGGTTGAACGGAAATGGCCCCCATGGGCCCATAGGGAGTGGCACTGTTAGGAGATGTGGCCTTGTTGGAGGAAGTGTGTCACTGGGGTGGGCTTTGAGGTTCCAGATGCTCAAGCCAGGTCCAGTGTCTCTTCCTGCTTCCTGCCTATCAAGTTGTAGAACTCTCAGCTACCTCTCCAGCAACATGTCTGCCTGCATGCCACCAGGCTTCCCACCATGACAACAATGGACTAAACCTCTGAACTGTAAGCCAGCACCAATTAAATGCCTTCCTTTATAAGAGTTGCTATGATCATGGTGTCTCTTCACAGCAATAGAAACCCCTAAGACATCCTCTTCTCTCATCTTTCCTTTGTTTATAGTTCCCTGAATCCCTACCTAAGTGTGTGTGGTGTGTGTGTGTGTGTGTGTGTGTGTGTGTGTGTGTGTGTGTGGTGTGGGGGTGGTAGGGTGGGGGGTGGGGGGTGGGGAGGTGTATGTGGTGTGTGTAGGGTATGTGTGTATATGTATGTTGTGTGTGGTGTATGTGTATGTGGTGTGCGTGTGTGTGTGTGTGTGTGTGTGTGTGTGTGTGTGTGTGTGTGTGTGTGTGTGTTGGGGGGGCAGAAGTGGACATCAGGTGTCATCCTCCACCACTCACCATCTTATTTTTAGAGGCAGAGTCTGGAACAGAAGCTCATCAGTCCAGCTAGGGTGGCTGGTCAATGAATTCTAAGGAATCCTTTTGTTTCTCTCTCCCCAGCACAGGAATTTACAGATTCATGCCACAAGCCAGGTTTTTGTGCAGGTGCTGGAAATCTGAACTCAGGTCATCTGACTTGGTGACGGGTACCTTTCCCCAGTGAACCACATTGCAGGCCCGTTTATGGAATCTTTAACACCGTGTGTGTGTGTGTGTGTGTGTGTGTGTGTGTGTGTGTGTGTGTGTGTGTGTGTGTGTATGTGTGTGTGTGTGTGTGTGTGTGTGGACTCTTCAGCATCCAAACGTCAATATAGGCACTTTAGCCACTGGGCCATCTCCCAGTCCCTTTGGAGCCCAATCCTCTTTTTCACTTTTCTGTTTTTACACTTCACTGTTTTCTCCCAGTTGGCTTATCTGAAATACTCTGTGGAATGAAGCAGCACTTCTATCACTTATTTTGTTTTCAACAGGACCTACCCCAGACCTGGTCACCATGGGGCATATCAGGGTGCCAAAGTCCTGCAACACATGCAAGATGCATGGAGACACAAGGTCCCTGTTTATGGCCCTGCGACCCTCCCAGCTCTAGAAACAGAGCCACAGTCATTCAATTACTGCTTACATGTTTAGTGAGGGAGAGGAGAGGAAAAGCAGAGCGATTTCTAACTAATCTCGAATAAGTCAGATATAGGGCTTTTTCCCCACCTCTGGGAAGATTGTCAAGTGAAACAATGTGGCTTTGAGCTTCTGACAGATGCTAATGAATTGTTGTTTACATTTTTGATTTACTGCCTAAACAAAGATAAGACATGCTCTTGAAAACACATTGAATGCACAATCCAAACACATCCATTAAATCTGTCACAATAAACATGACAGCTTTCTTCTAACCTAACAACTGGCATGCCTCATTTGCATATTAATGAGAAAACCAGGATCAGCCTGCACAAATTACTTATATCTCATGAAGGAGCTGCTCCTGATGACAGCGAGGCACTCTGGGTGTAAAAACACCACATCAGTACCTTTGCTGGCTTGCTGGCTTCTCCTTCACTTTGCTTCTGCAGCCCTGGAGCTCTGAGATGTTTCTTTCGGATGATGATGTTGGTTACAAATGTCCCTGGTAAGTGGGGGTCAGCATGACTCAGAAAGAGCAGGTTCTGCTGTCAATACTTCAGGAATACTTGCTAGGCACCTGTGATGACTGACTCAGTGTTTCCTGAGGTGTCTACTTGGTCATTAATTGAATTGGAGTGAATTGAAAGAAAAACACAAGTGTTTATTGACCGCAACCAGATATCAAGAAACTTCACATATATTGTCACAGTCACCAGAAGCCTGCAGACAAGGAAGACGAAAAAGCAAAAACACATACACCTCTGCTACCCTTCCTTACCCACAGCAGACATGACTAATCAACTCCTCTCAACTTGGGTTAAAACTCACAGTCGCCAACATGAGACTTCACACAAACCATGAAACCCAGAAGATAGCCAGCACAACTGTTTCTATCAGAGAAACACAAAAAGACCTGTTCAGAAAGATTGAGTCACCTTGCAGGGAGGAGAAGTTAAGATTCAAGTCTAGATCCTTCAGCTACCGGGCAGTCCTCTCCATTTCTGCAGCTTCCAGGGCACTTCTCGTCACCCCCTCTTTGCACATCTACCCCTGCATCTATGCACCTAGGTAGATGTTGGGTAATGAGAAAGAGAGTGTTTGGTGGAGGATAACTTAGTTTTAAGGACCCCAAGGCAATTCTCAACTCCAACACATCATGGTGTTTCTTCAGCATCCCCAACACTCATCCCTCTCCTTCATCCCAAATAGACATGAGTTTAAAGGGTTACTCCAAGGGACCATGGTCAATGTCGTTGGCCCTCTGAGCCTTCTCTTTGCTGAAAAAACCAGCAGCTCTCACATCCTCCAACTGGAGTTGGAGCTCAAAAGAGATCTTGCTCTAGAGAAGTTAGCACTACACCTGTGCAACCCACCAGCTCCAGTGTCTTTCTAACCCACGAGCCCCATGGCTCTGCCCTACACACTTCATGCTTGATATGAACCAGTCAAGGAAGCAGCAAGGTGCACCTTCCCTCACAGGACCTGTCTCTGAAACCTGGGCCCTGCCCACACTCCAATATGCCAAGGTCAAGGAACTGAGCTCTGGCTGGCCCCTTTCAAACTCTCCAGATTGATTGCAGTTGATAGGGCCCCACCTCCAGGGCTTTGGCCCCTGGGTTTAAAAGGTCTCCAGGCTTTAAAGGGTCCCCTAATAATGACAGTTGTTATCTCAGAGGCCAGGTGCTCAGAATAAGCTGGCAAGAAGATCCTAGGAGCACAAGGTGCAGAAGGTCAAAGGTACCATGTAAGGAAGGCATATTAGAACCTGCTGTCACTGGGAGGTTTTATTACAGGTTGTTCCATCCACATCATTTCATGAGAGAAAAAAATTGTATTCCAATTAAGATGCAAATGGAGAGGACCGAGCTGTAGGGGTAGTTATCTGTGTTTCACCCCTGAAGTACCGCCCCTAGTAGGCAACAGGTAACTACTAGGTACCTGCCCCCACCCAGGGTGTGGCCAAGACAGGGATCCCTTCAGATCTGAGATGCATGCAAACTCACTCTTTCTTGGCTACCTTGTGATCCTGGATGCTCCAGAGAACCGCATTGGACTGCGCCTCGCCTCTCCTGGATCCCTTGACCAACCCCTTTGCCTGCTGTCAGTTTACCCAAAAGAAACTTCCTTTGACTATCAGATAAACTACCTGGAATTGCCTCGTTAATTTCCACTCTACCGAGCAGTGGAGATGAACACACACACATGCCTGCCCGGGGCAGTTTGCCCTGGGTCGGGGGAAGAAGCCATGGGCCCACTATGAGCAAATGTATGGAGGGGTCTGGGTGGGAAAGAGAGGCAGAAACATTCACGTCCTGTGGAGAGAGGTGGATCTGAAGAGGTGAAAGTGGTGAGGAATGGGCTGTGGGAGACCTGCTTGCCACCAGGGACCATAGTGACATTTGGTCCTGGGCCGCTGCCAAGCACCATGTCTGGGTCTGTGGCCCTGCCATAGCCTTGATCTGTGTTGATTGTCCATGGCTCCTATTACCACCAAAGGCCATGTTGGTGCCCAAGGGCCATGCCACCACAGGGGCCATCCCGATCTGAGTGACCTGGGCTGCCACCTGGGGCCATGAAGAAATCCAGGCTTGAGATGCAGCCGAAGGCCATGTCTGGGTCTGTGGCCCGCCCTACCATAGCAAGGAGGGTCTGTGTTGATGTCCATGGCGCCTGTTGCCATCGAGGGTCCTGTGGATGCCTAGGGTCTGGGCCCCACCTGGGACCGTTTTGGTGTCCAAGGCCTACCCTGCAGCCAGGGTGATGCTGATCTGAGTGGCCTGTGCTGCCGCCCTGGGCCATGGCGGCATCTAGACCCAGGCTGCTGCTGAAGACCATGTCTGAGTCCGTGGTCCTACTGCAGCTGGGGTCTGTGTTGATGTCCATGACCCATGTCACTACCACCTGTGGCCACGTTAGGGACCGAAGGATGTGCTGCAGCTGAAACCGTGTTGATCTAAGTGGCCTGCACTGTCACCCATGGCCATCGTATCAACTGGCCTGAGCTGCTGACAGGGGCCATGTCCGGGTCCGTGGCCCTACCACAGCCAGAGTCTGCATCAATGTCAGTGGCTCCTGTTACCACTGAAGGCAGATGCCTGGGGAATGGCCTGACACTTGAGGCCATGGTGGTGCCCAAAAGTCATGCTGCCTCCAGAGCCATACAAATTAGGGTAGACTGCACTGCCACCTGGGGCCATGGTGGCATCCAGACCCAAGAAGAAGTTGAGGGCCATGTCTGGATTTATGGCCCTACCACAGCCAGGGTCTGTGTTGATATTCATGGCTCCTGGTACCATTGAAGGCCATGCGGATGGATGCACAAAGTCTGGGCTGCCACCTGGGGCCATGTTGTTGTCTGAAGGCCACCTTGTAGCCAGGGTGATACCTATCTGAGTGGCCTGAGCATGGCCGGGACCATGATGACATCCAGGTCCAGGATGCTGCCAAGGATCATGTCTGAGTCTGTGGTCCTTCTGCAGCCAGGGTCTGTGTTAATGTTCATGGCCTGAGCTGCCACCAAAGGCCACAAGGATGCCTGGCTTCTGGGCTGCTACCTGTGGCCAGGTTGGGGTCCAAGGGATGTGCCTCTGCCTGTGCCATGCTGACCTCAGTGGCCTGCTCTGCCACCCATGGCCATGGAGTCATTTGGGCCCAAGCTTCTGCCAAGGGCCATGTCTAGGTCCATGGCCCCACGCTAGCCAGGGTCTGCATTGATGTTCATGGCTCTGGTTACCACCAAAGGCAATGCAGATGACCATGGTCTGGGCCACCACCTGAGGCCATGTTGGTCATGCTGCTGCTGGGGCCATGCAGATCAGGGTGGACTGTGCTGCCACATGGGGCCATGTTGACATCCAGGCCCAAGTTGTGGCTGGGGGAGATATCTGGGTCTATGGTCCTGCCACAGCCAGGGTCTGTGTTGAGGTCATGGCAAAGGCTCTTGTTGCCATTGGGGGCTGTGTGACTGCTCAGAGTCTAGACCGCCACCTGGGACCACATTGCTGCTGGGTCCATGCCAATCTGAGAGGCCTGCACTGCATCCAGAGCCATGGTGACATCTGGGTCCAAGCGGCTGCTGATGGCCGTGTCTGGGTCCATGGTCCTGCTGTAGCTGGGGTCTGTGGTGATTACCCATTACCATGTTACCACAGGGGCCCATGCAAACCATGTGTTGAACCATGCATTGAAGTGCAAGGGCCTGATGAACTGGTCCTGCCCCTCACTGGCCCTGGGAGAGTTTCCCCCCTCCCCACCGGAGAGCTGACCCCTCTCCTTGCTGGCCCTGGGATAAAGGACCCTAGCACAGGAAAGCTGGCCCTGCCCCTAATAGAAGAATCAGCCCCCACACTTGGGAAAGCTGGCCCTACCCCTCACCATAGGCATGGGGGAGCTGGCTCTGCCCCTCACTTGAGAGGGGTGGTCCTAGTGGCCCAGACTGACCAGCTCAACTGACTGACACCCAGGTATACATCCAGGGCTTTGAGCTGGCACACCCCATCACCCACCCTGTCTATGACCTGCTGGAGTGTGTGAAGGGACTGGTCCTACGGAATCATGGCTGCAGGACCTCCATGATGCTAGGCAGCAGCAGGATGTCTGATAGGAGTTTCGGTGAGGGTCCAGTGTTGATGGTGTACCAGAAGCCAGAGGCCGGGAGCCTGACCAACAAGACATTACACAATGAACATTTGCAAGTAAAGCTATTTGGACAAAAGGGTTTGCTGTAGGACACACAGGAGCTCCCAATGCCACTAGGATGAATGAAGAGGTGATAGAGAGACAGCAAAGACGGAGGATTGAAGTGCATTTTGTTTTGTTTGTTTTTTGGTTTTTGGTTTTTTTTGAGACAGGGTTTCTCTGTGTAGCTTTGCGCCTTTCCTGGAACTCGCTTTGGAGACCAGGCTGGCCTCGAACTCACAGAGATCCGCCTGCCTCTGCCTCCCGAGTGCTGGGATTAAAGGCGTGCGCCACCACCGCCCGGCTGTTTGCTTTTAATTGATATTCCTATTTGTATTTTTTATTTTATTTTTTATCTTGTTTTTATTGTTTCTTTTTTGGTTTTCCTTTGAGGGGGAAAGGCTGAGGAGCAGATGCAGAGGGACTGGGTGGTGGGTGTGATTAGAGTGTATGATGTGAAATTCCCAAAGAACCAATTTTTTTAATGTGCTAGTAAAAAAATGCAAATAGAACCACGTCCAGAGCTGCAGTTCTCTCCCCTTGTTGATGGCCTCTGCCACCTCTGGTGGTCTGCTCTGTGCTGAGTGTCACATGGTGTAGCAGGAAGCTGCTGAGATGACTCCAGTGATCTTGCCTCATGGTTTGACACCTTTTCCTGGAGTGTGGGCAGGGTGATAAAATGTCATTCTCTAGATTAGACTCCAAAAAGGCTTTGACCTTGGGCTGGCGACGCTCTTCGGATAAAGGCCCTTGCAGAGATGGCCTAACCGATTGAGTTCAGTTCCTGGGACCCACATGGCAGAAGGAGAGAACGTACTCCTATTCCGATCTCCACACATAAGCCATGGTGCGTGTGTGTGTGTGTGTGTGTGTGTGTGTGTGTGTGTGTGTGTGTGTGTGTTTGTGTGTGTGTGTGTGTACACTTTCACATCAAGGGCAGCCTGTGGAAAGGTCAATACAGCAGGAAACCAGGGTCACCCTCCACCAAAGGCCAACAAGGGATTTAAGTGCCCTTCCCTCAGTTCACAGGTAGACAGCGAGCACACTCAGCGTCAATCAGGAATTCTCCACACCTGGGCTTTCAGATGTAGCCGACTGCAGCCTCACAGAAGCCGAGAGGCGGCGGCGTCTCCAGCTCAGCCCCACCAGAGTTCCCTCTGAGCAGAAAATGTAAGAAGTGCTTCTTTCATCTGCTATATTTAAAGGGAATTCATTATGCAACAATAAACAATATGTATTAGGTGAAGCCCTATGACACTACTGTTCATTATGTTAACAAAAGTGAAATATCAGCAACTTCTTAGGAGTCAATCAAAGCTCTTTAACCTAGTCGCTCTCTTCATCCATATCCTGCAAGCTGTGTATGATCACATTAACCGTGCTGGGGATTGAGCTCAGGGCCTGGGACATCCTGGACTAGCACTCTACCATTGAGCCACACCCCCATCCCTAAGCTATGTACTATTTAGCTTCACTCCATGTGACATGTGAAACGGACTCTCAGAGGTGACATGACCTCCCCTGGTCACCGTGTGCAACGCCAGAGACCTGAACTCATGACACCAACTCTTAGCTTCTTATCCACAGTGCAAACACTGACAACACAGTGCCCTATGCCAGGAGTCACACCAGACCCAGGGAACACGGGAATGCCTACACCATAACCATTCAGGAAATACAGTCTCTCCAGGCATCAAGGAGAAAGCCCAAATGCCCTGGAGGTGAAGCCACATTTGGGGAACCATTTGGGGGCCCCTCTAATATTCCAAAACCAACCCCAAGGGTAGAATATGAAACACACAGTCATCAGACAGTACTTATCTCTCAAAGATAAGAGGGGTGACATTTGTACAAGAGACCAGTTCTGCCACAATTCCTTCCATCTATTAGTCACCATCTTACAATTATTTAGCCTTTTCTAATCAGCACACAGGCTCTTAAAGCCCTCGCCTGAACACATTCATCATCTCCACCCCTTCGTGGAGAGAATCAATGTTATTTACCATTGCTAAGCCCACAGGAACTCACTTATAATTAGAGAGTACGTGAGAAGGGAAGGGTTTGTTGTCGGCTAAAACCAGGCAGATGTTCCCGTCCTTGGAGGGTCTGCTGTGCCCACAACATGTCCTGGACAGCTGCTGAGAGGCAGCTCAAGACACTCACCAACCTCTTTCGCTTAAATCAATAGTCAAATCTTGCCCAGTCTAAGTGGCTTCAGGAACGGTCACTGCTCTTTCCAGCCTGTCCAAGAGAACAACTGTACTAGAGAGAGATTGTTCCCAGGCCTCTGCTACTAAACTGGTCTTGCCCAGCTCTAGCAAGATCTTCAGGTGAGGACAAAGCCAGGACACAGAAGATCAAGGGAGACGCCTCTTCCAAAGACAGGAAACATCTAGGAGGATGTAAGATCTGATTCTACATCTGGGTCCTTTCCTCAAGAACCTTGAGGTCATTGATGATCAGTTGTGGAGTCTCATAGAAAGCAAGGAGAAACTTCCATTACCATTCGTAACCTTGAGCCCTACTGGGAAAGTTGTTCCAACTTCAACTGAGCTCCGCCCTCTTCATGGCAGATCTGGCAATATTTCCAGGTCAGGACTGGCCCCACACTCCAGCTCCCCTCTATCATCCCCACACAAAGACAGCCATGTCTTATAGTCTTTACCTGGGGATTACAAGAAAAGGAGGGGGGCATGAGATGAGCAATAGCCTAAGGTGAGGGATCCAGCAGCCTTTTCATTTCCTTATTTTTCGCATTAAAGTTCTACCTGCCAGCCTGCCCCACGGAGAAGCCTCACAGGAATTAAGATATTCCAGATATTCTTAGAAAAATGAAATGTTGAAGAATTGCTTCCTGAGCTGATAATGGTGGTACATTTGAAAAATAGACCCGAATGCCACGTTTAAAAGCCTGAAGTCATAAAAGGCATTATGAATGGATAGAGTGGGAACCTCTACAAGCAGACTTCATTGATGTCACCGTAAACGATGAATGCTGTCACTCTTTTTTATATATAACAGGAAGATATGCCGCCGCATCCAGGTCTCAATGTAGGAACTGTCAGGCTCACTGGAATGGCATTGCAGAGCTATTTATGACAATATGAGAGGAAATACAAGGTTAAAAGATCTTTATCTGCTGTCTGCGGAAACACGCTTCCACACTGATGCACTCATGAAATAGCCCGTGACAGTGAGGGAGCTGGAAAGTGAGATTAGCCAGCACAGAAGGGGCTGTGTCCGGACAATATCGGTGCTCACACTGGTCTCTGTGCCTCCCGAACATGCAAGCATTTCTCCCAGCATCCTCCATGAAAAATCCCATTCAGACAATGACGGCATTGGCTGGTACAACATTCACAAGTGATCCAACCAAGAACGCCTGTTCCACCTTCCAGGAGGTAATGAGGCTACCAGGAAGAGCTGCCAGCTGGGGACAACATCTCCCAGACACCCTTCCCTGTAGCATGTCCCTGGACAGGTTTACACCAATGAGCCTGGGTGAGATGGGCACTTTCAGACCAGGGACTTATGAGAGGCAAGCGGGCTTCTTCACGCTTCTTCATCCTTCCCGGTGCATAGAGGTAGAGGAGTCCCCGGATACAGTGGAGCTGAGCACAAAAGAACCTGGGTCTTCTGAATTACCCCACAGAGAAATAGCTCCCCCACTTGGGACCGGTCTGTAGCTGCACTCTATGCTAATGTGTTTCACGACTGAGACAATCAAATGGCAGGCTATATTACAGCTATTCTTGGCTTTGCTAGTACAATTTAGCACCTGCCTTCTACAGCATTCATTCAGTTATCCATCTGCTTCATCACACGAGGAAATGTGAGGTAGGAGCCTCCAACAGGCCTGGAGTTAAGACTTCCTCCAGTCCTTATGTGGTTCTGTGTCTTGGGGTATCTTTGGGCAAGTACTTACTTTCTTTCGGCCTCCATATTCACTTCAGTAAAATGAAGATTTTTAAAACTCCTGAACCATATTCACAGCAGCCAGAAGGTGGAAGCAACTGGCTAACTAATAAGCAGTAGGATGTAGACAGATAGCACAGTGGTTAATACCACTTTCTGCTCTTGCAAAGGACCCGAGTTCAGTTCCCAATACTCATGTCAGCCCATGACTGCCATTAACTCCAGCTCCAGGGGATCTGATGCCTCTTGACTGCAAGAGCATCAAACTCACAAGTTCATTCCCACATACAAATACACATACACACAAAATATAAGAGACAGACTGTTTTTTTTTAATCTGGGGGATAAGTCCAGGAATGGTGGCATGTACTTTCAAGCCCAGCACTCAAGAACCAGACACAGGCAGAACTTTGTGAGTTTAAAACCAGTCGGAGCTGTATAGTAAGTTCCAAGTCAACCACAGCTATGCAGTGAGATCCTCTCTAAAAATTAAAATTCTACAAAACTAACTGTGGGATATACATATAATGGCAGCCTCAAAAAGGAAAAAGTACATGATGTGGATTCCTGCAGTTCTCAAATCATAGAGACAGGAAGTGAAATGGTAAGTGTCTGGGACAGAGGGTAGAGGAAGATGGTGATGAGAATTTCAGAGATGAAGAAAGTTCTAGAGATGGATGATGTCTGTATAGGCCTCCAGGTTTTCCATGATTGGTATTGAGATTAAAGGTATGTATATCCAATACTGGCTGTATCCCTGAACATACAGAGACTTACCTAGCTCTGCCTACCAAATGCTGGGATTACAAGCGTACGCCACCACTGCCCTGTTTTCCTATGGCTTGCTAATAGCTCTGACCCCCGGCAACTTTATTTATTAACATACAAATAACATTTTAATACAAATAAAATATCACCATACCACATTGAACAAGGAAAAGGAGAAGCAGGTAGGTCAGTGAGAAAGACCCACTCTGACAGAAGTACTCAAGAGCCTAGCCCACAGGAATGTAGCCACACAACCTCAGGAGGCGGCAAAGGCTTCCAATGTCCCCATCCATGTCCCCAGGCCCAGGCATCCTCTTTCCCATGTCCCTAAGTGTTGGCCCATGGCCACTCCTATAAGCTTAAGCCTCCTTTTTTCCATTGGTCCCTTGGGTTCTTAGGCTTGTGGCATTCCCTAAAGGCAGGACTTTTATTTTCAAGACCCCGGTTTGGGAGGAAAAGCTAGACAAATGTCTAGATATCCAAAGACACCAGGCATCCACAGCCAACCATCTCCTGAGTCACAACTCAGAGGTCCCTCTGGTAGAAGTGTAGAGACATGGACAGCTATTGCAAGCCTGATGAAGAAACCAAGACACGGCCCAAAAGGCTCCCCAGGCAGACGGAAGAACAGCTCCGATTCTGTGGGAATGCTTCAATGGGAAAATAACCTGCCACTGTGAGGGCACTGGAGAAGAGTCCAGCCCATTCTAGACGGCCAAGGAAGGGCCCAGGAAGGCAGGGTCCTGACAGACCAGCCAGGGCCTCTGTTGTCTGTTCTGCTCTTGGTTCTTATTCAGCACCTAAGAGAATCTTGGGTCTCCAGTCTACAGGAGCTGACTGGCTGGCCTCTAGCAACCTGGGTGTCATTCCACAGGGGGCGCTATCCCCACAGGAATGTAACAACCCCCTCAGGCAGGCTGCAAGAATCAAGAGGCCTCTCTGCTTTGGGACACCCGACTCAGTAAACTGCTGGCCTAAGGTAGTTTGGATAATTCCCTAAACTGGCATCAATCTCTCTTGTCCTGAAGGTGTCCTACTCAGCTCTTAGGACCCCAGCTCCAAGCCTGGACGTGACTGCTGAAGAAATGACATTCATTTTGAGAGTGACCAACCATTGCAGTCTTCTGGGGACTGAGGTGTTTCAGGGCTAACAGGGGTAGCCAGGCACAGTAGGACTGTTTGCTCCCTCTCTCCCTCTTTCTTCCCCTCACCCAGTTGTGAACACATCTAGGAGAAAGTAGTGGTAAACTGGAAGGCTCCCAGGAAAGAGGTGGATGGAGCCCCCAGTCAGGGATAGGCCCATTTCATCCTGGAAGCCATAACTGGCCACCCACAGAACTCTGCCCAGCCAAAGCTCCACAGTCTGTCCTGGGCAGAGTCATCAAGGAGAACGCCATGCCAGAAACACCCCTCCACAGCTGCTGGGCTCCAAAATGGCCTCTCTTCAGATGCTCTGAACCACTGCCTGCCATCTATATAAGCATCCAGTAGTTTCTGCTTCTGGAATGAAATATATATATATATAAAACTAGGCAGTGGTGGCGCACACCTTTAATCCCAGCACCCAGAGGCAGAGACAGGTGGATTTCTGTGAGTTTGAGGTCAGCAGTTTACTGAGTCAGTCTGGTTTTACAGAGTGAGTTCCAGGACAGCCAAGACTGTTACACAGTGAAACCCTGTCTCAAAACACATCCCCAAAAAGAAAATGTGTAGGGAGAGAAGTGAGAGGTGCATGTGTGTGTGTGTGTGTGTGTGTGTGTGTGTGTGTGTGTGTGTGTGTGTGTGTGGAGAGGCTAGAGAACATCAAAAGGTCCTGCTTTATCACTCTGGCAGCCTCTTTAACTGGAGCTTGGAGCTAGGCTGGCAGCCAGCAACCCCCAGAGATCCTCCTGTCTGCCACCCTGACAGGACCGTGTTTTCCGGCACGTGTGCATTTTTAATGTGTGTACTGAAGATCTGAACTCAGGTCTTCTTGCTTGCACAGCAAATGCCCTTACCCGCTGAGCCAGCTCTCCAGCCCCAGAAAGCTAGATGATTCTAGGTTTCTTCTTCTTCTTCTTCTTCTTCTTCTTCTTCTTCTTCTTCTTCTTCTTCTTCTTCTTCTTCTTCTTCCACCATCCTCAACTAAGTCCTGATGACCGACAAGAAAGGTTAGTTCCACATACTTTCCAGACTCTCAAGGAGTCTTTCCAAACTGCAGCTCCCAGACATGGTGGGCCTGGCATCCACACAGGACCCAGGCATCAGTCCTGAGGGTGGTGGGGACAATCTGTTTGAGGGGAGAGGGGCAGATGAACTCTTAAGCAAGCCACCAGGAAATGAGTTGTGGGTTTCCTGCGGAAACCCTGCCAGGAAATATAACTAAGTCCCCACTTCCAACGATACTCTCCCACTTTCTCTTTCTGTCAATACGCTATTATCGCCAGTGACTCCTGGCCTCCCAAGAAAAACGAGGCAGGAAATAGACAGTGTAATAGGAAATGCGGAGACTACACATTTCCTGTCAACAACATGCCTTACTAATAGGTCGTCAGATGAGTATTTTATTAGAACAACGATTATGACAGCGACAATAATTCCAGAGACAAAGTAGGGTGGGTCTGAGTCAGAGCAGGGCAAGAAGAGCCTTGCCAAGAAACAGCATGGGCTGGGAGCTCGAGTGGAGGTCTGAGAGCCACAAACCTACCCATTCTAATCTTAGATCTGGCTCCAGTTCATGTTGGCCATATGCCTGGATGGGGACTCTCTGTCTCCCCTCCTTTTTCCTGGCCTCGGGTGGCTGTCACTCCCTAGCCTCTACACCTCCCTAGCCTCCCTTCTGGTGGCCTGCCGATGGGAGCGCTCTAAGCAGATGACCCCCCCAGGGTGCCGAGGGTTCCCAAGCCTGCTAGGAGAAAGCAGCCTCCTGCATCTGCAGCTGTGTCTCCCAACTCCTAGGCTTCATCAAAGGGAGGCTGATCTAACTGGAACCAGACACTTTCCCTGCCACACTCCCACAGAGCTGGGGCTCAGAGCCCAGGTCCATCGCTGCTTGCCTGGCAGCCCATGTAATGGATGCTGTCCAGGGACGCAGATGCCCTCGGAGTACAGGAGAGCAGGCAACGGAAAAGCCAGAGACAACAGAATGTTGCTGTTCATGGAGGTGTCGTGATTCAAAATGTCCTCTGCTAGAAATTCCCTCTGTAGTGCAACAGCGTTGGGCTGGGTCAGTGAGAGGTGATGGATCGTGAGGCTCCATCTTTGAACGTGAAGTAATGGCATGATCTTGGTAATGACTCTGTATCTCAGAAATGGACTTGTTATAAAAAGCAAGTAATGGGGCAAGGAGGGACTGGAGAGATGGCTTAGTGGTTAAGAGCACGGGCTGCACTTGCAAAGGACCCAGGATCGATTCCCAGCACTCACATAGTAGCTCACAACCACTGTCTATAATTTCAGTTCCACTGTCTGTAATTCAGGTTCTAGGAGATCCGATGTTCCCTTCTGGCCTCTGCAGGCACAAGGCTCAAAAGTGGTGCACAGACACAGGCAGGAAAACCAATCATGCACACACACACACACACACACACACACACACACACACACACACACACACCAAATACTGGGCCAAGAGATGGCTTAGTTACGAAAGCGCTTGTCATGAAGTCATGAAGATCTGAGTCCACGTGAGATCAGGCACTCTAGGGAGTACCTGTAATTCCGGTACTGGAGAGGTGATGACAAGAAAATCCTTGACGCTCACTAGCCAACTATCCTAGCCAAACTGGTGAGTTCCCTGTTCCCTGAGAGACCTTGCCTCATATGGGACACCCAACATTGACTTCTAGCTTCTAGGCACACCCACATGCACAGGAACACATATACAATGCACACACGCACATGTATACAAGTATGCCTCCTCTTGAACGACTGTTCTCACACTCGGATGCCCACCTGCCTTCTACCGTGGGATAACACAGCATGAAAGCCCCATCAGATGCCAGGACTGTGTGTGGGGTTGGGCACCAAGTTATTTCTCTTTATAAGTTACCATTCTCTAGGATTTTGTTACAATACTCCAAAAGAGACTCTGAAAGAGTGCTTCCTTTTCTGTCTTTAGACTATCCCACAGGCATCAGAAAGCAGAACCACAGTGGTAGAGGCTTCTCGTGAACTGAATTCAGGTCCCTGACCTTGGAGCCACAAAGTATTGTGGACCTCTAGCCTCGATAAATTTACCTATACCCTGGAGGACTGTGCACCCCACAGGGCAAGGGTCAGTTAGCTTTGCTCACATCTTTTCTGTGCTTCCCACAGGCTCGTGTTTAAACCCTTGTTCACCTGTTGGTGGTGCTTTTTGGGGAGGAAGGACGGTACTGCGTTCAGGTCCTTAGGGCCCTGTTACCCCTGCCCATTTCCTGTCTCACCATCTCCTGTCTGCTGTGATGTGAACAGCTGCCTTCCACCACACACTCCCATCACCATGGACGAAGTTCCTCTGCCACACCTTTCCCACCATGAAAGGATGAAACTCTGAACCATGAGCCAGGCTGGGGCATGGTTGCAAACACCCATAATCCCCTTATTCAGGAAGCTGAGGCAAGAGGCTCACTGGAAGTCACAGGGCCTGATCTACATAGGGAGTACAGGCTAACCAGGACAATGTAAGAAAACTCTCTGTGCAAAGAATAATAAATAGGTCGCACATGGGGTGTGTGCCTTTAATCCCAGCACACAGGAGGCAGAGGGCAGGCAGTTTTCTGTAGGTTCAAATTTGAGGTCAGCCTGATCTACAGGCTGATTCCAGGCCAGCCATGGTTATATAGTAAGCCCTTGTCACAAAAAAGATAGATAGATAGATAGATAGATAGATAGATAGATATATAGATAGATAATAGATAGATAGACAGACAGATAGACAGACAGACAGACAGAATGGTGAGTCCTCACCTCTTCTTCCATTACACTGTTTCTGTCAGGTATTAGTACAGCAACCCAAAGGTAAGGAACACACTGTATAAGGAAAGCAGTGGTATGAGGGATTGGAAGGAAGGGCCAGGAGCAAAGTGGGCCCGGATGCCAGCATAGTGGGACAACGTGCTGATTACACACAAAAAATGGGAAACAATGAAGCTCAGGAGGGTCATGCTATAGCCTTCCAGAACATTCATTGCCTGAGTACAAAGAGAAGATGGAGAAGATGGAGAGGGGAGGAGTTAACTGCACTGAGTACAGTTGGGAGGCTGCCCCCGTGGTCCAGGAGGAAGGACACCAAGAGTCCTCAGTGGTGGAAAGAAAGCCTGGGCTTCAAGGGCACCAGTGCACAGAAAAACCATAGAGAAGTGTGTGGCATTTTTTTCTCCACAGAGTCCTTGGAACATTAGGACAGGCAGGCACCAAGCCTCCCTCTCTTCTGTCCAAAGTTTCCAGCATAGTACGTGAGGATTGCAGTTAGCCAATCGTGAAGGCACCATCTGATTTCACTCATTCAACAAATGTGTAAGCAACACCCACAAAGCGGATCCAGCTACTGGCGTCCTGAAGACACAGTTTCAGAGCAGCCCCCAGGGGAGACAGCTGCCCAAGGCCTGGGGCTCAGCCTCTCTGCAAAGAGCAGACTGAGTCCTTGTCACAGAGACTGTGGTCATTGGCTGTCGGCATTTCCTTTCTCTGGGAAAATCTATGGTCTGATGGAAGCTTCAACTCAAATAGTCTCAGAGAAGTGGGGTCTTGATTAGTGTTTGTTTTGTTGGCCTAGGAAAGTGGCAAACCATCCTTGGTGCCAGAGATCAGGAGAAGGACCCAGCTGACATAGTAGTGAGCAGACCCGAGTGTATCCTGTGTGGAAGGGAGGAAGTGAAGGTAGTTAGACCGGATGGGCTACAGGAACAAAAGGATAAAAAGGGGGCACTCAGTCCACCTTTGGGGGCAGGGGAAGGGGGGCCTTGGGGCCCTGGAGGAGGACAAGCCACCCGAAAATAGAGGTGCCTTCAAGCCAAAAGCTTGAATGCAGGAGCGCTGAACCCAATCTGAGGTGAGTTTTGAGGTTCCTAGAGAGGTCATAGAGACCCAAGGTAGACTCCTTGAACTTCTTGAGAGACTCACCACCCCTTACTCCAGAGTCCTGGCTGTACTCTGGCTGCAGAGGAGCCTCCAGAACTTGTCACACTGTCATCACACACCCTGGAATGGTGACATAATACATAGACCCATCTCTCCGAAGCTCTCCACTGAGCTTAACACACACAAAAATGGGAAGTTAAGACCTCCCCTGTTCTCTACACCAGTCTCTATACCCAAGTGCTAGAAGTCCAGGCATGTCCCATCATGCTTAGCTTATGGTGCTTCTGATAGAATTCAGGGTCTCGTGCATGTTAGATAAGCATGCTACCAACTGGGCTACATCCTCAGGCCTGAGAGGAGTCTCTTTAAAAAGGAATTTACAGAAGTAGAGGCAAGATTTAAGAAAATCAAAAAGGAAGGACACAGGCTTCTGGAGTCAGTGATGGTGGGGGGTGGTTGACCACTCCCGGGCTTTAGGAGTAGGAGTAGGAGGTAAGAACGACATTCCAGGAGGAAGAAGTGAAGTTAACCCGTGGGAACAATAAGAAGAGAGCCAGGAATAAACACTCCACCTCCCACTGACCAACCCAAACAGAAGCTTCAGGGCAAGTGAATCGTGATGTGTATACACAGGCCTACCTCCCAGGACAGAACAAACCTAGAGTCGGGACAAAGGTCCAGAACTATCCAGTGGCTAATTAGTGACAGAGGAAACTGGGTTGGCAGCCAGCACCTTCATTTCTGCCCTGCATCTACCCCTTGCCTCCAGGGCACTGTAGTACCCAGAGCTTCATGGCTCAGGCACCTACATGCTGCTTGATTGTGCCACCCAGTGGGATGGGTTCAGACACTGTACTCCAGCCTGAGTTCAAATTCTACCCTTGACCGCTTAAGAACGTGTGGCCTCGGACAACTAACTTCTCCTTCTCTGAGCCTCCGTTTCCTCTCCCGAGGTGAGAACAGGGGACAATAGACAACGCCTCGGTACCGTTAAATACTGCCCGCTGTTCCGAACAGTGATGTCACTCCTAACCGAATGCTGGCAGTGTATCCAGCGACGTCGAAGTGGCCCTTGCTGTGGTTGCACACGGCTGGAGTGAGTTCCTAACGTGTTAGGTGTTGACATCGTGTCCCTACTGAGAGATATTAAGAGTGGGAGCATTTTCCATTCCCATACGATCACAGTGCCACACAAAAATAAAAGTATGCATGCTCTTGCAAACCTTGGGCACCTCTAGAGTTGGACAGCCCTAGACTTAGTGGGTGGCCCAAGATTGGCTCCGTCCAGTGTGACCCAAAGAAGCCAAAAGACTGGAAATCTTTGCTATGGGGTTTAAAGGAAGGGCCTCTGGGGGTTGACTCAGGCCCTCAGGGTATCCACATGACTGGCTCCTGAAGGCTGTCTATAAAGAAGACCAAAAGAGACACACTCCAGTGTGTATTCCTCATCTCTCACCATGTGACACCTTGTGCCACCTTGGAACTCTGCCAGCAAAAAGGCCACCAGCTGTCTCAACCTTGACCTCCAGAAGCACAGACAGAAACAACCCTGTTCTTTACAACCCACCCAGCATGTGGTACTGTGTTGTCAGCAACAAAAAAAAAAAAAATGACCTGGACATCATTGGTTGCTCTCATTTGTCACGTTGCAGGAGGTGGGTGGGAGACAGGTCAAGAAAGGCTGGTGAAAGATTCTTCCTCAGTGCCACAGCTCCCAGCCCTGCTGACTGACCCTCATATTCTCGCTCTGGGGATGAAGAGCCCCCCTGACTTGGTTAGGCCCAAGTGTAGCATCGAGCAATACGTTAGTGTCTGCCCGAGTGCGGCATTAAGCAATACGTTAGTGTCTAACTGTGGCACTTGATAAATTTTCCATTTACCTCATTAGTTTTTACAGCCTGCAATATTGGTGAGAACACTTCCAATTAACCATATGGGAAGCTTCAGTATGGAATCACAACAATTTTTAAAAATGTGTTATTTAACCAAGTAAGCCTCGCAGCCCCCAGAAACGAAAAGCCTAGAAAGCAGGCGCGCATCCAGGAAGGGGCTTCCACGAGGCCCGGCAGCCTGGGCTTTGAGCATCCTCACCTGGATACTTCCTTCTCACTCCCAAAGGGAGCTCCAAAATGAACCTGAGGGAAGTCAAGGCCTGGTGCCAAGGCTGGAGGAGGAGCCTGAGAGTCAGGAGGCCCATTCTGAAATCTAACCGATAGCTGTGGATGCCTCACCTGGATTTAGCTGTTCACTTCTTGTCTGCTTGATCAAGAAGCTGTGATAGCTGGGTCTGGTGACACACACCTTTAACCCCAGTGATTGGGAGGCAGCGGCAGGCAGATGTCTGTGAGTTCAAGGCCAGCCTGGTCTACATAGTGAGTTCCAGGACAACCAGGGCTATGTAGAGACTCCGTTTAAAAAAAAAAAAAAAAGTCTGTGACACAGAAAGTGATTCCTGCCTGACATCTAATCTAAGCACCAAAGCAGCAGAGCAGCAGGACTGCCCAAAGTGAAGTCCAAGCCACAGCCTTGCTGGGGATCAGGGACTCTGTCTACAGCTGGCTCCACTCACTGTATTGTGGGACTTGGAACAGAGACAGGCTAGGACTGTCTCACTCAGTCCTTTCCCAGGGCTCCTGATTATGCTGCCTGCCTGATCCCCACTATCAATGCCCATTCCCCAAGCTGAGTTTATTACAGAAGATGGCCCTCAGCTGTCACACGCTCCTGACACTGGGTATGGACCAAACCATGGCTTGGACCCACATGTGTTTCTAGAAGTCTCCATCCTGGAATGAAGTGTGGGGCATCCAGAAGAGGTTTATCTAGAGATACAGGCAGCCATAACCTTGACACCAGAGTTGACAAAGTCAGCATCTAGTGCTGTGGGATGTCCTGTATGCTGTAAAAATATGTTGCTATGATTGACTGATAAATAAAACACTAATCGGCCAGTAGCCAGGCAGGAAGTATAGGCGGGACTAGCAGAGAGGAGAATTGAGAGAACAGGAAGGCGGAGAGGAGGAGACACCAGCCTGCCATCCAGGGAGCAGCATGTAAAGGCAGCAGGTAAAGCCACAGAACACGTGGCGACATATAGATGAACAGAAATGGACTGAGTATAAGTGTAAGAGCTAGACAATGGTAGGCCTGAGCTAATGGCTGAGCAGTTTAATTAATATGAGCTTCTGAGTGATTATTTTATAGCAGTTGTGGGGTCCGTGAGGCTGGACAGGACTGGAGAAAACTCCAGCTACAATCTAGAGAGATGTGGGGGAAGAGAGTCATAAGTGTGTCCTAACCCTAGGAACGTGGTGGTGGGAGGATCCTGAGTTCCAGGCCAGCCTGAGGAAAAGTCAGGAAGAAGAAGGGATGGAGAAAGAAGGAACTGGGGAGGGGGAATAGGTGAAGTTAAAGAAAGAAGAGGGGGAAAGAGGGTAGAGAAGAGAAGGAGAGGGCAGGGAAGGGCAAGGAAGGGTAGCTGACCCATTGATGGTACCCAGACCCCAGCATCCCAGAAGTCATCTCCATTCTTCCCCACATTACCAGGCTTCCCATCACTATCCCAGCTAATGGCAGTCTATGCCTCAGTTTCCTCGTTTGTAAACTGACTTAGAACTATAACTTCTGTTTTCATCTTTTTCCTAGAGTACCAGGAAGCCCCCAGACCCCGGTACAGACAGAGAAGCACTCAGGCCTCCTGGCTCCACTTCGGTTTCCAGGCAAACCTTTCGTTGTTAGTCTCAACAAACTGCATAGATCCCCGGACTCACATGAGCCGGCAGCTGACATCCTGGGTTTCACACAGAGGCCTTAGGGACCACCTGGGGACTATTCCATAGGCAACTTCTATCCATGATTCCACTTGGGGACCACCAACTCCCTGCCCTTCCTTCTGTCCTGTGCTTGGTAGAGGTCCTCCAGGCAGGGAGTGTGTGGTTTTCCTATGACTCATTCTCTCTCCCTGCTCAAAGCACACAAGGCTTGGATGTCTGATCCCCACAAGCGCAGAGCCCAGGCCTAGCTGGAAGCTGGAAGACCTGGGTCTAACTCAGACTGACTATAATACTAAGGCTGCCTCAACTGCAAGTCCAAGAGGCCCATGACTCCGGAACTTACTTACTGCAGAAGGAAGTGCCCTGACAACAGGTCAAGTGCAACGAATTCACACTCATCACCAAAGGCCAAGAGGCTTTCCCTCCCCCTGCCCTGGCATCTAAGTTAGCTGTGAGAGTCAGCACCCAGTCACTCACAACCATGCCCTTCTCTGCCCACAGTTCCCATGAGTGGGGGTGGGGAGAGACTGGCCGATAGGAGGTGAAGAGGAGAGCTGGAGGGCATCAGATCCCCTGGAACAGGAGTTACAAGTGGCCATGGGCCACTCTATGGGTGATGGGAATCAAACCCAGGTCCTCTGCAAGAGCAGCCCATGCTCTTAACCACTGAGCCATCTCTCCAGCCCCTCAAGCTTTGTTCTTGAGGCTACAGGACAGAACAGCTGTCACAGCTCCAGTCATCCACAAGTTTATCCCAGCCACATTTGAAAGTTGAGAACAAAGATAATTTCATCTTGCTTGCTGCTTTTCACCAGGAAAATAAACCCTTCCCATAACTATGTCAATGTTCATATTCTAGCCAGAAGAGGGGTGACCAGGATATTTAGCAACTCTTATGCGAGATGGGCCTACCCAGAAGTCCCCATCTTGTAGCTCCCTGAAATCTAGGCAGAGCAGGGGACAGTCCCGAAGTCACTAACCAGCTGACCCTCATAGTTACTGAAGGTTTCAAGACAGGAGGGAATGGGCGTGTAACTGTTGAGTGAGCAACCAGCCATGGCTGCCTCATGCCCCTTGAGTATGACCCTGGTTTAGTCACTCCCTTCTGTTCCTCAGCTTTCTCATCTGCACAATGAGGGAGCTTGGTGAAATTTGGGGCTTCGGACTATTTACCAGGTCCCTTTGGTTTCAAAGATGTGCCTTGGGGCCACTGCTAGAAACAGGAGACAGGATCCTGGCCCAGGATCAACAGGGTAATTTTATTTGATTGCTTTGGAAATAAAGATTCTGCTTGCTGGGGAGCGGTAGTGCACACCTTAATCCCAGCACTCAGAAAGCAGGGGCAGGTGGATCTCTGTGAGTTCGAAGCCAACCTGATCTACAGAGTGAGTTCCAGGACAGTCAGAAGTGTTAATTGTTACACAAAGAAACCATGTCTTGAAAAAACAAAAACAAACAAACAAACAAACAAAAAGATTCTGCCATGTGTACTTGTGCTTGCTGGGTTGTTTTGTTTTGAGATAGGGTCTCATGTAGCCCAGGATGGCCTCAAACTCAATATATTGAAGGATAACCTTGGACTTCAAATTCTCCTACCTCCCTCTCCTAAGTGCTGGGGTGGCATGTGTAAGCCACTTCCATGGTTGATCAGTGCTGTAGAAAAGCCCCCAGGGCACCATGCATGGTAGGCAAGCTCCCTACCGACTAAGCCACACCCCTAGGCCCAGGATACACTGATTTTTTTTAATGCCTCTTGCAGCTTTCTCAAGGACCCAAATAGAAAGTCAGAGATCAATTTATAAAACTAGTGAATCATGATAGCACAAACCTTTAATTCCAATGCTCAGGAAACAGAGGCAGGCAGACCTCTGGGAATCTGAGGCCAGCCTGGTCTATATAGTGAGTTCCAGGCTAGCCAGGGCTATGAAGTTATACCCTGTCAGGAGAGAGAGAGAGAGAGAGAGAGAGAGAGAGAGAGAGAGAGAGAGAGAGAGAGAAGATAAACCAGGATGGTGTTCATACAAAGAACGATCCATTCACTTTGAGGTTGTTCATAATTAACTTACAGATTGATTAAGGTTTTTTGGTTCAGTGCCAGCTCCTTGTCCATCTGTAGGATATCGCAGTCTCTCTGTCTTGGAGTACAAGACATTTGCCTGGAAATATTCAAGACTCCGTGTTTTCTTCAAATAAGAGAAAGCAAACCCTTTACATATACACAATTATTTTAAATGACTTATCTTGCACAGGCGCATTGATCTCTGTGGGTCTTTCTCCATGGCCTTGATGCTGATGGATCTCCCGGGAGATGCTCTCAGAGAGGGCAGATGCAGCCCCTAATGGATGGCTCTCCTGAGCTTCCCCTGAGGGTCTTCTCCATCTGGAACTTCCTTGTTTCTTTTGTGCATTTAACTCTGTAAGCACCATTAAGAAGACCAAACTCCCTTCACCTCTGTCATCAAAAGACCTAATCAAAGGTCCCAAGATACAGACCAAGAAAACAGTGAAGTACCAAGAACCTCCAGGACTTTGCCAAGTCGTGGCTCTCCACTGAGGACTTCAACACCCTTCATAATGATCAGTTTGAAAGCCAATTCACCACAAATTAGGATTACTTCAGTCAGGAGCCTCAACTGAAGACTCATCCTAATCATCTTAGTTGACTTGGGAAGACCCACCCCAAATGTGGGTGGCACCTTCTGGGAGCACCCCAGATTTTAAGGAGGGGAGGGCACAGCAGGAAGATTATTCCCTTTTGCTTCCTTGGCCTTCCCCCTTGCCTCGGAATTGACCTACCCTGTGGCTGCCGCTGCTTCCCTCACTGATGACAGAACCAGTGTTTCCAGATGATCTTTGTTGACTGAGGACCAGTAACTCTCAGGAATCCTCCAGGTTTTTGGAGCTAGATTGGGAATGCTGGCTGAGGTGCCCAGCCTCAAGGACTGAGCAATGATTGGGTTTTCCACCTCTAAGATGTGAGATAGCTGTTGTGATTACTTCAACGTAAGCTGATTTAATAAAGTATATACACACAGACACATATGTATTCTTTGTTTTGTTTTGTTTTGTTTTTCGAGACAGAGTTTCTCTATGAAACAACAGTCCTGGCTGTCCTAGAACTCACTCTGTAGACCAGGCTGGCCTTGAATTCAGAGATCCGCCTGCCTCTGCCTCCTGAGTGCTGGGATTAAAGGCATGCACCATCACCACCTGGCTCACACATATATCTATTCTATTGGTTCTGTTGCTCTAGAGAACCTGATTCATACAACCTCCATCAGCTGTCTCCCAGAAAAATAACTTCATCTTCTCTCCTGTGACCCAGGTATTCATAGAACCATACCAGCCCAGCCTCCAATTTGTGTGGGGTGGTGGGTGGGGTGTCTGGAGAGTAAACCCAAGGCCTCACAATGCTGCATGAGTTCTCTACCTTGAGTTACTTCACCATCATCTTCTAACTTAAAACAGCCTCCCTCCCCTACACACACACACACACACACACACACACACACACACACACACACACACACACACACACATTGCCCAGACTGGCTTTGAACTCACTTTGGAGTCTGGACAGGCTTTGAAATTATAATCTTTCTACGTCAGCCTTCCGAGTCACTGGAACTAGAAGTCTGTATTACCAGGCCAAGTCATCCCACCAGACCCAGGATTTGTGTAGCCCCTTTGTAACAGAGGTCTATGGGACCCTGGAGGCTGTGCTGTCCAATCAGCACCTCACATTTTTCCTGGCTGCAAATAAGTCACTGCATCCCCATTTTACAGATGACAAAGAAACAAAGACCAGAGGTGCCAAATGGGTAGAGGTCTCATACAAGGTCATACAGGTAATTTGACAAGGTCAACGCTTGAACTTAGTGCAGATGTTTCTGAACTGAATGTCCCCACAGGGACTGACTGTACTGATAGAGTTGATGTTCTAACTCCTCCATGAGTGCCTAGTTCCTCTTATTCCTCCCTCTCCTCACTCTCTCCCTCTTCCCCCCTCCTTCCTCATTGCCTCATAATTCAGCACAGATGAAACGAGAGGTCCAATGGCCAAGCCTCCTAGCAGACGTCACAGGATTTGTCAGGGTCCTTGTTAAATGTCAGTTCTGCGTGTCAATCATCTGTGCCACGTGAAAAAGGAAGGCAGCTTCACACTGAAACATTGCCGAGCTGGGTTTTGTTGTTGTTGTTGTTTTTCCAAGACAGGGTTTCTCTGTGCAGCTCTGGTTGTCCTAGAACTCACTTGTAGACCAGGCTAGCCTCAAACTCAGCGATCCTCCTGCCTGTGCCTCCCGAGTGCTGAGATTAAAGGAGTGTGTCAGCACTGCCCAACTTCAGTGCAATTTCTACCTGGTATTTCCCTGGCAAATCAGTATGCTATGCTCACATTGCTCATTTACAGTGAGGCCTGCATCCACGATGTCCTCAGGCCCAGGAGGGTAGGATGTAGATAGTAGGAACCATGCACTTGATTGCATAGATTTAGGGTGACCCAGACTCCCTCCAGCAGCCAAGCAGCAATGTCTGCACTGGGCTTCTGGCCTTGGGCTTTCCATCAACTGGCCTTGTTCCCAGAGGACATTGATTCCCTCTGGAATGGTGGGACCTTTTGTGGGACAATCAGATGGTTCTGAAGAGACCACACATGAAGCTCATTTGGGGAGTTCCCCAAGCAACTTGAGAATCTTCGTCCTGTGTCACAACTCTCGGGTGAGTCACGAAGGCCAGAATATCCAGGCACATGTCCTCTTTAATCCTCTCAAAGCGGGGAATCCTTTACCCTCCTCTACCCAAGGAATGCCTTGTGGTCCCTGAGCCCAACTTGGTGACAAGCATCCCCAGCTGGCCAAACCCAGCACAGTGGCTCTGTCTTAACACCATGGCTGGCTCCAAGATTCTGCCCTTGTGGAGGGCTGGATCGTCAGCACTCAGTCCCATGTCCTGTACCTTCCACATCACCACTGGCCAGATCACAGCAGGACAACAGGCTAGACCACACAACCGCTTCACCAGGCACTCGCTTCCCCCCAGGAGCAGCAGCAGCTGTTTCAAAGCTGGTTTATGAACTTGCAGTCATTCTGTGACCAAGCCTGGGGAGCAGAGATGACAGCCGCTCTTGTTTCCTGTAACTGCAATGGGCCTTTCCGAAAGGACGGGCAAAGATAAAAATCCATGAAAGTCACAAAGCCAGTTTATGTGGAAGGAATGACAGCCTATAAAGTCAAACATAAATAAACAACTCCAAACTATTGGGAAGCTAGCTGGCTGGAGCTCTCTAACTCAGGGAACATTGGAGTCATGTTTGGAGGACAGAAGGGGCCTTAGGAAACCCCTCCCTGGTCTTTCAGGAACCTGAGCTAACTTGGAGACCCTCAGCCCATCCAGGCAGATCCTATGATTGCACCAGCCAGACAAAACCTGGGGCCTATAGCAGGTTCTCTGTGAAAAACACCCAGATCTGCAATATCCCTGCAAATATTTCCTATTTTTAATAACATAGTATCAATTTGCAAACAGAGTAATGATCTCTGTTACTTTTCAGGAAATTATGTTTAATATCATTTACTAGAGCTAAGGAAGAACAATTTAATTGAAAGAGCCGCTCTGAACCATATTTAACCTCACATGTACTAAATGGAGTGTCTCGGAGATAAGTTATGGTTTTTAATTTAACGTAAACTAGTCTGTGCATAAGCACTATGTTGTTGCCACACTAATAATGACTGGTTTGGGCTTAGGAAGTTCGAGGGTTTTTTGTTGTTTTGGGGGTCTTGTTTTTTTTTTTTCTGATTGACTCTTTTCTCTGATGAGGAAGAAAACGTTCCTTGTGAAGTTTAAACATGATCTGGGGGTTTTTCACACAGACTCTCAGCGAGGAGTTTACAGCCTGGCAGACGCATAGCCTCAAGACGTCAGTGCCCCTAACGTGAGCTACTTCATGCTAGGTAAAAGCCCCAGTTTCTGAGAAGTGCCCATATTTCACTGGCAGGGCTGATGCCTCGCCAGGCTGGCTCCTTCACCCCTGATTAATGAATGCCAACCACTGTAGTGGCACTTTCAATGAACTTTAGTGCTCGCCAAGATTAATAGCTGGATGAGAAACATTGGAACTTTATTATTCATATAATTCACTTGAAGGGATAATCCTAGGAAAATGTAGTGTGTGGCTGAAGTTAGTCATTTGACAGTAATCGATGGGAATCCAGCCGGAGGGAACAGGTGCAGCATCTCACAGCCTGGCTACCTACGATGAGGGCTCAGGTAAACCGGGATCGGCCTGTTAGAACAGCTGCTTGCTCACCCATTGGTGGTCCAGAAGAGTTTGCTTCCAGGCCCTCCTTTCCCCACGCCTGACTCTGCAGGTCCTCAGATGGCTAGCCTGTTGCTACCCTGTTTGACTTCCTTCATCTTTTCTTTGGCTTATGTTCTGGTCAACAGAGCATCGGTGTTGTGTCTCCCCCCACCTCCCATCTCCCTTTGAGATTCTGTCTTTTCCCCAGGCAGTACTCTCCAGGGAAAAGCATCAACAAGATGACTGCATGCCTCTGGCCAAGTGTTTAGCTCAGAAACAAACACATAGGAACTGGAGAGATGGTTCAGCTTTCAAAAGCACCTGCTGCTCCTCCAGAGGACCTAAGTAAAGTTCCCAGCACCCATATCAGACAGCTCACAACCAGCTGTAACTCCAGCTCCCAATGGTCCAATACCCTTTTCTGGCCTCAGCAGGCAACGGCACACATGTGTGCATGTACACATAGACACACAGACATACTCATAAAGAAAAATAAAAAAGTAAGTAATGGACACATGACCTAATCAGGGCCAATGAGAGATGGCAAGACAGCCAATAGACAGGGAGGTTGGAAGCTCAGGAACCACCATGCCAACACAGGAGGATAAGGGTGAGGCCATTTAGGTCTTTGGTGTAGTCGTACATGACGCTAGGCGTAATTCTGAACACTGAACACTTTTCAATATGTGAGTCATGGCTGACCCTTGAAGCCATTTTGAATGAGGTGTTTTCCTTAGGAATCCTTAGTAAAATGATGAAAAGACAAGGAATCTTAGCTAGAGGCATCACGACTGGGGTCTCTCCCCCGCCTTCAAGACTCCTGAAATGGTCTGGTAATGTGTGTCTTTAAGCTAGAAGCCATCTAGGGCCAGTGAAATGGCTTAGTGGGTAAATGCTGCCAAACCTGACAATTGGAGTTCTGTCCCCAGGTCCCATATGGTGAAAGGAGAGAGCTGACTCCTGCAAGTTGTCCTCTGACCTCCACACATGGATCATGGCACACATGTGACTCTTGCCCCAATAGATATAAAATAAATGTAATTTGAAAAGTTTTAAAAATATGCCGGGTGGTGGTGGTGGCGGCGGCGGCGGCGGCGGCGGCGGCGGCGGCGGCGGCGGCGGCGGCGCACGCCTTTAATCCCAGCACTCGGGAGGCAGAGCCAGGCGGATCTCTGTGAGTTCGAGGCCAGCCTGGGCTACAGAGCGAGATCCAGGAAAGGCGCAAAGCTACACAGAGAAACCCTGTCTCGAAAAACCAAAAAAAAAAAAAAAAAAAAATTTGAGTACTGCAGAGTTATATCAGTAGTTAAGAACACTTGTTCTTGCAAAGAGACCTCAGTTTAGTTCCCGGCACCCACATGGTGGCTCACAATTATCTGTAACTCCAGTTCCAAGGAATCAAACACCCTCTTCTGACTTTGGCACGTACCAGGCACACATGTAGCACACATACATATGTACAGGCAAAAAACTCATACACCTAAAATAAATGAATCTAAATTTTTTTTGACAGAGTTTCTCTGTACACCAGTCAGTCCTGGCTGTCCTGGAACTCACTTTTAAACCATGCTGGTCTTGAACTCACATAGATCCGACTGCCTCTGCTTCCTGGGTTCTGGAATTAAAGAAGTATGCCACATCCTACTAAATTTTTTTTTTTAAAGATTTATTTATTTCATGTGCATTGATGTTTTGCCTGCATGTATGCCTGTGTGAGGGTGTCAGATCCCCTGGAACTAGAGTTACAGACAGTTGTGAACTGCCATGTGGGTGTTGGGAATTGAACCTGGGTCCTCCGGAAGAACAGCCAGTGCTCCTAACCATTGGCTCTCCAGTCCCTGCTAAGAATTTTTTTTAATAATTATTTGGGCCATTTAATAGCCTGCCAATGGACTCATTTTCAACTCAAGTTATTGGGATATCAGTTCCCCTTGCCCACACCTCAGGCTCCCCGACACAACACTGAGCTGTCGGTGCAGACTGTTCCTGGGCTTCTAGGCTCTGTCACTATGGTCTCAGGCAACATAGACCCATCCATCACCTCTTCCATCTTCAGACCTGAATCTGCACACATCACCAAGGACAGAATCAACGGACAGACAGCTGAAGGGTAAGTCACATTGCAGAAGGACATCACCTACGGACTGTTCACACACAAACACTAAAGTGTCTAGAGAGGCACACGTGTGGGCAAGATGTCAACCCTGAAGAGGAAGGCTACAGGCCAGGTTCCTGTCAGCAGTTCCCTCTCGGCAGAGAGGGAGGAGAAAGGTGCTGACCAGGGTCATGAAGGAAGTCTCTGCAGGATCTGCAGTGTTTCATTTCTGAAACAGGCCTAAAAGATAGGGGTGCAGCGCATTTCAGTTGGCAGCACGACTTCCTGACACGCATGAGACCCTGGGTACAGCCTCTAGTGCCACCTGAAGCTAAGCATGCTGATGCATGCCTGTATCCCAGCTCTTGGAAGGTGGTGACAGGAGGATCAGAAGTCGAAGCTTATCATTGGCTACCTTGTAAGTTGACAGCTAGACTACTACATGAGACTCCACTTCTACCCCCACCTCAAAAGAAAGAAAGAAAGAAAGAAAGAAAGAAAGAAAGAAAGAAAGAAAGAAAGAAAGAAAAGAAAGAAAGAAAGAAAGAAAGAAAGAAAGAAAGAAAGAAAGAAAGAAAGAAAGAAAGAAAACAGACCTGACATCATGAAAGTACCAACAGGCATGGATTCTGGTGTGCTGGGCAAAGGTGATGGGTGAATCATGCTCTCGGATACTATGATTCTTCTCAAGCTTTCCTTTTTTTTTTCTATTTTATGTGTATGAATGTTTAGGTATCACATGTATGCCCAGTGCCCCTGAAGAGACCAGAAGAATCCCCTGAACTACAGTTACAGGTGGCTACGAGTTGCTGTTAATTCCACCAGTGGAGAATAAGACCACTACCACAATTTAAAGCCAAACTTGAAGCAAGCTTTAATTAAATACTGGCCAGGTCCATCTCTAGATTTCCAGAAGATGGCCCTGAATCAAGTTTTGCAGCAGCTTAACTATTTTCCATCAGGTCCAATCAGGGGCAAGCATACATCCTGATGTATTTCCTGCCTGTGTACTTCCTGCCCACATGTGATCCATCCAGTGCAGATGGGTCAAACAAACTTGTTTAGGGGAGTGAAAACATGTGGCTTGTTACTTCCCATAAGCAATAGCCTCCAACATTTCAGGAACTATCTGTCCCTGGGCAAAGGGCTTGTAGATCAGAGGCATTTTTGTTTCATGGATCTCTTAGGCATAGTAGTTAGAATGTAACTTTGGCTTTCACACTGCCACATAGGTACTGGGAATCGAACCTAGGTCCTCTGGAAGAGCAGCCAATGCTCTTAACTTCTGAGCCATCTTTCAAGCCTCTGATTTTTTTTAAAATAGGGTCTTATGTAGCTCAGAATAGCCTCAAAATCAACAGATAGTCAAGCATGGTCTTGAATTCCTGATCCTCCTGCCTCTGCCTCCCATGTGTTCGGATTATAGGCACACACCACCATCCAGCTGTGAGTTTTTTATCTAAAATCAAACACAGTCCCCACAACCAGTGCGAAGAGTTACCAGCTGAGATGATAGTTGGACCCTGGGAGTGGAAGGTGCTCCTGAGGAAGATCCTGACCATGGCTTTTACCTTGGTCTTTAGGAATCAACTTGGAACTGGGCGGTGGTGGCACACACCTTTAATCCCAGCACTCGGGAGGCAGAGGCAGGCAGATCTCCGTGAGTTAGAGGCCAGCCTGGTCCACAGAGTGAGTTCCAGGACAGCCAGGGCTATTATACAGAAAAACCTTGTCTCAAAAAAAAATCCTTAATCTTTTATTTCTGGTACCGTTACCACAATTTACAGGACAATGTACCTGAAGCAATGAAAAGAAAACGAAAAAGACAAAGCTACCACAGATAAAAGACCGCAGGAGTGTCCATCTCATCGACATGACATTGCATGAATCAATAGCTGGACGTTTCATCAACCGTGGCTGTGACAGTCCTGAACAAGAAGGGTTTCCTGGTTAAGCCGCAGTAACTTTTCTGACTATGGATCATCGCTCCTTCTGTGGCAGATTTTTACAGTTCCTCTAATCATTTAGGACGACCTGCAGCTTTCCTGACAACTCCTCGCGCTCTCTCCTGCTAAGAACTGGAGCCCTTTTCTGCTGTTTCTGCTACCGTATTCACCACCTCCACCACCAGATCCATAGCCACCCCCGTGGGGACCGCCTGAGTTCTTCCACCCAAACTGACCGCCTTCCTGGGCCCATAATTTGATTGCTGTTGTCCACTATAATTTCCAATGACATTATGGTTCCCACCACCACCGTAGTTACCTCCACCAAAATTTCCTCCTTTATTGTAACCATCATATCCTCCTCCTCCACCACCATGGTTTCCATATCCTGGTCCACCACCACCGGATCCTCCTCCCCTACTGTAACCAGGACCACCACCATAGCTGCCACCATCACCTCCACATCCGTTACATCCACCATCACCACCTCCATAACTACCTCTGCTGCCAACACCTCCGCCACCATAGCCTCCTCTTCCACCAAAGTTTCCACCACGACCAACATTACCTCCACCACCTCCAAAGTTTCCTCTACGACCCTTAAAGTTGCCAGATCCACCTCCACGACCTCTCTGTGACCCAGCAGACTGCATCTCTTGTTTAGAAAGGGCCTTTTCCACTTCACAGTTATGCCCGTTAATAGTGTGGTATTTCTGAACAACAATTTTGTCACCTGGGTCCTGGTCATCAAACGTTACAAAAGCAAATCCTCTCTTTTTTCCACTCTGCCTGTCTTCCATAACTTCCACAGTTTCAGTCTTACCATACTTTTCAAAGTGGTCTCTCAGGTTATATACTTCTGTAATAACATTATTCTTCTTTAATTCATCCAACAACCATTGTCTTCACTGTTAAGCGGGCACCAGGCTTTACTAAATCCTCTCTAGAAGCAGCTCTTTGGTTCCACCACACGCCCATCAACCTTGCGTGGCCGAGTACACATTGCAGCATTCACCTCTTCAACACAAGAGTAGGTCACAAAACCAAAGCCCTGGAACGTTTTGTTTGGGGAATCTCTCATTACCACGCAGTCTGTAAGTGTCCCCCATTTCTCAAAATGTTCTCTTAAGCTATCATCTGTGGTTTCGAAGCTCGGACCACCAATAAACAGCTTCCTTAACAGTTCTGGTTCCTTTGGATCATGGCTCTCCGTTTTGAGACTGGACTCACCTCTTCCAACTCAAGTTCAATATTATTTTTAGTTTTTTTAATTAAAAAAAAAACCCCTAAACTTAAAGAGCTGCAAAAGTCTAAGAAAAGGGCTGGAGAGATGGCTCAGAGGTTAAGAGCACTGACTGCTCTTCCCCAGGTCCTGAGTTCAATTCCCAGCAACCACATGGTGGCTCACAACCATCTGTAATGAGATCTGGTGCCCTCTTCTGGCCTGTAGGCATACATGCAGGCAGAACACTGTATACATAATGAATAAATAAATCTTTTAAAAAAAAGTAAGAAAAATATGACTACCTGTGACCCCTCTCTACAGCTGGTACCCACTCGGGACAGTTAATCCGGCCTCTTGTACAGCAGCTACAAAAGACAATACTCTTCCGGGCCTCAATATAAACTTTTAAATGAATTTGGGAGTCAGGGAAAGGCTGATGGTCAGTCTTGATTGTCAACTTGACTAGACGTAGATACCATGGAAACACACCGCTGCGTGTGTCTATGAGGGTTTTTTCTAGATTAGGTTAACTGAGGCGGCCCCAGCCTGTGGTTGGGGTCCTAGACTGTGTAAAATGGAGAAAGTGAGCTGAGCACAGACATTCCTCTTTCTGCTTCCTGACTGCAGACCCAGGTGACCATCTACCTCACGCCTGCCGCCGTGACTCCGCCGCCATGATGGACTGCACCCTCCAACTGGGAGCCAAAATGAGCCCACTTCCCTGGAGTCGCTTTTTGGTACCTAACACCAGGCACGCCGTTTGATGGCTGGTTTCTCTGTTGGGACCAAATGAACAACAGCAAACCCTCATGTTCACCACAGGCAGGTGCGTGTGCGAAACGCTTTCAGAACACCAACTCCTTCAGCCTCCCACAACCCAGTAAAGCAGGTGGCTGTTAAAATCCCCACTTTCCGGAGGAGGAAACTGAGGCCCAGGGAAATAAGAGTCTGCCTGGGGTCACGCAGCTGGCATGGACATCTGGGTTTCAAAACGGGAACATCCTTCTCTCCCCTGCTATCTTGCTTCTCAAGGGGGCTGCCATCTGCCGAAAACAAACCAGCGTGTGTGGCCGGGATGTGTGCGCTGGGTGTTCTCAGACGTAGCTCTCTCCACCCACGCAGTAAAGACTCTCACTCAGCCATCCCATCGTACAGGTGGGGTTCAGAGAGGGCCATCACACGGCGGAAAAGGCCGGTGTGGCTGATTTCCGACCCCAGCTTTCCCCTCAGCTGGGGGTCTTTGAGGCCATAAGATTTTTGAGCTGGCTCATTACTGACCCTTGTGATATTTTCCATGCTGAGCCAGGCAGCCAGCAAGCCCTGGATAGCTCTGCACACGTCTCCTTGGCAGAGGTTAGCTCTGAAGGCAGCGTGGGCCTCCGCATGCCAGCCAGTCTCCCGCTGGCGAGTTCACCCGAGCACAACTCTGCGCATCCAACCAATGAATAATAAATTTAATAATTAAAGAATAATTAATTACACCTGAAACTTCTCACTTGGGGGTACAATTAGCCTCTGGCTCCTTTAGAATGAGTTGCCAGTGACTAATGGTGCCCTCAAGGAAGCATTTTGTAAGTACAGTTAATTGTGTGCAAAATTGAACCCACAAATACTTGGGAGCATAAAAATTATTCCCACAAAAACAGTTTGTTCAAAATCCAGCCCTCAGTTTTTTAAAAGAGCCCTGTGGCTGGTTCCATAGATCCAGGAAGATGTTGGAGGCCTGCGTGGGGGGCCGTCCTCCCCTGCACCAGGGTCACCTGAGGGCAGAGGCTCCAGGAGGCAGAAACCCAGGCAGTCACACAGCAGAGCAGCGCGTTGTGCAGAATCCATAAGGAATTAATGAGAAGTTATGGGAAAGATCCGAGCAGGATAAAGCAAGATTTAAGGGCAAACCTCCTTCTTTGTTCTATCAAACTTCTCAGCCAAAGCCAAATCCCTCCGAAGGCAGGAGACTGGTGAGCGGCTTCTTGTTCTCTCCTGCGCCTGAAATACCCTTGTCTGTGCATGAGTTTAAGCATCCTGCCACAAACAGAATGGGAGGGACACTTCACCTGCCCTGGACATGCCTCTCTCTTACTCATCAGTGATGCTCCGGGACTCACAGACGCAGTCCTGAGTCCTCAGGTGGTCTCCAAGGAGCAAAAAAAATCTCAGCTCCTCTCACCATGTGGTACGTAGCACCTCTCGCTCAATATCCCACCATGTCCACTCCCAGCCTTATGTCTCCACCACCTGCTGTTTCCTCTGCCCAACATGCCCTTCCAGAGAGTCACAATGTACACATGTATACACTGAACTCACAGACACAGATAGATGCATATGTACAGACAGGTTTAAGGCAGTGCACATTTATCCGAATGCATATTCATACATACACATGAACACACATGCTCATAATCATAATACACATTCACAATGCTACATGTATATACTAAACACACAAACAAATAAATGTATATGAACAAATATATGTTTGATGCATATGTTTGAGACAATGCACATATACATACATGCATGCTCATACAGTGTACTCATATACGTACATGCCAAACTCCCATAGACACACATACTCATAATGCACACATAGATACTGAACACAGAACATATATAAATAGATATGTATAAGCCAGTGCACACTTATGCACCTGCATGATCATACACACTTATAAACACACGAACACATATCCTCATAATCACACATGCAAACACCCACATACATACATTCACAATGCACATATTATAAATATAACATACATACACACCCTTATACACATATTAAAGATACATAAATATGTATTTAGACATCCATTCTTACACACACACACACACTTATACACATATGTACAGATACATAAATATGTACTAGCCATCCACACTGACATTTGTACACATATAAAAACAACAGGGTCACTGGGCAGTGGTGGCGCACGTCTTTAATCCCAGCACTCAGGAGGCAGAACCAGGTGGATCTCTGTGAGTTCGAGGCCAGCCTGGGCTACAGAGTGAGTTCCAGGAAAGGCGCAAAGCTACACAGAGAAACCCTGTCTCGAAAAAACAAAAAACAAACAAACAAAAAACCAGGGCCACTTGAGTACAGAAGTCACACATGTGACAAATGTGTGTATATATGTTTTCTTTTCTCAGATGGTACACCAATGTTTCCAAGGCTGCAAGCTTTTCCTAGCCACCCATAGATAAGTTCTCTCTCTCTCTCTCTCTCCTCTGGGCACTCTCAGACCCTACCTTCCTTCTTCTTTGACTCACTGTCAGCCCTGTGACTGACCGACTCCCCTCCTGTTTAGAAGGTCTTCATGACAGGATCTGTGACCATCCATCCCTTTCTACCCAGTGGCATGACAGTGCCCCCCCCCCCCCCCCCACGGCAAATGTTCCTTATGTGTTTAGGGGCATAAATGACAAGAGAATAAGGAAGGATCTCAGGTCTGTGTGCCTGTGAGGAATCCACGTGGACTTACTCTAGACCATTGGCCCAGGAAACACGGAGGTGGGATTCACCTTCCGGAACTGCCCTCTTGAAGGCACCAAGCAAAGGAGACCCTAGTTCATTCCCTCGTTCAGGGAGAGGTCTGCTCACAGTTCTCGGAAGACGGAAGTCGCTGCCCTCAGTTCTGAGACTGAGGGGGTTTCTCCAGGAACACCATCCTGTGCTGTGTGCCAAGGGTCTGCCAGGGCAACAGACAGCCCCAGAGAGGGAACAAAACAGGAAACACATGGGATGAAGCTGAGGAGGTGAGCCTTCCAGGCAGAAGACAAAAGGGACAGGGCTGGGGGTCTGAAGAGATGGCTCAATGGTTAAGAGCACAGGATACTTTTCCAGAGGCCCCGGGTTCAATTCCTAGCACCTACCTGAGAGCTCATAACCATCTATAATTCCAGTTCCAGGGGATCCAATGCCTTCTTTTGACCTCTGAGGGCACCAGGTATGCATGTAACACACAGACGTATATACAGGTAAAATACTCATACACATAAAAATAAAAAAAAATCATTTCCTTAAGGATGGAGCTGGAGGAAGCAAGCGATGGCAAGATGTAGGTAGGAAGGTGGTTATTTTGTGTGTGGCCTCTACTGCACGTGAGAGAGGTTTTGTCACAGCCTGGAAGAACTGAACTGGGGAGCCACCTCAGTCTCCAAAGGAGAGGAACACAGACCAGATGTTTTTCAACTCCAGCAGAGAAACTTGGATTATGTCTGCTAGGGACCAGTAGGTACTTGACATAGTGCTATTGTGTGCTCTTGTTACACACTATGGAACCCTATCAACCCTTCCACATGTCACTCTGATGCCATGGCCTGGAAGAAGCCCATTTCCCACCAGGAGCAAGCATCATACCACCAGGAGGCATCTTAGAGTCTTTGGTTATTCAATGGCTGCCCTGTCCTCACCTCAGGCACAGATTTCTTCGCTACCTATCCCAGGGCCAATCAACATTTGGTGCCAGCAAAGGGTAGGAGAAAAGTGGTCGGCCCAGGATGGCACTTGCTCTGCCTGTGGCCTCATGCCCAAAGAAGTGATAGACGAAGGCCATTTCACACACCCAGACGCTTGGTCCTGGTTTTCGTCATGCTGCTGCTGGAAGGCAGACATCCTTGGGGCCACAAACATGTGTCCTGGGTCTCTGGTTAGAAGTCTGCATTCCTTTATTTGTTTTCTTCTTGGCAGTTTCTTAGAGTGTCCCCCCACTGTCTTCTGGTGTGGATGTGGGGTCCTGAGTATCTAGAAGCCCCTGGAAAGTCACAGCAGGGCAAAGCATCAGCTCTGTCTCATCAGAACTTGGAGAAATTTTAATGAGTCCCAAGGAGGGGCTCAATTTCAAAATAAAACCAGCCACTTAAGAAAGCCTGATACTTGGCCTGGGGAGAGTTCTGTCCATTAAATTTTGCCTTGAAAAGCAGAAGGAATTGAGTTTAATCTCCAGAGCCTATGTGTGGGAGTTTGAATGTAATTGGCCCCCATAAGCTCATAGGGAGGGGCACTATTAGGAGGTGTGGTCTTGTTGGAGGAAGTGTGTCACTGTGGAGGTGGGCACTGAGGTCTCAGATCTACTCAAGCCACAGCCAGTGAGAGAGTTCACTTCCTGCTGCCTGTGGATCAAGATGTAGGGCTCTCAGCTCCTTCTCCCACACCCTGTCTGCCTGCACGCTGCCATGTCCCACCACGATGATAATGGACTGAACCTCTGAAATTGTAAGCCAGCCCATTAAATGTTTTCCTTTATAAAAGTTGCCATAGTCACGAGGTCTCTTCACGGCAATAGAAACCCTAAGATATTATGTTTAAAAAAAAAAAAAAGCCAGGCATGGTGGCAAACACTAGTAATCCCAGCATCCGGGAGGGACAGAAAGGATGTAAGAGCTGGAGGATGCTATGAATGGATGTCTTCTGGACGAGGCATGGCCGTTGCATCCTGAACTCACAGCAGCTAGCTACAGTGACCTAAACAAGACCTGTGCAAAACCAAGCCAGCCAGAATTCCAGCGTGGATACGGGAGGGCCTCAAATGGCTCCCTCCTAACTGAGCACCAGACTTGGGTCTTCTGCAAGAGCAGGAAATGCTGTTAACCACTGTGCGGTCTCCAGCCCTCTTCTCTGCTCTTCATACCACACGTCTGTTCTGCCGTCCCTTCCACCGCTGAAGATTTCCCACAGCCCTCGTGAACGGCGCAAATGAGGCTTCACGGGCACAGGTGAATGTCATTTGTCTGCGCCATGTTCCTGGCCCGGGTGACTTGGTACAGATTGGTGCATTTTCCTGTCTGACCCTCCACATCTCAATTCTGAGTCTGTGTTGAAAGTCCTCCCTAATTAGGAGGCTCCCTGCTCCCTGCTGGACTGACCTTTTGGGCCATGTTTATAATTAGAGTGTTGGACTGGCATTCTATTAACTGTAAAAATGGTGATTCTTAGATTGAGTTAATTGCTGTATCTATGTGCAATGGTCCCCGAAGATACTATACGTTACAGTAAATAAACCTCTGGTCCGAATCTTGTGACGTGCTCACAGGCTTGATAAATGCTCTGTCATACTGATGGAAGCCCCAATCATCTAGGCCCCTCCCAAGCACCCTCTGGGCAAGCTTTTCAGAAGTAAGTCTACTCCTGGGAAAAGTAGCCTCCTGGTTCTCAATGTTGTTTGTTTTTATTATTTTAAATTATACATAGGTGTGTGTGTGTGTGTGTGTTCTCACATATGTGGATATGTGCATATGACTACAGGTACCAGGGTGGCCAGAGGCCATGGATACCTTAGAGCCTCAGCTGCAGACCGTTGTGAGCAGCCTGACATGAGTGCCGGGAACCGAGCTTGGGTTCTCCGGAAGGGCAGCACATGGTATTAACCACTGAACCATCTATCCAGGCTGTTCTTTTGATTTTTCAAGAAAATAAGCCAGCCAGGCAGATACAGTGATGCACACCTTTAACCCCACAATTTGAGAGGCAGAAATAGGTAGCTATCCCAGTTCAAGCCAGCTTTGTCTATACAGTGAGTTCCAGGCCAGCAAGGGGGCTACACAATGAGGACCTGTTTACAAAATAAAAGGCAGGGGAGAAAAGCAACCATCAGACTTCCCAGCCAAGACGCTTGTCACTCCTTTGCAGACACATGTCAACAAACCAAGTAAGATGTTGCAAATGATTTTCACTGGTTGTGACTGAGACGGCTACACACTGGTAGTGGAGTGGCTCTTACCATCCAACCCATTGGGAAGTATTTGTTAATAGAGTCAAGAACCCTGAAAATGCCCACCTTGGGTTTGTTTTTTTTTTCCATAAAATAATGTTGCATTAGTTACCTGTCTTGTTGTTGCAGAGGATCTGAGTTCTGTTCCCAGCACCCACTTCTGGCAATTTACAACCTGTAACTCTCTTCTGGCTTCCAAGGGCACCTGAACTCATATGCACATACCCACAGGCAAACACACACATACATACATGTAATTAAAAAAAAATAATAATAGAAGCCAGGCATGGTGGCTCATGTCTTTAATCCCAGCACTTGGGAGGCAGAAGCAGGTGGATCTCTATGAGTTTGAGGCCAGTCTGGTCTACAAAGTGAGTTCCAGGACAGCTAGGGCTGTTACACAGAGAAACCCGGTCTTGAAAAGCCCATAATAATAATAATGATAATAATAAAAAGGCATGGTGGAGCACACCTGTGGTGATATATTGTGTACCCTAGTAAATCTGCCTGAAGATCAGAGAACAGAACAACCATTAGATTAAACATAGAGGCCAGGCAGTGGTGGCATACACCTTTAATCCTAGCACTCGGGAGTCAGAGATCCATCTAGATCTCTGTGAGTTCAAAGCCACCCTGGACTTCATGAGATTGACTCAGTCTAGGAGAGAAACAGAGCCAGGCAGTGGTGGCACACGCCTTTAATCCCAGCACTAGGAAAGTTGAGACAGGAAATGATATGAGTGGGCAGAAAAAGGTATATAAGGCTTGAGGAAACAGGAACTAAAGCCTTTTCAGCTGAGGAAGCTCATTCAGCTAAAGGTCTATCGGCTGAGGCTTTTCAGGCTGAGGAGTCCTGGAGGTAAGAGGTGGCTTGTTCCGTTGTCTCTCTGATCTTTCGACATTCACCACAATATTCTGGCTCTGGGTTTTTATTAAAAGAACGTTTAGAATTCGTATTACACACACCTTTAATCCCAGCACTCAGGAGGCAGAGGCAGGTGGATATCAGTGAGTCGAGGCCAGCCAAGGTCTACAGAGTGAGTTCCAGGACAACCAGGGCTACATGGAAAAACCCTGTCTTAAAAAGAAAAAGAAAAAAAAAGAATGAAAGAGAAGAAAAAAATTACATTATGAACTTGAGGTGGCTAATTAAACTCCAAGTTAAAAATAGACCCTTGCCTGTCTCATACTTCCTTCAAAACGATCACAGTCATTTTTTCTCAGACTTGACGTCCCGGCAACATCTACTAGGCTCAGGGCTGTGTGCTCCATCGTAGAAGCGGGATTGACTGTGAGGGAGCAGGCTTCTATTCAAGTGTGTTGAAAGTGCCGTTGTTCTCAGATAATACAGATCACTCCTTGGGCGCACTCGGGCAGCACTCCAATCCCAGCACCTACTTCCTCAAAGCAGAAGCATCACCGGCATTCTCTGCCGCTGAATGGAGTCTGGAGTCTGAAAACGGACAGTCGGGCCCACTTGCAGGAGAGCGCTCCCTCTCAAGTGCATTGCCCCCTTCTGCCTGAAACATCAGACACACGGTCTTTCTGGGCCTCACTCCCCCCAAGACAGGCTCTGCTCCAAGAGTCACTGCTCCTCCTCTGGCCATGAGCTCACACATCCTCTCTGGGTATGGGATGGCACCACCAAACACCTTGCTTCCCCCAGAACTGAGGGCCTCCAATGAGAAGGGCTTCCAGCCTGTCCTGCTGATGAGCGCTTTTTATATTGATTCTCTTAAAAGCCAGGATCTTAAAAAGACATCTGGTGGGAGTGAATTGGAAAAAGGGTTGACAGTAACTACACAGTTAGCTTTGACCTTGTTCTCCTTTTTCAATAATAAAAGTATTTTGTGTTTCGGGGTGGTGGTGATGCACACTTTTAATTCCAGCACTCAGGAGCAGAGGCAGGAGGATCTCTGTGAGTTCGTGGCAAGCCTGGTCTAGAGAGTGAGTTCCAGTGACACAGAGAAACCCTGTTTCAGAGGCAGGTGGGGAGTAGTACTTGTTAAAGGTTTTTGTTTGTTTGTTTGTTTTTAATTAAAAATGGCTGGCAAGACGGCTCAGTATGCAGAGCAATTGCTGCCGAGACTCATGGCCTGAGTTCAACCCTGGGGACTCATATAATGGAAGGAGAGAACTGAGGTTTGCAGATTGTAGTCTGACCTCCCCAAGCAGGACAAGTGTGCTTGCGTGCACAGGTTCACACACCCCATCCCAAACACACACAGACACACACACACATACACACACACACACACACACACACACACACACAAAAAAAAAAAAAAAAAAAAAAAACAACCAAAACCAAAAACAAACAAAAAAAAAAACATTCTTTTAAAATTGCCAAAAGCTTATAAGGTAAAAAGTGAAAGTTACTTCTCAGCGATCTAGGTTTCACTTTCCAGAGTGTACCGGTGATGCAATCTACTTGAGAATTTGTTTTTATTATTCTATCCTTTAAATTTGTTATGTCCTGGCTGAATATGATGGGTCATGTCACGTCTGCAGTATCAGCACTCATGAAGCAGAGGCAGGAGGATCTCAAATTTGAGGTCACCTTGGCATGGCTTCATAGTAAATTTGAGGCCAGCCTTGGCTGGATGCTGAGAGACCTTGTCTGAAAAAGAAAAAAAAAAAAAAAAGAAGGCAAAAAAATGCTTATAGTCAGCAAGATGGTTCAGCAGGGAAAGGTACCTATCACCAAGACTGATAATCTGAGTTTGATTGTGGGGAGACATATGGTAGAAGGAAAGACTAGATTCCCAGAAACTGTCACCTGATCTACACACACATACACACACAATACACTAATGTATCAAAAATTTAACTGCTTATTTATATTACAAAACTGATATGAATTTGTCTTAGAAAATAGATTCAAACACAAGACTATATAAAGCCTAGTTCTAACCCAGATGCCCTTGTTCATTTTCAATATAAACCTTTCAATTTTAATTCCGTATATATGCACATGAAACATTCAAAGTTGGGACCACATTATAATTCTAAGTTCTAATGTGCCTTTTCTTTTTTATTTATCATTTATTTTTATTGTATGTGTCTGGGTGTTTTGCCAACACTCATGTATATCACATGCATGCCTGGTACCTTCAGAGGCCAGAGGAGGGCATCAGATCCCCAGGAACTAGAGCTACAGATGGTTGTGAGGTGCCTTGTGGATGCTGGGAACCAAACCTTCATCCCTTCTCCTTCTCTACTCCCCCCTCCCCCCCTCCTCTTACTCCCATCTTTTTCCTTTTCTCCCATCTCCCATTTCTTCTTTCTCTCCTTTGCTCTCCCCTTTCCCTTCTTCCTTTACCTCCATCTCGATTTCATCTTCCACCTCATCTCCTCCTCTATCTTTTCTTCCTATACCTCCATCTCCTCCTCTTCTTCCTCTCCGTTACCTCGACCATCTCCTCCATTTCTTCCTTTTCCTCCATCTCCTTCCCTATCTCTACCTCATCTTTCCCCTCCTCCTTCAACTGGGCCTTGCTATAGCCGGAACTGGCCTGAGCTCATGATCTACCTTCCTCTACCCTCTTCCCAGGGCTGGGATTCCAGCATGTGCTACCATGCCCAGCTTGGATTTCCTAGTCTTTAAAGACTTCTTGATATTTTGTTGCATGTTTAATGCCACGTTTTGTTTATCTCTTAATCTATCAATGGACATTTGAGTCGTTTCCACCCCATTGGTTTATTGTGGAAAATCCTACAGTGAGCACATGTATACAAATAGCTCTTGAAATATTGCTTTGAATTTCTTTAGCTGTATCCCCAGAAGCTGGAGTGCTGGATCATATCATAATTCTATTTTTAATTTGTTGAGGAGCCTCCATACTGTTTCTGTGGAGGATGCACCATGTGGCACTCCCACCCACAGTACACTAGGGTCCCCTCCTGTCTCTCCACATCGTCAACAAGACTTTTTTCCCCCAGTTCTTTTGATGGGTGTTGGGGGAGAAACCTCAGAATGGTTTTTTGTTTCATTGTTTTTAATTTGTGAATTTCACTCTATAGCCCTGGGTGATCTGGAACTCTAGATATCCCATACAGGCCTTCATGGTAATCCTCCTGCCTCCATCTCTCGAGTGCTGGGATTATACTGGCCTTACTATGACTTTCATTTGCCTTTTACTGATGGTTTTTGCTGGTGTTTAGCATACTTTCATGTGTTAATTGACCATTTCAGCCTCTTTTTTCCTTTGTAGATATGTGTGATGTGTTTGCGGGTGTAGCATGCATGTGTACATGGAGTTGGAGTGGGGAGGTTCACATGTATATGCAGGTGTGTGTGGAGGGTGTCTTCCTGGATCACTTGTACCCAGAGCTCATCAATTCAACTAGTCTAGCTGGCCAACTTGCTGAGGGGATCCCCTGTCTACACTTTCCAAATGCTGGAATTACAGGTGGGTTGTTTGCCACACTTGCTTGGCATTGACATGGGTGCTAGACTAGACTTAAGTCCTCAGTAGGTACCATGCACATGGAGCCATCTCCCCAGCTGCACATGGAGCCATCTCCCCAGCTGCACATGGAGCCACCTCCCCAGCTGCACATGGAGCCACCTCCCCAGCTGCACATGGAGCCACCTCCCCAGCTGCACATGGAGCCACCTCCCCAGCTGCACATGGAGCCACCTCCCCAGCCCTAAGCTCTTTTTCTTTTCTTCTCTTGTTGTTATTCTTTCTTGAGATGGGGTCTTATTATGGACCACCCCCACACCTGATTCTAGTTTTCTTTTTAGAAAGAAACTTACTCTATTACCCAGGCTGGTCTCTAACTTTGAGGCTCAAGCTGTCCTCTTTCCTCTACCTCCCAAGTGGCTGGGACTACAGACACTCAACACCACATCAGAGCTCAAATGGATTTTTGTTTGGTTGGTTGGTTGGCTGGTTTTTTGAGACAGGGTTTCTCTGTGTATCCCTGACTGTTCTGGAACTCACTCTGTAGACCAGACTGGCGTCGAACTCACAGAAACCCATCTGCCTCTGCCTCCCAAGTGCTGGGATTTAAGGTATGCACCACCACGCCAGGCCATTTTTGTAGTTTTCCTGTTCTAAATAGCTGCCTTGTTCCCGAGTTTTATCGCTGAGATTTAAATGGCCATTGGCTCTGGCATAAGCCAATGGCTGAGCAGACCTTGCTTCCTTTCTCCATGTTCCTCCACCTCCAACGGAGCCCATTGTCTTGCTCTGCTGTTCCTGCTAGCTCTTACAGAATACAGTAAGAAACAGACCTTAGGTAATAGGAGGTTATTTGCAAGTGTTATTCTGTTTCCCTGAGCACAACTGTTCCCTGTTAATAAATGAAACTTACTGAAAACTCTTTGGGAATCCTCAGGAGTGGGCAGAGTTGGACAGTCTGTTCCCAGCCACCAGTGGTGACTGATGAAAGCAGGAAAATGGCTCCTTGTCAGCCTGACAGCCCTCCCAAGGAGTCTCTTTGAAAAGCAAGGGCTTCAGTCATTCCTCCGTGTGGGCCTTCTCATGAACTGAAAAGTTGTGACCACTCTGCAGCCCAGCCATCCAATGGGAGCTGCTTCAGCCTTTACTTCAGCCAAGTCAGTGAACCGCTCTCAAAATGGAGCCACCAAGCCTTCCCCGACGGTATTTCAGAAATGATAGTGTTGGTGAGGTTGAGCGGCCTCGTGATTCTTTTTAAAAAATATATATATATATATATATTTTACTCTTATGTGCATCAATGTTTTGCCATGGATGTCAGGTACCCCAAAACTGCAGTTACAGACAGGTAGGTGTGAGATGCCACGTGGGTGCTGGGTATTGAACCTGGGTCCTCTGGAAGAGCAGACAGTGCTCTCAATGGCTGAACCATCACTGCAGCCCCTCTGGTTTTTGTTTTTGTTTTGAATATATACATTTGGGGAAGGGACACACATGCCACACTCCATGTATGGAAGTCAGAAGACAACTTACAGGAGTTTGTTTGTTTGTTTGTTTGTTTGTTTGTTTTTCAAGACAGAGTTTCTCTGTATAGCCCTTGCTGTCCTGGAACTCACTCTGTAGCCCAGGCTGGCCTCAAACTCAGAGATCTTCCTGTCTCTGTCTCTCAAGTGCTGGAATAAAAGGCTTGCACCACCACTGCCTGGCAAATCCCCAAGATTCTTAAGACCAAGCAATCCTCAGTCCTCGGCAATGGGCTTGAGAAGGAGCCACCCATCAATGTGTTGTTATCAGCAGACCTGCTATGTATCTAGTTCAGTCCAATTTTATTATGAAAAAGCACATAAACTATATTATGGAAATCCATGCAAAATATACACCATGTGTGAGGAAATTGGGTGTCACAAAGGACCCCAATAGGATACAAAGACAGATCCCAAATGGAATGTTCTGAAGAGGAAAATCCCCACAAGGTAGTGCAGCTGCCTGGGGCTACACTCACTCCTAAGGCCCAAGGGCAAGAAAAGAAGAAGTTCCAGGACGCCAGAAAGATGTACCGGTAGTGTCAAAAGGATGCCTGAGGGAATTCAGGCATCATGGAATTCAGGCTCATGTAACCAGAGGGATGAACCTTGAAAACAGGTGAAGAAGCCAGAAGGCCAGCTGTTGTGTTTTCATTCATACAAAAGGCAAAGGGACAGAAGGTAGATTCATGGATGCTGGGAGATGGGAAAAAGGAAGGCTAGGGACTACTGACAAGTTCCAGGTTTCTTTGAGGGTGACAAAAATATACTGGAATTGAAGCTGGAGAGATGACTTGGTGGTTAAGAGCACTCGATGCTCTTGCAGAAGACCTGAGCTCAGTTCCCAGCTCCCACATGGCAGCTCGCAACCATCCACAACTCCAGTTCCAGGGATTCTGACACCCTCTTCTGACATAAAAGGTCACTGTGCACGTAGTACGGCACTGTTGTGGGTTATTTGCACACCGTGTGAAGATTCATTGCTGTGATTGGCTTAATAAAGAGCTGAATGGTCAATAGCTAGGCAGGAGGTATAGGTGGGACTTTCAGGCAGAGAGAGGAAGTAGGAGATGAATCTAGGTGCATGAAATATACCACGGAGACGAGCAAAGAATCGGACACAAAGAATGGGGAGAGGTAAAAGCAACATGGTAGAACATAGATTAATAAAAATATGCGTTACTTTAAGTTATAAGAGCCAGTGGGACAAGCCTATGCTATGGCCGAGCTTTCATAATTAATAATAAGTCTCTGGGTCGTTATTTACATGCTGGCGGTCCGACGAGAAAGTACTATTACATGCCACACATATGCAGGCAAAAATATAAATATAAATCTTGTTTTTAATGTCCTAGCATTAGGTAGTGGGTGGGTGGGTCACTGCAAAAGCTTGCAAATGTGCTTTAAACCACTGAAATGGAACACTTTAAAATGGAGACATTGCCAAAGGCACATGCCTTTAATCCCAGCACTCTGGAGGCAAAAGTGGGCAAATTTCTAAGACATCAAGGCAGCCTGGTCTACATGAGTTCCAGGACAGTCAGGGCTACATAGAGAGGCCCTGTCTCAAGAAAAAAATAAAGAAAGAAACAAACAAAAAACAAATAATAGAGACACAAAAGTGAGGTAGATCTCAACATTTAATTGAGGGGGCATAACCTTTGATGGAAAAACACAGCCAGCCTAAGGCAGCCTAAGGCAGCCTAAGGAGAGTGGGAGAGAGAGGATCAAAGGAGATCAGAGAAACAGATACACTGACCCCCCTTACCCTTCCTCTGGGCAACTGGTTCCCATTGACTGGCTAGTAGATAGCTACCCTGGAAAGATAGCAGTGATGGAGCAGCTATGCAGTTCTTGGATGAAGTCAAGACCACGAGGGAGGTAAAAACTAGGTTTTCTAGCAACTAGCACAGAGAGAACTCTGCCAAATGGGGAATGCTCACGGCAGGCTTGCGGGAATGCAAAGTAGAGGGATGGACACAACAGTTTGCTCCAGCTGGGCATGTGGGAAAGATGCGGCTCTTCCCTGGCAGCCCAAGGTTTCCTACTCTCACCGATGGGTCAGTGCCCCTTCACAAGTGAGATCAGTACTGCACAATCACAGAACATGAAGGAAGATGGCACAGTGGCCTTGTTAAGAGTTTGGTCCTGAGGCCAGGTGGTAGTGGTACGCATCTTTAATACTAGCACTTGGGAGGCAGAAGCAGGCAGATCTCTGAGTTCGAGGCCAGCCTGGTCTACAGAGCTAGTTCCAGGACAGCTAGGGCTGTTGCACAAAGAAACCCTGTCTCAAAATAAATAAATAAATAAATAGATAGATAAATAAATAAATAAATAGGTCCTAGAGCTGGATTGATGGCTCAGGGATTAAGAGCACTGGCTGCTCTTCCAGAGGTTGTAAGTTCAATTCCCAGCACCCACATGGTACCTCACAACCATCTCTAGTGGGATCAGATACCCTCTTCTGGCATGCAGGTATACATGCAGAGCACACTCATACATAGAATATAAATAAATAAAATAAAGAGTTTGGTCCTGGCATCGGAGGGCGCTGTATATGACTATTCTCCAAACCAAACTGCTGCTGTCTTCATGAGTTTAGCGGTAATGGGAAGGCAAGTGCCCACTTGCAAAAGATAATCCCAGCCAGGCTTGTTGACTGTTTGCATCACTTCTCGAGGGGCAGGGAGGGTCACGGGACCCTCACCTACATATGCAGTTGCTCTATGCAAGTCTGCCTCAGGGAAGGAAGGGCTAGAGCACATAGGTTAGAGAAGAGGGGAGAGACCTCAATCTATGTGTCCCAGGGAGAGTCACTATCTCTGCTGGGTAAAGACTATCCAGTGGCATTTTGCAGGAGATCATCCACTCACCTATCCTCTGCAAGGAATTTCAACAAACTCGTTGGTTCCCCCAGAGTAAACTGTAGTGGAATCATACTTTGGTTGTTGTTGGGACCTTAGGAAGAGGGGTAGACATGGCTTATGTCTCCTCTGAGAAGGATTTTAGCTGCAGACAGCTTGAGCCAGACCCCTGCTCTAACAGTTAATTCACTTTGACCTGTGAAAACAGACTTAATCTTTCTAAGAATTTATTTGTTTTTCTTCCTACCTTCCTTTTTTTTGTTTTGTGGGTTTGTTTTTGTTTGTTTGTTTTTGAGACAGAGTTTCTCTGTGTAACCATCCTGGCTGTCCTGGAATTCAATTTGTAGACCAGGATGGCCTGGAACTCACAGAAATATACCGGCCTCTGCCTCCCAAGTACTGAGAACAAAGGCATGTGCCACCACCTGGCTCCTTCCTTCCTTTCTTCTTTTATTTGGTTCGATTTTTGTTTTTTTGTTTGTTTGTTTGTTTGAGAAAAGATCTTGCTATGTGGCGCTGGCTGACCTAGAACTTGCTGTGTAGACCAGGCTGGCCTCCTCAAACTTGCAGCAATCCTCCTGCCTCTGAATCTAGAGTACTGTATTTACAAGCCTGTACTACCATGTTTGACTAAGCCATAGTTTCTACATCAGCAAAATGGGAACAGTTTTTAGCTGGGCATAGTAACAAACACCTTTGATCCCAACACTTGGGAGGCAGAGGCAGGAGGATCTCTGTGAGTTCAAGGCTGGCCTGGTCCACATAGTGGGTTCCAGAACAACCAGAATTATATAATGAGACCCTGTCTTAAAAACAAACAAAAAGGCCAGGTGGTGGTGGCACAGGTCTTTAATCCTAGCACTTAGAGCTCAGTGAGTTCGAGGCCAGAGAAACCCTGTCTTGAAAAAACAAACAAACAAAAGGGTATAGTTTTCTTTTTGAGGTGGGGTCATTCTATGTTGCCAAGGCTGACCTTGACTCCAGAGCATACTGTCTTGGCCTTCTAGATAGCATGCGCAGTAGAACTCAGCTAAAATGAACTAGTCTCAAATCTAGATCTCATAGGAATATTGTGAAGATGAAATGCAATGATGTTTGGCAAGTACACCATACTATGCCTGAAACACAGTAGGTGCTTAGCAAATGTCTAGGTTGGTACAGTAGGTTATGATGATGATGGAGGTTTGAGTCCCTACTTTTTTTGTATTTTTAATTATGTGTGTGTGTGCCCCATGTGTACAATGCCCACAGAGGCCAAAAGAGAGTTATCAGATCCCCTAGAACAGGAGTTAAAGGTTAATTCTGGGCTGCCTAATATGGGTGCTAGGAACTAAACCTGAATCCTCTGTAAGAGCAGCAAGCACTCTTAACTGCTGAGTCATCTCTCCAGCCCCACCCCACCCCTTCCCGATTTTGAAACAGGATCTCATGTATCCCAGGTTTGCTTCAAACCTACTATGTAGCCAACCATCCTGTCTCCATCTCCCAAGTGCTTGGATCACAGGCGTGCACCACCACACCCAGTTCATGTTTATATACTGGGTATCGAACCAGAGGCTCCATGCGTTTTAAGCAAGCACCCTTCCCACTGAACTTCATCTCCAGTCCCTCTAGCCTCTCATCTCATTTGCTCAGTTTTAAATTTATTTATTATTACTGGGTTTATATATGCATGCTGTGCGAGGCAGCCCATGTGAAGGCCCACATGTGGGGTCAGAGACAACTTTGTGGAGTCAGCTCGCTCCTTCCACATTTACATGGGTTCTGGGGATTGAACTTACGCCACCAGGCTTGCAAAGTTTTTACATGCTGAGCCTCATCATTAACTCATCTTTATAGAGAAAAGAAGGAGGCCCAGAGAGAGCCAGGAACCACCTGGTCAGAAGGAAACGGTGAGTCAGGCAGACATCCTAGTTTTCAGGCTGAGTGCCCCTTGGAAGCTTTCTGCAATGACTCTCGTGTTTAGGTACTTTGCCTTGGACAGCCCAATCAGATTGCAGATGAGACGAGAGCAAAGACCACAAAACCAGGTTGTGCTATGCATACAGCAGGCATTAATAAGTGCACCTGTGTGCACTTGTAAATTACTACCATTGCCTAATGGACCAGAGCTCCTGAAGGACTAAGTCTGTGCTGGATTCCTCTTTGTCTTGCTAGTGCCTGGCACAGGAGCCTGGCATGAATAAAGTGTTTAATAAATGTTTTATATGTATTAATAATTAACACCTGAGGCTATTTATAAATATCTCTGTGGGAAAAGCCCAGTTGGGATTGTGGCCTGTATCAAAAGTTAAATTCTTAGCTCATTTACCAAAGGCTATGTCAACACAGGCTTCCGATCTCCCCAAGAAGCCTAGCTTTGTTTAGAGTGATACAAGAGTGTCAATATTGTCCGTTTAAGGTAACCATTTTATTTTAAGTCATTTCCATTTTTTATCTCTGGTGGACAGAATGTGGTGAGGGTCAGCCTCTAACCCCTGGTACCTGTGAATGGGACTGTATTTGGAAAGAGAGTCTCAGCAGCAGTAACCGAGTTCAGGTGAGGTGGATTAGGAGGGACCTTCGAGCTAAGGGAAGAAAAACAAGATGCAGACACAGAAACCCAGTAAATGGTCACATGATGGCACAGGCAGATGCTGGAACAGTGTGTCCACAAGCCGCAAGAGCATGAAGGAAGCAGGAAGGACCGATCTCCCCTGGGCTTTCAGAAGGACAGCCATAGAGACAGAGACCTTGGATGCTGTTTCTTGCTTCTGGAATTGGGAGATAATAAAAATCTGTCGATTCAAGCACCTAGTTTTGCTAACTGGTCACCCAAGAATATATGGAAGGGGATAAGCACAAGGGCCCTAGGGCTAGACTATGCTGAGAACTCTGAGAAGTGCACAGAACACATTCCAGGACGTCTCTCTAAAGGGCAAGAGCCCAGCACTTTGCTCCTGCCCCTCAGTGACAGCTGCCCATGGGTTTCCCTCTTGCCCATGATCTCCCTGTGCTCCTTGACGGTCTGAGGGGTGAGTGAGTGGGTGGCATCTTCTGGTGTGGGAGGTGATCAAAGCCAAATGTAGCATGTAGGGCTCCCTGTGCTACAAGTATCTGCTGAGGTGTGAAAGGAGTGAGCTTACACCCAGCTGTTGGCTGCACCTGCTGCGGAGCTCACAGGTGGGCCAGACAGTTATGGAGAGGAGCACCAGCCACAGAGCTACAGAGAGCAAAAGAAAATACAAGATTCTTATTAGTAACTATTAATGATGATTGTCTAGCAGGGGCATATTGATACAGGGTCTCCCTCATTAGCCCCAACCACCCTGCTATTTACTATGCAGTCTAGGTTGACCTCAAACTTGTGTGCCTGCTTCACCCTCCCATGTTCTGGGATTACCACCACCAGACTAAGAATTTCAAGATAGATAGGAGTTGTAGAGCATATGGGTGTTTCTTTCTTTCTTTCTTTCTTTTTTTTTTTTTTTCGAGACAGGGTTTCTCTGTGTAGCTTTGCGTCTTTCCTGGATCTCACTCTGTAGACCAGGCTGGCCTCGAACTCACAAAGATCCGCCTGCCTCTGCCTCCCGAGTGCTGGGATTAAAGGCGTGCGCCACCACCGCCCGGCTCATATGGGTGTTTCTAAGAACGGGGCTCCAAGCTCCTACATAGACTGTAACTTAGGCAGAGCCCAGTGGTACCTGCTCTAAGCACCATGCACCTCACACCGTGTTGATGCTTTACACAGGCAGTGAATGGTGGCATTACCTTATGGAGCCTACCTTGTGAATCATTCCTCTGCAGTAGGACTGGATTTAGAGGGATGGATGGTGCTTCTCAGCTCAGCAGTCCCTAGATCAACACTGGGACCTGTATTCAATAGCTGAGAATCACCTGGAACCTAAATTGCACGGCATTCAAATTATATTTTGTTTTTTTGAGATAGGGTCTCTTTATACAGCCCTGGCTGTCTTGGAACTCACTATGTAGACCAGGCTGACCTCAAATTTACAGAGCTCAGCTTACCTCTCTGCCTTTCCAGTGGTGAGATTAAAGGCGTGGACCACCATGCCCAGCTCACAGCACTCAATTATTGTGCAAAGGTTTTCCCCAGAACCTCCGTCCAGCTTTCCTGCCTGTCCTCTCTGACGTCTGTGCTCACAGATCTGACATGCAGCTGGTATTCAGCACGAGCTCAGCTTCTGCTGTCTTATTCAGTCCATGTCTGTCCAAATGCTACATTTATGTTATAATGCCTTTCCTTCCACCAAGAAACCATTCATAAGGAATCTGAAATGAATTGTCAGGGGGCTGGCAATACAGCTCAGAGGATAGAGTAGAGAGCTGGCATGCACCACACAAATCACACTGAACATACTCATTGTAATCCCTGTACTTGGGAGGTGGAAGCAGAAGCATCAGAAGTTCAGGTCATTCTCAATGGCATATTGAGTTTGGGTCAGTCTATTTAAAAAAAAAATGTTTAAGAGAAAGTGATGAGGCTGAAGAGAAGGCTCAGTGGTTAAGAGCTCTTGTTGCTTTCACAGAGGACCAGGCTTCTTTCCACACGGCAGCTTACAAACATCTGTAACTCTAGTTCTAGAGGGCCTGACACTCTCTTTTGACCTCCACAGGCACTGGGCTGATTCACGTGGTACACATACATACATGCAGACACAGGCCCCAGACATGCATGTAGTGCACATGCATACATGCAAACGAAACTTCGACAAATGAAATGAAGAGAAGGGAAAGGAAAGGATCTTTCAGATTGCGGATTTTGCATTTTTACTACTTTACAGGAAGTAATTTCTCTTGGATCTCATATTCAACAAGTGATATACCCTCTTACCCAATCTATCTTTTCAACCATCCATCTACCCAACCACCCATCTATTCATTCAACCATCCATCCAACCACTGCATTCACTCATCCATCCACTTATCCATCTATCCACCCACTCATCTATCTTTCTACCGACACATCAACCATCCACCCATCCATTCGTCTGTCTATCCATCCACCTATCCCCATACCCACACATCCATCCATCTTCCCACCCACCCACCCAACCGTCCAAGCAATATCCCGAGTGCCTCTGAGGGACCAGACCTATGAGTAGATGAACTCATCATACTAGTACATGTTTGCAAACACCGGGGACTGGGGAGATGGCTCAGTAGGTAAAACACAAATGTGAGGACATGAATTCGGATCCCCAGAAGCCACAGAAAACAGCCAGGCGTGGTAGTGTGTGTCTGTAATCCTGGTGCTGCTATGGCAAGAAAAGAAGAGAAGCCAGAAGAGTCCCGGGAAGCTCGCAGGCCAGGTTGCCTGAACAACATGAGATCCTGTTTCAAGTGCTGCCCCCTAAAAAAGTTTTTTTTTTCTAAATAGGATCATACGAAAAAATTCACAATGCCTTTGAAACACCACTAACCACCTCTCTCCCGCAGCAAGCGCAAAAAGGGGATGTGGCTTCATAGAAAATAGTACTAGAAGGCAGGTGGCGGCGGCGGCCCATGTCGTTAATCCTGGCACTCTGGAGGCAGAGGTAGGCAGGTCTCTGATTTCAAACCCAGCCTGGTCTACAGAGTGAGTTCCAGGATAATCAGGGCTACACAGAGAAACCCTGTCTTGAAAAATCAAAGCCCAAACCAGTAGTAGTAGTAATAATAATAATAATAATAGTAATGAAAAGAAAAAGGATAAAAGACAGGCAGAAAGGAAGGAAGGAAGGAAGAAAATAGTACCAGAATGCTAGAATGGCTGGTATCCTTAAGCACTAAATTTAATTTTGGATATCCTGTGGGCCGAGGTAACACTGAATCTGGGTGGCTTGCAGTTTTAAGGATCTGTTAGGAAGCAAATTCATTAACTCTTCAAGAGAGATGCGCGTTGTTTTGTTGTTTGGGTTTTTTTGTTTATTTTTGTTTTTGTTTCGTTTTGAGACAGGGTCTATTTCTTTTTTTTTTTTTTGGTTTTTCGAGACAGGGTTTCTCTGTGTAGCTTAGCGCCTTTCCTGGAACTCACTTGGTAGCCCAGGCTGGCCTCGAACTCACAGAGATCCGCCTGGCTGAGTGCAGGGATTAAAGGCGTGCGCCACCACCGCCCGGCGAGACAGGGTCTCTTTCTACACAGCCCCAGCTGTCCTGGAACTCACTGTGTAGGTTAGATTTGCCTCAGACTCATTGAGATCAGCCTGCTTGTACCTCTTGACGGCTGGAGTCAAAGGCATCTGACACCATTAAGTCCGGCTCAGAGATAACACTTTGTTTCTCTTGTAGGTGGCAATGCAGAACAGAGGTGACAGACACTAACCAGCAGGTGGCTGGCTTTGGCTTTTTGTCAGTGTCTCAGGTAGTCTAGGCCGGACTTGAACTTCCTGTGTAGCTGAAGATGACCTTGAACTTCTGATCCTCCTGCCTCCACATCTGGAGGAATGTTGGGATTATGGGTGTGCACCACAGAGCATCCTTTTATGCCAGGTGTTGATGAAGCGTCTGGGCCAGCGTTCACTGTCCCTTCCCTGGGATACTAGCGGTGAATGCAGAAGCGTGATCTGATGGCAAACCGTGAGAATGTCTCCACTCCCTTTCATTGAGGCCAGATGGAACCCCAGGCCGAGAGGCAAAGAATAGGCACTGCAAATTAAGGGAAGAATGGCACCGCCAGCAGTCTTGGTGAGGGCAGCAGACTGTGCCCTTACACCTGCCCCAGGCACACCTGCCTTCATCTTAGAGCCATGGGCCTCTACCAGGCCGGACCTCTCAATGCAAAGCTAGGACCCTTTCTCTTGAACCCCAAATGGAGAGGGAACGGATATCCCCAGAACAAGGAAGGAAATTTCTGAGGGCGAGTTTGAACCACATGCAAACAACCAGGAAAGATGGAAGCCAGGGGAATGGAGAGTCCTTGGCAACAGAGCTTATGCCCACTGGAAACCCAGTGCTATGGGGGCTTTACAGACCCCCAGAAGTTTAGTTAATGCCCTTGCCCAAGAGAAAGCAACACTCTTGACTTAACTCGGACCATCAGGAAAGCGAATGGAGAGTCTGCCTATTGAGGCAAGATCGTACTGTGTAGCCCGTGCTGGCCTGGCAGGCCAGTCTGGTCTCCAACCTGCCGTCATCCCCTAGCTCCAATCTCTCAGTTGCTGGACGAACTGTGAGACACCAGGCCTGGCCTGATCATAAATACTATTAGAAAAAAAAAAAGAGTTTGCTGTCAACTTTGTGAACTCACGTTACTTCCTCTTAAATATAAAAGCACACACGGCTTTTTAATTTCCAGCCTGTCAGAATTTCCCTCTGGCTTTCTCATGACCACAACTTTGCCAATGTGCAGAAACTGAGCCTCAGGAGCCACCCCTCCGTACCCAACTTTGTCTCCTCACCTTCTTTCTTTCATTCCACGGCAGCGTCTCACTCTGTAGCTCAGGACGGACTAGAATTATTCATGGCCATCCTCCTGCCCCAGCTAGAATTGCACACGTGAACCACCCCATCTGCCTCTGTCTTTCCCGTCTTGTAAAAAGTAAGTTACTGTAACTTTCTGTGTGTATGTATGGACACACGCATGCGGTTCCGGGGCTCCAACTCAGGTCACCAGTCTGGCAGGGTAAGCGCTTTACAATCTGAACAATAATGCCCACACTGCCTCCCTTCAATTCCAATCACCACCACCGTGCTTCTTACGGTTTTGCCCATTTACTAACCACACGTAAATGGAGGTACAAATTATTTGTCCTCGGTGCCCGGTTTGCTTCATTAGCCTTTTTTTCAATGTTCATCTATATTTTAGCAATTCAGAATTTCCTCTTTTTAATGGTGTGTGTGTGTGTGTGTGTGTGTGTGTATACAGCTGTGCATACCCATGCCACTGCACAGGCCAGAAGAGGATGTGGGTGTCCTGCTCTGTCACTCTCCACTTCAGCCCCCTGAGACAGGGCCTTTTACTGAACTGGGGACATTTTTTCACCTAGACTGGTTGGCTATGAAGCCCTAGTGACTCTCTTGTCTCTTCCCACACTATACCCCACTCCAGTGCTGAAGTGACATTTCTGGATCATATAGCAATCCCGTGTTAACTTTCTAAGGAGCTGCCACTCCCACTGTGGGGGAAGCATTCACACCGCCATCAGCACCGCACAAGCGCTCCCATTTCTCCACATCATTTCCCCTTCTGTTGATAATAGTCATCCCAGTGGATAATTAGTGGTATCTTACTGTGGTTTTCATTTGTATTTCCCTAATGACTGAGGCTGAACATTTTCTGAGCGTGCTTATTGGCCATTCGTGCATCATCCTCAGAGAAGTATCTATTAGAGCCTGTTTATATTTTTAAAATTTAAAGAGGGCTGGAGAGATGGCTCAGCGGCTAAGAGCATTGGCTGCTCTTCCGAAGGACCCAGGTTTAATTCCCAGCACCCACATGGCAGCTCACAACTGTCTGTAACTCAAGTTCCAGTGGATCCGACTCCCTCACACAGACATACACACAGGCCAAAATACCAGCACACATTACAAATTAAATAAATATTAAGTAAGTAAAGAAATAAATAAATTACTTAACACTTAAAGATTTTTGAGTGTGTGTGTATGCACACACACACACACACGTTGGTATCCATGTAGATCAGAAGAGGGCATCAGATCCCTTTAGGGCTGGAGTTACAGGTGATTGTAAGCCACCCCATGTAGTTACTGGGAACTGAAATCAGGTCCTCTGGAAGAGCAGCAAGTGCTCCTAACTGCTTAGCTATCTCTCCAGGACTGGGTTTTTGTTTCTGGTTTTGTTGTCTATATTCAACATCTTTTTAAAAAATGGTTACTATCTGAACTAATTTACATGCTGATGGTAACTGGACTTACATTTCTTTTCTTTTAATTTTGTTTTTAATTTTATGTTCATTGGTATTTTGTCTGCATGTATGTCTGTGTGAGGGTGTCAGAAGCCCTGGAACTGGAGTTACAGATATGTGTGTACTGCCACGTGGGTTGCTGGCAATTGAACCCAGGTCGTCTGGAAGAGCAGCTGGTTCTCTTAACCTGAGCCATCTCTCCAGCACCAGACTTACATTTCTTGAAAATGTTAGTACACTTATTTATATTTTGTGTGGTGGGCATGCTGTCCATGATACATGTATGGTGGCCGGAGGAAGTCGGTTTGCTCTTTCTAGGTTGTCCGGCTTGGGGGCAAGTACCTGACACACTGAGCCATCTTGCCAGCCCCAAAGTATTACCAGTGCAACATCACTGGGTGGTTGTCAGATCCCTTGTCCCCAGAAGCAAGGGATGAACCTAGGACCTCCTATAAGCCAGTCCAGTGTTCTGCCTACAGCGCTACTTCCTCCAGGCTGGGCTCCATATTTTAAAATGCAGGCCGTCAGTCAGAAGTTCGAAATGATTTTTAGTTTTGCGTTCCTAAGAGGGTAGTGTTTTCTTATGGTTGTGTGATATGTGATGCATGAGCAGGGGTCTGAGGACAATTTCGTCCGCTCTTTCCTTTTACTTTTTTGTTTGTTTTTTCGAGACAGGGTTTCTCTGTGTAGTTTTGGCGCCTTTTACTAGGCACTGGGGACTGAACTCCGATCCGTGCAGGCTGTGCCACCCTGCAGGACCCACCATGGTATTTTTCTCAAGTGGAATTCAAAATTAGACCGGAGGAAAGCTGAACAAGCAATAAGAAAAGCCAGCTGGCTATGGTTTCTTGGTAAGAAGAGAGGGCCAGGAAGGGCAAAGATCTGAGAAACAAGACGCAGGAGCCTTCACCACCACAGTTTAGGGCCAAGGAACTCATGAAGCAGGAACTGGTGGCACAGGAGCCTGGGTTATGCGACGAGGTCAGTTTACAAGCAGGTCTTGGGCCCCACGACCTTGGAGGGAAGCTGCTGGGGAAACAGTGAATTCTTCAGAGCAATTTATGAGAATACAAAGCCCTGACAGATGGAGGGGTTGGGGTGGGTGCACACCTGTGAATTCTCTCACAGGACATCAAGATGGTGAGCTACTTCGCGACTGACCAGCCCCAGGCCTATTAGGGGCACGTTAAAAACCATGTTAAGTGTGTTTGGGAGGGACCATTCCCGCGTTGCCATTCAGAAAAGGTTTGTAAACTAGTTTTAAAACCAGTTTGACTATGCCACAACCATAGAAACCACACATTGCCAGTCTTGCAGGCGGCATCTGGGTGTGCACTTTAGCAAACAGGACGAGATAAAGTGCTCTCCAGAACGCACAGCGATGGGTTCAGGGGCTCGGAGTCCTCACGCGGCTCATGTCCGCTATAAATTTCTCCGGTCCTTAGAAGGCCACACCACTCGAAGTGGCTCTCTGAATGGCGGCGGTCTCTGTGACCTTCAAAGTCATGACACTAGACCCCCTCCTCTCGATCATACAGTCCAACATCTCAATCCAATCGCTAGCACCCGAAAGATTTAAAAACAATTGCACCCAAGGGCTCTGCTCAGCGCTACAGGGGTCCTTTGAAGCCGCTCGCCTAAAGTCTGGTTAGTAAGCTAGGGAGGCCCTAGGCGCAAGGAGCTGGCTCCCTTCCGGGGACAGCGCTCGGATGTCGCGGGTCATGGCCAAGGAATCCAGCCCAGATGCTGTCTAGTCTCGCGCGGCCGCAGTGCCCCATCGTCGTTGGGTGTCCAGATTCCAATCGCTGAACACCGAGATACTTGTGGACCCGTGAAGGGGCACCGCGCAAGCGACCCTCGGGCCCCCAAGGCCTCAGTGAGGCTGGAGATCCGTCCCAAGGCAAGGCTTTCAAAATAGCCCCAGCGACATCTAGACAGCAGAAAAGACAAATTTTTTAAATGTGTAAAAACATTTAGCTTCTCGTAGCGAACACACTGCGGCAAGTTCCAGCACACAGACCAGTCTCCGCGCGCACCCACAGCCGGCACGGTCTCCGGGATCTGGGATCGGGGAACGCAAGTGCCCCCTGTGGCCGGCCCGCGCCTGACCTCGCGGGCCTGGGACGGCACCAGTGGCCTGCGCAGGGCCCAGGAGGAAGTTGGAGCCTCGGGGCCGAGTAGAGGGCAGGTCTGCTGCGCGGGCGTGGCGGGGGCCCTACCCAGCCGGGGCCACCCGGGGGACCGCGGCGAGGCCCGCCGGAGCTCGCGTCTCCCCACGTGGCGGGCCCCACGTGGAAGGGGCGGAGGAGGAAGGAAGGCGAGGGCGGGTGGAGTCACCGCACCGGCCTCGGGACCCCCGCGCCTCCCCAGAGCCTCCAGGGTGTGGTGGGGCTGGGCCGGGGAGTGCCGGCTTTGCCCGGCCCCCTCGGCTGCCCGCAGCGCCAGTGTGCACTTTCGCGTAGCCGCTAATCCCTGGAGAGAGCCGATTTGTAGTGAGAAGTATCTGTAGGGGCGAGACCGGACCATGTGGGGTTGTGTCATTGGTTTGCAAAGAGAGACCCCGCCTTTGAAAAAAAAAAAAAAGCGAGTGAGCGAGCGGGGACCCTCACCTCGCCTCCCGCCTCGCTCCTGCGCAGCCGGAGGGCACCGGAGCAGCGGCCCGCGCCGCTTCCGTCCTTCCTTTCCTTTTCTCTGCGCTTTCCTCCTCCTTCCCGGGAGGAGAAAACAAATAAAGAAGAGCAAATAGCCGGGAGGCGCTCGGCTTCTAGGACCTTCCCTCCCCGGATCCAAGTTGCAGCCAGCATCCTCTGGGGGGTGAGCGCGGTGCGGCGCGGGCGCGGGCCGGGGACCCCCAGCGCAGCCCCCGCCTGGCCCCGGGGCTGGCGAGAGGGCGCGCGGCCGGGATGGGGGGGGGTGATCGGGAGCCGGTGGGCGGGGGAAGGGGGTGGGGTGGGTGGGGAAGTAGGAAGAGGCTCGGCGGCGACGGGAGGAGGAGGAAGGGAAGGGAAGGAAGGGAGGGAAGGGAAGGGAAAGGAAGGGAGGGGAGGGAGGGAGGGGGTGGGGCGCGGAGCTGGAGAGATTAAGTTTTTGTGTGTGTGTCTCTGTGTGCGCGTGTCATTTTAAGGTGGCTCGGGAGCGGCCCAGAGGAACCAGCGGCGCCCAGAGGAGCGGGAGAGCGAGCTGGGAGCCATGCCGCGCTGAGGGGGGGCCTCACCGCCAGCGCCACCACCACCGCCGCCGCCGCCGGGTGGGGTGGGAGGGGCGGGAGCCGCCGCTACCGCCGCCGCCTCCCGGGTGGGCGCCCTTCTCCGTGGACGCCGGCGACCCAGGACGAGGTAAGAGGGGGGGTCCTCGGGGAGGGCTGGGGCTGCCGCCGCCCCCGCCTCACCTGCGGCCGCTGGCTGGGGCGCCGTGCCCGCGCCTCACTGCGCCACTCCGGGAGGAGGAGGAGGGCGAAGGACACCGGGCCGGCATCCGAGGACATCTTTGGTCAGCGCCCCCGGCCCCGTGTCCGCACGCTGCGCCCGGGGGTGGACGCCCGCCTGGGGGTTATCGCCCGCCGCCCCTCGCCACCGATTGCGCCTGCTGGCCGCCCTTTGCGCCAGGATTTTTGTTGTTGTGATGAGAGTTGATGAATGCGAAGTAGGCGGTCACCTTCCTTCCCATCAGGATTGGAAAAAAAAAGGAAAGAAAAACCCGGAGCGCAGCGGCGTCCAGAGGGCAGCGGCGGCGGCGTCTGGCGACGGTTTCCTAGGCGCCCCCGGCTTGCTCCTGGAGCCCGGTGGGTACGCGCGCGGGGGCAGCTGGCGATCTTGGACGAGCGCGCTGCGCGCCGCGGGGACAATACGGCCGGATCCCTGGGGACCAGGAGTCCGAGCGTACCGGGGTGCGGCAGGCCTTGCGCCTGTGAGGCGGGCGGGGGGTGGGGGGAGAAGAGAGGCCGGGGTCGGCGGGGACAAGTCGGGGCGCGCGTGACTCGGGGCCCCTGGGGGCGCGGCCCCTGTCGGCCCGGGATCCCGCGCGGCTCCCCGAGAGTGTAAGTGAGAGGCCGGGGAGGAGGCGAAGCGGATCCCTTTTGTTTTGCCGGCCCGGCATTGTTGGCTCCTTGGGGCAGCCGGGGCCACATCTGCCGCCGCCGCCGCCAGTGGCGCGCGGGGCTCGGCCCGCCAAAGTCGCGGCGGGGCGGGGGGCCGGGGCGGGCTGCAAGGGCGGGGGCGGGCGGCGCGGGCATTTCCTCTGCCCGGCCGCGCTCCCGCGGGCACCACTTCCTCCTCGCCCTCCGCCGGCTGTCCTCGGCGCCCTCGCCCGGGCCGCACTTTTCGGGTGGGGCGAGGCAAAAAAGAAAGTTTCGTAGAAGGGGCTGACTAGGGCGCGCCTTGGGCAGCAGGGACCCAGCGTGGCGTGGGTACGGCCGGGCCGCCGCGGTCGCTTCCCTGCTCCTGGTCTGCTTCGCGGAGCCTGACCGACCTGCGGAAAGAGCCTTTCTTCTCCGGCTCGCGCCCTCCCCAGCGCCTTGGGCGACCCGGGCTGGGCAGTGCGGGAGTACCGGCGCGCCCAGGCCTTGCTCCTGCGGGAGGCCCCGCGGCGTGGCCGGTCGCCTGCAGCCCATGCTGCGCCCTGGGGCTCGGAGGCCGCGGGCCCGAGAGCTTGGCGCGGTCACCGCGGGCACACACTCGCGCGCACACACTCCCTCCGGTGGCTTGCTTTCCGCCGGCGACGATGGTCGCGGACACCCAGGGTGCGAGTGCGCGCGTGTTCGTGGTACCCCTGCCCAGCCCCCACCCCCTACTTTTCCCAGAGGCGGCCCAAGCAGCGGATGGCTCCAGGGGACCCCCTCGTTTGGGATTTTGTAGGGGAGCAGGGGGGATATTTATGAAATCTCTGCGTGCTTGGAGGTTGCTGGCAATGGCCTACGTCGCCACGCCAGGCTCCCATCCTCGGGCAAACAGACCTTCCTGGATATTTGCCCTCTTTTCTTTAAAAATTAGTAATGGGGGGAACTTCTTAGAGAGTCCTTGGTGGCGAGTGGCTGGAAGGGTAGGAAAGAGAACTCGATGCATTGGAAATTTAAAATGCTAAACGCCTTTATTTGCGATTCTTTGGGACGTGTGTATTTTTATCTGAGGTGGGTGACTTTTGGGGGAACATTGCATTGGGGTAGGGGGCTTACAAAAGTGGTTCTGCTTTCTAACTTTGACGGGATGCATCAAACTATCGGACCTCTTTTCGGAGGGAGATACCGCCTCCTCTCCTCGTGCTGGGTTCAAAGACGGTTTAAAAATTACCTCGCGTTCAGCTCCTGGGGCTGCTGTTTGCCTTTAGATAGATTCTCAAAGAACTAGTTTCCATCTACTTCGGAGAATTCTGGTTTGAAAAAATTTTCAAAATAAATCTTTTACGTCTTGAGTAATGGGATTTTAAAAGGATCTTGTTTTTATACTGGATTTCAAAGAGTACTTCTTAACAGCAATTACAAAGTAATATTTTAAATGCTAATTCAACATTTTCAGCCCCAGCAACTTTAATGTGAAAACAAGGTTTCCTTTTTATTTTAATAAATAGCAACTGTATCTTAAAGTTGGAACATTGAATATCCTTTTGTCTGGCTCTGACACACTCCTGGAAAAACCCCCAGTGCCCTTTTTATAGCCCCCCAAAGAAAAGTTAATGAGCTGGTCGGTTTCAAGCAAGAAGCAGGTCCTCCCTCTTGCAAAATATGCTTATAGTCGCCATTGAAGTTGAATGCTAGCCGTGAATGTACTTGCCTTTAATGAAACCAGTTTAATCGTTCACACTTGATCAAGTATAACATGACCAAACAAAGGAAATAAGCCAGCATATTTCTGTAGAGCATTGAGGGGTTTAGTGTAAGTGTTGATGTTGGGTCGCCCCTCCCCCCACCCGCCCCAGTTCAAGAGAGAGAGAGTTGAAAGCTAGGGGGATTTATGACACTGATTGGTTTTTCTGTGCCCCAGGGGTAGGGGACCCGGTACGTCTCTGTGGAAAGCAGCTATTAGAGGGAATTAAAAGATCCCAGGTTTGGAGCTAGTTCCGAACCTGACAAGGTGTGTTTTGGTTCCTTGTTTGGGGAGATACTTAAGCTGAAGGAGTATATCCCCTCCCCACCTGGTAATGGCACGTTAAGAAGGGAGGGTGGAGGGCGGTGTGGTGTGCCCTGCCGAGGGGAGCTCACAACCACGTGAGTTATTTACGGTTTCACTTGGGAGCTTTGAAACTGGCCCTTGAATGGGTGTTCTTCTGGGGGAGGGGCGGGGTGAATTACCTTTTCTTAGCTGTGATTTAAAAAAAAAAAAAAAAAAACCCTTTGTCCCTCATGCATTTCCTTGCTAAGCGTGAGTTGGAATTTATGTGTGGGATTCAGTCGTCAACTTAAGTGAAGAAATGTCTGTAAAATGCAAAGGTGTCGTCACTTCAGAGTTAAGAAAGTTAAAAAAAAAAGTTTATCCACCAAAAACCAAACACAGCCACTGTTTAAAAACAAAAACAAAAACCCAGCACTAGTGACATACTTTGTGAAATATTTTGGCCTTTTAAGACTTGGGCACACCTGTTCCTGTCCCTGCTGAGTCGTTTGCTTTCCCTGGCATTGTTAATCTGGCCCTTGTACACAACAAGAAAGAGTCAAACTTGGTAGTGGAATAATTATTAACTACTCCATCCATTCCCCTTTCAGGGAATAATCAATAACTTCACTCTTGACTTGAAAAACTCCAGACAGAAATTCTACTCCTGTAAGTCTAGAGAGTGTTTGGAAGAAAAATGGATTCAGGGAAACAAATGGTAGCAACAGACAAAACTGTGAAAACCAACTTGTACCATTCTCGGTGTTCTTGAAAGCACTCAGTAAATGGGTATACTGAACCAGCAGCGCCCTGAATTAAAAAAAAATACTGTCATCCAGAAGCTTTTTTTTTTTGATACAGGGTCTCTCTACATGGCCCTGGCTGTTCTAGAACTTATTATGTAGACCAGGCTGGCCTAGAACTCACGGAGAGATCTGCCAGCTTCTGCCTCCCACATCCTGGGATTAAAAACTTGTGCCACCACACCCTGCCTTTCTTATTCTTATGCTTGACTTATTAAAGAACAGAAAAGGACATCCAAAAGGACATCTTTGAGGGAGGACTCCTGCTGCGCGGTAGCCGGGAATGTCATTTGCCAACAACAGACCCTGGCATCATGAATCAGTTATCCCCTCTGTACTCAGTGCTTTTCGTAAATGGGGGAAAAAATGTAAAGAGTTTACAGCCGAAGTAGAATGGTGGCCCCAGTTGTCATTTTTTACCTCTGTCACTGCAGTCTAGAGGGGCTGTCATCATAATGTATGTGAGTTCAATCTGGGTCCCTGTGTTAATAATCTTTCTATCAGCCGAAAGCACCAGGCCAAGTGTCCCAGGTGCTTGATGGAAACATAAGCATCCACGGAGCACATGGTTGCACAGCACATGGTTGGGAAGGGACATTTAGCCATCGTGCTTGGTATGAACAGCTCAGTTAATATTTCCATGTCCAGGTGATAACAGTTCCATGATAGACGGTGGGACACAATTTTTCAGTCTTTACTAGAAAAAACCAATAACAGCAACAAAAAAACATAGTGAGCTGGGCAGTGGTCATGCATGCCTTTACTCTCAGTACTTAAGGCACAGGCAGGTGGATCTCTGAGTTCAAGGTCAGCCAGATCAACAGAGCGAGTTCCAGGACAGCCAAGGCTACATAGAGAAACCCTGTCTAGAAACCCCACCCCTCCAAAAAAAGAAAAAAATAGTGTAGTGTAGATTGACCCTTCACAGGAAAGTCCTTGTGCTTAATAGAGGTAGCACCATTTGGTGAAATCTTGGGGTATCTTACTAACAGACTTTCTGTGGACTGGTAGCTCAGGAATGCTCAAGAGGCTTGTGTGTGCCCAAAAGTTTTGCGGGCACAGGGATGCTTAGTGGGTAACTTGTAGGTGTGCTGCCTAGGTAGATCGCCTTAACCCTTACAGCTGGTAAGCGTGACCTAATTTACCTTGACTGCAACTTAATGTTACAGCCCCCCATAGAAAGTAGGGAAAATTTGAGGCTTTCCCCAAATCCATCTTTTGAAGCTAGTTTTTATTCACATCTGGATTTAATGGAATATGTGTCATAGCGTTTGAAAGGTTTTTTTTTTTTTAAGCTTTATCTCTGAGCTTAGAAAATTATATTTAATAATCGCCAAAAACTTCAGAACCATTTTTAAAGGTTTTTCCGTGGCTCTTTGATCACGATTTAATGAAAAGTATCCCAAAGCCATCCCTGTGATGCTAACGATGGCCACAAATGAATGTTTGGGCCTAATCTGGAGTTTGCTTTTAGATGTCATTATTAATGTTGAAGGCCTAAATTATGGCTACACTTGGGCATTCAGAAGCTCTCCTATGAAAAGAAGGGCTTTGCACATTGTGTGGAAGAGGGGGGATTCACAGATGAATATAGAATGTACAATGGTGAGAGAACCAGGCCATTGTTTGTGTGGAATGTTGACAATGGGAACCGAGGGGCAGTTTTGCCTTCTGCAGGAGGACAGAATGGGCATGGGAACCAGCCTGGCATTCATCTGCCTTGGTCAGGCATGGAAATTTGGCCAGCTTCCCCTTCCTGAGTTTTTCTTAGAAGGTGGTCTTCCTGGACTCCTAGGGAATGCATGCTTTGGCTTCTTAGCAATCCGCATTCTTTTTTAGGAAAGATTACAAGAGCAAATAGAAACGTTTCCAAGAAAAGCGTTAAGAATCCAAACTTTTTCTCCCCCGCCCCCCTTCAAATTGGATATTAGGAGAATAATACATATGCCAGACACTGAGGCAGCTGACGTCCCAGGAAGGAGCTGTGTTTGTTTTTAAATCCTCCCTGTGCCTCTGTGCTGCCTTTAGGGACACTCACTGTAGGTAGGGCCTGATTGTGGCTCCTGCTAGTCTTTCTGAGTCTTCATTCTCAAAGCCTCCCCTCTCCCTTCCACATGGGGCCCATGATGGCTCAGGTGACAGGCATTCCTGGTACCTTGTAAAAGCCTCCATCCAAACTGGAATCTTGTGGGTAATTGTCTATTCCCAGGGCTCCTTCTGTTTGGTGTTTAGCAATGCGCAGTCATAACTTGGAGGCCCCTTGGCAGTTTCCCTCTGTACCTAGCTAGGTCTCCAGTGGGTGCTTAGAAATGGCCTGCTTTAGCTGCGCACCTAACTTAGATTTAACAGATGGCTGCTAGAGTGGACTTGAATTTCATAGAAATTGTGATAAAATGGTTGGGTTCTGACTAATGGGGCAAGCAGTCATGTTAGTTTCATAGGGAATTATGACTTCTGTCCTAGGTAATAATAGAATTTTCTTCCCCATCCCACCCAAGCTGGTTGGTGTACGGAGGATGTTAACCATGAATAACTACCTGGTGACTAGGTTTGCCTTGGCCTCTGGTGGCCAGGAAAAGCCCCGATAAAGAGAAGGAGGTGCTTTTTATTCATTGTGGTTATAAAAATCCTTTTCATTTATAAACTACAAAAATAGATTTTGCCCTATGTTATCTTTTGGTCTGGGCTCATGTAGCACAGGCTAGACTTGAATTTGTTCCTGGTCACGTTTAGTACGCCACCACACCTGGTTTACGTTGTTAATTTTTTTTTTTTTTCTGGATTCTGGTCAGCAGAAGTGTGCTTCTTGCGTTCCAACATCTTGAATTATGATTTAAATTGCCTGGTTTAAAGACTGGTTGTTTGCTAGGAGAGAGCAGCAGTATCTTTGTGTGTTATTGGAGCCCAGATTGAGGCCCTCTCAGAGGATGTGGAATACAGCACCAGGCCTCCTCAGACCTTGTAAGTTCATCCTCACTGTGGCTCTGCTCTCCCATCGTGCTTGAAATTTGGCCTCCGGCTATCTCACCAAGCTCAGGACAAACAAAACCTTTATTATTGGAGTCATGGAATCCTAGGAGTTTGTCTGAAGGAACTGAGAGACCTACCTCATGACCTATTGGAATACTTGGTGGTTCTTCTTGGTCCTATTATGACAGTTAAAAAAAAAAAACCACCTTAATATGGAGGCTAGCAAAGTACTGCTTTATGGATGCAAACGGACATAATAAAACCTGGAAGTGTATTTTATTATATCTGATCTCAGAGCTGAGAAAAGAGAGTCCTGGGAGGGTGGGGTAGGAGGACCAGGTGAAAATGAGTTGCTGGAGAAGAGGGTTCCTGCAGCCTTCCCTGGTTGTGACTATTCTACTGCTGATGGAGAATTTTAGTGTGGTCTGCCCAGGAAATAAAGTGCTTCTCTACTGTTAGATCCGGCCCAGGTAGGCCCGAGGAAAGGTGGGAGTAATGCCTCGCACATACTTGAAACGCTGGTGTCCTTACACCCAAACTGGCCCACCTGAAAGCCAGGTGAGCAGGGCCGAGAGAGCGCTTTAAAACCAAGTCTCAGGGATGGTTGAAGGAAAGAGGTTAATATTCTGAACCCCAACCCCCATTTCCAGCCCAACAGTGCCCTCGGCGATCACGTGGCCTGGCATTACTCAGGAACGGAGACGGGGGGGGCGGGGCGGGGGGGCGCTGCTTGTTGCAGCTGCCAGGCCAGATAGGACCAGACAGTGTGGGCTCCCGGCAGTGGCAAAACTTGAGGGACCACTGGGGCCCGGGTTTGGCCACTGGTTTCCAAGCACCAGGTGGAGGCTGAGCCTAATAGGATTCCTTAGGAAGATGCCGTTTGATTTTCTTTCCTAATGTAGTGGATGGCCGATATTTTCAGAGTTTTATTTTCACTGCCTTCTCCAGATGTTCTACCAGTCTGCATCGCTGGCTGGATATGCTAGCCTGCCTTTTGGGGCGAGGCTAGAGGGCTCGAGCAGGTGGCTCGGGTGGGTGCCAGGGTCAGATTCTGTCCGGAGAGCACCCATCGCTCTCTCTGTTAGTCTCAGATCTGGTGATGAAAATGTGACTTGGGAAGCGTGGTAAAGAGTCCATATGCATATATGAGTGCCTACAAGTAAGATCTTGGAATGTTTTTTTTTTATCTTAAAAACAGTTCACAGCCATTAATCTTAACGAGGCTCCTGCGAGCTGGGTAAATACAGTAATTCCTGTTTATTTGCGAGAAAGAAATACTGAGTCGCTTCCTCCAAGTCACGAAGGGACTGTTTTTTTTTCTCCCCTAGTTCCTGTATCGCAGAGTTGGGGAGGTGGATCAGGCCACCCGGGACCCTCTGCCTTCTGCCCAACGGGACACCAGGACGACTTCCGGTGTCCCGCGCGACCTTCCAGCCGGGGAAGAGGAGAGGCTGGGTGTGAGGAAGGCCTCCGCCACACCTGGCCCCCGCCCCTGGAGTGGGCGGGGTCTGGCTTGGGGACCCTGGGGAAGAGCGGGGGGCGGGTGGGGAGCCTTAACGACTTGACTTTCTAAGGATCCCAGGACCCGGACCCGAATCGCACACGGGTGCAGTGGGCTGCTTGTCCCTGGGGTGCGCGCACCTGGCGACCCCGCCCGCCTATCTCTGCGCCTCGGGTGGGGCACCTGACACCGGGAAAACTCCCTTTGCCCGCGTCTTTTCACTTGCTAATCGAAACAGCAGGGAAGTCTTTAGGTGATGGAAATGGACCCCGTTTCCCAGCCCCCACTTCCTTCCTCCTGCAGGCTTCCCTCTCACCAGCTGGCCTCCGTGGCGGGGAGGGAGCTGCGGGGTGACATGAGACAGTCTTTACTGGCCGGCTTGCGGTTGTGTGATAAGTTTTTTCAGTGCTGCGTTATTTGTACTACACACCGGGCCATAGGGTTGACGCAGGTAACTGCCAGGACCGAGGCCTGCCTATTACCCCAACAGCTGGGGGTGTTGTTGTGGCGGTAGTTCTGGTGTCTGGGGCTTATGACCGGAGGTGCCTGGGCATTGAGGGGCAGCAGGCTTTAGATTTTTGAATTGGGGGTTCTCCATGGTGAAACAAACTGAACGATTGGCCTTCGGTCTTTGTAGACTTAGAATTCTTCACAGCATTGTCACTTTTGATGGAGTAACAGTGTAGACAGAGGCCACCTATTGAGTCCTTACGGCATCTGGCCGTGACTGGTCTACACTAACTAGCCTTTGTTTCTCCCAAGGTGGAATGATGGCTGACCCAGGAAGCACTTTGAGCTGCTTTGCCTACGATCTGCCCCACAGAGCTGGGACCTGAAGTGTGGAAAGCTCACACTTCCTGGTTGGAAGACCTTCTCCCTGGGTGGAGCCTCCTCCCATCTCCCTTTCCTCTCTGCCTTCAGAGCAGAGGGAAGGAGCAGGTTCCGTATTCTTCGAGAATTCAGGCAGACTTCACAGAATTAATTATTCCTTACTCTGCCTCCACCACACAGCTTTCCCAGAGCTCATGGAGCTGTGAGAAGTCCAGCTTGTTTTCATTTTGTCCTTTGGGTGATCTTTTTGTTAGAGTGGCCCAGTCCAAAGCAGGGAGTGCTTCCTGCAGGCCTTTAAAAGTTTATTGCACTTAAAAACATTTTAAATCACATTTATTTGTGTGTACGTGGGGAAAAGAATCAAAGTGTGTAAGTGTGCACCACCACCTGCTGGTAGGTTCTTGCACTCTTGTCCTGGAGATCTAGCCTAGGGTCTCACACAAGCTGAGTAAGCACGCTGAGCTATAGCTCATCCCTTTTCTCTCTTAAGATGTGCAGGCTGGCCTGAAATTCACTCTGCAGCCTCAGTCTGCAGTATCTAGAGTTCCAGTGACCCAGTCTTCTTGGGACTTTAAAATAACATTTATTTCTGTTTCATGTGTATGGGTGTTTCGCCTGCACACAGTACACGCAGAGGCCAGAAGAGGGCATCTGACCCCCTGGAACTGGAGTTAACAGAGCTTTGTAGCCATTACCAGTGCATGCTGGGAATTGAACCCTGGTCCTCGAGGAAGAGCAGTCAGTGATCTTAACCATTGAGCTGTCTCCACCCACTCTTCACTGTCATTTTAAAGTGACTATTCACACCTGGGAGGTCTCTGGGAGCTTCCCTGCTGTGTGGAAAGAATTCTCTGGATTACCTGTATGCCCCACTCCCCTAAAATGCACGCCCCCCCCAGGAGTGCACAGACAACGCCTAGTGCTTAAGGATAGCCATCCCTTTTTCAGTAGTTAACACTTGAATTTCCATTTTGTAGGCTGAGTTAGCAGGGTCTCAGTCTCCTCAAAGCAGGTACTACCATTCTAGTGTGTGCCCCTCCCTACACCCCACTGTTCCTCAATTTCTGCACATAGATATTTGGAGGATATAGCAGGATAGTAGGGTCCCCCCTAAGGAGGATGGGATGGTCTTTCTGTTCAACTCCCACAAAACCAGTAAAAACTTCCTTTCAAGGGAGTTCTAGGTTACAGCCATGCATTTGTGTAACACTGGCCTTAGCAAGGAATATGAGTGAATTCTCCAGAACAAAAGGATTAGTCTTCTTTTCAAAGTGGCGATCAGAACTGAAAGGGAATGGCACGAATTTGGGTGTGTCCTAAAAATCCAGAGCCTAGCCCTGCCCTTGTGGTGATTAACTCACCTCAAAGGCACCCGGGGCAGGAGCTCTGGACCTAAGGTCCCCATATGGTGGGGATTTTCCTGAAAAACAGGCTTTCATTAAGAGAGTACCTTCCTGCTCTGCAGCCCTTCCTTCCCTATCGAGAACAGGTGTGGGCCTGTGAACTGGGAAATCCCTTTAGTTATGCTGGGGAGGGGTGTGAGCCTGAAAGAGTGGGTGCTGGGGACACAGGTTCTGCCCTGACTGAGGACAACATGCTGGACGGTCTCTTAACAAATTACTCATGTTTGCCCTGGTGTCCTGGCCCTGCTCCAACTTGGGTAATGATTATGTTACTGTCTATTTTAAGGTCCCCCTCCTCCCGGGTTTCAAACAGGTCTCCATTGTATGCTTTACATCACACAGAGGAGGTCAGTTGGGGGTGGGGGCTGTATTCACTGTTGGCTTTTACTGTACAGGTCTAGATGATGATACATGAGAGGCTTTTTTCCTGGAAGGTGGGCACAGCTGAGTCTTGCAGATAGCTGAGCACCAGTATGACTTCTGTGGTTCTCGCAGCCTTTGCGGACTGACTCCTGTATGTAACTTCTTCGGGGACAGTCATTCCCTGCCAGCCACAGTTTCAGGTGGTCTCAGAACCATGCAGGTGGGTCTGGGATGCAGGAATTGTATACACGCGCGCGCGCGCACACACACACACACACACACACACACACACACACACACACTCACTCACTCCTGGCTTGCTTCAAGGACTCAGGGATCCTTTGCCGTGCAGAAAAGCCACTGAGGCTGGCACCTAAGTTAACTCCCTCAACACAGGGTAGGGGCCAGGGCAGATGATCTGCCCACCGTGGAGGTGCACACTAGTCTCCTGATCATCTAGTTTTTCCCATCCTGTGCGTGTACAGTTCCATTTGTTTCCTTTGGCCTTTCACAGCGCTTTTGACTTGGGAATGGAGACTCCTATTCCTCACCCTCACCAGAAGACATCCTTTCACTTCTCAACTAAATGGAGGATGAAGAATGTGATTTAAGCTGTGAGGCACACACCTTTAATCCCAGCATTCGGGAGGTAGTTGCAAGCAGATCTCTGAGTTCAAGGCTAGCCTGGTGTACAGAGTGAGTTTCAGGACATCCAGGGTTGTTACACAGAAAAACCCTGTCTCCAAAAACAAAAACAAAGAATGTGAAAGTCTCTCTTCTTGAGTATACTGGACTAGTGGGTCATTCCTTTCCTTCCTAAGCTGGTCAGGTGTACCACAGGGTGCTATCACAAACTCATTTGGGGTTGCTTCTGACTTTGTTTTTTCCCCTTTTTCCCCAGTAATGACTGGGGATTTCTTATAGCTTGTGTATAAGGATCGCAGGGGGATGTAGTGATCCCTGGTTGGTTGGGCTCTGTTCACACATGCCAGTTAGGCTTGTGAAAAGTATAAGTTCATAACTGTTAACCAAAAACAAACTTAGGAAAAGACTTCCCATCATCTAGAGCAGGGTCAGGCTTGAAGCTGCATTCCAGGAGCATTTCAAGCTGGTGATAACTAAATGGTGCTCTAGGGACCCTCCCAGCAGCAGCCCACGTGGGGAGCACTGGGGGCCTTGTACTGTATGGAGGCGAGGGAGAGAGCTAGTGCAAGGCCCCCTTTGACAAACCTATCTCCAGAAATAGTTACATTATGATTCATAACAGCAAAATGATAGGAAGTAGCAGCGAAAATAATTTTGTGATGGGGGGGGTCACCACAACATGAGAAACTGTATTAAAGGGTCACGAAGCATTAGGAAGCTTGAGAACCACTGGGCTAGTAGGATGATTGGACTTGCCCCAGAAGACATATGGTTAGACAAGAGAGATACCCTTCTAGAGGTTAGTAGAAGCATCAGATACACAGGGGTTAGACTCTTCCAGAAAGTGTGGCGAAGATGGGGTGGAAAATGCTGGCACCCTTACTGCATTGCCTTTGCTGAGCTCTTTTCAAGGGCTTCAGTTTCTGAGTATGTAGACTTAGAGGTATGTTACAAGATCCCACGAGGTAATGTTTATCAGTGCTCAGAACAGACTGACACGTTGGTTTGATAAATTAAAAAATAAATAGTGTAAAGTGAAGTAAACCTGCCGTTCTTGTACTAAGGAAGCCCATTGTGCCCTTCAAACTGGGTGGATGGGTCCCCATCAGGCATCCAGAGGGTTGAAGGGTCTGGAACAGCAGAGAGAATCCATGGGCTCAGGACTGACTGGGGGCATTATAAAGGATATTTGGAATATGTAGTGACCAGCCTAGGGAAGGGCACTGGGTTTGGTTTGCTTCTCATTGGTTCCTGGGACCAAAGTGAATGAACTAAAGTAACTTTCAAGATGTTGTTTTTAGACAGGGGCCCATTACTGCACATGCGTTAAGTCCAAGAAGCCTAGTAAAATATTCATGTGTTATTGGAGACCTATTCCTTTTCCATGGAAGGAAAATAAATTGGCTGTCCTGCCTGGTGGGCAGTCAACACGGGGACCTCGCCTGGTCCAGCAGCTTGAGACAGGTGGAACCTGCTGAGAAAAATGGCCCAGGGTTTGGTTGTCTCCCCTAGGAGCCTAGCTCCCACTGCACAGAGCAGGAAGCCATGGCATGGGCAGGAAGACAACACTCCCAGAGTCTGTGGGGAGAAAAAAAACCTCTTCCCCTGCCCCTTCCCTTGTGACGGACTGGCCTTTCTTAGCCTTTCTTAGTTCATTTCCCTGGTCCCCAGGCAGGAGGGTCTGTGCTCGTGGAATCTTGTGTGTGTCATCTGCTTGGTACGTGGTAGTGAGTTCTTGGTTGGTAAGAACAGCTTTGGTACCTGGGTCAGATTCAGTGGGGTAGTGGTTTTGCGTGTCTAGGCAGGTTTCTGATCCAGGCCCTTCCAACCCTGGACACGGTCTCCAATATATCCATCCACTATCAGATATTGAGAAAGCACCCGTTATGAGCCAGGCTGATCATGCATGTGCCTTTTGAGATTTCAATTTTAACCCTCCCCCCTTTTTGTGTTTTGTTTGTTTGGGGTTTTTTGTTGCTTTTTTTTTTTTTTTTTTTTTTTTTTTTTAAGACAGACTCTTGCTGCATAACCCAGTCTGGCCTTGAACTCTTGACCTACCTGCCTCAGCTTCCCAAACGCCAAGTTCACAAGGCTGATTCCAGTTTCAGCATGAGCTGCTCTCTCTAGGCAGTGCCACTCCTCTGTGCTGCCCATCAGGTTCCAGGTGTGAGTAGTAACGCTGTGCACATGTGCCAGTGTGAAAGACACTATTTGTTACCTCTGAGGAGGCCTGGTTGTTTCATGGACCAGCAATTTCTTTGCTCAATTCATGCCATTGAAAATTTAATTTGGTCCTTGAAGATGCTCTTGGAAAAACTGAGGTCTGCAGTGTAAGTGTGTGTGTGTGTGTGTGTGTGTGTGTGTGTGTGTGTGTGTGTGTGTGTTTATATACATAGTAGGCCATTTGTGAGAATCAGAAGGTCCTCCACCAGATTATGAGAGGGGGTGGGTAAATCCATATGATGCTGATGCCTGTGGCATTTGCATAGTTGGTTCTATTGCCACTGTGGTTTTGGTGGTAGCCCCAGGGGGAGGAACATCAAAGTTACAGCAGCATTAATAGAGCTCAGAAGAAGTTGTCTTCTCACCTACCTTGTGTGACATGTTCTAGCTCCCTGCTCCCTCTGCATTGCCGACTGGCATGGGGGTGGTGTTAGGGGCCTCCCAGGAGCACAGAGAGGTCCTCTGGGGGAGTGCCAGGATCCTTTAACCAAGGAGCCCTTACTCTCCAGGTTGACCCATGCATGTTGGGTTAAGAAACTGGCTGTGGGTTTGGTGGTTTTCACATGAGTGACTTCCCACAGTCCCCGGGGAGGACCTGATGGCTGGGTGGTTCCAGAGAGGCTGGCTGCCAGAGCAGGGGGATCCCCGGGGCACCCCTTCTAGGAGTCCGTCTCCTGGGCCCTGCACGCCATCATGTTGGACAACCCCCAACATCTGTATTTTTAGCAAACTCCTCCAGGTGGTTCTCCCTGTAGTCAGCCCAGAACCTGCCAACCACACACAGTCTGTCTTTCTTTAAACACAAACCACTCCCCCAGCGATACACCCACACACTTGAGTCTGGTTATTGAACATTTGGCATGCAAACGTGGTTGAAAGAAGGTTATATATAGCTTGAATAACCCCCAGATTGAATGAAGACATTTGAAGTTTGAAGCATGTATTTGTGCCTTTCTGTCTTCTCTTTAAAAGCCTCTAGAACATCACCAGACATTCCTAGGAACCTGGGAGGAAGTTTCCCATGTGTGTGTGTCTGTTACTCTTGGGGCTGGTTCCATGTGCAGATGGACTTGACATTGAACTGTGTCTGTGCGCAGCAGTGTTTACTCAGATGAGCCTGCACCGAGAGTCGTGTCTTAGCATGCCAGAAGGAAAGGAACTTTTTAAGACTTGGCTTGGTGAAATGCACCATGAACAGCGCCCGTCAAAGACGGATGCATGAAGTCAGCTTGTTGGTTTTGAGACACGGGGTCTTTCTCGCTAGCCCAGACTGGCCTGGAATTTGTGGCAGTCCTTCTGCCTGAATGCCCTGCCCCGGGATTAGAGATAAGAGCCACCTTGTTCTGTGTGGAAGTTGATATGCTTAATACTAGCTGATAGGAGCATTAACATGCGTGGACAGACCAAATCCACCTTTACCCACACAGACAGCGTTGTTTGGTAATAATGCTAGGCACTACACAGATTTAGGAACAATACCTTCTGTTTTAGAAATGACATCCCCACATGGGAGGCAGAGGCAGGCAGATCTCTTGTGTTTGAGGCCAGCCTGGGCTACACAGAGAAATCCCGTCTCCAAAAAGAAAAAGAAAAAAAAAAGAAATGACATTGAATGCATTTGTGGACAATCCTTTTTATTTTTTCATGAGGTGGTCTCACTGTAGACTTCAAATTACCCTCCTGTTTTATTTGAGCCTTAACTGCTGGGGCTTTTGTATGATCACCTGATTCTGCTTTGTTTATCATTAGTGTTTCCAAGGCTGGTTGGTAGATTGATTGATTGATTGATTCCTTCCTTCCTTCCTTTCTTCCTTCCTTTCCAATAAGGTCTTATGTAGTCCAGGCTGGTCTTTTAATTCAGTATTTAACTGAGGTTGGCCTTAAACAGATCCCAAATGCTGGGATTACAACATCTCACTACACCCCCCTAGCTCGTTTTCTTTCTTTCTTTTTTGTTTGTTTGTTTGGGTTCTTTTTGTTTTTGTTTTGTTTTGTTTTGTTTTTTTGGTGTTTTGAGACAGGGTTTCTCTGTGTAGCTTTGGAGCCTTTTCCTATAACTCACTCTGTAGCCCAGGCTGGCCTCGAACTCGCAGAGATCCACCTGGCTCTGCCTCCCAAGTGCTGGGATTAAAGGCGTGTGTCATCATTGCCCGGCTCCTTTTTTTTTTTTTTTTAAAAAAGATTGATTTATTCTCCTTTATGTGAATGAATGTTTTGCCTGCCTGAATGTGTGTGCACCATGTGCATGCCTGTTAGATCCACTAGAACTGGGTTTATGGATGGTTATGAACCACCATATGGGTGCTGGGAATTGAACCCAGGTCCTCTGGGAGAGCAGCCGGTGCTCTTAACTGCTGAGTCACCTCTCTGGCCCCTACCTCATTTATACAAATGCCTTGTCACCCATTGGCTTATTTTTTTACTAACAGCCCTGTGTGACGCAGTATGGGACAGTGGTTATTTCCCACTTTCACCCTGTCAAAGCTGTGGAGCGATCACCTCACAGCTCTGAAAAGAGTGAGACCCTGAGGTGGGTTCTCTGCTAGTGCCAAGCTATACAAAGAATGGCCGTGTTCTTAAATAATATGAGTCTAGGAATGGGTAAGTGCAAATTTGAAGACTCTTTGTGTGTGTACATGTCTGTGTGTGTGTGTGTGGGGGGTGTGGGTGTGTATGTGTGAGTTCATCCAGTTGAGTCTCAATCCTCTAGTGGTAATTTCCTGAGTTCACAGGGGAAATGGACTTAACTTTGAGAATGTTCTTAGGTGTCTTCAGATGAGGGAGAGCGTAAGGGACCTCAGTTTGCTTGAGTACAAGATTGGTAACTGGGACCTTAGACAGAAAAACTTCACTTGTAGTGTGAGTAGCTGCTTTCTGGGGTGCTTTTGGAGTATCATGCAGCTGTGACTGTGAGAGCCCTTGTAGCCATGACCTGAACTCTTGTGGCCTGGCTCACTGAAACTTGGGTACACTAGGGTCACCCGAAGAAAAAGCAAGAGGCTAGCCTGCTTGAATATATGGAAAGTGGAATCTTTGGGGCCAGCCAGCTTCCTTTGGGGGCTGCTTTTGTTCTACCAAAACAATGACTTTGTGATTTATGGTGTTTATGAAGTCTAGCACACCTATCTGCTCTCATGCAGACAACTTAATAGAGACTAAGTACAGAATAAAGCCGATGCATGAGCCGAGGTTCTCCCATAAGCAATATTGTAGTTTTAGACAGTCTAATTATGTTTAGTACGCTTCCCAATTAAACAGTTAGACATCGCTGGAGGAACTATCTGTAAGGGATTTGGAAAAGATTTGTAATTTAGTAAATCATACGAAAATAGATGTCCAGTGTCGGGGGTGTCACATAAGGGTACTACTTTAGAAAATAAATGCCTATCTGACCTGATCAGGTAGAGCTCCTACTGTGTGCTGTAGTTCGAGGGGGGCCTAGAGCTTAATGGGCAGCTGGAATTGGCACAAGAGGTTGGGTCATCCCCAGGCCCAGAGCTGTAGTGGGTGGGCCCACTGGAAGAAAAGGACATACTTGGTTGTCTTCTGCAGGTGTCTTCTGTCATCTCCAGGTGTGTGCTCCAGGTACTGGCTGGGGACGGTGGGCCGAAGACTCCACCTCCCTGGCATTCTGGTATTATGCAGGGTGTGGAGTGAGTGTTCCCTCTTTCTGTCTGGAGTAAGGAACATTGGGAGAGATGAGTCTGGAGAGAAGGGATGTCTGGGAGTTTGGGGCTGTGAGTTTGACATCATTTGAAGATGATGGTGGGCTGCTGAGAGGTTATTGTGGCCAGGGCCTAAGAATGTAGCTCAATTGATAAAAATGCTTCCTTAGCATGTGTGAAGCTCTGGGTTCGATCCCCTGTACCACATAAACACTAGGAAGGTTGGCACATGCTTGTAATTCTAGCACTTGGGAGATGGGGGCAGATGGATCAGTTTCAGCTACATAGCAAATATGACAGACAGCCTGGGCTACAGAGTCTGCCTCTGCCTCCTGAGTGCTGGGATTAAAGGTGTGTGCTACCAAACTCAGCTGAAGTTATTTCATATAAAAGCCATTGCTGTGCCTGGGAAAATGAATCAGTGGGCTCACTTACAGTTTGAATCTAACGCGGAAGAGCTGTAAACACTGGTGTGAAGCTTGCTGTAGGGCAGATGGGAAGAGTACCGGGATGCACAGGCAGTAGTTGTGGGGTGGGCAGAGAAGGTGAAACTTGTCTTTTAATTGGTCATGTATAAGGTGTCTTCCTGCTTACAAGTGGAATCGCAGTGTGAGGCATGTGGAATCAATCCCAGGGGCCATTGGTACCGACCTCAGGTGCAGAGCATCCATGGGGCTCTTTGACCATGTTCGATTGTGTGGCACAGGATTGTAGTGTATTCTAGTTGCCAGGTGGTGCTGACTTGTGTACATTGGTCAGGTCTGTGGTCATTGGGTACTGACTGTAATGTCTTCTAAAAGAGGACTGCTGTGTGCTAGGTGCTGTTCTGGGACTTTTGAGCTACCCCCTGTGTCATAGATGAGGACCTTGAGAGCAGAGAGAGGTGTGCTGTTGTGTCATAGATGAGGACCTTGAGAGCAGAGAGAGGTGTGCTGTTGTGTCATAGATGAGGACCTTGAGAGAGCAGAGAGAAGTATGGTGTGTGGTCATGTGATTCAGAGCATGGCTAAGTCATGGTTGAACCTTAATCTTCATGAAGCCCAAGCTCATCCATGGTCCCATTATGTCCTGCCAAGAGAGGGCTGACCTTTGAGAACCTCCCCTCAGGTAACTCAGGGGTTGCTGCTGGTTTGCCTTATGCATGCTTTTTCTAGATGTCCACGGAAGGGACAGAGTTGGATTCTGGAGTGGAAGTTTACTGGGGGTCCTGATGTCAGTCACACACAAGTACAGGTCCCCTTTTTGGGGTACGAAGTTCCTCCAGCAACTTGGACCAGCCAAGAGAGTGGGACTGTACCTTCCTGCTTAAATAGACATCACTGGGTTTGAGGCTATACAGAGGGGAATGTATGTAATGCACCAGCTGTGCTGGGTAAGAGCTGTGATGAGGTTCGAGCTGATCAGGAAAGTGACTGGAGGGGAATTCCTTCCACATTTCCCTGGCCATGAAATTTCCAGAGGTAGCCAAAAGATTTTCCCTCACGATGTTGTTTGTAGCATTACTGTGAGTCTACGAAGAATCTACAAGTGTTTTCCAAACGTCTGCTTCTGCGGTTGGGCTCCCCTTCAGTTCTTCACAGGGAGCTGGGGGTAGATGGTTGCAGGGCCAGACTTCAAGGCCACTGCTGAGTTAATGAGCTTTGCAGTTTATCCTACAAAGTCATTGCTATTACTCATTTATTTTTTATTTTTTTATTTTAGAAAGGGTGCCAACTCCCTACAATGTCGTGTAGATATACTTGTAGACAGTAGAACTCACTTGTAGTGTGGAATTCTGCAAACTTTGCAAAATGAGATAAATATCACTTAGTTGCAAAACAGTGCTGTGCTTTGGGAAATATTCTGCTTCCCTGTATGCCTCCCTGCAGGCATTCGGAGGTGAGAAGACAACTTTCAGGACTCAGTTCTTGCCTTCCACCATCTGGGTTCTGGGATTGAACTAGGGTAGTCCGGCTGGGCTGCAAGCAAGTCTTACCTATTGAGCTATCTTGCTGAGCCAAGTCGCTTCTTTTTGTTAGTAGAAAGACTTAGGAAGTTAATAGAAGTTGGTAGATGTTCATGCAAGAGGCTGGGAGATTCTGGGTCCTTTGTAAATGACTAAGGAGCGTTCATGCCCACAAGGATAGCCCAGGCACAGCAGATGGGCACACCTGGGTGACCTCCCACTGGTGCCATGCCAGGCATGCCTAAGACTTAAGGACAGACTTTGGCTCATACTAGACAGCTAGCATTAAAAGCCAGTCACTGAAACCCAAGTCTTGTGTGCCACATTAAGCCACCTGTCACCTCAAAGTACCCTCCCATCAAAGTACCCTCCCATCTCAGACGAGCAGTTCTGGGCTCTCACACTTGAGGGCCCAGTGCATCTAAGGCCATGCCATGATCCTTGGGCTCCCTGGGGACACAAAACAGCTGCTCACTGCCTTTCCACAGCTTCTCCGCAGTGTCCCGTCAACCCCTCTTGGAAGGGCCTAGGAACACGTGTCTGTCTGTCTGCCTGCTGTGGCTCCAGGTCCGGAGGGACACTGACTGCTTCATCCTCTCTCCTTTTTCTCTTCATCCTTTCTTGGTTTGGGAGATAGCTGGGTGGTGTGCCGCTCACAGCTCTGGGGCTGCTTGTCTTCCCAGGACTCCCTGGGTGGCTCATGGGTCATGATTTGTTTATTGAAGGTAGAGGCCAGCTGGGCCAGCCGGCTTCCTGTGGTCAAGGAGTGTGGTTTTTGAATAGCCCAGAGAACTGGAGAAGTTCCCAGGTGGGGAAGGTCAGCCACATGGGTCCTTTGCAGGTAGTGGAGTATGGAGTGCCTGAGTTTGAGTCCTCGGTGTCCAGTCCTAAGCCCCTACATCTCTGGTCCCTGTGTATATATGGGGCCGTTTTTTTATGGAGGAGAAAGGAGCCTGTGCTCTTGACGCAGGTGCTGGAGGAAGCCAGCACAGTGAGACACTAGGTCACTTGCTCTGTTGCGCTCTGGGATGTGAGTAGAAAACCATTTACTTTCTTTGTAGTAATATATCCTCTTACTTCCATCTATCTGTTTGGAAAACATCTCTGGGTGTCTTTATTTTTTCTGTGTGTGTGTGTGTGTGTGTGTGTGTGTGTGTGTGTGTGTGTGTTTCAAGACAGGGTTTCTCTGTGTAGTTCTGACTGTCTTGGAACCAGGCTGGCTTTGAACTCTTGAGATCTGCCTACCATCCCTGTCTGGCTACAGAGTTTTAAGATGATTATGTGAGGAATCACTGTTGGCTATTTCTGGACCTATCTTTTTTTTTTTTTTTTTCTTTTCAGACAGGATTTCTCTGTGTGTAGCCCTGGCTGTCTGGAAACTCACTTTGTAGACCAGGCTGGACTCGAACTCACAGAGATTCACCTGCCATTGCCTCCCAAGTGCTTTAAAGGTGTTTGCCGCCACCACTGCCTGGCTGGAACCATCTTTTTAAGGCTTGTGATCATTTCTGCTCTTAACATTAATCAGACCAGCCCAGGGCTGGGTGGCTGCCCCTCACTGACCCAGTGTTGCCTGGGAACACCCTTAGATGTGGGAGCTGAGACCAGAAGTGTCCTGGACTCCTGCCTTAGACTAATGCCTGTGTGGCCTTGGGTTCTTTGGGGTGGTCATCTGAGGAGGTGTGGAGACACAGGCAGTGGCCTACAGAATTCTGGGTTGGGAGCCTTGAAAGTGTAAGCTGAAGGGGGGAGTCTGGATGAGGAGCTAAAAAGTGGATGGATATGGCACATACCTCAAAGACTCCAGGGCCACGGGGCAGGGCCACGGGGCAAGGTCTGTTAATGTGGAAGTGCTCTACTCACCAGAAGTCGGGTTCCTCACAGGTGTTGGCATGAGAGGGCCTACAGAGTGGAGAAATCAACTCTGTTGTCGGGCCGCATCCCCACCCCCACCCCATGGCAGTTCTCTCCTCCATCCTTGGACAGCCTGAATGTTGAGATTTTATGGGGCAAGTTGAACACAGGGGCAGCAGTTGGGAGCTTGTGGGGTGGGGGGGAGTTATGTTTATCACCATAGTTGTGGCAAAGGGTTCACAGGTGTATGCATCTTTTTTTTTTTTTTTTAAATTGTACCTTAAATAGACTCTTTAAAACTAAGCATAAGGAGGAAAGTGCTCGGCTGGCATGAAGAACATTGGCAAACTTATTAAGAGCCGTCATCCCCAACAGGAAGCAGCCCACAAACCTCCTCAGCCAGAATCCTTCTGTGAAAGACAAGGCTGGGGGCACAGCAAAGCCGCAGGGCTCAGCAGCCGCAGGGCCTGGTGGTGACGGGGGCACAGACTGCCCTCTCTCCACCTGTGGGCCGGCGTGTTCCTTGTGTATTGGGAAACCCCAGCTGGCTTCTTGGAGAAGGGCAGACAGCTTGCCAACTGATCAGGGAAGCCCAGCGCCTGATCTGGACTTAGAGTTTGAAGGTTCCCACCCAGTGTGTCTGCAGTGGAGAAAACCAAGGGTGTGTTAGGTGATGGAATCTTTGAGAGGAGCCTCTTCAGAAAGGCCTCTCGTTAGATGTACCTTAAGAAACAACACCACTTACTGTTTATAAATGAGGTTCCATCGAAGGAGGAGGTGGAAATATATCTGGTGGGTCCCTCATAGTCACGGGTTGAATGCCCTTTATCTGAAATGCTTGGGACTAGGAGTGTTGCATTTGATTTTGGAATTTTTAAACTACGCCTATACATAATGAGATCCACCCCGCCCCCCAGGGTTTCTCTGTCTCGAACTCACAGAGATCCACCTGCCTCTGTCTCCCAAGTACTGGGATTAAAGGCATGCACCACCACTGCCTGGCTGATGGAAGGTGTATATATTAATCAGGGATGTCTGGAGGAACAGAACCAATAGAATGAATATATATACACATATATACATACCATATATACATATATTGAGTTCAAGGCCAGCCTGGTCTACAGAGCTAGTTCCAGGACAGCTAGAGCTGCAGAGAAACCCTGTCTTGAAAAACCAAAAAAAAGGGGGAGAAAAAAAAAAGATTTACTTTATGCACACAAATATTTGCCTGCCTGCCTGTATGTATGCATGTATGTATGTATGTATGTGCACCACATGCATGAAGTTCCTATGGAGGTCAGAAGAGCGTGTAGGATCCCCTGGAACTGGGAACTGAACCCAGGTCCTATGGCAGAGCAGCCAGTGCCCTTAACCACTGAGCCAGTTCTCCAGCCCCTCTCCCCACGAGATCTTTTGCATATACATAATGAGGTCCTGAGTCGAAGTGCAGAGCTGATTAATGTTTTACCTTTCCCTGATACACAGATGTAAGTAAGTGGTTAGCCTTTCACAGTGTTAGCAGCTTGGCCCATAGAACTTTTTACCTGGGCTGTGCCAGCACTCAAAACGATTTTGAAGCATTTTCAGACTGGTGATGCTCAGCATATAAATGTCATACCCCACAGACTGGGCTCTATTACCCAGCAGGCACTAGTGAAGCACGGTTAGCCATACAGAGATCATGCTGGGTCTTTTGGTGCTATATAGGAACCTCAGCAGAGCTTCAGACCCACTTTGTTCAGCTAAGCATGAAGGAAGAGATGTCCACAGACAAGTACCTTTTGCTTTCTGAAGCGGTGCATCTCACGCCCAAGTCAAAGTCTTGAGGTGAAGGTATGTAGCAGTTTTAAGTCTCAACCTTGCTGAAAATACATATTTAGTCACTTTTCTGGATAGCGGTTAGCTGGGCTGAATTTCTTTGTAACCTTTTGGCTTGGAGGACTGTCCCCTTTAGTCATGGTAATTACCCTTTTGTGTGATATGTAAATTGATTACTGCAGCTCTTTCTAGGGTGCAGTTTGATTATCCACCCAGCTTCCTTTTGCCTCTTATTTCAACGTATTTTTAGCACAGTCCTTGAAGCCCTGGTGTGAGACTGTCCATCTTGATGGGTTCTGAACTTGGAAGGTCATGCTCATCAGACCCATCACAACCTTGCCTCAAGACCTCTGCTGTACTCCGGTTATACATTACCGGAGTAAGAAGAAAGCAAGTACGCTTCTCAGTTTGATTTGTTTGCAAGTAGTTCAGGAAAAGGCAGGAGGAACAAGAGGGTCTGCTGGAGGTGACTGCTCAAGGCTGCCGGGGGTTATTTACAGAGTTTTGCTGACAACGGTCCTTGTTTAAAGGAATTCCCTGTGAGATTTATGAAGCCCTTCCAATTTATTGTCTTTCCAAGTAAGGTAAGCAAATAAATAAGTTATTCTATTTTATTATAAACACAGCCAGTGTGAGATTAAAAAATAAGAGGAAACAGGCTCCATTTTTCCACCCAGTGTGTTTCAGGAATTTGGAAAGCATCCTGGAAAGGCCTTTTGTTTTGTTTTTGGCCCGAGCACATTGTGCATTTAGAAGATAAAGTCTGACCCTTGATGTTGGAATGTACAGTTCCCCATCCGTGAAGAGAACCGGCTGCAGCTAACTGGGGCGGGCCAGAATGGCAAGGGCCCGATGGGGGTGTTGGTCCTGAGAATAGCCGCTCTCTGTAGTCACTGGGCCACACCAGGCCAAGGGACTCGAGGCTCTGTGCTTGTTTTAGTACATACACTGTGAAAACTCACCTTGAACCGATTTTCAGAATTGCTAGGTTTCCCTTACATTTCGGTGAATCATGGTTTTGGTGACCAGTGTGTGAAGCCCCAGCTGGAAAAATGTAGATTTTTAAATAAAAGAATATGCAGATTATAATAAATAAATAAATACATGAGACTATAATAAATAGACAGTTCTCTTCCTGGTGGCAATGTCAAGCTAAGGGATTGACCTTCCCCTCTGCCTGCTCATGGTCCATTTGAAGTCACCTGACTCTTGCCAGACCATAGACTACGCCAGTAGTAGGAAAGCTTCTGGTTACCATTCTGGGAGGATACATGCTCTGTCTTTGCTCCTACATGTTGCTGGGGGAGGGGGGCTTAATAGTGTTCTGGATGACATCTTGTAACACCGATGGGTTCAAGTTCCTCAAGCCCTGGCATGTAGAATATGCAGTGAGGCCAAGCGAATGCATTCCCTGCAGGAGTTTGTTTTGGAGCAGGTCAGTCTTAAGTGGGAGGCTTGGAGGTGTTACGGGCACAATGCCCACAAGAACAGGCTTGTGGGCTTCATTTCTTATCCTTCTCGCCTGCATTAGAGAGGTGGATCTTCACTCACCTTTTGTTGAGTCATGGGGAGGGGGTAGCACAGTGTGGCCTGAACAAGTCTGACTGAGGGAGCCCTGCTGGAAAGGATCCCATCACCCTCCCAGAGGGCAGTGGACAATCAAAACTTAGCAGTAGGAACTTGGGAGGCCTGGGGGGAGGTGTCTCACCCATATATTTATATATATATGCCTTGAGGTCACGGGCTGCAAGGGTAGGGGCTAGACCACAGCCCCTTTCTTTTGGTCTTCTGCCCGGGCTGCCTCATACTCCATACTCCGAATCCTCATCCCTGTGTAGACCTGAGAATCATCTGGGAAAGTTCAAAGCCCTACCCTCTCAGACTGTTAGTGGCCTAGGGAGAGACCTGCCTTGGCTAGTTTAAAAGTTTCAGGTGATTCTAATGGACCTCCAGCACAACTATAACGTTGTCCCACCAGCAAATTCTCAGTTTCACCTGAGGCGGAAGGTACCGTCACAGAGAAACCCAAATTACCTGCCTCCCAGGCTCAGTAGAGTCTGAACACTGTGGCTAAGGGCTGCTGTGAGAACTTCAGCTCTTCACATGCTACCTGAGCGAGGGTATGTAATCTCCCTTGGTGTGGGCTACACAGGAGGGCGATACCATGAAACCCCTCCACTTTACCTTGAAAAGGGATACCTGGCTTCCCATTAGCGGGATGAGGGGCGTCTTACATAGCTTTGCCATTAATTACGTTAGCCCACCACTAATTACGTTAGCCTGCCCCTCAACAGGGAAATACTTTATAGGATGAGGTTGCTGTGAGGTAGTTGATGACAACCCAGCCAGCGCTTTTGCCCATGAATCTCAAACCATTGTGAAGTAGATCTGGGAGCAGGGACTGGTCCCCGTGAAGCTGAAAAGAGAAAGCAGCTGTTGCCTAGGAAACAGTTTTAGTACTGAACTCAGGTTGGGCAAGCACCTTGGGGACGTCCAATGCTCCATCCTAGGTGGAGGGGGATGAACCCCATAAAGGGAGATGGGTGGGGGAAGGGTCATGTGCATTTTCATAGCAAAAGGGCCGCTTTCTCCAGGAACTCACTCTTGGCTCACAAAGGTTGGAGGCCCAGGAGGTAATGTTCTTGGGTAGGGAGTGAATGAGGGTAGGGAAAACTGGAGGGTGAGTTGACTGGTACTTGACACTGAACCCCTGCATACCTGGTTGCTGGGGTGCGGAGAACATTGTACTAGCTTATCAGGAAGCTGTTCCTCAGAGGACTCCTGCAGGTGGAAGGTCTAGAAGCATGTGGCTTCTGCCTGAGGTTACCCAGATCAACCCCAGACTCAGTTGAAACCATACTCCTGACTGCCAGTCTTGAGGGGCAGGGGCATGGGAAGCAGAGGGTCCCGTATTCCCTGTAAGGTGGTCCATGCTGATATTTTCATTCATTTCCTCCAGTTGGGTTGGAGCATCACAGGTGGGCTTAACTTGAGTTTCGGTCTGTTTCTGTTGTGAACTCTTGAACAGAACACTGAGCCTCAGTCCATCTGCTTGTGAGTTGGAAAGGATATGGCATTACTGACCAGGAGTGGTCCTACAGAATTTAATCGAGTACTTGGGACAGTCTTGACTCTTTTTTTTCTCCCATGGCAGGGGGACCCAGGACCCAGCTTTGATGTGGCTTTCTTCTAGTCTTACCAGAAATGTCGTTTTTTTAGTTTCTCATGGAATGTGGTCGTACCTTTGAATTTCTTCGTGTGTCTGCGACTTCCAGATTTCTCCTCATGCAGAATAAGCTCTAGTCTTGGGAAACGTGGTGGTGTGTGCTTGCCATACAAGGATAGTTTCTTGGGTATTGTCTTCCATACAGTGGGATCCACAGGAATGAGGCATCCTTGTCCCCAAGGCCCCCAGGTTGGGCAAAAGATGCTATACTTCTGTCTTAGGGAAGCGGTTAGGCTTTAGGATTCTTTGTAAAAAAAAAAAAAAAAAACAACTGGAGGAATTTGTTGCCTTATTATTTACGAGGCTGAAAATGTCATTTCAGTAGATTGGTCTGGTGTTCACATACTGGTTGACAGGTGTTGTACAGTCATGTTCAGATGTGTCCTGATCAGTCTCCAAACCAAAGCCTCTGTTCTTAGGGAGAGGGCCTCAGCTTAAGGAGCCTCCAGCTTGCATCCCACTAGGCTGCAGAGCATATGGCTGGGGTTTCGGTGTGTGTCCCTGCCTCCTGGTTTTTTGTATCCAGCCTGCTAACTGCATACTTGTGGTCAGTTGGTTCAACTCCGGGACTTGAACCTGGGTGTTTTCAGTGCAGTGGGGGGCTTGACACAGATTGTAGCATTATACAGCAAGGTGAGTAGTCTCAGTCTACCTTGGCCTTCATCTTAACACCTCCATGTTCTTCCAGATACCGTGATGCTGCCCAGGAATCCTCACTTGATGCTGATGGTCTTAGTGAGGTGGATGCCCTCTGTGTTGATAATGTGTGCTGACCCACCTGCTGCATTCTCAGTTACACACATACCAGACACCTGTTACCGGAATATGCCTCAGCAGGGATAAGGGGTCTCAGGGCTCTGATGTTTCATGTGCAAGCACACATCAGACATCCATTCTTCACCTTTTCTGAGACAGGGTCCCATATTGAACTTGGAGCCCTGGGATCCACCTTTTCTCCCCTATCCCCTCCTTGAGGGCATCCCACCCCCACATCCAATACCAAGATTATGGACAGACATCTACATTTTTAGGTCTTTGCCAGGGCATCTGAACTCAGATCCCCATGGCAAGCACTCTATGACTGAGCCGTCTCCCTAGTCCTGTGTCTCCAACGCCTTCCTGCTTCAGCCACCTTTCAGAGCCCAGTTCACATACACAGACCACGAGGGAGACCCTTTGAACAGAGTCATCCCTTACGTTTTTTTCTTATTGGCATCCATACTCAGCATAAAAGAGTTCATTTTTTTTTTTTTTTTGGAGCTGGCATTCTGAGTTTCATTTTGCATCATACCATTAGAATTTTGAGTGTCTGCTTGATTTGAGTTTATTGAAACTAAATTCATTAGGATGTGAAAATAACACTCAACAGTTTACCAAATTGGATTCTTATTTTTGATATTTTTGTACATTATCCGTTCTCACTTGAATATCATGGAATTTTGTTGAAGTGTTACAGATGAAAAGTGTTTTAGTGGCTTTTTTTTTTAAATTCGAGAGTTGATAAGAATATGCTTGGTTTGCCATTGTGGCGGAGTCTGATGTGTAAGGTCTTGGAGCTTGGCATGGTCATTTGGAGTTTGTGTGGCAGGAGGCAGCTGTGTGGAGCTTAGCACTGATTCAGAGGCTGGCTGGAAACTCCCTCCCTGTCTGCCAGTGGAGTGACAGGCAGGTCTAACCCTGGGGAGCCCCAGTTTTTATCTGAAGTGGGGGTTCCTTGTGTTCCTAACCTTATTGGAGGTCTTCAGTGAGAGTACTTATATTTTACAGGTTGACAACATTTTAACATCTCTGGAATCAAATGGTCACTAAATAAATAGATCCAATGCCATGTCTCGGCAGCAATTTTTCCTTGTTTGTGGTTTAAAGTCATGCTGGCCTAAGCTTTGTTTTATGGTGCTGAGGATGAACCTCAGGCATCTCTTGTGTGCCAGGCAAATTGGCTCCACCAGACTTCTTTTACTTTCTATTTGGAGACAGAGTCTCAACTAAGTGTGTAATCCTCCTGTCTCAGCTTCCTTACCCTGCTCCCCTGCCATCTCTGGATCACACTGCGTGGATGGCCATTTCCTTCTGCCTCCCAGGTCCTCTAGCTTCCCCCAAGAGTCTCTTGGCTTGGCTTCTGTGTGTGGAAAAGACTGAGTCTAACACACATCTGTTTACCATCATGTGGGTTAGAGGGCCTGAGACCAGGAGGCCAATTTCTTCCCTAGAATTTCAGGATGCCTCCCCTAAAATGATGAGCCTCCACCAGGTGATTTCAGAATCTTCCCCGATGAGAGAGATAGCTAGGATTCCATTGAGGGTCACAGCAGTTGAGTCTTTTATCAGAGGATGTGCTTTTATCACAGTGTCCTGCCGTCTGGCAATAAAAATGGAGTGTCTGCACTCTATTTTAACTGGGGAGTTACGTGTATTTTCTCTACTTAATACTTTAAAAAGCCTCTTGGGTACTAAGAGAGGCTTGTAAGTACCGCTGCATGTGACCTACCCTGGAAAGGAAACTTCAGATTGAGAAGTCACTTTATTTAATGGCAGCCTTGTTAGAGTCATGTGCTATTTAGCAGCATCCTTCCAAAGGGACCCCGGCAGAAATAGTTATGTTCTTCCAGAGCTGTTGAGCCAAAAAGGCTGCACTGCCCAGACAAGACTTGGAATGGGAGAGTCAGGTGCCCCCATGGGCTGGCTTTAACAAGACTCAAAGCCACGTGGAAACCTGTGTGTTGCCACCCTTGCATTCTGGTCCTTTTCTGGTAAGAGATCTCAAGTTTTTGTATTTTTTTACTCCATGTATTATGTGGTGTGTGTGTGTGTGTGTGTGTGTGTGTGTGTGTGTGTGTGTACACACACGTGTACACATGGGTGTCTTCCTTCACTGCTTTCCACCCAGAGCATACCGATTCAGCTGGATAGCCAGGTCTCTTAGAGACATTCTCTTAGAGAATCCCATCTCTGTCTCCCACTTCCCAGCACCGGGATTAAAGGCAGACTGTTATACTTGTTGAGCCATCAAAACTTGAGGTGTTTTGTTTTTTTGTTTTTTTTTTTTAATTGTGGGTTTTTTCTTTATAGTGCATTGGTGTTTTGCCATGGGTGTCAGGTCCCCTGGAACTGGAGTTACAGACAGTTGTGAGCTGCTATGTGGGTGCTGGGAATTGAACCCCGGGTCCTCTGGAAAAGCAATCAACGCTCTTAACCACTGAACCATCTCTCCAGCCTGCATTTGCATGGCCTTCAGTGTTTAAGCAGGAGCCCCTGAAAGTCAAGTCTGTTCATCATGCTGGTCCTTGGTGGTTGCAGTGGTCTGCATTCCCAGGACAATCCCTGGGCTGATGCGTGAATGGTTCACCTAACGAGCTGCTGAGGTTTCTATGGAATATCAGCCGGGTAACTCTTTACCTTTGGCTACAAGTGTCAATCTACAGCGAGCACAGCTCAGCCATCCTAGGCTCTCCTGCCAGCACTGTACACTCCACCTCTGCTCTCTGCTCCAGCCTGGTCTTGGCCACATTACTGGGATGCATTTCAGAGCTCAGCTTCACCTAGAATAATTCAGCTTCCTGTCATGTAAAGGAAGTACTAATGGGCTGCAGTGGGGATTGGTTGAGAAAGAGCAGCCACGTGACCTATGTTGGTCATCAGTGTGCCATCAATGAGTTCTGACAGGTACACTTGCATCTTGGACCCCATCAAGATAATAGAACTTAACTGCTCCATCCAGAAAGTTCCCTGGTGGCCTTGTCTGGACCGTGTCCTCTACCACCTCAGGCAATCACTTTTTTTTTTTGGTTGGTTGATTGGCTGGTTGGTAGGTTTAGCTTGGTTTTCCCAACAGGATTAGTCTTGCTTGTTCTAGAATTTTCTATATAATACCGCATATGTATATTATATGCAATACACATGCAAACACACAGTATCATGTGCATTGGCATGGTGTATACTTTTTCCTTCAATCAACACATTTTCAAGTGTATGTAGTTGCAGGCTAAGCTATGATATTGGGACCCCATGTCAAAACAGAAAAAGTCAGATATTTTGTAACCCTCTTACTGGAATTCTGGCTTTCTGCTTGGCTGGATTCAGGGAGCAAGTCCAGGTCTCTGACTTATTCCTTGATCTGCCCTTAACAAGATGGTTTCAGGGTGTGCACCCTTTTTTCTGTTGCAAGTATAGAGTGTGGAGTCTCTGCTGGGAGAGAGCATGCTCACTTTTCCTGCTTATTCTGTGTGATTGGCTCTTCCCTTCTTCTTTTTCCTGTTGCCTCCTCCCATCAAAATGCTAGGCTTCCCAGTAAAGCTTCCTAGAGGAAGCATGACAGTCTTGTTCCTGAGGTCTGCCTAGGGACTTTTCTGAGGCATGTTTTATAGGGTTACCAGAGTGACCTTGGAATGGTTTCCATTTTATTTATTTATAGCCTTCCTCTTTCCAGAAACCACTCTGAGGACTTAACATACAATGCTAGGTGGGCGTGGCGGTTCAGGCCTGTGATTCCCCACACTGAGGTGGAGACATGTGATTGGTGTTCTGATGTACATATGCGACTTGATCCTCCCCTTCCCCCCAAAGCATTGCCAACACAGCCACTTATCTAGGGTTGCATTTCCACAACCTCAGCTTGTATCTGGGACCTCGGAAAAAAAAAGTCAGAAGCACAATATTGAGGGAAGGGGTGTGGTGAGGAGCCCAGCCCCTTCTAGGGTCATTTGATTCCAAGTAGGATTTGAGAACGAGTCCGGTTGATGGTTCCATTCGATGTTCCAAAAAGCCAAGTGTCGCAGTTGCTGCTACCTGGGAGGGAACTGAGGCCCATTGCTACCTTAACAGAAGACTGTAGCACGCATCACTGGCCTGGGGAAAGGTCAGGATTCCGCATTCCAAGCACAGTTTCCGTTGAAGGTGTGTTACACTGTGGAACGGTCAGACCATCCAATGAACATACGCTCATGAGCTATGTGTGAATATTAGACGCCATTTGATTCACGGGTTGATGGCAAGGTCAAGTATTGGAATGCTGGTGCCTGGGAGAGGAGGTGGTGACTTCTGCAGGGTGGACACAAGCACTGGAGCCTTCATAGGGAAGGATCAAGTGCAGGGCTTGCGGATTGGGCTGATGGGCCTGGCCCTGTCGTGCGTCCCAGCTCATCCACAGCTCTCGATGCAGCTAGCTGTGGATATACCAAACGCCAGTTTTCAGAATGCATTACCAAGCCATAGTCCTTCACCATGAGAGGGCCTTGCCACTCAGGAAAGGAAATTTGCCAGAATCCAAAAGAAGAGAGCTCTCCTCCGCCTCTCTGGCATTTGTACACGCTGGATTTCCTCAAGGCCCAGTGACTGGGATCCGCTTTGGCTGTTAAGTTTCATGACGGCCTGTTTAGAACTTGAGTGAGAATTTTGGGGGTAGTTGTTACTGTTCTTTCCTCCCTCCTGTCCTCTCTTTCCTTCCTTCCTCCTTTCTTCATCCTCTACTCTCCACCTGTGGTTGTTTTAGAGTAGTACTTACTGTTGGTATTCCCGTGTGTATCTGCGACCTAATCCCCCCCCCACCTCCCAAAGCAGTCCCACACAGCCTTTGAGGCTCTTTGCCACGAGGCAAAATACGTAGTCCATACTAACCTCCCAATTCTTGATCCTCTTGCCTCAGTCTCTCCTGAGTGCTAGGATTACAAGACTGTGCCACGACTGCCAGCTAAATCCTGTTACCTTCAAGATGACTGTGCTTGGTGATTGGTTAGTTCCCATTCAGGGTTGATGAGTGACCTGCTGCCCTGACTCTCCCTGAGTTCCATAGGGAAGTGTGCCTACCTAGCCCCTCCCCCTCCATACTAGTCTATGTGATTGGCTCTCTTGATAGTGTGTAATCCAGTAAACTCCACCCCAAGTGCTGCTTTTCCTTCAGAGGTGAAGGAGGTATCTGCATCTGGGTTGGGTTGGGTGTATTGGTTGTTCACTTCTGCCCAGACACCTCACATGGCCCTTAGGCATGCAGTTGCTGGCTGAGTTGGTTCGCCTTCCTCCAGAAGCTTGGGTGCAAAACACTGAGAGATGGTAGCAACTGAGCCGTGGTTTCCACCTGGTCTTTCATCATCCCTCTCTACTCCTTTCCTTTCATCTCTTGTGGCTCGAGATGATCAGATACTGGTCCTTGCCTTGATATATGCTGTGTACTTTTGTGACCCTGCTTGTCACCTGTGTTTAGCTAACTTGAAGACCTATGTTTTGTCCCCTCTGCGCACTTACTGTGAGCCAGGGGCTAGGGAACCTGACTGCCTTTGCTGAAGTTGTAGCGGGAATGTTGCTACTGATGGACACGGCTCTTCCTGTCCCCGTGGTTAGAAAGATGGAATCGGGCTCTTCAGAGTTCCCCAAACGCTTGATGCCGGCAAGAGGAAGAAGGCTGGAGCATAAGGCTTATTTGTCTCGAAGCGTTTTAGAAAAAAAGATAGCTGTGCTGTGTTTAAATATAGCATGGTGTTTGCTACCGGGATGGCAAATAAGCAATTGAATATGTAGGTCATTGACTTAGGAGAATGAGTTGGGAGTTTTCCTTGCATCTGATTAACACTGTCTTACAATTGGGCCATCAACGCTATGCCAAAATTGGGTTACGCAGAGTTCAGCAAGCCATCTGGGTGGGGGAAGAACTAGAACTCAGCAGAGGGCACCTTTGCCCTCTTAAGGTATGAAGAGTGTGGCTTGGTGTCAGGCCCTGTGGTTTGCAGCCAACTGCTGTGGCGCTTACTTCGCTGAACCAAGAGAGCCTGTCCTGGGGAGGAGGGATGCCTCTGTAGGGCTTCTAAGCACATCCAGCATAGAAGCCCATCCACTCGGAGAGAGGAGGAAAGGGCGCTACTTAAGTCGGGATAAATGCCAGCGGTGTATTTTAATACAGTCTTGATTCAGAGCACACTGTTTGGAATTGCATATTTAAAAGGAAACTGCCATCTCCTTTTGAAGGTATGTGACATTTAAAAGATCTGTAGCAGAAGATTGGTTTGACAGCTTCGAATTACATTTGAAAGAGTTTTTCTTGTAAAAAAAAAAAGAGAAAATGATTACTTCTATTTTAAATGTCATCACAAAGACATAAACATGTTTAATCAAATTATATATTTAATTTATGTAAAATGTAACTTTTATTCATGTGGAAGATTCATGGGTGGTTTTTTCCCCAGCAGCTTTGAAGCCAAGTGAGGCTGGTGGTTTGAAAGAGGCTCACTTATTCAAGAAAACAGCCATTTAAGGTTTCATCAAAATCTAGGGGAGAAAGGAGTATTAGTATTGAAATCCTTTTTTGGTCCATACACCTTACGTCACCAAGCATTTGGGGGAAAGAGGTATTTGCGTGATTGTTGCCTGGCGATAGTGAGGATAAACTCTGGAGGGATGAATCGGGGAAAATGCAAGCCCGAACGAAGACAATGGAGGCGGACATAGCAAGGACGCTCCTGTAATTTTCTTCTTCTGGATTCTTTGAATCAGCAGGGAAGTTACTGTGAGTCCTAGCTGCAGAGCCAGCGCTCCTTAAAAGGGGAGGCAGCGAAGATGTGGGAGGACAGACCTTTTGCCTGGAATGAAAAGGCCGACACAGAGGCTGAGGCCACCAACTGGGTCCCTGAGTTGCTTGAGGAACTGGCATAACCATGGGTCTGCTCTGGGCCAGGCAGCTCCACTGACCCTGGCGATCTGTTGGAACACTCCAGTTCCAGAACTTTCTTTGAGTGAGCTGGGCATTGGAAGCCAGCCAGCCCAGCGTACACACGGTGGCTGGGACACAGTTGTAGCCAATTCCAGCCTGCTGTCTGTAGTTTCGTTTTCAGCCAGGCTGGATCAGGGACTTCTGATCCCAAGGGGGCCCACTCACCCAGCTGCTCCAAGAGCTTATTTTCTTTCTTCCTAGGCCCCAGGTCAGCAGCCTTCTTCTGTCAGGTGTGGCTTGCAGGGTGACTGGGAAGTAGCATCTGGAAGGAAACAAGCCAGACCTGCTTTTTTGGGAAGTGCCAGCTCCAGTGGAAGAAGGTCAGGGTTCAGGGAGCTGTGTGTTCTTACAGGCCAGGTGCCAGAAGGCGGCGACCCCAGTGCAGTGCCTCTGTCTGTCAACAGGAACCTCCCTGGTTTCTCTGTGTCTGCCTCTCATCTCAACCATCAGAGGAGTGGAATTATAGTTCTTGCTACCTCTCTGGCTTTATTTTGCTTCTGGGAATTTAAACGTAGGTCTTCACGTATGTGTGACAGGAGTTTTTTACTCGCCGAGCCTTCTCCCCAGCCCTATTATCTTGTTAGATCCACATATAGGTGTAGCAGAAGTAGTACCCTGAGATGGCAGCTTCCTCCCTCCCTCCTCTCTCTCCCCACTGGTAACAGTATCCTAGCCTGGAAAGAGACACTGGTATATAGCACACATCCTGTGCAGGTTCTCTGTGGGACTTGCATGGTGCTCAGGGGAACTAGATGTCTTTATAGCACCTGCACACCAGTCCCATTTCTCAGATGTTGCAGTACGGTTTTTGTGTCACCATGATTTGGGTAAGAAGTCTTCTTCCTCGTGTGTTTCTGCACAGAATACAGTAAGCAACAGATCCTGTCGAAAGGATTGTTAGGTTCCAGTGTTAGGTAAGGTTCCAGCAAGGGGTGCCGACCTGATGCACAACTCCAGCCGGGGCTGTTGGTGTCTGTGGTTCTTCAGGTAGAGGTCACATCGGCCTCCATCTTGGGCATGCTTCAGTGAGATCAGTGAAAACAGCACATCCTGGGAATCTAATTTCACAGAAAATATTTGAATATTGTTTGGCTTTTGAGACCCTTTGTATGTCTAACTAAGGCTACCCTTGAACTTGCTATTTGGCTCCGGTTAGCCATTTTGAACTCACAGCCCACCCCCGTCTAAGCCGCCTTGCAAGTATTTGGATTACAGGGATGTACCACCACACCTGGCTCAAGCTGTTTCTCAGCCACGCCCGCACTGACACATTGTGTGAATGAGGATAACATTTAGCATTTACAAATTGCTGTCCTCATGAATGCCAGGGTTCCACGGCTGTCTCTCTTCACATCTTAGGGATAATTGACCACTGCAATTCTGACTTCTGAATTGAAATTTCCAAGAGGAAGGGCATCATTTCATAGTAGCTTGAACTCTGTGAAGGACACTCCGTTTCTTTCATAATTTACTGTGCTATACTGCAGCTATTTTAAGGACTCACATCCCAAGTCGGGGTCCAGGTGGCTGGAAAATGAGACGGGGACAGCCTGGGAACCTCTGTTCCCAGCTTCAGCTCCGTCCCTTCTGACCTGGCCACTTGCAGCATTATCTTGATGTCAGGAAACACATGCTCTTTGCAGAACAGGGAAGCACACAGGGAAGAAAATTAAAATGAATAATGAATAACTGTTCCATTATATATTTTAGAAAAATCACTTTTAATCGTTGCATGGAGAAATAACACTTTAGATTTTTTTCTGTCTCATGCATATATGTATACATTAAAAGATGAAATTCACTAGAGAGTATTTTTAAATAAAAAAAAATCTGAATGTGTTCTGTATTTCATTTTCCATTTGACCTATAGGTATTCCTATATCTTTATGTCTTTTGAAGTGTTTGAAATCCGTATCATCATAACATACGGTATAAGTCACACAGTAGCCCTGATGTTACCTAACGCCTCATGCAGTGGCGTTTAACTTTTCTGTAAGTATTGACCGCTTGTCCCATTATTCCGCAGTAACAGATTAGGGATAGCATATCGGTTTCAGAGATGGTTCCAGGGACTAGATGAGCAGTACTCTGCCCTGCAAACTCCTCAAAGCCAGGAACATTCATTTTCCCATTGTGCCTTCCAAACCTTAATGCAGAAGCTTATGATGGTGTCCAGCCTCCATCTGTTATAATACCAGTCTGTGCACCAAACATCTGGAGACATCTGTGCTGACTACCCTGGGCCCCTTGTCTTTTGCTCAGCTGAGTGTTGGTGGGTGCCTAGTGCCGAGGCTGGCTTCTTAGATAACATTCCACTACCTCTGGTGGACAGGGTGTACTAGCTGGTTCAGTCACTGCCAGTTCAACCTAGGCTTGTATCTACTTTTTCCAGCAGGTTCCTGAGTCTCTTGCTCCTCATTGGTCACTTTGGCCTGGGTACTGTTTGGAATGATAGGCCAGAGAGGAGACACCCTTCAGTGGTGTTTGGGTAGAGGTTGAAAGGGGCCCTGGTAAGTTTTTGGGGGGTGGGTCCAGCTTCTTTTAGGGAATCCTGATCAGCTGACAGACTTTCCTCACATCCCAGTTTCCAGTGAAGGTGGTTGTACAGTCTACAGTCCACCCAGTACCTATAGACACTGCCTCCCACCTCATCCCTGGAGCCTGTGCTCAGATTGCTCACAGTAGCTTGCCTTCTGTCTCCTGGCAAGCTGGGCAGTTTGGGGTGTGGGAACTCAGCTTGAGGTCACAAAATGACATCGCTGTGTGGGTTGTCGCTCATGGGTCTAACTTTCATTCCTTTTAAAAAACTTGGCCATCATCAGTCCTGAGTAACAGATCCCAATCATCAAGGGACATCCAGTGACCGCCAAGACACCCCACCTGCTATCCCTGTACCCTCCATGAGCCAGTGAGATTGTGGTGCTCCTACCACCCAGTGCCCCATCGAGGTGAGTCTCCCAGGATAGTGCTTCCTGTCAGGTAGTCCGTGGAGACACAGCTGAGGCTTGGGCATTTTCTTCTCGTTACTCAGGTAGTTCCAAGGCTTGCCTTACAGTTTTCACTAGTAGTGGAAAGCAGTTCTCACGTCCACGGCTGTTGAGGCTATTCACATCCCCCCCCCCCCCCCCCCCCCGCCCCTTTGGTTGTTCAAAACAGGATTTCTCTGTGTAGCTCTTGCTGTCCTACTACTCTGTAGTAGACCAGGCTGACCTTGAACTCAGAAACCCACCTGAGTGCTGAGATTAAAGGTGTGCGCTGACCCTCCCAGATGGCACACTTTGGCACATGTTCCCCATGTCGGATGTGGGCTACTTATTCTGCCCTGCAGGGGACATGATTGTGTGCATGTTTTTTCCCCATGAAATGACTTCATACCTCCCCTGGCTTCATACCAATGAGCCAGGCCTTCCTGGAGTAGGCTTGTATTCAGTGGGCCAGTTACATGATACTCAGGGTACTGATGCAGAAGCCATGACAGCCTCAGGGCCTGGATCACCATGGGACCCAGAAAGTGGGGCTCATGCCCCTCCAGCTGCTGTCCCTTGTACCAATTTAGTCCTGGATGCGCTGTCATACCCTCAGCAGCCCCAAGTGTGCACATCCCTTCTCCCTGCCCACTCAGCTGGCATAATTCCCATGGTGCCCGCTGTTCAGTTCATGTCTGTAGTTCAGTGTGCGGCCTCACTCGCTGTCCCCGCTCCCAAGTGGAGGAAGAGGTAGGTAAGAGTTAGTTACGCTGTCCCCCCCCCCCCCCCCCCCCCCCCGGGTGGTAGGTAGATCTTGCTGAGATTAGATGGCGAGAAAGGTGGAGGACAGGCTGCCAGGCAAGCTTGTACTGAGGCTGCTTGGGATCCTGGGGTCGCTGAGTTAGGAACAGTGGTGATCTTAATCAGCGAAGTCATTTCTGTGTCTGGCCGTATACTCCTGGAAGTTCTTAGAGAAACCTGCCAAGAAAGTTTCCCCTGGTGCATCCTCGGGGCACGACTCATGCTGCACTGTCAGCAGGTATCTGCTGAGACACGTATCTGAGTTCAGAGCTGGGTGTTCGGGGGCCCCGCTCTCTCTAAGTACCCCCTCCAACCTTCAGGTAACAGTGGTGCTGGCTTCAAAGATTCTGACGCTTTTCCAAGCCCTTGAACGTTTTTAATCCGCTAAATAAGCTGTCACCCTTTGCTCGGCTGAAGGCTGCAGGCTCTTCCGAACCCCCAGCTTGAAATTCCACGTGAAGCCCCCATGAAGGCACAGTTGCGATTCGGTACTCACTTTTAGTGTGGACTATCTCAACTGCAAATAAAGCCTGCGCCCATCACCCACTAAGATTAAGCAAGGGTAGAGTCTCTTTGTTTCCTTCAAGTCTTAGTTTATGATTGAGAAACATTACAGTCTGAGTGCACTTTGCCCACTCAGTTTCTTTTTTTCCCCCCTTATTTCTAAAAGGGTCAGTATTGTCAATCAAGTGGGTATGTAATTTCCTTATCCTTTGGGAGGATTGTTTGTTTGTTTGTTTGTTTGTTTTTGAGACAATCTCACTTGGTAGCCAAGAATTCAAAGAGATACAGAGAACACATGCCTCGGTATCCTGAGTGCTGGGATATAAGATGTGTATCCCTACACCTGGAAAAATATATATATATAATATATATATATATATATATATATGTGTATGTATGTGTATATATATGTATAGTGTATGTACGGTAGAAAGCGAGAGAGATCTTTTCTCCTGAGCAAATCATTGAAAATGGAAAAGAGAATCCTGTGGCACTTTTAGCACAAGCCATACTACACGGAGGTCAGCTATGTTGATAATTAATACTCGATTCCCTCCAATGTTCAGAAAGGAGAATATTGAACATGGGCTAAAGTCCGAAGGGAAGGAGTTAGGAAAGGTACCTGTGAGACGACTTTTTTTTTTTTTTTTTTTTTTTTTTTTTTTTTTTTTTTGGTTTTTCGAGACAGGGTTTCTCTGTGTAGCTTTGCGCCTTTCCTGGAACTCACTTGGTAGCCCAGGCTGGCCTTGAACTCACAGAGATCCGCCTGGCTCTGCCTCCCGAGTGCTGGGATTAAAGGCGTGCGCCACCACCGCCCGGCTGAGACGACTTTTAAAAGTGTATAGAAGTTTGTCAGACAAGCCCTGCTACCTCAGAAGGATGGCTCTTTGGCTGTGATGGATGCTTCTGTCATTGCTCTAGACTACTCAGAGGATGTGCGTGTCCCTCTCTCTGTTCCTGACACTTGAGAGCTTGGAATGTCTACCTTAAACCACCTTCCTTAAACTGGGCTGTTTGGGTTGTAAGGTGTGTGTGTGTGTGGGTGTGGGTGTGCAATGGGCAGTAACTTCTCTGCCTGTTAGCCAGGCCTCCTCCTTTTCAATGAGGAGAGCTGTATTAGGACATTAGGGCTGCGCACGCCTTTAATCCTAGCACTCTGGAGGCAGAGGAGCTCTGTGACTAGCTACACAGTGGGGTCCCTGTCCCTCTTTGTCCCCTAAAATTGTATGGCTGGAAAAGTCATGGCTAGCTGGGAAGCTAGTGATTTCATGGTTTTCGTTGGTGTGTGGATTTTTTGTTTGTTTGTTTGTTTGTGGTGATGGTGAGTATATATGTTAACCAAATATTGGAATCCAGGTTAAGTGGTGAGATTGGGGGAGGGTGGATTGGAGGCAACAGTTCATGAATGTAGCATGTGTCCCTTACCCTTCTAGCGGGGTGCTTTCATATGTGGGCTCTGTAGTTGCGTAGCAACCCACACTGGTGGAATTCCATCTTCATGGAAAAGCCATAGAGAAAGAAACCTGGCCGTGCTTGCGGGCCAGATGTTGGCTTTCTCCCTTGGCCACAGGACTGGCTTCACTGCCCACCCCTGCTGCTGCTCTGCCCAAATGGGAAGCAGGTCAGGTGACTGGGATGGTACCATATATTTGCCCCACCTGGGTTTAAATGAATGTGAGTGCTGCTTAATGCAGTACCTAGCCTCATACTGCATTTGCCAGGAAAGTGCGATTTTTATTGAACGTTAGGATTGAATTCTTAACTGGGTAATCAATTTCAGTAGTGAGTTAAAATGCCTTCTATTAATGGACAGCTGCAGCCGTTCCTCCGACTTCCAGATTAGCAGTTGTCAGCATTTATGCTAATAGCACTTATAAACCAGGCGCTTATGAAATGCACTTTATTATTCTGTATCTCTTAGAACACTTGCTAATACTTTTTGCTTGAAGGTATTGATTGTTTGGTCCCTTGGTGTGCTATGTGGCCCCGTAAAGGAAGCCAAGGGACGTTTTCACGCCGATGACACCATCACCCCTCTGGTTTTGCACTCTTGGCTTCATGTCAGAGAGGGTGGAAAGGGTCCATTTGTTCTGGTGCTCCCCTGTTTAATTTGATCTGCCGTGCAGCTCCAGCAAGACAAATAGTATTTTTAATGAAACCGTTTAATAACCTGGTAGCTTCGAGTGGAGGGCATTGGAAAAACGCAATTAAAGGATGGCTGGGGGTAAACAGAATCGGTGCTTCTTCCTCACGGACTCGGTTCATTGTGTTTTCAGGGTTTCAGCACCGTCAATGGTTGTAAACCGATGAAGCTGCACCCCCTTACAGAGACGGACAGCCCATCAAGTGCGCTGTAGAGTTTGTGGACGCATTTCTATCGGTGAGTTACTGTAACACATCTCCAGGTAAAAGTTGAGTTTTCTGAAATCCCTTTTGGAAGGTGTTTTCAATTAGCAGATGACTACGGATCGCTGGCGGCCTCTGGGTGCTTCCCTGGGATGTCTCATGGCAGGATCATATTGATTGTCTTTCAATTAATTGCATCTGGTATTTTCATTTATCAAAGCAAAATACATGTAATTAACTCTGAAGCACTACAGTCCAGTGGCGAGAGATTCCTGCTGCTGCTTCTCTGGAGATAAGTCAGCAGAAATTATCCTACAAGGAAACTGGAGTCAGGATGGAAATAGTAGTAGGACTTCTCGACGTATTAATTAGAAGGAATAAAAATGAATTAGGGAGATGGTTTCTTGCCGTTCAGTTACTTTGTGAGATAGTAGATGGATGTCCTTAAGAAGGCAGCGGCTGGCCGGCCACGGCAGTAGTGCTTATGCTTTTGGAGTTCCAGCCTCAAGGATGTCTTGTGATCTAATGATTTTTTCCCCCCCTGAGGGAGTCGATGGGGAGGGACTGTGGGTGTAGGTGGAGGAGGCATGTGGCAGAGAGAATATTGATTGGGCATGGCGCAGTCCTGCACTAGCAGCAAGGTTTAGGGTTTTTAGTTTACTCTTAACATGCTTTTTGCCGTCGTACACAAGATCTGGGTCTTGCTCAGAAGTCTCATCAAGTGTCGACTTCTGCAATGGGATTGATTCCTGCCGTGCCCCACCCCCCACCCCTGCGCTTTTAAAAAATACATATTTCCCCCTTGAACTAACAGTGTCTGTCGTTCAAAAACGGGGAGTCAATCGTGAGCCTAGCTCATTATTCTTACTGTATAGTTTAGAGGTTCGAGCTGTGGTCACGGTGGTCACAGCTGGATCATAGCTGGCTTTCTCAGCTTCCAGGAGCAGCAAGTGGTGACCCCCGGGGGACCAAGCTGAATCTCAAGTGTGAACAAAATGGCAGAGGGAGGTTATAGGGTTGTAGATTTAGCAAGGTTCTGCTTGGGTGGCTCCTTTCTCATGGAGCAAGGCCAGCGGGACAGCAGCGTAGCCAGGCAGTCCTAGGTTGCAGATGTCTCCCCAGCTTAGTGCCTGTCAAAAAGGAGCTTCATTTTGGGGTGTTGGAGGAAGGAAGAGAGTATGTGGGCTGAGATGTCCCCCGCCTTGCATTTGACTGCAGAGACCTTTCCTAGACATTCTTTGATAAACTGGGTGGGCACTCACATTGGCCACTTAACGCAGGAGTGCTTGGTCGTCTTTGGACAATTACCAATCTTAGCAATTGGGGTGGGGGTGGTGATGGACTTAGATTATCCATGAACCTAAAGTAGGGGAGGACATATGAGGAAAGCCCAATAGCCTCTGCTTTGGCTAGTTTTATGTCACCTTGAAACAAGCTAGAGTCATTTGAAAAGAAAGGGCGAGCCTGTGGGACATTTTCTTAGTGATTGATGTGGGAGGGCTCAGCCTGCCCACTGTAGGTGGTACTACCTCTGGGTTGGTGGTTCTGGGTGCAATAAGAAAACAGGGTAAGTAAACCGTGAAGAGCAAGCCAGTGAGCAGCCCTCCTCCATGGCCTCTGTTCCAGTTACTGCCTCCAGGTTCCTGTCTTGACTGCTTCTGAATGATGGACTGTTATGTGGAAGTGTAAGCTGAAATATTATCTTCCCCAGGTTGCTTATGGTCATGATCTTTTAACACAGCAATAGAAACCCTAACTAAGACAGCCTCTTTCATTCAGTTTTTTTTCTTGACTTTCGCTTTTCAAGGCTACATTTCACTATTCCCCTAGGGCAGTGGTTCTCAACCTTCCTAATGATTTGACCCTTCAATACCTCATGTTGTGGTGACACCACCTCCCCCCCCCACACACACCCCGCCCCGCCACCACCATGAAATTATTTCGTTGCTACTTCATAACTGTAATTTTGCTGCTGTTGTGAATTGTAAATATCTGATATGTGCCCCACAGAGGGGTCATGATCCACAGGTTGAGAACCGTTACCCTTGGACGACCTGTGCCAATGTCTGTTGGCTCAGGATTCCACGGTCACTGTGGGCCGGGCTGGTGCACTGTAAGTTATTATTCAGAACTGTGATGATGCCACAGGTGTGTTTGGTCCTGTCCAGGAACTGGCAGTACCTACTACAGATGCACACCCATTCTTACCTGGGTCAGGGAACCCCTGGGCTGGGGAGCAGTTCCTCAGAGGGATACTTGTATTTTATGGATTCTCCTCTTGGGGTTGGGAAAAAAAGTGCTTTTGTAAATACCTGAAAAAGAATGGAAGTCACATCAGAGCCCTTGGCTGTTCTTAACATAAGACAATGGCAGAATTGTGGTGGCGCGGAGTTTTATGAGAAGTGGATCTGGACCTGGCTGTGCCTGTACACACTTCCTTTCTTCTCTTTCCTTTCCTTTCCTCCCCGCTCCCTCTTTAAAAGATTGTATGCTTATGGGTGTTTACCCGTACTCCCAGAGGAGGGCATCTGGTCCCCTGGAGCTGGAGTTAAAGATAACGGTGATTTACCTTGCTGCTGGATACTGGGAATCAAACCCAGCCCCTCTGCAAGAGCAGAAAGGGTTCAGAACACTGAGCCACCTCCAGCCCCACGCTGTATTTTAATAGATCGTGATACAGATTTGGATCCCTGGAGAGGCCATCAGAGGTGACAGAGAGCTGCTGCTGGTCACTCAGTGTGGTGGAGGAGACCTTGCCATGGTCTGTCATGCCAGCTGACAGTGAGCTGGGCTTCCAGCTGTCTAATAGTACCAGGTGAGGTCACCACTCTAGACACTGGGCTTCTAATTTATTTCTGGCAGGAAGTTACCTTTCTTTCATGAAAAACAGAAAATAAAAACAGTCTTGCCTTGTTAGAAACAGATGCCCAAAACTTGGGATCTGATGGTATGGGTTGCGGTGTCGGTGTACTAGTTTTCAGGATCCCGGCCTTCAGCCTCCCGGGTGTAGTTGCTAGCTCTAGTAAGTGTGTCGCAGTGGCTATGGAAGAACATGTGATCTGCTGGAGTGACAGTGACGTCAGGCTACCAGGGTGAGAAACAAAAAGCCGCAAAGAAAATACACAAGTCTGTAAGCCAGGAGCTACGGAGGGGTAAGGCCGAGCATGCTGGAGGAGAGGAGTGGAGCTAGCTCCTTGTGGAGAGGTTCTGCAGCTGGAGCCCTTGGTTCCTGTTGGAACTTGATGTCCCCAGCAGAAGCCAAGCACGTGATAAGCACTCCCAGCCTCCTGAGAATAAATGGGAAGTGTTGGTGGACCCACACTTGTTCCTCCTGAGAATTTCAGCATCCAAGTGTCACTTCCTGAGTGGGACTAGCCCCTGGGATCCTCCCTGTTTCCTCAAGTCCAGGGCTCCCGGGCTCCTCCCGATGGGTTTGGTTGCCTCCTAGGTTAACAGTGCTCTCTGTCTTCTGCCCCTTCCTGTTGTTGAAGAGGAAACAGATGAAACAGCCTCAATTTTCACTGCTGCCACTCATGGGACAGAGGTCTGTCTGTTTTCCAGGGTTCTCGGCCAGCATTGGGATTCCTGCTGCAGGGCCCTCATTTGGAAGATGTCTCCCAGCAGGCTTTATTTAGCATTGTCAGTGAACCCGGTCAGTCAACTGTCTTCTTTTAGCACGATACACAGTTGGGCACTCTGGTAGATGCAGAGATAGAGCCATCTCTTTCCCTAATGACCAGGGCCAAGACTCTGGTGTGCAGATCTGCTCACTGACGTGTGGAGCCTTCTTGCAGAATTGGGTGCATCTGTCTCCTAATCTGTAGACCCTTGGGATCAGTGAAGAACTCAACACTTCGATCCACTCATCTGCAGTGAAGCCTTTCTGCAGACCTGGGCTTAAGGTGGTGATGGTATTGTCCTAAGCCCAAGTTCTCGCTTATATCCCTTCTTCCTGGTGACGTCTTTGAGAAGCACCACAGTAGCTTTGGTCAGCGTCACCCGGGGTAGGAGAATCCATTTGGAGTTGGCAAGGACATTCTGGGGCCTTTGATCTTTCTGAAGGTTCATTTCTCAAGTGTATAATGGCACTAGGTCATGCCTAAGCTTGTGAGAGGCCAGCACATGGTTCACAGAGCATGGAGGCCAGCCTCTGGATGCTTCCTGTGGGTTGGCTGTGGGGGATCTTAGGACACCCCCCCCACTGTTGACTTACCATACAAGTTTATGATCCACCCAAGGTCTCCCCAGTAGGTTTAGTAACCACAGACAACATTCTGTGGGAATACTAGATGCAAACAGCAGTGACCCCTCCCTGCCCTTCTGCCTGAGGCGTGGAGCTTGGATTCCATGGAGTGGAAAGGAGAGGGTGTGAGGAGAGGCTCTGACTTGTTGAGAAATGATACTTTCTTGTCTGAGCCCTGGGCTGTGGATGTGTATGTTAATGTGTAAAGTGCAGAGGCAGGAGGATAAGTTTTCTTACTAAAATTTTAGCTAGATTTCAGCTTAAGGTTTCCACGTGTGATTAGTAGAGCAGAGCAGGATTATTTCTTGTGGACAGTTCCTCATCTCAGCATTACGTTGCTGGCATAAGACCCGTGACGCCTACTTTAAAAGTTGGCCTTTATTTTTAATTTTGGATATGCATGTGTGTTTCAAGTGTGTACATGTGTGTAGTACCAGTGGGAGCCAGAAGAGAGTGTGGGGTTCCCTGGAGATGGCGTTTGGGAGCGGCCTGACATGGGTGCTGGGAGCCAAATGTGCTCTGAACTGCTGAGCCATCTCCCCAGCCTCCTTCCCCCCCCCCCCCTGCCTTAAACATGGCCTCAGGTCAAGTCACTTTGAGTTGATTTTTATGGCAGGACCTCCTCCATGATATGCTTGGACATGCCCGGCTTAGAGAACAGAAGGACTTAAATTTGAACTTGGAGTGGTTGGCAAGTATAAATGCTGAGGAAACCCTGACAGTGGCTCTACCTTCAGAGAGCCTAGCAATGAGGGAACTCACGGGTGTCTTAGTTTAAAACCAGTTTCAGGTCCCTGTTTTCTCTTGGCTTAAAGAGCAGAACGTCAAGTGCATTTCCCAAAGCAGGGCTGCAAGAGCCACCAGGAATCCCATGCGCTCCTAGAGCCGGGCTCCAGCCTAATGTTTTATCTGGGTCCAGAAGAAGGGTGCTATTGGCCCATGGCCCCTCCCTTCCCCTTGGCATCCATCTAACCCCGTCTAGAACACTCTCTCTCTATTGATTGACTTCCTTTATTTTTTGGCAAACTTCGAGACTCCCACCTGGCCCCAAGCTGCATACAAATAAAGTCTTCCTGCTAACTGAATACATTTTGCAATTCACTCTTTCCACACAGCAATTAAGATAATTCCCCTAGACTTACACCAGCTAAGGATAAATAGCCGGCTCTAAAAAGAAAATGCTGTGTAATTTGCCTTTTCAGGGTGCGGTCGTCCATGAGAATGTCTTCTGTGAGTGACCATTTGTGAAAAGAAGGGGAGTGGGCCATACCTCTGAATTTTCTCTGAGAAGCCGCCTTAATAGCAACGTTTGTACCTGTTTCATAATGTGGTTTCTGTGAGCACAAGACAAATCAGTTTCTCAGCAGTGGACTGTTGAAAAGAAGCGGCAGCAGCATGTGGGGTTAAGTTGCAGAAGCTGTTAAAAGTAATCATACATGTGAAAAAAAAGAACATTAGAGGGGAATGCTAATGGGCAAGGGTTTAAAATAATTACAACCGTTGGCTAGAGAGCCATTCAGAGCACCTGATAGCGGTATGTGATCCCCATTTTCCATAGATGTATTTGCTGGCAGTAGCCACTCCATCACGGGGTTCTCCACTTCCGTCCCTCCGTCCTCTTGTCTGGGCTGTTGGTTCTGTCATCCCTGTGGACTTCCGGTTGGATCTCTTAGAGAAAGACTCTCTCTTCAAGTGCAGTTGTGCTGTGTGTTGATGGGTTTGAGATGAGTATGTAGGTGAAGTTGCCTGTTTCTCTTGCCTTACAACTGCTCAGCCTTTGGGAAGTCTCTCACAGCTCACACCTTAAAGAAGGATCCCAGAGTCCAAGTTAGGTTTGTTCTTTTCTCAATCACTCAGTCACAGTGTGTCTAGCTCCAGGTGTTGATCAAAGACACAACCCGCTTCCATATAAATCAGGGACTTGGTAGCAAGCTTAGGCAGGAGTCACAGGAGACGGGTGGGATCTCAAATCCCATGGAGACCTTGACCATTGTCTCCAGCAGTGGTGGTAGCCCTTGCCTTGACCTTCTTGGGGACATCGCTTGGGGTGATCACTGCCTTTCCCACATGCTTGTATTATTACCAATGCTTCTTGAGTGCAGGAAGGTGACCTGTTGTCTGGTGTGGTCACGGCTGGAGCAGTAGCCAAGGATGTTAGTCTCCTCTAATGGAGTCTCTCTTTTTCCCTTCTGGTGCTTCTAGTGGGTGAGTGAAACTAAGTGAGACTATTCACAAGGGAGTAGGATTAGAGTTGCACTTTCCACTGCTGGAAAGTGGAGTTATAACCTGGCTCCCTGCATGTAGGTAAGGTAGGGAATCTGAGCCCTGTGTGGCTTGGGAGCCTGCCTATGCTTTCCCATCTTTTGGGAGCACTGGATTTGTGCTACCTCATAGATAACGGGGTTATGGTTCTGCTGCCAGGACTGGATCCAAGTCGTGACCATGAGGACAGCACAAGAGCTTAAGTGGCTCTCCCAGTCCCTAAGCTCTGGATCCCTTGGGGGTGAAATTCAGGTGACTATCACATTCCTTCAGGGACCAGCGCAGCAGCAGCAGCTGCCTGTGTTGCCGCCATTAGAGGCCTGGAAGCTTGTGTTTCCTGTGTGTAACTGACAGCCCCAGTCCCACATTTGTTTGAAGCCTTCACTTGGATGAGCACACAGTACTCCAGCTTTTCATGATTCAATTGCTACCCACTGCCGCTCCCTAATTACAGCCAAGGATGACCTCCAAGCCGCAGCGCCGGGCTGCAGCTTCCTCTAGGAAGGAACATCCATATTGATTTGTGCCCTGGACTCCCCTGGGCTTATGGGGCAGCACTATAGGGCCCGATTCAAGCCAGAAAGCCTTCTGTTTAAACAGAGCAGATTGACTCGGTACTAAACTTGGCCGGGAAACAGCTCAGCGCTTTGTGGAATTGCACCCGAGCCGTCTTTCTCCGGCAGCCCTGGGGACTTTGGCTGCTCTCTCTCTTGTGTTTGCAAGGGAAGGTAAAAATTCCAAGACCTTGGTGAGGGGTAGAGGGGCACAGTCCTGATACCATAGCCAAGAAACTCTGGTACCTGGACCTTGACTTCCTGTGATGACAATGGCCTTGGGAAAAGTAAGCCACCTTGAGCTTAATTCCTGAGATAACTAATTCCCATTCCCCTGATATCAGATGGAGTTAACAGTAGTATTTATTCTCCATACAGTTGGGATTCCATGAAAGCGTATGGAAGAGGGCTTGGTGAGTACCTGGTACACTTGAGGAAATTGTTGTCCTCATTGCCATCGCCAGTGGCAACCACGATACATGCAGGGCCGAGGGCTCATCATGGTCAATTGTAATGAGAACTTGGTAGACAAAAAAAGAATCTAGAATCTAGTTTGCTTGCCTACAACATATTTAATGAGTTCATGACTGCTGTGTTTTCTTCCTGGGACTTAGGGGGGATGGGATATGTCCTCTCATTGTATCAGCCTGGTGGTGATATTTCTATTTCTTCACCCAGCAGTGACAGGTTTGGGGGTGTCTCCAGGTTCAAGTAAACTTGCTTACTTTTGTGGGGATATACTGGCACCACGATGCATTGCCTGTGACAGGTGCTTGTGGTAGAGTTGACGCCTAACCTGCTAATAATGTGCATCCCTCGTGTCCCAGTTGATGGCTTGAGACCCCACAATTTGCCTGAACCTTCTGTCTGTATACTCCTGGCTGTTGGATAAAAAATAGCTTTGTTAGGGTCGAGGACCCTGGAAACCCAGTCATCTCATGAGGGTCACCTTGTGCACTGTAAGGCGATGAGGCCCTTCGCCCGGTAACCTGGTCAGGGTGCTCAGACTACCGCAGGGCCCCATCATTCTCACAGCCTCAGCAGTTTTTGCTTAACCCCCAAAGGCTCCATCTCCAAATGTATAACCACATCTGAATGTTGGGTGTCAAACCTCCAACACTGGAACTACTTGAACTTCATCTCATGCATAGCAGGGTCTGAGGTCCACCAAAGCCTCCCTCTCCCTCTCTCTCTCCTCAGCCTGGGAGAGGAGGAGGACACGGATAGGGTTTTATCTGGGAGCCACGCGGGGAAAAGCTGGTGAGCACCCACCACTTCACATGAAAGGCTGTTAGATTCAGGTCACTGGGTTTGGACTCCTGCATTTTATGGCAAAGTCTAAAAATGCAGATTTGTAACAACGAACGTTAATGAATTCAGACTGTTTGAATTTCACGCTGAATAATGGCTGGAGTTATCAGAGCCCACAGCTTTTGAGATCTCGGATCATGCAATCTTTTCTCAAGATTAAATTGATAGAATGATGTAATACTGAGTTACTTTTATTAACAGTACTGGCCGTAAAAAGAAACACACTTATTAAGAGAAGAATTTAGTAAAAACAGTAATAACTAGACAATCTGGAGTATGTAATCTATTCAGTAACTTTGAAAATGCCACATCTCATTTTGAATGCAATGTTGTGCCCATAGGTATTGAATGAAATACCTTTTACCCTAGGGCTTCCTCTTTTCTACATTAAAAATATTCTATTTAAATGCAGATTTTGATTTGCAATCTAGGAAGAGAATTCTAGAAGAATGCGGAAGGACAACTCTGCATGTATTAACTTAATTCTGGTTTCACATCTTCCTCTTGTTCTTTCTTCTTGTCCCCTCCTCCTCCCCTTCCCCCAAAGGGTCATGTCGAAACACACAAGTACGGAGAGCTTAAAGTTTCAGAGAATAATAATGTTATTATACCTTTGTCTGTCTCAGCATTATCCTCTGTCCTTTCCCCTCCCCCACCCACAGTCAAGTTGAAGAAACACAAAAGGCTTTGGATTTTCTCACATGACAGGAGCCTGAGAATTTCTTCCTTTACACTGAGTTAATTGCCACAGTAGGGGATGGACACACATCCTCGAACCCTGTTAATATTTATGTTTTGTATATTTAAGCTTATTTTAATTTGATATTCTGGATTTTGTGTGTTGTTGGCTGTTTACCCTATGCTCTCTCTCTCCTCCCTCCTTCCTCCCCTCTGTCTCTCCGTGTGTATGCTCATACATGTTTGTGCATGATTGCATGCATGCCTGCCGAAGGACAACCCCTGCCACTGTACACACACCTCTTCTAGTTTTGAGAATCTCTCACTCTCCTGGAACTTCCCAGGTAGGCTAGGCTGGCTGGTCAGCAAGCCGACTGATCCTCTTGTCTCTGCCTCCCCAGGGCTAAGATTACAGACACAGGCCACTATGTCCGGCTCTTTCCACATGGGTTTTGGGGGTCGGACTCTGGTCCTCTAGTTTGGCAAGGCAAACACCTTATCAGCCGAGCTGTCTCCCCGTCTCCTCCCGACTTCTCTATATACATTCCCAGCAGCTTACCTGGAAAGCCAGTGGAACAGCCTCCAGGCACATGTTAGGGAGCGTGTCAGGGCTCCCCTTCACACAGCGCAAGTGACTTGTTTGATGTTGAGCTTCGGTAACCAAAGACATGCATGTATAGCTTTTGACATTCTACTCTTGGAATTAATTAGGTGTCTAATCATTATAAATACCGTTTTCTTTCGCTGCTGTCTGCTGCTAATCCTGCCTCTCTTGCTACATACACTTGTCAGTTTCAAACTGAGCATTGTGTTTTGGCTTTTATGATCTGTCAAGGGAGAATGGAAGTAAATTCTTTATAATATGCTAATTGGCCTATTTGGGGATTTTAGAAATAGACATCAGTGTGTGCCAGTAACACAGTTGATGGCCTCTGTTCATCAACAGTCAAAGGTTTGGTTTGTTCACGTGATCTTGGGGAGGCCTGCTCTGTCTTCCCAGGGCTTGGCCCTGTCAAATTTGAGGTCCTTTTTGCTGGTGCTTGAGACTTGTGCCTGTGATCCCGTGGAATGTGTTTTGAAGAGGCCTCTGACCAGGGTGGGCTGGGTTGTGGTTGGTTCTAAGAAGAGCCTGGACAACTACCCAGGGCAGCCTGGCTGCAGCTGTGGGCCGAGACGGTGTCTGTGGCCCCACGGAGTCTTGTGCTCTTTCCTTGTGCTCTCCTTCAGTTGGGTACTGTGGGCAACTCAGAAGCTCTTGTTTCATACAAACCCATTGACGGCCCCTGCAGGCAGCGAGGCCTGGCTCTCCTTGCTGGAGATGAGGGACCCCACCGTCGTAAAGGACCATTTTCTTCCTCAGATGGTATAGGGCATCGTGGAAACAAAGGCACGGGGTGAGGTGGAGACAGTGGCATGGGAATAGTACAGAGCAGCTTGGTTTGAGTTGGAGGTGTGTGTTTTTCAAGGAATGTGAAGTGTTGGGTTTCCCGGTCAAGAAAGCAGAGTGGGAAGGAGAATCGTTTGAAGGGCCTGAGTGCTCCAACTACTGGCTCTGGAAAGTCAGCTGTGTGTTCTGTGTTCCTTGTGAGCTGGAAACACACGTGGCCTCTGCATGTGGTGTAGAGGTTACAGCCTTATGCATTCCTGTTAGTGAGCAGAATGGTGTGAGGCACGCTGACTCCATGGCACTCGGCAGGGACAGAGGTAAGCTTTGAACCAGATGGAGAGGTCTGGTCTGAACACCCGGCACGTTCTGCTCTTCTGTCTTCTTCAGCCAGATGGACTTGGAGTGTGGTATAGATTGGAAGTTGGAGGCCACATGTTCGTAGATGGCTTTTCTCTAGTCTGCCTCTGGGGTGTCCCACATTTCCCAGAGGCCCTTTGTGGTTCTTACTGCATGGAGTTTCGAACTTGCTCTTTACATACCCAGCCTGGTAGGGGTGATGTCAAGCCAGGAGAAGCTTGGATTTGCCTGATAGTGCCAGAGCCTCTGGTGGACTAGTGTGAAAGGGCAGCTCACATGCTGTGCTGGCTGCCTGCTCGCTTGCTTGTGCCCCCGCCCCAATCTACCAGGGTAACTCTGTGGACATACCGTCTCTCTTCCTCCAGGTCTTGGCTTTCATTAAGGACTACCAGGAGGCACAGGGAGGCTCACTCATCCACTCAGCCTGTATGTGCATTCTTAGACTAGTATTAATTCTCAGCCACCAGTGGGGGGGTTTGGGGAGGTGTACTGACATCATCCTCATGAACAGCATAGGAAGAAATGGACTACAGGTTCCTAAGGCCCAGGAACTTGTTTCCAGAACTCAGCATTCTCTGATTCCTGGCCGTGGGATTTCTGTCAGCATACCTTCCTAAGTGTGCAGTTTGGGGTCTGTTTAAAAGAGGTAGGGGCTGGGCTAGAGACATGGCTTAGTGGGTAATAATAGGGTTTGCTCTGCAACCACGAGGACCTGAGTTGTTAGAACCCCAGCACCTACATAAAAATGCCAGGTGCAGTTAGCCCGGCGTTGGAGGACGGACAGAAGGCTCTGTAGAGCTTGAAGGCCAGCTGTCCCAGCCAAAGTGGCGAGCTTCCGGTTCAGTGGGAGATTGTCTCTAAAAGAAAGAGTAATAGAGGAAAATGTTCCATGTCCTGCTCTGGCCCCACATACATGCATACGCAAAGGTGCATGCCCACACATACACTACACACACAAAATCAGTTAAAAAATACAGATGCACATGGCAGGTCTTTTGTGAACAGTGACTACAATCTGAGACTAGGACTGTCAGGCGCCACCACCCCCCCATCTAGATCTTTTGGCAAAAGGCAGTAACAAGGGAGCCTTGACCGAGATTGGAGTGTCAGTGCCTCTGACCTGTTATTTCTGTCTGACTCCCGCAGGCACATTGAGATGCACTCATGTGCAAACACTTAAACACATACTTACATGACTGCATGCTCATATGCTCACAAATGCACACAGTCTTGGACACATAAATGTAAGCACCCTTGGCTTATGCAAGCAGAGATGGAACAATGCACACACAAGCACATGCTCAATATCAAATTGCACGAAACACGCACACATATATGCACACCCCAACACACCTGTACGTACCCGGTGTGAGCTGGGTGGAGTTTGCCTGTGGTGTGTGTACCCGAGGAGGCTGAACATTGTCGTTCCTGTTTTCTGGTGCTCAGCAGCAATTGCCTTTGTAGCCTCTGAGGGCTGGGTGTGAGAAACCGCCTTGCCTTTGGCTTCTGTGCCAGAGAACTCTTGGACAAGCAGCCGTCCATCCTAACCATTCACGGAAACGCCTCTGGAAATGGTCCCTGGTGATAATTCCACCAGGCCTCTTGCTTCTCCTGGTCCTCTAGGTTGATGAGTAGGGCCAGTTTAATTTGAGGCCAGTAAATTTTATAATTGGATGTAAACAAGTCAAGTTTACACATTACCTCCAGCACTCTGGCCAGGGGAGTGATCCTATCTGGATCAGATTATTTTATTACACCAATGTGAAAATCAGGAGCGCACACATAATCAGGGAGTCAGCAGGTTCATACACTACTATCTCATTAAATTTTCAGGCAAAAGCTGCAAAAATTAATTGGAGGCATGTAATAGTTTAGAATGTGAGCCGGCTTACGGTGATATAAATTACAGGGGGAGAAGACAGCTTTATATACTGAGAGAGGCGAAACTGGTTCCCTTTAATGAGAAGAGATAGGACGCGGAGCTATTTTTTCATTACCGATGCGCTCTAAAGTGTTTGGACTTGGCTGATGAATAGAGTTAATTCGCTGCTACACTTCCAATAATTCATGTTGCACAGTTTAATGACTTCTAGATAAAAACAGGATTGAAATGTTAATTTCTCTGAAGAAATCGGGGGCACTCTTGTATATCGGACGGCCTCCCTCACCTCCGTGCCTACATTAAAGCACCGGTTAATTTCACTAAACAAGTGTCCTGGAGGTGTTGCTTGCTGCAGAGATGTTGATGTTTCTTACCCATGTCCATGCCCCTTTTTCTAAGTCTCAGCATACGCTTGATTGACTGTCTCAGGCAAGAATCTGTCAGAGGAGCCGGGTCAACATAACTCGACCCGTCAGTGACCACAGGCTGCCATCTCCCTTCTGAGCACAAGAACTTATTTTTAGACTTGATTTGACTGTTGTTAGCCATGGGTTTCATCGAATAGATTAGCGTCTCTACCTCCCAGCTGGGAAGTAAGAGCTAGGGATTGGTCGATACTGGACTTGGGGCAGTTTGGTCTCATCGTGAAGACATATTTTATATTTATTTAATAATTGTGTGTGTGCGTGCGCACGTGTCCATGCAGGCTTGAGTCACAGCATGTGTGCTTGTGGGTGTCTGGTCTCTCCTATCCAGGTGGGTTCCAGGGTTTGAACTCAGATCGTGAGGTTTGGCAGCAAGTGCCTTTACCCCTGAACCACCCCAGCTCTGATGGGGAGCGTTTAGCATTGTGTCCTTGTTTTTTTTCTTCCACTAGTCATCATTTGAGGACAGATGGACACTGAGTCCAGTGTCGTCTTTTCTCAGAGGATGAGAAGGAAATGCTGAGCATGGCAGTGTTAACCTGCTGCAGCCATACTTAGCAGGTGCTTGGATCCCCTCCCTCCATTTCTTCATCTTTGTCCCCCCCCCCCCCCTTTTTTTGAGACAGGGTCTCAAGTATCCTAGGCTGGCTCCAAATTCATGATGTAGCAGAGGATGACCTTGAACTCCCAACGCTCCTGCCGTGCACCACCTCTCAGGACTGCTGCCACATCCTCTCCCCGCCCCCCACCCCCACAGAAACAGCTGATTCTGTCCTTGGTCTCCATCTCCTCTTGCCCCTTTTCATTGGGTGCCTTCATTAGCACGTTTCTGGTGTCCCACATTGGTGGAAAATTGACTTGGCTGTAAGCAATACCACCTATTTCCTAGATCCTTAGAAATTTCATGATTCTATTAAGGCAGCCTTTCCTGACTTGGGCCTCATTGGCATTTGGGGGCAGGTATTATCTGAGTGCGGGCCTGCCTCGTTGGAAGCATTCGCCCACAATGCAGTCAGTTGTCTGTAGTAGACATCGCCAAAGTCCCCTGAGTGAGACTAGCCCCTCTTGAGCACCACAGGTTTAAGGAAGGTTGAAATGAGTGGTGGCCAGTTTTCATTCCCTCCATTGTGGTACAGCAGAAAGCTCCCGGCGTTCTGCAGGGTTGATCAGTGCTGAGGTCAGAGGCTCCACCTCTACTGGCTCTTCCTCACACGCCCTTCTTTGTACCTCCATGGCAGAGGCAGGGCCCGTGAGGGAGGAAGCCACTGAGACGGAGGCCGCCTCATGCCCGCCCGGTGCCTGGCTGCTTTACTCTCACACGACTGCTCATGGCAGTGCCTTTGACAGACAGATTTATTTGTCACCTTGTCATGGTGACATGTTGGGATGGCTTCACCGCTCATGTGCCATTGACACTTGGCTGTCTGAAGTCGGGCTGCCGCATCCCTCAGACGGAGTGGAGGCTTATCAGCAGCAGGCATAACCTCGCCGCCTGCTTCCCTGTTTCTTTAACTTTTAATTGAAACCGCTTAGTTACCACCCCTGCTGTTAGGAATCTGGGGACAATTAGGAAAGTCCCATCTGTCCTTTGAACCATATTATATTGCCTTTTCCCCCTTCACTATCTCGAGAAGATGGTGAATCTTTGCAGCAATGTCTTTCTGTGGTCCTCTTGCCTCCCCACTGGCTGGGTTTTTATCTCAGTTGAATGAGTTATGGCAACTCTTTAATTCAATTATTTTCTGTCGTAGGCTTGGAGATGATTTAGTCGAATCAAATGCTGGGCTTCTTCTCTGCTGCAGAGCAGTGACTTCCCACAAGGCTGGGGGTGGATTTTTTTTTTTTTAAGTCTTCACTTCCAGCCACTGTCGCAGGCATTTGTACTGCTTACCCCCTCCCCCTCCCTTCTTTGGCACAAGCTCCTAGTTAGTGTTCCCAAGCATAGATTGGAAACGGCAGATGCCATGGGCTTTGCCAGTCTTTCCCCAAGGCAAGGAATTATCTGTCCAATGATATTAGGTCAGTGAATTCCCACCCAGCTGTGTGTGGGGGGGATGGGGGCGGGGCAGCCTGGGTGACCAGGAAGGCCCTGTATAAGCCTCAGTGTGGTAAACAATCGCTCCTGCTTTGGCATTTGACTCTGAATTTTAAAATGTGCCTGGAGTGGCAATGTTTCACACAACCATCTTTAACCTTTGTGTTTTTTAATGCAGAAGGTCTGTTCTAAATAGAACCTGCTTCGGTCAGTGGCTGTCTCAAGTACATGGTCACCCAGACAGCAGGCGGGATTAGAAAGAACCTTTAGGCCCTATCGTTCTTCAGTGGGAATTCTCTTAGTAAGGCTGTCTTGCCTGGTGCTTTCCTGATAGGCCTGTGAACTCAGGTGGAAGGACACAGCCAAGATGCTTTTAGGCCAGTGGGCATTAAAACAATTGCAGGTGAAGGACCTAGGTTGAGGCAAGAGAAAGTGGACAAAGGTTACCTGGTGTTTGATTGCCTCAGCTGCTGAGTACTGGGCACCATTCAAGACCTGTATATGTGCATGCTAGGGTTGGGACCCTCCCCAGGGTGATCTCTGAGCCCTGTTAATCTTGGGGAGCACATGCTGTCCCCTAAGGAACAGGGCACACCAATGTTGCCACCCTACCCTAGCCTTCTGGGTGTCATAGGCCCCATATGCTGTGTGAATACCCATCACTAGAGTATAGAGGTGAGAGTTTTGCAAGCACTCTGGCTCCTGAACATAGCCCCATGCTCACACCTGGCGCTTTGCAGAAGAAACAGCAGCTTCCTTCATCATCTTGGGGCTTATCTGCGCATAGATGCTGGCTACACAGCAATGAGCCATCTCTGTTCTACTTGAAGGCTGTGCTGGCCTGACTGATACTTACTAGAGCTAAGCCCAGGGAGCTGAGACCACTGTGCCTCTCTGGGTCTAGCCCAGTACTTCATAGGCAGGCTAGAAGAAGATAAATAGATGCGGTGCCTGAGGGTAATCCCTCAGAAACTTCAAGCAGATGTGGAAACCATTATCCACTTTCAAGAAAGTGCTACCTTTATTCTTCTACCTAGTGATTGTCAGTTCTTCATAAACCAAGACTTGGGGACTGGAGAGATGGTGTGGCAGTTAGGAACACTTGTTCCTGCAGAAGAATACCCACCAGGTTCCCTTCCTAGCGGCCACATGGCAGCACATAACCCCCTGAAACGACAATTCCTTGGGATGATAGTCTCTTCTGACCTCTGCAGACAACTGCCATGCACATGGTGTGTAGACAAGTGTCTAGGTCAAATACCCGTACACATAAAGAAAAAGAGAAATCGAGACTTTGGTCATTTGTGGTTTTGATGTTAAAAGGATAGGTGTAGGGCTGGGGATATACCTCAGTTGGTATAGTGTTTGGTCCCCAGGATTCCATAAAGTCGGTGTGGTAAGGCACACCTGTAATCCCAGCACTCAAGGGGTAGAAGTGGGAGTCCTTGTCAGATAGTTCAGAGCCAGCCTGATACAAGAAATACCATCTCAAAAAGGTTCCTCACACCCTCAAGCATTGACAGTTTAAAATGCAGAGTTGAATCATTATACAAAAGGGAAAGGACTCACTGTTGAGGCCTAAAGTAATCAAGAGGCCATCTTCTAGTAAATAATATTTTGATTTTAGACAGATTCTCACTGTGTTTCAAGCTGGTCTGGAATTTGTATATAGACAGGTTGTCCTTGAACTCCCGAGAGATGCTCTTGCCAGACGAATAGTGTGTTTATCTTTATTTGGTAGAATTTGGGTGATTGTGACTTTTTACATCCCTCTCCTCCTTCCCAAACTTGTAATGAATGCCTATTATTTTTGGTGTGTGGAGGGGGAAATAATGACTACTCACTGCTTATATCTGAAGAGGGAAGCCGTACAATGCAAACCATAAAGGCAAAACAAGTCATGCGCCATCCCCACCTCCTCAGGATCCCAGCAGCACCTCTCTGTCCCTGGCTTTTCAAGTTCAGAAGGTCCTACAACATATGCATGATCTTAGCCTTAAGGCTGAGACCCGATCAGCTCAAAGCATAGGGAGGACAGACTGTGGTTCACTTTCCTATCAAAGAGACTTGCTTTCCCTGTGTGCCCATTTGTGATAGTCAATGGTGGGTAGATATGGCTACAGGTCAAGCTTATGTTCTTAACTTCCCTCTAGTCTCTCAGTGCATGCGTGGACTCAGGCTTCCCTGGTAGCGGAGACATATGTTACGTGTAAGAGGTGTCACTTTGTTTTCATGTCTTGGCAGGACCTTGTCCCCTAACTTGAGCTGACTGGGACTCAGGCACACCTCTGCAGTTTTCTAGTTCTGCAACCTCGGGAAGATGGCAGTTCTTTTCTGTGCCTCAGCTTGCTTCCTTCTGTCTCGTAGGCTTGTATGACGAAGCAAGCGGGACTGAAGATGTAGCTCAGCGTAGCGTGTTTGGGTCGCACATATGAAGTCCTGGTTTTGATTCTGGTACTGCGTGAACTAGCCGTTGTGGTACATGCCCGTGGTCCCAGTGCTTGGGAAGTAGAGACAGGATTAAGTGTGAGGAGTTCGGACTGGAGGTGTAACTCAGGCAGAGCACTTAACCTGGCATGCACAAGACTTAGCCCACACTTAAAATGAAAGAAAAAAAGGGAGCAGCTGCAGCACCTCCCACCCCCCCCCACCCCCGCAACCCCCCCACCCCCCACCCCCCCCCGGCATACCAGCATGTTAACCTGTCCGTAGTTACGTCTGCTTTGCTTTGTTGTGATAGACAGGGCTGTTGGACAAGGCTACCTTTGGGGTACTCAGTCCTGAAACTGCTTTACTCCTGGGGCCCCATCATCCAGAAGTGGCTGGTTGAGTATGAACCAGCAGAGGACGGCATTGTCGTCTTTCTGCCCCTCAGTCCCTCACTATGAGCTTCCCTTAAACAGCTGGATTGCCAGGAGTGGTTTCTTTGGTTGGGCGTTTGTGAAGAGCCTACTGTGTGTCCGGGATTTCGCCAGGGGGCTTGGCCTGCTTGAGGTGCCCATTTGCTCCCTAGCTGTTCATTCCTGCGGTGATCAGCTTCTGGGGCTACGTCTACACCGTCCACTCTAGGCCAGCCAGACTGTTACCTGTAAGGTGTAGCTGTCACCATAGTTGGTCACCTTGGCAGAGAAATTCAGACTTTGTTACCCTGATTGGACGTTTTTCTGTCAGTTCAGATTCTTCTGAGTCTGCAGATGTTTAGAAGCAGCATACTCTGTTAGGAGTGTTTCTTTTCCTTTTCCACCCTATTGTGGTCAAGCATTGCTTTGGGGTGTGTGTGTGTGTGTGTGTGTGTGTGTGGGTGTGTGTGGTGTTTAATTCCGGTGGAAGATCTGTCAAAGGCAGATTTGTTAAAGGGAAAAAATATTTCACAGTATATTATCAGGCGCTGAAATATTCTGTGTAGGTTTTAGCTTGTTTGGAGGCGTAAATAACTGCCCTAGGAGAGCTGGGACTCAATTGCTGCTGTTTGAAAGGGAAGCTGGAATGAGACGGGTCCGACTTTTTAGAAAATCCGTGGTACTGTGTGGCGCACCTGGCTATAGCAGAAAGCAGGTTTGGGGTAGGAAAGTGAAGAGGCGCAGTTCAACATTTTACCATTTAGCGTCTGATAATCAGACTCTCGGGGAGGCGCAGGAGGGCCTCCACTATCTCCCTTCCATCTTTTTTTTTTTTTTTTTTTTTTGGTTTTTCGAGACAGGGTTTCTCTGTGTGGCTTTGCGCCTTTCCCGGAACTCACTTGGTAGCCCGGGCTGGCCTCGAACTCACAAAGATCCACCTGCCTCTGCCTCCCGAGTACTGGGATTAAAGGCGTGCGCCACCAACGCCCGGCATTATCTCCCTTCCATCTTAAGCAACTTGTTTGAAGGTGGCTGGTTTACAGTAAGTGGTGAGAGTGTGGATTCTGAAGAAACATTGTTATTCCCTGGTTGGGGGAGAGGGAGATCATGCCTGTGTGCCGGGCCTCTTTTGCTCTCCACGGTACAGAGAGGCAGGATCTTTCACCTGAACAGAGAGCTTGCTCTAACTACCTGGTGTGACTAGCCAGCTTGCTTTGGGAATTCCCTGTCTTCCCCTCTCAAGAGCTGAGTTACAGGTTGGCCCATGGAGGGGCCAGGATCTAATCTCCAGTCTTCCTGCTTATGTGGCAAGCACTTTACCCACTGAGCAGAAACTGGGCCCCATGTTTCTGTTTTTAATGCAGGGCGACATTGTGAGGTTGTGGGCAGGGCTGTTGACTTCTAGAGACTGGAAGCACTAAGTTATTTCCAGGAGAGACATCCAGACAGTGTTGACTCATCTCATACAGTTTGGAAACAGTGGGCAGTTCCTGGTCATTGGAGTGACTTAGATATTCCCACTGGATTGCTTGGAACCCCACTTGTTACTTAAAGTGATTGTGTGATGCCGACCTCAGAGGGGCTCTCCCTTTGCACCGGAGGTTCCTGAGGGGGCTGCACTAGTGCCTCTAGCCGCTCTGTGGGTGGTAGAGACAGTATTTGCATGCTTCTCCAGGTCGTGGTTTGTAACCTGCACCTTCCTCTTAGTTCTTCATAATCACACTAGCAGTCCAGTCCGTGCCTGGGGAAGGCTGACTCCTTACTCACCGGATCGACTTTTCACGCCTTCTCCTAACAGCTGCCGCCGCCATCCATTCTGTGTGCTGCATCTTTGACACACAGTAGGTATTTTGTTTCTCTCCTTCAGCTCTTGGGTTTGTTTCCCTTTTCCTCGTGGTGTCTGGAGCCAGAGGGGAGCACTGTGTTGCACTCAGGATTACAGTGCTTAGAGTCCAGGGCTGGGTGTCCACCGCACCTGGATCCTTGTAGAGTTAAAAGTTCCTTCCCTTAAGGTCTGGTACAGGAAGCCCAGAAGAAAGAACACTTGTGTCCAAGAGTACAGCTGAGCTGGGGGCAGGAAGAACGATTAGTTCAGAGGGAAAGACACAGAGCCACACTAGTCCACTCCTGAGACAGACCTTCTTGCATGCTGGTGGATTGTGTGACAGGCCACCAAGCCTCACCTGAAGGGATCAGTGCACATCCTGGGATCCTGTATTGAAGAAACATGGAGGTCTTGAGTATTCAAATGCATTCCCTGTGTCCCTAGATGGTGGCTCTTAACTTCTTAGCCAAGCCGAAAGACTCAAGGAGAAATATGTTAGGAAAGGGATTGATTGTGAGGCCTGTGGGCGGGATGGTGGGTCAATGGCATGTCGGAATTGTCGGCAACAGGGATTCCAAGTGGGGCATCCTTTCTCTGTTTGTTCCCTCTCCATAGATCTCTCTTTCTGACTGTCTGTTTAGGACCAGCCTTGGGGTACGGTGATGACTGGCCTTCATCTCCTTAGGGTTGAGATTGGGGCTGAAAGACAAGGCCATGTCTTTGCTACATACACATTCATTCAGAAATTGGTGTGTGTGTGTGTGTGTGTGTGTGTGTGTGTGTGTGTGTGTGTGTACACGTACATACTAGAGCATGCTTGTGCCTGCCTGCCTCTTCATCTCACACACTCATGTGTTCATGTGCACACATGCATGCATGTGAGGCACAGTTCTTCAGCCTCTGCAGCAGCACTGGACACAGCTGTCACTGAGATTCTGTTTTAGAGGCAGAGCACTCCTCCGGGGCACATTGCTTCCCTGCTGGCTTGGTGTCAAATTGATGATAGGTTGCTTCAGTCTAACTTGCTCGCTCTTACAGGAAACAGTCATAACCAGGCAGCTTGTAGACAACAGAAATCTGAATGCTTTGGATGCCTGGAAGTCGAAGACCGAAGCCAGCAGAAGCCAGGCTTGGTGGTGCAGGTCTGTAATCCCTGCTCCTCCTGAGGCTGAGGCAGGAGGCTGTAAGATTGAAGCCTGTCTGAAGCAGAGCGAATTCAAAGCCAGCCCAAACAAAAAGAAGCTCTTAGTTCAAAACCAGCCTGGCCCACACAGTAAGATACTTTCAATAGAGAATGGGCTAGAGGTAGGGAAGAGAATGAATGAATGAGATAGAGAACAGTCCGGCAGAGGTGGCAGCCTGAAATGGACAGGACCAGGCTATACTGCATCCTGGAGTGATGTTCCCGAGACTCCTGCCCTCGGAGCCAGAGCACTCAATCAATACGGCTGTTGGAGGCTCTTTGCCCTGATTTCAGAAGGAAAGCTTCCAGCTCTCCCTGGAGTCAGAGATGGAAATTGTCTCTGGCTAATAGGATCTTTACAACAGCTAAATCCTCCACTAAACACTTTATGTAACTGCTGTTGCACCCAGGGTAGCTCCCGTCCCCATATGTCTGCGAAGCTCTCTTTCACTGTCATTAAAGAGAGTCAGCCCTGTGCCTGGGAAGGAGACAGGATCCTGCTGGAATGGCTGTCTACACCATCCTTTCTCAGCTGCTTAAATTGCTGTGAGGGCAGCGCAGGGATCTTGGAGGAGGGAGTTTTCTCTGATATAATTATGCCGTTAGTAAAAATGGTGGTGGGTCTTTGCCTCCTTCCTTAGCCACTAAAATAAAACTCTTGATCTCGGACTAGGCAGCTGTTTGCAATCTGCCTCCCTTTTCCCCGTTGATGGATTAGCGCAAAGGCTTGGGTGATGGGTGGCTGTGTGAGGGCTGAAGGTCCTTTGTGTTGTCTCCAGCCACGACTTGGGCTGTTGGAGGCGCTCCAGGTTGGGCTGCTGTTCATGGGTCGTATGTCCCTGGTTTCGCCTGGTGTGCCGTTGCTAAGATGTGGACTTTGTTTTCATGGAGCCCAGGGAATGCTCAAGGACAAATACACTTTGGCGAAGATTTGCTGATTGGGGAAGACGGCTAGGTGTTGAGCGCCGGCAGTAACAGGTGGCGAGGTCAACATCCCTGGGACTGATTGGGGTAGCAGAGAAGCGGGGAAGTTCGTGGGGAATCACAAGATACCTTGGTGGAAAAGATGAACAAGGATCGAGGAGGCTGAAGTGAAGGAAGGAAGTGTGGGCGGGGCCGGGAGGATGACTACCGCATCCTGGGTGGGTCTGACCTGCTCGATCTACTGTGTACGTACACACACACACACACACACACACACACACACACACACACACACACACACACACACGGCCAGGGAACAAAGGATGGGTGGGACAAGTATTGGAGGTGTTTCTGAGAGCCTGGCTAGAAAACTCCCTGCTGTAATGGAGGCAGTCATTGAGGGCCTTTGGGACTGAAGGTGTGGGACTGGGGAGGTAATTTCCAGAGTACCTCCTCTCAATGTCTTCCCTTCCCAGACAGGGGGACCGTTAATGGGTGGGTGACTACTGAATATAGGGACTCAACTTAGAAGATGGCCCCTCTGAGGCAAGCAAGGGTGGCCTCTAGATCACCTCCTGATGAGTCACACACTTACTCATTCCATCATCAGTCACCTTTCTGTGGCTGCTGTGGGCTCAAAATAGAAAGATGACTGGGCCAGTCTCCCCAGCCGCATGGCTCCCGTGTTGCTGGAGGTAGCTTCGGAGCTGTGGGCTGGCTCGTGTTTTCAGGCTGTGGAGAGTAAGTGCAGCCAGTGGGCCCTGGATTCTGTTCAGAGCGCATACATCATCACCTTTTATCCCAGTTAGTCATAGTTTGGATTGCATAGCCATGGTAGCCATAGTAACGTGTCATCGTTTCCTCCTGCCGATGAGGAAACTGAGTCTGGGCAACTCATGTTCCTGAAGGACAGGTTGGTGTGCATGGCATGACCCTAGCCAGTGCTCGGCCACCAGCCGTGGACATGTTCTTCATGGTGGGGCTGTGGGGTGGGTTTCAGATGTCCTCAGTGCTCCTCCTCTCCAGCACAAGGCCCACTCCTTGTTTGCATCCGGATGTGAAATCCAGAGAGGTCTTCTGAGCAGCGAGGCCCAGCTCATGCCCAGCTTTGTACAAGCATGGTGAGGACATGTGCTGCCCCGACGGCCGCATAGGTGGATTTGGTATCAGAGTTGGGCTTATAGGTAAAGCATTAGCCTGCATTATTTAGACCTATGGGTGCCGAGGATGAACAGCCAAGATGCTGTAATCGGGATCCCCTGGGCCTCCTGATAGTCCTAGCCTCCCAGTCTGGCTCAGTCTGGCCCCAAGCAGACCTCTCCTGATTCACTGACCTCTGAGCTAAATATTGCAGTAGAGGTCTAATCACTTGGGTGGAGTGCAGTGATTGTGGAGGCAGTATGCAAATGTGACTTGAGCAGCCCCCCTCGGCTAATCACAGGAGACAGAATGAACTGAAAATGCTACCAGAGGCAAAGGATATTTTATTAATTTTTTCATAAGGATCGATTATATTGTAAAATCAAAAATAGTTACAGCAGAAGGAAGTTCTCCACAGGGTGCTACTGGGAACTCCCTTTGTAGACCAGGCTGGCCTCGAACTCTGAGATCCTGCCTACCTCTGCCTCCCAAGTGCTGGGATTAAAGGTGTGTGCACCTGTGACATGGCATCAGCATCCCCCCCTCCCCCCGGCTGAGCTTTAATGGGGAAAAGGGTTTGGTTTAGGTCCTGCTTGCTGCCCAGGGGAGGAAGACCGTCAGCCTGGCTGCAGCATGGGCAGGCCCTGTCCTTGGTCCACCTCATAAGCTGTATGGTCCACGTGGTCTGGTTACCGGAGAGGTTAACTTGGATCACACAGTAAAGGTGATGTCCCACTATTTTCTCAACTGTAAAGCTCTGAGGCTGTGCTACAGTTTTATGGGACATCCTGCTGACCCTCGGCCTCTCCCAGCACAGCAGTCTCAACATTGACCATACCTGTCTAATCTATAGTTATGGTGATTGCTAAATGGACGGATATTGCTTTGCTGTTTTGTCTGGTTTTCGTTTTTCCTTTAACTTGCACACAGTCTTTCATCTGTGAGGATTCCTGGCTTCTTCGTCTAGTTAGTGTGTTGTTATACCTAGGCGTTCTGTTTTGACTTTCAGATTGGTTCAGGTTTGACCAATGCTTTCTTTGGGTGGGCTGTGTTATTATCATGTGTTGTCTTTTATGTCCCGTCTTACCTCTTTGGCTGGCAAGGAAGAAGATGTGCAGTTATCTGTCCTGTCATGCTGCATTGGGACGGGGATGGAGGGATGGAGGAGGCTGTGGTGAGCGTTCCTTGCTAATAGGTGTGACATACTTGGGATCACCTGCTGTGGACACAGTAAACCATAGTTAGTGGTGAATTCAGAGGTTCTTGGCTTCTCAGACTTGGAGCCCCTGCTGTCGACCTTTGAGCCACAGCTTGAGACCCACATCAGGCCCTTGCAGATGGGCCATGGCTAACATTCCCTCATTCTGTAAATAATTTATGACTTCAGCTGCTGTGGGCATGAATGTCTTCTTCTGCCTTCTTCTCCCTTTTTATAGTGCTTGTGTGCATCTGGGGACCTTTTGGTTTTAGGGCATTGGGGTCACTTTAGGAAAAGCCAGAGGGGATTATTTTTTTCCAAATGGGACAGATACTCAAGACAGCCCAGATGTCAGCCCTAGGTGATGTGATGCTGGGATGTCTCCAGGCCGCCGTGATCGATTGCCATCCGTCATTCTATAGCAAAGAGGACAGTCCCCAGATGTATATAGAGAGGAGAGGTGTCCTGTGAAGACCCATTCTCTCCCCACACTACCCTGGTCCTGCTGGACTGCTCTGTGCTTGATAAGAGAGTAGACTCTTGGCACGGGGTATGGGCATGTGTTTGCTCCCTAATCCATGGAAATTGGTATGTTTCTTTATAAGTTTTGACTTCCGTTTCCTTAAGTAGACTTAAGGAAGCCTGATTTACCTGTCCCTTAGTGAAGTTAAGCAGAGTGTAAAATGCCTTCATGGTAGTTGAATTTACACTCTGTTAAAATGATTTGTTCACTTTGCAGAAAGCTGTGATATTAGATGCATAAATATTCAGCAGTGTTAACTCGGGGGAAGATTTTATTTGACAGGATCACGGCAAATGCTGTACCATTTAGTATGGTGGCCAGTAATGGACATAGAGAGTGCCAGCTCGGGTTTTAAACTTCTACCTGAAACATTCGAAATCAACAGGAAAGGGTGTAAGCGCTCCTCACTGGTGCCTCGTGGTGGCAGTGGTTTTCAGCAAAGAAGACCTTGTGATTTCTATGTTGGTCTCACTGTTTCATCTGAGAGAATGCCTGGTTAATAAAATCACAGCTGAGATAGTCCCTAGCCCTGATTTTGGAGCCCATTCTGTGCAAATGAGTAACACTGACAATTATTTGGATCTTTTGTGACCGGGAACACACGGTCTTCTGAGAATGGGCCAGTTAGTCCCTACTGGGACGTTTCAGGGAAATTAATAGTTAATAGACAGCTGTTCTTAACCCATCATGGTATTCACATCCAGATGCTGGTAAGATTTTCTCTACACTGTGGACTGTTTCAAAATGACACTTTCCCCGTTCTTTGTCATCTCGAGGAAAGCCAGTCACTGTGTGTAAATACAACCTGATGGCCTAAGGTCCCCAGTACTGAGGGGACTGTAGCTCTAAGCCGGGAAGGTCACACAAGTAGATGACAGACCGATTAACAGTGGTTTCAAGGATGCCCCTCTGTCCTGCTGGACATGCATGCCCTACCAGCCTCTGAGTTGAAAGGTGTGCAAGATGGTAGGACTTCTATTCACTGCAGGCCAGGTGGTCAGATGACCAAGGACCTGACTGCAGAGCCAGGTGACATCAGACTGGCTCCTAGAATCCCAGGGAAGTTTGAAAGGACTACCATTGAAGGCAGATGCTCAGCGGGTGTTGTCTCCCCCCAACCCCCTCTTTTATATAAGATCCACACTTTCCATCATTAAAAACCAGGTAGAAAGAAACATTTCCATTGATGAGGCTCAGCTTAAGATTCAGGGGAGAGCCGGGACAGCCGTAGGTATCTAAAGGTCCTCATGAATGCATCCATCTTTGCAACATCCAGTGTGGGCTCTGCTTGCCTTTGCCACTCAGTTATCTCATAGCCTGGCTTGCCGACGACCTTCTATCAACTCAGAGTGGCATGTTCCCGAAGTCAGAGGTTGGAGGTGTGTTTCGGATTTAAAAAGCTGTAGAAGTTAGGAGAATCTTGGGGTGGTTATAGGGCCAGTAGCTCTCAGAATTGGGTTGGCCTTGAGTAGACTGGTCAGTAGAGTTTACTTGAAGAGAATACGTGCGATGATGGGTAATACCAGCTGGAGTGGCGAAGAGCACTTACATAGAGGATCGGGTTTGGCTTCCAGCACTCACATGGTGGCTCAGTAACTCTACTTCAGGGCATCCAATGGCACCAGGCATGTACATAGTACACATATAAACATTCTGGCAAGATGCTCACACACATAAAACAAAAATATTTAATGAAAATTATGAAAAGAAATGGTACCAAGATCTGGGTCCTAGATAAATTTTTAAAAAGCTGGTCTTCTCGGGCATATCAGAAACAGGTGGCCCTATGGGAAAGCATTTCCCAGATGCTCCCTCTAATGTCAGTCTCAGTATCCAGGCCTGTGGCACCTCTTCGGAAGGCCTGTACTTGTTTCTGGAGGCATTGTGATGACAAGTTCACATCACGGCTTTAGAATTGGGCTGGGGAATCAATCAACCTGCCAGTGCCTGTCTCCAGAGTCAGGCTTGGTTCTCGAACCCTTTTGGCCAGGGACGCTGATATCACAAGTGGTAGCCCTCTTTGGACTGAGTGCATGAGGCGAGTGATGGGTGAATCTGTGGTACAGTTTCCAGCCCCATCCATCACAGCCTTTTCAAGGTAAATTTCATCAGCTAACCCGGGTTTCTTCTATTCTTCTGGGCAAGTTCCTGTTTGTCTGCCACAGAGAAAGCCCTTTTTGTTGAAAATCCCGAGCATAGAGCTTTCCAGAACATGTTATTGGGCACAGCTTTATTCTTTGATCCCTTCAGAAGATTAAACTCTGGTTGGTGTTGGCTGCCAGGTCAGGTGGGGGCGGGGGGCTGAGTGAAGCTATTGTTGGCGCCCAGGCAGCTTGGAGCCTGGTACTTGGTCCTTCCTTCCCTGTCTCTAGCTCCTCCTCTTACTCGAGGAACATGGGTAAGAGAAAGAAGCCCCGTCTTTGTGTGTCCTTGTCAGCCATAGCCACCTCCGTACCCTGCAGGCGAAGCTCTCGTCAGCTCATACATATCAGGAGCCCCCACACCTAATTACATGTGTTAAGAAAGTGTGTGTGTGAACTTCTGTGCCTGTTTCCTCGTGATCAGTGTCTTTCTTCCCCTGAACTAGCTGCTTTTTGTTGATAGTGGTGCCCTCTGTGTGTGTGTGTGTGTGTGGTTTGATACATGCAAGTGTGCATGTATATGTAGGTGCACATGAGTGCACATGCATATAGAGACCACATGATTAGCTCTATCACCCTACCTTTTGGGTACATGTGTTGTGTTCTTGCTTATGAAAGTGGCACAGTGGGCCACTGGTTCTCCACCTTCCTAATCCTGTGACCCTTTAATACAGTTAGTTCCTCATGTTGTGGTGACCCCCAGCCAGAAAATTATTTTCCTCGTTACTTCATAATTGTAATTTTGCTACTGTTATGAATCTTAATGTAAATAGCTAATAGGCAACCCTTGTGAAAAGGTCATTCAGCCACCCCAAGGGGCTGCGACACACGTTGAGAACCATTGTCCAGAGGATATTGAGTGTCTTACTCTATCACTCTCCACTTTATTCCCTTGAGGCAGGGTCTCACTGAACATGGAGCTAGGCTGTCCATGATCCAGTGCTGTGGTTTTACACACACACACACACACACACACACACACACACACACACACACACACACACCCCTTTGCCGAGTAGTGAAGATTCACACTCAGGTCCTCAGGCTTGTACTGCAAACACTTCACCCAGCCAGGCGGTGGTGGCGCACGCCTTTAATCCCAGCACTCGGGAGGCAGAGCCAGGCGGATCTCTGTGAGTTCGAGGCCAGCCTGGGCTACCAAGTGAGTTCCAGGAAAAGGCGCAAAGCTACACAGAGAAACCCTGTCTCGAAAAAAACCAAAAAAAAAAAACCACTTCACCCAATGAGCCATTACCCAATCCCGCACACCTCATTTTCTGTGTTACTTAGAAAACCTTCAGAATGCCTCTGTAAACAGGGCTTTCATGGCGTATGCGAGCCGTCATTTTGGTTTCCTTCCAAAATGGAGGCATGGTGCATTCTGGGCATGGCCGTTGGCCCAACCTTTTCATTCATTCACTACAGGAAGTGAAAGTTTGCATGACATCACCGTGGGGTTATTTCTCGTTGTTGTAATTAGTAGGCTAGCAGGAAGTAGCTGGACAGATGATTCTTGGCAGAACAGACCATTTAGACGGGGAAGGCCAAGAGGGAGGTCTGGGGAGGAAACAGCACTTTGCAAGTTCACACTCTTCAGGGGAAGAAATCTGGAGGGTCACAGGCATTCCTGGGAACAGAGCTGCCTCTTGCCTGCGTGGGCATTAACCATCTCAACCCTCTTCCCCCATGGTCACCCCCAAAGCCACACTGCCCTGACTGGCATTGGTGTCAGATGTGTGTGTACCGCACCATCACTCAGTGAGTGAGCTGTGCTTTGGGAGCAGGCTCTGCCTCTCAGATCCCAGGGCCTGACATAGCAGAGTGAGGGACTCACAAAGGTTCTTGGAGGAATCTGAGACTTCCAAGACCAAAGAGCCGCATTGGCCCATCTTTTAGGTCAAGCTGTAGGGGATGTGTGGGACCTCCTGAGCTGAGTGAGGGAATCTAGAACCGGAACCCTGGTTAGCTGCCCTTTGTGCCCTGTCAGGGATGATATGCTTGCCTCGCCTGCGAGGAGGCAGTATGCCGAGTGTCTGAAATATACCTGCTTGAGGCAGGTTCTGGTCCGGGGAAGATATGAGGTGTCCAGAGTTGGTGGGTTGTGTCCCTATTCACAAGGTTGTCTGGTTTATGGGGCTCTGGAATGTGGGGACAGAAAGGGAGATGTGTAGGATTGTAGCATGAATCTTAAAAGGTCTTATTAATAAAATCAAACCTGGAGCCAGGTATTGGGGTGAACACTGGAAGATCAGAGAAGCAGAACAAGCCACAGCTACCTCACCTCTCCAGTTCCTCAGCTGGTCCTGTTTCCTCAGACTGGAAGCCTCTGAGTCCTCCCTCATCCAGAATGAATCTCAGCTGAACTGCTGCTAGAAGCCTGAAAGCTTAACCAGCCAAAATGCTCCTACTTTCTTTCTGGTCCTCATGCCTTATATACCTTTCTGCTTTCTGCCATCACTCCCTGGGATTAAAGGCTCACTTTCTGGGATTAAAGGCGTGAGTCACCATGCCTGGCTGTTTCTATTGTGGCCTTGAACTCACAGAGATCCAGAGGGATTTCTGCCTCTGCAATGCTAGGATTAAAGGCGTGTGCTACCACTGCCTATCCTCTATGTTTAATATTGTGGCTGTTGTGTTCTCTGACCCCAGATAAGTTTATTAGTATGCACAGTATTTTGGGGAACACAATACCACATAGGATGTGGACTGTTTTGTCAGGCATCTTGTATTTTCTTTTGATGAAAATAGAATGTTTGCCCAGCAGTGATGGCACACATCTTTAGTCCCAGCACTCAGGAAGCAGAGGCAGGTGGGTCTCTTGAGTTCGAGGTCAGCCTGGTCTCAAAAAGACCAAAAAAAAAAAAAGAAGAAGAAGAATGTTCAGTGGTCATTTTAATGGTATTTCTGTGACTGTGTTACCATCTGTATTTCTGTTCTGTGGCGTTGCCATTGAGGCACAAGTGTCCAGCTCTAGAGGATTTTCTGCCACTTTACACTCTTGCCACCTCCACACGGGAGTTTCTGTTCTTAGCCTCCCGCCTCTTAGCACTCCTGCGGTCGTTTTAGTGATTCTGCTGCATTTGTAGTACTGTTTGAAGGCGTTTCCAGTTGTGTTGGCATTCTCCTGAGCAGTACCCACCAAACTTCAGTCTCTGTTGGAAATCGGTGTCTTGAGATTTTTCTTATGGTGCCATCATCTGCTCTAAGCTGCTATGATTGAATGGCGTAGGCTTATAACTTACAGCGAACAGAAATTCACTGGCCTGTAGTTCCGAGGGCTGACAAGTCCAAGGCCAAAGGGTCTAGCATGATGAGGGCCTCATGCTCAGCAATTCCACATCAGAAAAAATAAAAAGGGAAGGAAAGCAGATAAAAGGGGAGCAGAGTTTGGGCCCCCCTTTTCTCCTCTTCCCTTGAATCCTAACTCTCTGTACTTGTGTTTAGGAAGACATTCCAATCTTCCTGTACTAGAAATGTAGGAATTCCTGACTGATTCCAGCTACAAGGCTTATGTTGGATGCTTGTGTTAAAATATTCCTCTCTTTTGCATTCTCACTGTCTTGGGATTTTTGTTTGTTTGTTTGTTTATTGGTTTTTCGAGACAGGGTTTTCTCTGTGTAGTTTTTTTTTTTTTTTTTTTTTTTTTAAAGATTTATTTATTTAGTATACAATGTTCTGCCTGCAGGCCAGAAGAGGGCACCAGATCTCATTACAGATGGTTGTGAGCCACCATGTGGTTGCTGGGAATTGAACTCAGGACCTCTGGAAGAGCAGTCAGTGCTCTTAACCTCTGAGCCATCTCTCCAGCCCTTCTCTGTGTAGTTTTGGTGCCTGTCCTGGATCTTGCTCTATAGACCAGGCTAGCCTCAAACTCATAGAGATCTGCCTGGCTCTGCCTCCCAAGTGCTGGGATTAAAGGCGTGAGCCACCGCTGCCCTCACTGTCTTAAAATAGTTTTTGTTTTCTTTTAAAGATTTTTTAATTCTGCGTACTTGTGAGTGAAGGCACAGGTGCCCCCAGAGCCATTGGATCCCATTTGAGCCCGAGTAACAGGTGGTTATGAACCACCCAGTGTGGGTGCTGGGAACCAAACTTGGGTCCTCTGGGAGAGCTGTCCCCACTCTTAACTGCTGAGCCAGCTCTCGAGTCCGTTTTTGTTGTCACATTTTGTGGTCCGTGGCTTTCTGTGTAAGTTCAGTTCATGGTGGGTCTTTCTGAGATCCTTCGCCACTTCTTGGTTTCCTGTGGAAGTCTGGTGGTTTAACCTTCTGCACTTGGAGTCCACTTCAGGTGAGAGTGGTGGGTCCAGGTTCTCACTTTTCAGTTTCCTGGGCTCTGCATTTGGTGGTGGTCCAAGTCAGACGTTTCCTGATTCTGCAGACAGCTGCCGACCATGGCGCTCACGGGTAGACAGGCCTCTCATGCCTCTGCAGATGTGTCAGAAAGCAAGTCAGGATTAGGCGGGGAACACCCTCCAGGTGTTGAAGGAAAGGTCAGGTAGACTCCACTTCAAGGCAGCATGTCATTCCCAGACATAGGCTAGTCTGGTTTGGCTAACTCTAGGTGTGTGGCTGCGACATCTCCCCTACTTAGATCTCTCTATCTTGTTGAATCAGCAACTGTTGAGGAAGAACAGCCTCAGGGTGAGGTGTCATACCTGGTGGAAAGGCTAAGGCAGCAGGAAGTAGCGTGCAAGGTTCTTAAAGGGACAGCAAGCAATTACTGAAGGGTGAGAAAGAATTTAGTGCTTTGGTTTCACAATGCACCCTGAACCACAGTTATTCTGGTGTTGAAAGGGCAGTGGTTGCTATAAAGGATAGCATCCAGCAAGGTCTTTTTGGCCTTCCTAACACTGCTAGCAAGATTTCTATAACAGGTTATGTAGGGGATCCTTTGTCACCCCAAGTCTCTCTCACACATACGTGCACTCTTTGAACTAGGATGACCTTGAACTTCTGATCCACCTGTTTTTTACATCCCGAGTATAGGAGTTACAGGTGCACACCACCACACCTGGTTTATGGTATCAGCATATCCAGAGTTGGGGCTGCTACTGGTGTCTAGGGTGTGTAGGTCAGGAATGCTAACAAACAAGCACAAAACATAGACCAGCCTCTACCTCAAGGAATTGTCCAACCCAGCACATCAGCAGTGCTCAGGCTGCGAGAGCCTTTGGTACTCACGCTGCTTAGAAAGTTCGTCAGTGTCTCAGCCCCTGACTAGTTTGGGGATGGGGCCAGGGATCCGTCCACATCTGGACTGTAGAGTTAAGAGCAGAACCTCCTGTCATTGAGGCCCAGTGAGATGGTTATCACACAGCATTCAGCTCAGCCCTGGCCATAGTGAATGAGTCTTTTGTCCTGGACCACTCACACATCATCACGTGTGGACCAGCGGCAAGTCTGAACACAGGCCGTTTTACATGTCTGGTCCCAGCAAACCTGTATTATCTAAGAACATTTTTGATGAAATCTATCGAGCCTTCATTTTGTGTCTAAATCCCTATACGAGTCCAGGTTGTTTGCTTTGCTTCATCAAAAGTGTTTGCTGGGCTGGAGAAATAGCTCAGCAGATAAGCTACACAAGTGTGAGGACCTGAGTTTGGATCCCCGATAACCCATATAAAATACTGTGTTATATTATAATCTCGGATCCTACAGTGGGATGAGAGGTGGAGATGAAAGAATCCCAGGAAAGTCGCAGTCCACCTGGCTAGGGTGGTGCGTAGCAGCAAACGACCATCTCAAACAAGAAGGGAGAGCAAGGATCAACACCCTGGGTTATCCTCATGCCTGCTTGTACTCACCACGGGTGCACACGCATAAACACATACAAATAGAATTGTAAAAAAAAGGTGTCACATGCCAGTTGGTTTCTGAGTCTTTTATATTGTCCATTTTGTGTGAAATGCTCATTGGTAAGCAGCGTAGATCCCATAGAAGAAATCAGGTGTATTTGAGATTTTCTTAAGTGAGCATCGCCAGTAGTAAGGTGAATTTGCAAATCTGTACAAAAAGCAGTGGCCTCTGCAGTTTTGCAGTGAGGAAAAAATATCTTGAGACTGATTCATCAATCATGGTTCACTTAAGAAGGCTGCGGTGAGCCCGTTCTGCATCTACTACGGCCGTGGTCCTTCCCTCACCGTGTGTTCTCTGAAGGTGGACTCTCAGCTGTCTGCCATTCTGCTCTGTCTACCTACCTATTGTATCCATCAGTTTAAGTAATGACTTAAATAATGACTGCCAGAGCAGTATTCAGCGTTTTTGCTAATGATTTGGGGCCTTGTAAGGTAATTAGTCCTGAAGCGCGTGCTATGCTGCATGGGGCAGGTGCATACTGAGTCTCGGAGAGCAACCTTTTCTCTGGTTTAGCTTTTACAGCAGTGCTTGCAGCCTGTTCCCCTGAGCCTGTTCCCTGGTGCCTCGGGCTTGTTCCTGTGCTTCTCAAGAAACCGGCAGGTGGTTGGGGGTAGGGCACACCTCCACTGGTAGTCAGTGGGCCATAGCTTTGGACTCTTCCCCCACTCGCTGGGAACAATCAGAAATTGGTATCTGGTACTTTCTCATCCTTCTTTTGGTGCCTTTTTGAGTGGGCTGGATTGGGGCTGGTTGTGGCATCTAGGATTGTATCCTCATGACTTGGATTATGACTTGGAAGGAACATATCCTGACCTGGTCTAGTTACCCAGGCTCTGCTGTGTCTGTCACATCCGGGAGCTGCTGACTCCACTGACCCACCCTCCTGCATAGGAAAGTCACCAGATTCCCTTTACTGCCTTGATTCTCTTTGTGGCCTGGTAGCTTGCAGGGGAGTTGAGAGACATGTTTCATATGGTGGTCTGTGTAATTTGCAAAGTAGAGTTAGTCTGCCCATCTTTTCATTCTTGGAAGGCGGATTATTGGACTCTGGTTCTAAAGATGTGTCTGTTGGCTCGAGGTTTTGTTTGCCATTATTTTCCTCAGCCACCCTAGTGAGCCTCCCTCTTCGCCATGCCCTCTCGAAACCTGGCCTACTTGTCCGTTCTTGGGCTCTCTCTCTCTGGCTGGCTGTTGTGGCCTTTGCTCTATTTTCCTTTGAGTCTTGGGACTTTTACTGCCGGCTTTCTGCTTGCTTCCATCCCGGCACCTTGTTCCAACAGTTGGAGTCTTGGCATGCTGGATTGATTTCCTGTTCGCTTGGGCCGGAGCCAACCACACAAATGGCTGACTTTCGCTTGCTGACTGGCCCTTCTTGAGACAGCGGTTCACACAGAGTGTGTGGTGTATGTTTCCTGGTTTCTCCAGGGTGTTCCAAACCCATGGACCTCCAGTGCCATGCATGAACTGCCGGCCTCGCTATTCCCTCACACCATGGCCTCCCGTGCGTCCACAAACCATCTAGAGGACTTACAGACCCCTCCTGGGACACGGAGCGGTTGAGTGTGGAGGGAATAACCTCTGCACAAAGTGAGCTGAGGGAAGAAATCACCACAGGGAAACGGTGAGAGGAAACTCAATATAAAAATTGAATCTAAAAATTATTTTAAAATACTTTTTTTTTAGAGCAGTGTGAGACTTGACAGAAAAAAAATGAGAAAATGGTATGTGTCTGTATGCCTTCTACCAATTTTTCTCATTATTAGCCTATTAGTTAATGCCATGTTTGTTTCAATTAATGAAACAACGTTCACACATTGTTAATAACTAAAGGCTATATAGTCTATTTGGAGAGGGTGGCCTTTTAGGTCTGCATGGTTCAGTTCCTCTGGGGGGGCGCTATGAGGAAAAGGAAGTAATTTCACATCTTTGGTAGAATTCTGTTTGGCTTCCTCTTTGCAGGGAGGAAGGGAAGTGAGTCGGTAGACCGTACAGGGTGGTCCTCCATGAACTGGGCAGTGGCCAGTGCCCTCCTTAGGAATCTCACATTGGAAGTAAGTGGGAACTTTGATCACGTGTCATGGTTGACCTAGATGCTTTGTGGGCTAGACCTTCCCTGACTCTGATTTTAGAATTTCAGACCTGAGAATTGCTGCCAGAGTTGGTTTGCAGTGATAATGTAATCAGCAGAAGTGGCTGGTGGCCACTGAGGACTGCCCTGAGGAGGGCTGGGTGTTGCCTTGGTAAGGCTTCCTAAGGGGAAGGTAGGGTAGGGGTGACCAGCCTTCAGGCTGTCCAGGGATGCTGGTGTTCAGGGAGGGCACCTGCTCTGCCTCAGGCCCTTCCTGCATATTGGTACATTCCTCAAGTTTATCTCCCAGCTGCCGACCCAAGAGACAAAAAGGATTATAGGTGTAACTGAGTTAGTTGCACAAGGTCACGTGCAGGAATCCACAAAACCTGAGGCTTAAAGGCCGAGGAGGTGGGCCGGGTAATGTGTTGAGCGGGATTCAAGAGCTCACACGGTCAGTCCCAGGTAAAGCTCTCTCAGGTACATGCTGATTGCTGTGTTTCTTATGTCATTGCAGCCTGCAGCCTGTCTCTTTGGGGAAGAACATTCTCATTTTCGTTGTCCACTGATCTAACACTGGCAGTCGACCCCAAGGCCTCTTCGCTCACGTACATGCTAGGCAAACACTACCACTGAGTTACCTCGTATTTGACCCATCCTTATATTTGAGCAGGACTTGAACTTGCTATTCTCCTGCTACAGCCTCCCAAGTAGCTGGGATTACAGGCTTCCACCACGCTGCCCACTTGCTTTCTAGGCCTCTGCAGGTTGCTCTTTTTGTGAGAAAGGAGATGGGCCTATATGTGTAAATTGATGTTTTCCTTAGGTTTAAGTTAGTAACTTTGTACGTTCCTTGATGTAAGACTTTTAGAGTGCTAACTAGAAACAGTCCATCTGGGCATGGGAGCCGTGGCCTTCCACAGTTGAGGAAGGTCACTGGAGCAGAACTCTGGATCTACCATAACCCTTCCCAGAATTCTCTGGAGTTGGGGTCAGCAGGGCTTATTGCTTGGCAACAAAATTCACCTGCAGTTTTGCATCTTCCTCTCCCTGTAGCTTCTTCTTATTGTACATGGCAGCTGAGGTGAGGACCTTCCAGTTGTATGGGGTGCTGGGTGCCTATCTAACGCTGCTTGCCACCACAGGATGGGCTTCTGAAGTGATGGGCCCTCTGTAAAATGGGTGGGTAAAAGCCCCGCCTGGGAGATGGTTTTATAGGATATACACTGGACTTGTATCTAACAGGTAGCTAGCTAGTCCTTAGGGGCTGACCCGTGAGGGCAACCACAGGTGTCTAGAGTCAGGGAGGGCAAAACGGTCGCCCTCATCTTGGCACGCTTCATGTTGGATCCATCATAAGGACAAGTCAGGGCCTTCTTCTTTCAACTAACTTGATAATGAGACCTTGACCGCTGTCACAGAGCTAGATGGCAAGATTTGAATGGTTTGAAAATTATAAAAGAGCTGAAGATGGCACAGTGAGTAATTTTATTTCTCCTCACCCAGTTTCCCTACAGGTACCATTTCCCAGTGGTGTGCTGCTTTTGTGAGCATGTGTTTATTCACTGAATTCTGGAGTTGGGGCGATCTGGGTTTCAAGTATAGTCATTTGGTCTCTGGATTGTCCTGGAGTTTGTCTGAGGTCTCATGATTAGCCTGGGCAATGCTGTGGGTTTTATAGGAGACAGTTTTCCTATGAGGAATAATTCTTAGTGCGAGGCCAGCTGGTGCCAAGTTGCTCCTGGGGCAGGGAGTTGTGGGTGCCATCGAGAGGGGCTGCCCCTGCATTGAAGGGAACTTGGTGGCCTTGCCATTGATGGGTTCTTCCTACAGACAGCAAGGAGGTCTGTGGGAGCAGATAGGGAGAGGTAAGTCAAGCTGTCCTGAGTCTTGTTCACCTCACGGCATTAACCGAGGGACGCCAAGGGCTACGCTAGTCTCTTTCGTTAGGCTACATTTAAAAGTCATGGTAAAGTAGTTCTTACTGCCGCTCAAGATTCCCAAATGTGATGGTTCAGATGATGCCCAAGCGTCTTGTGGCCAGAGCACAATGTCGTGTCTAATGTGCAACTGTTGCCCTCCTCCACAATCTAGACTCAATCTTTTCACTGCAAAGATGTTGCCTAGAGGCCATCAACACTGCCTGCCTGTCTGTCTTGCCAGTCTCTGTCTGTGCTACCCACCCCTCCTGGCTTCATACGAATGATGGTATCACTTCATGTGTGATGCCACACGTTTTCCTCTCCTGTTATAGTGTGGACACCTTGTATCGCCTGCCTGGCATCCCCTATGTCCCTTATATAGCTCTTTGAAACACTGACCTTCTGCTGGTCCCGATGTGGACAGCTCTGCTTTCTAAGGTCTTACTCTGTGGAGTTGCATTTGGGGGTGCGTGTGCAGGCGTGACTCAGTGGAGGAGTGGCCACTGTGCCTTGCCTTCACCATGCTAATGGAAGCTCAAGTGTGGGGTTGGGGCAAGTTCAGACATCCTTTCCCTCAGAGCCTTGGGGGATGCCTTTCTTCTCCGTTAGTCTGGCCCTTCAGGTGGCATGAAAGACTGATGGGCTAGGGTTCTACTCTCACTTTATCTGGAGCCCTCACTTCTCACTCCAAGACCCACCTCCACAGAACAAACCCTCCCAGGAGTCTGCTGTATTAGCCAGAAGTACTCCTGCTTTGAGAGGAAGGGACTAAGCAGCCAGGTGAGGACATTACAATGTTGACTTTTCCTTTGGATTCTTTGCAGTATTTAAAATGCTGTCACGTATCCAGCAACACACCAATCACAAGGGAGTGCAGCACACTGAATTATCACAGGGTAAACAGGCCCTTATTGGGTGGGCCTCACCGCTTCCTTGGGGTTCTATCTAGTGAGGGCTTCAGCTCCCCTGCCAAGACCTCCCCAGGGATTCTGTCCAGCTGAAGCAGCCGCCGGACCCTAGGTTTTGTACACAGGAGCCCATGGGGGCAGCGGGGAGAGCCGTGGATTTCCTAGAAGCAAGCTTTCGTTCGCCCAACAGCAATTCTCTTGGGCGTTTCTTGTTCTATGCAAAGCGAGGTTGGTTAGCTGCAGGTGCACCGAAGATAATCATTTCAGAATAGACTCTGCTCATTAAGTAGTAAAACCAGTGGGATGGAGAACCTTGGAAAACTGAACAGTTAAAATGTAAAACTTCACCAAGAAAAAAAGAAGACCAAAACCACCTTTGAGGTAAGCAACCAAACCAGAAAGGTACCATTCTTAGTCATGTTTCCTGTGGCCCTAGGCAGAATCAATCCCTCCCTCCCCATTCTCTGGGCAGGGGAGCCGGGGTTGGCAAAGGGACAAATCGGAGTGGCCAGAGATGGGAAAATCAACATGTGGTTAGTAACCTGTGACCACGGGGAAGCCTAAGTTTAATTTTCCCTGCTCTACTTCAGAAGAGGATCACAGGATCCTGGGGCCAGCAGGACGGCCCTGTAAGTAAAGGGACCCACTGCTGAGGCTGGTGATGGGGGTTCGACTCCTAGGACCCACGTGGTAGAAGTGGAAAGCGGACTCGGGCTAGTTATCCTGTGACCTCCACGTGGGTGCATACACATCCCCACACAGTAAATAAATGTAATAAAAACTTTAATTATAAAGAGGGTGATTAGATGGTTCGGTGGGAAAAGGCACTCACCATCAAGTCTGAAAGTCTTAAGTGTAATCCCCCGGAACCCACATGAAGGGCAGAGAGAACCGACTCCCCATGGGGCTCCTTCTCTGACCTCTCCATGTTGACTAGCATGCCTGGGTGCCTACTTCCTGTACATAAATACAGTTTTCAAATGAATACATTCTTTTTTTGTAAAGAACATAATTGTAGCGCAGGTCTGAACTCCATGGACAGAATCTAAAGCAGTCATGATGTTCACGATGCCATCCTCTCGTGGGTCTCCCCTGGCACCAGAGCTGTTTTATTTTTTCTTGAGGACAAACCCTTTGTATCATCCTTACTGAGGTCTGTGTTCTGAGAGGTTCTTGCAGTTGTGAAATCATTTCTTTCTCAAAGCTTGCATTGTATCCAAGTGATACAGCCGAGGGGTCTGGATCAGGTTCCTTTTCTCTGCCAGTTAAAACGCAGGAAAAGTCTGAAATGCAGCCGGTAGCGGAGAAATCTCAAACACGGCGCAGACAGAATCAGTAGCTGAAGAAGGGTGTTTATTGGGGGTGAGGAGACATACATGCAGCAGGCACACAGAAAAAGACCCTCCGCAAAGTGTGTGTGTGTGTGTGTGTGTGTGTGTGTGTGTGTGTGTGTGTGTGTGTGTGTGTACACGCACGCACGCGCGTGCTGGGTGGGTGGAGGAGCTAGGGGTTTTAAAGACTCCAAAGAGACTACCTCCCCTAATTTAGGGTTGGTCAGGATGAAGACACAAAGGGTGCTTGATGGATTGGTCTGCACCTGTGTGGGACATGGACTGCTGCGGCCTTGGACTTGTTGAGCCCGTCAGAGGCTGGCTATCTTGGCCATTCACAGGCCCCCTCTCCTTATCTGACCACCTGCCAGGGAGTCTTACACCCTCCTAGGCTTTCACAACAACTGGGAATTGGGGAGGGGAATGGAACGCAGGCGCTCATACTTGGCCTTGTTCACATTAGAAAAAGATGGCCCTCTCACCCCTTTACAGGCATGGGGCAAGGGGCTGCGTAGATGGAAATAGCCCAGGAAATGACAGTGATGCCCCTCCTCTCCAACAGGTACATCTAGTAAAATAAAGATGGCCTCTGCCCCTTCTCTCTCTTCTGTCCTTGTCATGTGGCCCTCTGAATTCCTCTCTGCTTAAACATCTGTGGAGCTGTGTGAGGCGTTTATAAATTCATTGCCCTCGCAGGAAATAAAACAAGCTATTGCAGTGAAAGGAACTGGGTTTCAGTTCGGGGCTGAGGAATTGAGTCACCCGAGGGCAGTGTCCCTGTGCAGGGTGATGGAGCCATCTGGGAAGTGACCAGTGGCTCTTGCAAATGATCCCCATGGGTCTGCCACCCGTGGGGTTTTTGCCAGAGAAGGCTCTGAGAGGAATCTAGCTTTGAGAATCCTGTGACAAACCCACAAACAAGCCCTGGCCATTGGCTGTCTTTGTTTACTTAGGACGTTTGTCCTACCTACATGAGTGAATTCACAAAACTTTACATTCTCCGTGAAGCTGTCACCACAGAAAACACCGTAGTATTTCAGGTGATGTAGTTAAAGCACTACTGTTGAGTTGTGATTTCCATGAGTTGATACAGTATATAGCTTCATTTGGTGAGAATCAGCGATTGTATGTGGCAATTAATTTTTTTCCTACTGGACCAAAGCCAAAAGGCATGACATTTGTCTCATCTTTGTGCTTATTGAGAACTGAGAAGTTCTTCTGTGTAAGGGATGTCCTATGGATTGCTGTGTTGTGGTGGCCTCCTAGGTGGTATGCTCCATGGTAAGAGCAGAGGCAGTGAATGAATGTATGTTCACCCCTGTTTGGAACATGATAGACTTGCGTCACAAGGAACCCCTGTGGCTCGCAGATAAACACTGTCCAGATTTCTTCAGTAAGATGTGCCCAGAATAACTTTTTACCTTTCCATCAAGCTTTGTGTAGAGGACAGTGTGGCTGTTAGCTGGTGGGGCTTTCTTGCTGGGGCCGGTGGTTATTGTGCAGCCAAGGTCTGTCTGGACAGCTGTTTGACACTGAGCACTGCTCCCCAGGGCATTGCTGGAGGGGGCTGAGTGTGCTCTCTGCAGAGAGAGGGCTGGTCCAGAAAGGTGATCTGTGCTCAGCCAGCTTTCCAGAGGCCCAGCAGGAACGTTGGTGCTCAGTGAGCCTTTTCCTGAACCTCGGCATGCACATAGCCCACCAGAGCACTTAGCTCACGCCATTAGAAGCTCCACTGTATGAAGAGGGCTGTGCCTGTTCCCAGGGTCTTCCTAGCAGTTGCCCAAAGTAATGACACTCTCCCCATTTCACAGATGAGTGATTTAATTTTGAGAGAGGCAGGAGTGGGATGGGGGGCGGGGAGAGCTCATGTTCGTTCATGAATATCTGTTGAGCCAAGAGAACACTTACCCTTTCAGGTTTTGTCCCTCAGGCACCGCCCTTAGGCACCCCACCCCCCACCCCCACCCCTGAGATAAGGTTTCTCATTGGCCTGAAACTTACCAAGCAGGCTAGGCTGGTCGGCTGGCTGACCCGGGAATCCACAGGTTGTCCTGGGATTGCCAGGGCATGCCACCACACCTGGCTCTTCTGGGAATCCAAGTATTGGTCGTCCTTACAAGGCAGGTACTTCAGCAACGGATCCGTCTCCCCAGCCCATAGATGGGCAGTTTTGCTTACTTCTGGAAGCATTCGGTCATACCACAGGCCTACTCCATGTAACAACTCCTGCTGCCAGATCGTTTGGAAGCAAGTCTTTTACATCGACTCACTACAGCCGCTGTTTTGCATTGTGAATTATTAAAAGACAAGGACGGCCTCCCTTGGTTAAATAAATAACACAGTATGAGTCTTGTGAGCACCTGTGTACCTCCACGCCTCAGTTCAGGGAACCCCTCTTTCTAGTTCTCTAGAACTCGGGGTACAGAAGCCAAACCTCAGCTGGCCCCTGTGTACGGGCTTTCCTCTGAGATCAGTTGCAGGCCCGCTCACCTCCCTAGTGGGGTAAGGCCCTTCGTCCTCGCAATTAAAATAAATGGAGTGAAATGTAGGGGAGTCTGGGTCCTGTTAAGCCTGGAGCATAGACACGGCCAGATCTCCTAGGTTCAGGGTCCCTACCCCAACTTCCACCCCTAGGCCGTATATCTGAGCAAGTTCTGCCATTGTGAAAAGGATAACAACACCCCGTCTTAAGTTTCTAGAGACTGAATGAGCACATTTGAGGGGCCCAGGACTCTCTGGGCTTGGAATGTTCTTATCGCCACACCTGTTGTCCTCAGGCTCTTAGGCTTGAGGAGCAGCTTGGCTGTTGAATGAGCCAGGGGTGAGAAATCACTCACTCTGCCCCCAGGGAGTGCCCCCGAGCCTGTGCTTGTTGCCAGCTGCTCCACCAGGGGGCGCAGTTCTGCTCCTGAGCCACCAGGAAGCCTTCTTTTACGGCAGAGAGAGAGAGAGAGAGGTTTGCTATAGCGAACTGTTAAGATTCCCCAAAACATTCCCAGATACCGCCAAGGCCTTAGCTGAGAACAGTGTGCTCAGTTGGGTTGGCTCCAGGAAGGATGTTTTGAGTGCAAATAAAATGATACATACCAGGGCTGTTTGCCTCTGCAGGAATCCAGTCAGCAGCCAGCATGGCAAGGCCAGGGTCTAACAGGGGCTGGCTGTGAGGTGCCCTCAGGCATACCTCCTGGGCCAGCTAGAAGATTCCAGAACAGCATAAATCATGCACAGGCAGATGTCACACTTCGTGCCCTTCTTCCCTTCATTTTCCTTGGGTAGATGAGTCCTGGACCGAGCTTTCTGTCTCCTGTGGGAAGGTGGGGGTTTGTGTGACTATAAAACTAACAGCACTCTTAAGACCTCTCCTTGCAGCTTCCTGTCCCTTCCTGATCATGGTCTGCCCACATGGTACTTGAGCATCTCTCCCATGGAAGTATCTATCCTGTAGGCAGAAGTGAGGTGGAGGCTCTAGACTGTCCCCTGCCCCTGCCGAAGCCTCAGTAAGCACAGGCGCTTGATCTAGTAACACGTTTGTCACATGCTCGGCATCAAACATTGCAGGCGGCGTTTCACGGTGGACAGGGCGAGAATTGGTGTTTTCATTTAAAACACCAATTGCCTTGGTCTTTTCTTAGATTTCAGTGCCCTGCGACTTGTTTGTGAACGTCGTTGTGTCCCCCCCTCCACCCCCCCCCCCCCGAGACAAAGGAGCGGGGTAGTGTGGCGTGGTGAGTTGTTCAGTGGAAGTGTGAAGTGGAGTAGCAGGAGAGGCTGCAGCCTTTGTTTTTCTGTGTGGATTTCCTTGGCAGTCTTTCTGTGGAGGGTAAAAATAGCACCTTTTGCCTTAAAATAAGTGCTGTGGGGAATGCTTGTATGGATCTGCTGCATAGCCACATATGTTCGCAGTCTCTATTGTTCACTCAGAATGTCTTAGGTTCCCATCCACCCACCTGCAAGTTCCAGAGAGTAGGCCTTGACTCCCCTGGGTGAGGTGATCCCAGGACGGGGCAGTGGGCCTTGCTTAAGAGGTGTACTCATCACGGAACTGTGAAGTCCCCAAGGTGAGCCCAAAAGGTCACCAAAGCCAAACCCTACACAAGCTCCCCAATACACACTCTTTCCTGTCCGCTTGTGAGCTCAGACAAAAAAAGCTTACAAGGCGCCTGTGAGCCACTACCCACCCAGTGCTTCAACTCCCCTAGGCATTTGCTCCCAAGGTCATGGTTGAATGTAAAGCCAAGATTGTGGACCTTCCAGTAGGGAAGGATGTGATGGTGTCTGGCCTAGCTGCTTCTTCCTATGGGTCCAGGGAGATCGGTGTGAATCAGAATAAATGCCTGCAAGTGCTGTGACTTATATCCTACGGCCTGTTCTCTCCCCCTCTACATTCCTAGAAACAATTTTCCACTTGCCTGATAGGAAATTATGTTACCCTTGGTGAAGCTTTCTGTAGCTGCCCTCCTGTATAAGCCAGCAGGAGAACCCACCACTGTTTGGCACTATCTGGCAAAATCTGGTGTTGTGAGTGCTCTGTCCATCCGTCCATCCATCCATCCACCCACCCACCTACCTCAGTCCTTTTTGATTCAATGCCTTTGATTCAAGAACAAAGTGTCTTATCCCCAGATAGGTCACACTGTGACCTCTGTGTAGGAGACTTCGTTCCTTTCTTGATGGTAAAGAAACATACCAGAGTCTAGGTTGGTCCAGTCGATTCTGTGTATATGCGTCTTGGTTTTTTACATGCTGAAAGTATGCACTGTCCCTTTAAGAAGACAACAGGCCTGGCATCGTACCTCAGATGACAGTGTGCTTGCCTTGCATGCACTGAACCCTGGGTTTGATCCCAGAACTGCATAAATGGAGTGCATGCCTGCTTGAGAGGATCAGGCAGTCGGGCCACAGGCAGGACTGCATGCAAAGTGCTGCATGGGACCCATCTTTGTATGGGAGGTGTTCAGGCCGTCAGTGGAAGAATCTCTTTCATTAGGGGTTCCTTAGTGCCCGCATCCCTTAAAGCGAGTACCCTTGGGGAGAATAGACGCCATTCCTGTCTTCTTCCCACACAGCCTTTCAGGTGTACCCTGCTTCCCCCCCCCCCCCCCATCCCACCCCGAGACAGGGTTTCTCTGTGTAGCCTTGACTGTCCTGGAACTCACTATGTAGACCAGGCTGGCCTCGAACTCACAGAGATCCTCCAGCTTCTGCCTCCCAAGTGCTGGGATTAAAGGTGTATGCCACCACTGCCCAGTTGAGATCTGTGTTTTTCTCAGCTGGGGCTTATGAAAAAGCCCTAAGAATCCAGAGAGAACAGTCAGTCAGTGGTAACAGAAGGCCTGTGGGTCTTACCAAATGTGATGGGAAGGAGGGAAGCAAGCCTCACGGTTTATGGAAAGCACCAGACCTGATCCCTGCTGTGGGGCTGGCCTGACTTCCATGAGGCTGTTTTGGGGCTTGTGGACAGGAAACAAGAAGGGCCAGGATTGATTGTAACAAAGACCGGGCCCTCTGAGCCTGGGGGGCTAGCCTGGGTTCCTACAAGAAAGACCACTGAGAGGTAAGCGGGCTCCGAGGCCACAGCTTTGTCAGCAGATGAAATGAGCCCTGTTTTAAGGCATGCTGTGTACCAGCACTTCCTGTTATTCCAAAAGAACCTCTTGTTTTGGTTTTCATGGGGATGGATTTATTGAAACATGTGCTAGTGGAGTGACCCAACCACGTTCTAGGGCAGAATGAAGCCGGAGATTCTGGGGCCTCAAAGGGAGGGCACACCTTCCAGTCACCACACCCCAAAGACTACAGGGGTTCTCTGTGGGCAAACAAAGACTGTTTGCCTCTCAGGGTCCCAGACAGGGGACCCCAGAGGCGGGGCTGGTCAGAGGACAATTGAAAGGGGTTTTGTTGGCCCTCTAGGGCTAAGTTAAGCCATGTGTGTCTCTTTCCAGGAGTATCGGTCCAGCCAATCGGAGCCGTGTAAACCCCACTCACTTCCTGCCGACCTTTTGACACCGCCAGATGGTTTTCCTTACAGCTGTCATTAGGGCTCCATACTCGCTGACCTCATCAAATTGTATTGAGGCCATTTTCGTCCATTTTGTTCCTAAAGCCCATTTAACCCTTCCCAAGTGCCCTTGCCTTGTGAATTAGCAGCGATGCTTCTGTCCCATGTCCCATAGCGTTCCATTCCCCAAGCTGGATAGAGGGATACCGGTGTTTTCCATAGCAGGATGGACTGCAGAGTGGCACACAGTATAATAAGGGTCAGGAAGAAACCTCCCTAAACTCAGCGTATGGGGGGTGTGTGGCCTGGGATCCGGGGCCCCTTGTGGCTGTATCACGTGGTTCCTGCAGGATCTGAGAGTGACCAGCCTAGAGGTCCTGAGTCCACAGGAGTTAGTTTGGCTAGTACCTCTCATTGTGTCAGAACTCTGGAAGACAGGGTTGCTTGTCAGCCTTTCTGTAAAATGAACCGTGAGGTGGTCTCTCTCCAACTTACTTAAAGTAGGCTACTTACTCAGTAGCCTACTCTTAGGACTTCTGGGGTGCGGTTGGGGTGCCTGTGCTTTGCAAGCACTTGAGATTTTGGGGGGCTCAGCTAACACAGCGATGACCCAGACAGTCTTCTGTGTGCCACGGATGCCTTAGATGTGAGGATCGTTATCATGGTGTGTGTGGGCTGCTGCTATGATGTGTGTGACTGAGTACCCGGAACCACTCTGGGACCGTCTCTGCACACTGACTTGTAAAACTAATGCTTGCCTGTGTAAAGCGCTCCCGCCACTGGCAGCGGGACAGCCCTGTCCTTCAAAGCTCCTGCTCCCTGGACTTCTTTGTCTTTCTGTCTAATGCCTTTTCAAACCCGTCCAGCGGGTTCTAGAGAGCATGGCCTTTGAGTGGTTCTAAGCCACAGGCTGGGGCTCCACGGGAAGCCGCTGGTCCCTGGAGCTGGTTCTCACTCCCTCCATTGCTTCCAGGCTTCTCAACATAACCTTCTGCAGAGCCGTTCCTGGGAGAGGTGGGGTCAGAAGGAAGCTGTTGGATTTGATGACTTGCAAGAGGGGGGCAGGCTTCAGGGGTGCCATGCCTCCAAAGAGTCAGGAGAGACCCCGCAGGCGTTGAAGCCTGTGATTGTGTTACTTGGCACATGTGACTCTTGTGCATGTGACCACAACTGCCCTTCCGGCGTCTTTGTTCATCCTGGGTTTCAGGCAGGGCCTTCAGCATATCTAGCCTCACACCTGGGGTTTCCCATCACAAGAATGGCCGTATTTGTGACTGCAAGCTCGCAGGCCGCCTTGAGTGTTTACCTGTGTCTTCAATGACTGGAGCTCACCCTTGGTTCAAGGACCACTTCCAAGGAAACCAGAGGGCCTTGTTTACCCAGCGAATTATCATGCCGAGGGTGGCCTGGGAGATACATTGTTAATGTGGGGCTCATGCTCTGATAGATCTGTCTAATCATCCCCCAGATTGATGAGTGTCCATGGAGTCAGTGTGGAGACCCCAGGGTGCCTTAGTACATGTGGAGGGGAGCCCTGAAATTTATTTAAAGTGTCTGGGGTAATGTTCCACTCTTGGGGCCGCTGGGTATTGCTGATGTGAGCAGAGTAGAGTTTACCCCGGTAGTTCACAGAGTGGATATATCACAGACCTAACATCAGTATAGGCAGCTGGGATTTACAGCCTTTGGTAGGTTTGTTAGTGTCCTGCAGCCTGTAGGTGCTTGGCGCTTGGTGTCATGCATTACAAATGGATCCGTGGCTTTGTCTCTTCTGTTGAACTGCACTCCATCAGTGACCATAGTAAATTTGATGGGCTGCGTAAAGGGCTCTGATACTTATCTATTGCTGTGTGACAAATTACCTCAGAATGTAGAGATTTAAGCCACAAAGCCTGGTCTTCATTTCCTGGGGTCAGAATCTGCCCCGCTTCACTGGGTGCCTGTGGCTAGGGTGTTCTCCCTCATGCTGCTGCAATCTGGATATTGACCATGGTTCCCCACTGATGGTCCATAGCTCAGGCCTCTCCGCAGGACAGGGGATGATTGCTGGTGACCCTCTAAGAATGCCAGCAAGAGCCTGGCGATGCCTGAAACCACAGTTGTCTTTCCTTTGATGTCTGGAGTGATACGCCAACCTGATTCTTGTGCTAGGTATGAACAGAGATTGCAAAAGGATGTGGATGCCAGGCTGTGGGGGGGGGGGTCCCCAAGGGATCAGGAGCCCCAGTATTCTTTTTAATAAAGTTTTGTTTGTAAATTCTTTGACACGCAGGGCTTCGTTGTGCAAATTCGCCATCCCGCTGTACAGATTTCTTAAATGGTGGTCCAGCAACAGTGGTTTGAATCTCTATAGTTTTTTTTTAAAAGGAGCTGGATAGATCAGTAAGTCCTTGTCCCTGGAACCTTAGCGAGGTTCCCCCAAGAGGAGGCAGATCCTCTGCTGGCATGATGCAGCATCTGGCCAGTGAGTGCCCTGCTGCCCAAAAGCAAGGCTGTGTGTCTGCTTCCTTGCTTGATTTCCATTCGTTCTCCTACAACCTGAGATTTTCCCACCACCGTCCAGAGCCGGGTGGTAGGAATGAGTGAGGGCCGCTCTCTTTGCCTTCCATCCCCTCACAGGGGTACCTTCTGAGATGCTCACCCACAGGTCCCCTGGGATGTCAGCCTGTAGCCCGGTCTAACATTTCTTTGCTCCTTCCTGTCCTCTGAAGCAGAGACTTGATTCTCCTCCGGCCTTGGGATTTCAGGCAGCTATTGGACTCTGCAAGCCACACATGGCTATGGGCCCTGCCCTGGGTGAAACTTGGGAAGGCAACTGGAGAGGGCAGGAGCCTTTGACTAGAGTGACATGGCTACCAGGCAGACAGGAGACTGGGCAACAAAGGGGAGGGATTTCTATGCCTTGCCATAGGCCAATGAAGCTTTATTTGTCAACCAATCAGAGCAACACATACTCACAGCTTACAGGAAGACATCCTACAGCAAGACAGGACAATTACAAATTCAAGAGGGCTCCTTCATGATTGAAATCGTGCCACTTGGTTCCCTTTTGGGGGGGGGGGGATTGTCCTATGGAGAGTATGAGGTTAGGTGAGGCATGGTGTCCCTCCTGTAACATCATTGGGTTAAGCAACCCCTTCTCCCCTGCATCACTCGGGGCTCCCTACTGGAAAAGCTGGTGGGCTTGGCCGGTGGGCAGGCAGGTGGAGACTCTGCTAGTCTCATCCCTCCCTATATAAGATTGGGAAATCTAGGCCAGTGAGGTGGTTTAGTACCTAAAGGTACTTGCCACCAAGCATGACATCTGGAGTTTAAACCCGAGGCCCAAATGGTTGGAGGAAGAGAACCCAACTCCCAAAAGTTGTTCTTTCACTTCAGCACATGCCCAGTGTATATGTCCCTCCCCAAAATAAACTAATAAAATATGATTATTTTAAAATGGGAAGTAAAGTGGCAGTTTAGGGCAATTCCACAGAGTCTGTCTGATAGTCAAAGGGGTTAATTTGAGTTAACTTACAAGCAAAGGGGAGTTGGTTTCGGGATCCAGGAGAGGTGAAGCGCAGTCCAACGGGGTTCTCTGGAGAACTCCACCTTGGTCTGCCCTACCAGCATCCAAGACCACAGGGTAGTCAAGAGAGTGAGCACATATGCATTTCAGGTCTTAAGGGGTCTCCCCTCAGCCACACCTGGGAGGGGGCAGGTACCTAGCAGTGCTTCAGGGGTGAAGCACAGACAACCACCCCTACAGGGAAGTCCTCTTTACTTTTCCTTCCCCCACTTAGCGTATACTATTGGGGGGATGGGCACCTACTCTGAAGTCTTACAACAAAGGGACCTTAGGGTCAAGGAACAATTGCTCAATTGTATACACCCTCCACCGCCCCCACCCCCAGTTTCAGTTTGATGGGAACTCCTATCAAGGCTTTAGCAGAACTGCATAGCCTCACACCTCCACTATTCTCTCTTATAAATCCTGTCACTGTCAAGTTCCCGTCAGCCATCACCGTGGTTCGTACATCTTTGGATGAGAATTGCAAGCATAATGGAAAATCACCCCATAAGGCAGCCCATGCCTCTCTGTGGGCCCAAACCCCACACCCTGGGTGAAGAACCCCACTGCTCCTCAGCCTGAGCTGTGAAAGGGGGGCGCTTGCTCCTAGTGGAGGTTAAGATCATGGGGGGAGGGCTTGGCATTTTCTTCTTTGCTAGCATTCATAGCCAGAAGGGAGGCCAGATACCTTGCGTCTCTCTTGCTTCCAGAGACATGCAGTGCTCAGGCCTTTCCTTCCAGGGTAGCTGACAGTCTTTTCTCTGGGTTCTCATGGAGTCTACATTGAGACCCAGGCAAAGCTACCCAGTCTTTGCAGCCTGGGATGGCCAGGCAGGGTGAGCAGTGCCCTCTGCTGGCTGAAGAGCCCCATTGCTGGGACCATGCTTCTAGGCTGATCTTGCTCCCAGCAAGACAGGTTGGCCATGGGACAGGAGTGGGGTGGGAACATGTCTTGTTTTCTGTTGCTTTTGTGACAGCAGGTACTAGGGCATGTGTTTTGGACCTCACATGTCAATAGGTAAGCCGCTGGGGTCTCAAGTGATGATGTACTGCAAAGTTGGGCAGACAATCCACAGAGGAGACAGGGGCCTCTGTGTGGTCAAAACAAAATCAAGAGTCAGATATGTTTAAAATAAACTAACACAGATATTTTAAGGGTTTTTTTTTTTTGTGAGTTTTGTTTTGGGGTTTGGGTGTGTGTGTTTGTTTTTTGAGACAGGGTTTCTATGTGTAGCTTTGGAGCCTGTCCTGGAACTCTGTAGACCAGGCTGGAACTAGTAATTTTTCCATAGAAAAACAGTCCAAGTTTAATAATAAGCCCAAGTATTTGTTTGATTATAATGACTTGTGTTCACAATATATTTTAATATATAACTTTTGTCTAATGTGGTGTGATTTAGTGAGTAGCCTCTTGTGTGTAGTCTGTGATCTCCATACTATTCTCAAAGATGCATGGCCTACCGAGCCTCACTGTGGTCCAGCTCCTGCGTCTGGGATGCTGGTGGCCATCTACCCGTTGCCTGCACACAGCACTGGACCCAGGAGATTATACTGGGTTTCATTTTTGTCACAGGCTGTGAGCTCTGCCCTCAGTGATCTTTGTGGTGCTGAACCTCCGTCCCCACCCCGCAGCTGTACGGTGACCCCTCTGCAGACATTCTGTCAGAACTTCAGAGGTTGTGGATTCTTTGTCTTGACGGTAGCATCCTCTGCTTGTTCAGATGAAAGCATTCTGAACTGTCTCTTGCACTGGGTATGTCATCAGGGACAGCTATTATTCTGTCCCGTAGAATGGGAGATTGCTGATCCCATTGCGTTGCTTAGCCAGGCTCCTGAGCTGCGGAGCACGCATCCCACTCTGGGGTGGGGACCAGTTAGAGACTCCCCAGTCTAAGCCGCTGGAGCACACGCCATCGTTTCTGTGCTGCCTCTTAATTTGAATGGACGTTGGCTTGTTTGCTTTTATCCCTTCCATTTTGCCTCTATTATTAACTAAAAATATTCATTTTCAAGACATGTTTGGAGGACAAGGGCTTTTAAATTAAATGTGTGAAAATTCTAGAGAGTTTCTGTAGAACGTGAAGGTTCACGAGTGGATTCCCAATGTGATTGAAATAAAACAACCAATTAGGAACATTGGAAGTTCTTCCTGCCCAAGTCCTCGTGCCTTGGTTATCACTTTTAGCAAATGAAAATATTTAGAGTTCTTGGGGCTTGCATTGAGCACTGGGAAATAAATGTATGGACCAAGAATCCCAGCTCAAAGCAGTACTGCACCACTTGCTTATCCCAGGAAAATCAGGGCTTTAAAGTTAGTTAATCACCTCCCTTGACTGGGATATATCGCCTTTGGCCTGGTGGATTCTGCATGGATCAGTAAGTCTGTTGCTGCAGCTCAAACCCAGGGCCACATAAAAGTTACTAGAGGCCAGCCCTCTGTCACCAACAAGTACCCTCCAAATTCTATGAAACTCTGCCAGTGGCAGAATCTGGCAGACCTGGCCTAAATTATTGACAATATATGTTATCTTTACAATCTGGATTAGTCTGGTTGACTTGATAGGATCACATGGTATGAGATTTTTGTCTTTATTTTTCTAGTATGGAATTGTAGTGGTTGGCCTGGGGACAGGCAAGTCAAAGGTGATAAAAAGGTAACGTTACGTTTATAAATCCCCAACTCTTATACATTCTGGAGCTACCCAGATTGGAAAGAGGCTGTGGCTGGCCCACAGCAGCCTGTGTGTACATTCCAGGTGCTTTTGCTTTGAGGGTCGAGGATGGGTCTCTGACCAATTGAGGGTAGGTGACTAGAGTGGGGCCCAGTCACCCAGCATTGGGCTTCCTGGAGAAAAGAATCTCCTTTGTTCTTACTGGATGGTGGACTGTCCTGGGACTCTGCGTGAAACTGTGTTTGTGTCTCAGAAAGGACCCTCTTAAGTTAGTTATCTCCAGGGCCTGAATGGGGGACTCTGGGAAAGGGAGGCTTTCTCTTCCCACCCCCTAACCTACACCAGAAAAAGGAAGGAAGGTGGGACATTTGCAGAATCTACTGGGTGCTCAGGGAGTGACAGACAGCCCTCTCTGACCTCTACCAAATCATTCCGAGCTAGGGGAGCTCAGGAGGCTCAAGAGCCTGGTACCTGGTGAGGAACTGCTTCCAACATGAGAGGATTTAGGGGGCGCACATGCATTCTGTCCATAGGAATCATTTAGAAACTCATTGGTACTTTCTTGGCAAACTTGGTAATTTTGTTATCAGTCTTTGGTTGTGCTTGGCTCCTGAAACCATGGAATGGCTTTGTTAAGGTATGAGTACCATTGGCTTCCTTTTTCTGGGTCTAAACAAGGAGCATCACAGAGGCCCTCAGCCCTCACCTATGCCTCACAACAATGGGGGTCTTCTTTTCCTCGATGGTGCAAGGTCCTTGTTGTGCCTCACCTGGGTTCTGTATACAAGAAAGCCTTGGAAAGGAGGGTCCCAGCTGTGGAAGAAGGTGCATGACCACACGCCCTGATGCTGCTTTCTGGGTGTATGGACCCTTTTCTACGTGCATTAGCTCACCACAGCACTGAGGTTTGAAATCAGCACCTGGTTTGTGATTAACAAGGAGGTGTGTCCATTTAACTACAGTGGTATTAATCCTTTAAACTGTTGCAAAACTTGATCTTTCTGTATGAACATGACGAGTAAGTAGATTCCCTTAAAAGAAGGGAAGCTGTCTGTGGTGTTAAACGGGTTCTAGAAGCATTTTCGTCTGGAGAGACAGTGTTGGAGATGCGCACTTGCTCCTCAGTTGACTTGCTCCGTCTGGTCTTTGTAGAGTCTGAACTGGAATGGAGACACAGCCCCTTTCGTTGAAACAGATTTGTGAGGCTGGGATTTTTTTGTGCTACAATTGCATGGTGGTTTGGTTTGGCCAAGAGGTAGCTGTTGGTGACAATTGGTGGAAAGTGCTTATCTGCCCAAACTTAGACTCTGTTGGACAAGTGGTTTCTTTTGCCTTTAATCCCGGATGATTTTCTTTTGGTTTAATGTCAGCGTAGGTAATTTTTAAATGGGTCAGTCTTTCATTTTTGTCCTTTTCTTGAATCTCTTCGACACTGCCAGTGTCCCAATCAAGCTTTCTTACCTAAACATCTCTTTGACTTACCCACATTGTTAACCCCTTCTTCCAGGGTTGGTGTGTCTCAGGACCAGCAGTAGATGCCTGATGAGTAGAAAATACCAGATCTTATTATAGAACGTTTTCCCCCCTAATCATACACACCTGTAGAAGCATCAGTGTTTACCTTCCTGCTCAGAGGAGAGACTTTGGGCTTTTCTTTGGTGTTAAGCAAAACCGTTGCTTAACATATGGATTTCAGCACTGCAAGGATCAACTGGCTATCAAAAGCTAGTTACTGAGTAACTAGTGGTCAGGTGGCAGATACAGTGTGGATCCACTAGACAGCAGGATGGCTCCAGCCCTAGCTGGATGCTGCAGGGTGGCCTAGGGTTTTCTCATGCTGCTCAGAGCCATGCACAGTTTGAAACGTAGTGATTTTAACTATGATAATTTTTAGATCTCAATAGAACAGAAGTAACTGAAGCTGTGGAAGACAACACCTTAGTGTTGTGGGAAGACTACTATACGTTAAATTCCATTTTGATCACATACGGTTTTCAGGAGGTTTCTATCTCTGGGTTGGCCTGGTGTTCCCTCCGTTCCCTCCTGTGAGGTTGGCCTTCATGCTGCCTCCTCATCCATGAAAAGACACTACACAAGCACACACACGCACCCACAGGATTTCTCTGTGTAACAGCCTTAGCTGTCCTGAAACTCACACTGCAGACCAGGCGGGTCTCGAACTCACAGAGGTCCACCTGCCTCCCCGCCCAGCCTCACTTCCTCTTGACTTTGAACTTTACTGGCTTTTGCTCCCTGCCTTAGGCCTGGTGTGCCATTGGCACTTTGTAGAAAGTGTCAAGACCAAACCCACGGCTGGCCAGAGCAGTTCCTAGAAAATGTCCTGTCTGTCTTAGGCATGGTGACATACAAGGAATGCCTTTCCTGCTCCACAAGCAAGGAGCCCGAGTCTCCAGGACAGCCTGCATCAGGTCATTCTGTCGCTGGGCTCTAGAACTCCAGCCCACCTCTGGGTTTCCTCCTGCTGTGATTCAAGTTGTGATTTCAGCAAAGAAAGACTAGAACCATAGCACTTCCTCTTTTTTTCTTTCTTATGTACTTTTGCATTTTTGTTGAACATTTTGACTAATGATATCAATAGATGACTATTACAGATTCCTTTGCCTGGAGGATTATGACTTGGATGTGAGGACTGACTTACAATAAAGGAAGGGCAAGCTTGATTTTCCTAGCAAACCCAAGAGGGCTGTCTGTGATTGATGCCTGGGAGCCCAGTGCCAGTATAGCTGGTGCAGGGTGGGCATCACTGGTATGGATACGCGCCCGAGGCCACTGTGCATAGCTCCATTTTAAGGCATGTCTTGTGTCTGACGTTTGTGCAGTGGCTGTGTTAGTCTTCGTAAATAGCTTGCTTCTTGGAAGGGAAAAGAAGAAAAATGTCTATTTCATACTTTTTTTTTTTTTTAAGCAGAAGTATTGTAAGAGGGGGTGGTAGCTATGTGTTATCACTGCCCCCAGGTCTGAGCAACACCTAAACTAACTGGTCCACAAGTCTACATTCGCTGCTGATGTGATGGGTGGGTACCTCTGTTCAGGGTCTGCACTGGACCGACCCCTCAGAAGAGCCCCAGAAAAGCTAGGCAGGGCAGTCAGTCACAGTAGCAAGACACAGACATTTGTGTAAGCTGTTGGCTGATCTCTGATTGCATGATCAAGATTCTGCTTATCAATTTTTCAAGAAGCCGTCTAATTATACAAATTAAAATTCAAAGGGAAGCAAAAAGAATGATTACGCCTCACAGGAGGAGGAGGGTGCACAGCCCATCTTGCCGCCGATCATAATGCTGGCAGTTTTCATCTCCATAGCACTTCACAAATATTAACTGGGCCTTTGGATGAGGTAGAAAACGAGGGTTGTGTTTTTACCAGAAGGTGCCACACTCTAGTGTGGACATCAGAGCCTCAGCCTCAGCAAGGTAAAAGGGCTAGCTCAGACTCTCTGATGTGCATGTGGGCTTGGGTCACATTTCTGTGCTTTTGTGGCTGATGTTCATAGGTCTTTCTATCCCATCTCCATTTTCCTGGAGTTAGGGGCTTGCTCACACACAGCTGCCTTTATGGAAGAGCCCAACAACGACAGCAGGAGTTCTATAAGTGTGTCCATGTGGTGACTGGCTGGTTTTTTGGCAACTGCTTGTGTTAGAAGAGTCTCATGTCCTTTGGATACTGTGGTCATTATATGGCTAGAAACTGCTTTTTCCTATCTCCCCCTCTCCATCAAATTCATGTAATTATTGCTATAACTCTTTAGGATGCCTTACCAGCCACATTGCTGGGAAATTAGCCATTAATTACCAAAAACTTGCTATATGTTACCACTCAGACCTATGCCTGGACCTTTGATAGAGGCCACGATGCCCATGCACACCAGAGTTTCCACTTTTAACCCTCGAGCCTTATTTTTCTGTCCTCTCCTTTCTCTGCATGATTCGCCTGATAGCCGAGAACAGGGGTGTGTGTGTGTGTGTGTGTGTGTGTGTGTGTGTGTGTGTGTGTGTGTGTGTGTGTGTGTGTGTGTTGCTGTTAGAGTTAGAACAATACTGGTTTTGAAGTTTTGCCATGAAGAATGAGAGACCAGAGAATGGGTCCCTGCTATTCTTGCAATGACTGACAGACCACAGTTCTGAAGGAGAAAACTCAGGAGTGCCTGGCTTGCAATTTAAGAGCTGGTACTTAAAGAGGGGGGTACTTTGGATCAGGGCAGATGTAGTTCAGACTCTTCCTCTCCTGATCCTGAGTCATCAGGGAATGCTTAGAAAGTTCAACAGCTGCTGCTTAACCAGAACTACCAGTCCAGGAATGTGGGATTAAATGCAGGGCCAGCCATCTACAGCCCCCTCTGCATTTAAGGAAGGAAGGTTCTAGAAGATGGCGCGGGCAAGCCCGTTTTTACACAGGGAGTTTGTGTTGCGCTGCGCTGCACTATGTTGTGTTTTTGGTGCCTGGTCCCTGCAAGTCCACCGTGGAAAGGAAGCACTTTTGAAAACTGCCCAGCGGAGGCCTAGAGAGAGCCAGTCACGGGGGTGCGTGGGCACTCCCATGCAATTACCGTAGGACCCGCAGCCAGTGTTCCAGAGCTGTCTATGAGACTGTCTCTCTCCTTGGTGGTGTAGCACTTCTGAGATTCAAAGAAATAAATGGCAGATCCAGCCAGCTGTCTCTTGGTCTCTGGCCTTGGAGTCGCAGTAATAATTGAGGTTGGTCCGTCTGTAATTGGTGTCCATATAGCTGAGAAGCCGGTGCACTGACTGCCGTTTGCTGTTTTCAGCAACGCGTGTGGCCAATGTCCTTTCTGCCGGCTTGCTTTCTGACGGATCCGAGGTAGAAAACCGGAGTTTGTGGAGGCTCCCGTGTTTTGGGAAGAGAGCAAGCAGCACGTGCCAGAGCAGCAGCAGGGCCCTCTTAGAAAGTGGCAGGAAGTCGTGAATGACCTTGTGTCCTGGAGGTCTCCAGAGAGTTAAGGATTCTTTTCTCCTTGTTTCAGGGTTCATAGTGGCGCAATGCACGCAGACTCCTGCGAGTTCCCCTAAGTTCTTAGCGGACTGCTTTGCCTTTTGAATCAGAGAGTTGCAAAGTTCGATAAAGAATGGCCCTTGTGGATAAGCACAGAGTCAAGCGACAGCGATTGGACAGAATTTGTGAAGGTAAGAGCCAGCATGGCTGGCGGGTTTTCATGAAAGACATGCAGCCCCTCGCCTCGCGCAGATCCTCTCAGGCCTGCTCATTCAAGATAGCTGGGCCTGGCAGTGTCACACCCTGGCACTGGGTCCTCCAGGTTCTCTGCCTACACCAAGTCCTTGGCTATTCCTTTGGCTTTAGACAGGGCCTGGCTTGTGTGGGGGTTGGGCAGAAAGTGAGGGAGGGCTGTAGGCTGTGAGGTGCCCCTCTTCCATATACCTAGGGTTACTTTGCATATGAAAGACACCACATATCAGGACCAGCTTTTTTAACTTCCTGGAGTTTCTAGACTTTATCTGTTTTCCATTAAGGTATTTACAACAATGAATTCCAAGATACTTCTGAGGAGCCCACTCTTGCCCCTCTTGATGTTTCCAAGTCCTCGGTATCTTTGAAAATGTCTGGAAGTGTTTTATTCATGAAAGGAAAAATAAACATAATTAAAATCTAATGGAAACCTGGGGATAAAACTCTGAAACATTGATTAAGCATTATCCTTTCCTAATTAGTAGCACAGAACCCTGAGCCTGCAACTCGAGGTTTATACGGCCTGTGTCAGCCCAGAATCAGTGTTTCAGGGTTAACCTTGTCTAGGGGTTATGGGAATGTTGGCAGGGCTAGCCTTGGTTCCTGGTATGGTGGGTGCATTGCCTGTAACAGAGGGGAGGGTCCACGTGCAATGGCTGTCCTTCCGGCTCACAGGCAGGCAGACACGCCCCCATCTCTTTCCCCTGCAGCCACCCATATGGAATTGCTTGTCCTTTAAATAGATGTAGCTTAAGCCACATGGGATGGGGACATCAAAGCCATTCTGCTTGAGACAGCCCTTGAGCGCTCTGCTCAAAGTATGCAAGAACTCCACCCCCCTACCCAACCATGTCCCTTGGGTTCTGCTATAGTTTAGTTTATGGAACTTGGCATTTAACCGGCTTTTAAAATAAACATTAAAAATATTAAATTTCTGCTATTGGTCTCTGATAACACAATTTAAACCCTATAGGAAGATTGACAGACTAGTGTCATGAATACCATTATTTTTTTTCAACTGCATTTACTAACAACATTTTGTTGCTTTTTGTGAGGTATAAGGGCATGTGCGTGCATGTGTGTGTGTGGTTTGCTGTGTGAATTGTTTCCAGAAGCATCTGAAACAAGCTGGTAGATGGCAGTGGTTTCCGGTAACCACCCCATGGCATGTGTCTCCTGTTAGGATAGTTTCCTACATAACCACAGTAGTATAATCGTCCCCTAAGACCCCATCCGATGCAGATTACATGTTCGCGTCTCCCGTGTGGGCCTGTTTGTAGCTATCGTGTTTTTGTCATGTCCGTTTGTGCAGCCATCCGGGGTTGCACATTGCATTGGAGTGTCATGTCTCTTTAGTCTGGGGAGAATCTCTAATGATACCCTGGCCTGTTGGAAACTTTGGAAGCATTGTTGTGATGGAAGATTTGGGACCGAGTGGCTCCCAGAACCTGAACTCACCTGATTGTAGAAAGGCCTCGTGGAGGTTGGTTGCTGAACCCTCTCTCCGGGAAGCCCCAGTGAGTCAACTTGGCAAGGGTAGTGTCCTGAAAGACTCCACCCATAACTGTCCCACTAAAGATGACAAATCGGAAACAATCCCACAACTCAGTGGACCACACCTGGTCCATTGATCATGTCTTCTGTCCTGCTCAGCGTTCGCCAACACTCTCACCCGTCCCTGTATCTGTGACCGAGGCTGGTTTGTGACGGAAAGTTGTTCAGTTGTATCTTCATCTAAATGTGCGTGGTTTTGCAGACTCAGGAGCAATTGTGTTTTGAAGTTTGCCAGGTGTGGCCCTTCCTCCGTGACCCTGTTTGTCCAATGTCTAAGGAAGTCACATGGGGGTGTGCACCATGCCGTTCAGTTGTCTGGGTGGGTAGCGCCCATTTTATGGGTGAGCTGGTGATTTGTGCCTTGTTCCTAAGGCAGCTCTTCTTGCTTTAGCCATTCCCAGAGCTCAGCTCTCTGGACTGAAGGCCTTGTACAGCTACCACACAGCACTCCCATAGCTTTGAATTCTCACTATGTCTGTTTAGCATAGTTTTCCAGAGAGTCTGCTCCACTCTTCTCTGCCCTTTCTTACCATACTTCATCCCAAGGATAATTCCTCTCTGTCCCTTAGGGACGTTGGATGGGTGGGTGGGTTGGTTGGTTGGTTGGTTATCTTTTTGAAATAAGGTCTTGTTGTGTGTATCAGGCTGTCTTTGAGCAATCCTCTTGCCTCAGCTTTTTTAGTACTGGGTTTATCAGTGTGTACCACCATGTCTGGCTTGGTTTTGTTTTTAATTGATGGAATGCATGTGTCCTGGGTTTTGGAGAACTAACTACCTTCTGTTTTCAGACAGTGCTAACAACCCCTTAACTGTCTCTTTGATCTTTGATCACATGCCTGCTGGCCACCTACCTGTTTCTGGGATCCCTTGCCAGAGTTGGGCAAGACTTTGAGTGCCACAGGAGCTGGTCAGATGAAGTCTTCGCTTCGTCCCTGTGAGGATTCTTCCCCCAGAACTCTCCACTGAAACCTGTTGTCACCTTCCAGTTTCTCTCTGGGATGCCTGCATGTTCTGCTCAGAGTACCATGTCCTGAAGCTTCATCTTTGTTTATACCCAGACTGGGAATATATGGGCCTTCACTCACATACGCACCTAGAGAACATCTCTCCTCTGTGTCGAGGGGGCAGCCAAAGTCATTGGGACTCCATCCAAATCAACTGGAATAATAAAATCTTTTAGGCTGACTCAAAGGCCAGGTTTGAATGGGCTTTTGTAATCGGCCCTTTTTGATATCTATAATTTGTTCTCTGCTGGTTTTCTTGATGTCTGCTCTCAGACAATCCTGGAGTACGTTGTATGGAATAATTATGGAACAGCCTTTGATCACATGGCCCGCTCATCTCTAGATTGCAACCTGCTTTCCCTCTGATGTATAATTTAGGCGCTGGCTTTCTTCTCTCTGGTTTGCTGACATAATTGACGCAGTCCATTTGTGGATTGTACTGACGGGTGGATTTGAATACCCTGTTCGATCATGCCAGGGCTAGTGTGGTTTTCCCCAAATGTTTGCGGGTCACAGACCATGCATGCTGTCACTCAGCCTTGCAGAGCTACCCCACGGTTTGGGTTTGTAGAACTGTAGAAGTCCACTGTGGCATTGCCTGTGATGTTTTTCTGTTAGGCCATCTTACAATGGGTTAGAATAAAGTCACACCCTGGATACATTCCTTTCCTGTAGCTGTTGAGGATGCGATTTGGAAAACAATATAATGAAGTAGGTATTTTATTGTGTTTTTAATTTATTTATTTTACTTTATTGTGTTCAAGTGTTTCTTTAGAAATGTGGAAACGGGTTCCAAGAATGGTACCAGCTGAGTTATGATAAGCAAAACAAATACATAAATAACTAAATACAAGGAAGTGCTATGAAGTTGTGATCAACATTCCTTCCCTCTCCCCCCTCCCGCCCCCCAGTAGTCTCATGAGCACCGAAGAAAAGAAAGAAGGAAGCGTGGCTCTTCCATGTCTTCTTGGTCACCAGAAGGACACAGCAGCGGTGCTGCAGCTGTGGGGCAGCTTGCTTTCATGGGTAGTGTTTTCCATGAGTTGGATCTGCTTGCTATCAAGCGCCTCAACACAACATTCCCCAAGAAGGTACTTGGGTGATCTTCGCATCTCTAAGATCCCTAAGATGTTTCTGGATTGTTGAGGAAACCTGAGTTTCCTGCAAAATGCACAAACCCAGCTGTGGGCCTGGTGGTATGGGTCAGCTCACAGGGCTTCTCCAGCTGCCAGTCTTGCCTGGCAGGGCCCATCGGAACCCACACCACCCATATAAAGATCAGGATCGGGATCATTTTGTTTTATGTTTGGTTTTCCTTATTTAGATTTCTACATCCAAGATGCTATTTGGTTTCACCTGTCCTTTTTTAATTAAATGCATTATGCATTTGTGATTTTAGTTTTTGCTTCGGAACAGCTTTGAACCCTATTGTCCACAGGTACTCCTGATCATTTTTAATAAGCTGTCTTTCAAAGTCCCCCAAACCTACGTCTTAAAAATGGGATTCATAATGTTGCTATACATTTTAATTATATGTTGAGATCAGGCAATTATGCACATTTCCAGTAATTAAGTGATTAGCTGCAATTACTTTAGCTGTGTAAATAAATATACAATAGTCAACTAGATGTGGCTCAAAACTCTACAATACAAACAAATGTCCCAGATAATGCGCGACATTGTAAAGAAATGCTCAGACAGGAAAGCCAAGGCCATAATGTGCATGCGATAAGAATCCCCTGTTTTGTCTTACTTAACTAAATGAGTTAGAGCAGTGACCCTGCCTATTGGAGTCCAATCTCCCTTGTTGTTCACTGGCACCTGGGGAGGAGGTTCGTGGTATTGTCTGCTCTTTTCTGGCCAGGTCTTCACTTGCAGCTAAGAATCAAGTTGCATGCTGAATTCACTCTCCCTTAATCATTGGTCCAGTACAAATGCGACTATTTCTTGTGCTCCTCGGTTTGCTCCAGGATGGCTGTCTGTGCTCACATCTCTAGTTGAATGTGGCTGCTTAGGTTTTGCCCTGGGGCTCAGGGTTGTGTGGTGCCATTGGAGACCCTGGCAGGGGATGCACTGCTGTTATCTGGTTTGGTCTTTTGATGGCGGCTTTCACTGTCCCCTGGTTCCATTGCTACATGAGCTCCGACTCCCCTGAGGGTGTTTTAGGGCCACCCGGTCATCTTCCCAGCCTGGTTTCTTATTGATGAATTTCCTTCCTCCTGGTCATATTTAGGACCATGATGATTTTCTAATGAGGAACCAGTACATTCACTCTTCGCTACAGTAGGTCTGAAAGCAGCCATAGGTCATGGGCCACAGTGTATCCGAAGCCCAAGATACACTTGACTGGCTGCGTCTTTGCCCTTCTTCCGTTTCATCTACAAGTGTCAGGATGCGCAGCAAAACCCCTGCAGCTCGGCTTATGTCATACTGCTCAGACTGTGTTATGTGGCCTGAGCAGTGATCGAATCTCTTGCTAAAGAGCTTACCTGCTTTGGCTCTGTCCTGCTCCCTCTGTCTGCCGAGGGCATCCGTGTGCCTTTATTCTGTGGCTTCCTTTCTCTGTCCAGCAACACCCAGCACTAGGCTGTGAAGGAATCTTTGACGGTGGCATGCCTTTGTGCGTGGTGGCTCTCCATGTGCGCACCCCTCTTCTCAGGTGGATCACTCCTCAGAGAGGCTGAAACGTGTGGATTCCGTTCCCCACATGTTGGAGAGGCATGTGTAAACCCTGATGCTTCTTCCCTTCCCATTGGCACCTGGAGGGTGAGAAGCGGATTCTCCCAAGGTCCACAAAGAGGGCAAACACTCATTCTTCAGGTCCCATGGAAGATCTTTGCAGCCTGTGCCCTGGCTGTGCACCAACCCCCTGCCCCCAGTTGTCTCTTTGGAGCAGAGTAAGTATGCTCCCTGGCCTCACTGCTCCAAGTCCACAAGTAGTGAGAGTGCCACTGTGTGGTGAAAGTGATGTGCTTTATCCTTGACAACTAAACTGGCCTGGTCCCCAGTTCTGTTCTCCTGTCATTTGAATAAAAGTGGCCTCAGACGTCCTGTGGCTATTTTCAAAGTGCATTGTAGAGTAACACTTACTTTTTAGTAAAGGACATTGGTTGCACAAGAAAAAAGGCCACTCCCCCAACCCCACCTCAGGAAGCTGCGTTTCAGCGCACCCTAGATCACTGATCTCCACCGAAGACTAGGGTTTTTAAAAAGCCAAGCACAGCCTGTCCACATTTAAAAGTAGGAAGTAGGCACGGCTTGGGGCCTATTTCTTGACTCTGTCTCAGCCTGAAGGCAGTGTGTAACCCAGTAAACTCAGCAGCAACCCTGGGAAGCTGCAGGCTGTAGGTAGCCGTGGCCATGGCTTCATCCTGGTGACAAGAAAGTCCTGCTTTCCCCCAGCAAGTTCTTGTTTCCACCCTTATTCTCAGAGCTTTGTTGGTGTAGAAGAGCACCCACGGAGGCTGGATTGTTTATGCTCCACCCTACCACAGGTGGTTCCAATGTTCTGAGCTGGGGCCAGCTGTTGATAAACACAAGCTGCCCCCGAGAGACTGAGAGCCACCTAGACCCATCATCCCACCAGGTGGGCAGGGAGTGGCATGGGGAGCTGGACAAGGGCTGACCTTCATATTCAAGTGGCCTTGACGTTGCTGATTGCACAGCCTGATCTTGTCTCTTAGGCAGTTAGATTCTCAGTCACCCTTCTGAAAGTCTTAAAATGGTTGCTGTCTGTCTGGTCACGAGGCACTTTAGGGGGATTTGGCATGGGGCAGGGGATTTGGCATGGCACGGGAAATTGCCCTTGGGGTGTCTTGACCCTCATCTGCCTATTTTCTTCCCTGAGCTTCTGAACCTGTCCCCATCCTTTGGGAATCATGCCCCATGTTGCACAGAATTCAAGAACAAGCTTCCAGCCAACACTCCCTTGCAGCTCTGTGTTGGCCATTCAGTTCTTCTTCACATTGAACTCGTTATCAGGTTTTTCTTGTCTCCAGAGCATGGGTTGTTTCTTACTTTAGACAGGCATCATGTTTTTACTTTATGATCTTCTATGGAGGGGATTCCTATAGGATTAAAAAGTTATATCCATGAAACTCATTGCCTTTCAGAAACTGGACCCATCCTGCCCTTTTTAGGCAGACAGATTTCTCAGAAAATCAATATTTATTCAAATGCTATGGGGGCAAAAAAAAAAAATTCCAGAGTGTTTGGAGAAGTTTGTGTCCAGGTACAGGTGTTTCTCTCACGGAAGCAAACATCTGTCATAATATTTGAGTTGCAGAGCTGAGGCTTCGTGAGTTTGGGTGGCTTCCAGACAGAACCAGCTGGAGGTTGTTGAGAATGGAATCTGGGCCTCCTGGTTCTACTGCAGAGGGGACCCCAGGCTACAGCCTGTCTTCCTCCGCCACGCCGCCCGCGGGATCACGCCTTCGTAGTGTCTCAGGGGCTGCCTGCCTGAGAGTCATTGCTGGTTTCTTGCAGATTTGTGGACTTGGCCATTACAAAACTCCTGGCAGTAAACTGGTAAGACACCTAGAGCTCCCCGGGGCGGGGGCCGGTTCTCAGACAGCTACCAGATTGTTCTAGTTATGTCTGGAGGACCCTGTCCACAATGCAAGTGGAGCCTCCTGGAGTTAATGCTATATCATGTCACGACAGCACTTACACCAAAGCACTGAGCAATGGCCACCCTTTGAAGGCTACAGACCCTGTGTGTATACGTGAATGCGCGCACAAGCCTTCCCAGCTTATCTTTCCTGGACCCAACAGGCTACTAAGTACTATTTAGTGCAGTGAGCTGGTGTGCGAGGTGTTCCTGGCTTTGCACCATTTGCTCTGGGGCTTGTGTGTGTGTGTGTCTGTGTGTGTGTGTGAGCACACGTGCGCCATATTCTCAATATATATTCTCAATGAACCTGCTTAGAGGTAGAGAGTTGTAAATCCTCTCCTGGGTGTGTCCTGACCTGTCCCCTTGGCCTTCCTGACCTGGTCCTCTGCCTGTCATCCGCAGTGTGCTGTGGATCCGTTCCAGACAGTGGCAGGAATCTGATGCGGTGCAGTCTTTTGCCTTTCCCAGCTCTTCACCCTCTTCTTGAATCCTAGGAAATGGGGAGTCGAAACAGGATTTGGGTCTCTTTGTCACCGAGTATGACGTTTGGGTCAGGAACGGCGACAGTGGTGTTAGCCTGATGGTCTATAGTCTTTGGGAGCATGTGCTTGGGTTAATTGCACCACGGTCCAGCCTTGGTCACAGCTGGACTAGGCAGGTTTGGAGGGATAAGAACTCCTTAAGGGGTATCAGTGGTTTCCACAGCTCTTGTCCCAGAATTTGACATGAATTGACTGGGCTTGGGTAGGGTGAAAGCATGGTACCGCCATAAACCTGCTTCATAGAAAAGGTACATTATCCAAATTCACACACCACAGTAAGTTTTCCATGCTTCTCACATTTGGATTTTTTCATTTCAATGGCTGGTATCTCTCTAGTTGAAGGTTCTAGTTAAATCTTAGATTAAGAGAGAAGTGGGTGAAGGCATATAATTTCTTTGGTCTCATGCCTGCATATAGTTATATTATCTCATTTAAATATACTTCTTGATCACCACCTTGGTTTATTTTATGAAATCTGACATCGAGGTTTGGCGGCGTGTGTGTGTGTGTGTGTGTGTGTGTGTGTGTGTGTGTGTGTGGGTGGCACGGGCAGGAGCAAGGAGGATTGGGGTTCTGCACATGGCCCACAGGGTGAGATGGGAAGCACAGGAGTCCCTGGTCTTTCTTCCTTGGTGGCCGACCCTCGGCTCAGCCTGGTGCTTGTTATCTTGCACTGATTAATTCCGGGTCTTAACCCACACTTTGTCTTTTTCCCTGGTGGTATGAAAAAAAACCTTTCGATCTTAGGGCGAGGAGTCTATTTGGATTTGCGCAGTGTGACCTGCTAGGGACTACAGGCTTGCTTCTCACAACACCTCTCCTGGAATCGGCTGCAAGGCTCTCCTGTACGCCTCCATTTGGTCTGTTGTAGCTGTGTGCTGCAGATTAGTGTCCTGTGCAGTGGGATTAGGACTGGACGGACAGCTAAGCAGTCCTAGTTTGTTTCTCTTGCCATCAGTGGAGAGGGGCTGGCTGGTCAGGGGCTCTCCAAAGAGGGGCAGAATGACCGGGCAAGGGATGGGAAGGGATCAGATTGGGGGCGGGGGGAGCCGTGCTAGGCTTGGCTATAAGGCAGGCAGCCGGCTTCATCTGCCTGAGATGTCACATGGAACAAAAGCTTTAGGGGTTTTATTTAGCGCCTAATCCTCACGCTGCAAAAGCCTAGGGCCATGTGAGCACAGCCACCGGAAAGGGGGCCCAGCAGGCTGGAGTACAGCCTCCTGTCTGGGCTACAGTCACACTGGACAGACCTTGTGGGCTACCGTTGGGGAATGAGGCAAAGTTACCGTGAGTCTGCTTTTTGCCTACTAAGGTTTCAGAGGATTAATAATTTAGGTCGTGCCTTGAAACAGAAACCCCTGGTTGGTTGTTCCTGCCGTCTCGGAAGGGCTCGCGTGCGGCCAGGTCTGGTTTTGATGTATGTAATTGAAGATTTATAAAGAAAGGCTTCCTCCCTGCCTCTGCTGGAGTCATTTGCTCTGCCAATGCCGGTTCCCAGCAGGCACATCAATATTGGCCGTTCTCAGAGCTGGGATGCCGCTGGCTGGTATGAGGTCCCTTGGGAGAATGCTGGGCCTCCCGGGAGGAGAAGTTCTCTGACGTATGGCCCCGGAGAAGGGACCTGGTGTGAGCTGCTAAACCACTGCGCCCAGGACACTGAGCCTTACCTACCCCGGGAAGCTTTTTACAACTCGCTGCCATCAAGAAAGGGGTCGGTGCCTGACTTCGCCTTCTACGACAGCAGACAGGCAGTGATGTCTGGCCGTGGCTCCATGCTGCCACAAGACTACTATGGTGACCCATCCAGGGCCACCAGGGTACCCAAGGAGCCTCCCTTCTATCGGGACCCAGGAGCCAGCCGGCCGGTGCCCAGCTACGGAGTGCTTGGCAGCAGAGTGCCGTGGGAGCAGGTACAAGGCCAGTTACCTGCTCTGCAGGATACTGGCCACCTGTACCGGGAATCTGGGGCTAAAACCCTCCCACATGGGCAGAGGACACATGGCAGGACTCCATCTCCTGGGAGGTATGGAAGGGAACAGCCTGATACAAGGTTAGGGATAGACGTACCCACCTACTCCCCCACCCCCAGTCAAGTCTACAGTGATATCTGTGAAAGACCTGTTGAGTCTGCCCCTGCCAGACAGGTGGCCCCAACGTGCCTGGTTGTGGACCCCAGCTCAGCTGCTCCTACTGAGAACAGCACAGGAGTGGCCCCGGGTCCCCTGAACAGAGGCTATGGGCCTATCCGGGAAAACATCCACTCGAAGCTGACGTATGAGAATTACGAAGCTGACTTGTCTACGTTCCAGGGGCCCGGGGGCAAGAGGACCGTGTACCCCGAGTTTCTGGCCCTGCTGCGGGCAGAAGGTGTGGCAGAGGCCACCCTGGCAGCCCTCTTACAGCAAGGCTTTGACTCCCCCGCCGTCCTGGCCACCCTGGAGGACGCCGACATCAAGTCCGTCGCACCCAACCTGGGCCAGGCCCGTGTCCTGAGCCGCCTCGCCAGCAGCTGCAGGACAGAGATGCAGTTTCGGAGACAGGACCGGACAGGCCCTCCACCCCGCGCTCGGTCCAGTAGCTTCAGCCACCGGAGTGAACTGCCCAGTGACTTGGCCTTGCAGTTCCACCCTGCTGGGCCTTTGCCGACACCGTCTCCCCGGGCTGGAGACGCAGCTCGCCGCCCCTCCAGCGCACCTTCCCAGCACCTCCTGGAGACAGCGGCTACTTACTCTGCCCCAGTGGTGGGGGCCCAGCCCCCCCACTTGCCCTCCAACTCCGGGTACAGCTCTCCTACCCCTTGTGCCCTAACAGCACGGCTGGCCCCCTCGTATCCTTCCCAAGCCGCTGGGGTAGCCTTGACTAACCCAGGTCCTTCTGTCTCCCTCCACTCAAGTCCCAGAACAGCTTACTCCACCTCGTACACAGTGCCCATGGAGCTGCTGAAGAGGGAGCGCAGCATGACCACCTCTCCGCTGCCCAGCCCCCATGGCAGCCCCCAGCTCCTGCGGAAACCTGGAGCGGCCCCCGTGGAGCCGCCTGCCCTGCCACCAGCCAGCCAAAGCCTCCACACACCTCACTCTCCGTACCAGAAGGTGGCCCGGCGGACGGGGGCTCCCATCATCGTGTCAACCATGCTCACTCCAGAACCAAGTAACTTACCCTTCCTGGCTGGGAGTTCAAGGGGTCGGGGGAGAGAAGTACAGAGATTTGAGAAGAAAATAATGTGTTCCTACTGGTCCTATGTGTCTTTGTCTGTGCCCGGCCCCTTAACCCTTCCAGAGTACTAGGGCGAACGCTGGGGTCAGTTCCCTCCTCCCATTCCTCTTGAGTTCTGCAGATTTATGTAGCAGGTTAATACCCCAGTTTGCCTGCTTCCTCTTCTGGTTTTGAAACATAGCTGCTTTCCGGAGAGGATCAGAAGCCGTTCTGAGAGACTGTCCCGTTTTTATGCATGAGAAGGGTGGTTCTCTAATTCCATTGGATAGCTTTGGAAAAGCCAAGAGTATCTCTGATGGAATGCCTCCTATAATTTGTGCATGGATAATTTGCTGGTAAAAGTGCCTGGCAGTGTGGGCAGCACCCCCCACTGCAAAAGCAGCACATAGTATCAAAGGCAGAGATTCTCCTCTGCCGACAAGAACACGTCTGTCTCCATAGTTGTGGGCTAAACAAAGCAACATGTTGAAATCTCTTAGAACTGTTTGAAAGGAAAAAAAAAAAAAAAGATTAAGCCTCTCATTTTAGAAAACATGGTTGGAAATTCTGCTTGTTCGTGGGGGAAGATACTATTTCCCCGTTGAAATGTGTGTGTGTGTGTGTGGGGGGGGGTGCTAGGTGGTTTTCTTCAAAGCAGAAGCCCAGAGTGATTGATTCATGGTGTGCTTTTCATTGGACACTGTGGTAAACAGTGTTTAACACTAGAATCCGGACTGAAAAGGTCAGTCAGTTTCTCCTTGCCTTTGCCTTCCAACGTACATAATTTAGAAAATGGCATCATTTTTACACTAATTTTTGTTTTGTTGTATGTGTGTGCCAGGGTTCCAAGAAGCCAGAAGAGGGCATCGCATGCCCTGGGATTAGAGTTACAGGTGGATGTTAGCTGCCCAACACAGGTGCCAGGAGTTGAACCCAGATCCTCTGCAAGAATAGCAGGTGCCCTTAACTGCTGAGCCCTCAAAAGGTTTTAAAATACATTTAAAAAATATCTAGCGTATCGGACAGGGGTAGTGGAGTGGGAAATGTACATTTTCTACAGTGTCCTCTAAAACTGCTTTGGATAAGTCTGGTCTTCGGAGCCTTGAGATAGGTTTTTCTATGAGGATGGCATAGAGTGACTCATGACTACAGAGCCAGCCCTCCGGGCCTTCTGTCTTTCTAAAGAGACTGGCTAACTGCTTGGGGGTGGGTCGTCTCCCCTCCCACCCCTCCAATTTGTTGTTTTTTTTCTTGTTTTTCTCTTGCCAGTGAGTCTGGTGTTATGCTCCCCACCCCCACTTTTTTTATTTATTTATCTTTTAAAGTCTGATTATATACTTTGACTTTGAAATCCATGTGTGCCAGGAGGAGAGTCAGTAAGTTTTGAGGGCCTGTGTGCCTTCTTTCTCTCTCAGTCCAACATTCTTTCTTTACAACCAACTCATTTGCATGGCGATGACATTTGTTGCTCCAGTAATTTCATCTGATAATGGCTGGGCTTGCAAAGCGGATCTGAAAACATATTCCTTAATTATGTGTTGCTAAGCAACGGAAGGGTTTGGTCATAATCACAGAAAGATTATCTCCTCACTGAAGTCCTGGAAAGGTTTTGCTGAAGGAGGAGGTCCTGCAAAATTGCCGTCTCCCCCGACCCGTGGCTCCCTCCCCCCCTTTCTGTTTACTGTGTGCTGCATTTGAACAAAAACACTCAGTGCTATTTGGGTACGGGGTGAGGTATGTTATATAAGTTGTTTGGAGTGTGATTGTTGACACACTGTTTTACAGACCCAAGGATATTGATTTTTATTTCATTTGCATGGCAGCGAGCCATCGCCGAGCAAGCCTGCAGTCGGGAGTCTGCCAGCAAATAAATTTCTCTGTCAAATGATCTATCCCAGAGCGCCAGTTGCCATCCTCGCTTCTTATCGTACATTCCGTGTGACATTATGACTCTACCCTGTCGGGGCTGGGGGGCAGGGCCTCGGCTTCCTGGCTGCTTCTCCGCTGTGTGAATGGCATTTGGGTGACAGGTTTGTTTCCTGGAGTGTACAGCCAGATCGGGGTATGCCGAAGGCAGCCGGGGACTTCATGGAGTGTCTGTAGGCACAGCTTCAGGCAGAGAGGTGCTGAGTCCCAGGGAGAACGGAATCAGACCAAGCGAAAGGCACCGGAGACCCGAGGCACGTTGCTGGGCTGCCTGCCTTGCCTCTGGGCCCAGAGATGGCAACCTCCGGTCTTGAAATGGAGTCGTATTATGTTACTCATTAGTGGCAGGGTCAGCCTGACTGATTCTTCATTTTGATTTCACCGCACTCTATTGGTTTCCACCCAGTGTGGAGGGTCCTGGATCGCCTGGGACGTTGATTCCCCCCCCCCCCCCACCCAACGCCCCCATGCCCTTATGGTGAGCTGATGTCAAATGTTAGCTGCAGAATTGTTTGAGGAATTTTTAAGAGTCTCGTTTGGCTCTTCAGACACGGTGTGGATACTAATGTTTGCTTTTTTTTTTTTTTTTTTTTTTTGGTGTATGTGGACAGTAACAATAGGCTTCTATTTGCCAGGCCTGTCCCAGCCCATCAGCCAGGCAGTTCAGAACAGCAGGGCAAGGCAGGCAGAGGCACAGGATTAATGGATTTCTGGGCAGCGCTTCGTGAGTGATGGCACCTGGTGGGTCGGCTCTCCATCCCACACTGATGTGGCGGCTGACACGGTGGCTGCTGTCACGTGATGTCATCTGTGGCCAAGAGTCTGAGCCACTCTGTACCAGATGCCAAGGAGCTTCAAGCAAACGCCAGTATGGTGGCGACCATTTTCCATCCTGTCTGCCCCCCCCCCCCCCAAACCAGCAAAGCACGGCTTGCCAATGCTCAGCCACGGGCTAGGCGCAGGGTTCAGTTTCTTTGCTGTGTGAGAAACAGTCTCCCACACCCACACCCACCTCCCATATTCCCAGCTATTCTTCTTCAGGTGCACTGACGAAGCACCTGAAGGCTCCGTTCTAGTTATCTTGTTGCCAAGGCTGTTACTAAGGACTCTTAAGGTCAGTTGGAAAAAAAATCTATGGCTATTTATCCAGTGGTGTGGTATGCCATTGCGTTGATTCTAATGCCATGTGAACACATGATGTGATTAGAAATCAGGATGGGGATTGCTCCCACAGGGCCCCCGTGATTCCCTCAGATGTCTCTCTTTGAAGTGCTTTCTGCATGCTCTGAGGATGGCCTCTTTGGTTTGTAAGGATGCTGGAGATGACCTCCTGGAAGTTCCAAAGTTCTGGCTTGTACCCACTCACTACTCTAGATCGAACAAGCCCATGGAGGACCTCTGTGTGTGACTCTGTAGACCTCTGCTGAGTGCTTGGCCTGTTCCTGTCTGAGTTAGGGCTACACGTGACCCTGAGCTGCTCTGACCACGTGACCAAACTCTTTCCTCTGTCTGAGTTGGGGAATTTCATCCTCACAGTGAAGAGCATTCTCCTTTGATTAAACGGCATGCAAGCTGTTCTTTGGTCCCTAGAGGACCAGGGCCAAACTGTCAGCAACTATAACAGGATAAGATTAAGTGGACAAAGGGGGGGAAAATGGGAAGCTGGGGAACCAGGCTAGAACACGAGACCACTCCTGCCTGGTGAGCTTGAACACAAGGAGAAGTAGAAGGTTCTTCTGGGAGCTTCGTAGCATTTAATGAGGGAACACTTAAAAGACTCATTGAGGACTGGACCCGAGAGCTTTTAGAGCTAGGGAGCCTTTTCTGAATGACCCTGTTGTGTCCTCTTGACCGCCTCGCTAACGAATTGCTGTCTCCAGGGTTGAGTTTACTTTCTTGTCACCTCTCGGGTCCTGTTGCGTCCTTGGCCTTCCTTGTGTTCCAGCAGCTGCCCATATTTTTATTATCTTTATCGTTTTCATTCAGGCTCATCCAAGCTTCATTCCAAATGAAGTTGCTCGGCTCTTCCATGTAGTTTTGGGCCCTGGGGAGTGGCTGCTCCCTCTTTAGTTCCCCACGTCCACGCCGGAATGGACAGTAGGAACTCTTGTCTGGAGAATGGAGTACCGAGTTCTGCGGTCCATTTTCCTATATCTATCCCATTCAAAGCTGGCCTCCCTGCTTGGGGACTATCCTGTCAGAAACCTTTAATATATAGAGAGATAAATGTTACTTGGTGCGTTCTGGTGTTTCCCTCTGTGTGGGGATTTGAACCTAGAATACATAGAAAAAGTGACTTTGGAGAGGAGGGGGTGGGGACCCTGACCAGCTGCCACACTTAGGAGAGTCAGCCTGCTGGCCTCACAGATGGAGAGCCTGCAGGAGGGTCCTCAAGAGTCCCCCTCTTTGTGAGCCTGAAAAACCCACACAGAACGAAGAAAGTGGAGCAGACGGGGGGCCTCTTCCCTCTCCTGCTGACCCCAGGGGCTGCCTTAGCTTCAACATGACAGTAACGTCTGTGCTTCTGGGCATTTGACCCTGGTGGTGTGGAGAGAGTACCGAGTCGGGTCTGCCAGGCCCCAGCCCACTTTGGAGGGACAGGGTCGTAGCATGTGTTCCACTCCCAGGGATGAGCTGCTTGATTGCAATGGACACAGAGTGCCCACAGACAACCCTAGTCCTCGGGCAAGAGTCGGCCGAGCCTCCTCTCACTGTGCCTTTGTGAGGTGAGTGCCTGGGGCACCCAGGCCTATGCCATCCCAATTGCTGCTGCCTCCTGGTTTCTGCACAAAAGGCGCTGCAAGAGCCAAAAGAAACTGGCACATCCTCCCTCCTCTGTCCCCTAGCTCGTGTTGAAGCCCCTGTGCAGAGGGCAGGGGGACCCCGGGTACTTGAACACAGTAGGTGCTCTCAGCCTTCAGAAAGAGAGTCAGAGCATGATGAAGGCTCAGGCCCCTGCAGCCCTTCACTTGGGAGGCAGAAGTATCACCACAAGTTCTGGTCTAGCATGGGCTACATAGTTCCAGACCAATTAGGACCGCATGGTGAAAGCTGTCTCAAATGACCTTGACATCAGGGTGAGCTGGGCCTCTGATGTCCAGGGACCACGCGTGGGCTTTGCAGGTTCCTGGGCAGCTCCTGTCCACTTCCACGTTCCTCAGGCAGGTTTCTTTCCTGTTCTAGTCTTCCATTGTGTCTAATCTCTGGCATTCTCTGTTGCCATGGGCACAGTTTTAGTTAGCATTTAAGAACTACTCACACCCTGTCAGGATGCACCACCTTATAAGCATCCAGTTCCGCAAGGCAATAGCTGGAGACCAGAGCAAAGCCACCAGGTTCTAGCATGGGCGACGTGGGAGGTTGGAATTTTGTGTCCTTACCGTTCTTTTAAGGCCAGGAAGGATGTGCCTCTGAACCAGCAGCCAGGCTTCGCCCTGGGGCCACACAGGACCTGGGCCATACTCAGGGGAAGGTATCTGTGGTTCCTGCCTGCAGTTCTCAGCGATGCCGTTGGTTCTCCCGTGTTGCTCTGCCCTGGCCTCTGCAGAGGTGCGTGGTTCTCTCCATCAGTGGGTCGCTAGCTTGCAAGAGTGGTTTCCTACTTTGCTGGCCTGTGCACAGTCCGCATTCATCAAAATCTGCTAAATGAGTCTCGTGACGGGAAAGGAGAGAGAGGTGTCTTGGGAGACATGTTCCAGGCTGCTGTTTCTCTGGAAAACTCAGCTAGTGTGTCAGAGGCAGGTGGAAAAGATCTTTCTTCCCTGGCCTGATTGAAAGCAGAGGAAAGAGATGTGCAGTAAACACCTCACGTGCCATGGGGAATTAACAGCAGAAATACCCAGGGAGCTTTGATGGACAGGTACTCACTTTGGATTCTGTCCTCTGGAACCCTTCTTTGTCGTCCGGTTACTGGCTGGAAGGGCACCCTACCTAGGCTGCTGGAGAGTGGCTGTGGGCGCCCCAGAGTGGGCCCTCCTGACCTTGCTCATTAGGCCTGAAGTGTGGCCCCTGAGTTCTCTTTCTGCCTGAGGCTTTGTGGGAGGATGTTCCTTCTGAGTCAGAGCCCTGGCAGAAGCCCTTGCTATCTCGGGGTTTCATCACACCTTGTCTGGCCCGTGGGCTAGTAGTGCATGCAAAGCTCAGGGCATCTGAGACACCAGCCGCAGGTCACCTCAAGGCTGCTCCTGCGGAGAAAGTCACACACAGATTTGTGGGATTCTGTTTTTACATCCGAGCCAGGGGATGTCTTACCTGGCATGTCCAGCAGTACATGTTGAGTCGCAGGCCACTGTGAAGAGTGATCTGGTATCTATTCCCAGACTATGGTTCTGAGGTCTCTGGTGACCGGCCACCAAACCTCAGGCGTGGGTCTCAGAGGCCTTGTAAAAATCAAAGGGAATTTGGAGTTTTTCTCTTCCTTGGTGCTACATTGGGTGACAGTTACTATCACGGTAGTTTTTTTCTTAGGCCTCAAAGCCTAAGACCCCGCTGGAGAGAGGAACCAACCCTGCCTGGTGAGATCCTTGGCCCTGTGCAGTTCTTGACGGAGGTGTCTGCAAATCATGTCTTTGGTTGATGGGTGGGTCTGTTCAGTGAGGGCGGCGGAATCTGAAGACCAACCTTCCCACTAAGGTAGCAATGGAGGAGGTGCTTTGGGCATTCTTTCTAGAAGGCTTGATGTGTTTTCTTGGCTGTATCCCTGGCCTGGCCTGGTGTTTAGGTCGCTGTTAGAGTGCCTATGCATGGTGGCTGTGGGCCACCCTTTACACCCTTTACACCTCTGGGAGCCCCAGCTTCTCCTTCAAGCTCTAGAGTCGTCAGGTAGAACTGAGTCAGGCCCTTCTCCGTGACCTTGAGAATCAGCATACCCCTTGGCTTCACTTTTTGTGTTGGAAAATCAGAACCTGCTTTAGGCACCAGTGACGCAGGATTTAAGAAAGAGCGGTGCCGGGCGGCTCCTGTAACCTGCATATGCCTCACCGGGGACTCGTGAGGCTGCCTTGACCACGTAGACAGTACAGGACCACTGTTTCATGTGTATTCCATCCGGCTTGTGGATGTGTGATTTCATTACTTGGCTAAAATTCTGAGGCACTGGGGGTGGATGCATGTGTCTGTAATCATAGCACTCTGGAACAGCAAGTTTGAGGTCAACTTGAGCTACATAGCAAGTGCCAGGCTAGCCTGGGTTGCGTAGTGAGACCCTGTCTCAAAAATCAAAAGGGATTTGTTGTTGTTGTTGTTTTTAATGTATATTGGAAGCCAGTTATGGGAAAGTGGCTAGAGACGGGGCTTACTATTCTACGTTTAAGCCAGTCCCCAGGTCTGGAAAGTATACTCTGTAAGTAGCCTAATTCAGTACAGCACTGAATGTACTTCACATGGGAATAGGGGCTGTGCCTCAGGAGAGAGACCGAACCTGGGGACCCTAGAGCTACATATAGCTGCTGCCTTTTCCTCTCCACCACGGCTGCACAGTGGAGGCAGTCACTCTCCATGGTCTTTCCAGCATGTTTCGCTCTCCCAACCCATAACCTTGACAGTCAGGCCTTGATTTAAAGGCTATGGATAGCCACGACCCCTTGAGAAATACAGCCTGGATATCCATAGCTTGACCTCACAGGAGTCACAGCCGCCGAGAAGGCAAAGTGAGTCAGTCAGCAGAACCAGGGTTGACTTCGTGCCCAGGGAGGCTGCGGAATCCTAAGCCTTGAACAGGAAGTTCACCGAGTTCTGGTAGCTAGTTAACGGGGAGCACCCCCTTCTAACTTGAGGTTTGTCCGTTTAAGATTTTAAGTTTCTTCTCTGGCCAAGTCCTGAGATTTTACTCTGCAGCTGAGCTCGGGTGTCACAGCCGCATGCGCAAGAGGCTGAGGCAGCACGGGTGAGGGACGGTGATGCGCTCTCAGAGCAAGGTTGCAGGAAGAGACTGGTGTTCCTCCCCCCCAGAGAAGCCAACTGATTGAAGTAGTCTTATAGATAAATGTTCCTTCCAGAAGACAGATGAGGCGGTCTCCAGGGACCTGGGTGCCACGCTGGGAAGCAGAAAAGTCCCTCACTTGAGGAACTAATACACCCTCACACTTAGAGATAACTGTACCCACAAGCCCGGGACTTCACCCTTCCAGCCTATCTTCTGTCCTTGGTGCTAAATAGGACACGCAACCCATCTTAGCAAAAACTGCAGCGGAGGCTGTGCCCTTGGCTGTGCATTAGGACACGTCCTTCCTGGTCAGTTTCTGGTAATGTTCTTCAGGGACCCACTTCAAGTCTGAGGTCAGCAGAGATGTGCTTTGTACTGGCTGGATTCTCGAGACAAGGAATTGGTTAGGAGACATTTCATTTTGGAGCACCAAGAGCTGCCGGAGACTGGCAGGTGACAGAAGCCCAGTAACCAAATCACACAAGCCATGCTGTCGTGGAAAGTTTTCTCTGTCACTTCCCTTGTTTGAGCACTCTGGAAAAGCTGCAGAGATGTCTGTCTCGGGTTCTGGGTGGAGCCAGTCGAAGTAACGGCAGATGCTGGTCTCTTTGGGGTAGCAGGGTAGTCTAAGTTTGCTTTCCTGTTACTGAACTGGAAACAATGATGTTTCCACACAGTGTAGGGCTCTCTCCTTCCACTCTGGACGGCACCACACCCAAACATACAGGTGCACACACAACGCTGGGTTAGCAGCAGTCACACAGGAAGCCTGCAGGGCCCCATGGCCATGGCCCAGGCATTTGGAGCAGCAATCTGTGCGCACCTGGTGGGTGATCATGGGGGCCTAGACGATTCTCACTTGAGCTGTAACCCACTAAAATACAAGGTGTATTAAGCAAACCAACCTGCTTAGCTCAGCATCTCATGGCCCTCCCTGAGTCTCACCTAGAGAGCACTCTAGCTCCTGAGTCCAGAGGGCCTGGTGACAAGCTAGCTCCTCGAGGCATAGGCCGTAACAGTGGGCCGGCCCTTTCTCAACCATCTTTGCCTGTTCATGGGCCCTACCATGGGCCCTTGCCCTTCCGGGGTGCGTCTGTTAGTTTTTGCTCCCTAGTAGATCATTCTAGAAATAATGGTAACCTTTCAGCCAGTGGCTCTTCTTCATCCTAGGCATTTTATGGTACGCCCTTCTCAGAATCTGGCACAGCTTAGCCCTCAGGTTTGAAGGATTATGGGATCTTCTAAATAAGCCACTGCCCCTCTGTGCAGCTAGGTGGTGCCTTACACTTGTGTTGGTGGCCCCACACGGCCCTGCTTCATTCCAGGCTCGTCTTGTTTACGTCGTGGGTAAATGACCTTCAGGCTCCTTTCCGCATTACAAGAGTAGGTCAAGGTCACCAGTGCCTGGCAGGGAGATTTCAGCAGACCCTGGTGTGGTGTACCCTGGTGCTGAGGGGCATTGAATCTGCAAGGCCTGTGAGCTCAAAAGCTGAGGTTTCTGATCAAAGTGGTGTTTTCTGATCTTTCAGATGGTGTGACGTAAAGTGGTGACTCTTAGAAAGACGTCCCATCTGAATGGCTGCCTCTGAGTTTCTCCTGGGCTTCCCAGCAGGGAGCGGGCTGCTGTTGGCTGCTCCCTTACCACCACAGCTGCTGTTGTGTGTATCCCCACACTGGCAGGTTGGAAACCATTCTACATGTGCTTCAGTGTATTGGCAGAACGAGAGACGCAGCTTCCTCTCCTCGTAGTCATATGCTGGGGTGCTTTAAGGCTGAGCCTCAATTTGGGGTTTGCATTTTGAAGCCCAAGCCTCTGGTAAACACAAACACACACACACACACACACACACACACACACACACACACACACATCACATCACATCACATCACATCACATCACATCACATCACATCACATCACATCTCAGTTCTGGTTTTCCACCTGACTTTCTAGAAATTGTGTCCAGCCAAGAGGGTTAGGTCCTACTGAAAAGTGGCCATATATATAATAGGGAGAAGTCCATCCCGAAGGGGAGGCTTGTCTTACAACACTAGGGAGACTCCGGTGGGCCCCATGAGGGGTTTACCTTGCAGGTGGTAGCAGCTCCTGGGTCGGCATCACTGGTTCCATTTTCTAGGTTTCGTGTTCCTGTGGGTAAGGCTGGGAGCTACCCAGACACTCAGTGGCTTCCCCAGTTATCTCATGGGTCTCAGAGCTACTAATGAATCATTTACAGACTTGGCTTCTTGCTAGGCACACAGCAGTCCATGGATGACACGCTTTCATCTTGGAATCTCTATAGGGACTGTTTGACCGCCTTGACCTTGCCATTCCTGGTATATCCCTTAGGTTTTGCAGCCCAGCAGGTTAATTTAAAATCAGTGGTCTGCAGGTGGCCATATGATGCAACCCAGAAAGTCAGGACAGCTGATGGAGAACATCTAGAGAGTTCCAGCAAACTAACCTCAGCGTAAAAGAGGCTCTGTCTGGGTGCCATCCATGAGCTCCTTCCTAGTCTCTGTCTCCTGATCCCAGTGTGGCCAGTATAAGGTGTCAGAACTTCCAGAGTACACTGCCAGCTTCTGTCCCAGTAGGTAGCATCATGGTGAGAGTGTGCACAGAGGATAGAGACAGTGCCTGTAATGGGAAGCGGGGTGGACAGGCTGGCATTTTACAGCATCCTCTGGAGATAACTCACAAATTCTCACTCCCTTCCAAGAACACACCCAACTGCAGTAAGGACTCAGGACCAAAGTCCCAGTGAAGAACCCTTGGGGAACATGCTCACATTGTGGCTCACTTCACAAAGCCTACAAGAGGCTCTGTCTGGGTGCCATCCATGAGCTCCTGGTCTCTTGTCTCCTGATCCCAGTGTGGCCAGTATAAGGTCTCAGAACTTCAGAGTACATTGCCAGCTTGGGAATCCAAAGGCATTTAGGTTCTTATTTATTTTTTTATGTATATGGGCATTTTTGCTTGCATGTATATATGTATATGCATCGGGTGCAGGCAGTGCCCATAGGGGCCTCAAGAGGATGCCACAGCTCCTAGACCTAAAGTGATAGTTGTCATCACCATGTGGGGGCCAGGAATGGAGCCCAGGTCCTCTTAACCACTGAGCCCCGTCCCTCCATCCCCTGCAGGTTGGTTCTCAATCTGCAAGCAATAGAAACAGATCAGACCACATTTTAGAAATGGATTCCTTTCTTTCTTCACCTTTACTCACACAGTATTCAAGAGAATGGAAAGTGGGCCTCAGAAAGACAGGGCAAGGCTATGGGACAGGATCACCACATGTCCTTCCTGGTAATGCTGCTTTGGGAAGCATGACAGCTATGGGGCAGATCCCGAGCCAGGAGATAACTCCAGCCTTTCTGTCCTCAAAGCCCTGAGGAGGGAAGTCCTGGGTGTGTGTGTGTGGGGGGGTGTCATCCATGTGTCATGTTAATGTAAATGTGCTTTACACTATAATGTATCCATAACATCCTAATACTTTAAGGGAGTGGATGGCGGGTCTGCTCATAGCTCTGTATGTTGGATGAGATTGTGTGTTTCTGGACATGCAGTATCATACAGTGCTCTTTCCAGCTACAGTGGCCCAGAAGCTGGTTGGCTAGAAAGTTACCCACGTCTCTCTAGATAGAGGTCTAGAGGTCACTGGAGGTCTACAAGGCCCTTGAACCTGGCATTGCCGGGGTGGCTGGCACAAACCTGAACCACTTAGCTTGGGGTTGTAGTTGACGTTCTCTAACCTAATGTTACTGGGGAGCAGCTTCCTCTCCAAGCTCTATTATACCCAGGGACCTGCAGCGCCATCGATAGACAGATAGATAGATGAGCAAGTTCCATGTTGTATAGAGGCAATCCTGGAGCCAGCTAGGAATTCACTCCAGGGGAACTGACTTGAGTTCTCTACCCCACCTATAATGCTGGGTAGACTTTCAGCAGTGGGATACTGCCTCCATCCCATAAGAAGCCTAATTGTTGCCGGGTAGAGGAAACACATCATTGTTTTGCATAGTCACTGAACACCTTGTCATCGGATGTGTCTCCAGTGTGTGGGAGGCTGGGAATGATGGCTGCATCGCCAGGTCCCTGTCAGTCTTAGAGTTTGGCTATGTGGAAAAGCTGTGAGCGTATCTATCCCAAACTCCGATTTTGGAAGGACGCCTCCGTAAGTACTATGCCTTGAGCTTTCTTCCCTCAAATTCCCCTATTGAAGAAATGAGCCACGGCTCCAGGCCAGGGGCCAACCTGAAGACTGATCCCAGCCTCTGAGGGTCATATTAATGTAAATGTGCTTCACACTGAGATGTGCCCCTGGCACCCTAATCTGTTAAAATGATACATTCTTCAGAACTGTTGAAAGAGGTGGGAAGGAGGTCTGCCGGAAGCTGACTCTGTATTGAGATCATCGGGGCTCTCTACCTCTGATTTTGTGTTCCCCGATATGCCGTGGGCAGGTTCCCAGCCTTCCTCCTCATACCCTGGGTCAGGTGGCTCCTGGTAGCGCTGCCCCTCAGCCACTCTATGCCAGGTTCCATGCTATCACTGCCACCGACGCTGCCACCCCCGTTCAGCATCCTTCCGTAGCCAACAGGTCTCTATTGCCCCTGCCCCTCCCTTTTGCCTTTATATCAGAGGCTTCCCCACTGGGAGTCATACCTCAGGCCTTGGCCAGGTGTCCTCAGGGTGTTGTGGACCCACCTCAGCTGAGGGAAAGAACAAAGGATGGGATTCACCAAAGAAAAAGGACACCTTGTCAGGGAGAGAACTGATCACTAGGCAACCTGGAGTCTGTTACCCGGGTAACAGATAACATGCTCTAGTACCGTGGATGGACATCTTAGATGGTGGCTCTCAGCCGCTCCAGATGTACTGGATGGCTCTAGATCTCTGGCTTGTTCCTGGCACTGTCTTCCCTGGCAAGGTGGGGTAAATTACTACTTAATTAATACCTGAACTTCTGGTGTGGCAAAATGAACCATCCTGCTAGCTCTTTAACAAAACCAAGCTTCTTGGGAGACTGGGGAAGGAGTTGTGACCTATGTGGTCTGACACTGTGTGTCTGATACTGATACCCTCATGCCATGTTCTTGGAATTTGGCCATTTTACCCTCTTTCTTAGTAAAATGAAGGCAGGGTTATTGTCAGAACCTTACATACCTCAGCTTGAGCGCTCATCTGGCTTAGCAGATGGTGCTCTGTAGCTGAGTGACAGGATGAACACATGAGCAACTGTGGGATAATCACTGTCACCTCACTTCCCCTTCTGTGACCTGGGGGATCTCGCCTGGACCTACTAAGGACAGAGAATATTGAGGCCATTTGTTTTCTCATAGGACCAACCTGTTAGTTATCTAAGCCATGGGCCAGTGAGGACGTGGGGTGTAACCTGTTCGCTACCTTTGCCGTTGCCAATGTGAGAGGATTTTAGAACTGGGACCACTCGGGCACCCTACCATGTGCTTCAGAGTCTCAGGCAGGTAACAGGTGCACGCCGGGAATGCTTCAACATGAGGATCTGGCTGCTATTCAGGCTGAGATGGTCCATGATTCCCTTTCAACCCAGCTTGTTCTTGTAAGACGGGGACAGAAACATTCTCTCTGCTCTGAGCTCACTGTCTGTCCTGAGATTGTGCAGGTATGGTGCGAGGATGTCACTCGCATGCAGTGGTGGTGAGGGTACCGGAGGAAGATGGACACAGCTCTCAGGAAAGCCTGTCCTTCCTCAGCTTCTCACTGCAGTGTGTGGCTAGCTCCATGAGCCTGTGTGATACAAGAGGATCCCACGTGTCCAGGCCCCTACCAAGTGGTTAGTTCAAAGGCGGCCCAGGAGCTTTCGTTGGCAGGGCTGTCTTAGGGATTCTATTGCTGTGAGGAAACATAACTATAAACCACTTGGGGAGGAAAGAGTTTGTTTCAGCTTACAACTCTGAGGTCACAGTCCGTTGCTGAGGGAAGCCAGGGCAGGAGCTGAGGCAAAAGCCACAGAAGAATGCTACTTGCTGGCTTGCTCCCATGAATTGTTCAGCCTGTCTTCTTATAGCATCCAGGACCACCAGCCCCGTGGTGATACAGCACATAGTGAGCTGGGCCCTTCCACATCAATCATTGGTCAAGGAAATGCTCTACAGCCAAGAGGTGAAGGCCTGAAGGCGAGGCTTTGGGTACATAATGCTCACATAAAGGTCACGTGGTTCCAGCACCCTGTGTTCCCTATAGGATCTGAGAGAATTCCCCTGGCAGGAGGGACAGCCACATCCTACCACACCGTGGACAGCCTCTGTGGGAGAGAATGACTGCCTAGGAGGAAGGAGACAACTCTCAGCTTGAAATGATGGCCTGGACCGCCCAAGCCCCTCAGTGTAAGGAGGGAAAGCCAGCAGTCCTGGCCAGAGACCTCCCTCCCTCTACATGGTGTGGGGCTTTAGGATGCTGGGAAACTTTATGTGGTTATCTGAAAGCTGTCCAGTTTCAATTTTTGTCTCCATGACAAGGAAACAGACCTTGCCCCTTCCCCGTGTCATGGTGGTGTAGAGTCCCCAAAGCTGGGTCCAGAGCATGAGACTTTGATGACTCCAGTCAAGAGGGAGAGGCTGACTGGGAAGACCAAAAGTCAGGAGCTCCCAGACAGGTGACCGGCCCCAAAGGATCAGGTGCTGCTGTGCTGTGGGTGTCCAAACCTGCCCAGTCCGCTGTATAGACCGTTGGGAGGAAAGGTGCCCCAGCCGGGCTGCATCCTGGGGGACCAGCAGAGTTCAACGGAGAACACGCACTTGGGTACCATAGGGATGGCGTCCCTCCCTCTTCCCTCTCCATATCGACCCCGTGGGAAGCTGGCCAGCATGACTATGCTGTGTTCCTTTTGGGTGTTGGTTCTCCAAGCCTCTGTGCACAGCCAGCCTTCACTTCACAGGTGCTGGGCTAGGGCTGCCTGTGGTGACATTTTGTGTCTGCTCTAACGAAGCTTGTCTGAAGAAAAGAGGGCAAAACCAGCCACTAGTTAGCCATAGAGACCAGGCTGTGGTGGCCCACGCCTTTAATCCCAGCACTTGGGATCTCATGCCTATGCTCTCAGTCCTTGGGAAGCACACACGCCTTTAATCCCAGCACTAGGGAGGTTGAGACAGGAAGTGATACGGCTGGGCGGAGAAAAGGAATATAAGGCAGGAGGAGAGGGGAGCTTCTTGGTTTTCGGCTGAGGAGTTGGTGAGGTGAGATGTGGCTGTGGCTTGTTGTTCCTTTGTCTCTGATCTTTCAGCATTTACCCCAATATCTGGCACTGGGTTTTTTATTAATAAGACCAATTAGAATTCGTGCTACAGCTGCCTGCTTGCTTTAGGAGTTCTTTGAGAAGTTCTTTCAGAACAAGACGCCTACACGTTTGCTCCTGTTTCATTTTATGCTGGCCTGTTTGTTTGGGGACCCAGTGCACACAGGGAGGCATGCCAATGGGCCTGTGCCCTTTGTGGGTGAATGAGCCTGCTGTGTGGCCTCAGTCTTGGGGCCTTGGGTTTGATCTAGAGGTATCAGGCTGCAATTAGCTTCATGTTGCCTTTATTTTTATTTTTAAATGGTGCCTGTTTTCTTTTCCACATCTCTTTAGTGTTTTGTTGGTTTTTGGTTTTTGGAGACAGGGTTTCTCTGTGTAGCTTTGGTGCCTTTCCTGGACCTCACTCTGTAGCCCAGGCTGGCCTTGAACTCACAGAGATCTGCCTGGCTCCGCCTCCTGAGTGCTGGGATTAAAGGCGTGCGCCACCGCCGCCCGGTCTCCTTTGCGTTTCTTATGTATATGTCTATGTGTTTGTTCACATGTGCAAAGCATAGGACAACTTGCAGGGGTCAGTTCTCTCCTTCTACAGTGTGGGAATTGGTCAAACTGAGGTCATGAGGCTAGTGCCTTTACCCACCGAGCCATCTCGCTGGCCCAGAGTTTTACTTGATGGGACACTTCAAGTGAGCTACACAATTGCCCTTCTGGGTCTTAGAGCCAACTGAGTTCATACCAGAACCTTGATCTAGGAACCTGTGGTCTAGGAACCCCACCCCACCCCACCCCCATTAGCTGGTAAAGCTGTGTCATGTCCTGCCTTGGACGTCACCGTTGGCTCCACCAGACTTGTGTGCTCTCTGCTTGCCTTGGCATTGACCACTGAGGAGGTCAAGATGTCCCCTCGCACCCTCCCCACAGTCTCCTCACCACACTTTTCCTCTCTCCTTACAGGTATCCGCCCCCAGATCATGAACGGCCCCCTGCACCCCCGCCCCCTAGTGGCACTGCTGGATGGCAGAGACTGTACTGTGGAGATGCCCATCCTGAAGGACCTGGCCACTGTGGCCTTCTGCGATGCACAGTCCACTCAGGAAATCCATGAGAAGGTAGGTTACACCCTACCTCACCTGACCCCTCCAGGCCAACTGATGTCAGTAAGCAAATTATACACAGGAATGCCATGTTTGGAATTCCTGATGCCCTTAGTCCACTCTGCCACCCTCAGGCCCCTACTCCGCCATGTCTCCATCCTATATTTCTGCTAACAAAATCTCTGTGGGTACCCAGGGGCTCTGACCCGTGACTCATGTCCCTGCCCACAGGTGTTGAATGAGGCTGTGGGTGCCATGATGTACCACACTATCACCCTCACCAGGGAAGACCTGGAGAAGTTCAAGGCCCTGAGAGTGATCGTGCGAATTGGCAGCGGCTATGACAACGTGGACATCAAGGCCGCTGGTGAGCTCGGTGAGTCAGAGAGCCTTGCTGGCTGCCGGGGAGCCATGCTCCATGGACAGGAGGCAGAATGCAGGGCAGGCAGTTGTCCTAGCAGCTGGTTCCTGAGGTGGTCTTGTTTCCTGTGGGAGGCTGTGGGAGTCTAGCTCCTACCTTTCCCACCTTTTCTAGAGGAGAAGAGAGGGATAACAAGAAAGAATCAGATAGAAAGACCGGAGCACAGGATAGCTTCGGGAGGCCTGCATCAGTACCCAACAGCCCCGAAGGTTTATTCAAAAGGCTTTTTATAACATGCCAAGAGGGAGAGGCAAAAGACCTCCCCCTTGCTAGATCAAAGCATACCGTACAGCCAAGTGTAGACCCTCCCAAACACCTTGTAATCACACCTGTTGTCAAATCATCTCCTTACACTGCCCTGCTGGGTAAAGCAAGCTCAGATTCTCTGACCCTGAGTAATTGGGGCCCCCACAGTTTCTATTTCTCATGCAGCTGTATCTTTGCTCAGCCTCAGCTCCTAGCAGGTTCAGGGGCTGGAAGATCTTGAGAGTAGACTAGTGAGTTCCTCTCACAGAGCACACCAAGCAGACCATCGCCTGCCACCAGGCCCAGGAGGCTTCCCAGTGAAAACCACAGGAGGCAGGTAGAAAGCCAAGCAGGAAGGTGGGGTACCTGAATGGCACAGGGGACTACTCCCTGTCCACCCCCACGAGAATTGCTGTACACTGTCAGCCGAGCCCCCAGACACTGAGCCTGGGCTTACAGGGGTCATTGGGAGAGGCCCCAGAGTCACAGTATTTGGTCTATTACTGAAGGGTGTCACCTTAATTCATGAGGCTCATAAATTTGAAATAACTTAGAATAACTGGAAACCCAGGTGCTGATGGCCGCCACAGCAGCCTGGCCGTGCTAATGCTCATGTCGTAGGGCCTCGGCCTGCCACCTGCTGCTGCCTCGCCCCAAGGGCTCCTGGAACTCCTAGGACAGGAAAGCCAGGCGGGTGCGATGTCTTCCACAGTTATCTCTGCACCAGGCCTGAAGCTAGACTTGGCAGCTCTGTCCATTGCCCAGGGAGGGATATGCCGGCCAGGCTGGCTGCTGAGCAGCCCTGACCTGATCCCACTTCCCTTCACAGTCTGAGTGGGCACTTGCTTTAGTTGTTAGTTCTTTTGCATTTAGGGCAGCAGTTACCATGAACCCGAGGGTAAGAAAAGGGCAGAGGAAGCTGAACCCGGGTGACACCAGTCTGTGCCCACAGTCTGTTTGTTGGAGCAGACTCACAGGGTAAGATGGGAGACACTTCAGGTAAAGAAGCAGTCATATTCAGTCCAGGCTTTTCTCGAGAGTCCTGGGTAATGATGGCTTCCTGTGTCCCCAGCCTGACTAGCCATGTACATTTCCCGTTTACAGCTGAGCTCCTCTTTGGCAACAAAGAAACTTGGTGTGATTGGTGTGAGGCCACATACTTGAATTTAATTAAAAAAACAAAAAACAACTACCAGATTTGGTGGTGTACACCTTTAATCCCAGCATGGGGGAGGCAGAGGCCACCCTGGTCTGCATAGCAAGTTCAAGGCCAGCCTCAGCTACTTAGTGAGATACTGACTTTAAAAAAAAAGAAAAACAGAAAGGAAGTTTCCAAGACATGAGCAAGTATGCTTATGTTTAAAAACATGTATCTGAGCCGGGCAGTGGTGGTGCACGCCTTTAATTCCAGCACTCTGGGAAGTAAGAGGCAGGAGGATCTCTGAGTTCAATGCCAGCATGATCTACAAAGCGAATTCCAGGCCAGGGCTGTTACACAGAGAAACCCTGTTTAGAAAAAACAAACAAAAAAGGACATGTATGTGTCAGGAATAAAGCTGAACTCCCTGAGTTGGGACTGTGCAGGAAGACACACAGCTCGCTAGTCCATTGCCTCCCCCGCCCAGTTCTGTCCGTGGCCAGCCCTTCATCTCCAGTCCAAGAAACAGACTGTCTAGGGCCAGGAAGGAGCCTTTTCCCAGAGTCCTGGGGCCCAGAGCTTTGAAAAGTGTAAAGGGGACATGAGTGTCACACTGTCACTCTCGTGGTCCACTATGATTGGGGTGGGTGCTCAGAAGACATCTAGGGAAATGGACTTTCCTCCATAGATGGCCCCTGTCAGTCAGCCAGCAGACCCTTGGAGTAGTAAGACAAAAGTGGCAGGTGGCATGTGTGCCCTGTTCTGGAAGGGAGCACTAGACAGAGTAATGATAACTGGGTCTTATGGAGCCCTCGAACTGTAGGTGCGGCCTGTCGGGTTTAATGCAGAGGCAGCACTTATAGGCAGGACAGGTCAGAAACCCACTCTTGACCCTGGTGCTGCAGAGAACATGCATACTACCCGTGGTCTCTCCTCAGAAGGGTGTTCTGCTATGTGGAGCCACTGAGTGACTCCTACATATCTTCATTTAAAACCATGGTCTTTTTCTGTGGACATCAGAACCATCTGGGAATTACCACTCAAAGGTTCTCCAGGGAGAACATGTCCTCAGAACCCTTCGGCATGTCTACAAGAAGACCCACCTCAATGATCAACAGACAACTAACTAACTGTCTGCCAATTCTGGCAAGATGGTTCCTCTTCGTGTCCCATTATTAATAATTCCCATTTGTAACTACACTTGCTCCCAGGCTTGGGTTCCGCCTCTCCACATGGGTGCTAGAGCCAAGAAGCTATACATCCACACTGTAGTTTGGGCTGAGCAAACATCCTGCCTTGGTCTCCCTCTTTCTGTGGAGCTCTGGGCATGCCTTTATCATATGGGGACCTGCCTGCACTGGTTGTCACTGCTCACCTAGGCTATGACAGCACTGAGCCACGGCTGGGATCACACCAGAATCTGACTTAACCTTCCACTGGGCTTTTTCTCAGAGGACTGAAAATTGTCCCTAGTGCCCAAGGTTTCTTACATGTCACTGCAATCTAATAATAGCCTGGGACTCTGTGCTGAGTCATTGCAAACGAGCAGGCCCCTCTGTGTCGCAGGATCACTGCCCTTCACCTCATGAGGAAGATAGCTTTCATCGCTGAGGTCCCTTAGCAAATGCCTGTAGTCCAGACAAGCCCACCGCAGCCAGGCTGCGAGGATGACCTACCTGCCTTCCTTCGCGCTGAGCTGTCTCTTCTCCTGGGAGGCATTCGCTCATCATTGGACCCCAGGGCAGCCCTGGTAGCAGGGTGAGACATAATACCACAGGTCTAAGGAGGTTCAGGGGACAATCATCTCCTTTCTGTCTAGATGATTTTCTTCCTATTCCCCAGTCTGGAAAAGCTCACAGAACCCAAGGCCACCTTGAGTAGCTGCACCTGCCCAGATGACACCTGTAGATCAAGAGGGAGCCTTTTGACCTGAGCAACAGGATGGCCAAATGTCTGTGCCACTGCTTAGAAAACTACCTGTCTGGTAGGTCCAGGCCACTTTTGAGCCTGCCTAGGGCTCCACATTCTCATCAGGGCCTCTGCATTCTCCTCATAACTAGGCCCTCCATGATGACATCTTGACCTTGGCCTGAAGAGTGGCAGGGAAAGTTAACTACCCTTCCTCAATACCCTCTGCTCAAGGGAAGCCAGTGCTAGCACCCCTCCCAAGGGCTTAGGTTTTTTTTCTCTGAGGAGTTGAAGATCCACCTGAGGTGCCCTCAGGCCTAAGGCTCATTAGCAAGTTCCCCTAGCTGCCTCCTGTTTTTTGCCACAATCCGACAAACCATGAGTTTTAGGACCATGGATAGCTCTAAAATCAAGATCCTCCTGCCTCCAGCTTTCAGAGTTAGGGTTAGAGGTGTGTGTCCACGTGTTTGCCTTGAGCTGTGTGTGTAAATGGTAATTAGTGAGTAGGGTGTTGGTGTTTACATGAGGGTGCATAAGGTTCAAACAGTCTCTGCCCCAATACCTCCAGAAGGAGCCTCAAAAAAGAGTCTGGGTTTCTGATGCCTCCACCCTTCAGTCCTGCCAGGCTAGACTAGCTGGGGCTCAAGCCCCCACTGGCTTTCTGCCTGCTCCGGGGCTCCTTTGGGCCTCAGGCCAGGGCTGGAAAGAAGGGGAGTTGGGCTGGCTGTGAGCTAAGACGTAAACCTAAAAGCCATGTTGGATTTGGGTTTAGTGGTGAGGACTCCCAAGTATGAGAGCGAGCCTATCAAACGCTTGACTCAACCCTGGGCATGGAGTAGTTCTCCATTTCTAAGCAGGGTGCCTGGGAATCCTGGGGCTTTGCTGACCTCTGGGCCTGGCCATTGCCCTTTCAGGGATCGCTGTTTGCAATATCCCGTCGGCCGCAGTAGAGGAGACAGCCGATTCCACCGTCTGCCACATCCTCAATCTCTATCGGCGGAACACATGGCTGTACCAAGCCCTACGAGAAGGCACACGGGTACAGAGCGTGGAACAGATCCGTGAGGTTGCCTCGGGAGCTGCTCGGATCCGAGGGGAAACACTGGGCCTCATTGGCTTTGGTATGTGCGCCTCTTGAGACGGATTTGGTACATGGGGGTGGGGAGGAGGTCAGGGGTCAAGAATAAGAGAACCTGCCCAGAGATCTGGGCCTGTTGTACAAGAATGTGTCTATTTGTTGCTGGTCAGTGATACAGCAGGAGGGCACCCTCTACTGTCACTGGAAAGGAGTGTGCTTGGTCAGTCTCCCTGAAGCAGAGGGTAAAGGGTTGGGTGGACAGTTTGTGTAACAAGTGGTTGAGCAGCCGCCCTGGGTCACAGGTCCTTGAAGGTCCTTGAATACAGATGGTGTACACACACACACACACACACACACACACACACACACACACACACACACCCAGCAGTAACATGAAGTCACTTGAAAATTCAAGCCTGAGGGTAATAATACCAGGCCGTGGGCTTGGCAATCTCCTGTGAGAATGGGACAACACATGATCTTTCTGGACCTGGTTGTTGCCATGGAGATACTTGAGCCGAGGCCCTGGGAGTCTCCAGTAAGTGTGGTAGGGGACCAGGGAAAGTTAAAGCAGTGGTGGGGGATAGACTTGTGCCGCTGCTGTTGTCCACACAGTCTCAAAGAGGACCACAGGCTGGTGGTCACCACTTCCTAACTCCATAACTGCCTCCATTTCTGCTTCTGTACCTAGGGCTTGAAATGGGAGCAGGCATACGTTACTGCCTCTTGAGACTGAAAGGCATCATGAGGAACACGTGGGATAGTTCAGATTCTGGCTTCCAGAAAGTTTCCCAATTTGCATCACTTTTAGCTCAGAGCTGGCTGGGGGTCAGGGCTTCTGAGAGGCAGTTTGAAAAGAGGGAGAGTTTGCTGCATGACCCCAGGGTTGCTCATCTTTCTGCAGAGCATGATTCACTCCCCACCCCCACTCCCACCCCCGGCCTCCGGGTCAGTCAGGGTCTGAGTTCAAGTGATCAGATGCTGGGGAAGGCGCCGTGGTGTTTCACGGGTCTTCAGAAATGCAGGTACCATGTATGAACACTAGAGCACTGTCTGCTGGTGCCCTCTGTGCTTCCTGTGGCTCTTAAGCTGCCGTCCCTTTTGGAAGCCCTTCTTGTGGCCTGCCATGGTCTCTGATCAGGCTGTGGAGCCTGTGGGCGGCTCTGAGCTGCTAGCCAACTGGCGGAAGTCCCTCACACTCCAGGGTCTTCAGATACACCAGTCACATGCGCTTCATGCTTGAACGTTGTTTGGCTGAATGCTGTCTTTCAGCTTTCCCAAGCCCTTTCACTGGCTTCCCCTGCAGTCATGGCTGCTGCAGTCTCCATGGCCCCCCAGAACTGTAGTGGACAGACAGGAGGAAGGCTGTTTGCCTTGAGCTGCTCAGAGCCTCAAGTGAACCTGAAGCTGGGGCTGAGCAGAGGTCTCTCAGGCAGCCTGCCTGCCATATTGATAAAAATTGTCTAGATATTTGCCTACCGGTATTTGCTTTTGTTTTGAATTTGGCACATGAGGGTTTATATATGGCATTGGGGGGAAAAGGGTGCTTGGTTATTAAAAACTTTGACATTTCACCTCGTGTCACCTTTACACAGGGGCCACACTTACCTGTGTGGACTGCCAAAGTGAAGGGGTTTTTGTTTGTCTTAAGTGTGGCCCGTGCCCTGGGGTTTTCATCTGTGGGGACTGCGATGTTGATGGTCTTCTGAGTGCTCTGGGTCGGAGTAGAAGGCAGTGAAACTTTCGTGTGAGCTGATGAGACGTACGCCCACTGAGAGTGGCTGAGTCAGCACAGTGTGTTTCGATCTGGCTTGGTGACCCAGGCACACCTGCCACCTTCGGAGGCCCTGGAACTATGAAGGCTTCAGATCACAGTATAAGGAGGAGGAAGACTCATTTATCTTCTCGGGCACAGGCCACATGATAGGGCCCCTCAAATCCCACGTTTCAAGGACGTCACCGAGTCCCTGTCACCACCACACTTCCCTTCCACTGTCCAGTCCTGCTTGGCCCTCTGCCACACACTACCATGTGTGGCTAGTCCAAGTCCTGGTCAGCTGTGTTCTCAAAGTGACATTGAGGGGATTCCTTGGAGACTGCAGCTGTCCGTCTTTGTCAGAGTGGCCTCATTATTCCTCCGCAGTTGGAGCAAACAGCAAGCAAGCGAGCTGGTTACCAGACTAAACAGGAAATGGGCATCTTCCCTTCTAACTTTCCGCAATTTCAGAAACATTTATGTGGGTCTGCATGAGGTCACAAAACAACCAGAGTCGGTTCCCTTCGATCATGTGGGTCATTGTCAGACTTGGCAGCAAGGACCCTTCCCCCCTGAGCTACCACACCGGCCCCTGCCCACACATTTGAACAGGTTTTGTTGTTATTTTTGAGACTCTGTCTCACTATGTAGCTCTTGCTGTCCTAGAACTTACTCTATAGACCAGGCTGGCCTTGAACTCAGATCCACTTGCCCCTGCCTCCCAATTGCTGGGATCAAAGGCGTGCACTACTACTCCTGGCTTGAACAGGGTGTTAAATAAGGTGTACTTTGTAGTCTGCCTAGTTGAATTCCAATCCAACATCCCTCAGTCCATTTTGCTTTCAAGCTAAATAAAACAAGAAGTGCTGTCGGGATCAGTGGCTTTGAGCAGAGACGGTCATTGTGAAGTTTGGAGTGCTTTCCTGCCCTGCTCTCTGACATCCATTATAATAGGGAGAGTCCTGGACTCTGCTGGAACTGGGCTTCAGAGTCCCTCAGGCCTTAATGCAATGGTGTATTGACCATCATAGGCCTGTAAAGGCAAATCCAACACACATTAGGCTGGAAACATTGATGTTCACATACTGAGAGCATCAAAGAATGACATTCACGTTAAGAAGCTTGCTACAGCTGGGCAGTGGTGGCACACGCCTTTAATCCCAGCACTCGAGAGGCAGTGCCAGGCAGATCTCTGTGAGTTCAAGGCCAGCCTGGGCTACAATGTGAGGTCCAGGAAAGGCACCAAAGCTACACAGAGAAACCCTGTCTCAAAAAAAAAAACAAAAAAAAAAACAAAAAAAAAAAAAAAAAAAAAAAGAAGCTTGTGGTGATATTTTATTTGTACTTTAATAAATAAAGCTTGCCCGGAGATCAGAGGAAAAGGCAAGCCATTTTAAGTAAACAAAGAAGTCAGGCAACGGTAGACATGCCCTTAATCCTATCACTTGGCAGACAGGGATCTGTCTGGATCTCTGTGAGTTCAAAGCCACACTGGAAACAGAGCCAGGTGTGGTGGCATGTGTCTTAAATTCCAACACTAGATAACCATGGAGGTGACAGAGCTGGGCAGGAAGAGGAAGTGATGTAGCTGGACAGGAGAGCAGATCAGGTGGCAAAACAGCAAAGCATATAGGCGTGGGTAGACAGGAAGTCGCACACATTTGGAAGCTGCAGAGTTGGTGAGGTAAGGTTAGCTGTGGCTTTCCCTGTTTCCCTGATCTCTCTCAGGCTTTCACCCCTATATCTGGCTCTGTGGTTTGTTTGGTTTTTTTTTTTTGTTTTTTTTTTTTTTTTTGGTTTTTTTGAGACAGGGTTTCTCTGTGTAGCTTTGCGCCTCTCCTGGAACTCACTTGGTAGCCCAGGCTGGCCTCGAACTCACAGAGATCCGCCTGGCTCTGCCTCCCGAGTGATGGGATTAAAGGCGTGCGCCACCACCGCCCAGCCGGCTCTGTGGTTTTTATTTGATAAGACCATTTAGAAATTCATCTACAGAAGCTTGCTACATAACAAAGATGAGAGAAATAACAAGACTGGGAGCATATTGGTGATGTTTGGACCTGAGGGAAGGGCTCGTGATGTCCATTAAAACATTCTAAGTGGGTATTGGTTTGAAAATGTCCATGATTGCTGCTCTTCCAGAGGGCTCAAGTTTGGTTCCCAGCACCCACACTGGGCAGCTCACAACGCTTATAACTCCTGCTCCTGGGAGGTTCCCTCCCTTCAGATAAACTCTAGCTTCTGTCAAGTTGGCATGAGACTAGCCAGCACAACTGACTCCTTGTCAACATGTGTATCAAGCCACAGCCCTTCCTTTCTCATTCATCCCCAAGATCTCATATTAAAAACATAACTTTTAAAATCCCATCCCCCCCGCCCCCCGCCGTCTTCACAGATTCAAACACGTTAACATTTTAGTGCCTTTAAAATAACCAATCTCTTAAAAATGCCAAGTCTTTTAAAATTCAAAGTCTCTCAGATGTGGGCTCCAGTAAAATCAAAAACTAAACACTCTTATTTCAAGAGGGAAGAACCAGGGCACAGTCAGAATCCTGTCAGAGTTGAAGAACCCAACTCCAGAAGTGTGAAAACTCCGTGTCCAGTGTCTGGGCTCACTCACGATCTTCTGGGCATCCCTAAGAGGCTCGAGCACTTACTTCTCCAGCTCCACCCTCTGCAGCACATGCCTGTCTTCTAGGCTTCAGCTGGCCCCACTCCACTGCTGCTGCTGTTCTGGGCGGTTATCCCATGGCACTGGCATCTCCAAAATGCTGGGGTCCTCTGCTGCATCTGGGCTGCACTTTCACCAACAGCCTCTCATAGGCTCTCCTCAAGGTGCCAAGCCTCAGCTTTACCATATGAGCCCTGCAGTACCAGGCCTTCAACTGCCACTGAGGCTGCACCTTCACCAGTGGCCTCTCCTGGCCCCTCTGGGCCTCTCACAGTGCCAAGCCTCAGCTGCTCTCCATGACCCCTTCATGCCTTCAAAACCAGTACTGCCTGGGTGACTCTTACACTACCAAGTTTGGCTGCCAGCATGAAGTACAACCTTGGCCACCTTCTGTGTGCTGACTCTCAGGAAACACTTCCCAGAAGACTTCACCTTAATGATGCTGGTCTCTTCTTCACCACTGATTGTTAGCTCTAGTTAACCAGTATCAGTTGTCCCAGTAACGCAGTTAATCACGGCTGATCAGAACAACAGAATCTTTATTCAAAAGAGCAAACAGCCCTGTGTAACCTTGGCTGTCCTGGAACTCACTGTAGACCAGTCTGGCCTCGAATTCAGAGATCCACCTGCCTCTGCCTCTGATTAAAGGCATGTGCCACCACCACTGGGCTGACTCAACATTCTTATCTTCCAAGCTCCTACAGAATGGCTCACTGAGCTCTCAACAGTTGATGGCTTTTCTAGCCCAAAGTTCCAAAGTCCTTCCACAATCCTCCCCCAAACAACATGGTCAGGTCTGTCACAGCAGTACTCCACTGTCCTGATACCAGCTTGTCTTAGCAATGATTATTATTGCTGTGACAAAACACCATGACCAGAAATCAAGTTGGGGAGGAAAGGGTTTACTTTACACTTCCTATCACTGTTCATCATCAAAGGAAGTCAGGACAGAAACTCATAAACAGGGCGGAAACCTGGAGGCAGGAGCTGATGCAGAGGCCATGAAGGAGTGCTGCTTACTGGCTTGCTCAGCATGCTTTCTTACAGAACCCAGGACTACTTGTGCAGGGACGGCATCACCTACAGTGGTCTGAGTCCTTCCATCAATCACTAATTAAGAAAATACATGACAGCTGGATCTTAATGGAGGCATTTTCTCAATTGAGGTTCCCTCCCTTCAGATAACTCTAGCTTGTGTCAAGTTGACATAAGACTAACCAGCACGGATACCCTCTTCTGGCCTCTGGGTACCTGCACTTAAATGCACATCCCCACAGGCATATACATAATTTTAAAAATAATTTTTTTTTAAAGCCCCGTAGTTGATCTAAACATCATCACTGTTGGAGGACACACTTTGGCCTGGTAACTTGGTAGCACTTCCCCAGCAAGCAAGCGGGGAGACAGCACCCAGGATCTGCATGACTTACTCACCTGAATATTCTGTCTCTGCACAGGTCGCACAGGGCAGGCAGTTGCTGTTCGAGCCAAGGCCTTTGGATTCAGCGTCATATTTTATGACCCCTACTTACAGGATGGGATAGAGCGGTCTCTGGGCGTGCAAAGGGTCTACACCCTGCAGGACTTGCTGTATCAGAGCGACTGTGTCTCCTTGCACTGCAATCTGAATGAGCATAACCACCACCTCATCAATGATTTCACTATCAAGCAGGTAATTGGACAGTAAATTCACCCAGACCAAGCTTACACTCTGCCAGAGTTTAACAGCACAAAGAGGGGATGGAAGCGGGTTCGTGGGCACAGTGGTGTGCAGGGAAGTGTCCCTGGGACGAATCAATAATAGGGGTTGTGGCCCAGCTGGCTCCCTTCCATACCTCACAGCCCTGGGAAGAAGGGAAACTTTCCTGGGTTCCATTTCTTCCCAACCCCTTTCCCTGAACTGCCACTCAGAGTTAAATGTCAGACCGAGCATTTTAAGCCTCCTTCCAGAGATTCCGAGGTCTGACCAGTTCCTCTTTCCTTCTGCAGATGAGGCAAGGAGCATTCCTTGTGAACGCAGCCCGAGGTGGTCTGGTGGATGAGAAAGCCTTAGCTCAGGCCCTCAAAGAGGGAAGGATACGAGGAGCCGCCCTCGACGTGCACGAGTCCGAGCCCTTTAGGTATGTGTGTGGCTGCGCGGGCTCCTAGCTTCCTCCCAGGAGCCCGACCCAACTCTTGGCACTTGAAGCTTTTTCCACCATAAGTAACCTGGGTAGGAAATTGCAGGTGGTGCTTAGTGGAGTCACTGTCCCAGAGACTGCAGTGTTGTAAAAAGATCTCCAGAGAACATAGAGGGCTGAGGCAGAAAAGCAAGACGGTGGTGTCTGATCCTGGAGCATTCATTGTGACTGGAAGGGATCCCTTAAGTGGCTTTTTTTTTTTTTTTTTTTTTTTTTTTGGTCTGGCACACCTGCTCTCATAGTTGTAGTGACTTATTCACCAATCCTAATGAAACCTGACACAGGGCTTCCCTGCTGTCTGCTAACATACACAGCTACTGTTCCAAATGGCCTCGAGGCCCCCCATAATGAACAGTAATTGTATTAAACTTCTCCCATTTTTACTGGATACATTTCCATTCACCCAGCTTCGCTCAGGGCCCATTGAAAGATGCGCCAAATCTCATCTGCACGCCGCACACAGCCTGGTACAGTGAGCAGGCATCACTAGAGATGAGGGAAGCAGCTGCCACTGAGATCCGCCGGGCTATCACAGGTGAGCCATCCCCCCCCCCCCCCCGCCCCCCCCCTTAACATGGTGCCACTGTCTTTGATCCTGCTGGTTAGAAGTATCTGCTGAATAAGGTTTTGTAGGAACTAAGAACTAAACTTCAAGGAGGAATCCAGCTCCCCAGTTAACAGAGGGTAGTGGAAAACGGGAAGAAGGCCCCTTTCTTAGTGGCTTAAGCTGAAGCCACTAAATGGGAAAGTTCTGTGTGGCCTTAAGAATATATGTATGGCTCAAGCTGCTAAAGGAACAGGCTTCCAGACTGAGTTCAATCACAAGAACCTCCACAGAGGAGTTGTCCTCTGACTGCCAGACGTGTGTCTTGGTGCACCCACACACTAAACACATGCTTGTAAAATAATGCACATGATTAATCATAATCTGCTCTCTCCAGGTCGCATCCCAGAAAGCTTGCGAAACTGTGTCAACAAAGAATTCTTCGTGACTTCAGCTCCTTGGTCAGTCATTGACCAGCAAGCGATTCATCCCGAGCTCAATGGTGCCACATACAGGTGAGGAGGAGAATGAAGTTTTCTGGGCCTGGAGGCAAGAAAAGCCCAGAGGGCTGTTGATGTAACCTGGGCCCTTAACTTAGTCCTTTCAGTGTATATTCTATTTTCAGTCCCTAAAATCCCCGGAATAAATGACTTCTCCAGGGCGTTTGGGGGAGGGGCTGTTTGGTTTGGTTTGATTTTTGAGACAGTATGTTTGTGTTACCCAAGCTGGCTTCACACCTGTGAGCTTCCTTCCTTAGCCTCCTGGGTGTTGGGATTGTATGTGCACTCACAGCCCCATGACCAGCGCAGGAAATTCCATGTATAAGGCACAGGAGATGGGTTCAGGAAGGGTGCCATAGTAGTTGTCTGGAGTTTATGGCGATAACCCCGCTAAAGCCCCCTGCAAAATGAGACTGACTCTGGGGGAGAGTGTTGTTAAATCAGACTCTCTGTTCAAGGAAAACCACCTAGTATGGAACAGATAGACTTAAAGGAAGCAATATAGTGTCATTTGTGGGTGTTCCCATGATCTCCCTCTACTATTATTGCTGGCTTCCAGGGAAATTAATTCCACTGAGAATAAAGGGGAAAGAAGCCATAGCCAGGCTCTGAACACTTGGCAACATTCCCATCTGGGGCCAAATGATCTATGCACTAGCTGATCTATGCACTGTAATGTTGATATTCCCACTCCCAACCAAGACAGGTAGACAGATGACAGGACATTGTCACCGGTTCCCTGTTCTATTCCTAGTGCTTGAACAAGGTGTGGAAGGAAAGCTCTGAAGAAGCTATGCATGTGCGTATAGATCACATGGGTCTTTATATGCTACCCAGTCTGATTCTGTTTATCTTAGGGTGTTTTGTTTTCTGACAGTCGCACTCTAGTCCAGGTTAGCCTCGTGGAAACTTCACGCTCCCCAGCCTTGGTTAGTACGTCGCCTGATTCTGATGAGCCACCAGCCCAGGGCCAATCTTAGCTTCTTACCTCATAAGGACGTTGACACTTGTGCACATTACAGCATCACAATCCCCTATTCATTCATGTTAGTGCCTGCCCGTAAGAGCCCCTCTCAATTCCTTCAAGTAGTAAGACCCCTTGGAACATTCCATGGACTGGAAAGGATCAGCACTTAGAAGGCCCGGATAGGTGCTGGGACGTCTGAGTTTATACATTGAGTCACATTGTACCAGGCAGCTCATCCTCATACACATAGTGCATGTCTCCACATAGAGTCCCTGGACCGACAGCCTACTGTACCGGTCCTCCTCTCCAGGGAACACAGGACTGACCAGCCTAGGGAGCCACTGTCGTATGGGTTCAACCATCACAAAGTTTCTTCAGTGACTAATGAACCAGTCTGTTTCTCAGTTCTGGAAGCAGAAGTCTGAGGACAAGCCATGGCTACGTCCTGTAAAGGAACCTGTTGGGAGGCAGACTGGACAGTCTCCCATTTACTCCCAAGTTTTGTCTCCTAGTATTTTAGAGACTAGGGCTTGAACATAGGAATTTAGGGAAGAAAACAAATCTTTAGTCCATATAACTTGGAGTACTTTGTGAAACCTGCAGGGAAATCAGTCAGTCATCTGACTGGTATTTTCTAAAAGTGACCTCAAGCCTAACCTGTTTGGGTATTTTTAGGCTTATTGTTGTTTTAAAGCAAAAGCCACAAGTGTTAATAATTAGTTTGTACAGATATTGTCTAAAAGCCCCAAAACCAGCCCAGCTGTGATTTGAACTTGTTTTTTAAAATGAACAAGGTTCCACGGTTCAATATAAAAGCCTAGTTTTGCCTTGCTTTTGGGAAAAGAATAACGAACCTTTGTGTCCTGTCTGGTTGGAAGTGAGGAAAGGCCAAGAATTTGGTAAATCTAGCCTGGACTTAAGGCCTTGTTTCTGTGTGCTCCTCAGGTATCCACCAGGCATCGTCGGTGTGGCTCCAGGAGGGCTTCCTGCAGCTATGGAAGGGATCATCCCTGGAGGCATCCCGGTGACTCACAACCTCCCCACAGTGGCACACCCTTCCCAAGCTCCCTCCCCCAACCAGCCCACAAAACATGGGGACAATCGAGAGCACCCCAACGAGCAATAGCAGAGAATGGTAGAAGGTGATCATTCAGATAAACTTGGGACCAAGAGACAGTAGCAAACAGATGAACTAAGAAAAGGAATTTGGTGGTTTTTAAAACTGATCCTGGACATCACTGATGTTGCAGTGTTAAAGCTACAAGAGCTAGAAGACTGAAGATGGTGTCTGCTTCTGGAAGTGTGGAAAGACTAGGACGTGATTTATTAACGACCAACTTCTGTTATTGTGTGTTAAGTTTTTCATCTGTGCATCAAATCACAAAGAATAAATAGAGCTTTCCTTTATCAGTCCCTTGGGCACAGCAGGTCCTGAGCAACTTGCTCTAGAATGTTGCATCAAGAGCTCCGAGTATTAATAAAAAAAACAGAGAGGAAACCCCATCAAGACTAGTCCCTTTGGTCTCCAGGGGCTGGTGGCCTCCTTTGCCGGTAGGAAGATAAGCTGGGGAGGACACTATTTGCCTGTGTAGACATCTACATGCACAGGATTGAAGACAAAAGCTCCCGTACAGAAGTGTCTCTCAACTCTGAGCAGGCAAAGTTGGTTGTGAGTTCAGTAAAACCCTCCGATGATGCAAAAACAAAAACAAACAAAAAAAAAAACAAAAAAAGGAAAAGAACAAAAAGAAAAAAGTATTAAGTTTCACAAGCTGTTTGTACTCAAATATATTTTCTCAGTTTCAGATCCTCAGCTATTTTATTGAGTGGAAAGTCTTGGACGAGAAGGGTTCAAGAAGAATAATGTTGCATTTCCTTATGTCTCAGGAAACACTTTTTATGGTAACTTGTCAGATTGTCTATGAACAAACCCACTTTTTTAGACATTGATAAATTCTTTTCTTCACGTGATATTTTATACAAGAACACTTCAGATGTGCTATTAGATGTGACTGATTTTAACAAATCCTATTAGATTTGTATCAGCTAGTTACATGTTCTATTCATAGTCTTTTGTGAATCATTGCCTTTTTGTTTTTAAAGATGGCCTATTTTGAGCCTTTGTATAGGTACATTCCTGTTTTTGTGACAAAAGAAAAACTTTAAAGTTGTCCCAAACAGAAAAATAATGGCTATCAGAAGTATGTTTTGTTTTAGTGTGAGTTACCGTTACTGTATTTGTTTATTGTAAAGGTGGACATTTAGCGTTCAGTGCAGTTTTCAATAAAAGTAATTAAAATTTGTTTTAAAAGTCCTGACATTTAAGTACATCTCACCTGTATAAAAGTTAGCCCTTGAGATGTCATCACAGTGTCAATCAGCCAGGTTGCAACTTTGGTGGTGACAGTGTCTGACCTCAGAGAAGTCCAAATTGGGCAGGCTATCCTGAAGATGGGGCAGTACTTTAGAATTAAGTTCATTTTTTATCTGGTGGGGGTGGGGGTGGGGAGGTAGAACTCTGAAGTTCTACTTACCTTTTTAAATAGCAGTCAACGCTTTTAAGTCCCACAATTCAAGTTTTACCCCCCCCCCCCCCCAAGCCTTTCTTTCCTTTTCAGGAGGAGCCCATCCTAACTGCCCTATAAAATGACCACTCACAGAAAGCAGAAAGGTAGTAAGAACACTCCCTTGACAATCACAGGTCTTGTCAAAAACATGGATGGAAAAGAGGTCCCACCTCAACTGTCTACACAGCAGTATTTTACTTAACATTCTCTGTGTGGCATAGTGAGCCTAAAGGTCAGAAACAAAAGAAGTCAGATCTGAATCCATGGTGTTTAATTAGCATGGTTGTTCAAACAGTCCTTTAGAAATGATTATATATAAACTGACTCCAGAGAACGACAACATTAGAATAAAAACAAAGTACTGGTTTCACCCGAGGAAAAAAACCAAAGTCCACGCAGTTATAAAAGTATTACTGTTCAGAGTCAGTCTAAAGATACCTACCTACACCTGTCACCCAGCCACGTATAATCTTTGACAAAGGTTGGCATACACTTTTTTGGGACAATAATTATGGCTGTTGGTTTATTTCAAGAGCTTAACATAGCACTGATTTACCAGAAGTGTTGGCCTTTCAGAGCCAGTCAGTCTGCTACAGAAACTATTGTAAAACCCCATTCTTACCTAAGAAATGGAGCTATCTCTAATTCTTTCCCACAGGGAAGAATGTGATACCCATCAAATTATATGTGGTCAGAGTCACTGGTATAAATAAATAAATACAGGGGAACTTGGGAAAGGACACTCATAAAACCACAGTACACAGGACAAGGCTCAGTCTTGATCCTGACTCTGTACCACAAGGTTTGGGTGCAATGCAGATTCACCTGGAAACCAGTTTTTCCCCTTTTCTCTGTGGCTTAACTGGATCTCTGCCTCCTAAAAAACTGTGCACATGGAGAACGGCTATTACAGATGCTATGGATGCTAAGTACTCAGAATAGCAGCCTTCTATAGACTTGGTTATCATTCACTGGTCAAAATGAAAACTACATAGTCGATTTGTAGGAAACCATTAACCACTGGAACAGTAACATTTACCTTATTGATACCACAATCCATTTATATGGATGGAGTCACCCACTGTGAAAACTACTTCACCTGGTTTTAGCATGCAGCATAAATAACCTTTCATCTTGGGAACACCTTTTTACTGTTCACAAGAGAAGGAACTAAAGACATAGGTATTTTCCTCTTTTTAGTATTCCAGCAATGAAGGTTGTGCACACTTCAATACCATCTCATCAGAAAAGAAGATTTAAAGGTTTCACAGCCTTTTCATTAAAGGGGAGAAGGGAAGTGAATGTATTTGCTATGTAACAACTGCTTGCCACGCCAGTCTACTAAGTGCTTAGCAGGACACTATGTGTCGTGTTCCTGAGATAGGTCAGAAATGTTCACCAGTACTAATAATTACCTCAAGTGGTTGAATAACTCCATAAGATTTTTCTAAGATTACAGTTTTAACTTTAAATAATGGCTACAACTAACCAACATGCAAAAATTCTCGGACTACACAGAGATTGATCATACAATTCATTGACCACCTTACTGCATTTAACAATCTTTATTCTGTTTGTACTGAACTGTATTCCCAATCAGCCTAAGAAAGGCATGCCCTCAGTACAGCATCTGCTTTAGAGCAGAGGTGACAATAAAGACCCTCTACATGGCCACCTGGGAGCAGAACAGGTTTGAGTTCACGTGACTGTCACACAATCCACCTTGTGACAAGTGAGCCTACTCCCTTTCCATTTATCCAGGGAATAAGTGCACAAACGCACCTGCCCAGAGTCGAGTAAGAACCCCCTTTACAGGGCACTCTTTCAAACAAATAAATAGCTAAATTAATGAAAGGGGCAAATCAGGAAACTTGAAAACAACAGAAACCAAAACCCTCTTCAAAACAAGATAATTTCTATGTAAAGTTCACTCAAAAACAAAATTGCTAGTTTTTCTTGCAGTTTGTTCCTAAGGATTTCATTTTTATTTTATTGGGCACAACAGGAAGTAAATTATTAATAAAATAAAGGCTTGTTTATTTTCATCTTGCCGTGGATAATTTGTACAAAGTTTCCAAATCTCTGAAACAATGGAAATGGGTCTTGTACGGTGGGAGCAGGATGTCAGGTTCTAATAGAGTATCTCAACAAAGTTATCTGCCGTGTGCTTTTTACGAGTGCCCATGCTGGGGAAATGTTCGCAGTAACATGAAGATGCTGGTGCACTTTTCCTAGTACACGACTTCTTACACAACCACATGCGTTACATTCAGAGACAGATTTACAATTGGAAAGAAAAAAGTTCCGTCAATAAAATTAGGGTCTTTTTTACAAACTGTAGTTCAACCAAAGCTCTCCGTCTCCTCATGCAGATGCACTCGTTATCTCCAGTGGGTGTGGAGCAGAAAGAGATACTTGGGAGCAGATCCTGCAGGGTTTGGCTCACTCCATGCTGTATATTCTGCTTAGAATGCCACACTAATTTGTGGGTCATCTCAGTTCTGATGCCTTGGTCTTTTGCTCCTTAGGTGTATGTGTTTGTGTTCATTCATCCTCATCCTCCTCATCTTCCTCTCCATCAGACAGGGATGTACAAGGCCGGATCTGTCTGTATCGGTCAAGCCATTTTTCTACCATTTGTGTGACCAAGGGGTGGTTTCTCCTTCGAGAGCTTTTCTGCATAGCCACCAGAACCCCCCCTTCGGTCACACAGCAGTCCAGCCACTCTCGGAGCAGTCTCTCTTGCTGCTCCTCATTACCTAGCTTTTAGAGGAACATGACAAAAAAGGCAAAGTAACACGGCAGGTCAGACTCTGGTAGGAATAATCTGAAGCTGCTGTGGTAATGCAAACAGCTGTTTCAACCTAACTTAAATACCATACAGTTAAATAAGGAAATAGCAAGACTACCCTAGAAGGCAATTCATTGGACATGACCCTTATAGAAAGTACCAAGAAAGGTATGAACTTCAGACATGACAAGGTAAGTTCCCTGAGTTAATTTAATTACATTTGGGTTAGAATTGTACAAGTTATGGTCTATGAATTCTTTTCCTTGATATTGTACTTCTAAGTGTTTTGTGGTCATTATTAAAATAAACAGCCAGTAATTTTCTAGAATGTAGGCTTTCTGGGTATTTCATATATATTTTCACCACTTCACTGCCTGATTTACACTGCTGCCTTTCCCATGGACTCCCATGTTTCTGGTCTCAACCAAAAAGCCAGTGTCTCTCTGGACTCTCTAGCTCACTCAGAGGACAAAGTCCTATAAAGACTTAAGGGTCATGTCTCCCCTCAGCTCCTTGCCCATGCCATCTCAACCCAGTCCCCTTACAGCACCCTTGAAAAGAAAACTCTATTGGGCATGTGCTTTAATCCCAGCACTTGGGAGACAGAGGTAGGCAGATCTCTGAAGTTCAAGGCCAGCCTGGTCTGCAAGAGTTCCAGGACAAGTCAGGGATACACAGAGAAACCCTGTCTCCAAAAAAATCAAATCTGTCAAGACCAATGCCACAGCACCCCTCTTCTACAATCTAAGCCACAAGTCAGCCTGCCTTTCCAATTTTGAAAAGGCCTGTTTTAGCCTCTAACTGGTGTTTACAGAAAAAGCAGTTCCTATCACCATTCACAAGTGTAAGGCACTAAAGATGCCACCACTTCTGAAAGGCACAGGAGTCTGGTTCCTCCAATAACAAAGGACAACATGCTACTTACCTCCTGAGCAGAAAGGAAGTGCACGTGGAGGAGCTTCCTTTCACTGTCAACCAGAGGCAAAAATGTGATGGTGACATCATCATCAGTGTTCAGATTAGCACCAGCACCTCGGTTGCCATACCCATCATTCTCCATGGCAACCAAAGCAGAGAAGTGGCCCCTTGTATAGCCCAGAGCAATTGGACTTTTCCAACAAAAACTCTGTTCCCATAACAAAGGCAGATAAACTCCTAGAAAAAAGCACAAGAGCACAAGGAGCAAGTGCCTACCTACTCCCCAATTCCTACTCCCACCCACTCCCACTGTTTTACCACCTAAACCCCAGAAGCTGCTCTGACCCTTTCCCCATAGTGAGGGCTTTGACCTACAACTATATGTAAACAAAACTACTAGAGTGCTCTTGAGGAATGGCTTACCTTGAAACCGAGTATATCCTAAAGTTTCTCCCCGGAAACTCTTATAATATTTTACTCCATATACTATAATTGGTCGTCTAAGAATATGCGCGAGTACAAAAATGTGTGTCTGTTCCAAACTTGCTCCAGGCTGTACACACACAAAAAGAAAAGGCAATTGTTCTTAAAAACATTTATTACCAGTCCTGGAAAACCGCTGTGTAAAAAACAGTACTATCTCAATCCATTTCCAAGAAGAAAGCCTTGTCAAAGAAGTCCACTCCCCATATATATGGCACAGTCCAACAGAATTAGAACAGAAATCTTCGGTGTCTATGCATAAGTATTCACATTCAAACTCACAAACAGAAAAGATGTAGACAATTATTTCAAGGTATCCCTTGCTATCCAATCTTAGCATTTACTCTCCAATCTCAGAAAAAAAGGGTTCAGATAGCAAGGGACACTTTATAAAATGATACCATTTAAGTTTACTGAGAAAGTCCTACCTACAATGAAGTTCTCCTGAAAACAGCTTTACTGTTTTACTGTGCACAAATGGAAATAGCACTATCACCAAATGAGGTCCATTCTCCAACTCTAGCCACTGTGACAACACATGGCCCTGAGGTGGTGCATTAGTTCATGCATTATCCACTGTGGTCCCTGCACAAATTGCCCGAACAGAAGGAACTTCCCTTCACAAGGTTCAGATGAACCTGGCTGAACAAATGGTTATTTGTTCAGAGTAAGCCAGACTGCACTTTTCCCTTAACCTTAACACATGAATGTGAATGCAGTCACGAGGGAACAAAAGAAAGAATGTAAATTCTCCCTCCGAGCCTGACAGTTCAGTTCCATCCTTGAATTCCTATTGTGAGCTTGAACTCAACAACTGGAGCAACTGTGGAGGTAAGTCAAGCGGGCATACCACCTCTGGTTTTAAGGAAGAAACAGCAGTCTGGACTATACCATGCTTAAAAGTCCACACTGGATCTTGTGGTCTTGAAGGCTGTTACCCTTAATTAAGCAGCAGAGTTCTGCAGTGATGATGATCTAACAAGCAGTAGTCAGTACCTAGAACCCAAGCTGAACCTAGAACCCAAGCTGACTGCCAGCAAGGAAAGCCTCTTTCCTTTGTACCACAGTGCTGTCAGTCAGCATGGCCTGATCAAACAGACAGGAGAGCTTAAAGTCAAAGCTTGGTGCAACCTTACCTGACTAGCCAGAGAGAGTATAAATGCCCAGTCTTCTTGCCATTGTTCCTCCCTCAGTGAAAAATGTAAACCGAAGCTTTGGGAATACCACGATTCCCAGTCTTTCCAGCGTGTGTAAAACCTAGCAAGTAAATTACAAACGAAATCATGATAAATAAGCTTTGAACCAGTAGTACACTACTTCCAAACATTTATTGTAGTTTTTGGTTTTGTTTTGTTGTTTTGGCAATTCCTGTCAAGAAATTAACTACATTCTGGAAACACACATCTTTTAGCATATCTCCAACAAGAATCAAATTCACCACCTATTTCTGCACCAGGTACACATGTGGTGCGGACATACATGAAAGAAAAACACTCATACATTAAATAAAAGTAAATAAATTTTAAGCATTTTTCATATTCAAAAGAACTTCTAAAACAATAACATGTTTTTAAAAGAAAATATAACCTATATCTAATTAACTCTATAAACAAGTGATGAAAACAATTTTATTGTTATTAATAGTATCTTTTTTTTTTTATTGGTTTTTTGAGACAAGGTTTCTCTGTGTAGCTTTGCGCCTTTCCTGGAACTCGCTTTGTAGACCAGGCTGGCCTCAAACTCACAGAGATCCGCCTGCCTCTGCCTCCCAAGTGCTGGGATTAAAGGCGTGCGCTGCCACCACACCTGGCATATCTATTGTTTTAATAAATCACTGAAAAGCCAACCATGGTGCTGGACACCTATAATCTGAACACTACAGAATTTACTACAGCCAGCCTGAGCTACGCAGTGAGTCTGTCTCTAAAACAAAGGTGGTCAAAATGTCATTTGAGGTATTAAACACAAAGATACCACATTTCTCCAGTGATGTATCACTATGTGTAAACACAATGCCTTGAAACATCCCATCATGTTCTTAAAAATATCAAGATCGCATGAGTCTTAGTGGCATATGCCTGTAATCTTAACATTTGTGGGGCAGACACAGACTCAAGAATCATCATTAGCTATGTAGAGAGGTTTTTATTAACCTATGTAAGACCTCATTAAAAAAAAAAAAATACAACTAGGCTCTGAGGTTAAGAGCACTGGCTGCTCTTCCAGAGGTCCAGAGTTTAATTCCCAGCAACCACATGGTGGCTCACAACCATCTATAATGAGATCTGGTGCACTCTTTTGGCCTACAGGCATACATGCAGGCAGAACACTGTATACATAATAAATAAATCTTTAAAAATAAATATCACCACCTGAGATTCCTTTATGTCAATAAAATCTCATGATTACATACTAACCCAAAAAAAGGTTACTGTAGCTAGAAAAACAATTCTTTCTTTGTATTTAACACCCTTAAAATGCTTTCATATAATAAATTAGGCAAACACAAATTTCACTAAAATTGTCATGTAATCTACAAAAAAAAAAGACCTCTTATGTGAAGACAGATATTTAAATTTGAAAGACCACATTTTCATCTAATGCATTTAGATTCCAGGGGGAAAAAACAAAAGACAAGAAAAGCTGCAGCAGCAAAAAGTTAAGCATATCTTTAGTTTAATAAAGGGTTCTGTAAAAACTAAACTTATAAATTTCAGTTTCTAAAAACGTAACAGTTCAAAGATTTAATTCTTAATTGATTATAAAAAGTATTTTCAGGGCTGGAGAGATGTCTCAGTGGTTAAGAGCACTTGTCTTGCAGAAGACCCAAGTTCAATTCCTAGAACCCACACAGCAGCTCACAACTGTCTGTAACACCAGTTCCAGGGGATCCCATGACCTCTTCTGACCTCTGTAGGCACCAGGTACACATGTGGTGCAGACATACATGTAAGAAAAACATTCATACATTAAATAAAAATAAATCTAAATAAATTTTAAGCATTTTTCATATTCAGAAGAGCTTTCTAAAATGGTACCATGTTTTTAAAAGAAAATCTAAGCACTTCTTTCACAACTGCTTAGTGTTCACAGAACTCCACTTGAATGTTTGAAGGGCAATGAATATACATACAGTTTTGAAAACCTTAAGAAAAACATCAAGTTTTTTTCAAACTGAAGACTTATAGTTAGAATTTTAAAATTTATTTGTGTGTGTGTGTGTGTGTGTGTGTGTAGTATGAACCATCGTATATAAAGTCAGAAAACAACTTTCAGGAGTCAGTTCTCTCCTTCCACCATGGATCTCAAGGTCATCAGGCTTGCAAACAAGTTCTTCTACTTGCGAAGCCATCCATCTCACTGGCCCATAAATTTCTTGACTAGTACTTCAAGTTATTTTATGAACGAGACAGGTCTAAATTAGCCAGAAGTTAAGCAATGGTTGCAATCAAAACTCAAGGAAACTACTAAGAGATTCTGTAAACTACACAGACTCAAATAATCATACACAAACATCAAGACAAAATTCTCAATCCCTGAAGCTAGTGGGCCCATAAGGACAACCTAAAGCTAATGTATAACCAAGCTGCACCATACAAATTTAGATCAATATCTGAAAAATCAAGTACCTATCTATGGATTCTAAGATTCAATAGTATCCAACCTGACAATATTCTTGCTATTAATATACACATTCTATGCAATTACAAACAAAATCCTAGCTGGCTTTTTGTAAAATTGTTACACAGATCCTAAAGCTTATACCAAAAAAATAAAAATAAAAATAAATCTATAGGACTCCTTCAAGGATTCAGACTTCTGACAGGTAAAAACAAGAGTCCAGAAAACAATCTTTTATAGTCAGTTAATTTTCAATAAAAATGTCCAGACAACAGAATAGAGAACAACAATCTTTTCGGCAAACTGTACAATTATATTTCTACAGAATTAAGTTAGGTCATAATAAATGGATCAAATACCTAAATGCCAAAAATTGAAACTAAATTCCAAAGACAAAAACAGAGGACCAAACTTTGTGACCTTGTCTTAGTTTGGGTTTTGGGTTTCTATTGCTGTGTTAAAACACCATGGCCATAGGCAACTTGGGAAGGAAAGGTTTTCCTTCATCTTTTAACTCTCAGTCATACTTTATTGGGGGAGGGGGGCTTCTGGATGGAAACTCAAGTCAGGAACCTAAGCAGAAGACAATGAGCATCAAGGCCTACTGGTGTGCTCAGGCTGCTTTCTCATACCACCCAAGACCACCTGCCCAGAGGGTGCATTGCCTCTAGTGAGCTCGGCCCACTCATATCAATCATTAATCAAGAAAATGCCTCATAGGCTTGCCCGCAGGCCAATCTGGCAGGGGCATTCTCTCAACTGAAATTCCCTCATCTCACATGACTCTAGCTTGTATCAAGTTGACAAAACACTAGCCAGCACAGACCTTCAGCTACAAAAGATGTTAGCCGTGACTACAAGAGGATGTATAATTTTAAAAGTACTGACAGGCCAGGCAGTGGTGGTGCACGCCTTTAATCCCAGCACTCCGGAGGCAGAGGCAGGTGGATCTCTGTGAGTTTGAGGCCAGCCTGGTCTACACAGTGAGTTCCAGGATAACCAGGGATACACAGAGAAACCTTGTCTGGGGGGAAAAAAAATTACTGACAAATGAGACTTATTAAAACCTCAGGGCTAGAATGGGCTGAATGATTAAGAACACTGGCCACTCAGAGGATCCAGGTGCAATCCTCAGCACGCCATCATAACCATCTGTAATTCCAGTCCCAGAGATCTGACACCCTCTTCTGGCCTCCAAGAGCACTTGTGATATACAGACATACACACAGGCAAAACACTCATACACACAAAATGATAAAATAAAGTTACATTAAAAAAATGACTTTTGTCCCTCAAGGAAATAAAAATAAAATAAAATAAAAGCCACAGGTAGAAGAAAACATTCACCAATCACCTACCTAAAGAAGGACCTGATACATAAAGTGTATCTACAACAGAAAACCCAACTCTCGAAACCTGAGCATAGAAAGAATGCTGGGGTCTAGCTTAGTAATAGATGCTTGCTTAGCATGCCTGAAGCCCTGATCTGAGCACCAAAAATCAAGGCATTAGAAAAAGCAGGGAAATTAGAGCGATATTCACCAAAGATGATTTATGAACAATAAGTACATGAAAAAAACATTCAGTACCATCAACCACGAGAGCAATACAAATCAAGTAACAGTGAAGATAGTACTTCACATGCACAAGAATGACTGCAACCAGAACAATAACAAGTATTGGTGAGGATGTGAAAAATGTGGACTCTTCATATAATACATACGTTGATAGAAATTTAAAAGGGTCCAGATACTGTGAGACAGAGTTTGGCCATTTCTTAAATATTAAATACAGATTTACTATATGACCCAACAATTTCATTCCTGGGTACCTACACAAGGAAACAAAAGTACTTTGCTCCACAGAGGCTTATACATGTCACAGTTGAACTATGTGTAAGAGCCAGCCAAACTGAAAACAATCTACTCTCCTTCCATTGTTAAACAAGTGAATAAAAATATTTGGCTATACTATTGAGTATGCTTCAGTCATAGACCACATATTTTGAGATTCCATTTATATGAAATATCCAGAAAAAAAATGTACAGGTACAGAAAGTAGATTAAAAATTAATTCCCTGCAGCTGGGGCTTGAGAAGCAGAAGGTACTAAAAAAAGAGACATGAGTTCTCTTTTGAGGTGATAAATGCTCTATGACTCTGTTGCAGTGGTGGGTGTTACTCCTATAAATTAAATAATAAGCAGTGAACAATATGCTTTAACATTTTTGAGGGCAAACAGTACTTCAATAAAGCTACTGTTTTAGAAAATATTTTACAAATTCAGCCTTGGAATTTCTAGACATTTTAGTGTTGCTTTTTAGTATTTTGACTATAATAATCATGGCAGCCCAGTATTAACTATATGTATCCAGAGAGGGCATAGGCATATATGCATCTATACTTCCAAAACATTTGTAGCAGTCTACACTGAAGAACATATAACTAACTCAAAATGACTACCAAATAAACGGTAATGACTCTAAAAGATCTATACGAAACCGGACAGACATTTCAATGAAGTAATAGTTTCAATTGCCAATTAGACACAATCTAGAATTACCTGGGAAGGGAGTCTCACTCAATGAGGGCTCTTCCAGACTGGCCTATATGGAATTATATTGATTGTGTTAGCTGGATTGGGAAGACCATTCCCTGGGATTGTACAGAGTGCAGAAAGAGCTGAGCACTAGTATGCGTGCACTGATTCACTGCTCTCTGCTTGTGACTATGAATGATGTAACCAGTTGCTTCAAGTTCCTGCCACCCTGACTTTCCTATAGTAATGGACTTTAATCTGGAATTGTGAGCCAAATAAACTCTATAAATTGCTTTTGTCCAGGTATTGTGCAGCACTTTCCTCTGTGATGAGCAATCTTTCATCTTGGAAGGAAATTTACAAGCAGATGTTTATAGGGAGGTGAAACAACAGGATACTCTAAGGAAAGGTGAAATACAATGGGAAAGCTGTTAAGACGGGCAGTTAACTCAAAATAGCTTCAGAAAGTCCCCAAAACTGACTAGATTCATTAGGCCCTCTCTCCCAAGAGTATATAAACAGTAAAGGTTGCTAAGACTCAGACAAGCCCAGTTGTCAGTAAGAAGCAGAGACCAGGCAAACTGCTGTAAGAGGCTCAGACCAACTGAGTCACCTGGAAAAACCTGTTGAGTTGACTGTAGACTGTGCAGAGTTTAGTTTTCATGAGTTGCCATTCATGCTGGGCTGGGCTTTAGTCATTTCTGGTCCTATAAGTAATCCCTTACCTATATTCCTATAAGTAACCCACTCCCCAATAAAACTCATTGGTTCATCAGGCTGGACTTTACTTTGGTCTGTTGTGGGCTCCTTTTCTGGGGTGAGTAGACTTGGGTATTGTCTCCCCAGGAAAAGTCCATCACACAACACCAGGTTATCTGATCAAAGTAACAGGAAAGGAAAGGAAAACAAAATCAAGGACAATATTGTCTATTCAGTCTTGAGAACATCAGCCCGATCAGATCACAGGTGTCTAACAGAACTACATGGCTACAAACACATAAAGACACAGAAACAGTCTAACCAAAAGTGATACAAGTTCACATAACAGAACATTGCTTTCTCAGCTCTCACTAGGGATTTTACAGGGCTGAAGACAACTCCCTGTTGACTTAGACTATGTAGATTAGCAATTCAGTAAAGAGCAGCTTTAAAAAAGGAGCCATACAAGTGATATGTTGGCCCTTCCTCTCCTAATCTAGACTAGGACCCAAGTTTGTCCTCCAATCTCATTCTGCCAGGGAATTAATAGTCATGTGTTGAGTTTAATGAGCAAACTAGTCACTGAACCCTAAATCAAGAACAGTCCATCATAATCTTTATCCTGAAGCTATTTCCAAGATAGCGGAAGGAGATCTCTATGATCTGTGCTTTCCAGATGAACTCTAAAACACCAAGCAAAGGTATCTGATGGCAGAGATTCCAGAAGATGGCATCAAGGCATACTTTTTTCTTTTTTTGCAGGGGGCAGGGTGGAAAGGGTGGTGGTGATTTCAAGACAGGGTTTCTCAGTGTAGCCCTGGCTGTCCTGGAACTCACTCTGTAGTTCAGGCTGGTCTTGAATTCACAGAGATCCCCCTGCCTCTGCCTCCTAAGTGCTGGGATCAAAGGCATGTGCCACCACTCCCGGCATCAAGGCATACTTTCTATCAGGAGTCCTGTCCGCACAATAGCTCCAGGTCTTACCATGAAGCATACATTAGAATCAAGACTACTTAAGAAGAGTTCTCCTGCTGTCATACTCTAATGAAATGGCCCTACTTAGCTCATTTATGTGCTCTCTTGCTACCCCTTCCCCACCCTTGCACTAGACTAACAGAACCTAAAATGACTTCAGTCCAATTCAAATATAAATATCAGGAGATCTCTTACTATCAGCTTTAAGAAACTGGCTACTATTAGTAGCCACAAATGTCTTTTAAAAATTAAAGAGTGAAAAATAAAAGCTTCACAATTCGGAAAAGGAGTGAATCAACTACTAAAATTCACAATTCATTTTCAGCCTTACAAGTTCAGTCAATTACTACCAAAGGACAATTCCCAAGCTGCCTTGGGTGATGTGTTTAGTTTTGTGTGGGGAAAACTTTTGAGACAGGGTCTTCATACACAGCCAAAAGGTGGCCTTGAACTCAGTCTTCCTGCCACTTCCATCTAAGGTGTTAGGGTTACAGGTGCACCACTATGCCCTGTTCCAGGCTGCTTTTCAAAGCAAATTTTGCAAGGTGGTAGATTTACCACAGTCCAGATTTGGCTTTCCAGCTAAGAAGCTAAATTTCATCAGCACCAGAGAATAATATACCCACCTTACGGGGCAATCACATTAAACTTACAAGGCAGACCTATAAAAGGGGGGGAAAAAACAAAAACTGCCATCACAAAAACCAAACCAATCACATCGCCACAGTATAGGCAGACACATATTCTCTCCCCGACCCCCTCGAGTTAAAAATAAAGCTTTTAAAATTTTTTATGTAAGACAGGCTAGAGAGATGGTTCAATAGATTTTTGGTTGGTTGGCTTTTTTTGTTGTTGTTTTCCGAGACAGGGCTTTCTATGTAATCCTGGAACTCACAGAGCTCCACCTGCCTCTGCCTCACAAGCGCTAGGATTAAAGGTGAGTGCTGCCACTGCCTGGTTGAGATGGCTCCATAGTTAAAAGTTATTTGCTGCTCTTTCAGAGGACCTGGGTTCAATTCCTGCACCTACATGACAGCTCAAACTGTAACTTCAGGTCCAAGGGATCCAATAGTCTGGCTTCCTTGGGTACCAATCACATACATGGTATAGATACAGATTCAATTAAAATGCCTATACACATTAAAAAAATATATATTATACTTGAGCAGAAAAGTAACCCACTATTGTAAGGAAATGATCCAGCAAGCACAGTTCTAAAATCAAAACAGGGAAGGGTGCCAGCTCACCAATGTGAACAGTCATGCAGGCTGTCATGCAGGGCTTTCCGAAGCACCGAGTCTTTGTCATAAATGCCCCAGGTAGCTTGTAGTACTGAGTCAAGTAAACAATCTCCGGCAGTCCGGTTCCAAAGTGCATACAGTCGACTGTCCAAACGTGTAGCCAACTCCAAGGACCAGTTTATAATTGGAGATTCTTCCTCTAGCTCTAAGGAATTTAAATAATACATTCATTTTCACATCTACACAGTTATAAAGTATTTAGTGGACTGAAAATATCATCTACATACAAGAATATATGCAATTTATTAACGCAAACTTTCTAAATATGTAAAACACATTGTGGCTCTGGAATAATTTATTCAACTTCCAAATCCTTTAAAATCTTGGCTAACACAGAAATATATTCATTCTAGAGTAAGTAGAAAATGAAGGTTGTTAAGCTTTAATTAATATTTGTATTTGTTCACTCTGTCACAGTTAAAGGCTGTGGGTGTCTTTTTTGTTTTGTACTGCTGGTTTTGGAGTTGTGGGTCAAATTCAGGGCCTTGCATATGAGACCACTATAACACTGCTCTTAAAAACTCTACATTTTTAACTTAAAACAAGGCAAGACAGCTACATAGTGAACCACTTCCTACATTATAAAAAATGAAACAGGCTGGAGAGATGCCTCAGAGGTTAAGAGTACTGGCTGCTCTTACAGAGGTTCTGAGTTCAATTCCCAGCAACTACATGGTGGTTCACAACCATCTATAATGAGCTCTGATGCCTTCTTCTGGCTTACAGGTACACATGCAAATAGACCACTGTATAAATAATAAATAAATCTTTAAAAATAGAAATAAAATAAAAACTAAAGTTAACTGACTGGATAAAAGGTAAATTACACCATTCATCAGCCACTTACCTTTCTGAACATCTCTATCAAGCACCTCATCAAATAATTTTTCTTGTACTGTTGGAGGCAAATCTTCAATATCTGCACAGAAAAATCAGGCTTAAAAGCAGTTCTCATGTTAATAACTTAATAAACTAAATGCCAGCTTCTAATAAAAATACCCCTTTCTACTAAAGTTGTCAGATATCTATGTTTAATGTTGTATGTAACATGACTATGTATATATAACTTCCTGAGTTTCACTACTAAAATTCTTAAAGTTAATATAAAAAATAAGGTGTAAACAAATATTTATAGATTATTTGTTCTTTCTCTTCATATGGGCTGCTCCTGCACAAACCTGCTTTTTTTTTTTGGTTTTTCAAGACAGGGTTTCTCTGTGTACCCATGGTTGTCCTGGAACTCCTCTGCTGACTAGACTGGCCTCGAACTCAGGAGATCCGCTGACCTCTGCTTTCCAAGTACTGGGATTAAAGATGTGTGCCACCACCGCCAGACTTTAACCTGTTATTTTCAAATTTAAGAATTTTCTCATAAAAGTTAATGAACCATGCACTTTGGCACACAATGTTTTTGTAACCTTCCTCAAGCATTCTATGTTCTATTCAGGTTACTTAATAGAGCGCTCTAGTATAGTAAAAAGCATTACCCTTAAAAACCCCTGGGGGCAGGGAGAGTGGCTCAATGGTTAAGAGAACTGGTTGTTCTTGAGGAGGATCCCAGGTTGAATTCCCAGCACCTACATGAAGGTTTATAACCATCCCTAAACTCCAGTTCCAGGGAACCTGATGCCCTCTTCTGACCTCTGATGGCACCAGGCACACTTGGTGCAAATGGACACATGCAGGCAAAACATTCATACATATACATTAAAATTTTAAAATCTAAAAATATATATTTTTTGTTTTTTTAATATTTTAATTTTTAAAAATGGCATTTTCAATTCTTTAAAAAACAAAAACAAAACTAAACAAAAACCCCTATGTATGGTTTGGCAAGATGGCTCAGCAGGCAAAGTCACTTGCCACTAAGCCTGATGACCTGAGTTCAAATCCCCAAGACCCATATGATGGGAGGAGAGAACCAACTCAGGTAAGCAGTACTCTGACCTCAACAACAAACCATGACTAGCACACATGCACACAATAAATAAATATAACAAAGATTTTTTAAGTTAACACCTTGAGATGAGCTTAATACACAGTACATTTAAATGAAATTCACTGATTTTATAAGGTTTCATTAGTCAGGCGTGGTGGTGCACACCCTTAATCCCAGCATTCAGGAGGCAGAGGCAGGAGATAACTGTGAGTTGGAGGCCAACCTGATCTACAGATCAAGTTTTAGGACAGCCAGTAACACAGAGGAACCCTGTCTCAAAAAAAAAAAAAAAAGAAAGAAAGAAACAAACAAAAAAAAGGATTCATTATTAACCATTCCCACATGTAAATACATTTGCCTACAAAAGTGAAAATACTTGGGTACCAGATAGAACATTTACTTTAAAAAAAAAAGAGCCGGGCGGTGGAGGAACACACCATTAATCCCAGCACTCGGAGGCAGAGGCAGGCAGATCTTTGTGAGTTTGAAGCCAGCCTGGGCTACAGAGTACACAGAGAAACCCTATCTCAAAAAACCAAAAATAAAATAAAATAAAATAAAATAATTAAAAAAAATGTTCTTTGGTGTATTTATTCAATATCAATTCACAATTTATTCAATATCAATTCACAGGCAATCTCCAGACACTTTCAACTATTAGAGAATTAAAAACATTAACAAATGCTTCATAAATAGCAGAAATTAATGGATGAAAACCAGTGACATGCTCAAAGGTACCATTATTTTTAATTCAAATAACCTAAGCCATTAAAAACCTATATCCTAATCCCAATTTTTAGTAGTAGCCAATGTGTATATAGTTTCAAAACAGAAAGACTTGAAAATAAAGGGAAAATAAAAAATAGGAGGCTAAAATAAGGATATTCTAAAAGGAAAAAAATGAATGGGCAATATATATGTATGTATGTATATTGTATATGTAGGTTTGTTTTTAATATGCCAGGTGTGGTGGCACATACCTTTAATCCCAGCACTCAAGAGGGCAATCTCTGTGAGTTCAAAGCTAGCCAGATCTACATAGCAAGTTCAAGGCCCAGCCAGGACTATACAATGAGATTCTGTCTCAAAAAAAGGAATGGAACATGGTGGCTTCATACCTATAATTGAAGCACTCATGTGGATGAAACAAGAGATCCTTGAAAGTTCTAGATAACCTGAACTACAGAGTGAGAACTTGTCTTCAAAGAAAACTAAGGCCAACAACAACAACAACAAAAATCATTTACTGTCTTCTAACCAAAGTATCTGTTTACAAATAGTTCTTGCATGAGTGACTTCAAGCATAAACAGAACAGTCAAATCTTAAGATCCTAACCTATGGGGCTAGTGAGATGGCTCAGCAGTTATGAGCACTGGCTGCTTTTCCAGAGGACCCAGACTTGATTCTTAGCACCCACATGGCAGCTCACTATTGTCTCTAACTCCAGTTCCAGGAATCTGATGCCATCTTCTGGCCTCCAAGGGTACCTGGGACACATGTGGGGCACTGATATACATGTAGACAAAACACTCATACACATAAAATATAAAAATATTAAAAATCCCAACTTACTTGCTTTCTTACAAAAACATATTTTTACCTCCACATAAAAAAGTAACTAAGAAAATAGAGATTGCTTTTCATAATAAATTTTGGGGTTACCTGCTGGCAATGTAAATGTTACAAGGTCAGTCAGAAAATAGCAAGCAAAATCTCCCTTTCTCTGGTGAAGAGAAGCAGCTATTTCTCTCCGGATTTGTTCTGTCAGTTCAGGACACACCATTGCTGGAATACACTTTGCTGCTTGTTGAGATACCTTAAATACAGAAAGAAACTTCCTTCTGTATCTTATTTATCATGAACAGAAACAAAATACAACAGCACTTAAATGAGCAAAATTTCCCCCAAATTCTTTTTTTTTTTTTAATCTTAAATATACTACTAGGTATTATTTCCTTTGCCAGTGGACATGTATATCATTGGGGCAACTGTTCAAAGAACAGTTATTAAATGCAGAATGGCAACAAATGGTACAGATTCCAACTAGCATTCCAGTTGTATTTAATGTGTGGCACAGGGAAAGAGGGTGCACACTGTGATCATAATCACTAGGAAGTCTGTGGTGGGAAGATCAGGAGTAAGAAGAGGCCAGCCTGGGCTACATCTCAAGCTCCCCTCCCCCCCCAAAAAAAAACTTCTATGGAAACTCTCTAAATCACAGAAAGGATATCTGTTAGTAAGTGGCCTGGACACTGAGTGAGCCAGCCAGTCAGCTCTGTTCTCTGTTGTTAGAAATCTGGTGAGAAAAAACTATCTAGCTATCACCTTACTTTTTAAAAGCCTCCTTCCTACCATAAATGGGACCTGGAGCAGCATGTCTTATAGTAAGCTACTGAAAGTGTGTTTTGCTAACAATGTCATCTATGCATTACCGTTGTTAAAGTAAGGAGCCAGAGATGTTAGTTCCGCACAATTAATACAGCTATAGGACTCCTTATTTTGATTTTATCAGATTTCACTGACTGCCAGTAACTATGAAAAATTTCACTACGTTCTAGCTCTATGAACTCAGAAACTCAAAGTTCAAGTAACTGAAAATCAGGAATCAATTATCAGGTATTATCCCAATTACTATTTGTCAGAGAACACTGCTAACATGAATACCCAAAATTCTTTTTAAAATAACAACATGGAATGAACTCTGAATACATTTCAAGAGAAACATGAAACATTCCCTTCACCACCATCCTCAAACCTCAAACCATCCTCCCAGTTGTACTTAACCTCAAGTCCAAGTACTGGGAAAGATCCATGGAGTTCACTACATAAGAATCTTTCATTTTCCTTGGCCAATGGCCTTAACTATAAGGCATTTTCTTGCAATGAACATGATAGCACATTGTCTCTAATTTTCAGCACTCTAGAGATGGAAGGTTGTAAATACTAAGCCAGAATCAGCTACTCATGCAAACATTCTCTCTCTCTCTCTCTCTCTCTTTTTTTTTTTTTTTTTTTTTTGAGACAGGGTTTCTCTGTGTAACAGCCCTGGCTGTCCTGGAACTTGTTTTATAGACACAGCTGTCCTGGAACTCACAGAGATCCACCTGCCTCTGCCTCCTGAATGCTGGGATTAAAGGCGTGTGCCACCACCACCTGACCAACACTATCATCACCACAGACATACACTATCTTATAAGTCACAAATTTGGTTAACTATTCTGATAGCTGTATTTCAATAACTAGATTTCCATTTTTTTTTTTCACTAAAAAGCCATTTTTCCAGGAGTTCATAAGTCCTACCTATCTACCAGGTCCATGACACAAAACGCAATGAAAATCTGTCCCAGACATATATCCTATAATCCAAAAGAACTTGGTTCTATGCTTTTTCTATAGACATGCCTTCTTATATAAGATTCACACCCTATCTTTCCACCCTCCCTGATGGTAAATTTCCCTTCCCTGAGTCTACCCAACCTCCTCCCCTAATGTCACTGGAATCTTGCTAAAGTAAACATAATGGCTAGCCAATAAAATCAAGTTTTCATCTATCTTGCATATTTTTAATCCCCATACAATATCTGTACATAATGGTTCCCAGATAATGGTAAACCTGAATTATCGATTTATATACTCAAGAAGATGTGTAGTGACAAAAATTCAATACACAATTATCTGACTTTCTGTACTTTTAATCTATTTATCTTATAGTGAAAAATAAAGTTTCTTAACCGAATAATAATGTCATATCTTTGGGATCATATACCCAGAGATATAATTCCTTATACCTTCATAGTCTATTTAACTCAATTCTCCACCAAGCTTACTTCACATGCTAACTTCTACTCCCTCTCCAGAAATCTGATGAAATGGAATTTGGGGTATAGCTCTTTTGGCAGACTGCTTGCCTTGCATGCAAAACATAAACCAGGTGTGGCAGGGTTAGAAAGTCAAAGTTATCCTCAGTTTCATAGCAAGTTGCAAGCTAGACTGGGATACTTGCTATCCTGTGATGGGAAGAAGGCAAGGCAGAAAAGGAAGAGCAGGAGCAGAAGGACAAGGAAACTTGATGAAATGTGACTTGCTAAGCAGGAAGGGAAGATACCTCCCAAGCTCTTTCCTATGTACTCAAATGGTCATTTACTCACAATATACAGAAATACACACTCATTTCTCCACTTCTCTAGAAACTCAATAAAGGAAGAGTCAACATCCTTACAATTCTATCCTCCTGAGCCACAGAGCTTGGCACATAGCATAGGCACTAAATATTTCTTAGTTGAATGAATGAATGTGTGTTTTAATCAAACCTAATGAATGACTCAGATATTATGGAGAAAAGTCCTGCTTCAAAAGGCTATATGGCTGAGGGCAGTGGTGTACATCAGTAGCTCCATCAACTCAGGAAACTGTATGAATATGTATTTCAAAGCTAGATGTTGTATGTATAGGGGATCACGGCCAGCCTAGGCAACACAGTAGTACCTCGTCACAAAAGGGAAAGAGAACCGGGCGGTGGTGGCACATGCCTTTAATCCCAGCACTCAGGAGGTAGAGGCAGGCGTATCTCTCAGAGTTCCAGGTTGGCCTGGTCTACAAAGCAAGTTCTAGGACAGCCAGAGCTGTTACACAGAGAAACTCTGTCTCAAAAAACAAAACAAAAAGTGTGTGTAAATGTGAGTGTGTGTGTGTGTGTGTGTGTGTGTGTGTGTGTGTGTGAGTGAGAGTATGAGAGAGAGTATGAGAGAGAGAGAGAGAGAGAGAGAGAGAGAGAGAGAGAGAGAGAGAGAGAGAGAGAGAGAGAGAATTGGTAAGACAGGCCTACAATCTAAGCACTTGGGAGATGGGCAGAAGGATTAGGAGTTCAAGTAGTAGTCCTTGGCTACCTACAACATTCATCCTCAGTTAATGAGACCCTGTCTTTTAAACAAACATGTTGCACAAATCTTTAATTGGTCTTATTAAATAAAAACCTCAAGAGCCAGGTATTGGAGTGAACGCTGAAAGATCAGAGAAACAGAACAAGCCACAGCTAACCTCACCTGGCCAATTCCTCAGCTGATCTTGTTTCCTCAAACTGGAAGCCTCTGTGTCCTCATCGAATGGATCTTAGCTGAGCTGCTTAACAGCTTCTAGTTCCTGGTACTCACGCCTTAATATACCTTTCTGTTTCCTGCCATAACTTCCTGGGATTAAAGGCATGTGTCTTTCCCAAGCAAGACATGAGATCTCAATTGCTGGGATTAAAGGTATGAGTCACCCATGCCTGGCTGTTTCCAGTGTGGCTTTGAACTCACAGAGATCCGGATGGATCTCTGACTCCAGAAGACTAGTATTAAAGGTGTGTACCATTTTCTGGTCTTTATGTCTATCTAGTGGCTGTTCTGTTCTCTGACCCCAGATAAGTTTATTAGGGTGCACAATATATTGGGGAACACAATATCATCACCTTTCCCCTTTTTTGTCTAAAATAAAAAAAGCTTATAACTAATATAAGAAAAACTATATCTAATAAGTATATACAATATATACAGTCAAGAATTATACTGGAAGCTTGGAAGCTGCAGCGTGATGAGACAAGGTTAGCTGGTATCTATTCCTATTTCCCTGATCTCTAAGTCTTTCACCCTTATATTTGGCTCCATGGTTTTGTTTTGTTTTTTTATTTAATAAGACCGCTTAGAAACAAACAAAACAAAAACATCTACCACACCAGGGAAGGAGTACCATTTAAAACACAATTGAACGGGCTAGAGTATGAGATGGCTCTGTAGTTAAGAACACTAAGGACATAGGTTTGTTTCCTGGCACCCACGTGACATCTTGCAATCAACTATAACTCCAGTTCCAAGGGGATGTGACACCATCTTTGGCCTTCAAGGTCACTGCACTCATATTGTGCACACCCATACATACAAGTAGGCAAAACACTCACACACTAAAAATAAAAATAAATCTTAAAACTATTAAAAATCTCTTAAATTTAAAACAATTTTTAAAAGCAAGTAAAAAAGTTTAAAACATGTAAGAATAGTTTGGGGAAATGTTGTAACATTAATAACAAAAAATTAGGACTGAGGATAAAGCTCAGTGGTAAAGCACTTGTCTAGTATGTACAAGGTCCTACATTCAACCCACAGTACAGCAATAAAAAATAAAAGTTAAAAAAAAAAACCAAAGAACTAAAGAACCCCTTTCTTCAATATAAAAGAACATTAAAGCTGGTAACAGTTCAGTGGTAACATATTTACCTAACACACACAAGCCCTGGGTTCAATAACCAAAATGCCACACTTACCTCTGTAAGCAGTATTGCTAGCATGTCCTGCCTCTGAAAGCGTATGGCCAAGTGTACCAGAGTGTAGCCAACATCAAAAGCAGAAGGTCGGTTCAGCAAGCGTACTTCATCTGCAGTGAGCTGGCGTGCAATGTCTCCTCCTGATGACTTGTATGCTTCTATGGCTGCTAAATCACCTTCCACAACCCCTGAAACAAGTACCAAGATAGAAAAGCACTTAAATCTATTTTTCTTCAAGACATAAAGGTGAAGCAACCACACTAAACACTTGAAACAGTCCTTTGTACTTCTTGGATCCTGGGGCATCATTTCCTAAAGAAAACATGTCCTAAAGAAAATAAGAAAAATTAGTATTTTCCTACCATTTCACATTTTCTTTCCGGAACTAGAACTGCCTGGTTTGGCACTTACCATCATGACGCTCCAAACTTCGGCAGGCTTTAAAGAACTATTAGAATAGAGTAAATGAATTAAAAATGAATAAGGACAACCCAGTTTGAGAAACTAGACATCATTGAAGAACTGAGCCATTGTCTTGCATTCATCCTGACAGCAAAACCCAGAGATACACATGTGCTTCCAGTTGGTGTTTGGCTATTTTTAAAGCAGAATAAAACAAACACTGAGCTTTCTACAGAGCTGTGTAGCTCTAAAATAATTTTCATTTTAAGTAGAAATTGGCAGCATTTTGAATTCAGAATCTCCCACAGTCAAGACTTCCTGATACACGTTACACATTGTTCATACATAGCTGAATGTGTCGGTTCACAACTGTAATTGCAGCACTCCACTTGGGAGTTAAAGGCTGGAGGGCATGACAAGCCTGGGCTACACAGTGAATTCCAGGCCAGCCTGTGTTAGAGAAACAATGTCTCTAAAGAAAGTGAGTGGTGTACATCTTTAATCCCAGCACTTGAGAGGCAGAGGCAGAGGCAGCCAGATCTCTGTAAGGTCTGCCTGGTCTATATAGTGAGAGAAAGAAGGGAAATGATAACTGTTAAAATAAAACTTATACATGATTTTAAATATGCTAAAATAAAACAAAACAATTAGGAGCAGGAACATAACACTTTTTTCAAAGCCATAACCTTCCATTCCCATTAAATCATTTTATTACCTTAACACAAATTAATGTTAAGACAGTAATTACTGAATAATATGGATAATAAACAGCCTGGGGGAGCACATTAGCTTTCAATAAATACAGTAAAACAAATTATCAGGCCAACTGTTTTTCAGTGTTTCCTAAGTTATATCAGAAAAAAAATATATATCTTCTGAGTAAAATGCTAAGATGAACTAAAAATAGTCTTAGTGTACTTTTTATATTTTTGGTTGTGAGCCTAGCCTTTAACGGCTGAGCCATCTCTCCAGCCCTAGTGTACTTTTTAAAAGGCATTGTAATTGCCGTTTTGAATTAGGAATTGAGAAAAAGACACTCCTTGTACCTGGTATAACTAAACAGTCCTCTCTTTATTAAAGACAACCAATCTTAAAATTGTCCATTTAATTCCCACACTCACTCGATGTATGTTGTGTCCTCAGTACTCTGCTAAAGCAATATAAGCACAAAAGACAATAAGTATATGATGCCTATCTTTCCCCAAATCCTTTTAAATCATGTCTGTGTGGCATGAAGGTCAGCTTTAAAAGTTTTCAAACTCTAAGAGTCATGGATCTTTTCTGCAAATCTAAATCTCCACCCATCCCCCAACATTTAAATACAAATTTTTCAGGTTGAGGGCTCACAAGAAAGTAGACATGATGCTGTGGGCTGTATAGTCACAGTTCTTAAGTGTCTCAGGCAGGAGGATCCTGTGAGCCCAAGAGCCTAAGTAACAACAGTGCAATTTTCTAACTCAAAAAAATAAATAAAAACACACTATATTGGGGCTGGAAGTAAAGCTTGCTCCATGGTAGACCTTTTTTGCCTAGCACATATTGAAGACCTAGGTTCAATCCCAACACCATAAAAACAAAACCAACTGTAACCCTTGTGTTATTAACTAAGAATGCTTCTTACAGAAATTTAGCTTGTATTTTGGGTCAATACATTGCTTGCCACACAGTCCAACTATAAATCAGCTCTAATCCATTTTAAACATAAAAGCTTCAAAACATCCTTGTGAAGAAAAGTACCCTAGAAGTCACCAGGACCAAACTATAGTAGAGTTAGCATAAGACAACATAACATCTTCCTGACACACAAAGCTCAAGAACAGACATAAGTAATGCTACTTACTAAAATCGTCGATCATTACAGAGTTTTCTATTTTTAATTATGTTCAAGTATACAAAAAGTTGAGAAATAATTTAATGTAATTTATATTATTTAGAACTGGGTATACCCCCCCCCCATCTCCTTTTGTTTCTGTAGGTGTTATTTTATTATGTTTGCTGGGGCCTCACAATGCAGCCCAAGTCTAGAACTCACTATGTGCCAAAAAATGACCTCCCAAGTGATGGGACTACAGGCGTGTGCCACCACATCCCATGCTACAGTGTTTCTTTACAAATACAACTGTTTTCCCTTCAGACCTATCAGAGCCAGAACTAGGGCTGGAGTTAATTCGGTGATAGATCACATATCCAGCTGTGGTGGTATTGTGTTCCCCGAAATATTGTGTACCCTAGTAAACTTATCTGGGGTCAGAGACAGAACAGCCACAATATTAAACATAGAGGATAGGCAGTGGTAGCACACGCCTTTAATCCCAGCACTTGGGAGGCAGAGCTAGGCAGAAATCCATGTGTTCAAGGATACAGCCTAGCATGGTGACTCACGCCTTTAATCTCAGAAAGCAGCCTTTAATCCCAGGGAGTGATGGTAGAAGGCAGAAAGATATATAAGGCGTGAGGACCAGAAACTAGAAGCATTTGGCTGGTTATGCATTCAAGCTTTCAGGCTTCTAGCAGCAGTTCAGCTGAGATTCATTCTGGACTCAGAGGCATCCAGTCTGAGGAAACAAGACCAGCTGAGGAAGTGGCAAGGTGAGGTAGATGTGGCTTATTCTGCTTCTCTGATCTTCCAGCATTCAGGCCAATAACTGGCCTCAGGTTTGATTTTATTAATAAGTACCTTTAAGATCCATGCTACATCCAGCAATTGAAAGGCATTGGGTTTCATCCCCATCATGGGAAGAAAAACAATGCATCTCTGCACCTTACAGATTTTTGGCTTAAAAATCTAAAAATATTATCTATTTATAAATACATATTACACATAAAATGCTCCAAGTTCTAAAAGTAGAAGCTTGATCAACTGACCTGAATAGACAAAGAGGAAGATCTGTGCATATGTATACAGATGTACAGGCATGCAGGAAATTTCTGTGTGTTCAAATACTTTTTTCCCCCAAAGCACAAATATGAGGCAATCTAAAGGTAAATATCAAGTGACTCCTTTCTTTGGTTTGGAAGATGGGAAGATGCTCTACATCACTGCCTTTACTCTTTAGCTAAATCTCTGTACAGCTGATGTCTTAGAAGTCCTTAAGAATTCATTTCCTCACTAATGTTCCTGAAGAATGTCTGAAATTAGCACTGGTACATGGGGTGGGAAGATCAGACCACCTAGCACAATGAACTGTGCAAACCACACCTGGGACTACAATTGACACTACCACCTGCCTGTCCTTAAGAATTCATTTCCTCACTAATGTTTCTGAAGAATGTCTGAAATTAGCACTGGTACATGGGGTGGGAAGATCAGACCAGTTAGCACACTGAACTGTGCAAACCACACCTGGGACTACAACTGACACTACCACCTGCCTGTCTTCAAAGTATCCAGAACTTCAAATGCTGACCTCCATGCTGTATGTATCACACCTCAGAAAGCTGAATCACATACACAGAGCCAGTCAGAATTTTCATTTGATTTGAACATCAAAAATACTCCATTCTCCCCTCCCAGTCTTTGTTAAACTCAAGTAGGAACAATTCTGTTGTTCCCCAAAACAAAGACTGGAGACAGATGGAGGAGGCAGAAGAATAAGACTCCAACCTTCCCAGCACACAACTGACACAAAAAGGAACAAAACACCTCTTTTTAATAACGCTTACTGTCTAATACTTTGGGAATATGAATATTGTATTCATTAGCCGTAAAAGCTCACAGCTTTAATAACTGTTAAGTTTATTACAGATCAAAGTTCATGAGAGCATCATGAAACTGTCCAAGTTCTGTTAAATTTTACTACATAGTGCTCAAAAAGAGTTACTGATCAAGCTTGGAGTTTCTTCACATCAATTTTCACTGTAGGTTTGATATTTAAAAGGACCTGGCTTGTGTCATATAATTAAACTTTAGCCACCACATTTTTTTTTGCTTAGGGAGGAGGAAAGTATCACAATCACAAAGATGTCCCCTAGCTCTTTACATGCTTAGTAACTTCATCAAGGATAAAAGAAAAAAAAAAAAAAAAGCACAGGAAAGCAGGAAAGGGCAGCACATAAATGTTAAAACCTTACTTCACAGAACAAAGGCTGGGGGTGGGGGAGTTGATCCATTCTAAGAGAAGAGGCAGGTAGGATCTATGATCACTCACATCATCTCCAAAAGTAACTGAAGCACCTTAGTATTCTTTAACAAACTTACACTGTGTGTTCTATCTTGCCCCTCCTCCTCTGTATTATTATAAAGGTAAATAAAGACAACTGGAAGCACTCTGAGACTAACTCCAAACCAACCAGCAACCTAACACTGACCCACAGTATCATTAGACATTCAAAATCAGCTAACTATTGGCAATTAGAGGTAAAGAAAATGTTAATGTACTTCTTAAATTGTGTAGTCTTTAAGTAAATGAAAGCATATAGCATATTACTAGCTACCCAATAAAATCTTTAAGAGGCAGCTGCAGCAGGAAAGCTCATATCATGATGTCCTATATACTGGGCCAGAGTGGAGCTTAACAGATTTTGAAGCCACAGGTCAAAAACTCACTGGGGACTTCACAGCTACTATGGAACTCCATTGGTTAGCATCTGGAGCTGGCTCATTAGATGTTTAGATAATAGACTTATTTTTCCCCCATATATGGCACAGTTTTCAAAGTTTTGCCTTATTTTCCTTTATGATATAAAATCATAAGGGTAACTAACTTTGAAAAAGATGCCAAATGGTAAAAAAAAAAGCCAGGACTTACCTGAACCCACATGGGCCAGCTCAACACTACCCTGGAGTTCTATGGTAGCTGTGTAACATCACAGCATGGTTTATGCTGTGGGGTCAGGGTGGACCTGGAGACAGCAGGCACAATTTCAGGAACCCTTAAAGAGAAAAGTTAGTTTTAAATGGTAGTGTTCAGAATGTCCTGAAGGATGGTCAGTAGAAAGATACACACGTGGCTGGTTGTATTGTCTAGGCAGTTTCCTCTACATAAGGCTTAAATTATTTAATTGATTTTGGGCATTAACAAGAAAACTATCCCACTCAGTAACCAATTTTTAAAAAAAACATCCTTGTATAATTTATAATCATAAACCTGGGCTCAAATATTTGCAAGGAATTTTTAATACTCAAATAAGAGTTGTATTTTTTGTGAGTATGCATGTGTGTATGTACATATGCCTACAGAAACCAGAAGAAAAGGTCACTGAGTGCCCTCTCAATCACTCTCCACCTTACTGCTTTGAGACAAGGTCCTTCACTGAACCTGAAGATAGGCTGGTAAGCCAGCAAGCCCACAGTCCTGCTATACAGAAGATGGGTTACACGTTTGCAGCCACTCCTAGCTTTTGCATGAGTGCTGGGATCTGAACTCAGGTTCTCACGCTCACACAGGAAGCACTTTTACCCACTGAGCCATCTCTCCAAGATGAAAAGCTGAATTATATTTTCAAGCCCTTAATATTTTTAACCATGCCTTCACACAGGCACAAGCACAGACAACTACAGAAATAATTTGAGCAGACCAAACTGTCTCCTAGTTTCATTTTTCACACTATAACCAAAGGTAACAAGCTCAGCCAGCCATTTCTATTCTAGAAGTGTCTCAGAACAGTGACCTTTCAAAAAACAAGAAATCAGAAAATGAAAATAAATTGTTCTTATTATTCATTTGTATTTTATGTGTATGAGTGTTTTGCCTACATGCCTAAATGCGTGTATCCTATGTACATGTCTGGTGCCAGAGGAGGCCAGAAGAAGGTGTTGAATCCCCTGAAACTGGGGTTACAGATGGGAGTGAGTGTTGGGAACTAAACCCAGGTCCTCTGCAAATGCAGTAAGTGCTCTTAAGCACTAAGTCATCTCTCCAGCTCTGAAAATAATTGCTTAAATCCAATTATATTTAGTTCTTAAAAGACGAAACCTTTTTTTTTTTTTTTTGAGACAGGGTCTCATGCATCCTAACACACTACACATCTGGAAACTTTGAACTTTTGATCTTCCTACCTCTACTTCCCAAGACTTGAAATTACAAGCATGAGCCACTATGCCTGGTTTGTGTGATATCCCACTAAAAGGGATGCTGGGCAGGCATTCTTCTAACTGGGCCACAACCCCAAGTCCAAAAGATGAAAACATTTTAATCTCTCTCCCACCACTATACTCTCTCTCTCTCTCTCTCTCTCTCTCTCTCTCTCTGTGTGTGTGTGTGTGTGTGTGTGTGTGTGTGTGTGTGTGTGTGTGTATAGAAATGTTGGCCTCTAACTCACAGCAATCCATTTGCCTCAGCCTAGACTTCCAAACGCTAGGAATACAAGCATGGACAACAATGCTAGGCCAAACGTCTAAATTTGATGAAATAACAAATATGCCAGTAAATGATAAACAAATAAATAAAACATGATATATGTATACAATAGAATATTTAAATATCCAGTCTTTAAAAGGAAGGAAATTCTGGGGCTGGTGAGACGGCTCAGCAAGTTAAGGGTGCTTGCGGCCAAGCCTGACAATCTGGGGACCCACATATTAGAAGAAAAGTGACTCCTGAAACTTGCCCTCTGTCCTCTACCCTCATGCTGTATGGCCCATGGGCACATGCACACACATATACACAAAAATAAAGTCATTAAAAAATTAAGGAAGGAAACTGACTTATGCCACAACATATGAACCTTAGAAGACAGTGTGCTAACTAGAATGGGCCAGTTACAAAAGACCAAAACACCATACAATCCCATTCATGTGTAGTTCTTAGAGTAGTTAAATTCACAGACTGTATAATGCAGTTGCTGGGGTGGGAAATAGAGTCCCAGTCTAATGTAATGTAAGCTGAAAGCAGTCCTGAAGGTGGAAAAGGTGGGTGGCTACACAGCAATGTAAAACTCATACCACTAAGAGTGAGCAAGGGGTGGCCCAGTAGACTGCATGCCCAGCATATTCCAAGACTCAATTCCCAGCACCAAAAATTAAACTGGATTAAAATGGTAAAATGGGGCTGGAGAGATGGCTCAGAGGTTAAGAGCACTGACTGCTCTTCCAGAGGTCCTGAGTTCAATTCCCAGCAACCACATGGTGGCTCACAGCCACCTAATGAGATCTGGCTCCCTCTTCTGGTCATACATGCTGTATACATAATAAATAAATAAATCTTTAAAAAAAAAAAAAAAAAAAAAATGGTAAAATGTATATGTACTTTACCACAATTAAATTCTAATTTTGTGTTTTGTTTTGTTTTTAAGACAATGAGGGGACTGGAGAGATGGCTCAGGGGTTAAGAGCACTGACTGCTCTTCCAGAAGGCCTGGGTTCAGTCCCAGCACCCACGTGGCAGCTAATAATCACCTATAACTCCAGTTCCAGGGGATCTAGTGTCCGCTTCTGGCCTCCCTGTGCACTGCACATATGTGGTGTAAACCTCTAAGAAGGCAAAACACTCATATACATAAAATAAATAAATCTGAAAATATAGAGAAGACAATGATACACAAGCATTATTCAGAGATATTAGAAGCACTGCTAAAATAACTTCACCTCTGCAGTACTCCTCCCTCTCCTCAAAGCAATACCTAACTAAATCTATATCACAGAAAAACCTAAAATTCCAAATTGAGACACATTCTACAAAACTGGAATTTTCAAAAACGTTAATGTCATGAAAAATAATTTTAAAAAACTGGCACTGCTCTAGACTGAAACACTGAACAGACAAAACAACTGAACACAATGTCATCTGCCTTGATTCAACAGGGTGGGGCAAAGCTTTCCGAGGAACTGATGAAATGTGGACTTCAGTACTCCATTTCCTGTGTAATTATATCCTGTGCTTATGTAGGGAAAACATCCTTGTTATTGGGAAATATATGCTAAAAGATTGAGGAGCAAAGTGTCATATGTCTTTGGCTAAAGTGTTTCAGGAGAAACAGGCCAGTGAAAGAGAAGACAGGCACCAAATGTTAACAAAGTAGACAATGAAAAACCATGGCAAGGCTATGTAACCCTGTAACTTCCATACAGACTGTAAAGTTTTTCAGAATAAGCTGATGATGAAAGGTAGCTGTCTTCAAAGTAAGACTGGGAATGAGGACAGAAAATAAGAAAAATGATTTTTATCATTTTTTTTAAAAGAAGCCCAACTATCAATGCTTGGGTTTTGCTCCCAATATACACAACTTATTTTAATAAGGCTTTTAATTTTGTTTGTTTTAGACTAACACTAACTCTAAGCACATCCTTTCACAGTCCATTATGTAGCTCAGGCTATCCTCCAACTTGTGGCAATCTTCCTGCCTCAGATTTCTAAGTGCTGGGGCTACAAACATATACCACTACATCCAGTCACTGTCCATTTTTAACTAGAGGTCTTCACTAATTTAATGACCCATATATTGTATCATATAATCATATGTATAATCAAGAATCACCAGCACAAGGCCCTGCTTTGAGAAACAGCAGAAAGAGGGTACTGTATCCATAAAAGGCTGGCTGGCTGGCTGGCTACATTTCTTTTCTCAGCATAGGAAGTACAAATTGCTAGTTGGCAAGCCTATGTGATCAATCATTTCTGAAAGCCAGAAAACATGTCTGAAACATACCAAAAGCAACCAGAAGAAAACTGTTAGGGCTCTATATCTGCCAGCACCAATCATCAATTTGCCTTATATACTCCATTCCTAGAAGTTTTGATTTTTTTTTTAAACCCTGAGTGTCAAGAAGTATTCAAATATCAAAATAAACTGCCCACCATCAATTAACAGTGAAAAGGAAGGGGGTGTTGTACGAACCCATACATGTATGCGTTCCCTATTTCTTTAATTAGGACCTTTTATATTCCTGAAAACTCAGTTCAAAAAATTGTGATTTAAAATATTTTATATTCAAAGTTCCAAAATCATAGAAGGAAATCCTTAAACTCTCAAAAAACTACCTGAAGACAATTACTTCTTTCATAGTGCTAAATATAAACTCCCTGAGATAAGTAAATCCATGAGCAAGAATGTGTATAGAGCAAAAGATACTGAATTGTTTTTGCTTTTTGTTTTTGAGACAGGGTCTTACTATGCAGCCCTAGCTGGACTGGAACTATACAGACTATGTAGAGAGACCTTGAACTCACATAGATCCACCTGCCTCTGCCTCCCCAGTGCTGAGATTAAAGGCAAGCAGCCCTACGCCCAGCTAGATGCTGAGCTGCAATAAGTATAACCACACACCCCACATTAAGAGTACAACACAAAGTTAAGCAACGGCATACAAAGGATGCACCGCCAGCAGCCTAGAGGCTCATTTTCCTTTTATGGATATAGCACCAAAGATTTGCTACAGGAGTCTGAATATATTTTTGATTCCATTAAAAGTCTTTAATATAATATTTTTGTTCAAAAGGCAGGGTTGTCCAGTTTTAAATGTCAAAGACTATTAATTAATAAGATACCAGATATTTTTGTCTGGTTCTGCCTTCATTCATATGTAAAGTAACATATTAAGAAACAGGACACTAAAGCAGAGAAAATCTTTCAGTAGAATATTCAGTTTGGCAAGAATATAAAATCAAAGTTCATCAGGCAGAGTGGCACATTGCCTGTAACCTCAAGGTAAGTGGAAGCATGAGGATCAGGAATTCAAAGTCACCCTCCACTACACAGAAGTTGGCGGCAGATCTGGGCATGTACATGAGACTCTGTCCTAAAAGAAGGAATAAAATAAAATAATTAAATTAAAATTCACAGTTTAGCACTCAAACAACCACAACTGAAACCTAACAAGGTAGTGAATGGTTTTATTATTCCTCTCTAGATTCCCAAGAGATGATTTCTAAAGTTGATATATTAGAACAAATGTCTGCTACTGAGCCCACAACATGGAAGTAATGATTGCAAAGCAATTCCTTAAGGAAGGAAGATTTCTAAAGATGGAAAATAAATTGTCCAAATGGTATATGAGGTATATTGGATGGAAATAAAACCAACACAAGCAAATCAAACAGAACACAAAACCCCACGTAAAACATTAAGTGCAAATAATCTGACTGACCCCTGGATGCTGTGAACTATCAGCAAGAGACAGAGTACCCTAGGATACAAGAAGCTTCATATAGGCATGTTTATTTTACTGCCTTCACAAAAAGGGCAAGATGCATCAACCATTATTCAAAAGCTCTAAAAACTGATCCTTCTGATCTAGTGCTCAAGCAAACAGAAGTCTCTCCCACCTCTGCTGTGGGATGTCGTTCTGTATGCTGTGAATATGTGTTGCTCTGATTGGTTGATAAATAAAATGCTGATTGGCCAGTAACCAGGCAGGAAGTATAGGAGGGATAAGCAGACGAGGAAAATTCTGGGAAAAGGAAGGCTGAGTCAGGAATCGCCAGCCAGACACAGAGGAAGCAAGATGATAAGGCAGAACTGAGAAAAGGTACCAAGCCATATGGCTAAACATAGATGAGAATTATGGGTTAATTTAAGTGTAAGAACTAGTCAGCAATAAGCCTGAGCTAATGGCTGAGCAGTTATAATTAATACAAGCCTCTGTGTGTTTACTTGGGGGACGTAAGTGGGAGAGATTTGTTCCCAACCGTAGGCCAGCTGGGACACAGGAAAACTTGCAGCTACACATCTCTGTACAGAAAAGACTAGCAGCAGCATGTCTCCTCAAGTTAGTTTCTGTACAATGTCTTCCACCAGACAACAAAAGAACTCTAAGCTGCCTAAGAACTGGTGCAAACTAAAGATAAATTTTCTGGTTTTGGTTTTTTCCAATTAGTTGAGGGCTGGAGAGATAGCTCAGTAGTTAAGAGCACTTGCTCTTTCAGGACCCAGGTTCAGTTCCCAGCACCCACACAATAGCACACAGTCATCCATCTGTAACCCCAATGCTATCCTCTGGCCTCTGTGAGCACTAGGTACATCCACAGTGCACATATATATATACAGGAGAAATACTTATAAATATAAATGCTTTTTTATTTTTTTAATAAAAAAACATTTCTCATTGTTGCTCTAACAAATTACCACACATTTCTTGACTTATAACAATAAAGCTTTTTATCTTAAAATTGAGAAGCCCAAGATTGTGATACACTCCTTTAATCCCAGTACTCAAGAGTTAGAGGTGGGAGGATCCAGAATTTAAGGCCATCCTAGGCTAAATAGCCAGCCTTGACTCTAAAAGAACCAATGAACCTGAAGTATCTTCAATGGTTTTATTATGGTTAGTTTTCTTGCTATAATTAAAAACCTTATGCCATCCCAACTGACAATACTACAATCTATCTAAAACTAGCCTGACTTTCTTCAATGTAATTGAGCCTAATTTTTTTTCATTATTATAAAATATCCTTTTCATTTAACTAGATATGGATTTCAAAACTAAGATTTTTTTTATTAACATGAGATTGATTACATTGTGTAAGTTTTGTTTTCCACAGAAAAAGAAAAATACCACTAATACAAACATTTTTACTAGCTTACTTCCTTTGAAAATAAAATCTTCAATAGATAAGTTGGAAACATCCATCCCTCTACAATTAATACCAAAGCAAGTTGAATTTTATTTATGTGTATTGTATGGACGTGTATGTAAAATGGGCTTGCATTTGTGTGCATGTGAAAAGGCCAGAGACTGGCATCAGGTGTCTTCTTCCTCTAACACTATCTTATTTTCTGAGACATATTCTGCTACACTGGCTAGGAAAGCACCTAGAATCCTCTTCTCTACTTCCCAGCTGAGGTTACAGGAAGGCACTACAGCACCTGGATTTGGTTTTTTTCAATGGGTACTTGGAATCTGAACTCAGGTCTCACGCTTAGGCAGCAAGCACTTTACTTACTGAGCCATCTCCTTGGCCCTGTAAACAATTTTTTTTTCATGCAAAAAAACCTATACACTTTTTTCCCCCCAATGGACAGGGTGCTTGTGAAACCAAACAGACAAATACATTCTGACAAATCTATTATCAAGCTGTAGTTCTACAGTCACAATCTGGCAGGCTAGTTTGGGCTCAGTACACAGGATTTTAGCAAGGGGGCAAAAATCCAATTGGCATCAAAATGGAAAATACCTCAAATATTGATTTTTCACAGAAAAAAGTTATAAAAATTGTGGTGATACTAGATCAAATTTAACAATATATTTGCAGTTGACAGAAAAAGCACAGTTTAATAGCTTTCTATATTTAAAAAAAACTAAACATGCACATAATATTGAATACTGAAGATGGACCCTTCTAGGCACTAGGATACCACTATGAACAAAACTCCTGACATCCAAGAAGCTCAAATTTCAAAGCATATACAAATAACAAACAAGATGAATAAACGCATCAAAAAGTGACAAGCATGGTTTAAAAATAAAATGACAGCAGTAGGGACAGGGCAAAGATGAAATTTTAAATTTATCAATCAGGAGGGCCTCCCTTAGAGGGAATCATCTGAGAAAGACTTGACAGTGGCCTGTTATTAGCTCAATGGTAAAGCACTTACCTAGCAGGTCCAAAACCCTGGGTTTCATTACCAGCACCAATAAATTAGTAGAGAAAAGACCTGAAAAAGGCAATTTAGCAAACTCTGCAACCCAGACAGAGGAAAGGTCTGAGGTTGGTCTATAAAAAACAGAATAAAGGAAATTACCAGGTATGGTGGTACAGACATTCTGAAGGCAGGAATATCACAAGTGAAGTTCTCCTTGGGCTACATAGTGAGTTCAAGGACAGCCTGGGCAACTTTTTAAGGCCCTATCTCAAAAGCAAAAGTAAAAGAGGATTGGGGATAAAGCTCAACGGACGAGCACAAACTGCTCAGCATACACAAAGCCCTGGGTTCAATTCCCCAATACTAAAGAAAGGGAGAAAATGGAGGGAATGAAAGAAAGAAATGGTTGTCAGAATGCTATGAGCCAAGTACAACAGTAGATAAATCCCAGGTTAAATAATGTTTTGCTTTGCTGGGGGATAGGGGGTAGAGGGTGGGAAGTGGTGGAGGGGGTTTCACAGTTTATAGATGACCTTTTTTTCAAAGTAGGACTTTGAAAAACTTTAGCTCTTACTCTGGAACACAAGAGTACATTATAATCAGCCTAGGAATGGTCTGCATGATGTCATCCCAACACTTCCACCATTCAGAAGTAGAAGCAGGAAGATTAGGAATTGCAGTACAGCCAAAGCTACATGGTCAGTTCAAAGCCAGACCTAATCTCACCAAAAAAAAAAAAAAAAAAAAAAAACCCTAGCATGGTGGCACACCTCTTTAATTCCAACACTGGGAGACAAGAGGCAGGCAGATCTCTGTGAGTTGGAAGCTAGCCATGTCTAAACAGTGAGTTCCAGGATAGCCAAGACTACACAGAAAGACCCAATCTCAAAAACAGAAACAAAAAAAGAAAAAGAAAATTAAAAAGACAACTGAGAGATAGCTAAGTCACACTGGCCACTCAAGCATAAGGCCTGAGTTAAGATGCCCAGCACATGAAAAAGTCCCATAATCCAAGAACTAGTGAAGTAGACAAGAGGATCCCTAGAGCAATAGCCAGTCAGTCTAGCCAGCTGATGAAGAGACCCATCTCAAAAAATAAGATGGGCTGGGCGGTGGTGGCGCACGCCTTTAATCCCAGCACTCGGGAGGCAGAGACAGGTGGATCTCTGTGAGTTCGAGGCCAGCCTGGACTACCAAGTGAGTTCCAGGAAAGGCACAAAGCTACACAGAGAAACCCTGTCTTGAAAAAAAAAAAAAAAAAAATAAGATGGAAGGCCAGGAAGTGGTGGCACACACCTTTAATCCCAGCACTTGGGGAGGCAGAGCCAGGTGGATCTCTGAGTTCGAGGCCAGCCTGGTCTCCAGAGAGAGATCCAGAGCAGGCACCAAAACTACACAGAGAAACCCTATCTCGAAAAAAAAACAAATAATAATAATAATAATTAAATAAATGAATAAATAAAAATCTTGACAAAGAAATGAAGAAATTGGATAGAGAAAATATGGTATAGGAAAATAAAAGGTTAACAAAAGCTTCTGGAACATGGATTGTCATTGATCAAGATGGTAGACTGAGGGCTGGAGATGTAGCTCAGTTGAAAGAGTATTTTTCTAGCATGAACAAAGCTCCACATAAACCAGATATGGTGAACACTTCTGATCTCAAATCCATGAGGGAGAGGCAGAATGATCAGAATTTCAGTCAGACCCTGTCTCCAAAAAAAAAAAAAAAAAAAAAAAAAAAAAGTAAGGTCATAAACTGAGGAAGATCCCAATCCCTCACTGGCTCTGCAGTGAGTTTAAAATATTAAGACATGGGGGCTGGAGAGATGGCTCAGCGGTTAAGAGCACTGGTTGCTCTTCTAGAGATCCTGAGTTCAATTCCCAGCAACCACATGGTGGCTCACAACCATCTATAATAGGATCAGATACCCTCTTCTATGATGCAGAAATACATGCAAGTAGAACACTCATATATGTAAAATAAATAAATAAATAAATAAATAAATAAATAAATAAATAAATAAATAAAATGTCAAGGCACTATAGTGATATTTTATTTGTGCTGAAATGTGATTTTATTTGTATGTTAATAAATAAAAATACCTGGGGGTCAGAGCTAATAGCAAGCCATAGCAGAAGTCTGGCAGTGGTAGCAAAGGCCCTTAATGCCAATCACATGACAGGCAGATCTCTGTGTGTTCAAGGACACCACCAGCATGGAGACACATGCCTTTAATCTCAATACCAACCATAGAAGACCTGGAGGTCTGTATAGACAGGCAGTGACGAGGAGGTCATGTGGTTGGGTTTACAACCAATGAGAAGGCAGAACAGAAAGTCAATTAAAAAGATAGATATACAGGAAGTGGCTCTCTTTTGGAGGGGAAGGATGGCAGCGAGGGGTAAGAAAGGGTTTTAGTCTTAGCTCTTAGCTACTGCTCTGACCTCTTGGGCTTTTAACTCTGCATTTGGCTCTGTGTTTCTTATTTAATAAGACCGTTACATCTACAAAACATTCTAGGGAAGATTAGATTTTAGTAGATAATGTAAGTCTAGGGTTCAAGTACATGTGCTATAAGCACAGATTTAACTTAGGAATTGTATGAAGCTTGTGTCTTTGGACATGAGTCACAAATTGGAGCACAGTTTTATCAGGGAACTGTCTCAACACAGCTCCAGAACAAAAACTGTGTAATTAAATAGGTATTCTGCTCTATGCTCCAGCTACATGCTATCTAAGAAGGAAAGACAAGAGAGCTCTGCTTTTACCATCCCCAGGTAACACTTCTACTGACAGCACATTTGGGCACTGCCATCCCAACATCCTCTCACAACATAACATGACATATGAAATTTACATCCAATAACCACAGAAGCTTGTTTGCTCAACATTGTTGATGCTTTCTCAATTAAATCAACCTTCCTCAATCTTATTTTATCAACTTCAAATCTGGCCTGACTATGAGAATCTTTTTCAATTTTAAGTGAGAACATTTCATAATTTATACTCAGGATACAATTTTATGCTCAATATCTCTGCTTTACACACACACACACACACACACACACACACACACACACACACAAAAATTTCTGGAGTTAGGGTCTCATTGTGTAGTCCTAGATGGCCTGGAGCTCACAGAAACCCACCTCCCTCTGGCCTGAGTGCTGGGCTGTATCACTATGCCTGGCCTAGAGGTGATTTTTGATACAAAGTATCAATAACTCACAATGTACCCACATCTAATAAAACCTGGGGAACATGCAGGACAGTGATAGCTCATGAGTTTAATCCTAGCACTTGGGAAGCAGAGGAAGGAAGATCTCAGTGAGTTCAAGGCCAGTCTGGTCTGCAGAGTGAGTTCCAGGACAGCCAGCGCTGTTACACAGAGAAACCCTGTTTCCAAAAAAAAAAACTTTTTCAGCACATGCCACCTTTCTATTAGGCTTACTCCTTAGGTGGTTTTGTCTTTTTAATTAATCTAACATAATGTAAACAAGCTTTTTTCTCTTTTTAAAGTTAACATAGTTGAATGATATTTACACATCAGGATATGATTACCCAACAGACACAGGTCCTTAACTTTTGACCTTATGGTTAACATTACTCAGCTAATTTAGCAAAGACAGAACCCACCTTACCAAGAGCCATACACAAGGACCAAAACAACAACAAAGAAATCTGTAAATGAATTAAGATCAGATCACACTGGCCATACATTTTTGCTCTGTCATTTAAAAATGAACTCATTGCTGTTAAAATGCAGAAATCGGATGGTAATTCAAAAGAATTAAGAATATGTAAAATAAAATAAAGGGTAGTACCAAGAAGGCATAAAGACATGAAATACTAGCAGTCACAAAGACAAATATGCTGACTGGTCTACCTTGTGCTTACAGAGAGGAAAAAAAATTTAAAAACATTTTTTTCTCCTGGTATCCTCAGACTTAAGGTACTATAAACCCTTGATTCCTAAAAGAATTCTATAACCCTCCAAAAGGGTAAAGAAGTTAGTTCATTTCCATCTGTAAATTTATATACACTATTTGTATTTTAACCATCTGATTAAAATACAGATGGCATACTACCACTGCAAATGTGATTTTAAGTATTACAAAGGCATACAAGTAATTAAGACAATCACAACACAAAAGGTCATATAATTCATTAATTTGAATGAGATATTCTGGAGGTCAATATAATTCTAATCCAACTTCTTGAAGTCACATTTTTGTGATATTTTTAACAGAAAGCACATTGGTGGGATGGGGGTGGAGGGAAGAAGGTGTTAACTTCCTTATGGGTAAAAGGTTCCCTTTAGGTAACAAAAATCTTTTAGGGCAAAACAAAGATAACTGCATAACATTATGAACGCATTAAGTGATACTAAATATATAAATCTGACCCCAATAGGAAAAAAGTAATAAAAAAAAAAACGTGAAGAAAAGGGATGAAATAAGACAACAAAGTCAACAGAGTATGGTTCATGGCTCAATGGAAGGAAAATTAGAACAGTTGCTAAGTGTTACTATGACTAAACTTCAGCGGCTCAACTGCTAGGACATACATTTTGACATTATAAATTAAAAAAAACACTTTCAGATTTCATAACTGAAGAGATGGGTTATGAGCACTGACTGCTCTTCCAGGGGACCCAGGTTCAATTTCCAGCACCCACATAACAGCTCACAACCCTCTGTAATGCAGTCCCAGGGGATTCATTGCCCTTCTGGCCTGCACAAAGGACTGCACACATGGTGTACAGACATGAATGCAGGCAAAACAACCATGAATGTTGAAGAAAATTAAAAAAAACTTCATGGGGTTGGGGATTTAGCTCAGTGGTAGAGTGCTTGCCTAGCAAGCTCAAGGCCCTGGGTTCAGTCCTCAGCTGGGGGGCGGGGGAGGGGGGTGGAGACTTCACATTTCTTCTGTTTTTAAGATTTATTTTTCTTATTTTTAATTGTATGTAGGTGTGTGTGTGTTCATGTGGCTATTTACAACTGGGTGCAGGTGCCCATGAAAGTCAGAGGCATTGTATCCCCTGGAGCTGGGGTAACAAATGGCTGTGAGCCATCTGATATGGGTGCTAGGAACCAAACTCAGGTCCTCTGGAAGAAAACAAATGCTCTGATACTAAGCCATGTCTCCAGCCCTGAGAAACCTCAGATTTCTTGAGGACTACATCTACATCTTCCATACTCATGGGACTACTCCAGAAGGTTAAATCACATAGGGGACACTATTGTTCCACACCAAGTTAACCTTAAAAATCACTTAAATATTTCTAAACAAAAGTGAATGTCAAAATAAGCAACCCACAGAAATAATTTAAATAAAATCCAAACACCTAATTTACTGGGAGCAGAGGGTGTGGGGGGGAACTTTTAAGAATCAGCTAATACTTTCTGACAGGTAGATAGATCTCTGTGAATTTGAGGCCAGCCTGGTCTACACAGTGAGTTCCAGGACAGCCAGGGCTCTGTAGAGAGACTCTGTCTTGTAGAGAGACCCTGTCTCAAAACAAAACAGAATTAAATAACACCTTTATAAATTATACCACAAATTATTACTTCATCAAGTTAGTAGCTGGAGAAAAATCCTCCTTCCACCTGTCTCTGTCCTTTAACATCTCTGAACAAACAATCGTGCCTAATATCATGTGTTTCTTTATGAAAGCACTGAAAACACAATACACATAAATCATAATCTAACTATGGAATCAGCTGGCTATGTGAAATCAGTTCCACCAAGTGTGTAAATATTTACTACATGACATTCATGTTAAGTTAACATCAGCATTTTCAAGGTCAATGTTATGTTCGTTCAACTTCTTGGATCACACATTTTTATGGTATTTTTAACTTCTGACTAAAGCCTTTATCATCACAAGATGCTCACACTGTTTACAAACACCAAGAAAGAGCAGCTGGTGTTCCTCTGTCACATCTTGTTACAATAAATAAGAGAAACAATTTTAAACTTCAGGTATATACTTTCTCCCTGATGTGTTCACAGTCTCTTATACTTAAAAGCTTTCTCTCAAGCTGATAAAGAGGCATGTACACAAGTGGGTACCAGGCAGACAAGGTAAAAAATACAGACCTTTATATATGTATACTTGAGCTATCACACCAAATGAGTCAAATGCTAAGTAATGCTAAGTAATGTTTTCAAGCCATTTTCAATGCCTTTTCCCATCTCATTCAAAATAATGCAAAAAACAGAAACTTACCCACACAGGCATTGAGGAATAGCCAATCAGTCTTTTTCATCCTATTTTTAATCTGCTTTAGTTTTTTAAAGTCCACTTCAAGTTCTTCCTTGCTACCAACAGCACCAGCCAATTCAATTCTCTGAAAATCCATTTTCACTTCAGAGTCCCGTTTCGTAGTTGGAGGCGATCTTCTTTGGCTATTACCACTACTGCAGCTCCCCCTCCATCGAGCTCTGTCTTGTTCATTTATTATTGAAGAAGCCTCTTCAGTCTCTGCCAACTCTATTGCTTCAATGTTATTAGGTCTGGGATGATCACAAACAACACACTTTTTAGCCTTAGCCCAGTTTTCATATGTGCAAACAGAACAAGTCCAATGCTGGGTCCTTGTATTCAGTTTATTTCTATCATTGTACTCTTCACAGGGATCAACAGAAAAAGCAACTGGTCTTGAACCAGATCCTGAGGATTGAGGAGATTCTGTGGGACTCCTGGTCCTACGTTGGGATAAGCACTGAGTACATCTGATTGCTCTTGGCCAGTTCAAATATGTGCACATGTGGCATGACCATTTATTTGCATTTTCCATGCTGTATGAAGACTTAACCCTTGGTCTTGCACTAGAGTCTGGACATATCAAAGGACTACTTCCACCTTCAGTACTGGAAGGATCCCAATCTCTACCAACATCACTTGAACCACTTTTAAATGGATCTTCTGTAATAATTGTTCCACTGGGTCTCTGGGCACGACACATAGTACACTTGATTGCAGACGGCCAATTTTCATACGTACAATATTCACAGGCCCACTTAATCCCATGTTCTGACATTGTGTACTTCTTGAAGTGAGTTATGTCAGGCAGGAAGCTATAAATAATTAGGACACTGTTATTAAAGTAATAGCTACATAATTCCACCTCTGAAAATATGTCCCCAAAAATAAAAATACACTTCAACTTAGAAAATATCTATGCCTTAAAAGACACATGTAAATTTTCTTATTGGATTATTCTACTTTTGTTTGGGGACTTCCAGAGAGATACTGGAGATAAATTCCCAAAGAAGCTCTTAGACTTTAGAATTTAATGAAAGTTTACTTTAGACTGCTGAAAGTGATAAGAAGAAATGAATACAGACTTGTTCTACAGGGGAAGAAGATAAAAATAGTAAGTCACTAGTAGAAATTATTCAATTTCAGTTCAGCTGTCACCACTAATTTAGAAGTTAAAAAGACCTGTAGGCAAGGGAAAGAACACAAACCAAATAGTACCTTAAACATATAACCACTCTCAAATTACAAACAATGTGGATCATGCTATTTATAGTATGTCTGATCCATGAATTCCGAAGATCAAAGTCCTACCTAATTATCTTTGCTAAGGGAGAAAAATAGCTTGAAAGTGCTAATTATTCACTGCTTTTAATTGGCACAAATAGAAAAGAAAGATGCTGAAGAGCACTGATCACAATTAACAAAATAACATGATAAACTAGAAATAGTTCTAATATTCTGTATCCTCAAAATCTAATTACATTTGGAGCAAAAAAGTTACTCCTTATCACCTATACTCTCAGGAAAGTCAAATGGATAAAATGTCTCTAAGAAAACTATTAGCATACTCATGTCAATCTATTTTTGATTGTTCATATTTGATATTTTAAAAATTAATACACTAAAGTTTAATTAATATTAAAAACATATTTGCTATCTAATAGGTCCTAGAAGGTGGGAATACTGGCAATGCCTGTAGTCCTAGCACCTAGAAGGCTGAAGCAGGAGGATCTCGAGACTGAAGATAGCTTGGGCTACACAGTGAGAGACAAGTCAGTCAATAAATATTCCTAGGGCTCTAGTGTGGGCTTACTAACACTACACTATAATGAAGACTTTATTGTTTAATGACAACTAATTCATAAATGAAGCAGTTTACATGGCAAATTTAATGATATTTTAATGACTTAAATTAGAACAGGAAACAACCTCTTAATTTTTCAATCTGTTCTAAATTTAGTACCTCCCCCATGATCTATTTTAACCAGGAAAGAGAAAAGTTTCCTAGCAGAATGATGGGTATTTTTCCTTCTTTCTGAACTTTGGATAAGTATATTCTGTTCCTTCCTATAAAATCTACACCCTACATACAGAGTGACCTTTGCTAAGAGGACAACTTCATAGAAAGGATGCTATTTAGTAACTAAAATAAAAAGCACACTTACTAAGATTTTAGTTTCCATGCTATAACCTCCACCTTGCACATGGTTACAATAAAGGTAAATCAGACCAAAGACAAGATTCAATCTTCATGCTGGCTCAGACTCTGACTTCCTCAGGAGATACTGCAAAACGTGTAAGTGGTTCTGTCTGACTGTGAATAGCTATTCCTGTAAAGGAGACCAAAACTGAATTTCACTTATAGCCTTCTATATTCAAAAGTATTTTTAGAAAGCCTAAATTTTAATCAATTCCATTTTAATTATACTTACTTATTTAAATAACGGACTATTATATTTAGAATTTTTTACTTTAACATAGCAAGAAAAACAGCTAATTTATTGGGCTGGTCAGCCAAATTAAACATAAGAATTTCCTGCATAGTGTAGTATATGTGCACAGACACACGTACACACACGTGTGTATGCATGTCTCCTTATTTTGTGGAGCCAGGGTCTGCACATGTAGGCCAGATTAGCCTCAAACTTGCAGTTCTTTTGCCTCAGCTTCCCAAATACCTGTGGTTGTAGGCGTGTACCAATACAACCAACAATAGTATCATGAGTATGAGTGCTGAGTCAATTCCAATCTGTATTACTGTAAAGGAAAAGGTGAGATGATCCAAATAAGTAAAAAAATAACTACTTATAATTTAGTTTGAAATGCTTGTAACTGAATTTGTTTGAGGTTCCCCCCCCCCCTTACTTAATAACCAGGTAATTTGAATCATCTTGCTTGGACATTTTTAAACTCTGTGTGTGTGTGTGTGTGTGTGTGTGTGTGTGTGTGTGTGTGTGCGGGCGCGCGCGCGCGCAAATGTACATATAGCAGCCAGACAACAACCTCGGGAATATCATTCATCTCCTTTGAGACAGGCTCTCTTACTGGCCTGGAGCTCCCCAATTAGGCTAACAGGGATCCTCCTGTCTCAGCCTCCCCAGCACTGGGGTTCCAAGAGCACACCTTTTTACTGCCTTTTTACCTGGGTGAAGGGATCAAACTCAGGTCCTTGTGCTTGTAAAACAAATGCATTACCAACTGAGGCATCCTCCCAGCCTCTTGCTTAGATTTTTAAATTTTACTTTATACACACTGACTATACCCAATCTAACAGCACTGAAAGTGTGTTCAATGGCAGGGAACTATCATCATACAAGCATACATAAAGTGGACAACAGAAATTTAGTGGCAATATTCATATTCATTAGGCATTTCCTTCCTTTATTGGCATTTTTTTTCATAAATGAAATGTAAATTACTTATTCATGCTATTGGAAATTATAGCAAGCATGCAGAAAGTTACCATAACAAGAACACGTCATTAATAAACATACACTAAAGCAATTACAGTATTTCATTTAAAATATTTACATTCAAAATCCATGCTTGCTTTGATGCATTTTATATGTGCTTGTACTGCATGCTCAACTAACAGCCAGTTATCTTACTTTAGCTAACCTCCATGGAATCAGTGCTCTGTCATAACATACTTAAATTTTCAAGGCTGACAAAAACAAAGAACTGCCACTGATACAATCACATTGGAGCTCTAAAATGGCTCAACAGGTAAAGGTGCCTGCTGCCAATCCTGACAACCTGAGTTTATTCTTGGGATCCACATGGTAGGTGGAAAGAACTCCTGCAAGCTGTCCTCTGGCCTCCCCATGCTTGCCAAGGTACACAACTCACACAGGCACACAAAGTGAAATTTTTAATGTAATAAAATTCAAAATAGTAATAATCATATCAAGACTAGCTTGGAGGCAGAGTTCAATGGAGAGCATGTCACCCATATGCAAGGCCCTGAGTTAAATTTCAGCACTACATAATTATCATCATGACTATTCATCATAAATGCTATCATAAATGAAGAACAAACAGCAGCCTAAGTTCCCTGCTCATTCTGAAAATACAGGTAACTTTGCAATTCCAAACTGAAATTCGAGGAAGACAAGAGAAGCACACTAGACTGTTTTCTATTGAGACACATACTCTGGGGAGTTGAAACTCAACAGGATACTGTGTTTTAGTAACTGAAAGCTACAATTCATTAGAGATCATCTGAGAGAGCCATTTTTATCTGTGGCAATCAGTAAATCAAAAAGTGAGGACAATGTGTGATTTTACATTCCTAAGAATTAACAGAAAGTATCCTTTTTCTTCCAGACTTGTCACACCTCATGAGGTATATAAAATTATTTTCAAGGAAAATAGTTCTAAGAGGGTTTTTTCTTTTAACAGTTTTCTTTTTAATTGTGTGTATCTGTATGTCCGTGTAGGTGTGTGTGTGCACATAAGTGCAGGTCCTGCAGAGGCCAGAAGAGGAATTACAGGTGGTTGAAAGCTGGAAACCAAATGCAAGTGCTCTACAAAACAGTATTTGCTCTAAACCACTGAGCTATCTATCCAGCCCCATTGCTTGAAAAAGAACTGTGACTAAATATCATGCTACCATATTATAGCCAAGTCATTTAACTTAGTAAGTCTAATTCTGCATGCAATCTATATTTCCAAATTCTATTCAAGGACCCATATTTCAATAAATTGGTACAATAAAATCTGCATAACAGAGGCTTTAAAAAGATTTTTTAAGTTTATTTTTATTTTATGTGCTTTGGTGTTTTGCCTGCATGAATGTCTGTGTGAGGGTGTCAGGACCCCTAAAACTGGAGTTAGAGACAGTTGTGAGCTGCCATGTGGTTTCTAGGAATTGAACCAGGGTTCTCAGGAAGAGCAGTCAGTGCTTGCAACCACGGAGCCATCTCTCCAGCCCCCTTAAAGGATTTTTTTTTTTTTTTTTTTTTTTTTTTTTTTAGCTCCTGGATTCATTTCTCCACAGAATTATATGTGTTACACTTGATCCAAGTAACATTTGTCTTAAGAGTCACAATTATGTCCATTTCTTCTTAAGAAGTCTTTATCAGGGCTGGAGAGAGAGTTCACTGGCTAAGAGCAGTTGGGGCTTTTGCAGAAGACTCAGGTTCAGTTCCCAGCACCTACATGGCACCTCACAACCATTGTAACCCAAGTTCCAGAGGATCCAATGCCTTCTGACCTTCACAGGTACCAGGCAAACATGTAGTACACACACACACACACACACACACACACACACACACACATATATATACATATATATATATATATATATATGTATATATATATATATTACAGGCAAAACAAACCTAAAATAATTTAAAATTATATTATTCTGCTTAGTTAAGTCTTATTTATGAATTATTACTAAACACTCAATAAACAAAGTCACATTTAATTTATGCCTCATGAATTAGGTACTATACTACAAATCTCGACCCTCTATTAAAGTGATGAAGTGCTGGCCTGGCCTGCCCAAAAACACCTGCACGCCACTGTTAAAAAAATAAATAAAAGCAAAAAACACATATGAAACACATATGAATAATCCTCATCAAGCACAAACTCTTTAAAAAACAAACTGTGGTTAAGTTCAGTTGTCAATAGTTTCAAATGAGAAATTTTTCAAAAGGATTAATGACAGCAGTCTTAAAGTATTTTTTTAATTTTAACATAAACTATACATAATATGTAGTTACTAATATGAAGCTGTGGAGATTTATAAATGTTCGCAGGGCATCTTAAAGGACTATAAAAAATGAAAGAGGGCGCACACACACACAATTTTCAAATTCTCTTAAAATATTACAAAGTAATTCTGAATTACAAAATTTATATATAAATAAAAAAATCAAAAACATTGGTGGTGGTGTCACATGCCTTTAATTCCAGCACTTGAGAGGCAGAGGCAGGTGGATCTCTTGAGTTCGAGGCCAGCCTGGTCTACAGAGTGAGTTCCAGGACAACCAGGGCTACACAGAGAAACCCTGCCTTAAAAAACAAAAAAACAAAAACAAAAAAAAAAAAAAAGGAAAGGAAGAAAACACTGCTTGACTCTTCAGTCAAAATCCCCACTCAGTTTCTCTTTTCTCATCTTCCTATATCACACTATCTTCCTCACAACCATCAGGAAAAACAGTGGTGCTACAGCAGGGTCCTGACGACATGGAGAACCCACTAACTACAAATTTAATCCCATTCCAGAGCTCAGATAACTTATCAAATCCCCATTAAACCTCTTATCTTTTCTTCATAAGGCACTCCTATCCTGATTTCTCCAGTTTCCACAAATGATATCATTCATATCCCTGGACCTCAGCTGAGAATCTCAGAATCACCTTGAATTCTGCCTTCTACACAATTTTTTCCCAGTAGTTTCCATCTGATCAGTTATTTGTTTCCACCCCACTGGCATCAATCCTTCCTCAGCTCAGGTCAGAACTACCGTAATATCCTCCTAAGCACCTTTGTTTTCTAAACACGTCCAGGTGACTGTTACCACAGCACTCCTCTTTTCTGAAGTTCTCTCCAATACAAGTTCAGTTCCCTCTTATAACACACACAAGCCCACTCACTCACTTCCATACACTCGACACATATCCTCAACTTATTGACATGTCATCATTCCCAAAGATGCACACATAAAGTCATTGCCTTCGATAGGCTCATCCTTAAAACTCAGTTACTTCTCATCACAGGAAGCTCTCAGATGACTCCAAGAACATTTCAAGCAATCATGCTTTTATTGATATGTGGAGTTACTGTGTTTCCTCTTAGGATTAATTTCTGGAATATCAATTTCTAAGTTCACTGCCACCAATTTTCAATCAGGGCAGCAAAGGTTTCCGAAACCCCGTCTCACAGATTTTAGAGGACAAAGCCTACAGACCAGTACACTGTGTTTTTTAAGACCAACAAAATACAGATAATGTCACATTCCGTGACCTGGAAAAAAGCAACAGTGAAGCTTTTGAGCAATCTCTGAACAAATTCTAGAGAGTAAATCAACTCCATGGGTAAAAGTGCAGAAGTACCAAGACCATGGTAAATGTGCTTGCAAGACAGTGTTAAGTAGGAAAAGGTAAGGCTTTATTGGTATTTTTTTTAAGCCTAACAAGATAGTTCATGTCTATAATCACAGCAGTTGGAATCAAGAGACACAATGGGAGTAAGCACAAGGTCAACCTGAGCTACAGTCAAATTGTGTCTCATAATCCCAATTGCTGGGGACATAGCTGAGCTATATAACATATACCTGGCATGTTCCAAGGCCCTGAGTTAATTTCCAGTACTCAGCACTACTGAAAAAAAAAAAAAGTGCCAAGCCACAGGCACTGGGAGTCTACAGCTGGCAGCAGAACCAGAAAAACTAGAAGGAGCCTAATGGAATACAATGAAAGACAACACTTTACCTAGAGAAGGTAAAATGCATAATGCCAAAGTTCTTAAAACAACAACACTACCAACAAAAAAACCCTAGGAACTGAGATTGAATGTCAAGAGATTTCAAAGTTCAAATCAAGCTGATTTAAACAAAGCAAATGAAGTAGTACCACCTTTCAGATTGAGGTTTTAGGCTGGGGTTCCCGTTTGATACATCTGAGATATATTCCTATCTAGCTAGACAGATTACAAACTGGCAAAAGCTAGCTATACCCGTTTTCCCCCCTTATCTTACCACACAAGTTACATATGTATCACCAACTATCTAAAGTGTTCCGCTGAAAATCATGGTCTTTACTGTGTCCTCCTCTCACTCACTCCCATCAAATGGACTGGAGAGATGGCTCAGCAATCAAGAGCACTGCTGCTCTTCCCGAGGACCTGGGTTTCATCCCCAACATTCACATGGTGATTCACAATCATCTGTAACTCCAGTTCCAGAGGATTCAACCTCCTCTTCTGGACTCCACAAGCACCACGCATGTGGTGAACAGATATACATGCAAGCAAAACTTTATTTATACATATAAAATAATAAATTTTAATTTATAATAACATAAATAAATATGACCAGGTGTGCAGACACATGCCTGAAATCCCAGCACTAAGAAAAGTACAAGCAGGAGGATGTCAACTTCTGGACCAGCCTGGGCTACAGAGACAATGTCTCAGAAATAAATGAACATGCACTGCATAAAATGTAACTTATAATAGAAATAATATAATTTCCATAACAAAATTATAAAACATTTTGCCCCTGCTACTTTGATATTTGGAATATGAATAACTTATGGGGAAAAAAAGAACAACCATAAAATTTGTCAAATAGCTTAGTCTGGAGCCTTCTGGTCCTGTGACCCACAACTAAGCACACTGTTCTCACCAGACTTCAAGACATGTTTTGGCTTTCCTGTATTTCTCACTAGCTCTTCTCCCTCAATCTTTGTTGGCTTCTTTTTATTTCTGATTTCAGGCACCAAGAGTTCCTTGGTTGACACAGCTCTAACCACCAACTCACTCTTTTAGGAATTTCAATCAATCTGTGGTTTTACTTTTTTCCCTTCCTTTCTTTATTTGTATGTAGTTCACATGTAGGTCAGAGGACAACTTTCAGGAGTCAGTTCTCCCTTTCCACTATGGGTGTTACAGGGATCAAATTCAGGTCATCAGCTTTGGCAGCAAATGCCTGTACCTGATCCATCTCACTGGCTCCCATCTGTGGGTGTTAAATCCTACCTATATGCTGATGATTCCCAAATTCTATTTCCAGTCTGACACTACCCAACTTCAGATTAATGAATCCAGCCGCCTCCAGAACATTTACTCAACTATTTAACAAACATCTCAAACTTACCATATCCAAAACTGAATTCTATATCAGAATTTCATGTTTCTAAGCTTCAGTTTAACTATCAACAGTTTAAAGGAACTAGACTACTAAGAATAAATTGTTCATTAAATACTTGTTCCAGCTGGGTAGTGGTAGCGCACACCTTTAATTCCAGCACTCGGGAGGCAGAGCCAGGCAGATCTTTGTGAGTTTGAAGCCAGCCTGGTTCTAGACAGCGAGAACCAGGACAGGCACCAAAACTACACAGAGAAACCCTGTCTCCAAAAACAAAAAAAAAAAAAAGAAAGAAAGAAATACTGTTCCATCCCTCGATACCTGAAAGTATGCCATTCTATGCCAGACTTCTGTATTAAAAATCTGAGCAACATGAACTGCTATCACAACCCATGTACTGATTATTTGGATAGTGCTACATAAAGGGCACAAGTACCAATTTTTTACAAATCACTAATTTTTGGTAGTGGTTCTGAGGAATTAATAAAAAAAAAAAAAAAAAGCCAGGGCTTTGCATGTGCTGGCAAGTACTCTGAGCTATAGTCCAAGTATCTAAAAATACTACATACATGTGAAAACAATGTATAAGTAGATCTCAGAATTACCCTTCCTCTACAGAAATCACTGTTACCTAGGAAAGAGTCCCCTGTTATCAAAGAAGACTGAACTGAACAAACCTGGTAAAAGTCCTCCCAAGAATGTGAAAAGTAGTACAAAATAAATTCAAGTTAAATAACAGTTATCAGACCAGGTGTGGTGATGCATGCTTTTGAATCTCTGTGAGTTCGAAGCCATCCTAGTCTACAGAATGAGTTCCAGGACAGTTAGGGCTGTTACACAGAGAACCCCTGTCTCAGAAAAACAAACAAACAAAATAAAACAAAAAAAACAGCTATCAGAATGACACTGGCCACACCAGCACTATGCCATTACTTGCTGTGGGATGGTCTGTATGTCAAATGCTCTGATTGGTCAATAAATAAAACACTGATTGGCCAGTGGCCAGGCAGGAAGTATAGGCGGGACTAACGGAGAGGAGAACTGAGAGAACAGGAAGGTGGGAAGAGACACTGCCAGCCTCCGCCATGACAAGCAGCAATGTGAAGATGCCAGTATAGAAGCTACAAGCCACGTGGCAAGGTATAGATTTATAGAAATGGATTAATTTAAGATATAAGAACAGTTAGCAAGAAGCCTGCCATGGCCATACAGTTTGTAAGCAATATAAGTCTCTCTGTTTACTTGGTTGGGTCTGAGCGGCTGTGGGACTGGTGGGTGAGAGAGATTTGTCCTGACAGTGGGCCAGGCAGGAAAACTCTAGCTACAATTACTTAACTGAGGCAATTACCCATACTACAACTAGATGATCTAGTTTTTAATATTTTATTTATACGTGTGTACATATTGAGTGTTGGGAAACAGATGTGTCCCCTGAAACTGGAGTTACAGGCAGTTGTAAGCCACCTGATGTTGGTGCTGGGAACACAACTCCTGTCCTCTTGCAAGAACAGTACATGGTCTTAACCATTGAGCCATCTCTCCAACCCCATTAAAGATTATCATTTCAATGTGATAAAAATGTATTAACTAACCCAGGCAGTGGTGGTGCACACCTTTAATCCCAGCACTCGGGAGGCAGAGCCAGGCGGATCTCTGTGAGTTCCAGGCTAGCCTGGTCTACAGAGTGAGTTCCAGGAAAGGCGCAAAGCTACACAGAGAACCCTGTCTCCAAAAACCAAAAAAGAAAAAGAATGTATTAACTAGCCGGCGGTGGTGGTGCACGCCTTTAGTCCGGCACTTTTGGGAGGCAGAGGCAGGCGGATCTCTGTGAGTTCAAGGCCTGCCGGGGCTACAGAGTTCGTTCCAGGACAGCCTTTAAAGCTACACAGAGAAACTCTGTCTCAAAACACCAAAAAAAAAAAAAAAAAAGTATTAACTAGGGGGCTGGAGAGATGGCTACAATGGTTGCTCTTCCAGAGGACCTGGGCTCAATTCCTAGCACCCACATGGCAGCTCACAACTGTCTGTAACTACAGTTCCAGAGGACCTGGCACCCTCACACAGACATACATTCAGGCAAAACATCAGTGCACATAAAAAATCTTAAAAAAAAAATAAAGAATGCATTAACTAGGGGAGAAAACATAGTAAGAGAATTATCACAGGTTCTCCCTCTTAAACATGAATTAGCAATCCACTGATGAGAAAAAAAAAGACCTAGAAAACACAATTATTTACAATTGTATCCAATCTAGCATATAACATATATATGACATTTATATAACATAAATAGTGACATTTCTTTTCATCTACCTCCTAGTCATTTCAGGAATTCCCTTTACTTACCAACTTTATCTCATTAAATACAAAATCAACTTTCTCCTAAGCATTTCAGTTACTAGACAGTGTAAGAAAGGTAAGGAATACTACATACATGCATGTCCCTCAGCTATAGTAAAATCAATTTTAGTCATGCACCCCAAATTACAATCTCAAACAAAACTAATCAATTTACAACTCAGAAGTAGTAGACAGATACAACTAGGTAAAACATTCTCCTTGTGCTCAGGGAAACTATAGAAATGAAAAATTACAGACTTCTTAGATGTGTATGGGACTGGGACAATTAACCTTCAGAGTACATTGCCAATTCAGCATTTAAAAATAAAAGAGAAGACACACGCCTTTAGTCCCAGAACTCTGGAGGTAGAGGCAAGTGGATCACTTTGAGTTCAAAGCCAGCCTGGTCTACAGAGTGAGTTCCAGGACAGCCAGGACTACAGAGAAAAACCCTGTCTCTAAGACAAAAATAAATAAGTAAAAATAAAAGAGGTCTGGGAGCTAATTCAGTCTAGCATGCCTGAAATCCTGGCTTCCATCCCGAGGATCATAAAATAATGAGACTTTTCTAAGAACTTAACTGTAGCCTGAAGTTTCTCTGGTCCTGCCCTGCCCCGCAGTCTGGACGAATCTCTCCCACCCGCATCCTGCAGCCACTCGGTCCCAAGTAAACACACAGAGGCTTATATTATTTACAAATTGTATGGTCTATTGGTCAGGCTTCTTGTTAGCTAGCTCTTATAACTTAACCCATTTCTATTAATCTATATGTTGCCATGTGGCCATGGTGTTACCCGTCTACTGGCATCTTGTTGCTTCTTAGGCGGCGGGGGTGTCTCCCCTTACTCTCCTTTCTCCTTTCACTATCTCTCTTGGATTTTCCCGCCTGGCTCCATCCTGCCCTGCCATAGGCCAATGCAGCTTTATTTATTAGCCAATGGGGAGTAACACATATTCACAGAATACAGAAAGACATCCAACAGCACTTAACATGTTCAAAACTTCTTTCATTATTCTATTCTCTGTAGAGATTGCCAACAGATTACTCCCAAATTACAAAGCACCTATAAGAAGGTTATTGATAAGGATATCTAGCTCACTAATAGCAGCTTTTCATCAGATGCTAAAGGAGCTATGTGTTTGACAGGGGAAGGAGGTAGAAACCTGTAACTTTTACATAAAAGTATATGAAATAAGGCTCTGAAAAAGTGGCAGAAGCAAACATCTGAAATACTCCAAGGCAGTGCCAACTTAGATTTACCATCTGATTCAAAAATACCAATCTCTCAAATCAATTCAACTTCTGTTATTCACTTGAAACATAAAAGTTATTTTTGAATTAAAATTGTATAAAAACATCAGGTATAGTGGCCCATATCTTTACCCCCAACACTCAGGCAGAATCAGGCAGACCTCTGTGAGTTCAAGACCAGTCTGGTGTACAAAGCAAGCTCCATATTAGCCAGGGTTACATAATGAGACTGTATTAAAAAAAAATTTTTTTTTACTTAAAATGTGTTACTTAATAATGTAATCTAGAACCAGACGGTGGTGGCACATGCCTTTAATCCCAGTGCTCAGGAGGCAGAGCCAGGAGGATCTCTTAGTTTGAGGCCAACCTGGTCTACAGAGTGAGTTACAGGACAGCCAGGGATACACAGAGAAACCCTGTCTTGAAACAAAACAAAACCAAAACAAACAAATAAAAACCAATGATTCCTATAGTATAAGTAATAAGAACAGGATGAAGTTTTTCTTTTTCTTTCATTGTAAAGACAGCAAAGGGCATCATGCAGAACAGTGAAAACACTGTTCGTTCCAAATCATTAGAAGTGGGTGAACAGTTAGGCCAACTCTATTTCACAATTCTGCCAAAGTTAGCCCTGTTCAACAAGTAAACATAATAGCTAACAAACCTTGCTAAGCACTATATGAAACATTTTACATATATTAGCCAATTCACTCCTCCGAACTATTATTATGTCCAATTTTAAAGACTAGAGACAGGGCTGGAGAGATGGCTCAGAGGTTAAGAGCACTGGCTGCTCTTCCAGAGGTCCTGAGTTCAATTCCCAGCAACCACATGGTGGCTCTCAACCATCTGTAATGGGATCTGGTGCCCTCTTCTGGTGTGCAGACATACATGTAGGCAGAACACTATATATATAATAAATAAATCTTAAAAAAAAGTTTAAAAAAAAAAAAGACTAGAGACAAAGTACAGTAACTACCATTAAGAAAAAAATAATAATAATCAGGAGCTGCTAAGTGATAGAGCCACAATTTGAATCCAAGCCTTCTATATCCAAGCGCACACACTCAGTTGCATGTTCCCACCATCCAAAACTCGAATTATTAACTTGCCTGAGTTTCTTGCAGAGCAATCCCTCTGAGACTACCAACAGGCAATATCTAAACACACATTTTGAAAAACAACAGAAACTTGGTGACACACATTTTATTCATGTTTTCCTTTTTAGATTTAGAATGATGAAAGAGATGTCTAAAAAGTTGAACAAATAAGCAGAACCTAGAAATTTATTTAAAAACAAAACACTAAATTTGCACCTAGAATGGGTGGGGGTGAAGGGACACATTACAGGCAGCCTGACTTTAGACTAATCTATAATAGTCCAGATTGGAGAAGGAAAAAAAAAAAAAAAGAAAGAGAGAGAGAGAGAGAGAGAGAGAGAGAGAGAGAGAGAGAGAAAGAAAAGAAAGAAAGAAAGAAAGAAAGAAAGAAAGAAAGAAAGAAAGAAAGAAAGAAAGAAAGAAAGAAAGAAAGAAAGAATCAGACTCAGGAGGCAAAGGCAGGCAAATCTCTGTGAGTTCCAGGACAGCCAGAGCTACAGAGTGAGACCCTACCTGTCTCAAAAAACAATAAAAACAAACAAATATGCTATGTTAATAAAAATTTTAAAAGCCTTCTATTTGCATTCAGCCAAGTGAAAAAGAGTAAGTCTAACTACATGACATGTTTAGATGGTATAGAATCTACAGATGATCACATTGTAAAGAAAAGCAATGACTGTCTATGTGATTAGTAAGCATATTCTACATATCTGTTAGAGCCAAAATCATCTTTCTTGTAAAAATAAAAGGCAATTAAATAATGTGCTCTCCAGCATGGTACTACACTAGTTAGCAAAGCCTCTGTTCTTCTGTGTAAAAAAAAAATAAATAAATAAAACTCACTTTAGAATTTCTACTAATGGACTTATTCTGCAAACACCTTATTTCCAAAGATAATTAAAAAAATAGATTTTCCCTGTTTCCACTGTAATATACCGAGTTAAGCTCAAATTTTAAAAGTTAACTAGCTGAGGAGTGATGGTGCATGCACTTGGGTGGCAGAAGTAGGCGGATCTCTGAGTTCAAGGCCAGCCTGGTCTAAAGATCGAGTTCCAGGACAGCCAGAGCCACAGAAAGAGATCCTGTTTCAAAAAACAAAAAACAAACAAACAAAAATCCTAACTAATATTTAATTTGTTACTACATAACAGACCTGAGCAATATCAAAACCTGTTTCTAATGCTGTCATATGCCCTACCATGAATTAAATGTACCACATAATATAAATGGTAATAGAAATAGAATGTGATCAAGCCTCTGATATGACTGCCGAGTTATAGGATGTAGTAGACAGAGAGGCACAAGACTGGGATATATTGGGATAGTTCCAGTGGGAGAGGGAAATCAGCACTGAAATATTTGCAGTTTTTCTTTAAATAATCCCCAAGGAAGAGGTAGAAAAACTAGAAATGAAACAATGTGTGCCATGTGTTGATAATGAGGTTATGAACACATGAGAATTCATTGTCCTGGAAGGGACAGAACAGAACACAGAATGAAATGTTTTGGAGAGTATTAACACAATCCTACTGAAAATAATGGTCCAGGGACTTACAGACTTGGTCTATAAACGCTTTACTGGATTGTAAACAAATTCAAAGTAAATGTTTAAAAAAACTGTTCTTGCAATTTTACAGAATTTTTTTTTGTTTTGTTTTTTTGTTTTTGTTTTTTTTTTTTTGAGGGTTTCTCTGTGTAGTTTTAGTGCCTGTCCTGGATCTCACTCTCTAGACTAGGCTAGCCTCAAACTCACAGAGATCTGCCTCCTGAGTGCTGGGATTAAAGGCAAGCGCCACCGCCGCCTGGCAGCTATATTAAGTTTTAAAAATAATATTAACTTCCAAACCCAAACTGAATGTTTTATGTCATTGTATTCAACACTTAAAAATTATTCTGGATAACCTGGGTGGTGGTGGCATACTCTTTTAATCCCAGCACTCAGGAGGCAGAGCCGGGCAGATCTCTGTGAGTTCGAGGCCAGCCTGGTCTACAGAGCAAGATCCAGGACAGGCTCCAAAACTACACAGAGAAACCCTGTCTCAAAAAGCAAAACAAAACAAAAAACAAACAAACAAAAAAAAAAACAACTTAATATAGCATAGCTGTGAGTGGTAGCATATGCCTAACAAAGCCAGCACTCAGAAAGCTAAGGTAGGAGGATCACTTTCCTCAAGTTCTAGGTCAGCCTGCAAAGTATTCACCAAACTAGCCTGGAGTACACAATGAGATCCTGTCTTATAAAGAAAAGAAAAAAATTCTACAACTTACAGGCATGGTTTAAAAGTGAGAAATACAACAAAATACAAACCAAAGTTCCTTTCATCCTAAACTTCCACAGATGAGTATACTTCAGGAAAATGAAGTAGTAAAATGCTGCCTTCTTAACAGTTTGGTACTGCAGAGCTGGGGATGTAGCTTAATTGGCAGAGGACTCATCTAGCATGAACAAGGTTACATCTCCAGCACATTCCTGTAATTCCAGCATTGGGAAGGCAGAGGCAGGAGATCAGAAATCCACCTACATGCCAAGTTTTAGGAAAGCCTGGGCTACATGAGAACCTGTCTCAAAGAAGAGAGGAGGAGGATGTAGCATGAATCTTAAAGAGTCTTATTAATAAAAACAAACCCAGGGCCTAGGATTGGGGTGAATACTGGAAGATCAGAGAAGCAGAACAAGCCACAGCTTCCTCACCTCGCCAATTCCTCAGGTGATCCTGTTTCCTCAGACTGGAAACCTCTGAGTCCTCATCCGAATGGCTCTCAGCTGAACTGTTAGTCAGAAGCCTAAAAGCTTAACCAGGCTCTAAGTGCCTGGTCCTCACGCCTTATATACCTTTCTGCTTTCTGCCATCACTTCCTGGGATTAAAGGCTCACTTCCTGGGATTAAAGGTGTGAGTCAACATTAGCTGTTTCCAGTGTGGCTTTAAACTCACAGAGATCCGGATGGATCTCTGCTTCCCAAGTGACAGGATTAAAGGCGTGTGTGCCACCATTTTCTGGCCTCTATATCTAGTGGCTGTTCTGTTCTCTGACCCCAGATAAGTTTACTAGGGTGCACAATATTTTGGGGAACGTAATATCACCACAGGAGGAGGAAGAAGAGAAGAAAAAAAAGAAGAAAGGTTCATGAGTATACAAGCACAAATCTATAAAATACATTGCACCAGGCACAGTGTACACAACTTTAATCTCAACAGTCAGGAGGCAGAAGCAGACAAATTTCTATGAGTTCAAGGCTGGCTTGCTCTACATAGCAAGTTCTAGGCTTGCCATGAGACACTGAGACCCTGTCAAACAAAACAAACAGGTGGGCCTGGTGTTGAATGCCTTTATTCCCAGCACTTGGGAGGCAAAGCATGTGGACCTGAGTTCGAGGCCTGTGAGTTGACTTCTGAGTTCAAGGCTAGCCTGGTCTACAGAGTGAGTTCTACAACAGCCAGGGCTACACAGAGAAACCCTGTCTTGAAAAGACAAAAGAAAGAAAGAGAGAGAGAGAGGGAGGGAGGGAGGGAGGGAGGGAGGGAGGGAGGGAGGGAGGGAAGGAAGGAAGGAAGAAAGAAAGAAAGAAAGAAAGAAAGAAAGAAAGAAAGAAAGAAAGAAAGAAAGAAAGAAAGAAAGAAAGAGAGTTATATATCCAAGTGACATAAATAATTGAACCAACAAACTGATTAACTATTAAAAATATTAATGTAGCCGGGCGTTGGTGGCGCACACCTTTAATCCCAGCATAGGCGGATCTCTCTGAGTTTGAGGCCAGCCTGGTCTACAGAGCAAGTTCAAGGACAGGCACCAAAACTACACAGAGAAATTCTGTCTCAAAAAAACTAAAATAATAATAATAATAATAATAATGTAACCTTATCAAGTCAATGGGCTACTTGGATTTGTAAAAAGCACTTTCATAGACCAATACCAGTAATGAGATTGAAACCTAGATCAGTTAGCATTCCTACTAATAATTAAGTTGGATCCATTACTTCATATCATTTATAAACTTTTTCTTTTTTGAGACAAGGTTTTTCTGTGTAGCCCTTGCTGTCCTGAAACTCACTCTGCAGAACAAGCTGGCCTTGAACTCACAGAGATCCACCTGCTTCTCCCTCCCAAATGCTGGGATTAAAGGCCTATGCCACCACCGCCTGGCTGACCATAAACATAAATTTAAGAGCTAAACTATAAAATATTAGATGAAGTCAGGGTTACAACTTAATTTTTTTGAATGCAGCTATCCATTTCTCCTACTGTATGTTGATTACTGAACTTTAAGCCTAATTATTCTCAACTATAAGCTCTTTATTTTGAGACAGTATTCTTTAGATGTATGCCAAAATCCCTGTTGTGTAGCTGAAGGAAAGGATCCTCATTTAGTGCTGCATATTAAGCTGCAATAACACACTTGCAATTCGAATTCAGAAGACAGTATATAATGGCTGTGATTTGTTGTTGTTTTGCTTTAAATAACCCCCTTCAATTCTCTGCTTCCTTGTTTAGGACATATAATTAACTTTCTTCTTTTATTTCTCTTTGTATTTAATGAAGCTAAAGCTTACCTGTTTGTTTATTATTTTTATGGTGCTAGGGATCAAATTTGTTAGGTAAGCATTCTAGTTCTGAGCTACATCACATATTCCTCTGTCTCATTGGCCTTTTGATACATACCATCAGCATCAGAGGTTAGAAATGCAAACTGAGGCTACAAATTATTGCTCCTTCCCATGTCATTTGCATACAATGCAGGATGGCTACCCTTCCGGTCACTAGTACCAAACCCAAAGCGAAGTAACTGCCTCAGACCCAGTGAAGGAAACCAGACATTTTCATTTGAATAATATAACACAGTCATTGGAAAAATACCAACACCTTGTACTAGTTTTAAAAAAAAGTGCTAACAGATGTAAACATACTGACCAAGTATTTTTTAAGACATGACCATAGTTTCAAATATTTTGTCTCATAAGTCACCCAAAATCCCAGAAACTCCAATAGTAGAAAGCATATAAACTATATATTCTGGAATACCTCTATAACCAGAAATACTTTGCCAGACCATATTTTCAGGGCCAACTGCACTGTCTCCATAGATAAACTCATTTCTCTGATCCTTAAAAATACAGTTGGGAAGCAGAAATCATAAAAAGAAATCTACATTACCACAGAATAAGGGGAAAAAAAGGTAGAAAAGTTTCACACAAAAGAAGAGCAAATATATCCCTTCAGGTTAAGTTCTCAGGGGGGTTATTTTTTGTTGTTTTGTTTGTTTTTCGACACAGGGTTTCTCTTTGTAGCTCTAACTATCCTCAAACTCACACCTCTGCTTCCCAAGTGCTAGGATAAAAGGCATGTGCTACCAGGGCCCAGCCTCAAGAGGGTTCTTAGGAGACAGCACTGAAGTTGTCCCACACTAAGACCCATGAATCACACTTAAGACCCATGAATACAGAAAGGGTGGATTAAATAAAGACCAAGAGGAGACTTCACAGGAACAAACAATTTAAGTTTGGCTAGACTGAGCTTCACATAGGGAAGAAGACAAAATTAATACTAAAGGATACATCAACACCAGACTACTGAGAAATTTGAACACCATAAGGAGTTTGAATTTTTTTCATTCATTTCTGTAGGTTTATATATTGTGGCAAGAGGTGTGTTTAAATACACAAATTATAATGTACCCAAGGCATAAGTGGGAATTGTCATATTCCAAATAAGCCACCACAAACAAAGAAAAGTGTTCAAACAAGAGGGTATTTCTAGGGAAGAGGGGAAGGCCATAGCAAAGCTCATATAAAACCGAATCAAGTTACATAAAAAGTTAGCATCCTACTTCTGCAACTACATTTAAAGTTTAAAATTTATAAAAGCAATATAAATATAAAATACATGAAATGACTCTCACTGTATCAATTACACATGAATCAATTTACCTCAAATGTTGTACAACTGAATTCTGTTAATCCTCAGACTTTATTTATTTATTTATTTATTTATTTATTTATTTTTGATGGGAGGAGGAAGGTTTTTCTCTATATAGTCTATCTTGGAACTCCATCTATTGACCAGGCTGGCCCAGAACTCAGAGATTCACCTTCCTCTGCCTCCTGAGTGCTGAGACTAAAGGCGTGTGCCACCATTCTCGGCTTAATCCTCAGACTTTAAAAGTGATATGTCATAACCTCTATGAGTACACTGAGCTGGATCAAGGCCATTAGCTTAAAATACACTACCGTGAATGAGTTCATCATCCTATCCCAAACACATTTCAAGAGTAAATAAATGGGTGTCCCAACACTCAACAGCACTAATAAAGGTGTTAAAATTGCAACAAGTAAAAATCTCTCGAAGCATTCAAATAACATCCTCTCCAGAAAAATGTAAAAATGTCTCATTACCCTCAATTTAAAAAAAGTTACAAAAGTTTAATGAGACTATTTTACGAGCCCCCAAATCAAAAAAGAGCAGGCTTCTAAATATATTTACAATTACTTCATTTAATTAAATTAACAGGATCCAGCTTTACCTTTCCCAAGTATAGCCATTTTCTAATGGCCCCTGTCAAACCAAGATCTCCCCTGGCTTCTCTACGTATACCAAGTCACCCATTTTTGATCAACAAAGGTACCATGGATGCTGCAAAAGTTGACAGAAAGTCAACTAAATGAGAGACCACAGGGTACAGGAGCCATTCATTATATAACACTTCCAAGTATTTGTACATCACGTTTATTATCATCATCACAGATCAAACGTACGATGAGCCCAAACATTGGCAGCAGTAGAGGATAACAGTGAGTCAGGGTATGGTAACCGAAAGGGGAAATCGAGGGCTGAGATACAAAATTCTAAGCAAGGTGGTTTCAAAACACCAGTGTCTCTCCAAGATAATGGGCGGGTTCAAACTTCCTGCTTAACCTAAACTGCCTGTCCCCGGCGCTTAAAGCAAGTATTACATTTTTGTCTGTGCAATGACCGGCCAAATCTGAGCAGAAAAACAACAACAACAAAGTACAAGGTAGCTGCACTAAGCGATCGTTACTAGGAGCAGAGTTCCAGGTGCTCATCGCCACCCGAAGCCTCAACTCTCGCCCTGATTTGCTTTAAAATGGCAACAGCGGCAAGCCACTGTACCAGCCGGAGAGAAAGCGGACAAGGGACCAAAATACAAGTTTGGAGACCAGCACCAACTTATAGCGACAAATCCGGGTGTTTACGGCCTACTTGAGGAATGGGAACAAGACCCACACACTCGGACTCGGGAGGAATCCCAGTTGCCGGAATGCGGCGGGCAGAAGGGCAGCGCCAGGCAGGCAGCCGACAGTGGCCAACTCAGGTCGGTAAACAAGCCGAGCGGGCCACTCTCCCTCAGCCTCTGGGCTCTCCCCGCACCGGGAAGCCCAAGATGGACGCGCGGCTGCCGGCAGTCCCGGGCCTGCGATGAGCTTTCCCCGCAACGCTGCCGCCCGGAGGCTTAGCAGCCTGGGCCCCGCGAGGCCCCGTCAGGCCGCGGCCGACCCGCGAGGGGCCTGTGCCGCGGCGCCCCCAGCCCTGGCCCGGTTACCTGGCGGCCGCGGCTCCTCCTCCCCGTCTGACGCGCGGCGCCCGGCGGCCGCGGCAGCGGCGGCGGCGGCGACTCCCGCACGGCCCGCGGCGACGAGCCGAGCCCGGCCCCTCTCCGCCTCCCTCGGCGCCGCCGCCCACCCCGCTGCTGCCGCCTCCGCCCTCCCGCCTCAGTCAGGACATGGTCTCCGCGGGCCCGCGCGCGGCTCCCAGCGGCCGGAGGGGCGGAGAGGCGGCGCGGAGGCGGGGGCCGCGGCTCGGGGGCAGGGGCGGAGCGGACGAGGGACTGCCTCGGGCGCTGAGGACTCCGAATGGCGGCGGTCAGGACCCTAGAGCTAAATAAACCCCGCGGCGACCGCACAACGTCAGGGACTGGACCTTGCTGCTCGCCGTCCTGTGATTGGTTCCGAGGCCGCCGGAAGTCCAGCCAATAGACAGCCGGCTCTTTCCAGGCGCCGGAGGCGGGCCGCGGCCGCTGACGTCAGCAGCGTGCGTCCTGATTGTGAGGCCGCGGCGCGCGCGGTCCCGCGACGCGTCCTCGGCGTTGGCAAGTGTCCCGAAGTGCTGGTACGGGATGCATGTGGAAGGCAGGAGGCAGGTACGCGGGGCCGCCGTGGGCTCTTCTCTGCAGCAGAGTCGCCAGAGCTTTGACTCAAGCGCGAGTCTTGCATCTCAGAAGTGAGCTGCTTGCTAACTGGGAGGCTGCTTCGCTGTTCCTTATGCAACTTAAAACTTTTTTTTTTTTTAATTTCAGTATTTTGAGACAGACTCTCATTCTGTAGCTCAGGCTGGCCTAGAACTCTTAATAGTCTTCCTGCCTCAGCCTCCCTAAGAGTGCTGGGATTACAAGCTCTGCTTAGTTTGCATTTTATTGATTGAGATTGATTGATTGATTGATTGATTGATTGATTGATTGATTAAGGGGTCTCTTGTAGCCCAGTCTGCTTCTAACCCCACTAAATAGCCGAGACTGGCCCTGAACTCCTGAACCTCCTGCCTCAGCCTCCCGAGTGCTGTACTTATAGGTGTGCCACCACCATGCTCGGCTTCACCTAAAATTTTTTTATACTCAAACTTTTTCAAAGTGTAAATTGCTTTAGAAGTAATGTGTTGAGGACCGAAGTGGGTAAAGGTGCCAAGCTTGACGACCTGAGTTCCGTTCTCACTACCCACGTAGTGGAACAAGAGAACTTCCACAAGTTCTCTGATCGACACACGCGATAAGTAAATGTGATTTTTTAAAAAAATAATAATAATAATGTGGGGGCTGGAGAAATGGCCGGCATTTAAGAGCACTTTCTGCTCTTTCAAAGAACCAGAGTTAACTTCCCAGCAGCCACTTCAGTGGGCTCCAGTCTCCTGTAACTCCAGCTCCAGAGGGTTCCATGCCCTCTTGTGCTGCTATTAGCACCCACACTCACTTGCACAAACACACACATAAAAATGAAAACGTTTAAATAGTATGTTGCCAGAAAATTACAGCACTCTGGGAGGGCATTTAGTGGTTGTGTTGGATCTATCAGGTACAAGAGGATGACCATATTACTTGAAGTTTGATGTTTCCAAACTTGGGTGGGAACTCACTTTGTAAAGCTGTCTATGGTATTCTAAATTCTTTGCATTAATTGATATAAGATATATGTACAGCTGCGCCATGGCCAGCAAAGAATAATGTCTTTTATAGCTTCCCTTCACCAATGTCTTCCATAACCCTTGGGGTGCTTCTTTTTCCGTAGTCATTGCTATGAAGTAGAGGCCTTCAACACCCCCATCCTGCTCAAGAGCTTATCCATGAATTCAGTTTAAACAGAAATAGCCTTTTGCCTATAAAACAACATTCTTGAACATATAATTAACTCATATATAGATAGAATCACACACCGTGTTATTATGTAAGAACAATAGTTCAACTAACACTTTGGAAATATTTCCTTTAAGCACTTCTGAATACTTCCAGCTTCCCCTTCCTGAATCAAAGCTTCACAGCATTTTACCTACAAATAAGCATCAATCACATGATGAGGTGTCCAAGTTGTATGTTATTTTAGGAAGAAAAAACAATATGATTTAGACGAAGCTTTTTTTTAAATTATTTATCTTTATTTTGTGTGCATTGGTGTTTTGCCTGCATGTATTTCTGTGTGAGGGTGTCAGAGCTTGGAATCACAGACAGTTGTTAGCTGCCATGTGAGTGCTGGGAATTGAACCCGGGTCCTCTGGAGGAGCAGTCAGTGCTCTTAACTGCTGAGCCATCTCTCCAGCCCCAAGAGGAAGCTTTTTAATTCAGTTTAGTCTTGTAAAAATCTGCGTACCAAGGAATAAGCACACAAGGTAAGGAAGGCTCATCCTAGTGGCAAGAACGATGGCACAGAAAGAGGCTAAGTCAAAAATAACCACAATCACCAAATGTGATTGCTAAGTAAACTAAAGTGAAAGGTAACTTCTCATTGAAAGGAAGAACAAAGTCAGAAAACCACTTTAAAGACAAAAAGACACTTGATAGGAATCTAGTAGTTCTCAGAACTGAGGAGATGAATCAGTACGTAAAGAGCTTAGAGTTCCAGCCCCTAAATCCACATAAGAAAGTCAAGTGTAGTAGAGCATGCTTGTAATCTCACTGCCAGAAAGGAGACGAGGATCCTGGGCTCCCATGGCCAGCAGATCACAACTAGTTCTAGGCCAGTGAGAAACCCTGCCTCAAAACACAAAAGGTGGGCCGGGCGGTGGTGGTGCACGCCTTTAATCCCAGCACTCGGGAGGCAGAGCCAGGCGGATCTCTGTGAGTTCGAGGCCAGCCTGGTCTCCAAAGCGAGTTCCAGGAAAAGGCGCAAAGCTACACAGAGAAACCCTGTCTCGAAAAACCAAAAAAAAAAAAAAGAACACAAAAGGTGGATGTTCCTGAAGAATGACATCGAAGATTGACCTTTGCCCCCAGGCCTGCACACACCCACAAGAACATACACAAAAGGGAATGTATTAGTTTTCAACCCTGGCAACACATTAGAATCGATGGTGCAGCTTTTTAAACATAGATGTTAGGCTCCACCTGTTGAGATCTTTTGAGATGGTCCCTAGAAGGAGTTTCTGGGCATCAACAGGTCTTAAACATCCTTCAGCTACTCTAATGTGTATCCAGGTTTGAAAACTACTGTTGAAGTCCTACCCCCAAATTCTGCACATGAGGCACCATATCTATAGATACTAAGTGATTTAACATGCCAATAAACAGAATAAATGACTTGGTCATAGATAAAAAAACAATTTGGGCTGGGTGTTGGTGGCACATGCCTTTAATCCCAGCACTTGGGAGACAGAGGCAAGTGGATCTCTGTGAATTCGAGGCCAAGCTGGTCTACAAAGAGTTCCAGGACAACCAGGGCTGTTACACAGAGAAACCCTGTCTTAGAAAACCAAAAAGGAAAAGGGGGGGAAAAAAAGAAAAAGAAAAAGAAACCAACTTGGAGGCCTATGAGTTGACTCTTGTGGTAAACATGCCATAAGTCTGATGACCTGAGTTTGGTCCCTGGAACTCACACAGTGGAAGAAGAGAACTAATTCCCATGGGTTGTCCTGTACCACACGTGTGCCAAGAGAGGCATTTGTCCACACATACATGTAATTTAAAAATTGAAAAAGACTGGTTTGTGCTATTTGGCAAAGATCAAATACTATTTTCTTAGGTATATTTGTGGTTTGAGAAACAATTCATTTAAAGAATGAAGTAATATATTTCTTGGAACCACCATAGTAACAAATAGGGTCAATATTGTTTGCTATGCCTTTTCTGTTAGGTGTTTCCTGAGCTACCTGTAGAAAATACATTCCATCATGTTTCTCTTGTTTTCCATTTGAGGATTTCTGCCTAGTTCTATGAATAGTAGAAAGCCTGGACTGGAGAGGTGGCTCCAAAGTTAAGAGGACTGGAGTCCAGTTCCCAGCAAACATGGTGGGCAGCTCACAACCACCTGTAACTCCAGCCCTAGAGGATCCTATGCCTTCTGGACTCCAGGAGCACCTGCACTCATGTGCACATACCCACACACATAATTAGAAATAAAATATTTTTTTGTTTTGAGACGGGGTCTCACTATATAGCCCTGACTGAACTAGAATTTCCAATTTAAGCCAGGCTGGCCTTTTAACTCACAGGAGCCTGCCTCTGCCTCCCAAGTGCTAGGATTAAAGGCATGCACCACCATGCCCAGCTTAAAATATTTTTTTTTTAATAGCCACCAGAAGAGTCTTGCATGATAAGGTGCCTTATGAGAACTACCTTCCTGGAATGTCTGTGATACAAACGAGAAGAAAACTATAGAAATAGGGGCAGCAAAAGCAATGGAAAGACAAGGAGCTAAAACCTGAGTAGCCTTGGGAGTGGGAAGGAGGGACAGAGGTAGAGTGCAGTGAGTGATGAGGCTCACTAGGAAAAGGTTTTAAGAACCTTTCTATTTATGGTTTGCCAGTACCTGAAACTGGGGCAGCAGGAAGAATCAGAAGTCAGAGAACTGCGTGACTATGATATGAACAATGTCAGGATTCACAGGAAGAACTAGGTGCAGTGAGATGCCCTCCTCAGATCAGCTGTCTACAGATCCAGCACTCACAAGAGTGCAGCGAAGGATTGTTAGAACTAGGAAATATGCTAGGCTGATCCTGGACACAAACATCAGAGTTGGCTACAGAGCAGTCACTGTGGAAGTCTAAGAAGTGGGAAAACTCCCAACAGAGAAAAAAAGAATGAATATTCAAAAAGGTGGACATTACAGAAGCTGCAGGTGTGGTGAGCATCAAGTACATGGTTCCCAGAATAGTACTGAGTATGCAGATTTTGAAAATTAGACCGATAAAAAGGTCAGTGTATTTGACAAACAGCTTCCCTGACCTTACAGAGAACAGTCCTCAGTAGGATGATTAGGAGAGATGCCAAGTTTTAAAAGCTAAAGCCATGCATGGGTTTATAGACTACCATCCAGGAGCTTTGGCCACGAGAGGAAGGCAGGAAATAGAGGGACAGCCACAGTGAGGGAGTAGGCCCAGGGAAAAAGTTCTGTTTTCAGCATATCTTTGCCCTTTTGCAAACAAAGGAGAGAAAGAAGGTGGAGGAGGGATTGTTGGAAAGCCGGAGGGAAGTTAAATTCAGAGCAGCCTTTGTTGCATGTTGGCATTTGTAACAAAAGACACTGCTTTTTGGGAAACTAGTACCTTCCTGTGGCCTTCCTGGATGCCAGCCACAAGCCTGCACAGAAAATAAAATCTCCCGTGAGCAGACAAAATAAACTTGGGAAGCATCAGACAAAATATAGCTCTTCTAGGGCTGGGGAGATGGCTTGGTGGGTAAGAAAAGCACTTTCCACACAAGCTTGAAGACCTGAGTTCAAATCCCCAGAACCAACTTAAATCTGAATATGTTATCACACATCTGTAATCCCAGTGCTTTCAAGGCAAAATGGGAAGAAGAGACAGACAAGAGAATCCCCAAGAAGTTCATAGGCCAGCTAGAATGGCATAGACAGAGGCAGAGAACAGAGGGTCCCTCAAAGTGGAAGGTGAGGGCCAACGCCCCAAGTTTTCCTCTGACCTCCACTTGAGTCATGACGTGCATACCTTTACTCACATGAATGTGCATACACACATGTACATCATACCTTCCTACTGGTCCCTCTGACAGTCTTCAACTGTCCTGCAGCAGGTCTCACCTAATGGGCAGAAATTAATAGTCATAGTGTGGTAGGGGGAAGAGGAAACCCTAGAGGACTGAGAAAGAGCAACAAGAAACAGCCATGTGGACTGGTCAAGGCCCAGCCAGCTCAGCCATACATGCTAGCTGGCATGTACTCTGGTGCTCCCCCCGGAGCCCCTTGTCTCCTCCTTTCTCTTTCTAGTCATCGCTGTCTAGTAGTTTAAAACACCCAATCACAGAGTGTGTCGTTATATAGAAAGAGGACACAAATTCTACATGTGCAAAAACCCCAATCTTGGGATAGTCGGAGGATCGACCCTTTTTTTGGACAAATGTCTTCTGGACCTTATTGCATGTATCCAGTCAACAGCTTCCTGGCACAGTTCTGGTGCCTTCCCTGGGTTTCCTACAGCAATAGGAACAAAGCACCCTGTGGCTAGACTAAGAATGCTTCTAATAACTCTTTGGCCAGATGTCCGTATAAGCTAGACTCGCTGAGTTGTGAGAGAATCATTGCTATTTTATTGATTCTTTGTAAATGAGTGCAGCTCATTAGACGACCTCTTGTCTGCTGTGCATGAAAACCTGAGATTGATCTCCAGTACAGCCCAAGGAGGAAGAGGACAGGGAGAAACAGCAAAACATGCCAGGGTCTGACATAACTTCACTTGTGTTATCATCTGAACCTAGAGCTGTGAGTGGCCCAGTCACAGACTTTGGAGTCAAACAGTCCTGAGTCCGAATTATACTCTTCTGTATCTGTTGCCTGGTCCCTGAGTCCCTGCTTCTTCAACAGAGAGGCAGAAAGTATGGCTGGGCATAGTGGCACACACCTTTAATCCCAGCACTCGGGAAACAAAGGCAAGTGGATCTCTGTGAGTCTGAGGCCAGCCTGGTCTACAGAGTGAGTTCAGGATAGCCAGGCCTACATAGAGAGACCCTGTCTGTCTCAAAGAAAGCAAGGGAGGGAGGGAGGGAAGGAGGGAGGGAGGGAGGGGAACACAAAATACTATTTCCCTTACAGTTCCCGAAGATCTGGTGGAATAAACAAAGTCCTTGCAGTCTTGCAGTCACGTGGTTAGCACCACTTCTTTTTTTTTTTTTTTTTTGGTTTTTCGAGACAGGGTTTCTCTGTGTAGCTTTGCGCCTTTCCTGGGACTCACTTGGTAGCCCAGGCTGGCCTCGAACTCACAGAGATCCGCCTGGCTCTGCCTCCCGAGTGCTGGGATTAAAGGCGTGCGCCACCACCGCCCGGCAAGCACCACTTCTTTTGCTCTGTGTTTTACTTCATCAGACGATGGTTGTTGGAGACTGAGTCTATACCAGGTACTGTATTAAGAATTGGCAATGTAGAGACAAATAAGGCTCTCTGTGTCAGGGGGCTGACAGACTGCAGGGGGATGGTGCCTAACCCAAGGCTCTTCATGCCCTCTAGCAGACCCTGAACTTGGATGTGAAGAAAATACATCTTGATTAACCAAGATGTAGTATTTACGTCACTTATCTGCACAGTCATCAACCACAATAGCAGACCTATGGCTTTGGCACCTAGAAGCATAGATTCTGTCTGGGATTACCTATGGTTGTGGCCATCTCAAAATACGATTTATGTTCACAGCTGCAAAGCAATGGTGACCATATGATCTGCCACTGGGTCTTGTCATTTAATATGTCATTGAAGCATATGAATGAATATTACAGGTTTTTAAAATCATTTCAATAACTAATATTTTAATGTAGTCAGTTACCTTGTAATGTCATTTATTTTTGTGCATTAAAATAATAGTAATCAGCAGCAGCAGCAGCACCCAGGTGGTGGTGCCTCATCCTTTTAATCCCAGCCCTCAGTAGGCAGAGACAGGTGGATCTAGGCCAACCTGGTCTATAGAGTGATTTCCAAGACAGCCAGGGCTGCACAGAGAAACCCCATCTTGAAACAATAACAACAACAATCATCATCATCATCTTCATCATCAACATCATCATCATCATCTCAGGAGCTGGCAAGATGGCTCAACAAAGGCACTTGCCACTAAGACTAACTAGCCTGAGTTCGATCCCCAGGACCCACATGGTGGAAGAAGAGAACTAGCTCCTACAAGATGTCCTCTGACCTACACACACAATGAGCCATGCTCATGCTCACTTGCTATCACTTGCTCCCTCTTCAATAAAAAGGAATAAAATAAATAATAAATAAATAAATATATTTCAATTAAAAAATAAAAATAAAAAGTAATTCTGGCCTGTGTGGTGGTGCATGTGTTTGATCCCAGCACTTGGGAGGCAGAGGCAGATGGATCTCTGTGAGTTCAATCCTGATCTACATAGTGAGTTCCAGGTAAGGCTGTTTAGTGAGAAACCCCTTCCCTCATCTCATCCAAAAAGATAGCTTTTTAGGTAAAGCATTTGCCACACAAACATAAGGACCTAAGTTCAGATCCCCAGAACTCACATAAATGCTGAATGAGTAGCCAGGCAGTGGTGACACATGCCTTTAACCCTAGCACTCCGGAGACAGAGGCAGGTGGGTCTCTGTGATTTTGAAGCCAGCCTGGTCTACAGAGTGAGTTCCAGAACAGCCAAAGGTTACACAGAGAAGCCCTGTCTCAAAAAAATAAAACAACAACAAAAATACTGGATGAGTATGGTGGCCCATCTGTAATTCCAGCACTCAGAAGGTGGAGAAGAGATTTCCAGACCAAGCCAGCTAGCTAAGCAGAGTTTTCAAGCTCTGGGTTCTGCCTCAATAAATAAAGTTTAGAACAATCAAAGAAGGCACCTCCACGCACATCAGTAAGTGCGTCTGCATATATATGTATGCTGACATCATACATACAAACATTCATACGCAAACACACATACACCTAAACCACATACTCAGGCAAAAGGATAAACCATAGACCAAAACCTGAGCTTAGTGGTACATGCCTGTAGTCCTACTAAAGAGGTGGAGGCAGGAAGATCATGGGTTCAAGGGGATATTTACTTGCCCAATTGTTTTGTTTGTTTGTTTGTTTTTTTGAGACAGAGTTTCTCTGTGTAGCCCTGGCTGTCCTGGATCTTGCTCTGTAAACCAGGCTGGCCTGGAACTCACAGAGATCTACCGGCCTCTGCCTCCCAAGTGCTGGGATTAAAGGCATACACCACCACTGCCTGGCATGCCCAATTGTTTTTAACAAACCTCTTTTCATTTCACTATGGACAAACTGACATCTGTGTCATCCCAAGCACATATTCATGCTTACACACATGCTCACATACCAAGAGTACATATGTGTGTGTGTATATGTATAGATATACATGTATATATGTGTGTGTATCAGCACACATAATGTACAAATATCACATTCAGACATGAATGCATACATAAGAATAAAAATATTGAGCTGCGTATGGTGGTTCATGCCTTTATTCCTTACACTCAGGAAACAGAGGCAGGTGAGTTTGAGGCCAGCCTGTTCTATAAAGTGAGTTCCAGGATAGCCAGGGCTGCCACACAGAGAAACTCTGTCTCGAAAAACCAATAAATGAATGAATGAATGAATAAATAAAATTGATCTGTAAAGTAGTCCTTCATCACATGCCTTATCATATAACACTTATGGGATTGAAACTATTCTGCCATTTTGCCAAATGATACAATGACAAATTAGCTAGAAGTAATTCCAAAGCCGGGCAGTTAGGAATGCTAGGCTATTTTTCATTTTTTCCTTTCGGTCATTTCAGAAATAATGCAGGCTAAAGCTGTTTCAAAGTATTTGAAACTATCCATGACATCATTCTAGTATTTCTTAAGTTAACTCAAATGACTCATGCAAATGATTTCATTTGCTTCAGAAACAGTATGCACATTCAAACAATGAACCAAAGAGAAGAGCCCGCCTGGCAGCCTCAGGGTTAATAGGGAATCATGAAAACCAGCATTTTGTGACCTTTATGTAGCCATAGATATGGCAGATTTATAATGGCTATAAATATTTGTTAAATGCACCTTTCTGCCCAGCACAGACTCACTCAGTTAACATAAAAAATAAAGCATGGCCAGGCGTTGGTGGCGCATACCTTTGATCCCAGCACTCGGGAGGCGGAGGCAGGTAGATCTCTATGAGTTCGAGGCCAGCCTGGTCTACAGAGAGAGTTCCAGGACAGGCTCCAAAGCTACACAGAGAAACCCTGTCTCAAAAAACCAAAAAAAGGCCGGGCGGTGGTGGCGCACGCCTTTAATCCCAGCACTTGGGAGGCAGAGCCAGGCGGATCTCTGTGAGTTCGAGGCCAGCCTGGTCTCCAAAGCGAGTTCCAGGAAAGGCGCAAAGCTACACAGAGAAACCCTGTCTCGAAAAACCAAAAAAAGAAAAAAAAAAACCAAAAAAAAAAAGAAAGCATGAATTGTTCTATAGTGAACTCCAGCCTGCTAGTCTTCACATGTCATTTAGAACTTACTACTTACTGAACAAAATATGCCTTCCCCCTTGTTTAGATGTTTTGATGATTACTGATATGTCCTGGACATCTAGGTACATACATGGTGCATACAGGTATTAAAAATAAAATATTGAATAAACAAATGAACTTAATTTTTTTTCTCCTGAAACAAGGTCTGTGTTGCTTTGACTAACCTCTATCTGATGTAGTCCAGGCTAGCCTCAAACTCCCAATCATTAGCAATTTTTTAACATTCTATTTATTTGTATGTTTGTGGATATATCTGTGCATGTGCATATTTGTCTGGTGCTTTCATCTGTGTGCACTGTGCAGAGCAGAGAGGAAAGCATCAGGTGTAGTCCTCAGTCACACTCTACCATTCCTCTAAGGGAGGAAAGAGAAGAACCAGCCAGTAAAAAGGCAAACTCATGAGAACTCAGGGTCAGTTACTTGGAGAGTCACATTTAAGCACATCCTTTGAGGACATTATCCCTGTTCCCTCCCAGACACAGCAGGCTGGGGGGACAGCCTTCTGTTGTTTGGCAGATCTTGAGGTCAAATCAAATCTGTACTAGGTAATCAGCTTAGTGGAGAATAAACCAAGAACTCACATGTGCCTGCTGTCAGCAGTCCTGATGCATGGGGTTGTCATCATCATTGCTGGGAAAGACGTGCCTGGTAGGTTTCATACAGTGGGTAAAATGGAAATGACCACATGAGCAGTCTTTAAAATGACGGTGCATTCACTATAAAAGTCATTCCCAGACCTAAATTTTTGTTTGAATATGGAATGTCATATGTGAAAAAGTATGCAATTCACATTGACTTCTGAGATTATCAGCACTAACCCAGATAATCACTGTCCACAGATTGCTGCTCTTTCTGTGCCCTGTGGAAGGAGATTTGGAAATTTGTTTCCATATGGAAACAAATCAGCTGAAGTTGGAAAGTAGACAAGAAAAATCAGGAAGAACTTTGATCACAAGAGCTGTTGAATCTAAACATTAGGAAGCCACATTTCCTATCCAAATATGTGCAAGAAAGTTCCAGAAGACAGAGGGAAAAGTAGTTATGTCTGTATGGGATGTGGCTTCATAATTCCAACATGCTAACAGAATTCCAAAAATCAATTTCCAACTTTTACTTGGTAAAAATAACTGATGGGAGGGCAGTGCTGTAGAGCACTTAAGAGCGCTGCTGCTCTTCCAGAGGACCTGAGTTCAATTCCCAGCACCCACATGGTGGTTTACAACCATCTGTAACTCCAATTCCAAGGGATCCAATCCAGTGCTTCCTGGCCTCTATAGACACAAGATACAAGTGGTGCAGACAAACATGCAGGCAAACATCCATACATATAAAAACAAATAAATCATTAAACAAAAGTCATTGTGGGGCTAGGGATGTGGTTCAGTAGGTAGAAGTTCGCCACACAAGCTTGAAGAACAGAATTTGAATCCCCAGAACCCACATCTGGTGGATATGGCAACTCGCTTGTAATTTCAAGGCAAACTGGCTAGCCAGACTAGCCAAAACAACAAGCTCTGGGTTCATCATGAGACCCTGCACAATATGTAATGTAGAAAGTGATCAAGAAAGACACAACATCCTCCAAATATATATACACACATGCGAACATACACACACATACCACATCATTGGCTCAGATTGTAAGCAACAGGCAGCTGGCGAGATAAAGTGCAAAAATGTAAAATCACTGTTACAGGCAAATGGTCTCTTAAGTTCTGATGAAACTGTGACCTGCTTAGTTTTTCAGTAAGCCAGCTGCTTAGCCTGTGGATTATGCCACCATCAGTCCCAGCCTTCATCTGCAGTGGCTGAACTGAAGTGGTTACTAGAATAAAACATTGCTAGATGATGGATGCCAACATACACATCTACAGAGAGACGGGCAGCTTGGGGACCCCTCCTGTGCCTCAGACTTCAAGTCACATCACTATACCATGTTCTGCTTCCTACACCATTTATGAGCACCCAGACATTTTCTTTAGTGATTAATCCCATTCACTTTTAAAGACAAGTGTTTTGTGGCTGGAGAGATGCCTCGGTGGTTAAGAGCACTTACTGCCCTTCCAGAAGACCTGGGTTTGGTTCACAACACTTACATGGCAGCTCACAACTGCCTTTAACTCCAGGGCCAGACGATCTGACACCTTCTTTTGACTTCTGTAGGCTCCTGCACGCACATAGTGCACATACATATATTCAGACACATAGGTGTGCTCATAAAACAAAATTAAAATTGAAAGAGACTCATGCTTCATTTCAAACTTTAGTCAGGATACTGGGAGGCCAGATGAACTGCCTGGGGGGAAGGTGTGAAGATGCTCCCAATGGCTTATTTCTCCTTCCATTATGGTTTGTGCAACAGGAAGAAGTGATAGGGAGCCTGGCTGTGGTCCCCTGCATAATACCAGCTTGTGTTTCTATGCCAGACACTAAATTGGGCGACTCTGTTCATTCACCTGTGAAGTGAGAACAGTAGTATACTTGTTTTGTACATTTATTGTGAAGACCAAACAAGAGTGTGCGTGTCACCTCCACCTTGTAGTCTAACAAAGAAGGTAGCACAGGACTGAGCTTCAGAAACTCTCCAGTTATGCATCAACTTCCTACTCCTCTGCTCAACCCAGCCAGGCATTTACCTCAAGTCTTCTTTCACTGGGGTAGACAGTAGGCAGGGGAGGGAGAGAAATGCGAGTGAATGCTATTTCCTTACAGGTACAGAGATCTGTTGACCCCTTGCAAAAACGATTGACCCACTGTAAAACTGTAAAATCCTTCAGCATGTGACGCTGATCAAATGCTCTGGAATTTGCCCCTCCCTCCATAATCAGTCTACATGTGGAAAAGTCGTGTGTAGGGCTCTAAGATGAATCCGCTTAGCAAAGGTGGCTGGAGCCCTGATGACAGACTTTGAGTTTATGAAACCACAAAGACTTACTCTTTTTTACTCAGTGGTGAGGCATTTTTACAGGAATTAGTGTGACTTTTTAAAAAAAATTTTTGTTTATTATTTTAATTTTATGTGCATTGGTGTTTTGCCTTCATATGTGGTATGTATTGGTGTCAGATCCCCTGGAACTGGAGTTACAGACAGCTGTGAGCGTTATGCCGTGTGGATGCTGGGAATATGAACCCAGGTCCTCTGGAAAAGCAGTCAGTGCTCTTAACCTGAGCCATCTCTCCAGTCCCATTGTGTGACTTCTTGAAGCCCATTATGCTCACCTTTGTGGACACGGCCCTCCCTGGGCATGAAGTGGTAAATCTGCATACACATTAACCTTTATTTCTATCACATTAGACTGTTGGAAATCATTGACGTGGCTGTTATCTTATATCTTAAAAGACTACACCAAACCCTAGCAATTCCTTAGGATCCACTTTACCATGAATCAATGAATAAATTCTTTTCTAGAAACTCCAACTATTCTGGAGCCCCTGAGTGCCTCTGCTCCAGCAAAGCTGAAGCATCTCCCCAAGCAGTGGTAGTGTCCACCTTTAATCCCAGCACTTGAGAGGCAGAAGCAGGCAGATATCTTGAGTTCGAGGCCAGCCTGGTCTACATAATGAGTTTCAGAACAGCCAAAGCTACACAGAGAAAACTTGTCTCAATGACAACAAAAAGTTGAAGCACCTCAACTGGGGATCCACCAAAAACTCATCATGTAGCTGTTGAGAACTCTTTTTCACCTGCACTGGTGAACTGGGTGTGTGCACACAGACGTAAGATGGATATTGCATTGGGCTTAAAATAGACCTTTTGCAGGGCTGTAGAGATGGCCCTGTTGGTAAAAGTGCTTGCCATGCAATCATGAAGACCCAAGTTTGGATCTCCAGCTCGGATATAAAAGAGCTCGGCACAGGCTGGCAAAGTGGTTCAGAGAGTAGAGGCACCTACTGCCAAACCTGACAACCTGAGTTCAATCCCCAGGACTCAAAGAAAGGAGAGAACCAATCCCCAAAAGTTGTCCTCCGACCGCCATACATACACACACACACACACACACACACACACACACACACACACACACACACACACGCACACACGCACACACGCACGCACGCACGCACGCACGCACGCACGCACGCACGCACGCACACAGCTGGGCATGGTGGTGCACAGCTGTGATCCCAGCACTGAGACGGCAGATGGGGCATGCTGCCATCATTTACAAATGGATGAGCTTCAGGTTCAGTGAGAAAACCTGTCTTCAGACGTAAGCTGGAGACTGATCGAGAAAGACCCCCAACACTGAATCCGGCCTCAACATGCACCCATGTGCATGCAAGCACACATGCATATGTGTCCACACACGAACAAATGGACATTATTTTTTGCATTTAATCTCATTTTTTTTTTTTGTTTTGTTTCAAGACAGGGTTTCTCTGTGTAGTTTTGGTGCCTTTCCTGGAACTCACTCTGTAGCCCAGGCTGGCCTCAAACTCACAGAGATCCACCTGCCTGCCTCTGCCTCTCGAGTGCTGGGATTTAAAGGCATGAGCCACCACCGCCCGGCTCACATTTAATGTCATTTAACTTGAGATGCATTTCACTGTGAAACTCAGCTTTCTTTCTCAACTTCATGCACAAGGTTGAATGGTATCCCCTCAAAATTTCTATCTGTAACCACAGAATGTGACCTTACTAAGCAGTAAGGACTTTGTAGATGTAACCAGTCAATGTGACTAGTAGGATGTACTCTAAATCCAGTGAGTGGGGTCTTTACAAGAGGAGGAAAGGGCACACAGAGACATAGGTGGCCATGTGACAAGGGAAGCAGTGGTTGAAGTGATCGGCCTAGAAGCTGAGGAACCCCAAGGACAGCTGGCAAATGCCAACACCTAGGAACAAGTAAGGACACCTCCTCCCCAGAGCCTTGAAGGGAGCATGGCCCTGCCCATGACTTGATTCCCAACTCTCAGCCTCTTAAACTGTGAGAGAAGATGCCTTTCTGTTGTGCAAAGCCCTGAAGGCGGTAGCTTATGATAGCCCAAAGAAATTAAGGCACACGCCTTACAGAGTGTGAACAAGTAGGAGTGTTCACACACTGTGTGCATACAGGTAGGGCTGGTTTTCATTCTTTCCCCCTTATTCATCGGGGAAGGAACAAAGAAGGAAGGTCTCCCAAACTCCCAAGCACATACTGTGCTCTATGCCACAATAAAAGCCAGCTCATGGAATGTCCCATGGTCAGCACCCATTAACAGAAGAGGATCTGGCAACAGGGAGGCTAAGCTGGGCCTGATCACAGGTTCCATGAGCCTCAAGGGTAGCATCCTTATTTAGATTCTAGTTACCACCTCCCCCCACTCCACCCCCACCGCCGGCTACAATGAATGTATTTACCTTCATTATGCCACCAACAAATGGCTGCCCAGCTAGCTTGTTGGTAAAGGAGCAGGGTAGAGATTGTGGCCCTCCTATTGTGGAATATTACTTTAAGTATGTAAAGGTGTGTTATATTTATTTATACTGCATTTGTTTAATTATGTACAGGTGTGTTGCTGTTTTACACTGCCTGCCTAAGGCACCTGATTCGTCTAATAAAAAGCAGAATGGCCAATAGCTAGGCAGTAGAGGGATAGGTGGGGCTGGCGGGCAGAGAGAATAAGTAGGAGGAGGAATCTAGGCTCAAGAGAAGAGAGAGAAGAAAACAAGGGAAAAAGAGGGAAATGCCTGGGACCAGCCAGCTGCCAGCCCCAAGGCAAAACATAGATGAATAGAAGCAGGTTAAATTAAGTTATAAGAGCTAGCAAGAAACAGCATAAGATAAGACCGAGCATTCTTAACTAATAAGTCTCTTGTCATGATTTGGGAGCTGGTAGGTGGCCCCAAAGAAATCCTGCTACACACTCCATAGCATCTTTCATAGGATGCATACAACTTTTAAACCTGGGGTAGACTCTATCTCTCAAACACAGGGGAATCATGCTGAGCATGACTGATAATGGAGTCAAGAGACTGCCACTGCCAGATGTGGTGACTCATGGCCATAATCCCACCACTCTGGAGGCAGAGGCAGAGACAGGTGGATCTCTGTGAATTCAAGGCCAGATTGGTCTATATCATGAGTTCCAGGCCAGGGCTACATAGTCAGACCCTGTCTTCCTTTCTTTTCTTTCTTTTTTTTTTTTTTTTTTTTTTTTTTTTTCTTTGTTTTTCAAAATAGGGTTTATCTGTGTAGCTCTAGCTGTCCTTGAACTTGCTTTGTACTGGGATTAAAGGCCTGGGCCACCACCAGGCTAAGACCCATCTTGGAAAAAGAAAAAAAAAAAAGCTGCTCCTGGGAAGAGCAGACAACGGATGGATGTCCAAGCTAAGCAGGAGGCAGTGCATCTGAGATCTATAATCACCGGTGACAGAGACACTTCTTGGCTGACTCCCGAGCAGCCCCAGAGTATAGGTACCATAACCGATCAAGGCCAAGAAGTACTTCATCTGGCAGCTGTGGTTCAGCATCCTTCTGTCAAGTGACTTATTTTGGCTGTTTGAACCATCCATTGCAAATCTGTCAATTAAGAGTCAGGAAAGTGATCGAATTAGGCTCTAAGGATGATGCCTGGAGGGTGGTCTGTGATGTCAGTCACTCGGTGAATAAATCTTCACATAACCCCAATCCTCATGTGGCAACATCGTGAACTCTTTGAGGGTCTAGTGCAATCAAAGCCTTTCAGGGTTTACAAATCATTTGTGGTGCCATGGCAACAGAAACTGCTCCCACAGGGGATTCTAAAGCCCGAGTCGGGGGCCCAAAGGAAAAGGAGTTGCTGCAGCATTTGGATGGCACCCCACTCATCTAAGGAACTAAAGTAAAATATGAAGAATTAATAAGACATTGACATAGTGAGAATTTTCTCTCCTGCAGTCTAGAAGAGCAAACAAAATGGAACATACTGTGTGTCTGGTCTTTATTTTGACCAACAGCAGATCAACTGATTGCAGGAAAGAAAATGGCATGGTTTTGAGAGCTAGCAGGATGGATAGGGATGCTGAGACATCCTGGACAACTGGATGGTCCCCCCACCCCACCCCGGACTCAAGGGAGCAATTTTCAAGATACGTAGAGAAAAGAGCCATGTGGGGCTGGGGATAGAGTACAGTTGCCTAGTATTCGTGAATCCCTGTGTTAGCACTCTAGCAGTGCATCGATCCAGTATGGTGGCACATATCCATAATTCCCAAACTCAGGGGGTAGAGGCAAGAGGATTAGAAGTTTAAGTCATCCTTGGCTACACAGTGAGTTTGAGGCTAGCCTGGGATACATGAGACCCTGTCCAAAAAGAAAGAGACGGGTGAGGGGGAGCAAGGGAGGGTGAGATGGGAGAAAGAATCGACAGGCATCTAGGGGAGCATTCTGACTCAGCTGTTACAAGGCTCCAGACGCCGAACAATGGGGTCCAATAGCAGTGTTGCCACACAGGAATGAGATGTCATCAACAAAAGGAATGGGTCCAGGAAGTTCAGCGGTGTTATGACGGGGCTCTGCATGCCTGGGCCAGCACCAGGCTTGGGGCCACCAAAGGGCAAAGTAAAGGCAGAGCTCCCTGCTGGAAAGGCTGTGCTTCACAGATCTTCTGGGCCCCCGAGTCCTGGTGGCTTGAGACCTTTGTCCTAGAGGCACACTGCTGCCACCTTCATGATCTCCCCGTCACTTGCTGGCCTTGAGTTTGCACTTCGGTATCCTGCCAGTCTGTGGCTCTTTGAGGCCATGGCTCCTGATGTTGTCACTGATGCGGGTCTCAGGGTTTACAGAGAGTTTGCCAAGACATTTGAGCATGGTGCTTTATAGGGCAGCAGGCAGAGCTGTCTGTCAGGCCCAAAAAGGAACGATGGCTCCTGTGATCACATTTGCCAGGATTCCTACAATTGTAAGCGCTGTAGCAGTCAAGACAACACACTAACAACTCCTTTCCTGGGCAAATGTGAGACTTCTTCAATCCTGCTTGGCAAAGGCCTGAAGCATCCCCCAACCCCCATGTGCCTGGGGGGGGGGGCAGTTTGACTCCCTCCCCTGTGGACTCTGTCTGGTTTCTGGATTTCCTACTCTTGATTGTCCTTCCTGCTGGCCTAATCCAGGCAACAACATAGTGGCAGCATCTCTGGTTTTCCGCTAGGACATTCCTGATACCCGGCCTTTCACGTTGGATCTAGGGCCCAGGACAACAGCCCATCCAACCCTGGTTTCTCAGGACCACTACTGCCCACTCAGGGCTCACTGTCTAGAGCTCTGTTCTTATAGGGGAAAAAGGAAATGAGGATGTTCATTTCTTGAGCTGGAGACATAGCTCAGTGGTAGAGCACTTGCCTCGAAGGAGCCCGGTCGTGGGTTCACTCCTTCATATCACACACACAAAAGCAAAAAATATTCCTTTCTTTCTTTTTTTTTTTTAAGAAGCAGAAAAAAAGGATCTCTCTCACTGAACCTAAGTCTGGCTGGTTGGATAGACTGGCTATCCCAATAAACCCAAGGATCCTTCTGTTCCTGCCTCTCCAGGTCTTGCTAACTCTCCTGGCTCTCTCTCTCCTCTCTCTCTCTCTCTCTCTCTCTCTCTCTCTCTCTCTCTCTCTCTCTCTCTCTCTCTCTCCTCTCTGCTGAATGAAGGTGAGTGTGCAGGTGTATGTGCACATGTGTGTGTATGTACACATGTGTATGCCATAATAGAGGGGCACTTCTCCTCATCTTAGTGCCTTGAGACCGGATCCTGAGTGAGCACAAAGCTATTTCAGCTAGGTTCAGAAGTTCACCATTTCAGCTAGGTTGCCTGACCAGGGAGCCCCTGGGATCTACTTGTCTCCGCCCTTCAAGACTGGTTTTACAGGCATGTATACCTGTGCCTGACGTGTTACACGAATGCCAGGGACTTGAATTCAGGTCCTCAAGCTTCCAAACACTTGCCCATTGAACTATCTCCCTAGCCCTACTCAGCCAGCTTTTTACATGGGTTCTAGGGATGTGAACTCAGTCCCTCATGGTTGTCTGCTAAGCCATACACCACCCCCAATACTCATTTCTTATAAAAAGATTTAGAAAGACAATAATGAATAAAAGAAAATAATAATTGTCAATGTATGCCAAAGCAAGAGAGATAATTACAGATAAAATTTTAAGATATTTCCACAAATATATTCTTTTAATGTATTATTATTAGACTTTGAGTTTTCCTTTGTTGTTGTTGTTGGTTTTGTGGTGTTTGTTCGTTTGTTTGTTTTTCGAGACATTATGTAACCCTAGCTGTCTTGGAAACACTCCCACTTCTTGCCCCTGGGGCATTCCGATGAGCACCAGGGTGTTACAGAAGTCCACACAGAATTTGGAAGGATTCCTGAGGTGGCTTGGATAGCATCACCTCCTGCTTCCTGTGACTGGAACATATCACTTAATCTCTTTGAGCTCAGTTTCTTCATCTATAAAATTTAAATTAAGGTAATAATAACATCTGCCAGGCCTCTTATACATATGGGATTATATGCTTATGCACAAGGGCTAATGTGATCATGAATGTGATTAGCAAGCTCATTATACTTCAAAAGAGCATTGCATACATTTTTTTTAACTCGGGCTTTTGGCTTCTCAGAAAGGCATGATGAGTATACACAGAGAAAGAGGTCCAATAAACTGAGACAGGAAATTACCCCTCTTGATGCTGACATTTCCGTGAACATCTGTAATCCTAGAGCTCCAATGCTGAGATGGCAAGACCGTGAGTTTCAAGCCAGTTTGGGCTGTTAGTGAGACTGTCTCAAAAGAAGGAGGTCAGTATCTGAGGAGATCGCTCACTGGTAAAGTGTTTTCCGAGCCAGCACGAAGACCTGAATCTGAAACCCCATGCCAACAAAAAAGCCAGGCATAGCAGCGTACATCTGTAACCCCAACACCAGGGCAGTGGAGACAGGAAGATCCTACAGTCGGTACAGTGGGTGAGCTCCAGGTTCAGTGAAATAAGCTCTCAAAAAATAAGGTAGAGAGAAAGAAGACACTGGACATCAATCCCCGACCTACACACACACACACACACACACACACAGAGTGGAGTGGCATATATCTGTAATTTTAATATTTGGCACATGGAAGTAAGAGGATCAGAAGTTCAAGTTGTAGCCTTGATACATGAAACCTGTCTCAAAAACAAGCAAATAAACATGAGAATTTGGAGCTGGAGAGATAGCTCATCAGTAAAGAGGACTGGCTGCTCTTCCAGAGGACCCAGACCCAGTTCTCAGCATCCACTTGGCAACTCACAACCATCTGTAACTCCAGTTCCAGAAGACCTGAGATCCTCCTCTGGCCTCTGAGGCTACTGTATACACAGACATACATGCAGACAAAACCCCCATACATAAACTAAAAATAGATAAAATCTCAAAAAGTGAGGGGGGGGCAGAAGAGAATTGTTCCCTTTAATTCATAGGGCAATGCTGGACTGTCTACATAAGGATGCTTCTGATAAAGGAGGTGGACTAGAGAAACCCTATGCATCTATGTTCTTCTTTACAGTAGCTGATCTTCTATGGTCCTTAATACGAAACATCCATCTTCTGAAGAATCTCTTGCCAATGGGTCCTGACTTTGATTTAGAACAGTAAGCTCTTAGCAACAAACCCTGCATTTTTCCTAAAAAGAAACCGTCAGAAAAGTATTCTTCCTCTTCAGCTGATAGCCACGGGTGGGGTTCTTTCTCCTTTATAGGCTGTTTTGATGGCAATGAAAAAAACAAGCGGGAAACAAATGTTGGTTTACAACCTCAGGCCTTGATCTGACAACCAGTCAGATCCAGTTGTAAATGTTCGTCCCGACCAAATGTAGAGACAAGTGTCATTCTTGCTTTTTAGAATTTGTCTTCGGATGATTCTCTCCTAGACCAGCTGTCTTCATTTCTTTTCATTCTTTAACTTGACAGGAGAATTCTGAGTGCTCAGCACTGGAGTAAGATGCAGCCTTTGCTGTGGAAGCCTTCAGAGTCCAGATAAACCCCACATTACAGAGGTGAGCATGGGGTGGGGCCGGACAGGAAGGCCCTCAGAGAAGGACACTCTAGACTGAAGTGTGAAGGAAAAGTAAGAGCTAAAGGGCCTTCTGGAACTGCCTCCTCTTTCTCCCTCCTCTCTCTCTCTCTCTCTCTCTCTCTCTCTCTCTCTCTCTCTCTCTCTCTCTCTCTCTCTCTCTCTCTCAGACAGTCTCTCGTGTCGTCCAGGCTCCCCTCCATCTTGCTCTGTAATTGATTGTATTAGTTACTTTTCTGTTGCTGTGATAAATCGCCATGACCGAAGGCAACTTAAAGAATAGAGACATTATTGTGGCTTACAGTTCCAGAGGGATGAGAGTCCGTGATGGTGGAGCAGAGGCATGGCAGCAGGAACAGGAAGCTGAGAGCAGCTCCCATCTTGAAGCACAAGCAGGAAGCGGAGAAAGTGAACTGGAAGTGTTGGGCGGTTTCTCAAAGTCCAGTCCTAGCGACAGACACACTTAGGGACCCAGTATTCAGATGCCTGAAACTATGGGGAATATTTGTCATTCTAACTTCCACACCAAGCACGACCTTTGAACATCTGGTCCTCCTACCTCCACTTCCCAGATGTTGGGATGACCATTGTGCATATCGTCATGCCCAGCAACCTTTTTTCTTTTTCTTTTTGTTCTTCTCTTAGCCACTTCTTTTTTCTTTTGCAACTGGGCTTGTGTAGTCCAGGCTGTTATTGAATTTGCTATTAGCCGAGTTGGAACTCCTCTACCTCCCGTGTGCTGGGATTACAGGCCACCGTGCCTGGTTTATCCAGTGCTGGGTATCATCCTTGGGGGTTTGTGCACACTCCACCAACTGAGCCACATCCTCAGGCCTCCTCAACATTCTCAACCTTGGAGCAAGTACACCACAGGTCCGGCTGCACCCAAGAGCCTTCCACCTCCTGAGCAGAGCTCCTCTGCCAATTCTCCCCTCCCAGATGACCCTTAGTGCATCCCACACACTCCCAGCAGCCTTCAGGTGTTGAGCAGCAGCTCTCATTTTAGGTATAAAAAACATGGTTCAGCCGGGCGGTGGTGGCGCACGCCTTAAATCCCAGCACTCAGGAGGCAGAGCCAGGCGGATCTCTGTAAGTTTGAGGCCAGCCTGGTCTACAAAGCGAGTTCTAGGAAAGGCGCAAAGTTACACAGAGAAACCCTGTCTCAAAAAACCAAAGGAAAAAAAAAAAAGAACATGGTTCAAGGTAAACCATGACTCCCCAAGGAGAGCAGAAAGAGTTGAGGTCCATCTTCTCTGTCCTCTACATCCCATTCTCATCCCCACTGGTTAGCTGCTACCCACAGCACCTCCCACTCTGAAACAGGGACGAGGAGGGGTCAGTAAAAGAGGAAAGGTGTGGTGGTACAAACCTAACCCGTAGTCCCAGCGAGCGAGAGGCAGAGGTGGGAGCATTTCAAGTCCTGAGCCAGGCCAGCCTATGTAACAAGACCCTCTCTCAAAACCCAAACAGCACACTAACAACAACAACAACAACAACAAAAGGTACATTCTTACTCAGCTCCTGGCACTCACATCATTGTCACTGCCCTCCGCCATGGCAGATGTGTAACTGCCGTCTCCCTCGGTCCACACTGAGGCTCGGATGAAGGCTAAGGGCCCAGCCACCCCTCCAAAGCTGACTTCTAACATCACACAGGCCCTGATGCAGGTGAGTCACTGTCAGGCTGACCTCACCTAGTACCTCCAGCTCCCGGTTACCAGCATACTCCTCCAGGGATGGCATCCAGCCCACTCTGGCTTACCTCAGAGCTTTCCCGAGTTCGTCAGCAGTGGCTCTGTTGGGGAACTCTTCAGACCAACTTGAGGATGGCCTGCCAGTCTCCCCACTGGCAATGCTGCCTCCCTCAGCTCGGGGATGGAAGAGGTACCACAGCACCACTGCCTCCCAGTCCCCAGCCCTTCCCTGCCCATGCTCTCTCATGGCAGGGGTGGTTAACGAGGCAGCCTGCACAACCGGTTTGTGTCACTCAGCCACTGCTGATGGGATTGTTCCATTCCTTGGTCTGGTAGAGGAGACGAGTCACCGGTCTCCCTCCGGAGACACAAGTTACATAAAACAAGACTGCTTGAACCAGCAGCTCAGGATCACGTGATGGGACCTGTGGCAGAAAGGGACTTCAATTTGTTGTCACCTTAATGCAGAGACTCATCACTGGTCACAGTGCTGAGAACAAGTGCCTGTTGAGTCCTAAACAAGACCTGACATCCATGTCACCTCTCCAGGGCTCAGGGAGCCTCTGAAGCCGGGGCAGAAAGGATGCAAGAGCTGGAGGGTGGGAAGAAGTCTTGGGGAGCACTGTCTTCAGAAGGTTATACACCCCTGACCTCATAGCAGCTGAACACAGGAAAGTGACCAGAAGTAGAGGGGTGACGTCAACTCCACCGACTACAGGGTCCCCAGCCCCAAATTCTGTTTTCAGCAGTAAGGAAGTATGAGGAGCCAGGTAGGCAGGGTTGAACAAGAGACCTGTCCCACAGGTACAGCTGCTCTGTGAGGGCTGGCTGGTGATGACCAAAAAGCCTCTGAGTCAAGAATCCAGGAGGTAGGGCCTTCAAGGAGTGCCTGTGGAGGGGCAGGTCCTGTGTCCAGACAGAAAGAGCAGCACCAGTTCCAGGCCAGCCCAATCTTCATAGCAGACCCTGTGTGTGTGTGTGTGTGTGTGTGTGTGTGTGTGTGTGTGTGTGTGTGTGTGTGTATAAAGACTTTTTTTTTTTGAGACAGGGTTTCTCTGTGTAACAGCCCTGGCTGTCCTGGAACTCACTCTGTAGATCAGGCTGGCCTCGAACTCAGAGAGTCACCTGTCTTTGCCTCCCGAGTGCTGAAATTAAAAGCGTGCACCACCCCGAAGACATTTTATTTATTATTTATTTATTTACTTATTTTGGTTTTTTGAGACAGGGTTTCTCTGTGTAGCTTTGGAGCCTGTCCTGGAACTCGCTCTGTAGCCCAGGCTGGCCTCGAACTCACAGAGATCCGTCTACCTCTGCCTCCCACGTGCTGGGATTAAAGGCGTACGCCACCACCGCCCGGCCAGAAGACATTTTAAAAAGTTTATTTATTCATTCCATGTATGGATGTGTACCTGAATGTATGTGTGCTCACCATGTGTGCACAGGTGCTCACATAAGCCAGAGGAGGGCCGTCAGATCTTCTGGAACTGGAGTTATAGACAGCTGTGAACCTCAAATGCAAATGCTTGGAAACCTAACTCAGGTTCTCTGTGAACACAGCTCTGAGCCATCTCGCCATCCCCTAGAGAAGAAAACTTACATTACTACTTTGCAGATGAAATAAGACTCTTCAAAGAAAATTCCTCTAAAGTGAATTTCTTTTTCTTTTTTTTTTTTTAAGATTTATTTATTATGTTATACAGTGTTCTGTCTGCACATACCCCTGCCCACCAGAAGAGGGCAGTAGATCTCATTATAGATGGTTGTGAGCCAACATATGGTCGTGGGGAAGTGAACTCAGGACTTCTGGAAGAGCAGCCAGTGCTCCTAACCTCTGAGCCATCTCTCCAGCTCCCTAAAGTGAATTTCTGATACGCCGAGGCTTGTTTGTTTTTGAGACAGGGTCTCCCTATACCTTGTCTGTCTTTTCGTGCCTGTGCTCCTCTGCACTTAATGAGGGCTGTCTGCATGAGCCTGGGTGTGGGGTTATTTACTCCGGCAAGGGCAACCTACCAGGGACTACACCACTGAGGACTATGACTCCCTCCTCTCCGGCAATGTTATTAACTATCTACAGCTCCTCAGACGGGGTGGATTCCACTCCACCCATGATGGAATATTCATGGGCTTGCACAATGTTATTGTGCAGGTAACCACAGCTGCTGTGAGGTCATGGGTGCGTCAGCCATGTCACCCTCAGAAGAGAATGTTCCCCGAGACCTCTTCCCACCCTCCAGCTCTTACATCCTTTCTGCCCCCTCTTCAGAGGCTCCCTGAGAGGTGACATGATGAATGTCATGTTTTGTTTAGGACTAAGCATGCAACAGGTACCTGTTCTCAGCACTGTGACCAGTGATGAGTCTCTGCACCAACCTCTGCCTGCTGCAAAAAGAAACTTCTATGACCAAGGCTAATCTGGGGTTATGAACATAGATAGATTTAAAGACATTGTAACAACACCGATGGTGTTGATCCACACTTTTAATCCCAGCACTTGGGAGGCAGAGGCAGGTGGATCTCTGTGAGTTCCAGGCTAGCCTGGTCTACAGAGTGAGTTCCAGGACAGCTGGAGCTACATAGTAAAACCCTGTGTCCCAAAACAAAACATGAAACAAAACAAAAAGACATTGTAACAACATGCCTATTTAACAAAGAGACAGTAGTAGGTTCCTCCCTAGGACCCTGAACTCTCCCCTTCCATGTCCTCTGCCTCCACCTCTTAAGTGCTAGAGTTATAAGCCTGCCCCACCACAGCAGGTAATATCACTTTAAATTATAAAACTGAATTACATTTACCATGTACCAATAGAAGAAACAGGACATTTTATTTCATCCCCCTGTCATTTTTTAAAGATGGGCTCTCTACAGTCCAGCAGGGCCTGGAGCTAATAAGGAAGAAGGAAAGAGGAAGGGAGAGAGGTGAGGAATAGGAAAAAGAAGAAGAGGGAAGAGAAGATGCCACAGCCCCCAGCTAAGGGAATGTGGCTGAAGATGATCCCCTCCCCCTGCCCATTGCCATCATCATCTGTATAGCAGGACACTTCCTCCAAAAGTCCCAACCCTTGTCACAGACTCTCATCCCCGAAGACACAGCCTGTGGTGTCAGGCCACTTTGGTTCGATGGGTGAAACATGGAGAGACTGTAGAATCTCGGTTCCCACCTCGATCCCACGCTTGTTCAATCCCTGGTAGTAGGAGAATATGTGAGCTGCTTTTATTGTTGCTGTGATCAGCTACCTGACAAGAAGCAACCTAAGGAAGAAAAGGCTTATCTTGCCTCTCAGTTTGAGGTGACACTCCATCACGATGAGGAATTCATGGTGGCAGGAGCCTGAGGTAGCTGGTCACATCGCACCCACAGACCCCACAGTCAGGAAGGCGGGCTCGATTGGTGCTGGTGTCTCGCTCATTTTCTCCTCTTTCCCATGGGACTCCAGTCCATGGAACATCCATCGTTAAGGTGAGTCTTCTTTCCTACCTCAATTAACCTAACCTAAATAAGCCCTCATAGGTATCCCAGAGGCATGTTTCCTGTGAGATTCAAGAGTCTGTCAAGCGGCAATCAATATAAACCATCACAGGAAGTGTATTTGGTTTTTTGTTTGTTTGTTTGTTTGTTTGTTACTGTCACCAAATATATGATCAGAAGTGTCCCGAGGGGAGGAGTGTTTCTTCTGGCTTACGGTTCAAAGGAGGGCAGTCACCATGGTGGTAGGTGTGGCAGCAGGAATGTAGTGATCCGCAGCACTGGCCAGGAAGCAGAGAAGGGAGCACTGGTACCCCATTTACTTTCCATCCAGCCTGGAACTCCAGCCCATGGCATGGTGCTGCCCACAATCAGGGTGCTTCTTCCCTCCTCAGTGGAAGCTCTCTGGAAATACCCTCAACGATACAACCAGAGGTGTGTCTCCTAGGCGATTCCAAATCCAGTCAAGTGGACAATGAAAAGTGATGGAAGAGGCTTCCTGGAGCCCCCAGGAATACTGCTACATCTAACTCAAACTCACAGGAGGAGGGAGTCCTGGCAATGCCTTCATGGGTATGGGTGGAAGGATATGCATGTTCCAGCATGCTTTTTTTTTTTTTTTCAAGACAGGGATTCTTCGTGTAGCTTTGGAGCCTGTCCTGGAACTCGCTCTGTAGACCAGGCTGGCCTTGAACTCACAGAGATCTGCCTGCCTCTGACTCCCGAGTGCTGCGATTAAAGGCGTGCACCACCGCCGCCTGGCCATGCTTGCTTTTTCTACATAAATTAAGACATACTAAACACATCTTCTGTACCATGTTTTTTTTTCTCACTTCATGCTATATCTTTCTATATATGATTATGTACGTAAATATCAGATAGGTCTCACTTGTTGGAGTCAGGATCATATTCCTAAGATGAAGGCATCACAATTCATTCATTTATTTTTTTTAAGATTTATTTATTATGTACTCAGTGTTTTACCTGCAAGCCAGAAGAGGGCATCAGATCTCATTATAGATGGTTGTGAGCCACCATGTGGTTGCTGGGAATTGAACTCAGGACCTCAGGACAAGCAGCCAGTGCTCTTAACCTCTGAGCCATCTCTCCAGTCACCCACACAAGTCATTTATTGCATTCTGCCTGAGAGATGTTTTCTGATATGGGTTCACTCTTGTTTGTTTGCTTTGTGTTTTTTTTAAATTAATTTTAGGGTTTTATTTTGTTTTTGAGACAGGGTCTTACTATGTAGCCCTGGTTGGCCTTGAACTCACTATGCAGATGAGATTTTCCTCAGACTCACAAAGATCTGCCTGCTTCTGCCTCCTGAGTGCTGGGACTAAAGGCCTGCATCACCACACCCAGCTAATTTTTTTTTAATTATGTGTATATGTGGGTCTAAATACAGGCTTGTGTATGTGAGTGCAGTGTCCTTTGTAGCCAGAAGAGGGCACTATGTCCCCTGGATTTGGAGTTTCAGGAACTTGGTGCGCCACCCGCTATATAGAGCTGGGAATCAAAACCCTGTCTTCCTTGAGCACTGTACTATCTTAACACTGAGCTATTTCTCCAGCCCTTGCTTGTGTTTTTGAAACCTGATCTTGCTATGTAACCCAGGCTGGACTTGAACATACAGCGGTCCTCCTGCCTCAGTTTATAAGTGTGTGTCACTATGCACAGATAAGATAGATTTACATGGTGGGGGCGCACACTACATGCCGATGGCCAGCCTGAATGAGGACCACTTCCACATCTTAAGATTTATTTTTATTTTTATGAGTGTTTTGCCTGCATGTATGTGCAGCAGATGTGTGCAGTGCCTTGGGATGCCAGAAATGGGAGTCTGAAACTGAATTTAGAGACCATTGTGGGCTGGGAATCGAACCTTGATCCTCTGAAAGTGCAGCCAGAGAGTACTGTCATCCGATGAACCTTCCTCTTCCTCTTCTTGCCTCCCTTGCCACATGGCATCCATTATCATCTCTCCCAGGAACTGAGACATGCTTTCCAATGAAGCACTTTAAAAACTAAATCGGCAAGAAAAGAAACGTTCCATATGGGTGTACATAAAAGGTTCTTCCTATTTTGTTTTTAATTAATGTGCGTGCTAGTGTTCATGGTGCTGAAAGAGGGCACCAGATCCCAAGGAACTAGAGTTACATCATGAGCCACTCAGTGTGGGTGCTGGGAACTGATTATGGGTCTTTTAGAAGAATAGCAAGTGTTCTTGATTGTTGGGCCATTACTTCAGCCTTTTGTTTTGTTCTTTCTTAATATCCTGCAAAACCCACAGCAAAGAAAAAGTGACCTTGGAAATAGCCCTGGAGCTGAATGTATCTGTATCAACATGTCTTGTACCATAGTCCTAGTGAGCAGTAGCTCTTGGGGAAGGGTCCCCAGGCATACTCACATTTGGCCAATTCATGACAAATTATATGAGGAAAAAGCCCCAGTTGGGGCCGAGTGTGCCTACCATCTTTTGAACATATTAGTAATGAACCTTTTCAGAGTGTTGGCTCTCCTTGTTCCAAAAAACCACTGGCATATAAAGCTGTTATTATTAATGATTTTTTAAATGGGGTCTCGCTATGTAGCTCTGGCTGTCCTAAAACTCCCTATGTAGACCAGGCTGGCCTCAAACTCACAGAGATCCTCCTGCCTCTGCCTCTGCTGGCATTTAAGACTTGAGCCAGACACCGAGCCCCACCTTCCCTGATATTTTTTAAAGCTGGTTCTCCCTCACGGTTCTGAAGTAGCAAAATGAAGCCTATTTCCTTACCTAATTATTCCCTCACTTGACACATGGATCCAGACTCGCTGATATTGGAAGGACTCCCACACCCATGCTGGACTGATTGCAGCTTAGAAAGACCAAAAAAGAAAATCAGTCATAATGTGGAAATCAAAGAGTCCTTGAACATCTGAAACTCATGAAGAGCTGAAGCAACCTTGACTGCCAGATGGCCTGTGCGGTTCCCATTGGTGGAGGAGCCTTGCCTTGCCCCCTAAAAGGTATCAAGGTTGGGATGTAGCAAGTAATGGCTGCCAAGAGGTGGCCTCTGCCAATTCACGTGATGTGTGCAAGCCACGCCCCTCAAGTCCCAGCACAGGCACTGGGAGTTTTCCATTACAACCTCTTCCAGAGACACAGGAAGAAGGAAGTCGCAGGTGACTGGCCCAGTTCAGAGGAACTGGGACTTGTGTGTGTGTGTGTGTGTGTGTGTGTGTGTGCGCGCGCGCGCGCGCGCGCGCGCGCGCGTGCGCGAGGAGGACACGAAAGGGACAGGACAGGACACTAATGATGGCTGCTCTTGTCAGAGACCCAATGAGGTCCCTGCACTTTTACCTGTTCTTTTTTCTTTCTTTTTTTTTTTTATTCCTGGTTTTTAGAGACAGGTTTCTCACTGCAGCCCTGGCTATCCTAGAACTCACTCTGTAGACCAGGCTGGCCTTGAACTCACAGAAATCCTCCTTCCTCTGCCCCCCAAGTGCTGTTATTAAAGGCGTGTGCCGCCCAGCTTCTCTGCATGACTTTTGAGAAGGCAAGAAAATGCGCGTGTCAGGGGACACGCGGCTGCTTTGGGGAAGGCCATTTCCTGTTTCTTTCTCTCCGGCACTGATGTTCGATGTGCATTTTAGCATGCCTGGCTTTTCCATGTAGATTTGGATGGTTCTAACTCAAGTCCTCATATCTTCACACAAGCATTTGACTGAGTGAGCATCTCCCTAGCTGCAAGGGATTTTTATTTTTTTAAACTCAAAAGGTAGAAGTGTGAATTTTCCAAGGCTGGGAAGCATGCTTGGAGATACAGCACTTGCTTAGAAAGTGTTAACAACCTGAGTTGCATCTGGGGCGGGGGGGGGGGGGGGGGGGGCTGGAGGAGGAGCGGGGGTAGGGAATAAGAGAGATAGATATTGTTAACATATCTGATCCCGCCCCTTGGTGCCACCCAATGCCCTGATGTAGAAGCCTATTCTGAAGGGAAAACTCCGCCCCTTCCCTTCTCTCTCTTCCGCTTTCCTCCCACGAGGTGTGCAACTCTGGCACCCCTCACCTCCCTCTCTCTCTCTATCCCTCTCTCTATCCCTCGCTCTCTCTATCCCCCTCTCTCTCTATCCCTCTCCCTCTTTCTGTCTTTCTGCCTCTCCATCTCTCTATTATAATAAACCATTTCCACGCAGATGCAGCGTCTGAGTTGTATATCTCCACCCGCAGCCGGCCGCCATACCCACATGGACTGGGCCGCCTGCCAGCCCACCGCTGCATCTGGGAGTCCCGCCGCGTGCAATTCCTAACAGATAACCCTTACTGTTGGCATATTTAAACATTTTCTTGGAAAGAAAGCAAACATGATGCTGGAGCCTGGACAGGGAGCCTGCTAACGGGAGGCTAGACTGAGACCTTTCCGAACAACCTGTCTCCCTGCAAGTCGGGAAGATGTGCACTCAGCCATCTGCATCAGGTTTACTCTTTTCGAGAGCAAAGCAAGCAGCCGTCTGTCCTTCAGAAAGGGAACATGGGGTGTCAAACAACAAGCATTCTTTTAATGGCAGACATTTGCTGATGAATATGCACGTGTCCAGAGGTGAAACTGCAGAAGCTGGGCCGTGATGGGCAGGATTCCTTAGAAATATTTTCTGTACCGAGTACCAGATGGCATTTGGGTTTCCAAAGACACTGAGGCTAGAGGAGTATGGCTTTGCCCACAGAAGGCCTGTTACCTGACTTGGGTGTTCATGGCCTCCTCCCCTGGGACAGAGGGAGCAGAAAGGACTAATGAGATACCCACAGAGCTCACGGTCAGGCACCCATAGGTGCTTCCAGGCTGGCTCACTTCGTCCTATGCAGCTTGAGCCGAGTGGACTCCACTGCCATCAACACGCAGCACACATAATAACACCTGTGGGTTGAAGGAAAAATGCCCACACAGAGTCTGGTAGACACTGGGTGTGTCCAGCACGCCAGAGGCTGTGGTCACCCAGGCCCAGATTCTTGCCACTAGCCTGACCTGTTCTGAGGTCTGAGGTGCTGACTCCACCAGGCTGTGCTCTCTAAAGAGAATGGCTTGTCAAGTCATAAGAAAGGCTGAATGAAGAGCCTGTTATAACCAGCCCGAGGGCTCTCTCGGGTCTCAGCCACCCCCACCCCTGACTTGTAAGACAGAGGCAACAAGGAGCCCTCTCACCACATCCTGCCCTTAAATCACTGTGAAGACAGATTGGCCCTCTCAACCTTGCCTGCCCATCCGGATCCCCTGGAGAGCACTGAAACAATGCTAGGAGCCCAGCTTGCCTAGACCAATCGGAGCAGGAGTTCTACAGGGGGAGAGTTGATGGAGGCATTGGCTAAAGCTCCCTAGTGGACTATGAAGGACAGCCTGGGCGGAGATCTCCTGACTATATTACACTGCCGTGCTGGTATCAGACTGAAGTCATCAGGCTTGCTTGGCAAGCTTCTGTACACCATAAACCATCTCTAAAGTTCCAGGCCAGGATTCATAAGACCTTATCTCAACAAAACAGAAAATGAAGCAAATGAACAAAAGCACTCATACTCATGACATTTATAAGAATATTCTTTGCACCCCACCCCAAGTACGGTACAAAAGAAATCTTTTGTAAGAAAAAAAAGATTCGGGGGCTAGACAGATGGCTCAATGGTTAAGAGCACATCTGCTCTTGCAGAGGACCTGAGTTTGGGTCTCAGCACCCATGAAGGGGAAGCTCACAACTTCCTGTAACTCCAGTTCCAGAGGATCTGACATCCTTTCTGGCCTCCATGGGTACCTGCACACAAGTGGAATACACACAGAGATGTGTGAGAGGGGCTAGAGAAATGGTGTCTTAGTCACTGTTTTATTGCTGTGAAGAGACATGATGATTAAGGAAACCCTTATAAAAGAAAGCATTTAATTGTGTGCTCTCTCACAGGTTCGGAGGTTAGTCCATGATCATCATGGCAGGAAGCATGGAGGCAGACGTGGTGCTGGAGCGGTAGCTGAGAGGGACACTGGACCTGGCGTGAGCTTCTGAAACCTCAAAAAAACGTGACACACTTCCTCCAACCAGGCCACCCTCCTAGTCCTTCTAATCCTTTCAAATAGTGCTGTTCCCTGGTGACTAAGCCTTCAAATACATGAGCCTATGGGGGCCATTCAAACCACCACAGATGGCTCAGCCATTAAGAGCACTGGCTGCTTTCCCAGAGAACCCAGGGTCAATTCCAAGAACCCACATGGCAGCTCACAACTTCCTGTAATTCTAGACCCAGGGAATCGGATACCTTCTTGTCTTCATGGTAACTGCATACATGTGGTGCACAGACATACACGTGGGCAAGAGACCCTACATATTAAATAAAAGTAAAGATAAATTTTTAAATAAAAAATTAATTAATTAAAATAATGTCTATACCTCAAAATAGCACTGCATTTAGAGATGGGGGTCTTTAAAGGGGAAATTAAGGAACTAGAGAGATGACGCACCAGTTGAAAGCATTGACTGCACTTCCAGAGGACCTAGGTTTGATTCCCAGCACCCACATGGAAGCTCACAACTGTCATTAACTCCAGCCCCAGGGAATCTGATGCACATGGTGAACAGACATATGTACAGGCAAAACATTCATACAAATAAAATTCAATAATAATAATAACAACAACAACTGGTTCTGGAAGAGCAGCCAGTGCTCTTAACATTATATGAAAAACAAAAATCCAGGGGCTGGAGAGATGGCTCAGTGGTTAAGAGCATTGGCTGCTCTTCCAGAGGACCTGGTTCAATTCCTAGCACCCACAAGGCAGCTCACAACTGTCTATAACTCTCGTTCCAGGAGATCTGACCACCTCACACAGACATACATGCATGTAGAACACCAACACACATAAAATAACAAAAACAAATATATTATTAAAAAAAAATAAAGAACAATTTAGGGGCTGGAGAGATGGCTCAGTGGTTAAGTGCACTGGAGAGGACAGGTTTCCAGAGAAACCCAGGTTTGATTCTCAGCATCTACATGGCAGTTTACAAACAGCTACAACTCTGGGGATCTGACACGCTATTCTGGTCTTTGAGGGTACTGTATATATGTGGTGCACATACATGCAGACAAAACACCCATACACATAAAATAGATATATATAGAGAGATGGATAGATAGATAGATAGATAGATAGATAGATAGATAGATAAAATAATAATGGTAATTTAAAAATAAATAAGTTTAAAACTAGGGGTAGGTTTATAGAAATTGACTTCTTCAATCCAATAGAATTGCTACAAAAAAAGGGCCCAGCCCATTGTGGATGGTGCTATTCCTGGGCAAGTGGCCCTGGATGGCATAAGAAAGCAGGCTGAGCAAGCCAACAAACAGCATCCTTCCATTGCTTCTGCTTCTGTTCCCACTTCCAGTTTCCTGACTTTAGTTCCTGCCCTGACTTCCTTTGATGATGGACCGTGCTGTGGAGCAGAAGCTGAGGCAAACCCTTTCTCCCCAAGCTGCTTTTGGTCACGATGTCTTGTCCCAGCAATAGCAACCTGAACAAAGGTCGGAGTGATGGCCGATAAGGGACAGGCAGGGGAATTCTCAAGCACAGTGTGTCCTATTTCTTTTCATTTTTATTCGTGTGTATGAGTGTTTCGTCTGTGTGTATGTATGTGCACCACCTGTGTGCCCAGTGCGCAGGGAGATCAGAAGAGGGCATCAGATGGTTATAGGCTGTAGCCATAAGTTTCTCCAGTTCTGTCTGGCCCCACCATCAGGACGAGTCTCTCTCATCTGTGTTGTGCAGCTGCTTGGTCCCAAGTAAACACACAGAGGCTGATATTACTTACAAACTGTATGGCCTATGGGTCAGGCTTCTTGCTAGCTAGCTCTTATAACTTAATTCAACCCATTTCTGTTCATCTATATGTTGCCACATGGTTATGGCATTATCCGTCCGCTGGCATCACCGGTCTGCTGGCATCTTGTTGCTCCTTGGGTGGCGGGCTGGCATCTCTCCCATCCTGCCTTTCTCTTTCCTGTATCTCTGCTTGGATTTCCCACCTGCCTCTAAGCTGCCTTGCCATAGGCCAATGTGGCTTATTTATTAACCAACCAGAGCAACACATATTCACAGCATACAGAAAGACATCCCCACAGCAGTGATCTACTATGTGGGTGCTGGAAACCCAGATTCTCTGGAAGAACAAGCGGGGTTTTTTTTGTTTTTTTTTGTTTTGTTTTGTTTTACTGCTGAGCCCTCTCTCCAGCTCTATGATCCATTTCTTGATCTTCAGGCCAGTTACCGAGCTGAGGTGACTGGGAAAATTCCATATGTTTATGATTCGTGTCCTTTTCTGTGCTATTATACCTTGGTTAAAAACTTACTTGAACAAAAGAGAAGAGAAGGAAAAGAAAGCAGGAAGGGGTGGGGAAGAAAGAGGAGGGTCAGGAATGGGGCTGGACACTGGTCCTGCCTGGTCTCAGGGTGCCTGGAATGCTCCGGTGTACTCACATGGTTTGGTTGGGGACAGATGGTTTGAAAGAGGTGCCAGAACTCTCTCCCACCCACCTCTGCTCCTGAGGGCTTGGCCGTCACTCAGCCTTGTCCATAATTCTGCACACCCTCCCTGGTGCATGGAGATATGAGTGCCAGCCCTCCGGATACAGAGCTGGATTAATTTGATCCTCCACCTGGGTGTCTGTGCGTAGGCAGGCTGAGGGAATGTGCAGGTGGAATCCATGTTGAGCTGCTAAGATGGCCTTGACCTCCACCAAAGGTGGCCTTCCCTGTCCAAGCTGGGCTAATGGGGGAGGGAGCAAGTGTGCCAGTCAGAAAGAGGGTTCCAGAGATTGCAGCTGCCCCAAGTGTGGTCCCTTTGTCCTTGTCTGGCTCTGGCTTGCATACATTGAAAGTGCCAGGACACTGCGAAGGGCATTTCAGGCTGGGTGAGGGGACAGCCATACATCCTAAACTGGCTGCCAAGCCCTGTGGGGCTTCCAGAACACTTGCGTGTTTCTGCTTGCTTTTTGCTTATGTCTATCTGGGGCAGGAGCTGTCCTTTCCTGGGTTAGCACTCACCGAGCTCATCTTAATTGGGAGCAGCTACAGAGGAGGCAGGAGGCTCCCTCCTGGATTTTTCAGCAGCTTTGTGACATTGGGTACATCATGATGCACACCAGCCTCTCTGGTCCCCTCCTTAAGAGACAGATGCTCAGCATCCTTGGCTGGCCAGTGTTGTAGCCACTAGCCACACAGCTATTTAAGCAAAATTGCATTAAATTTTAAAGTGTGTGTGAGAGCATGCAGGTGTACAAACAGAAGCCAGAGGAAGATGTGAGCCACTCTCCACCCTATCTCCTTGAGACAAGGTCTCTCACTGAATCTGGAGCTTGCTTTGGGGCTAGTCTGGTAGCTAGCAAGTCCCAGTGGTCCTCCTCCACCCCCATCCTCAGTGCCGGGGTTACAAGTGTCCTTGGGTGTTTTGACACGGCTTTGGGGATCTGAACTCATGTCCTCATGATCTTGCAGCAAGCACTCTTACTGAACCATCTCCCCTGCCTCCCTTTCTTCTTGATTTCGACACAGAATCACATATTCCAGGCTAGCCTCCAGCTTGCCGTGTAGCTGAATTAAAACTTCTGATCTTTCCTCTTTCACCTCCCAACTGCTGGGATTACAGGCATGAACCCCTGTGCCTGGCTTGCACAGTGCTGGGAACAAACCATGGACTACTTCCTGGGGCTATGCAAGTACTCTATCCCCAGCCCCTAAAACTCATTTTTTTTTTTTTTTTTTTTGAATTGCCAGGCACATTTGCGAGCTCAGTAGCCCACGTGACCTGAGGCAGACTGCGCTAAACAGTGCTGAGGCGGGACATTGGGACAGAAGGTTCTATTGGACAGTGCTGGCCTGGCCCCATCTGTACTTCTATTTCCTATATCCTGCTTCATTTTCAGAGTACAGCTCTCAGGGCTTGGTTTTTTCCTTCCACTGTGGGTTCTGGGGAATCTAGATACATTTCCTTTTTCATTCTGACCAAAGCTCACCAAAAGACCAATCTAGCCAACTGATAACATTTAGGAAAGGCACTTGATGCTTGTGGCTGGCCATCTCCCACACTTAGCCCATGCTCCTCCATAGAGCCCGTTCTGTGGAGTAGCTCAGAGAACAGGGCTCTCAGCACCCACCCCTGCTGGTTCTGGTCTATAAAACCAGTCATCATGGAGGAAAGCTTAATCCTGGACAATAGTAACCTCAACTTACTGTCCTCTACACTTTGTTTTCAAGATCTTATGCTCTGCCCCTAACACAGCCTTCTGAAATAAGTATTGTCACCCATCTGTAACTGCAGATGGGGCGGGCTCCGAGACAGGGACTGATTGCCCTAGGATGTGTAATTAAGGAAAGTACAGGGCTAAGATTCCAGCTGAAGTCTTTTTGTTTTGTTTTTGCTTTTTGAGACAGGGTTTCTCTGTGAAACAGTACTGGTTATCCTCAAACTCACTCTGTAGACCAGGCTGGCCTCGAACTCACAGAGATCTGCCTGCCTCTGCCTCCTGAATGCTGAGATTAAAGGCGTGCGTCACCACTGCCCAGCCCAACTCGAGTCTTGCTTTGGGTTCTCTTAGCCTACTTCCTAGGCCTGGGCCAGGTGACCCGATGGCCAGGTGGCCCCTGAGTTCTATACTTCATCACAGAAATGGTTGATGTTCTCCTTGAGACAGTGGTGTGTTTGACAGCAAGGGACGCAGGAGAGAGGCCAGGACTGAGGAGACAGGACATCTTCTAAGCTGGACCACAGCTGATGGCCTAGGGAGCGGGGGTGGGGGGGGTGGGGGGGCATGAGAGTTAACAGAAAGACGCTTCTCTGGGGCAGGTGAGATGGTTGAGTTATCTGGTGGACCATTGGCTTAGGACACTGTCAAGGAGGCCAGTACAAACTTCTTTCTCCTCCTCCTGCACACTCCCATGAGACTTCTCACCTGAGACATTTTCTAACTGAAAGGTACTGTTGACTGAGTTATGGTCATTTCTTCTCACCAATGACGCCTATAAAAGAAGATATTTGACATAGTTTTCCTAGCTCAGATTGGCCCGAGTGCCAACATTTTCCCAGCTTCTCTCAAGGAAGAAATGGGCTATTAAAGTGCAATAACCGACAGAAAGAAAAAAATAAAGTGCACTAACCAGCTTCCTACAAAACCATCCTACAGCGCCATCTGGTTCTTGAGTTCAGTTTAGGTCAGGTGGCCAATCGTCTTGAGGGTACTCAGGACACGGTACTTTCAGTGCTCAACTGGGATGTCCTTGGTATGGCTGGGAGGTAGGAGACTGGTCACTCTACTGAGTGGCTACCATCCAAGGACCTCTAGCTTTGACATCAGAAACTGAAGATATGTTTTTTACCTTTTGTTTGTTTGTTTGTTTGTTTGTTTGTTTGTTTGTTTGTTTTGAGACAGGGTTTCTCTGTGTAGCTTTTGGAGCCTGTCCTGGAACTTGCTTTGTAGACCAGGCTGGCCTCGAACTCACAGAGATCCGCCTGGCTCTGCCTCCCGAGTGCTGGGATTAAAGGCATGTGCCACCACTGCCCAGCTTGAAGATAGTTTTATGGATACTACCAGAGGAGAGGTTGAGTCCCGGGGTCTTGTATCTGTGTTGTTGGTGGCCAGGTGGAGCAAGACAAACTTCTAGACCATTGCCATGAGTGGAAAAACGGAAGCCCTTGGGGTTGATGATGATGATGCAGTCCTGTAATCCCATCACTTACAGGGCAGAAGCCAGAAGATTGGGAATTCAAAGCCATCCTGAGCCACATAGTAAGACCATTTCTGTCTCAAACAACAATAATAAAAAGGGCTGGGCCTGGAGAGAGGGCTCACTTCTCTCTAAAATAACACTTGTTGCAGCCAGGCAGCGATGGAGCATGCCAAGGGAGAGGCAAGGGGATCTCTGAGTTCCAGGCCAGCCTGGTCTACAGAGTGAATTTTAGGACAGCCAGGGCTACAAAGAGAAACACTGTTTCAAAAACAAACAAAAAAGAACCCTTGTGTTCTTACGGAGGATCCAGGTTAGGTTCCCAGCACCCACACAGTAGTTTACAACCAATTTGACCTCCACAGGTACCAGGGACACACGTGGTGCACAGACATACATGCAGACAAAACACCCATCTGCATAAATCATTTTTGAAGTTTAAAATAGAGGGTAGGGAGTGCTGGCTCTGTAAGTCGGTTGAGAGAGTGCTTGCTGAGCATGCGTTTCGACAATGACTTCGGTCCCTAGTTGGGTGTGGTAGTGCACACCTATGACCTCAGCACTCCAGAAGTGATAGGAGGATGAGGAGCAGAAGTTCAAGCTTATTCTTGATTATAAATGGAGTTCAAGACCAGCCTAGGATATATGAGACTCTGTCTTGACAGAAAGGAAAATTCCCAATATTTTAGAGCTCCCAAACCTCTCAATCAACAACGCATAGTTGCTAAAAATTTGGGGGAAACGGGAGGGGCCATCAGCTTTGGGGGCAGAAAGCCAGGGCTGAGTGACGGCACTGCTGAAGAGTTACTGTCCTCGGAGGCTCTGGGTGCATCCACTAGATCTCAGGTGAACAAGGATGAGATTGCCTACCCGAGAGCAGGCAACTTCCTATCACTTTCCCTAGAAGCTAGTGTGCTCTGGCTAGGAGCAGCGGAAACACAAACTAGCAGGGATAAAAGAGGTCGCCGGAGGAATTCTGAGTGGCATCCTTTATCAGGGGATGTGCTGGAGAGCCATGGCCATGGAAGAGAGGAGCTCTCCAGAGAACTCAGAAGCAGATCCTCTTGGGCCATTCCTCTAGGCTTTGAGGCCCACCCGCACCCCTGTGACTCAGCTCCAGCCACCTTGAGGTTTGGTATAGCTTTACAAATTTCTAGAATCTGGTTGGCTTAGTTTGGGCCAGGCATCTACCACTAAAATGAGGAGTGGGTGGCCTTTGTTTGTTTCTGTTTTTCAAGACATGGTTTCTTTGTGTAGCCCTGGCTGTCCTGGAACTCACTGTAGACCAGGCTGGCCTCAAACTCACAGAGATCCACCTGCCTCTGCCTCCCAAGTGCTGGGATTAAAGGCACATGCCACTACCGCCCAGGTGGATGGTCTTTTGAGACACACATGGAGAGGTCTAAGGCAGGACCATGTCTTATCCATTCTACAGTGCCAAATGCAACAGGCACTTAAAGACTCAGAGGACAAATAAACGTGTGGACACACAAAGCCATCCTCTGTGACCTCCAGCCAGCTATCTTCCTGCTCCAGGCCAGGCTGTGCCTGGGACTTTATTTTGTCAGTCTATAAATGCCTCTCTCAGGACCTGCCCCTGTTGAGAAGTGCACTGGGTATGGGACCACCTTGTTGGTAAAACCACAGAGCCTAGAGGGACAGATGAGCTCTGGCCCCTGATGCAGAATCCAGAAATCCAGACCTCAGATGCCAGGTCAAGCGGAAGGAGAAGGAAGTAAGTACTCTACCAGATTTTCCACTGTTTTTCTCAGTTCTGAGTTCTCTGGGTATACAACATTGCCATCATCTAGAAGTTTCCACGTGGAAGGTAATGGGACTTATCAAGCCATCAGTGGCTACCTCTTGCTCTTGCACAGTGAGAAACTGTGACCCTGGAAGATGTATTTTGTTCAAAATCATTGCACATTTCTGACAGGTCTCCTCAGTCTGGTTTGGGGTTCTTTATAGTGAATAGGAGTCCTCCATTGCTGCAGGATAATGCTCTTGTACACTGGTTTAATAAAACTCTGATTGGACAGTAGCCAGGCAGGAAGTATAGGTGAGACAAGTAGACTAGGAGAATTCTGGGAAGAGGAAGGGCAGAGTCAAGAGTTGCCAGCCAGACACAGAGGAAGCAAGATGACAAGGCAAAGCAGAGAAAAGGTACCAAGCCACATGGCTAAACGTGGATAAGAATTATGAGTTAATTTAAGTGTAAGAGCTAGTCAGCAATAAGCCTGAGCTAATGGCTGAGCAGTTATAATAAATATAAGCTTCTGAGTGGTTTATTATTATTATTATTATTTTATTTTGTTTGTTTTTTTTCGAGACAGGGTTTCTCTGTGTAGTTTTGGTGCCTGTCCTGGATCTCACCCTGTAGACCAGGCTGGCCTTGAACTCACAGAGATCTGCCTGGCTCTGCCTCCTGAGTGCTGGAATTAAAGGTGTGCACTGCCGGCCTGCCTGAGTGATTTGTTTTATAAGCAGCTTTGGATCTCGGGATGGGCGGAACTGGAGGAAAACTTTCAATTACACTCCATTGCTATGGTGGGGTATCCAAGACACCAGCTTAACTCCCTGTTTTATATGTAGACAGCTGTGAGTTGGGTAGATAGGTCTGCAAATAGTTGCATGTGGGGGTGATCTTGTTAGGACTTTCTTATATATTTAGGGATTAGTTGACTAAAACCTGATAGAGTAATTACTTATCTCTTTGTTGTGATGAAATACCTGCAAAGTTAATGTGAGGAAAGGAGCTTATTTTGTCCTCTGCTACCCGGGCATATAGCCCAGTAGGGATGGTACACCTACAGGTGTAAATGTTGTGAGCATGTTTCTGTGTGCACACTCAAACACCTGTGTGTGCCACAGCATGCAAGTGGAGGTCGGAGAACAACTTTGTGGAGACTGTTCTTTCCTTCCACATTATATGGGTTCTGGAGCTCAAATCCTGGTCACCAGGTTTGTGTGACATGTGCCTTTACCCACCTGAGCCGTCTCACCAGCCCAGAGTTCTCACCAGCACCTCCCAGGTGGTAACTAACCTGTCTTACCACCTCATTCTTCTAAACAACTGCAGGATTTTATTTGACTCCTTTTTAACAGAGTAACTGTCTTCCTTTATGAACCCTGTATTTCCTGGTACCCAGTCTGAACCAAGCCCTGGGGATTCTGAGGTGCTTTGGTCCCTATTCTGCCCTCTGGGGCATCACCACCTACCACAGTGTGAGACATATTAAGTCTCAGTCTGCCGTGTGTTGGGTAGTGACTGCATCTAGAGACATGCATGGCACTTGGGCTACACAGTTCTCCCAGGGACTCAGAGGGTTTTCTAAAGGAGACATTTGAGCTGGCCCCCAAACAATGGGCAGCCTTGTCTCAGACTGAAAACTCCTTTAAAGCATCAAGTTGCATAAACTGACTCCCAACTCTCATCTCCTGCGAGTCAGGGACCCTGTGCTTATTTCTAGGGAGCAGCTGCCGTTTCTTTGCTCCTCCCACACACTTGATTTGAAACTGTCAGAAAGTCCTTTTGGGTGACCGATGGCTTTTTTGTTTGTTGGTTGGTTTGGTTTGGTTTTTTGAGACAGGGTTTCTCTGTGAAATAGTCCTGGCTGTCCTAGATCTTACTCTGTAGAACAGGCTGGCCTCGAACTCACAGAGATCTGCCTGGCTCTGCCTCTCGAGTGCTGGGAGTGCTGGGATTAAAAGCGTGTGTCACCACCACCTGGCTAGTAACCCATGTTTTTAATACAACTAAACCACATCTGTTTGTCATTGAGACCAAATGCCCTCAGCTCTCCCAACCACAGTGAGCTGACCACAGCAAATGTTCCTAACAAGCAAATGTTTGTTTTGGAATCAAATACCTCCCAGGCTTGTTTGTATGGAGACCAGACTAAAGAGGCTGGCACTCTGCACCTCCTGATACTTAACACATAGCAGCTCACCACACTAAGGAGCAACCCCAGGCAGAAGACAGAGTCTTGCCAAGAGAGTATCCACATGATCAAAGAAATGCCTGTGCAGCCACACATATGAACACACACACACACACACACACACACACACACACACACACATGAACACACACATGAACACACACACACATGAACACACACACACATGAACACACACACACACACACACACACACACACACACACACACACACACAAACACTAATCAAGGAAATTGTTCCTACATTTTAAGTCTCTCCAAATCCATGCTGTAGCACTTACCAGCTTCAGCCTTAGAGGAATGTAACCTATCTGGCCTCTTGTCACCTTTGTTCTCTGAAACTTTTTGGACCTGTAGGAAACAATTCTGAACTAAGGAAAGTTAAGTTGGTTTCAGATTTTTTTTTTTTGGGGGGCGGGGAACAATCAGTGTCGATGGGGAAAAAAAATGTGAACGGGTGCCTTTCTCCAGGAGGGAGACAAAAGGCTGAGCACCAGGAAGTGCTCCAGCTGCCCTAGCTGCCCCAGCAAGGCTGATGGGACATGGATCATGTCTCTGAGAAAACAGAGACATGTGCAGCAGGAAACCAAAGACGCACCACGCTTAGAGTCAACCCGGGGTGGCATGTGCGAAAGGCTCACCATTTCTGAAGGCGTCACTATAAAATCAGTTACTGTAAGAAGTTTAGAAGGTGTAAATGAGGGGATGGAGAGATGGCCCAAGGTTAAGAGCGTGCACTGCTCCTTCAGAGGACCCCAGTTCGGTTCCCAGCACTTACTTGGTGCTCTTCTAGCTTCCACAGGGACTGCACTCATGCACCGAATACACAGGACCAACCCATCAACACACAGAAATAACTAGGAAAATGCTAGGCACAGTGGCTGGTGCCTTTAATTTCAGCACTCAGGGAGCAGGCAGGTGGTTCAAGGTCAGCCTGGTCCACATAGTGAGTTCTACGCCAGCAAGGCTAAAAGTGAGACCCTGTCTCAAAAAACTAAAATAATTTTTTTTTAAAAAAGTGAATAAGCAGCAAAAAATAGGAGAAAGATCATCCTTATTTTCACAGCCTACAAATAACACCATTATTACTTAAGTGAATATCCTTCCAGACTTTTCCATCAAGGAACAATCCCATATAAATTCCCCCCCCCCACACACACAAAAATCAGATCATACTAAATCTGGAAACCTGTGCTTCTTCATTTAGTATTTTCACACCTAGAACTTTCTCTCTCTCTCTCTCTCTCTCTCTCTCTCTCTCTCTCTCTCTCTCTCTCTCTCTCTCTTTCTTTTTGTTTTTTTGAGACAGGGTTTCTCTGTGTAGCCCTGGCTGTCCTGGAATTCACTCTGTAGACCAGGCTGGCCTGGAACTCAGAGATTCTCCTGCCCCTGCCTCCCAAGTGCTGGGATTAAAGGTGTGCGCCACCACTGCCAGGCTCTAAAACATTTTTTGACTTCTACCTCAATATTTTTAACGGTTGCAAAAAATTTCTTCCCAAGACTGTATAGGAATGGAACCTTTTGATAATAATTAGCATGGCTGTTATTTCCAGTGTTTGCAAACACAAGACCTGGCTCCCTTTTGCCAAATCATTGCTTGAATAAAAGGCTATTTGAGAACGTACAGTTATCTGAGAGTTCCGATGCCCCTGTCCCAGTGATCAGAGACCAGCTAGCCAGGTCATCTGTACCCCAAGGCCTGACTCCTGCCTGACCAAAGACATCACAGAAATCATTATAAAAAGTAAGACTGGCTGGCAAGAGGGCCCAGCAGGTGCCAGTGCCTGCTGTGTGAGCTTGACAACCTGGGTCTGACCTTTGAACTCCACAGTGGAAGGAGAGAACCACCCACCCAAAGTTGTCCTTTGACCTCCCTCCACATACATGCTGTGATACACACACCACACACACACACACAAAATACATACACACACAATACAAACACAGACATAAACACACAGGAAGAGTTAAGCTAAATTCTAGGATCTCTCAGAAGATTGTCAGCTGAGAAGTAAACATTCTCCCTCCCCCGCTTTTTTTTTTCAAGACAGGCTCTCTCTATGTAGCTCTGGCTGTCCTGGAACCCTCTATGTACACCAAGATGGGCTGGAGTGAACAGAGACCCATCTGCCTCTGCTCCCTAGTGCTGGGATTAAAAGGCATGCACCACTATGCCCAGCTACATTTTCCATTCTTTTACTTGTTTTTCAAGACAGGGTTTCTCTGTGTAGCCCTGTCTATCCTGGAATTCACTTTGTAGACCAGGCTGGCCTGCCACTCACGGATATCCATCTGCCTCCGCCTCCTGAGTGCTGGGATTAAAGGGGTATGCTGCCATCACCCGGCCCTACTTCCCACTCTTTATTAGCAGATTTGGGGAGGATGAGCAGAACCTTGTAAGAGGCACCCAGTAAAGAAAAGAAACTTGCAACTAGCGCAAAACAGAACCAGAACACAGTTCACAACTGTCACTTTCTCCTAAGTTTGTATTTCCATTCTTGACTTTAAAAAATTATTGTGAGTTGTGTGCATGTTTGTGTGTTTGCCCATGTCTACACATGTAGAGGTCAGAGGTCAACATTAGGTGCCTTGTTTTATTAATTTGTATGTGTGTTTATGTATGCCATGGCACACACAGGAAGGTCAGAGACTAACTTATGGGATGGTTATCTCTTTCTGTCATTTGGATCCCAAGAAATGAATCAGTTAGGTCTTTATCAGCTGAGTCATCTCCCCAGCCCCTCCATCTTTTTATTTTTTTATTTTTTTGAGACAGCATCTTGCTGACCCTAGAGTTCAATGACTGGGCATAACTAGGTGGCCAGCAAGCTCCAGAGATCCTCCTGTCTCCACCTCCCCAGCACTGGGGTGACAGATGCACATCACCACACCTGGCTTTTTGGCGTGGGTGCAGATCTGAACTCTAGCAAACACTTTACTCTTTGAGTCTTCTTGACCACTTTTTAAAATATAAGAAAAACTATTATTGCATGTGTGCATGACGTGTGGCGGTTAGAGGACAATTCTGTGGCGTCCACTCTCTGTCCACCTTTATGTGGGTTCTGGGGATTGAACTTGGGTCATCACACTGTATAAGCAAACACTTTACCAGCTGGGCCACCTCACTAGCCTTTTTTTTTTTTAACCTCCTTAGTAAAGTGAAATTATTTTATTAAAGTAATTAGTGTCACCTGCCCTACTGCCTGCCATTTAAAAATATATATCCTGGGGCTGGAGAGATGGCTCAGAGGTTAAGAGCAGTGGCTGTTCTTCCAGAGGTCCTGAGTTCAATTCCCAGCAACCACATGGTGGCTCACAACCATCTGTAATGAAATCTGGTCTGAAGGTACACATGCAGGTAGAACACTGTATACATAATAAATAAATTAAAAAAAATGCTAACTTGCGGAAAAATATATATCCTGAATATTTAGGGATGAAATTTCCAATTTTATATTTTGACACTACTTCAGAAACACCAATTACAACATTTAATTACATTTCCCCAGAATTGTACACCTTGGGTTTGGAAACCACATCGCTCAACTGCAATAGCTCCCTAAGTCCAGAACACATTTGCTGGCCCTGTTCTGAGGAGAGCCCACATATCCTAAGATACTCTCAGAGCACCAAGTTCTGCTTCTCAGTGGTTGGTGACCTGGGTTAACAATCACTTCAAACAAGCGTGACTCTTCTGGGTGGATGCTATCAGAGGCCTCTCCAGGCTGCAGCTTTACCCACTATGGGTACTTCTCTAGATAGCTTGGTTCTCACACTTTCCTTGAAGTCAACATGAACATGTTACTAAGTTGTGTTCTTAGATTTCTCTTGAAGCCAGACTGACAGGTCTCTATCGAGACTGAGGACAAGCTTTTTTGTTTGAGGACAAGTTTTAATGCCCTTTAAAGAACTACCTAGCATGGGCTGGAGATGGCTCAGTGGTTAAGAGCATTTGTTGCTCTTACAAAGGAATCGCTTTAGTTTCCAGTGTCTACATTGGAGGCTTACAATCATCTGTAAATGGAGCTCCAGGGGACCTCTTCTGGACTTCACTAGCACCTGCACCCACAAATGCACACCACATGGACCCACAGACACATAAACAAAAATAAAGTCTTAAAAAAAGTAAGAGCTACCCAAGAGGCAATACCTATGGAAGCAAGAACATGCTGGTGCTGAGACAGACACTAAAATAATGTATCATGATTAAATAAGTTTTTATTGTCACATTTAACTGCTTTGTCAGATATACACTGTATATTTCAGTATGGCATAAAAATAAGAATATTTTCCTGAATGTCAAAATCTGAACAGAGGAGATGGTGATGGCACTTTAGAAAACTGGAATTCACACCGTGCTGAAGCCGCTAGTAGGTAGCTGATAAAAGCTGGAACTCACTGCGGATAAAGTGACCCTCAACATTCAAATCAAACGGCAGTGGTGTAAGCCCAGCAAAACCGGGACAGCAGTTCCAGTGCCGACGCCAGGGCACAACCAAGGCAGGGCAGTCCAGCCTCTCATTTCTACGCCTGTATCTGCTGTCTGAGCCTGGGAGCTGGAGCTCATGAGTAAACATCACTGTAAAAGAAAGGAATCCTTTGGAACCAAATTTTAAGCCTTTTAACAACTTCTTCATCCTCACATGTTTTAACTATTCCAAGGAAAGGCAGTTGAGCGGCAAGCATCATGGGCGGGCTGACTGCCATAAATGATGGGTCTTGCCATTTCCAATCCAAGAGCCCAATATATTCTAAAATGTTTTTTAGTGGTTTTACACATTCTGGGCAAAACTAGAAAACAAGCAGTAGTTAAATAAAAACATAAGTGCATCCCAATGGTCTCCACACATTTGCAATTATCCTCCAAATGGCAACTTAAAAAAGGGGAGGGGGTATGGTTGTTCAGACCATTGCAGCAGATCTTATTCACCAAGATTCCTGGATGTGTTTTTAAAAACGTCCTTCCTCCACAAACCTAGCCCTGGCTGTGCCAGGCCGAAGTGCATTACATCTCTTCCACAGGAACTCAGCTAAATCCGCTGTGTCTGGGATCTGTTCAGCACAGACTCAGGCCTGGCATCTCACTCCTTTCTGCCATCCACTGCCGTGTGGCCTTCCTCAAAGACTCCAGAACAGAGGCCAAATGTGCTGGTGCAGTGCAGCAGTGGCCGCCGTACACCAGGAGACAAGGAACTGACTTCATGACACTGATCTGGATGAGTACTCACTGGGGATTAGTATGTCTACGTTTTTAAAAAGGCAACCATTTTAAGTGACAATACATAGGCTAGTAGAAAAAACGTTGAAACAAAGCCCTCTCTCCCATCTTACAAAGTCATGCAGACAGGAGAAGGAATGTCTGATTTGTTCCAATTAGGCTTCTTGGAATTAACAAAATTTCTTTTCTGGCAAAGATGAATTTGGCTCATCATAGAAAGTTCTTGGAAGGCTGCTGCTAAACTCATTTCCCTTTGAAAAGCAAATTTCAAGGCATGATAGTGCAGAGGTAAGTTTCTGACTTCTAGAGTATTTATAGACTAATTGTGCTTAGTCTCTCATCCAATTTAAAGAACAGACTACACTGAGGAGTTTCACTCTGCCTAAACTGACTAGTACATCCATGAATCGCACCAGAATTAGGACAATTTGATTATCATAATGATTCTGCTGTGAACCCATGCACTGCACCCCAAGGCGAGGACCAGCGGACAGAGGATTCTGGGGGTTCTGTGCATGGGGTGCTCCACTTGGGAGCCACGGCATCTGAGAAAGCAGTTCTCCCCACAGATTAAGTCCTCAACAAACTCTCAATAAGCCTTTAAGAAAAGCAGTGCCAAGTGGAGAGAATGTCATTTGTTTACTTAAATCTGGGAGGTCTGAGTGTTCCTGGGGTCCTCCTCGGGATGTGTCACAGGCTGTGAACTCTTTGAATGCGAGTATTCACTATGAGGGGACTCTGCAGGGTCAATCAGATTTTCATAATCACTGTTGTCTGACTCCTCCCCACTGTCTTCGGCTGCTCTCTGGGCAGGAAGAAGATCTGCCCCACTTCCAGAGAGCTTCAGTCCGGCACTGGTGGAAGCGTAGCTGGAAGAGCCCACAGCCTGAGGCCGAGGCATGAAGACACTCCTTTCCATGCGAGAGTGGCTCAGAGGACTTTCTTGATTGTTTGGGTGGAAATCAGAGTAAGGGGGAGGAGGATCAGAGGGCTCAGTGTCTGCTAGAGTACTTCTCCCTTCGACTGCAAACCCAGAATAGGACATCCGAGGACTGAATGCTGGCTCCAGATTCTCAGATGGTATCTGTCTGCTTAACAGGGCCTGCTGCAATCCTGCATGGAAACAGGAAGAATGTTTTAACAAATTTTCTATCTTCACAGCTTTTTACTTCCACTCAATAAAAAAAGGTCAACTTAAATGTTTTATCATGTGAAGTGACCATCATATCATACCCATGGCATTAGGGAACAGAAAGGTGAACCATTCACAATGAAGTTTGCACTGTATCCTGCCAGTCTGCTGTTTTCATAGGTCAACAATTTCTGAAGGTAGCTAAGCAATAGCTACTATAATTTTAATATTAGAAAAAAGTAAAGAATGAACCTTTGAATTATCTTGTTTTAATCAATTATTATTTTATATCACTTCTATTGGTAGTACAAATAATTAACAGGGTTTGTGTCTGTCTGTCTGTTTGAATTGTTCATCTGTACGGGCATAGAAGTATTACACAAACATCCTCGATGTAAACTCAGTGGCTTCTCATGCAGGCATTGTGATGCCAGACTGTTGCCATCACTGCAGATGAAGTGATTTAATGGGGTGTGCAAAGTGATAGGTATTTTTAAGATTTTAAACTGCATATTTATTTTTAATTGGGAATCAAAACAGCTAGTGTACCAGAAAAATCTGTTATCTTTATTCTCTGGCAAAATAAAAATCTAGTTTTGGATACTACTCAATAAATTAACTGGAATATATTATAAAAATGTTTTGGAAATGATCAGCAAGGCTGTGAAGTTATTGTTGTTTATATTTTATAAATAATTTCTCTATACATCCATTTATTTGCATCTTGAGTACCAGGTCAACCATGGTTACACAGTGAGACCCTGTCTCAAAAAACAAAACAAAACAAAAAAGAAAACAGTTGAAAATCCAGGCAATCTGACTAGAAATGTAGCCCCAATGTGTAAAACAGGGTGTCACTTCAAATTATGTGCTATTTTGCCCACCTGTTGCCCACTGTGCTCAAAAATTTGGGACTACTAGCTGACACTGAAAACCATCCCACCACCTTTACAAGTCACAGGAACATGGAACATTCCTTAGACAGTATCCTTTCAAATATCACATTGCTTTTCTTTGAATGTGTATTTGTGTCTACTACTTGCATAAAAGTACCAAAGGAAGCCAGAGAGGGTGCTGGATCCTCTGGAACTGGAGTTATAGGTAACTGTGAACTGTTCTACGTGGGTGCTGGGAACCTACTTAGTCCTCTGCAGGAGCAGCAAGCCACCTTTCCAGCCCCCAAGTTACAAGGCTCTAATGAACATAGGACACCATCCTGATATGTACAGCATGCCATGGTTAGCTTGGGAGTAGTTATCACAGTTGCTAGAAATAGATGATATTGTCAATACACACAAAAATCTGCACCAAATTTCTAAGATCTGTACTAACTTTTGCTTCAGCTTTTCTCTTTGGCCCTCTTGTTTTAGTTTCAGAAATTTGAGGAATACTATGAAAAAAGCACTTCTCATTAAATGCTCAATGACAAGGAAATGTCCTTCCTCTATCATGGGAACCTGGTACTTGCTTAGTATAGAAGGATTTATGCCAAACTGAAGCTATGGCTCATGGGTAAAGAGCTTGCCTAACACACACAAAGCCTGAGATCCAGTCCCCACCCCTACAAAAAAGTGTGGGGGTGCTGGTACCCGGGAGGGAAAAATCAGGAGAATCAGAAATTCAACGTCATCTTCAGCTACAGAGAAAGTTCAAGGTCAGTCTGGGGTATATGAGGCCCTTCCTCACAAGCATGGGGATTAGGAGAGGTTTTCAGAATGGTCTCATGTCATTGAATGGGTAATTTGATAATTAAAGTAATGAATAGTTTAGCCAGATAACAAGACCTGTACTTCTAGCTACTTTGAGGTGGGCATGGTGGCACGCGCCTTTAATTCCAGTAGAGATCCAGGTGGATCTCTGGTCTACAGAGCCGAGTTCCAGGACATCCAGGATTACACGGAGAAACCCTATCTCTAAAAACAAACAAATAAAAAACTCCAAAACAAAAAATTCTAGGTACTCTGGAGACTGAGGCAGGAAGATCACAAGTCTGATGCCCGCCTGGACCATGAAGCAAGTTCAAAGCCTGTCTGGGCAACTTATCAACACTCTCAAAACTAAAAAGCAGGGCCAGTGAGATGGTGCAACAGATTAACCCTGCCTCCCAGCCTGATAATCTGAGTCCAATCTCCTGGGCCCGTATACTGGGAGAAGAGAACCAACTCTTCTTCTACAACCTGACCTCCCACTGATGTTCACAACAAACAAATACAAAACCAAAAATAAACAAAAAGTAAAGCTGGGTACTCATGACTTTAATCCCAATACTCAGGAGGTAGAGTCGTTTGGATCTCATCAGGCATGGGAGCACGTACCTGTAATCCTAGTACTTGGGAGGCTTTAGGGGACAGATCAGGCCAGCTTGGTCTACACAGTGAGTTTCAAGCCTACCATGGATACACAGTGACAGTGTATAAAATAAATATAAAATGAAATAAAATGAATGCAAAGGGGGGGCTGGAATGTAGCTCAGTGGTGAAGTGCTTGCCTAGCATGTGGAAAGCCTATGTGCAGTCCTCAGCATCCCACCCCAACAAACCAAGCCACTTCTCTGACAGGGAATGGCAGACTCAGTCAGAAGCTTACTTCTTTCTTGTTCCTTTTCATTTTTCTTCTGAGTGATTTGTCTTCTTAATTTGTTCACTTCTGCCTGACAAGATTCAACAACTCGTTCACTCTTTTCTACATCTGCACACACTGCCTGAGGGAAAAAAAGCACAACAACGTCAGCTTCAAACCAGGCAGGAGGTAATCTGTAAATTCCGCCTTACAATCCCAGGACAAAAGGCTGGAGAGACGGCTCAGCACTTAAGAGCACTGGTTCCTGTTCTTCCAAAGGACCCAGGTTTGATTCCCAGCAGGCTCACAACACCTGTAACTGAGCTCCCAAGGGATCCACACCGTCTTCTGGCCTCCAAGGTCACCAGGCGCTGAAGTCACCCAAATTAAATGCAGACAGGTAAGGTAGGGCAGTCTTGAGCGCCCAGGAGAGCAGGGCTGAGTTCCCCTTTATGAGACAAGACCTCCCCACATAGCTCAGGCGTCATTTCCTGCCTTATTCCTTTGAGAAAGTGTCTCTCCCTAACATGGAGCTCCTGAGTTTTTTGGCTAGACTGGAAGCTGCTAAGCTAGTGGTCCTGTCTCTGCCCCCTCAGTGCATGTACAGGCATGCACAGGACCACGTCCAGCTTATGACATGGACACTGGGATCTCAACTCTAGTCCTCACACTTCAACAGCAAGCACTCGCTAACCACTGAACCACTTCTCCAGCTTGTTGGTTTCCTTTTGAAGGCTGTGTCCTAGAAGCTATATTACATTAATCAACACAGTGAGGAGTCAGTTTTAGTCATCTTAACAAAATTATTTTCGTTAGGGGGCTAGAGAGATGGCTCGGTGGCTAAAAGCAGGACTGCTCCTGCAGAGGACTTGAGTTTGGTTCCTAGCACCCACCAAGACGCATAACTGACTAACTTGAGCTCAGGGGAATTCTCTCACCTCTGTGGGCACTTGCATTCACATACACATACCCACACACAAACACATACACACACATATTTAGTTAGTTAAAAAATTAATAAGTACATAATTTGTGTGTGTGTGTGTGTGTGTGTGTGTGTGTGTGTGTGTGTGTGTGTGCCGTGACCACATGTGGAGGTCAGAGGGAAACTGTGAAGTCAGTTCTCTTCGTCCACCTTTAAGAGTGCTCCAGGGCCAGCCTGTGGTGGCGCATGCCTTAATCCCAGAACTCGGGAGGCAGAAGCAGGCGGATCTCTGTGAGTTGGAGGCCAGCCTGGTCTACAAGGCGAGATCCAGGACAGGCACCAAAACTACACAGAGAAACCCTGTCTTGAAAAAAAACAAACAAAATAAAATAATAATAATAAACCACTCAGAAGCTTATATTTATTATAACTGCTCAGCCATTAGCTCAGGCTTATTGCTGACTAGCTCTTACACTTAAATTAACCCATAATTCTCATCTATGTTTAGCCACGTGGCTTGGTACCTTTTCTCTGCTTTGCCTTGTCATCTTGCTTCCTCTGTGTCTGGCTGGCAACTCTTGACTCCGCCCTTCCTCTTCCCAGAATTCTCCTAGTCTACTTGTCTCACCTATACTTCCTGCCTGGCTACTGTCCAATCAGAGTTTTATTAAACCAGTGTACAAGAGCATTATCCTGCAGCAATGGAGGACTCCTATTCACTATAAAGAACCCCAAACCAGACTGAGGAGACCTGTCAGAAATGTGCAATGATTTTGAACAAAATACATCTTCCAGGGTCACAGTTTCTCACTGTGCAAGAGCAAAAGGTAGCCACTGTCTCGGGGGGGGGGGGGGGGGGGGGGGGGGGGGGGTGGGGGGGGTTGGGGGGGGAGTGGGGGGAGCTCAAGGGATCACATCCAGGTTGCCAGATTTATAGGCATTTGCTGTTGTTGTTGTTTTCAACAGAGTTTCTCATTAGCCTGGAGTTCACTGAATAGGCTATACTGGTTGGTCAAGTAGCCCAGGGAGTCTCTTGTCTCTGTCTCCCTGATGCTGGTATATGCCACCATGTCCAACCTTTTTTAAGATTTATTTATTTATTGTTTTTGGTTTTTTGAGTCAGGGTTTCTCTGTGTAGTTTTGGTGCCTGTACTGGATCTCACTCTGTAGACCAGGCTGGCCTCGAACTCACAGAGATCCGCCTGGCTCTGCCTCCCGAGTGCTGGGATTAAAAGTGTGTGCCACCACCACCTGACTAACTTGCTTTCTTAATTTTTATCATTTTAAGATGATTGTGCAATTCAGTTTATAAGCCTTTTAAAAGGCTAGCTAAGATGGGAAAAATAGAATTTCTTCCCTTACTTAATTTTATTGGAACAAAAAAAGCAATTTTTGGTATCAGTCTAGCTTACAAGGGAAGGAAGAATAAAAGATAAGCCTAGAATGAGATGCTTTCAACATTCATTTATAACCAACAATTAAACATAGGATAAGATGGGCTGGAAATATGGCTTGGAGGCTAAGAGCACAGACTGTTCTTCCAAGGGACTCGAGTTTGATTCCCAGCACTCACCCTCATGGTGGCTCACAACCATCTATAACTCAAGCTCCAGGGGGATCTGATGCCCTTTTCTGGCCTCCATGGACACTGCATGCATATGGCACACATCTATACACACAGGCAAAACATCCATACATGCAGGCAAAATATCCATACACATAAAATAAAAAAATTAAAAAACACATAAGACAGATTTATTTAACTGAAAAAAATTATGATAAGGGAAATCTGGAAAAGAAAGTAAGTTTCAGAGTTGAGGTTTGAATGTATATAATTCAGCTACCAATAACCACTATGAGAGCTGGCCTTCTTTAATCAGAAGGTAATGTGTGATACCATATAGAAGTCGTTTGGCTAATGCTGATGGGTTGAAAGGCCAAGGTCATGAATTTGGGACAAAGAGCTGTTTTCCACTGCACATTCCTCCCATAGCAGAAATACCAGAAACTTCCAGAAAGCAAGTCTGGCATCAGTGAGCATGAATGGCGTTCCCTCCACTTCCAAGTATACAGTGAACACAGCCCTGGAAACTGCCCTGCACTTCTGTCCTCTCACTGAGCCCCCCCCCCCCCCCCCCCCCCACATACCCTCCTCCCCAGATGCTACCTTCACTTCTCCCTCCATTCTCTGGGGTCTCTCCCAGGCTCGGAGAGTTCCAACTTTGCTGCTTTTCTTCTAGCTCTCGAATGTAAGTGCAGTGGGAAGTACTGTCAGCATGTAGCTGGCAGTTGGAGGTGGTGCCATAAATATTTGCTGCATGAATGACTAGGAAGAAACAGATTCCACTGCAATCCTCCTACTCCACATGGCGGCTGGGGGAAAATGAACCGACTGGATGGAAGCAGAGCTAGAGCAGGGGGTAGGCTTGGACATCATTTCCTTTAGAATATGACGGACAGAGACAACTGTGTTCTCAGCACCCCTTTAAACTCACACTTGAAGATGCGCTTCCCAGAAAAAGCACGGCTGCAAAGGGGTCCTAAGTGTTCTAAGAATCAGCATTAATAGATGACTTCAAGGCCTCTACCTCAGCATGCGGCAGGGCTTGTAGACTGACATCTGACATTATTTATTACATTACCTATGAGTATTGGGAATTGAACCTGGATCCTACAGAAGAGCAGTCAGTGCTCTTAACCACTGAGCCATTTCTCCAGATCCCCATTATGACTGTGAACCACAGCTATTCATTTGTGAGTTAAAAGATATAGATTTGAAAAACAAAAATGTAGGATTTGAGCAATATAAACAAGATGGAAACATCAGTTACCTGTACTTTCTCCTGAAGTGCATTATAAACCTGATAAATTGCCCTGATGTCCTTCATGACTCCATCCTTGTCAAAAAAGTCAGTACTAGAAGACAGAAAAAAAGATGTCAGAGTTATTAAAATCACCATGACTATGAGAGGCATTTGTTATCCCTTCTACCTCATACTATTCATTATGTGCTGTGACTCAAGATGACAGGGTCTAGGCAATAATATGCTAATCTTACTAGAGTTATAGAAGAGAATAAAAAAGAACACAGCACCAACTAAAAACAGAACAGTTTCCAGTGATCATGTTTGTCTCTCTTTTTTATTATTTTTATTTATATTTATTTATTTATTTATTTATTTATTTATTTATTTATTTATTTATTTTGGTTTTTTCAAGACAGGGTTTCTCTGTGTAGCTTTGCACCTTTCCTGGAACTCACTTTGGAGACCAGGCTGGCCTCGAACTCACAGAGATCCGCCTGGCTCTGCCTCCCGAGTGCTGGGATTAAAGGCGTGCGCCACCACCGCCCGACTATTTTTATTTTTAGACAGGGTCTATGCAGCCCCGGCCAGCCTGACACTCGCTATGAAGTCCTGGTTGGCCTGGAACTCAAAAAAAAAAAAAAAAAAAAAAAAAAAAAAAAATCCACCTACCTCTGCCTCTCAAGTACTGGGATTAAAGATGTGTGCAACCACACCTGGCTGATTTTCTTTTTAAAACCTGAAAAAAGCAGCTGGAGAGATGGCTCAGAGGTTACAAGCCTTTCTGCTCTTGCAGAGGACCAGGGCTCAGTTCCCAGCACCCACAAATCAGAGCATCTATAACTCTAGTTCCAGAGGATTCAATGTTCTCTTCTGGTCTCCTCAGGCACTGGACACACAGTACACATACAGATACCCAGGAAAACATTCACATGCATAAAAAAACAAACAAACAAAAAATCCTTTAAAAAAAGATACAATCTGAGAAAAAAAAATACAGTAAAATAAAATTAACTCAATAAGAATAAAAAAAAATATTACTTTCAGGGATTCTTTTATTTGTGTATGTGTAAAGGTGCACATGCATGTTTGTTCATGTGAATGTAAAAGTACACTCCAATGTGCATGCTTGTGTTGGGGTCAGAAGTCACTGTGAGGTGTCCTCCTATTTCTCTCCACCTTATTGCTTGAGGCAGAGTCTCTCCATTTTGTCTGTTTTGCTGGCTACCTCAGCAAGTCCCAAGCACCTGCCTATTTCTGTGCTCCCAGTGCTGGAGTCATAACGTGCTCTGCCCAGCCCTGCTTTTTACTTTTAATTTGTCTTTTGTGTATGAATGTTTTATTTGCATTCATGTCTGTGAACCATATGTATGCCTGGTATCTGCAGGGTCCAAAAGTGGGCACTGGATCCCCTAGGACTTGAGTTACAATGGTTGTGAGCCACTATGTGGGTGCTGGGAGTAGAACCCAGGTCCTCTGCAAGAGCAGTGCTCTTAAATCGATGAGTCATCTCTCTCCAGCCTCCCACCCAGCTTTTTAACGAGATGAGAATACAAATTCAGGTCTCATGCTTGCACAGCAAATACTTAATCATCACTGAACTCTCTCTCCAGCCTCAGTTGTTTAGATTTATTTTTGTCTTTTTGAAACAAGGTCTCACTATGTAGCCCAGGCTAGGCTGGAACTGAACAGAAATCCAATACCTCTGCTTCCTGGGTGCTGGGATTAGAAGTATATGCTACCATGTCTTACAGAGCAGGTTTGTTTTATTATGAGTTGTTTAGTTTTGTTTTTGTTGTTGTTGTTGTTTTGTTTTGTAGGAAGGATCTTACTCTGTAAACTGGCCTTGAACTTATGACTATCTCCTGCTTCAGTCTCTCAAGTGAAGTGATTACAGGTGTGAGCTACCATACTTCACTTCAGGGATTATTATTTCTTCTTCATCTTCTTTTTTTTTTTTTGGTTTCTCGAGACAAGGTTTTTCTGTGTAGCCGTGGCTGTCCTGGAACTAGCTCTGTAGACCAGGCTGGCCTTGAACTCACAGAGACCCACCTGCCTCTGCCTCCTAAGTGCTTGGATTAAAGACATATAGCTACCACTGCCTGGCTATAGGGATCATTTCAATAGTTCATTAAGAATGAATTCTGATATATGGTGGTGGTTTACAGAACTGTCTTTTTTAATTTCAGTTAAAATAAACTTGATTTTACATTTCCCCCTACTTAAAAAATATTAACAAAGAAAATACTGTTGACAAAAGAACTCATTTTACCTTTCAACTTACCCATGCTCTTTAATAACTTTGGCATAACTTTGAGAAGTGTTTGGCACTGAAGACACTTTGTACTCTTGCTGGCTAGTATTGCCTAGATTGGGAATAGCAAGTGATATCCTTTGATTATACCTGTGGGGAGATTGAGGAAAAACAGCACATAATAAGGACATCTCTTTGTTGTTTGAGGCAGGGTCTCACGATGTTGCCTAAGCTGGCTTCCAAAGCACCTTGTTTCCTCCTGCTTCAGCTTCCCATGGCTGCGATCACAGACGTATGCCACCATCCTTGGTTCTACTGCTGTGTTGCCTAGCTCAGTGTTGAACTCATGGGCTCAAATACTCTGCTCACCTTGGTACCTCATTGCTGGGTTTACAGGCATGTGTCACCATTCTCAGTTATAGAAGTACTCGTTTAAGAATTGGGATGAACAGGTCTGATTCCCAGCACCCACATGATGGCTCACTGATGGATCTCTAACTCCAGTTCCAGGGAATCCGACAGCCTCTTCTGGCCTCTGCCAGCATCAGGCACGCATGTGCATGTGGTATACATACAGAAATACATGCAGGCAAAACATCTATACACATAAAATTTTTTAAAAAATTAAAGGACTGGGATTGAAGGCTGTGGATGTGGCTCAGCTGATAGAGTACTTGCCAAGAGTGCCCAAAGCCCTGGGCTTAATACCCAGAACCAGATAAGCCAGGTGTGGTGGCACACATCTGTAATCTTGGCATTCCTTAGGAAGCAGAGGCAGGAGGATCAGAAGTTCAAGGTCATTCTTAGCTATACAAGCTAGTTCTGAGCTACAGGGTGAGTAACAGGTCTGTCAGGGATCCAAAGGGAGGCCCTATCTCAAAAAAGCAAACAGCAAATCCGAGAAGATCACAAGTTAAAGGCTGACCTGCTTTACGGAGCAAAGGGTCATCTGGACTACAGAGCAAGACTCTGCCTCAAAAAAAAAAAAAAAAAAAAACAACCCCAGGGGCTGGAGAGATGGCTCAGAGGTTAAGAGCACTGACTGCTCTTCCAGAGGTCCTGAGTTCAATTCCCAGCAACCACATGGTGGCTCACAACCATCTGTAATGAGATCTGTCACCCTCTTCTGTATACATAATAAATAAATAAATCTTTAAAAAAACAAAAACAAAAAAAGCAAAAACACAAACAAAAAAAAAAAAAACAAAGCAAAAGGACAGGGTTGACAGCAGGCTTCTGTGTCTCCAAAACTGGTAAGCTAACCCACAGAGGATGCACAATCAGTGAGCTTCCCTTCCCTTCTCGCATAAACTCTGCTGTAAACTCCCTGAGGGCAGTGGCTCTGGCTCAGACATTATTTTGCATGCCCACAGTGACTGAGAAATCCTAAAGAAATACCTAGTGGAAAATTAATGAAATCCTAGAAATAGCTACCAAACAATATAACTATTTTCACTGACGTAGACTACTGATCCTATGAGCATGTTTCCAGAGGGAAAGCTTTGTGCAACTCACAAACAGAAAACATGGTCACATAATGTTGTTTTTTCTCTTTCAATGCAAAACCTTCATCACTAATGATGGATCATTTTTACAATTTCTGTCTTTGCATTGTATGCTCTAAAGTTACAATTAGACTCCAAAAGTAGCAAAACTCTATTTTTGTATAGTGGGTCATGAAGAAGCAAATGAAGTATCTGATATAAGAATACAAACATGTCTAAATGAAGTTTATTGACCCCCCAAACTATTTTAATTCATTTAATTGGTAAGCAAGCCCCAGGGGATCCACTGTTTCTGCCCACCAAGTGCTGGGTTACAGATGCAGGGTGCCATGTCCAACTTTTTTTTTTTTTCCTTTTTTTTTTTGGTTTTTCCAGACAGGGTTTCTCTGTAATTTTGCGCCTTTCCTGGAACTCACTCTGTAGACCAGGCTGGCCTCGAACTCACAGAGATCCGCCTGGCTCTGCCTCCCGAGTGCTGGGAATAAAGGCGTGCGCCACCACCGCCCGGCCCATGTCCAACTTTTACATAGTTGCTAAGGAGCCAAACTCAGGTCCATACTTCCTTTACCCACTGAGCCCTCCCCTGAGGCCCAGCATCTTTCTTTTTATGTACAGTGGTGGGAGGTTTTCTTTACCTGCGATTTGGTCTAAAGAGAACATATTCTAAAGCATGAGTAGAATTGTTGGCGGTAGAGATGAAACTGAAGAGGAGGAAGACAAGGTCTGGCACACCGAGGATGCGGGTGAGCTGCTTGTGGATAACCTGCTCTCTGTAGGACATCTGTTGCTGAGTGTTTCGACGGAATCTGTACCATCCGATAACTTTCTGCAATAAGAACCGAAGAAAGGAAAGAAGTAAGAGCTTATTTAATTCAGAATGCACCCAAATGAACATCTGTAAACAAATGTTCATGATCACTTTATGTTGGTTAGCCCAGAACTAAAAACAACCATCTGTGAACAAGTGAATGGATGAACTGGGTAAAACTGAGGTATACTGGAATCATATGCAATAATAAAAAGGAACAAATCACTATGGAGGAATCTCAAAATAGCTATGCTCAATGAAAAAAACCAGATATAAGGGTATGGAGAGTATATGCTGGAGGGTTTTTAGTATAAAAGTCCAGAAAATGAATCGATAGTGACATATAGCATAGCTTCTTACACTGTGTCATGACCCCATATAAGGCTGCATAACTAAATGTGAGGTTAAAAAACGCTTCTAAATGTGACATGACCAAAAATGAATTCAAAATCAAATATGCAGGGCTGGAAAGATGGCTCAAATAGGTAAAGGTGCTTGCCACCAAGGCTGCTGACCTGAGTTTGATATTCAAAACCTACATGGTGGAAGGAAAAAAGTCGCTCACGAAGGTTACCCTTTAATTTCTCCATCTGTGATATGGCACAAAATGACTGCAAAATAAGTGTGTGCACACACAGGGACACACACACACACACACACACACACACACACACACACACACACACACACTGAATCTGAGATATATGTGGCAGCACTTTCCAATGCTGCACTGCAAGGCTTCACTGAAGCCTGGCTTCTGAAACACTGCACAGGCACTGCAAGTTACCACTGCAAGTCAGCACTGCACAGGTGGCACTGCACAGGCAGCACTGCACAGGCACTGCACATGTGGCACATCACAGGCACTGCACAGGCAGCACTGCACAGGCAGCACAGCACAGGCAGCACTGCACAGGCAGCACTGCACAGGCAGCACTGCACATGCAGCACAGCACAGGCAGCACTGTACATGCGGCACACCATGCCCTGCCAGCAGATGCTGCCCAGAAGCACCTCGGCTCTCATTCCAGACTGGCATTTCCCATGGACTGAACAGACAAAGCTTTTAGCGCTGGTAGAAATGTAATGGTTTAATTATGGAACACAAAAACAACATTTTCTACTGTCATCTCTCAGTGCCTAAATATCAAATTAGTGTATCTTTGAACTGAACTGTGTTAGAATGTTGTTTTTTTAATTGTTGACTTGGGCTTAAAAAAAAAATCATGGAATGAATTTGGCTTGGATGACGACAGAATTTTTCAGCAATGTTTGTCATATGTAATGCTATTTTGCACACAATCATGTGAAGCTGCTTTCCCAGCCTTACTTAAGATCTAAGTATTGACTAATTTGAAATACATTGAAGATTCCTATACCCACAGTATCAAATGTCTATCAAAGGTTTAGTTCTTTATGTAAAAATAAATAAGGACACCATCTCAGTAGGAAGCAAGTTTGCTTTCATTTCATTGTCAATAAATGATAAAATTATGTATGTATACCAATGCATGGTCTTATAATCAATTTCTTTGTGACCTATTATCAGTAAATGTTTGATACATAAACCTAGGGTCCTGTAAAAAGTTTGAACAAAAAGGGTTTGACAGTGGAGACGTTCAAGAAGCCCTGACATAGCAATTCAGAGGCTAACAAGACAGGGAAGGGAGACGCGAGGAAGAGGAGGAGGAGGGGTGGGAAGGGGACTCAGAAGAGGTCTGCAGGCAGCAGGAATGTCCACCATCACGTCAAGGTGACAGTGTTGAGTGTGTGCCCAGGACTGAACTGATGAAAGCACACATCAAGTCATTCTGTCACATGCCCACTATACAGCCTGGGTTTAAAGGTCAGCATTACTAGCCCTGCCTACAGCATAGCCAAGCTGGCTGGTCAACTACTCTCAGAATACGCCTCATAATGTGTCCGCTGGACACACAAGAGCATCTTTAAACAAGAATCACAGCTTTTTTAATAATAATTTATTCAAATTATTGAGTGTGAAGAGTGTTAGAAGTATCTTTTTTAAAAAGATTTATTTATTTATTTATTATGTATACAGTATTCTGCCTGCATGTGTCCCTGCAGGCCACAAGAGGGCACCAGATCTCATTACAGGTGATTGTGAGCCACCATGTGGTTGCTGGGAATTGAACTCAGGACCTCCAGAAGAGCAGTCAGTGCTCTTAACCACTGAGCCATCTCTCCAGCCCTAGAAGTATCTTAAAATACCATAATTTTGAAAACTCTGAGAAGATCTGGGAATACTGATTTATTGTCCCTGAATTTCAACAGTAACATGCCAGAAATTTGAAAATACCAAGAAAGTTGTTTGTTTTTCACTTCATGTTATAATTCTAAATTATATCATTGTTGATGAATAAACATACTTTGTTTTTTAATTAAGAAAAAGCATGTGCACATAACACACATATACACACAGCCATACACAGATAGATTTGATGGCCAAAGACTTTTAGCTTTCATTAGATCTACTGTTTGTTAATTTTAGCCTTGTTCTTTTTTTAAATAAACTATTTGTAATACTTCTCTGAGAATTTCATACATGTGTACTTGATCACTCCTCACTCTAACTCCTTTCAGACCCTCTGCTTGTTAACTGTTCAGTTATTCTATTTGTCTATTTCCTCTATAGTATTAAGCATCCTTAATACAAAATCCATACTTTAAAAAGAAAAGGGGGCGGGATTTGACATTTGCTGACAGTTTTAGATGAAATCCTCTCGTCATTCTAAAATGCCAAATTCATACTGTGATATCTACAATTCTGTATTTTTGGATCAGTAGAGAAGCTAGTTGCAAACTCACTCAGAGACTAGTACTAAAAGCACATTTTTGGATGGCTGTATCTAGGCCAGGATAGAGTTAAGGACCTCTCTCCCTAAACCTTGTCTGTAACATTTCATAGATAAGTTTTCAGACTTCCTTCCTCGCCTCAGTATCCACTTTGTCCATTTGGACATACTGACCAACTTTCTCTTGTGTTCTCTTGGTCCTTACAATGCTACTAAGAAGCCGTTATGTCTGTTATGGTCTATTTCATAAAGGATGCTCTGATTTCAGAAGACAAAAAAACTCTCACCCACATGCTTGTCTTAACCTAAAACCTGAGGCCTATGGAAACTTTGTAAGCACAGTATGTTATTCTGCTAGAATTGCACACTACTAGAGATTTTTTAAAGCAGATCTATGTATACATGTGGTATATATGTATGTGGGAGCATATGTGCATGTGCACATATGCATGCATACATACATACATACATACGTGTGTGTGTGTGTGTGTGTGTGTGTGTGTGTGTGTGTGTGTGTCTAAGAGTGAATCCATGTATCTTTGTATATTGAAGTGCAGTCTCACTGTACCTGAAACCCTTGTCTAGCTAGCCAGCTTGCTCTGCGGAGCTTGTCTCTACTTTCCAACTGGAAATGTATAGGCAGCTGCCACTCCCAACCTGCTTTGTGTGTATGTGTTAAGATTTATTATTTTTTTAAAGATTTAGTTTATTTTATATGTATCTGAGTGTTTGCCTGCATGTACTATGCATACCATGCGTGTTACAGTACCTGTAGAGGCCAGAGGAGGGCACTGGATCATCTGGTACTATAATTTACAGACAGTTGTGAGCTACCATGGGAATCAAATCCAGGTCCTCTGAGAAGAGCAACCAAGCAATGCTTTTAATTGTGGAGCTATTTTTCCAGTCCTTATTGTCATTATTTTGTTTTTCAAGACAGGGTACCTCTGTGCAGCCCTGGCTGTCCTGGAGCTTGCTCTACAGACCAGGCTGGCCTCGAACTCCCGTACTATTTTTTTTATGAATATTTTGCCTCTGTAAAATTTTAAGTGTACCACATGTGCCAGTAGAGGCCAGAGGAAGGCATCAGTTCCCCAGAACTGGAATTACAAATTATGAGCTATTATCGTGGGTGCTAGAAACCAAACCCCAGTCTTCTGCAAAAGCAGCAGCAAGCACTCTAAACAGCTGAGCTATCTCCCCAGCACACGATTCAGCTTGTACATGGGTTCTGGGAACCCGAATTCCTGCCCTTATGCTTGCAAGGGACACACTTTATCTGCTGAGCCTTCTACCTGCCCAATATGAGATTTTTTTTTTTTTTTTTTAAGATTTATTTATTTATTACACATACAGTGTTCTGTCTACAGGCCAGAAGAGGGCACCAGATCTCATTATAGATGGTTGTGAGCCACCATGTGGTTGCTGGGGATTGAACTCGGGACCTCTGAAAGAACAGCCAGTGCACTTAACCTCTGAGCTACCTCTCCAGCCCCCAATATGAGATTTTTATAGCAAAAAAACATTAGTTCCATTTTCTTTCTTCCTTTCTTCTTCTCCTCCTCCTCCTCCTTCTTCTTTTCGAGACAGGGTTTCTCTGTGTAGCTTTTAGAGCCTGTCCTGAAACTCGCTCTGTAGACCAGGCTAACCTCCCAAGTGCTGGGATTAAAGGCATGCGCCACCACTGCCTAGTTAGTTCCATTTTCAACCTTAACATTTTAAGTGCTCCTTTGTAGGTAACACATTCTTTTGAGGTGAGAGTTTAATTTCATGCCTTTCGTGGTAGGAGTAGACCCAAATAAGAATAAACTATAAAATCTTTACAAAGTTCCTTCAAGATGATTTTCTGTGCATTTGAACTCTTCACTTAAACTATATCTAGCTACATAGAATGCTGCTTTCTCCTGGGACTACTTCAGTAGTAGGGTGCCAGAGTGCACAAGGCTCAAGTTTAATTTTACATTCACAAAACAAGGTAAAGGCACCAAATTTGAGGACTAGAGTTTGATTCCTAGAACCCACATGACTGAGAGAACTGCTCTCACAAGCTGTCCTCTGACCTACACATGTGCTGTGGTACATGCATATGTATGCATGTCATGTGCATACACATACTCATGCAAAAACTAAATGTAATAAACACACAAAAACAACCCCCTACTCTTTTCACTTAATGTAACTTAGAGATCTGTTACTGCATGAAGACCTCTCGTGTTTTTTCTTAAAATATTATATTTTTTGTATGGGTATTTTGCCTGCTTGTATGTTTGTGCATCGTGTGTGTGTGTGTGTGCGTGTGCGTGTGCGTGTGTGTGTGTGTGTGTGTGTATGTGCGCGCGCGCGCGCGCGTGCGCGCATGTGTGGTGCCCTCAGAGGCCAATGGATTCCCTGGAACTAAGTTATAAATGGTTTTGAACCATTATGTGTGTGCTAGGAATAGAATCCAGGTCCTCTGCAGGAGCAGCCAATGCTCTTGATTACAGACCCACCTCTCCAGTTCCTCCCCCATTCTTTTTAACAGCTGCTTCAAGTTTCACAGCATGATGTACAAATGTAATCAACTTGATCTAATCATTCTCTGCCAGTGAATATATGGATGGCTTTTAAGACTGAAACAACAAATTTCCTTGTACATGGGATCAGGACAGTAGACTCTGGTATAAGCCTTCGTTCAGTCACTAATCACTAGAGTCTTAAGCAAATTACTTGATGCTGGGGGATGTCTTTCTGTACGCTGTGAATATATGTTGTTCCCATTGGTTAATAAATAAGCTGATTTGGCCTATGGCAAGGCGGGAAATGTGAGAGAGACAGGAAAGGGAAAGGCGGAGTCTGAGGAGAAGCTGGGAGCCTCTGCCAGGAGAAGCAAGATGTAAAAGTACTGGCATGCCACAAAGCCACGTAGCAATGCATAGATTAATAGAAATGTGTTAATTTAAGATGTAAGAGCAGGGGCTGGAGAGATGGCTCAGTGGTTAAGAGCACTGCCTGCTCTTCCAGATGTCTTGAGTTCAACTCCCAGCAACCACATAGTGGCATACAACCATCTCTAGTGGGATCTGATGCCCTCTTCTGGCATAAAGTTGTACATGCAGTTGTATATGCAGGTAAAGCACTCACATACATAAATAAATAATAAAAACCCTAAAATAAGTAAATAAATAAATAAAAGATGTAAGAGCTAGCTAGCAAGAAGCTTGACCCACAGGCCATACAGTTTGTAAATAATGTAAGCCTCTGTGTGTTTACTTGGGATCAAGCAGCTGCAGGATGCGGGAGGGAGAGATTCATCCCAACCACAGGGTCAGGCAGAACTGGAGAAACCTTCTGGCTACAACTTAAGTAGCTTAAAATGTCAAATGAGTGATCTGTTTCACCGGCTAGAGCAGGAGTGTGTCAATACATGGCAAGGGCTTAGAACACAGTCTGGCAGGGTTGAATAAATGTTCAATAATTCTAGATGTTAGTATAATTCTTTTTGTGGGTCTCATTCCTTTTTTGTTTTTGTTTTTGTTTTGTTTTGTTTTCTTTTTGGTTTTGTCAAGACAAGCTGTGTGGCTTTGGAGCCTGTCCTGGAACTCACTCTGTAGCCCAGACTGGCCTCGAACTCACAGAGATCCACCTGCCTCTGCCTCCTGAGTGCTGGGATTAAAGGCGTGTGCCACCACCGCCCGGCTTCTTGTGTCTGATTTCTAAAGCCAGGGCAGCAAACTTAAAACTGTTCCTATAAACACTTTTCTTGGGGATGAGGAAGTAGTTCAGTTGGGAAAAACAAAGCTTGTCCATTAGTCACCCAACTCTGGATTAGAGCCTCAGAATGACATAAGCAAGGTGTTGTAGCTCATGCCTGTAATCCCAGCACTAGAATGGCATAAAAGGATTAGAAGTTCAAAGTCACCCTTAGCTACACACCAACTTCAAATCCAGTTTGGACTATTGCACGCCCTGTCTCAAAAAACAAACAAACAATATCTGCCTGCCAAATGCCTGCATTAGTTTCCATTCACCAACCACTCCCCACTCATTCCCACCACGTTGTCAGTGCCGAGTCTTCTAATCTTCTAATGTGATGGGTCACAAATGGCATCTCATTATTACAATGTGTGGTTTTGGTTGAGGTAGAATTCCTTTCATGTGTGTCTTGGCCATTACAGACTTCTTTTTACATCTTGTAACTTGCTTGCTCTTTTCTGTTTTTTCTTTCTTCTCTCCTTTTTAAAAAAGATTGTGGCCGGGCAGTGGTGGCGCACGCCTTTAATCCCAGCACTCGGGAGGCAGAGCCAGGTGGATCTCTGTGAGTTCGAGGCCAGCCTGGGCTACCAAGTGAGTTCCAGGAAAGGCTCAAAGCTACACAGAGAAACTCTGTCTCGAAAAACCAAAAAAAAAAAAAAAATAAAAATAAATAAAAATAAAAAAAATAAAAAAGATTGTGTGGAGGACTAGTGAGATGCACAGTAGGTAGGGTGCTTGTGCAAGCCTCGGATCCTAACCCTGGAGCCCAAGTGTGGTGGTTTGAATGACATGTCCCCCATAGGTCTCACACATTTGGATACTTAGTCCCTAGTTGTTGGTGCTGTTTGGGGAGGCTTAGTGGGTATAAGGCCTGGCTGAAGGAAGTGTATCACTGGGGGCTTTGAGGGTTCAAAAGCCACATGCCACTCCCATTCTATCTGTTTCCTGTTTGAGTCTGAAATGTGAGTTCTCAGTTGTTTCAGCCTCCATCGCTTGCCTGAGGCCATGCTGTCCCACCATCAGACTCTGACCCTCTGGAACTGTAAGCCCAAAATAAGCCCTTCTCTAAGCTGGCTGATGGTGTTTTGTCACAGCATACAAAAGTAACTAATATACCACATAAAAGTGGAACTTGAAAACCGACTCCACAAAGTTACCTTCCAACATTCACATGACTTCTGCCACAACACATCATGCATACATATCCCCAAAACACAAATACTAATAAAACTGTCAAGTGCACACATGTGGGAAGTATACCTGTGTCTGGCTTTTATGTGGCACTGGGGATCTGAACCCAGGCTCTCATGTTTGTATAGCAAGTACTTGACCCACTGAGCCACCTCCCAGCCCCTTACTAACTTTTTTTCTTAAGACTTAAAAAAAATTTTGTTTTAAAGATTTTATTTTTATTTATGTGAATGTGTTTGTGTTTATGTAAATGTGGTGCTCACAGAGCCCAGAAGAAGGCATCAGATCCCTGGAGCTGGAGTTCCAGGTGGTTGTGAACTGCCTTGCATGGGTGTAGGAACTAAACTCAGGCCCTTTAGAAGAGCAGCAAGTGCTCCTAAATGCTGATCTGTCTCTCTAGCCCCTATTTTATTTTAAATTATGTGTACATGTGTATCACTGCATGTAGGTATGTGCTCATGAATACAGCTATCCTGAAGGCCAGAAGATGGCACTGGATCCCCTGAAACTGAATTGGCCATGCTGGTCAGTTTTATGTCAATTTGTAACAAGTTAGTCATTTAGAAGAGGGAACCTCAATTGAGAAAATGCCTCCAGCAGATTGGCCTGTGGGCAAGCCTGTGGTGCATTTTCTTGACTGATGATTGATGTGGAAGGGCCCGGCTCAGTGCCACCCCTGGGCTGGTGGTCTTGGGTGCTATAAAAAAAAAAAAAAACATGCTGAGGAAGCCATGAAGAGTAAGGGAAGAAACGGCAGTCCTCCATGGCCTATGCATCAGTTTCTGCCTCTAGGTTCCCGATTTCTCTGGATAACAGACTACAAGCTATAAGATGATATATACCCTTATTTTGGTCGTGGTGTTTTATCACAGCAATAGAAACCTTAACTAAGCAGTTGGCATGTGGATGCTGGGAATGGAATTCAGGTCCTCTCCAAGAGCAAATGTGCTCTTAACCACTGAGCCATATCTTCACCCCTGTTATTTATTTATTTTAAAAATTGATGTATATGTCTGTGTGTGCCTTGTGTATGCAGATGCCACTGGAGGCCAGAAGGGAGCATCAGATACCCTGGGGCAGAAGTTATAGGCAGTTGTGAGTTGGCCAACACAGGTGCTAGGAACTGACTGTGGGACCTGTGGAAGAGCAGCAAGCACTCTTGGCCACTGAGCCATCTTTCCAATCCCTACATCTGTTGGGGAGTTGGGGTGGCGGATGTTGTTGTTTTGAGACTGGGTGTCAAGTGGCCCAGGCTGGCCTTCAATTCACAATGTGGCCAATGCTCTACTTCTCAGGTCCTGGGATTATAGGCATATGCTACCATGCCCAGTATAATTTACATTTTTCAGGATTATTGTCTTGACTATAATATTAGTATATCTTTATGAGTATATCTGAAGCTGAGGAGCTATAGCAATTGAAGGGTGCTGAAGAAGCAGAAGCCATTTTTCTTTGGGTGAGTGGATACTGGTAGATTACTCATGTACATTTAGGCAGAATGAACTGGACTCAGTGAGTTAAAAAACAAAGAGGAGGGCTGGAGAGATGGCTCAGAGGTTAAGAACACTGGATGCTCTTCCAGAGGTCCTGAGTTCAATTCCCAGCAACCACATGGTGGCTCACAACCATCTACAATGAGATCTGATGCCCTCTTCTGGTCTGCAGACATATATGCAGTCAGAACACTGTATAATAAATAAATCAATCTTTAAAAAAAAAAAAAAAAACAAAGAGGAATTCCAGCACTCAGGAGTCAGAGGCAGGTGGGTCTCTGAGTTCGAGGCCAGCCCAGTCTACAGAACAAGTTCCAGGACAGCCAGAGCTACACAGGGAAATCGGGTCTCAAAGAACCAAAATCAAAAGACAACAAAAACAAAAACGAAAAAAAAACAAAAAAAAAAAAACAAACAAAATTAGGACACGAAGATGAAAGGGACAAATGTTAGGGAGAGGTCTAAGATGATTAAGGGAGGTTGGAGGTAGATATGATCAAGACACACACCACACATGCATGAAATTGTTGAGTAAGTTTAAAATATTTTTAAAACTAAAAAAAATCTACAAAATTACTTTTCAAATTATAAACTAATAAGAATGAACTATCCAGAGTCATTTGGACTACTGGTAATTTTCTGTATTAACGGTCTTTTTTTTTGAATGAAGGTTTTCTGTGTCCTGGCTGTCCTGGAACTCAGTCTGTAGAACAGGCTGGCCTTGAGCTCACAGAGATCTGCCTGCTGCTGACTCTTGAGTGCTGGGATCAAAGGTGTATGCCACCACCACCTGGCTTAAAGCTAATTTTTTTCTTCCAAATTTTACTTAAATGAGATCATATTATAAAGACTTATCTCCTGCCCCCCACTGATATAGAGAAATGTTTTAAAACTGTAATTTACCTTTAAAATCTACTTACAGGTCTGAGGTGTGGCTCAAAGGCAGAGCACTTGCTTGTTGTACGCAAAGCCCTGGGTTTGATTTCCAGCACCAAGAGAAAATACTTCATACACACTGGTTATCATGAGCTAGCTGTTCTTCCTTTTGTGTGCTAAGGTATGGCTTTCAAATCACATCAAGTAATACACAAAACATACCTTCCTCCGATCTTTAAGGATTCTGTCCAAACTCTCTTCATTCACTTTGCTTGCATAATCATAAAAACTGTTTTTTTAAAGAAGAAAAAAATCAATTAAAATGCTATAGTACTGTGACATAGACATGACTACAGGGGCCTACAGAACATCTAATCCTAATAGATGCAACTGCTTCTTCTCAAGGTTGGTAAACAGAAATCAGCTTAAGTGCTTTCTTGATAGGAAGCTACACTTTGTATCAAATACTACTCAAGAGATTGCTCCATTCAAAAGACATTCCTTCCATGTGTGGGAAGTAATCAAGTAATTACAAAATGTGGTTTCAAATGGCTCCACTACTTTGTTTCTAGTATCAATTACTTAGGAAAAAAGATAAAAGCACCTCATTTTCTGAGAAACGAAGGGAAATGAACATTTGTGGAATGTTTAACAGACCCTCCTCTGGATGCTTTTTCATTACATATTCTAGCCACAGTGCTGAGGCATGAGTTCATCAAAATTCAACAAGGTTTTCTGCTATTTTTGTGGAAAGAGACAGCAAAACTAACCAACTGGTCCCAACTGCAGAGCTAGTGGGACAGACAAGTCAGATGTGCTGACACGAGGGCCCTTGTCCCTGGTGATGGTCTTAGAAATGCCCCACCACTGGCTACGTGGTGGTGGCGCACATCTTTAATCCCAGCACCTGGCTCTGGTCCTGTATTGCATATGCCTACTTCAAAAGAGAACCTTAAGGAGAAGGGACCTCAGAACGCAGCAGATTCTTATCCTCATAAAAAGTATCCTGCCAATCAAGGACAAGATGTTGAATATTTGGTGACAGGTACACATCCATATCCACCAGGACCTGGTGTTGCCCTGACTGCTGATACTAAGATCCAAAGAATGCCAAGTGAGTCAGCTACACAGTCTTTAGCTGTGGCGTTGCCGAATCAGGCCAGAGTTGACGCAAATCATCCTGCGCCTGCTGGCAGTGAGTACCGACACCCCGGGGCCTCTGACCGGTCCCAGCCCTCAGCCATGAATTCCATGATTATGGAGGCCGGCAATACCAAGAACTCTGCATTAATGGCTAAAAAAGCCCCTATGATACCCAAACCCGAGGCAGAGCCAGGTGGATCTCTGTGAGTTTGAGGCCAGCCTGGTCTACAGAGTGAGATCCAGGACAGGTACCAAAGTTACACAGAGAAACTCTGTCTCAAAAAAACAAAACAAAAAAAAAAAAGCCAAAAAAAAAAAAAAAGAACACCGAAGAAAAGGTGAGTATGGGGGCACCTATCTTTAATCCCAGTACCTGGGAGGCAGAGGCAGGGGAATCTCTGAGTTTGAAACCAACTTGGTCCACGGTTAGTTCTACGTCAGTTGGGGCTACATAACAAGATCCTATCTCAACAATGACTACTGTTTATGTGGGCACACTGGAAGAAAAGCACTGGCCTGGCTTTAGAGGGGGGTGGGGAAGAAGCAGAGCCTGGGGAGTTTTCTGAAATCCACACACGAATCCTCAGGTGGAAGGGGATGGGTTAAGAAAGAAGACCAGGGATGTAGCTCAGTGGGACTGGCTTGCTTAGCATGTGAAAGACCCTCCATTCATCCAGTCACAATGACAGAAGGCCTGGTGCTAGTTTGGGAGCATCTACTTTTCCCTGCAGGTGTCACTCGCCTGTTGCTTTGTCCTTCAGAATGTCTCTCTTCCAATAAGTTCTGTCCTTCAGTGGCCAATGTTACAGAACTGGTATATATTAACTTAAACACAAAAGGGAAAGTTTATGTTCCTTTTTTTTAAAGATAAGCTCTCACTGTGTAGCCCCAGTCGGCCTTGAACTCACAGAGATCCAACTGCCCCCACCTCCCAAGTGCTGGAACTAAAGGCATGCACCACCACTCATTGGCTCCTTAAAATAAAAGCTGATCATTGAATATTTTTAATTTTTCTCAAAATTAAATTTATATCTATATGTGATTTCTATAAATAATTTTATCTATATGTAATCTTTGAGTAACTTTCTTCTCTAAGTAAAGAATTCTTGACAGAGAGGTTGAGAGAAAGCTCAATCTAAAGCACTGACACATGATTTACATGTCCATGCATCCCTTTTCCTACTCAAGCACAGTTGCGCAAACACAGTTACATCCAATAAATAAGATTTTGAAGGCAGGTGTGGCAGTGCACTTGAGAAGGAAGATCATAAATTCAAGGCTAGCCTGGTCTATATAGCAAGATCTTCTCTCAAGCAATAAACAACACACATGTACGCACGTGCATGCACACAAACACACACACACACACACACACACACACACACACACAAACCGAGAAAAAAAGCTTTAAATAGATTTGGAGTATCCTTAATTATGCTTATAACATAACCAATTACAGGCCTAAATTCACTGGTTTCTAACAACTTTTTCAATGAGGATCCAAACTATAAAAACCACATATGGCTTACCTAAAAAGTTTTGAACAGGGTTGATGGTTATGAATTTCTGTAATCAGACAAAGGAAAAAAACAAAAATCAGTTAATCATGTAAGGCACGGGCAATTATAAAATAGCTCAGGATTTTTTTCAAACCAAAATTTAGGATAACCAAGACCATTTTCTTCTTGTAAACAGGTGCCATGTGTATGCCATGAAGGCAGTTGACTGCTTCCCATTACAGCAAGAGATGAGGTCTCAGAACAAAGCAGACTGGAGAGTGAAGTTCTGCTTTCACTTGTCTCTGTGTGATGAGTGCACATCTGACAGTTCTTATTCAGGAAACGAAGCTATTGTACAACTTACTCAATCTTACCTATTTAAACAAAGCATCACAGGAAAACGTAGCCACTGACTGGAAGCATTTAATCAAACTGGATAAAAGCTGTGGGGACAGCTTTGGAAGAGAAAGGCCTCAACTTTCCTACCATTAATAACCCTCTAATGATGCCTGACAACTCGGGCCAGGTGTTTGGAATGCTGGATATCTATTAACTCTTTCAGAGCTGGTTGGCATTAAGGAAAACAGTCATTTATTAGACAGATCCTAACAGCTTCTAAAAAGATGCTGGGTTAAGCAGAATGAACAATTTCTTCAAACTCATCAGGGGGCCACAGGCTGGTTTTTTAGGAAAGCATGAGACTAATTGACTATTCAATTCTATTTACCACATTTTCCTACAGAGTGACTCATCACCTGCTGTTTAAAAAGACACAGCCTTGGGGTTTTAGGCAATAATTTTACCTCAATTAAAATAAAACCAGTGCCTTCAAGGACAGAGCTATTCTCACTAGTTAAGGCTCCCCGAATCCATGTCCAAATGCAGAACTGCCACTGAAAAGAAGAGTTCATTTGCCCCACTATGGTATCAATACACAATACAAAAAAGAAAACCTCATCTAGAAAATTCCCTTCTTTTGATGCTTACAGTGATACAATGCACTACCCTTACATTATTTCAGATACTGTTAGTCATTACGATGACTATGGAACATGGTTAGCAAAAATATTACTTAGGATTTAGGAAAAAGAAAACTTACCTTTTACTTTAAAGGTAACACTATTTTGTTGATTGAAAGCACTAGAGCAAATTCTGAACTCTGAACATGTAGTAGTCCTCAAGCTAAATTGTCCAGCATCGACCTTCTTAATTTATAAGTCAGAATAGAGCAGTGATTCTCAACCTTCCTAATGCAGTTCTTTATCTGTGGTGACCCTCAACCATAAAATTATTTTCATTGCTACTTAGTAACTATAACTTTGCTACTGTTCTGAATAGGAATGTAAACATCTCATATGCAGGATATCTGCTATGTGACTCCTGTGAAAGGACTGTTGGGACTCCCAAAGGGGTCATGATCTACAGGTTGAGAACCACTGGATTAGAGGCATACAGACATGCTCTAGGCATGTAGGTCATGGGGGGAAAGTCTGTCTAGTATATGTGGAGGCCCTGGATTTGATATCCAGTACTTAAATAATGCAATCTTTGCACTCACTTAACAGAATCTGGCAATTTAGATTTTTAAAAAAAAACATTTATTTGTGTGTTTGCAACCATCATAGTACATGTGTAGAGGCCAGAGATCAATTTAGTCTTTCTTTCCACTACATGGGTCCAGGGGCTCAACTCCAAATATTACGGTAGGAAGTGCTTTTACCTACTGGGCTATTTTCCTGGCCTTGCATCTATCAATTTAACCTTTATTTACTAGATGAATTCTGAAAACATAGGTGCAAATAATAAATAACTACACACACCAACACCTTATGAAGTAAAATTCTACTATTCAGAATTTTAATAGCATTTTGTGTCTGTGTGAGCACCTACATATGCCATGACACAGGTGTGGAGGTCAAAGGACAACTTTCAGGAGCTGGTTCTCGTTTTCTACCACGTGGATTCCAAAGATCAAACCAAGAGGTGGGGTGGGTAGTTTTTAGTTTTTCAGTGGATTATGGATATTTGTCATTGTTTAGAGTGGCTGGTTACAAGTTGTTATTAGTAATGGTCAGGAAAAAAGCTGAACAAAAGAGATTAGATTCAGGGTTCTTGTTTTGAAAAAGAAAAAGGGTGGGATATAGATATGATAGGATAAAAGGGTAGATGATTGAATCTACTTTTCAATTAAAAAAGCAACTGCTAGTTTTAAATATTTTACACTGCCTTGGATTTTTATATATCGATAAAATTTGATGTTATTTTTGTTAGAACATACTGTAAATACATTTCTACTCTTGTCCAAGGTATTGTACCTATACAGCTCTTTTAACAATATAATGCAAATTTCTAGTCCTTGAAAGTTAATATTACATACTATTTAAGATCATAAAGAAATGCAGGTTAGTAGTTAGTCACCTATTACAATCAAACTTGTAGTCATATTGGGTATGTTTTCAAGGTCCAACAGATATATTTTAGGTAGACAGGTTGTGGGAGCCCAGCTGGGAGCCCAGCTCCCACATTTTACAACAGGGTACTCTAGAGGAGAGAGGGATAAGAAATATTAGAGGGATAGAGGGGAGAGAAACAGAAACACAGGATAGCCTCGGAAGGGTTATCCTTATCCACTGGCCCCTTCTGTCTCTTCTAAAGGACTTTTTATAGGAATGCCAAAGGATGGAGCAAATGACCTCCCCCTAGCTCAGCCAAGTGTAGACTCTTCAAATCACCTAGTAACCATGCACATGGTCAAGCAATCCTCTAATGCAGCTCTGCTGGGTAAAGCAAGCTCAGATCTCACTAGGAAACCTTTGTGGGCCTCCACAACAGGTGGTCTTCAAATACTTCAGAGAGCTACAAAATATGGCATTTAAGATATTTTAATATCATAGGTTCTTTTTTTTTTTTTTTTTTTAAATAACAATGGGACATCTGCTCCTGGCAGCACCAATCTACTTCAGACAAGATGATGGGTATTGCCGGGTGGTGGTGGCACACGCCTTTAAACCCAGCACTCGGGAGGCAGAGTCAGGCGGATCTCTGTGAGTTCGAGGCCAGCCTGGTCTCCAAAATTGAGTTCCAGGAAAGACGCAAAACTACACAGAGAAACCTTGTCTTGAAAAACCAAAAAAAAAAAAAAAAAAAAAAAAAAAAAAAAAAAAAAAGATGATGGGTATTAAAGAAACTCCATATGGAGTTTACTTTCTTTATTATTATTATTATTATTATTATTATTAAGAGATTGTCTATTCATTTTATATATCACCAGATTCCCCTCTCCTCCCTCCTCTTGCCCCAAGTTTACTTTCTTTGTGGAAAAAGTTAGTCACTGGGAAGCTGGGTGGTGGTGCACACCTTTAATCCCAGCACTCAGGAGGCAGAGGCAGGGAATCTCTGAGTCTGAGGCCAGCCTGGTCTACAGAGTGAGTTCCAGGACAGGCTCCAAAGCTACCCAGAGAAACCCTGTAAAACAAACAAACGAAAAAAAATCAGCCACTGGGCAAGAAAGTGCTCTTGCCTCGACTGCTGACAATATGCTGTCCAAACTGGACAAGCAGGACACAAAAGAAAGTGACTGCATAACTTTGCCAAGACAAGGTAATACAGCCTTTCAGAATATCCTGCTTCACAGAAAAGTCTGTCAGATATCCTAGGCCTGTAGGCCGAAGAGGGATGCCCCAACATTACAGAGGAACCTTGGGTAACTGTCCAGGCAGCTAGCTGTTTCTGTCATTTCTCACGTTTTGGAAACCGCTTGCTTGCACTTCCTGCTTACTTAGGTAATATTATTTCCTTCTCAGGTCTCTGAGGGAGTTGAAGACTAGATAGTTATAGTTTTCCTTGTTAACAAATTCAGAAAAGAAACTCACTAAAGAGGTGTAAAGTATAAGCCAGGTAGTGGTGGCACATACCTTTAATCCCAGCACTCAGGAGGCAGAGGCAGGTGGATCTGTGAGTTTGAGGTCAGCCTGGGCTACAGAGTGAGTTCCAGAACAGGCACCAAAGCTACACAGAGAAACCCTGTCTTGAAAAACAAACAAACAAAACAAAAACAAAAAAACCAAAAAGAGGTATAAATGTACAGGGTTGGGAGACATCAAAAGATGGTTTGAGGATGGTAATGTAAATTAGGATAGAAGGTGAATAAGGTACAACACTTTGCACTCACTAAGATAGGATAGATATGGAGTATTTTCTCTGAATTTGTCAAATGCTTATGGACTAGACATTGCTGATATATTTACTGTCTGTATATATTGTATAAAGTTATTGTACTTATTGTATATAGTTTTTCTTATATTAGTTATAACCTGTTATGGGATAATGCTCTTGTACACTATAAAGATTTGCCAAGCAGAAAGTATAGGCAGGGCAACCAGACTAGGGGAATTCTGAGAAGGAGGGCGGAGTCAGGAGTTGCCAGCCAGACACAGAAGAAGAAAGATAAGAATGCCACACTGAGAAAAGGTACCAAGCCACGTGGCTAAACATAGATAAGAATTATGGGTTAATTTAAGTGTAAGAGCTTGTTAGTAATAAGCCTGAGCTACCAGCCAAGCATTTATAAGTAATATTAAGCCTTCAAGTCAATTATTTGGGAAGCAGCCGCTGGGTATTTGGGAACAGGCAGGTGGGAGAGAAACTTTCTTCTTCTTCTTCTTCCTCTTCTTCTTCTTTTTTTTTTTTTTGGTTTTTCGAGACAGGGTTTCTCTGTGTAGCTTTGCGCCTTTCCTGGGACTCACTTGGTAGCCCAGGCTGGCCTCGAACTCACAGAGATCTGCCTGGCTCTGCCTCCCGAGTGCTGGGTTTAAAGGCGTGAGCCACCACCGCCCGGCCTTCTTCTTCTTCTTTAAAGATTTATTTATTGATTACATATACAAAAGAGGGTGCCAGACCTCATTACAGATGGTTGTGAGCCACCATGTGGGTGCTGGGAATTGAACTCAGGACCTCTGGAAGAATAGTTGGTGCTCTTAACCTCTAAGCTATCTCTCCAGCCCGGGAGAGAAACTTCTGCCTACAACTTTTTCTTTAGACAAAAAAGGGGAACTATGGTGATATTTTGTTTGTGCTCTAACAAAGCCTGCTTGAAGATCAGAGGGTGGAGCTAGCCATTAGTTAACCATAGAGGTCTGGAGGTCTGTATAGAGAGGAGACAGGAAGTGACATAGCTGGGAGGAGAGAGGAATATAAAGTGAGCGGAGAACTTTTTGGTCTAAGGAGTCGGAGAGGTGAGAGGTGACTGTGGCTGCTCCTTTACTTCTCTGATCTTTCAGCATTTACCCTGATAATCTGACTCTGGGTTTTTATTATTAAGACCAATTAGAATTTACGCTACAGTCTTTACTCTTGCAGATGGATCACCTGTTCTCCCTCACTTCCAACTCCACCTCCATCCTCACTCTTGCCCCCATTCTCTGTACTAGAAGGCCATTAGAACAGACTTTAAATCAATGACTTGGTCCCAGTGTGACAACTCATCTTCCACTCAGCTTCACTTTGAAACCTGTGTTTCAGTTATACAGAAACAGAGCAGATTCTCTGTATGCTTTATACAGCCTTTATTCAGTGCTCCCTTGTTGTATAATATTTTGTTTGTGTTCTGACAAATAAAGCTTACCTGAAGATTAGAGGGTAGAGCTAGCCAATAGTTAACCATAGAGGCCAGGCAGTCATGGCACACATCTTTAATCCCAGCACTTGGGAGGAAGCAGCAGGAAGATCAGGAGTTCAAGGATACCCTGGGCTACATGAGATTGAGTCAGTTTAAAAGAGAAACAGCTGGGCAGAGGTGGTACACACCTTTAATCCCAGCACTAAGGAGGTAAAGACAGGAATATAAGGTGGGTGGAGACAGGATCTCATGGCTCATTCAGTCTGAGGATTCATAGAGACGGGGCCCCGCATTCGGTCTGAGATGTCACAAAGGTAAGAAGTCTCTAGTGGCTGGCTGCTCTACTTCTCTGATCTTTCAGTTTTCACACTTGATATCTGACGCCGGGTTTTTTATTGTTAAGACCAATTAGGACTGCGCTTCACTCCCCAGAATGTGCAGCCCTCTAACCCTATGTTTTTTCCTTCATGATATCATTACTGGTTTTCCACTATGAGTTTGTCCCTTGACTCAGACACTTATGGGGTTTTGTTTCTTTTTTACAGCTTTATCTTGTGCTGTGTAGTATTTCTCTGTTTGTCATATCCTTCCCATCATTCTGGAAGACAGATATCTGGGTATTCTTTTCTTTGCCTAGCTTTGGCCTCAATCATACCAAGTCTTCAACAAGGTCAGCAAGATGGTTCAGCGGGTAAGTGATTGCTACGTAAGCCTGACAATCTAAGTATGATCCTTGGAACCCATGTAAAGGAGGAAGCAGAGAATCAACTCCACAAAGTTGACCTCTGCCTTGGCATCAAGCCCACACAATTTTATTAAAAGGGGCTAGAGAGAAGACCCAGTGGTTAAGAGCACTCTTGTAGAGGACCCTAGTTCAGATCCCAGCACCCACATCAGACAGCTCACAGCTACTTTAACTCCAGCTCTATGGGGAGCTGATGCAGGATCCTGCAATCACATGCACATACCCACCCACATAATTTAAAAAGAAAAAAAAAAGAGAGATAAAAAGAAAAAGAGATAGAGAGAAGTCCTTTAACACATTTGCTATATAAATAAACAAAACATCCCTTGCTCTATTCTGCTTATGAAGACTGCCACTTGGTTATGGGTTTAAGGTATTCCTGAAAAGACTATGCTATTTATCAAAACTAAACTGATTGAAAGGGAGGGGATACATCCATAAGCTCTCCTTCCTCTTCTTCAGCAACCTTCCCCAAAGTGAATGTTGAGTGTACCCTGTGAACTCCTGTGTAGATCAAGCAAGTATCTTTTTTTTTTTTTTTTTTTTTTTTTTGGTTTTTCGAGACAGGGTTTCTCTGTGTAGCTTTGCGCCTTTCCTGGAACTCGCTTTGGAGACCAGGCTGGCCTCGAACTCACAGAGATCCGCCTGGCTCTGCCTCCCGAGTGCTGGGATTAAAGGCGTGCGCCACCACCGCCCGGCACTCAAGCAAGTATCTTAAGAGCATGTGGAACTGTCTTTGCCAGATCCCTCTAGAAAAGACTAAAACAACACCTTCATTCATTGTAGCACAAAGTGAAATAAGCAATGGGGAAAAACTGATCTATAGTCAGTCTTCAGGTTCACTGTGGTTTTGGGGATACTATCAAGTAGTCACATACCTATTCAGTAAAAGTCAGACTAATTACTGAGTAAGAAATAGCTTTAGAAAAGACCCATGTTTACAGTTGTGCACTCTGACATAACATTGTTGTGGAATAATCTTTTTGTACACTGTGAAGATGTGTCACTCTGATTGGTTTAATAAAAAGCTGAATGGCCAACAGCTAGGCAGGATTTTTGGGGCAGAGAGGATGCTGGGACGAAAGGCAGAGTTGCCAGTGGCCGCAGGGGGAGCAGACATACAGGAGGAAAGGTAAAAGCCACACAAGTCACATGGCAATATGTAGATGAATAGAAATGGGTTAATTTAAGTTATAAGAGCTAGTTAGAAACAAGCCTAAGCTATTGGCTGAGCTTTCATAATTAATAATAAAGGCTGGAGAGATGGCTCAGTAGTTAAGAGCATTGGCTGCTCTTCTAGAGGTCCTGAGTTCAACTCCCAGAAACCATATGGTGGCTCAGAACCATCTCTAGAGGGATTTGATGCCCTCTTCTGGCATAAATGCATATATGCAGATCGAGCACTCATACATAAAATAAATAAATAAATACTAAAAAAACATAATTAATAATAAGTCTCCGTTCATTATTGGGGAGCCAACAGTCCCGATGAAAAATCTGTCTACATAACATCTTATATAATTAATTTCTATTTTTAAAAAAGGATTTACTTTAGGAGCTTGAGTTCTTGCTCAGGAGTTAAGATCATGGCTGCACTTTCAGAGGGCCTGGGTTCAATTCACAGCACCCACATGATGGCTCACAACTATCTACAGCTCTAGTTCTAGGGGATCCAACACCCTCTTCTGGCCTCCATGGATACTAGGCACACATGTGGTAACAAACACATATTCAGGAAAGCCACCCATATACATAAAAACTAAAAATAAATAAATAAAAACAAAATTTAAAAGATTTACTTTAGGCCAGGCATGGTAGTGCAGGCCTTTAATTCCAGTGTTCAGTAGGTAGAAGCAGTTGGATCTCTCTCGAGGCCAGCCTAGTCTACAGAGCGAGTTCTAGGACAGCCAAAGTTATACAGAGAAACCCCGTCTTAAAAAAAAAAAAAAAAAATCACTGTTTCTATGTATATTATGTGTATCTGTGTGTATAAGCACCCTTGAGTACAGGTGCCTGTGGAGGCCATAAGAGGACATCAGAGCCCATAGAGCTGGAGTTGCAGGCAGTTGCAAGCCACTTGACACAGGTGTTAGAAGAGAAACAAGTATTCTTAATCATTGAGCCATCTCTCTACTTCATCATATCATTTATTTTTTTTTTTTATTCAATGTATTTATTTTTGCGGGAGGAGCAAGGCATGCTATAGCATGCATGTGGAGATCAGAAGACAATCTGTGGGAATCAATTCTCTCCTTCCACCATGTGGATCCTGTGGATTAAACTTGGGTTATCTACTGAGCTATTTCACCAGTCATCATATCATCTATTAGTGGATATAATTTTAGTTTCTGTGCATTCTCTCTGCCATTTGGGTGCTGGGAATTGAACCAAGGTCCTCTGGAAAAGCAGTCAGTGCTCTTAACTGCTGAGCCTTCTTTCCAGCCCCCTTGCATTCTTTTAACACTTTATTAATTATTTAACCTTGAGACAAGGGCTCAAATAACCCAGGCTGGTTTCAAACTAGCCATGTAGCAAGGGCTCCTGAGCCTCCTGCCTCCACCTCCAGAGTTAGGTTTGATTCTAGAGGACGTGGGTTTGATTTCAAGGGCCCACACAGTGGCTCACAACTGTCTGTAACTCAATTCCAAGGTATATGAAGCTCTGTTCTGGCTTCTAGGTCTTTAGGTTTCCAAGGGCACCAGGCACACACATGATACACAGTCATACATGTAGGCAAAATACTCATACACATAAGAATAAAGATTATCCAAAAAAAAAAAAAAAAAAAGGCCGGGCGGTGGTGGCACATGCCTTTAATCCCAGCCCTCGGGAGGCAGAGCCAGGCGGATCTCTGTGAGTTCATGGCCAGCCTGGGCTACAAGTGAGTTTCAGGAAAGGCGCAAAGCTACACAGAGAAACCCTGTCTCGAAAAACCAAAAAAAAAAAGACAAAAAAACAAAAAAAAAAAAATAAATAAAGATTATAAAAAAAGGCTATTTTTAAGGACAATGACAGGCTTACCAATTACTTGCAGGAACTCTGTGTTGCTGATTTGTGAGTCACTGATACTAAATGTTTCCTCTTGTCTTACCTCTCCCAGCAAAAATCCTTCCTAAAATAACAGGAGAAAAACAACTGGTTAAACTTAAAGAAAATTTTTAGTAAAATTAAAAGGAAATGAGGACTACTATTTTATATCAATTTTAACAATAATCCAAATAAGGCATGTGGCATGTAAAGTGCTGATTTATAAACCAGCGACAGGACCACAGCAAGCTGGTATATCTTTTAATTGGATTGTATGGAAGAAAATGTCCCAAAATGACATATTATTGTAAACTAACAAGCATTCCCTGCTTTTAGGTGAGTTCATTACTTAAATCCTAGTCAGTCCCATAACATGCTAGACAATCTCAGGAAGAGAAATATACCACAGTTGCTTTCTTGAAACTTCATATAACTTCTTTATTGCTTAAAAAAAAAACCCAAAAAACAAAAAAAAAATAGGGCTGGAGAGATGGCTTACAGGTTAAGAGCACTGACTGCTCTTCCATAGGTCCTGAGTTCAATTCCCAGCAACCACATGGTGGCTCACAACCATCTGTAATAAGGTCTGTTGCCCTCTTCTGGTCATACATGCTATATACATAATAAATAAATAAATCTTTAAAACAAAAAACCCCACTAATGATGACAGAATAAAGACAATGACAGGATAGGGCTGGCATGAGAAATCAGGATTTCAGACAACACACTTTGCTTATTTACACCTGTGGAGAACATCCATCAACATAGTCAACAGGAATTCCTTTGCAGATTACCAATTTGAGCACTTGCTGCCATGCTCAGTACAAACATGGCTGGTAAGGATACACCCTAAAAGTCAAAATAACCCTCCTGCAGAGACTGATGAACTGAACCACTGTCTTATAATCTCTCTCCTGGATAACCCAGGGATTACTCCTTCCCTTTGCTCAAATGGCACCTCATCTGAGAGGCTTTGCCTGACTAACATGTGTGAAATCACATCTGCCAGACACTCTGTCCTGTATAGCCCACCTTCACTGTCTTCTCATAATATGCCGTGTTACAGACTTACAGACATAATCAATGCCCACCCTGGCTAAAATGTAAGTTCAGGAGCAGGCATCTCTGCTTGTTCACTGTTAGACTGCAACATGTACGTGGTGCCCAACCTCCCTTAGTGTTCACCAAATACTGGTTGCATAAATTTTGTTCCAACAAGGTTCTACATAATCCTTCACTCTATGCTGATTCATCAAACCAGCCACAGAAGGTCCCCAGTTTAAAAACATTTCCAATGGCAAATGCACATCTGTGGGTGAAGGCAGCAAAACAGATGCTTTGGACCCTCACTTTTGTATTTGACTTGGGAGTGTCTGCTGGATATGAAGAGGACTTGCTAGGAAATGTGAGGCCCTGAGTTCAACCCACAGCACTGCCAGCAACCCCAAAAGAGATGGAGTATCCCAAACTTCCCAAATACCACACTCAGGGCATTCTTTAAATGCTGTGGAACAATCTTTGTACACAGTAAAAATGTATTGTTCTCATTGTCAATAAAAAGCTGATTGGTGCCGGGCGGTGGTGGCGCATGCCTTTAATCCCAGCACTCGGGAGGCAGAGCCAGGCGGATCTCTGTGAGTTCGAGGCCAGCCTGGTCTCCAAAGCGAGTTCCAGGAAAGGCGCAAAGCTACACAGAGAAACCCTGTCTCGAAAAACCAAAAAAAAAAAAAAAAAAAAAAAAAAGCTGATTGGCTGATGGCTAGGCAGGATTTTTGGGGCAGAGAGAATGCTGGGAAGGAGGGTGGAGTCAGAGGAGTCACCAGCCAGCCAGAAAGGAAGCAGGATATGCAAGAGAGGAAAAAGCCACGAGTCTCGGGGCAGCACATAGATTAATAGAAATGGGTGAATTTAGGCTGGGCGGTGGTGGCGCACGCCTTTAATCCCAGCACTCGGGAGGCAGAGCCAGGCGGATCTCTGTGAGTTCGAGGCCAGCCTGGGCTACCAAGTGAGTTCCAGGAAAAAGGCACAAAGCTACACAGAGAAACCCTGTCTCGGAAAAAAAAAAAAAAAAAAGAAATGGGTGAATTTAAGTTGTAAGAGTTAGTAATAAGCCTGAGCTATCAGCCTAGCATTTATAATTAATAAGTCTCTGAGTGGTTATTTGGAAAGCTCTGGTGGAACAGAACTGATCCATGGTCCCAACAAAAAACTATGCCTACATTTAAATCTGACTAATGTACAGATTTCATTTACAAAAACAAATCTTGGGCTGGGCATGAGTGTGTCTCAGTAGTAGAATACCAAGGTCCAATCCCCATACTGCAGAGAAAGAAAAAGACAGAAGAATCTCCTCATACTCAAACAGATGTTTATGATTACTAGTTTGAGAAACACCAACTAACTGGTTATGGTGGTCCAAGCCAGCAGGATATATTGAAGAGGCTGATGTAGGAGGATCATGAGAAACACTAAATAAACTTGTCTTATCAATTCAGAGTTCTCATTACAAGGCACAAACAACTATGCCTGGCTGCAAACAAGTTTTTAGTATATCTTAAATGTTACATAAAATTATTTATCTGAAATCCAAATTTAACTGTGTTCTGTATTTCCCTATTAACCACAATAATCCTCCAGCATGAGAAACAATGATAAAACTCACATGAAGCTGGGCATGGTAGCACACATCATTAATTCCAGCACTGGTGAGGCAAAAGCAGGTGGATCTCTGAATTCTAGGCTAGACTGGTCTACATAGGGAGTTCTAGAACAGCCAAGGTCACAGAGACAGAGACCCTGTCTCAAAAGAAAAAAACAAAAAACAAACAAAAAACTCACATGACATTAAAACATTCTAAAGTTAACTAGGAATGTTTATTCATCACTGGTCTGGATTATCTGAGTAACTATTACATCAGCATTTCTCAACCTGTGGGTCATGACCCTTTTGGGTCAAATGACCCTTTCACAGGGTTTTCATATCAGATATTTACATTATGATTCATAATGGCAGCAAAATTACAGTTATGAAGTAGTGACAAAATAATTTTATGGTTGGGGGATCACCACAACATGGGAAACTGTTTTAAAGGGTTGTAGCATTAGGAAGGTTGAGAATCATTGGATTCAATTATAGCAGGAAGAGGCAAACCACAGGCCCAACTCTGTTAATGCATGGCCTGCAAGCCAAGTATGGTTTCTACATGTTCAAACGGTTGCAAAAATTAAAATAGATGCTCCATGAACTGATAAAATCATTAGCTACTCAAATTTCAGTGCTATAAATAAGCTCTTATTAGAACACAGTCACCTCATTTGTTCATGGTCTGCACTTTGTCTCTCCTTACAACAACAGAATTGAAGAGTTGCTCAAGAGACCGTATGGCTCCAAAACTTTTTTTTTAAAGATTTATTTATTATGTATACAGTGTTCTGTCTGGATGCCAGAAGAGGGCGCCAGATCTCATTACAGATGGTTGTGAGCTATCATGTGGTTGCTGGGAATTGAACTCAGGACCTCTGGAAGAATAGCCAGTGCTCTTAACCATTGAGCCATAACTCTCCAGCCCCCAAAACTTTTTTTTTTTTTTTTTTTTTTTTTGGGTTTTTCAAGACAGGGTTTCTCTGTGTAGCTTTGCGCCTTTCCTGGAACTCACTTGGTAGCCCAGGTTGGCCTCGAACTCACAGAGATCCGCCTGCCTCTGCCTCCCGAGTGCTGGGATTAAAGGCGTGCGCCACCACCGCCCGGCTGGCGTGCGCCACCACCGCCCGGCTCAAAACTTTTTAAATAGAGAGAAAGTACTATCTTTCATTATCTGGTCCTTTTCAGAAAATGTCTGCTTTCCTCCAAGAGTAAAAAACCCACCTAACAAAAACCTACCATCAGGCATAAGAAACTCTTTTTAAAGAGTTGTTGGTCAAGGCTGTCTAAGAGACTCCTAAGTCATACAGTCTATTGCTATTGCCCTTGGTTGCCCCCAAGAGGTGGAAGAAGTTCCTATTGCTGAAGACACACCTTGCACTTCAGAAACTGAGTCCAGAGGCTCCTGAGCTGGAACAGACCTGAATACCCCCACCCCCCACAGACTAGATTTCATGGTACCAGAAGCCACCATGCAAGCTTCCAAAGGAAGGAGGCAACGAACACCTGTGACACTTATGAACCACATCAATAACCAGAGTGTCACAATAACCCTAAGGGTGCAGCAGTGGCACACATAACTTGGCAGTAACCAACAGCTCTCTAATTGGACTTACTTAGGATCTATTCAATAAAAGAAAAACCATGCCTGGTACCAGACACCTAACAACTACTCAAAGCTAGTGAAGTCATGGATCTTGCAGAACCTATAACCACTTTACTACACCAGCATAACCCTAACAACAACCTAAATATTTGTCCTTATATTCATAGATAAGTGTAGTCCTCACCCCCTCATCAAGGAAACATCTCTTTGCAACAGATGAAAACCATTATCGAAAAACACAACCAATCATGGAGCCCAGTCCCAATGGATACATCTACAAAACGTCTACAAAACACTCCCACACCTAAGGCTCAGGGAACATTGTGGAAGATGGGGCAAAAAGACTGTAAGAGCCAGAGGATCATGGAGTTTGCTGTGAGATTGTTAGAAGCTGTGCCCATAAAGTCTCACACACATGACTGGCTAAACTTGAGCTGAACAAGGATGACACCAATAGACAGGCCAAAGTGGAAGGACGAAAGTCAAGAAGGCCTCAGCCCTACACAAAGAACTACAGATCACTAAGGAATGGTGAGAGTGGGAGAAACAGTCTCCCCAGGGAAGAGCACACCAACTGGTTATCCAACACAAATGGTCAGCCTTGAAAACATACATATGAGTAACATTATACAGATTGAGCAGGTTATATTTAGGAATATGTATGTACACATATATAAATATGAGCATGTAATAATGATTAATGAAAAAAGAGACCATGGGGGGGGGTGGTTGGAGGGAAGAAGAGAGAGAAATGGTGTAATTATATTATAATCTCAAAACCAAAGGAAAAAATTTTTTTAAATGTTTGCTAACCTTACCTCTACAGAATAATTTTGGCTTTAGACTAATTTTCTTAGACCAAACAAATGTGTCTTACCAAAGTAAATTCTTGGTTCTTTAACTTTAAAAATGACATTACTTTTAAGTATTCCACATCCATAAATGTAAGATTAATAGAAACGAGTATAATTGTATAAAACACAATGCAAACTATTTACTTTGTATAAAATTTTTAGCCTCATGCCAAGCATGAAATAATAGTAAGAAGACCATTATTAAACGGCTAACAATCTAGAGCTGGGTATAATGGCACACCCCTGAAATTCCAGCACATAGCAGGTTGAGATAGGATCAGGAGTTCAAGGCCAGCCTTTATTATATGACATTATCTCAAAACAGCGAAAAAGACAACAAAGAATGAATAACAATAAAAACAACAGGACCACATCAATTGAAGCTTCTTATCTTTACAATAATCTTGCCTTATACATGGACTATGATATTCCTAGGTATTCCATAAAACTGAGTAAAGCAGCACCCCTGAATTCGTAACTGTAGTCTATGGACACTAGGAGTATCACAACCACTTACATTATTAAGTGGCAGGCTGCAATACCAAAAGCTGTCTCTGAAAACAAACAAACAAACAAATAAACAAAAACAAAAACAAAACTATGCTGAATATATTCCTATCAGTAATCTCTACCATCAACCCTGTAGAGATGAAAAGAACTTTCCGCTCAATTTACTAATGGAATCACCTCTCGGAATCAGTATTTATTAATGGAAGCGAAGATTGCTGACATCAAAACAAATCCAAACCTCCTCCAGCTTCCGTTGTTTTGTAATGACAACCACAAAAGCCCACTCTCTTACTTTATGAATTTGAATCGTTCACCAATAACATCACTGAAAAAAAAAATCCCCTAAATAGTGGGTAAATTAATTACGTCCTGTAAAAGCATCTATATCACAAAGAATTTTCAGTTACAGGTCAGTGTAAAATAGAAACTATGCTCCTATGGACTCCACGGTCTACGCACTTAGGATCGCTCCTATGTGGGCCTGTCACTTCCCTATAAGACTAGTTCCGTGGACTATTACGTTCGCTGAGGAACTAAACATGCAACTTCGAGGAAGTGCAAACAGACTCTCCACCTAACGCGCCTGTTCACATTCTCCATTTTCCACTGGGGTAAAAAAAAACCACACACACACAACCAAGTCTGATAAGTATGAACAGTGACAGCCACGACAACCCGTGAGGCCGGCAGGCAGGGCTTGGGTCTCCTAGACTACAAGCCTGATCTCTCTCTACTCCTTCCAGACCCAGGGCGCTCCTCAAGTCTGTAAGCCCGACTCTCAGCGAACAGTAGGCACCCAGTTTTGCTAGGCAACTCCTGACACTGGCGGGGCCGGGCACTTTAGGTCCGCTGGACTGAGAACTGCTGTGCCAGGACCCGCCCGAGGCCGAGAGGGCCAAGTGAAGGAAGGGCCCGCGAAGTGCAGGAGCTGGAGGGGGGCGGGAGCCGCCTGGGTCACCAGCTCCTCGGCTTGGCCCCGGTATCGAGGGCCGAGCTTCCAGCAGTCCCCCCTTGGCCGCAGGCGCCGGCCCGAGGAGGAGGCCGAAGGCCCCAGCGGCCACAGCAGGGGGCCCGGCACCTACGTGGTCGGCGTTGCTGTTGGCGCTGTGGAAACACACAGCGCTGAAGGTGTAGCCCGAAATGGAAGCCGCCATGATGGAAATCTCCACCTCCCCCATCATGCCCTGCGGAGGGCGCAGAGTCTTCTGGACGTCGCGCCGCTGAGCATTCTGGGAAATGGAGTCTTCCAAGCTGCCCCGGGAGAGGACCGTGGAAATTAAGGATTCCTGATCAAAGAGACCTAGCACTTTCTGTTACACGAGTCCCTCAGAGGGCTGCTTGTCTGTACAACCTTGTTATAATCCAGTCTGTCCATTCTGCAGATGAAGCTGAAGGATGAAAGGTCGGAGATGATTCAAGCAATTGAACAGTTTGAGATTTGACACGGGAAAAGCGTGATGTAATTTCAGTCTGAACACAACACTTTGCCTGCCTGGTTGAGACTAACGTCTAGGAGAGGTGGAAGGGAGATCTACAATAATCCTGACTAGTGTAGCGACAGTGGAATTTTGGTCAAAAGCAGTGGAGCTGGTAAAACGATAGGATTCTGTATTGAAAAATAATTCAACTATAAGCCGTGTAGTAGCAAAAGAGTCGCAAATTCAATGCCAGCCAAAGCTACATAGACTTGTTTCATTGTTTCAACAAACAAACAAAACCTAGGGAAAGCCATGGAAGATAAAAAACAAATAAGTAACAGTGAAAACTAAACTATCAAAGTTAGAAAAAAGAAACTCACCTGCTCCCCCACCCCCACCCCCAAAAAAGAAAGAAAGAAACACAGGGAAGGAACTAATTCTTTTGTAACTTGTTGAATCTTCAGTGTTCTAAACTGGGCTTCTGGTTTCCCTACAAAGCTGCTTCTCACTCCTTTCCCAAGTTCATAAATACAACTGTTTCTGACAATTGTTCAAGTCAAAACCCTTGTAGTCAACCTTGACAACTTCTTTTCTCTCGTTCCCCACATCAGATCAGCTAAAACAATCTTCAAAATACAGAGTCCTACAATTCACCACCAGCACACCTGCCACCCTGAGCAATGCACCACCACCTCTCTCTTCATTATAATAACCTCTCTGAGAGTGTCCCAGTTGGTGGCAATTTTGCCCTTAAGAGACACTTGACATTGTTAGCAGATATTTTTCCAATGCCCAACTCAGGGGAAGGAGCTAAACTCAGGAAAGGCCTCATAACAGAATTAACTATTCCACAATGTCAAGATAATGACGTGATGCTATTAACCTGCCAAATACATTCTCAACACAGCCATGAAATGGCCATGTTAATGTTTAAATATAAGGTGTCAGTCAGACTTGGCCAGCCTCCAAACCCTACACTGACAGACACACACACCCCCTCCCCCAATTTCTGATTGTATTTCCACTTCTGCTACTTTGGTTTGCTCAGCTTCAGCTACAGTAGTAGCCTTTTGCTTTCTGGAAGCACTGAAAGTTCATCGGGTCATAGTGCCTTACATTTGTTGTTTCCTCTGCCTAGAACGCTGGTCTCCTGGACAACTGCGTGATTCACTGTTTCATGCCTGCTCTAGGTGTACTGAAAGGCCACCCAGATCCCTGCTTGCAGGACTGGCTGCTGGGGAAGTTTCCCATTGCCAGCTCCCAACTTACATCTCCTGGGATGATTCTCTAAGAAAGACAACCTAATTTTCCAACAGCAATCCTTTCCAGCTCAGCTAGTTCTCTCCTACAGTTTAAGACCGCACACGTACGTGCCACCCACAAAGGCCTGGGCCCTCCTACATCACTTAACAGTTGTTAGAAATTAGGTGTGATAGTTCACTTTTCAAAGGTTCCTCGAGCCAGCTTAGATCCAGCTACACATGAACAGAAAACAGTCTCTCTAGTCCTCCCACACCCAAACTTTAATATGCTACCCTCCCAGAATGGAAGTGTAGAGTAGAAAATTACAAACAGCAAGCTTGCCTACAAGGTCATGTGTTTGATACACTTTTTTTTTTTTTTTTTTTGGTTTTTCGAGACAGGGTTTCTCCATGTAGTTTTGGTGCCTGTCCTGGATCTCACTCTGTAGACCAGGCTGGCCTCGAACTCACAGAGATCCGCCTGGCTCTGCCTCCCGAGTGCTGAGATTAAAGGTGTCTGCCACCACTGCCCAACTGTGTTTGCTACACTTTAAAATAAGCAGGATTCGGTGGTGGCACATGATTTTGATTCCAGCACTCAGAAGGCAGAGATAAGCTGAGACTCCATGAGTTCGAGGCCAGCCTGGTCTACAGATAGAGTTCCAGGACAGCCAAGGCTATACAGAGAAACCCTGTCTTGAAAATCCAAAAATAAAATGAAATAAACAGGATGTAAAATATGGAGATAGATCCACCCATGGTTTTTGTTGTTAGGACTGTCCCCTCCTAATTATTCAAAAAGGGAAGGACAGGTCATTTGTTAGGATTTATAGCTGTGCTCTACACTCAGTTAGTAGGCTTGCCATCCTAGGCTCACACAGGAGTTTTCAAGCTTGCAAAATAAAGTGCTTCGCTTTCTTTACTAAGTTTCCAGTACTCTTATTATGAAGTGAGGATTATTGTTTCTGACACTCTCGAGACAATCCCCTGCAGTAGGGCCCAACAAGCCACTCTGATCTAGGCAATTTCTCAGTTGAGGTTCTCTTCCCAGATAATCCTAGGCGGTGTCAAGTTGACAAAGCTAACCAAGACAAATTCCTATCACTATCTAGCTTTAGCTCTATTTTTTTAATTCCATTTTCCAGATTATTGTCTTTTTTCCCCTGCTATCCTATTCTGAAATTCATCAAAAATAAGGATTCCTGTTTTAATTGTTTGCTCTTGCATTTTTGCCATATGGAATAATGCTAGGCATGTTAATGCTGCCCAATTTGTAACTGTTGAGTAAATTTTGTGTGAAAAAGTGTGGAGTCCAAAGGAAGATGGTTTTTATTCTATCAGCAGGTTACTGCAGGGGAATGGAAATATGCTGGGCTGGTGATGCCTGCCTGAATCTTAATACTTGGGAGGCAGAGGCAGGCACCACTACCACTAGCTCAGCACAGAGTTCAATCCGGGACCCCCATGGTGGAAGGAAAGAACTGACTTTTTTTTTTTTTAAGGCATGTATGCCTACAGGCCAGAAGAGGGCGCCAGATTTCATTACAGATAGTTGTGAGCCACCAATGGTTGCTGGGAATTGAACTCAGGACCTCTGGGAGAGGAGCCAGTGCTCTTAACCACGGAGGCATCTCTCGAGCCCTAGAACTGACTCTTGAGGGTTATTCTTTGACCTTTCCACACACAATATACACATGTGTATGTGTGTGCAGGGGGAGAGGGGAGGAGAGGCTTGCATACACAATAAGCATGTGATAAACTTTTTACAAGAGAGGGTCTGGAGGCATGGGTGTGGGTGATGGGACCCATAAATTCAGTTTCATTGAATTCAAGGTATCAAGAGAAATCCAGGCAGCTAGAAGAATAAGTTGGAGCTGAGGCAAGAGGTTAAATTGGAAGTCATTACAGGCTAGGGCAGTGGTTCTCAACCTGTGGGTTTTGGCATATCAGATATTTACATTATGGTTTATAATAGTAGTAAAATCCCAGTTATGAAGAAGCAACAAAATCATTTTATGGTTGGGAGTCACCACAACATGAAGAACTGTATTAAAGGGTCGCAGCATTAGGAGGGTTGAGAACCACTGGGCTAGGGTGTCCTTTATCTGATACACTCAAGATCAGAATTATTTCGGATTTTGGGGTTGTTTGGATTTTAGATGTTTGGATTAGTGATTATGCTGGCTGGTTTTCGTCAACTTGACACAAACCTAGACATACCTGGGAAAAGGGAATCACAACTGAGGAACTGCCTCCATCAGACTGGCCTCTGAACATGTTTGTGGGGGCATTTCCTTTATTGCTAACCGAAGTAGAAGGGTTCAACTGACTGGGAGCAGTGACATCCTTGGGCATGTGGGTCTGGGCTATTTAAGAAAGGTAGGTGAGGAAGGCATGGAGAGCAGTAAGTGTTCCTCCATGGACTCTGCTTCAGTTCTTGCCTCCAAGCTCCCGCCTTGAGTTCCTGCCTTGGTTTCCCTCAATGATGGGCTGTATCACCTGTATGCCAAATAGACCCGTTCCTCAAAGAGATGCTGGTCAGCATTTTATCACAGCAAAAGGAAACCAAACTAGAGAAAAGATGTTCAACTTGTAATAAACAGCCGACAGGTTCTGAACCCTGACTATTTGTCAGGCCCTTCCTGGGCTCTTTAAACATACAGTGTATTCACTTCCACTTCCTGACATCTCTCTGAAGCAGTATATTAACTTACATTTACTGCCCACTTCTCAGGTGTCAGACAGGTGATTGGACTGGAGTGATTTCATTGACATCCCCTAGGTGCCTTGTGTGTTAGGTACTACTATTATGTTTGTGGTAGTGTATGCTGTACAAACTGACAAGGGGAAGTTAAAAGAACTTGCCCATGGTGATTCCCAACCTCAAAACATGGGCATCCAATTCAAGAACTGAGTGCCAACTGTCCCCTTTCAAAAGTTCACATCAGCCAGGCGGCGGTGGCATACACCTTTAATTCCAGCACTGGGGGGCAGAGGCAGGCAGATCTCTGTGAATTCAAGGCCAGCCTGGTCTACAGAGTTCCAGGACAGCCAAGGCTATACAAAGAAACTCTGTTTTGAAAAAACAACCAATCAGCCAGCCAGCCAGGCAGCCAAATCAAACCAAACCAAACCAACCAACCAACCAACCAAACAAACAAAAAACCTCATATCAAAGCAGAAATGGGAAACAGGGTGGGGTGGGGTGGGGTGGGGTAAGGAGGGTTTTTCTAGAAGTGTGTTCTCTGGTATTGACTGTTGCATGATCAAAGAAGGAAAAGCTCTGCCCTTGACCTTGGATTTGTCAAATGGGAAGTGCTTGAGGACTCTGGGAAGCATAGTTCCAGAGGAGCTGTGGGTGGATGCTGTGCCAGTCTGCAGGGATAAAAAACAAACAAATAAACAAAGACAAAACAAGGCTGGCAACCTCAGGTTATGCAGGTCTGCCTTTGGTCTCATGGAACTGGTACTCAGTGGGAGGGGCTGAGTTCCTTATACAGTTCTGCTTCTCCCTAGGCAGCTTACCCAGTGAAACTTCTCCCCCAGCCAAGAATCCTCTTTCTCTGGGTGATGGGAGGTGGTGCCTCCACAGCCCCTGGGACTAAGCAGCCAGAATAATCCTTCCTGGAGTCAGGGAAGGGATTTGGTATAAACCATGGTTTTTCCCAGGGCTCCGTACCAACAACTGTTTATAGCTTTCATCACACACAACAAAAACATCTTAAGTGTTGGCAAGATACTAGGCTGAAGGCAGACTTATCTTTCATGGATGCTTCTTAATTAGAACTGAAAACTTTTAAAGACCCACTCCATCACATTCAGGCTTGCTTTCTGTAGCATCTAGAGCCTAGAAAAGATCAAAACAGCTACTCGCCCAGGGCAGCACTAATTGGCTGTGGTATCCGGTGGTTTTATTGCTCTGTAATAAGGTTACTTACGCTCTTTCTTGAGTTCTTTAATCACTATGTACATGGACTTCCATCTGCCCTTTACTTTATTCTTTATTGCCAGAAGATCTTGGAACACCATGTGTAGGAGAAGATGAACTGCAAACTGGGAGGGCAACTCTTGTTGCCATTTGCCTCAAGGGACTTGTTATTGGGCTTCTGTCTGGGGAGTCCACAGAAACGTAGCCTTGGAAACAAGTTTTCGTCGGGAAGCAGCTTGTTAGGGGCCTCTGAGATCCTTGCCTAGGACATTGGACCATGAGTATTTTGACTATTTCATGGCTAGTACAGAAAATATCCTAGGCCCCTGACACATAAGATCTTTTCCATTGTATTGCAGAACTACTGGCTGCAGTCAGAGCAATAGGCAGAAGACATTTCAGGTTCATGAAGTCTTGAGGAACAAGCCATCTTTTATTTTGAGTAAACTACAATAAACAAACTAAAGCGTGCAGAGGTTGAGACTTGGACAGGCTCAGATGCCTAGCTGGGTGGGGATAGAGGAAGACCCACTGAGGTACCCTATCATCCGCTACTCATTCTATCGTAACTCCATGGCTGGTGTACTGTGGGTGGCCCTAAGGCATTCATTTCTTGGCCGTAAGCTCTCATCCGGTTACATCAAGTCACTTTCCAGAATTCTAGCCACACATGAAATTAGTCTTTCGGTCGGGAAGCGAGTAATACGATGGGCTGACCTGCCTTTCTTTCCAGATCTGCCTCACTAGAGAGAGATGACATGCAATTGGACTGAGTGGTGTGTATTTCAGGTGTTTTTGTGGCTTCTTACAGCGTGTTTCCCAAAGTGCAGTACTTTGAACGATGACTTACAAACAGCAGTTCCCAGATATGGTCACTTTGAGAGCAAGAGAATAAAGGAAACAAGCGATGTTGGTTGGAGGGAGACCGCCTCTAGGTAGCCTAGGCTCTCTACTGCCGGTCGGCCTCCCAAGCCTGGACTGGAGCATTAGAGAGTGAGAGAGACGGTCTTCCATTGCCTAGAGAGGCCAGGCCTGCGCGTCCCCTCTGCTCGAGCCGCGTCTCTATGGCGGCCGCGACAGCCCACAAGGCGCAGAGCGACATGAACGCGGATGCTGGCGGCCAAGGCGGCGCTGTGGTCCCTGCGCGGTCTCGAGAGGGCAGTCCCGTGGCGTGCGACTTCGTCCCATCGGCGCTGGGGACGCGAGAGCAGTGAGTGTGGCGGGGAGGCCCGGAAGGAGATGGCGCCCCCTCATCCCCCACCCGCGGCCTGAGGAAGGAGGGTGGAAGCCACCTGTGGGGGTTAAGGGGCGAGATCCCGAGCACGCCCCGGGGAGCGGTTAACCCTCTTTAAAGGGATTCAAGACCACCCGAGGTCCTTGGAGAGCCGGTGTAGGGGGTCTGGGATCTGGCTTGGGGAAAAGGGGGAGAGAGTTGGGCAACGAACCGGAACCGGACAAGGGCCCAGGAGGTCCCGGGAGAGCTGTGAGATCTGGGAACTGGAGGAGGTCGGAGTGGAGGATGCTCTGAACTGAGCTAGGGAGACGGTAGGGGTCCTGGAGGAAAGAGAGAAAGTGTTCTCTGACCTGAAGTTGAGGCTAAGAAATCAAAGGGTTAGAATATAGAGAATGAGCCGGGCGGCGGTGGCGCACGCTTTTAATCCCAGCACTTGGGAGACAGAGCCAGGCGGATCTCTGTGAGTTCGAGGTCAGCCTGGTCTACAGAGCGAGATCCTGGACAGGCAGCAAAACTACACAGAGAAACCCTGTCTCGAAAAACATGAGTGTGCGGACAGGGATTAGGATGAGAGGAAATTTGGGGGCGGGAGCAGAGATTGTAGAGATGAGATAGGAAGAGAAAACAGATGATGGGTGGGGTTTGCCGTTGTAAGGATTAAGAGATTTAATGGGAAAGCTAGAATACAGGGAGAGGCAGAGACTGTTTTAGCACCTAATTTTATCATTGCTGTGTTCATTGTGAGCAAACCACTGACCTACTGGTTAGAAAATCCTGTATCCAGCCGGGCGGTGGTGGCGAATGCCTTTAATCCCAGCACTCGGGAGGCAGAGGCAGGTGGATCTTTGTGAGTTCGAGGCCAGCCTGGTCTACAAAGCGAGTTCCAGGAAAGGCGAAAAGCTACACAGAGAAACCCTGTCTCGAAAAACAAAAACAAAACAAACAAACAAAAAAATCCTGTATCTGCACATTGATGACCAAATTTGGAGTAACAAACTCAGCTTGTGCAGTCCAGTTATGGAGTTGGGTCTGGAATTTAGAGATTTTTGGGCAGTTGCCTGTTTTTATTTAAGCTAAAATGTATATGGGATTATTCATCAGATAACTTTAAGTACTTGTTTAATTTATTCTGCTTGTCCACAATTTTCATTCTTTTTTTTTCTTTTAATAATTTTTATTGTGCAAATCTCCTCTTCTTATGGTGGCCAGGGAGGCCAGGAGATGGTGTCTGCACCCCTGATCTTGGAATTACAGTTATTTATTTTTTTTTTTTTTTGGTTTTTCGAGACAGGGTTTCTCTGTGTAGCTTTGCGCCTCTCCTGAAACTCACTTGGTAGCCCAGGCTGGCCTCGAACTCACAGAGATCCGCCTGGCTCTGCCTCCCGAGTGCTGGGATTAAAGGCGTGCGCCACCACCGCCCGGCCCAGTTACTTATTTTTATTTTATGTTTATTGGTGTTTGCCTGAATATCTATGTGATGGTGTCAGACCTTGGAGTTATAGTCAGTTGTTAGCTGCCATGTGGGTGCTAGGAATCAAACCCATCTCTCCAGCCCCCAGTTTTCATTCTTTTAACCTAAGGATGTTAAAAAAAAATTGAACTGTATGCACTTATTGATAATAGTAATGTTTTAAGGCTGTTGTAAGTAGCCATGTAATGCATTGGAAATAATCTGTTTAATTCACAAAATACAGTTTAATTTGGGAATCTTGCTTCATATTTTGTTGTTTATGTAGTTGGGATGCTGTTTATGAGAGAGAACTGAGGACATTCCAAGAATATGGAGATACAGGAGAAATCTGGTGAGTTAAGCTAAGGAATTGTTTTTGTGGGTGTGAGAGAGCATGAGCAAGTGCACTTACAACAGAGACAGTCTAGAAGCCTGGGATGAATCTGGCTCCAGTGGCTTTAAATTTCTCTTTTCTTTCTTTTTTTTTTCTTGAGTCAGCATTTCCCTGGAACTTGCTCATTAGACCAGGCTGGCCTCAAACTCAGAGATCCTCCTGCCTCTACCTGACTCTTGCTTCAATGACAGCTTAAAAATATCTCTTTTCTTTTTTAGTGACCCAGATTTAAATTGATCATAGTACTAGGAAATTACTTTCATTCCATAGTTGTCATTTTTTAATTAATGAAATTCTGAAGTACTGATATTTGCTGATGTCCAAGAAAGCAGTTATTAGGACAATTATTTTAAAGGATTAATGCTGATGTAGATAGAGTATGTGTGTATGTGAACATGTGTGTTTATATATCTATATACTTAGTTATTTACATATGTAAGTATGTATAATTAATACCTTAGGTATTCCATTTTTAGAGGTGTAATCTAACTAACAATAAAGATGAAGCTTAAACAGTTATACATATTCTCACTTTTCAAAAAAGACTTAAGTGAGCACATGGTATAAACAGCTTAAATGGAATGTAGTTGTAACTTTTGCTATATATCTGCTCTTTGTATTCTGTTCCTAACAGGTTTGGAGAAGAGAGTATGAACAGACTAATAAGGTGGATGCAGAAACAAAAGATCCCATTGGATGCCTCAGTGCTTGATATTGGAACTGGAAATGGTGTTTTCCTGGTTGAACTTGTTGGTACTTTTAGTATTCATGTGTTTGAGCCAATTTTTATTTATTTATTTACTTTTAAAGATTTATTTATTATGTATACAGAAGAGGGTGCCAGATCTCATTACAGATGGTTGTGAGCCACCATGTGGTTGCTGGGAATTGAACTCAGGACCTCTGGAAGAGCAGTCAGTGCTCTTAACCTCTGAGCCATCTCTCCAGCCCCCCAATTTTTAAAATGAAAGTTTTTAAAAGATGTTGCAGTTAAGAGATTGACATCTAAATGTGTAACAGCAGAACAGTTGGAAAACTTTGAGTGTTCATATGGGAGGAAAGGGAGACTGCTTGGATTTGGGGAAAGCAGTGAATACATGGTGTCAGGCATAATCCTGAAAACTGGACTCCCAGATGTCTAGTGAGTGAATGGTGCATTCCTAGAAATGTAAAATCTCAACAGTCATAATCCTGAAAGAGTGAAACCTTAAAATGTGAAATTCTGGAAGCCAGAATTCTGAAAACCTTAATCCCTATATTCCTATAGCAGAAAGCAAAGGGTATATAAGGAGTATAAAGCTGAATAATGAGGAGGGGATTAGAGCATTGGTGGTCCTAGTAGTTGTATCGTGTTATGTTGAACGTTATTAGGATGTGTATGTGAGGTTTCCAGAGGAGATTAATGTCTGAGTCTGGATGGAGTAAGGGAAGAGCTGCCTCAGTATGGGTATATACCATCCAGCAGGTTGAGGCCTGTCAAAGACAAACACAGAAGCTAAGTTAACCAACTGTTGTAAGAGTTAGGACAGTTATCTTTTGCTGTTGTGCACTGTGAAACTCTTGGCCTTAGGACCCTTACTAGTGGTCCTAGATCCTTAGACTTTGAGCCACAGACTGAGAGTTATCTCATTTATTTGTTCTTGGGCCTTTGGGCTTGAGCTAAGTCATGCTACTGGCATCCCCTTGCAGACAACCTATGAGACTTCTTAGTCACAATAATTATGTGAGCCAATTCCTCCAATAAACCCCACTCATATCTGTATCTGTGTCTCTGTATCTCATAACTGTTTTTTGTCTGTAAATATTTTTACTAATATACATTTGATATTGGGGAAATAGCATCGTTCCTTCTTACTGTGTTCCTTAGAATATAATGAAATGAATATGCAAACTTGTTCCCTCACAAAAAGGTTTTGCAATATTTTAATTTTTTTTTTTTTTTGGTTTTTCGAGACAGGGTTTCTCTGTGTAGCTTTGCGCCTTTCCTGGAACTCACTTGGTAGCCCAGGCTGGCCTCTATCTCACAGAGATCCACCTGCCTCTGCCTCCCAAGTGCTGGGATTAAAGGCGTGCGCCACCACCGCCCGGCTAATTTTTACATCTGTTCATTTGTATATATGTGTATTAGGCTTGGTGGCCAAGTGCCTTTACCTACTGCACCATCTTGCTGTCATGAAAGCTTTGATGATTTAATTGGACAATTCTACTTATTGTTAAAGACAGCCAATTTAAAGCTAAGGTCAGCAAGACAGCGCATTAGGTGTTAGGATGCTTGCCCAAGCTTGCCCACTTGAGTTTGATTCCTGAAATCCATGTGTGGAAAGGGAGAACTGATTCAGTAATGCTAGTTACCCTCTGTCCTCCGTAGGGCTACTCACGCGCTTACACAAACACAAAATAAGTGTAGAAACACTTTTTTTTTTTTTAAGACAGGGTTTCTCTGTGTAGTTTTGGTTCCTGTCCTGGATCTCGCTCTGTAGACCAGGCTGGCCTTGAACTCACAGAGATCCGCCTGCCTCTGTCTCCCGAGTGCTGGGGTTAAAGGTGTGCACCACTGCTTCTTGGCCTGAATTTTTTCTTTAATTGAGACAGGATCTCTATGTAGCCTTGGCTGACTTGGAATTCTCTTTTTTCTTTTCTTTTTCCGGAGCTGAGGACCGAACCCAGGGCTTTGCACTTGCTAGGCAAGTGCTCTACCACTGAGCTAAATCCTCAACCCCTTGGAATTCTATGTAGACCAGGTTGATCTTGAACTCACAGAGATCAGCCTGCCTCTGCCTCCCGAGTGCTGGGATTAAAGGTGTTGCCCAGCAAGTTTAAAAAAAAAATGTAAAACTAATTATTGGTGCTGTGAATACTACTTAATTGCAACAACCAAACAATAACCATAAAGGGACACATACACTTAACAGAATTTGACAACTGAAATACTCTTCAATGACAGTGCCGTGTTGCCGAGATTGCAGTGAAATGTTGGTTTAAAATGCAAGGTCTTCCCTCCTGAATAACTGTTGTGTGCTGTGGCCACTTCTACACAACACCATGCTCCTTGCAAAGAGTGCCCTTCAGAAAGAGCTTGAGAAGCTCAGTGACCTGAACAAAAACACATGAAGATAGAGAGCTCAATTTGACTCCTGAAGAAGACAAGCATACTCACTATCAAGTCTTAACAGCAGAATACCTACCTGAGTTTGGCTAATGCATGGGCCAAACTGTATTTTGAAACTATCTCCATTAAAAAAGATACAAAATTCATGCCTCTGTTAGGCTTGAGCATTTAAAAACTTACTGCTCTGTTGTGTATTAATAACTGGGAAAAGTGAAGCTTTGAAAAGACTTGGAAGATTTGGAGAGGTTTTAGATCAGTAACAATAGATGAGTGAGGGCTTACGTGAAAAAAAGCCTTCAGCAAGTGAATTTTAAAGCATGATCAGTAAAGTGTTGTGTTGGGTTCTTTTGTTTTCCATTCAGCCAGTGCATTTGAGACTTAATTCAGCTGTGATCAAGTGCTTTCAGTGGTAAAACCATAGACAACAGAATATGCAGATGAATGTATTCGCTGTGCAACACAGCAGTAATGAAAACTTCAATTGGAAGTGTGTTATTTTAGTCAGGTGGTGCACACCTTTAATCCCAGCACTTGGGAGGCAGAGGCAGGTGGATCTCTGTGTTCCAGGACAGCCAGGGCTACATGGAGAAACCCTGTCTTAAAGAACCAAAAAAACAAACAAACAAACAAACAAACAATAAAGTGAACATTTGAGGAAGATATCCAGTGTTCCCAGTGTTGACTTTTGGTCTCTACACTCATGAATGCACACATATGAACACGTGTACCTGTACTCACACATGCACACACAAAAAGTATCATTTGTCGTTTATTGAATTTACTTCTAGCTAATGCAATTCTAGGAGCTTTTGATGAATTGAAGGCATATTTGCATGATGAAGCTGGTGATATTACTGAGTGGTTTGAAGATAATTAAGTGCCTAGTCATGGTATTGTTTGTTCAATAATTTTGTGTGTTGAATTTGTGGCCCATGTCTGAATGCATTAGGAAAGTAAGTGCTAAGTACCCAAAACAACCCAGGCATGGTGCTGAAGGTGGAACTTTGAATTTTATTATTATTTTTTAAGATTTATTTTTTAGCTGGGTGGTTGTGATATACTCCTTTAGGCCCAGCACTCAGGAGGCAGAAGCAGGTGGATCTCAAGTTCGAGGCCAGCTTGGTCTATAGTGCGAGTTCCAGAACAGCCAGAGCTATATAGAGAAACCCTGTCTCAACCCCCCTCCCCCCAAAAAAGTTTTTTTAATTAAGTTATATGTCTATGTGAGTGTCTGCTGTGTGTGTGTGAGGATACCCACAGAGGCCAGAAGAGATTGTTAGATCCCCTTTAGCTGGAGTTGCAGGCAGTTGTGAGCCTCCTTATATGGGTGCTGGGAGCTAAACTCAGGTCCTCTGGAAGAACAGAAAGCACTCTTAACCTCTCAGCCATGGATCCAATTCAAGAGAGAACTTTTTGATAGTTAGGGACTGATTATGTTGTTTTATGTGAGTCATAGAATTTCAGAATAACAGTACCCAAGAAGATAAACTCAAGCATATTCTCTACGAAAGGCAAATACTCATCTTGACGTAAGACTACTTTCCTGTAGTTGCCCATAATCTATTCCTCCTTCTTATGTGTTGGGTTTTCATGCTTTCTTTTTTCCTTTTCATTTATCCTCATTATTTTAAATCATCAGTTTTTTTTTAATTATGTAATTTCTCTGCTATATATCTCATCTTTTGCATCATTTTGTATAAAGTATGTAAAGACTTAAGAATTGTGAATTGGGCCATACATCTTTAATCTCAGCACTCAGACAGGTGGACCTGTTGTGGGTATTTGTTCCACCTATGGCCTTGGGGTACCAGCCCCTAGGGCGTGACCTTTTGGCTAGCTTAAGACCTGGGGAGCACATACAAGGTTCCCTTCTCTCTTGTGCCTTGGATGGTGAAGACCGAGTCAGGCAGCGTGAAGCAGCATGGGCGGGTTCTTATCCTTCCAAGACTCTGCGACTGAATTTGCCTTACCCTGTATTAGTGAGTTGCTCCCCCTATATACTCCTCTAATAAATAGTCCTTTATCAGTAATCCATGGATTTCCTGAATTATGAATCTTTTTAAGTTTAAAAGTCACCCTGGTCTATGCAGAGAATTCTAGGCTAGCCAAGGATATATAGTAAAATTCTGTCTCAAAAGCAAACAACAAACTAGAATAATGCATTTTGCAGATTTGAATTACAGTGTTATTGGTGTATAGTGGTAAAATTGGCTTGTACATAGAGACACTGATATTAGCAAATGAAGAGGTGGGGTTTTTGGCATCTGAAATTTCAGAAAGTTTCTTTTTCTTTGTTTTCAAATTAAGAAAACTTTGTGTGTCTTTTCTTTCTTTCTTTCTTTCTTTTTCTTCTTCTTCTTCTTCTTCTTCTTCTTCTTCTTCTTCTTCTTCTTCTTCTTCTTCTTCTTCTTCTTCTCCTCTCCTCCTTCTCCTCCTCCTCCTCCTCCTCCTCCTCCTCCTCCTCCTCCTCCTCCTCCTCCTCCTTCTTCACTTTAATTTTACTGGGCTGTGGTGGCATACGCCTTTAGTCCCAGCACTCAGGAGGTAGAGGCAGGTGGATCTCTGAGCTAGAGGCCAGCCTGGTCTACAGGGCAAATTCCAGGACAGCCAGGGCTATGCAGAGAAACCCTGTCTTGACCGCCCCCCCCAAAAAAAAAAAACTTTAATTTTTATTTGTTTTATGTGTATGATTGTTTCGCCTACATGAGTTTATGTGGGGTTATAGATGGTTGTGAGCCATCATGTGGGTGCTGGGAACTTGACCTACGTCCTCTGCAAGAGCAGAATATGCTCTTAACCGCTGAGCCATCTCTCTAGCCTGTGTTTATTTTTTTTGTCCTTTGAGACAGGGTCATTGTGTAGCCCTGGGTGGTCTTGATCTTGATTTGTAGACTAGGCTGGTCTTGAATTCACAGAGAACCGCCTGCCTCTGTCTCCCAAGTTCCTGTTTTGTTTTGTTTTTGAAATAGAGTCTCGCTGTGCTGTTAGGCTACTCTTGAACTCAGAACCTCCTGCTTTTGCTTCCTAAGTGCTGGGATTCCATGTGTGTGCCACAATGCCAGATGACCTGTTTTTCCATGAATATAGTTTGTCTAACATTAAGTTATATCTCCAGCCCTTAAGTAAATTCCTTTTCAACATTTTAGTTATTATTGTTCTTTTGAAATAGGGTCTCATGTAGCTCAGGCTGGTCTCTAGCTTACTAGGTAGCCAAGGATGTTCTGAACTTCGGATATTCCTTCCTTCCCTTCTTAAGTGCTGAGATTACAGGTGTGCATCACTGTGCCCAGCTTAAACAGTTTTTAAAATTATTTTCTCCCAGAGTTATTTCTGAGGTTCTTTTTTGTTTGTTCATTTGTTTTTTTGAGACAGGGTTTCTCTATGTAGCCCTCACTATCCCGGAACTTGCTCTGTAGACCAGGCTGGCCTCTGCCTCCTGAGTTCTGGGGTTAAAGGTGTGCCCCACCACTGCCTGGCTTTGAGATCCCCCCGCCACCCCCGGAGCTGGGGACCGAACCCAGGGCCTTGTGCTTACTAGGCAAGCGCTTTACCACTGAGCTAAATCCCCAACCCCGGCTTTGAGATTCTTGATCTTGCAGATTATGTATTTTAGTCTTTTGGGGTTTTATCATTAGGGAGTATGGTGTTTAAGATTGTGGTTTTGGGGATTAGGACGGAAAGCCCTAAGTGAGAAGCCTCAGGGGATCCAAGTTACAGTCTTGGTTCTTTTGGTTACAATCTTTCTTTAAAAATAATTAATTTAATTTTATATGCACTGGTGTTTTCCCTGTATGTATGTCTATGTGAGGGTGATGGATATCCTTGAACTGGAGTTGCAGACAGTTGTGAGCCATGGTGTGGGTGCTGGGAATTGAACCCATGTCCTCTGGAAGAAGAACTAGACCTCTCAACCATTGAGCCATTTCTCCAGTTCCCCTTGGTTACAGTCTTTACTTGGAGCAAGCCCACTTCATTTTTCTGGGCTACAGTTTCTCCTGAGGGTGTAGGCTGGGTGATCTGTATTAGCTTCTTTTCGTTTAAAACTCTAGAAATCTGTGTACATTAAAAAGAGATGGGCCTGGAGAGGTAGCTCATTGATTAAGAGTCCTTATTGTTCTTGCAGGGGACCCAAGTTCGGTTCTAGCATGGGGCTCACTACAACCACCTGCAGCTCTAGTTCCAGGGGATCATTCAAGTCTTCTGACCTCCACAGGCACCAGAAACATTTGAAGTACACATAAATGCAGGCAAAACACCTGTGTACATAAAATTTTAAATATCCTTTAAAAGGAGATGTTTGCAATTCTAATAGAGCATGTATTCCTTGTCTTAGGTAATCATATGGCTTAATAAAAAATCGACTGTTCATGCACATGAATTTTGGCACAAGTTCCTCTGTTAGTTGTTGACTTGTGTTTATAGCTGTTGTTGTGCAGGAAGTGTAAGATGGAGTCTTCATCTTAGATGTTCCACTGTCATTTTGTTCTCTCCTTCCACCCCCAGACAGGGTTTCTCTGTGCAACAACAGGCCTGGCTCTCCTGGAGCTCACTCTGTAGACCAGGTTGGCCTCGAACTCACAGAGATCCCACCATTCCTGGCCCTTTACTGTCATTTCTTATTTAAATTTTTTTGGTTACATTTATGTTTTTTGTGTTGTGTGTGTGCATGCGTGTTTGTGTGTGTACATGTGTATCACAGTGCCCATGTGGAGGTTAGAGGACAACTTGAGTCAGTTCTTTCCTTCTATCATATGCGTTTCAGGAATTGAACTGAGGGCATCAGACTTGGCAAGCAAGTGCCTTTACTAGCTGAGCCACTTAAGATGTATATATAAGATTGACATTTACTAGTGATTAACACGCATTAATACTAGGTACTGGAAGCTTGAAAGTGTGCATCTTGTGCTTGGATTATTTATAGTATAATAGAGGCTAGACTGACAGATAGTTAGACTGTAGATCATTGTATGTGATAATGGAGATACTGAGTATAAAAGAAAGCAGTTAGCATTGGAAAAGAGGGACAGGGACGGTTTTGAAGAATTAATATCCAAATTGGGTAGGAATCTCAGGGCACTGTAGTGAGTGTGGGTAGAGTGTAATAACAGAAGGAGAAAATTTTGGAAAATGAGAACTTGTAGATGAATTTGTAAACAGTCTTATTAAATAAGAAACATAGAGCCACATACAGGGGTGAGAGCCATAGAGATGAGAGAAATAGTGAGAGCCACCAGTTAACCTCAGCTCACCACACCACTGTAGCTTCCCAAGAGAGAGAGCTTCTTTCTGTCTAACCTGAGCCTTTATTGCCTTGCTGTTCTGCCTTCTCATTGGCTCTTAGCCCATCTATTTCACTTCCTTGTCATTGCCTTTCTGTACAGACCTCCAGGTCTCTATGGTTGGTACTGGGATTTAAGGCATGTGTCACCACACTTGGCTGTGTCCTTGAACACAGAGACTCTGCTTGCCGTGTGATCGGATTAAGGGCATGTGCTACCACTGCCTGATTTGTTTATGGCTGGCTATGTCCTCTGATCTCCAGGAAAACTTTATTTTTTAACATACAAATAAAATATCACCACATTTCAGCACAAATAAAATATCACCACAAGAACTAAATGCATGAAGGTTGAGGCAGCATAGGTCCTGTGTCTATAAATAATTGGTAAAATTTCTGTTGGGTGGGAATAAAGATGAGAATTAAGTTCAAGGTAGCTACCATATTATATTTTGCATTGAGTAAAAGCTCAGTTTTTGCTATTATTTGTTTTTTTTTGAGACAGGGTTTTTTTAAATTTTTTTTTATTTTTTTTATTTTTTGTTTTAAATAGCCCTGACTGTCTTGGAACTCACTCTGTAAATCAGGCTGGCCTTGAATTCAGAGATCCTCCTGCCTCTGCCTCCCAAGTGCTAGATCTGAAGGTGTGTGCCACCACCGCCCAACCAGTTATTGCTTTTTAGGGGTAATGAGGAGAGAGGCTGAATAACCTTTCATGAAACAGTTTGAAATATCAACACAGAACATATGTTCTTTAAAGTGCAGGAATGAAATGTCTGCAGCTCAGTGGATTGTCACAAAGTGAACATCCATACAATAATCACAGTGGTCAAGTTTCCTCAAGTGACCACAGTCCTCTGCGGGTTAGCCAAATGGGTGTGCACTTCCTGGATTGATTAGCCTGTTTTGAAGTATGTCAGTAGAGCTTAGGTCTCCCTGCACCATTCTTGAGATCTGCTGGTGCTGACTGCAGTATTTGGTTATTCTCATTGCTTGCTGACTGTAGGGTTGCTTTTATAGCCACCTCACACACATAGTTAGTTATTCACCTGTTCATTTTACCTGTAGATTCTTTGGGGTTTTACTTACTCGGTTTTATGTTTCAGGGATTAAACCCAGGGTCTTGTGCATGCTGGGCACTATCACTGAGCCATTGTCCAAGCCTTTTGGATTGTAATAGCTTACTTGTAGAAGCTAATGGTTTATCCTTGAGATTGTAGATTCCTTTAGGTTTTCTCCATCTATAATTATGTGCTTTGTGGTAAGTGGTAATTTTAGTTTGTTCTTTTTAATCTTTCATTGCTTCTCTTCTCTTGTATGTGCATATGTGTTCATGTGGATATGAATGAATATGTGTATGTGTGTTTATGGGACAAAAGTTAACATTGGATATCTTTTTTATCACTCTCCCCCCTATTTTTTTTCCATTTCATCTATTTTACATCCCAGCTACAGCCTCCTCCCCCAATCCCTTTCTCTTCTGTCTCCATCCAGGAAAGGACAGGTCTCCTGTCTCCTATGAGTATCAATAAAACATACCATATCAAGTTGCAGTAAGACTAAGCATCTCCCCATGTATTAGGGCTGGGCAAGGTGACGCAGTATGAGGAGTAGGCTCCCAGAAGCCAGTAAAAGGGTCAGAGACAGCTGCTGTTCCCAGTGTCAGGAGTCCCATAAGAGGACCAAGTTACATAACTGTAACATGTATGCACAATGCCTAGGTCAGTCCCATGTAGGTTCCCTGGTTGGTAGTTCAGTCTCTGTGAGCCCCTCTGAGCCCAGGTTAGTTGATGGTGAGATCCTTCCTGTATTGTCCTTGATTTCTCTAGCTCCTGCACTCCTTTTTCCTCCTCTTCCACTATACTCAGTAAAGGCGATAAATGCTGTGAGCTTATCTATAAGCAGATGCTGGCATGGATGTAGGAAAAGGGGACAATTTTGATGTGTTCGTTTTCCTCATCCAGGGTATTTTTAATTTTTTTTAATTATCAATTTAGAATTTTCTTGTTTCATTTCTAAATACTGCATGTTTTTCTATTACCTTATCGTTACAGATTTGTAGTCATAATGCATTTATTAGCAGAGAACATATTTTGTGGACTTCAGTGCTTTTAAATTGGTTTTAGTTTGTTTTATATCCTCCAGCATGTACCCTGTTTGTGTGATATGCACTTGAGAGTGTGTATTGCAGTTAGTAGACTGTTCTATAAATGTTAAATACATCTAGTTTTTTGGTGGTATTTAGTTCTGTATTTTTTGCTGATTTCTACTATTTCTATCAGTTACTGAACAGGAGTGTACAACCATAGTTGTGGACTTAGATTTTCTTTGATTTTGTCAGTCTTTGTTATATGAACTTCTAAGTTCTATTAGAAGCATATGCAAGATTTGTATTTTTGTGAATGAACTGATGAACTGACTTATTACTGTGTAATGTTTCTTTTCTTTCTTTCTTTTTTTTGGTGGTGGTGGGGGGACATTTAAAGACAAGGTTTTCCTGTGTAGCCCTGGCTGTCCTGGAACTAGCATTATAGACCAGGTTGGGCTTGAACTCAGGGATCTGCCTGCCTCTGTCACCCAAGTGCTGGGATTAAAGGTGTGCGCCACCATGCCTGGCATAATGTACCTTTTTAGTTTTTGTAGTGTAGTTTGCTTTGAGTTTTACTTTGGTATTAATAATAAGTTCATTTCAGCCATTTTACTTAAATTGAGATATAACTCATATACTCAAAAACTCACCCTTTAAATAAAGTATGTAGTTCTGTGCTATTTCATGTAGTCTAAAAGTTGTGTAGTGATCATCAATGTTTTAAATTTAAAAACTCACTTGAGAAAGGAGTTCTGTGCCCAACAGCATTGACTCTGCATACTCCTTTTTTTTCTTTAGTCTCTGGAAATCACTAATCTACTTGGAGAATTTGTCTTTTTTATTTTATTGTTGTTTTTAGAGATAGATTCTAATATATTCTGGCTGACCTGGTGCATTTACTACATAGCTCAGGCATTCTTGAACTTGCTGTGATCTTCCTGCCTTAGCCTCTCAAGTGTTGAAATTACAGATTTGTGCCACCATATTAGCTGGTTTGTCTGTTCTGGATATTTCATATGTGGCCTTTGTGTCGGGCTCTTTCCCTTGCATACTTTTTAAAAAGACCCATCAGCATTGTAGCATGTCAGGACTCATCCCCTTATGTGGCTGAATAATATTCCATTGTATGGCTATGCCACTGCCTGTTTATCCATTCATTGATGGATTTTAGATTTTTTTCTTCTTGCTTTACTATTGTAGAAAATTTGTGTATAAGTTTGTGTGGAAATAGAGTCTCATTCTTTTGGGTATTTACATAGAACTAGAATTGCAGAGTCAAATTGCTGGATGTAAGGAACCATTAGGTTGTTTTCTTCAGTGGCTGCTTTCTTATATTTCTACCAGCAGTAAATATGAGTTTAAACTTCTCCATATTCTCACCAGTAGGCACTCCCACGATGCCTATGATGGGCCCTCCTCCTCCTGGGATGATGCCTGGAGGACCTGCTCCAGTAATGAGGCTACCTGTGAGAGGACATATGCCCATGATGCCTGGACCTCCAATGATGAGACCTCCTGCTTGCCCTATGATGGTGCCCACTTGGGTTGGCCAGACAGAGTAGAGGGGCTCTTCATCAGTTTTTTATTTCTTGTTCTGTTTCACCAGAAGATTACAGTGCTGAACCTGAGTGTCTTCTAAGCTCTATGACAAGGAAGGCTTCCCCCTTCCTAGCAGACAGAATAGTTTTGAAGGAGAAAAGTGGGATAAAAAAAGTACAGTTTTCATTTGTATTGTGAAATATGAAAATAAAATTGTCAGCTGTTTTTAGTTAAAAAAATCATAGAGATCTACCTGTCTCTTCCTTCTGAGTGCTGGGATCAAAGGTGTGTACCACCACATCTGATTCAAAGTATTTTTTATATTATATTTTTAAATGTTTGTGTATGTGTGTGTGTATGCATGCATGTCCATGTATGTGTCAAGGTGCTTGTGTCCATGTTAGAACAGCCTTGGGTGTTTGTTCTCACATTTCACCTTGATTGAGACAGGGTCTCTTCTTCTCCGCTGCATACTCTGGGGATTGTCTTGTCTTTACTTCTATCTTCCTCTAGATCAGTGGTTCTCACCCTTCCTGATGCTGCAACCCTTTAATACAGTTCATGTTGTGGTGGCCCCAACCTTAAAATCATTTCATTGCTACTTCGTAACTATAATTTTGCTACTGTTAAGAATCATAATGTAAATATCTGATATGCAGGATATCTGATTTGTGACCCCCAAAAGGGTTGCGATCCGCAGGTTGAGAACCACTGCTCTAGGACTACTGGGATTACAGATGCATCATATCCCATCTGGCTATTTGAGATTCATGTGGGCTCTGAGGTTCTGAACTCAGGTCTTCAACCCTTGTGCAGCAAGCACTTTACCAACTGAACCATCTCTCCAGCCTTGATTCTGAGATTTGGGTAAGTGAACTTAGCTGTTGGTATATATTTTCTTTTTCTTTTTGGTTTTTCAACACAGGATTTCTCCATGTAACCCTGGCTGTCCTGGAACTCGCTCTGTAGACCAGGCCAACCTCAAACTCACAGAGATTTAATCCCACCACCTGCCTTTGCCTTCAAGTGGTGGGATTAAAGGTATGTGGTACCACCGCCCAGCTTGGTATATATTTTCCTTTGTGTTATGTGATATCTTTTTGTTAACAACCACTGCTGATCTTTGCATTTTCTACATTTTTGACAGGTGGTTTTGCTACTAATCTTAGATTGGTATTTTTCTTTGCTTATCTTCTGGCTCCCATTTTATATGACTCTGTCATCTGTATACCACCCTTGTTAGTCTTAGGAAGTAATCTGACTTCTTGTTCCTCTGTTCTTACTCCCTGGTGCTTTCGAGATTTTTCTCTTTTTGGTTTTCATCAGAAATACTATGATGTGGGTGGTTTTGTTTGTTATCATCTCAGTTTGCGTTGGCAGTGCTTAGGACCCTTTGTTCAGTATTGGAAAAATCTCAGTCATTTGCTATTTCTTACTCTTGCCCATTCTGGTTTCTTCTTCTCTGAATATCTATATCTGTAAATAGTTTACATCTCATATTCTGTGCATGTTAGATCTTTTTGTCATTCTGTTTTGAACAGGAATGTTTTCTTTACTAATTCTTTAAAATAAAAAAAAATGTTTGCACAAACTGGGCGTGGTGGCACATGCCTTTAATCCTAGCACTCCAGAGGCAGAATCAGGTGAATCTCTTGAGTTCACTGCCACCCTTATTTATATAATGATTTCCAGGCCAGTTAGGGCTACACAGTGAGAGCCTGTCTTTAAAAAGTGTGTGTGTGTGTGTGTGTGTGTGTGTGTGTCTGTCTGTGTGTCTGTGTCTGTGTGTGTGTGCGTGCGCACATGCATAGGTACACTTACATACTAAAATAAATACACATATATATCTATATATTTGCTGTATCTAATCCATCAAACTTACACTTGAGTTTCTTGGTTTAATTATTGTACATTGCAGTTCTGTTATTATTATTATTATTTTTTTTTTTTTCGAGACAGGGTTTCTCTGTGTAGCTTTGCGCCTTTCCTGGGACTCACTTGGTAGCCCAGGCTGGCCTCGAACTCACAGAGATCCGCCTGGCTCTGCCTCCCGAGTGCTGGGATTAAAGGCGTGCGCCACCACTGCCCGGCTCCTGTTATTATTTTTTGGTTAGTTATTAAAATTCACAGTTCTAGCTGGGTGGTGGTGGCACACGCCTTTAATCCCAGCACTGAGAGGCAGGGGCAGGCAGATCTCCGTGAGTTCGAGGCCAACCTGGTCTACAGAGTAAGTTCCAGGACAGGCTCCAAAGCTACACAGAGAAACCCTGTCTTGAAACAAAACAAAACAACAAACAAACAAAATCACAATTTTGTTTTGTTTTTTGAGACAGGGTTTCTCTTTGTAGCTTTGTGCCTTTCCTGGATCTCGCTCTGTAGACCAGGCTGGCCTTGAACTCACAAAGATCTGGCTGCCTCTGCCTCCCGAGTGCTGGGATTAAAGACGTGCGCCACCACCACCCGGCAAAAATTACAATTCTTAGCCAAAAGTCTTTAATTTATTTTCATGACAGGGTTTCTCTGTGTAGCCCTGGCTGTCCTGGACTCACTCTGTAGACCTGACTGGCCTCAAATTCAGAGATCCACCTGCCTCAGCCTCCTGAGTGCTGGGATTAAAGTTGTGTGCACCACTACCTGGTTGGGGCCTGTTTCTAACATCAGTTTCTAACATCCTTGTCTTTTTGATTGTGTATTGTTTCTTAGAACGTCCATTTATTTTTCACTTTGGGGAATATATTCAGTGTAGGAACTGAATATGAAAAACACTGGTGATAGTTTGTGGTTCTAAGTGATTGTAATGGAACCCAAAAACATCAGCATAATTTTTGTAAGTTGTACTGAAGAGTCGACAGGCATGATAGAAGGAACTGCCACAAGTCAGTAGAATCATCTTAGGTTTTCAGTCGCGTAGGGAAGGAATTGTGAGAAATGAGAGGAAAACGAACATCTCCAATGGTAAAGGTAGAGGCAGCTAAGAGGATAGGATAGTAGACCTTTAGATCACAAACAGGAATAAGAGCTGGAGAGATGGCTCAGTGGTTAAGAGCACTGACTGCTCTTCCAAAGGACCTGGGTTCAATACCCAGCACCCACAAGGCAGCTTACAACTATCTGTAACTTCAGTTCTGAGGGACACCCTCACACAGATATTCATGCAGGCAAAACACCAATGCACGTAATTTAAAAATAAATAATAATAATAAAAAACAAATCAAGGTGAGTGTGGTGGTACTCATGTGTAGTCCCTGTACAAATGAGGTGGAGTCAGGAGGATCCTAAGTAGGGGTAAGCTTAGGCCTAAGCTTAGGCGATAGAGAAAGTTGGAAGCAAGACTAGACTATCCAGTGAGAGACTGTCTCAAAAACAAGACATAAGGGAAAGCAAATGATCTGGGAAATAGCTGGTTTTGTGTGTCTCTTGAGTTTAGATGCACCTCAGTCACTTAGGGTTGAAAAGTGTTTTCAAAATACAGTTATTTTTAAAAGTAAGTCTTTCATGTAGGCTACCTTTTTTTTGAGACCTCAGTCTCCCTGTGTAGCCTTGGCTGGCCTCAAACTCAGAATTCTTCCTGCCTCTGCCTCTCAGTTCTGGGATTAAAGACGTATGCCACATGCCTGGCACTAGGTTAACTTTTGAAGAAAGTAACCATTTAGTGAATAGTGATGCCCACCAGAAGAATTTCAGACCATACCATATTTTGCAACCTTTGTTGTTTTCCTTTGAAATTCTTTTAGTATAATGAACAGCATAATTGGGGTGGGTTAAGGATGGCAGCCACCATACCTTTGCTATACATCTGAGGAGGATTTATTCCCAGTAGGTAGTAAACCCTCAAGGCCAGTGATCCCTCTGCAGTTCCTGCAGAAACTGGTACCTGCCTAGCCTACCTCACAGGCCTTTCACAGAGATCCAATTGAATGTGTGAAATACTTGAAAAAGTGAAGAAGTACTATACAAATATAAGGTGACTTAATTATATGACTGGTAGAGAATTAAATAATTTATAATTTGCTGAAGGAAAACCAACTCACTACATATGCATTTAATTTATTCTTTTAATTGGGTTAAGTAAAATGTGAGCTAAATTCATGTGTGAATTTGAGTATAGCAGCATCAGAAATTAATATTACAACATTGTCAGCCCAAGGGCTTGTACATTATTTTTGAGAAAATGAATTTCTTTTTGAAAAGAAATCATATATTACAAAAGCAGAAAATTGTCATAAATTTAAGCTTTTGCTTTCTATTTAGAGTACAATAAAATTTAAATGTGAATAATTGGATATTCTATAACATTTGATCTACGACAAAGTTAAAACAATTCTAGATTCAAGGAATATTATAGTTCATAAGCAAAACATATTAAAAGATTCAAACTAAATTATGAAATTATTTCTCTGTCTCTAGGTGAAACATGGTTTCTCTAATATAACTGGGATTGATTATTCTCCTTCTGCAATTAAGCTTTCTGCAAGCATTTTAGAGAAAGAAGGTCTATCTAACATTAACTTGAAGGTAATTTATTACTTATAATACTATAATATTTTAAATAACATTTTAAAATAAGCTGTAATGTTTAAATGTTTTTAAAGTATGTTAATCTGCTAACCTTTTTGAATTTGTAAATTAAGGATCAATTATAAGTAATCTAAACTGAAACACTTGAAAGTAACTATTAAAAATTTAGGGGCTGGAGAGATGGCTCAGAGGTTAAGAGCACTGATTGCTCTTCTAGAGGTCCTGAGTTCAATTCCCAGCAACCACATGGTGGCTCACAGCCATCTGTGGTGAGATCTGGTGCCCTCTTCTGACCTGTAGTCATACATGCTGTATACATAATAAATAAATAAATCTTAAAAAAAAAAAAATTTAATCTAGTTAGTTTAGGGAAATTACTTTTTCTTTGTGTGTATTTACAAGGGGTCCTACTGTGTAACCCAGGCCAGCCTTGCTATCTCCTGCCTCAGTCTAGCTGGATTATAGGCATGTACCACTGTGCTTTGTGGCAAAGTGTCTTCTTCATTGTGTATGTATATATGTGTGTGTTCATACAATACCGTCCAAGTTTGCAGAAACATACACAGTACCTGACTCTGGATTAATCAGATCAAAAAGTTATAAATGCTGGGTGTCTCTGTAGTGCTGTTGTTTGTCTCAGGTTCTACTAGAACTGGAGGCTACAGCAACTTCAACTGTGATTATGGCAGGATTTGGTTGCCTCTATTTCTCAAAGGAAATGACTTATATTAAAAAAAAAATCTTACAAATACATAGAATGTTATCATACCAAACACTGTTATTTAATTCTTTGTCCCACTTGGCTTTAATTATCAACTTGACATAGCCTAAAGTCATCAGAGATGAAAGCCTCAAAGAATTGTCTAGATCAGATTGGCCTGTGGGCATACCTTTGAGGACTGTCTTGATTATTAATTGATACAGGAAGGCCCGGCCCACTGTGAGTGGCACCATCCATAACATTCCTGGGCTATATAAGGAAGCTACTAGCCAATCATCAGCCTGTGAGAAAGTCAGAAAGTGAAGCTAGCTTCAGGTTCCTGCCTTGAGTTCCTGCCCTGCCTTCCTGGCCTGGAAATGTAAGATAAAATAAGTCTTTTCCTTTCCAGAGTTGCTTTTGGTCTGGATGTTTTCTCACAGCAACAGAAGGCAATTAGAACACCTAAAATCCAAGGAGTCAACCTTGTTTCTTTTTTCTTTCAAATCATTTTACCTCACCACTCTCATGCTACAAAATAGAGTGCTCTAAAACAAAAATTGGCTTATATCACTGTTTTTTTTTCTGTTTATTTTTTTTTTTCAGTCAGAGTTTCTCTGTGTAGGTCTGGCTGTTCTGGAACTCTCTTTGTAGACCAGGCTTACCACAAAATCAGAGATCCACTTGCTCTGCCTCCTGAGTGCTGGGATTAAAGGGTGCACAACCAAGCCCATCTCAGGATGCTTTTTTTTTTTAAATAACAAAAGATTTATCTTCTAGTCACTCACAGTCTTATTACTGTTTTCTTTTTTTTTTCCCTCAAGATTAGGAGTGAGTCCTTTTGTAGTGTAGTATGGCCTAAGACTTGTGAATCCCACTGCCTTTACTTTTTGAAGGCAGAATTATAGATATGCACCATTTTGGATGGCTCATGGTTTTTTGTTTTGTTTTATGCTACTGAGACAGAATCTTCTATAGTTCAGGCTAGCTTCTAGCATGCTATGTAGCTGAAACTTCTGGTCTTCTGTAACTCTGTTTTCCCAAGTGCTGGACTTATAGGCATGTATCACCATGCTCAGCTTTTTCTCTTTAAAATTCCATTCATGTATTTATTGTGTGTGTGGTGGGCGGATACACGTGCCATAGTGCACAGTGGAGGGTCTCTTTCCACCATGTGGGCTCCAGGGATTGAACTCAGTTGGGTTTGGTGGCAAGTGCCTTCATCTACTGAGCTCAGGCTCTATTTTTATTTTATTTAAGATTTACTTATTTTATGTGTATTAATGTTTTGCCTGGGAAGGCCAAAAGAGGGCTGCAGACCCCCTACATCTTGGGTTACAGGTGATTGTAAACTGCCATGTAGGTGCTGAGAACTGAACCTGGAGCCACTGAAGAGCAGCCAGTGCTCTTAACTGGTGAGCCATCTCTCCAGCCCCAGTTTTTGTTTTCTTAATAACACTTTATCTAAAATATGTTTTAAAAGATATTTCATGGTATACCATTATTAAGCATTTGTAATTTGTTTTTTAAAATTTAAATTGCATTTATTTATTTTTGTATATGTACTTGTATAGACATATATGTGTTCATGGATTGGGATCAGAGGACAACTTGCTGGAGTTGGTTCTCTCCTTTCATCATGTGGATTTCAGGGCTCAAACTTAGGTTTGGTGGCAAGCCTTTACTTGCTGAGCCATCTTGCTGGCCCTATCTGAAATAGTATTATTATCATCTATACTTGTGTAGGTCACAGGACACTTGTGGGAGTTGGTTCTCGATGTCATGTCAGTCCTAAAGATCAACTCAGATTCTATAGTTTGGTGACAAAGGCCTTTACCCACTGAGTCTGAACCTTGAAATACTATAAAGTTTTAAAAAATTACATGTCTCTGTATGAGTATGTGCATGTGAGTGCAGGTACCTGTGGGGGCCAGAAGTGTTGGATCTTGGAGCTCAAGCTCCAGGCATTTATGAGCCACCTGATATGGGTCCTTTACAAGAGCAGTATGTGTTCCTAACTACTGAGCTATCTCTGTAGCTCCTTGAAATATTTTCTTAAGTTTATGTTTTAGTTAGCTTTTTGTTGCTATGACTGAATAACATAGACTAGGTAGTTTATAAAGCATAGAAGTTTATTTAAGCCCACAGTTCTAGGCTGGAGAGTCCAGGATGATTCTTACATGAAGTGATGAGGGGCCTTCTTCATGCCTCATAGCAGAGCAAGTGAGCCAGAGAAAGCTTGCTTTTATTATAAAACCAATCCCTCATTAGCCCGTTAATCTGTTGATGAAGAGAGAGGCCTCATGACACAATCACCTTCCGAGGGTCTCTTCCAAATACTGTTAACATATGACTGTGTTTAGATTTCTAATGTGTGTATTCTGGAAGATGCTCTTAAACAGTAGCAGCTAGGCCAGGTGGTGGTGGTGCACGCCTTTAATCCCAGCACTTGGGAGGCAGAGGCAGGTGGATCTCTGTGAGTTTGAGGCCAGCCTGGGCTACAGAGTGAGTTCCAGGAAAGGCGCAAAGCTACACAGAGAAACCCTGTCTTGAAAAAACCAAAACAAAAAACCAAAACACAACAAAAAAACCAGTAGCAGCTTATTTGCTATTTATTTCTCCATTTATAAAATACAAGGCTACTATATTAACACAGATTTCTTTACTCTTTCACTTACTGTTATATCCCATATCTGTAAGTACAGATGTCATAAAATACCTTTGGAATACAAGAATGTTTTGTACAGGTGTTTGGGGTGAGGATGTCCCCACAGAGTGAGCTCTTCATGGAGTCTTTATGTTGATTCAGATATGGTGAATTTTGTATTTTGGGTATGAGAGCAGGAAAGGTTCCATCTGCAAATAGAAGGCCATGCGAGTGTGTTGTGCTGGTTGGCATGTACCTGCAGTTTCAGCAGATCTAGGAGAGCTTGTGCTACATGTGTGAGACCCTGTCGCTAAAACAACAACAACAACAAAAGACGCATACATGCCAATGTATGCTATTCATTTTGAGGGTTGTTTTAGATATTTACTTTCTTTCTAAAATTGTATGAATGATGAGATCTCTGTGAGTTCAAGGCCAGTCTGGTCTATAAAATGCGTTTTAGGATAGCTAGAGCTGTTAAACAGAGAAACCCTATCTCGAGCTCCCCAACGAAAACAATTTTAGAATTGAATTCATTAGTAAATTTTGTATTATAAAATAGAGGCACATCACTATTTCAAATTCTGCAGTCGTATTAGGTTGTTAAAAACAGGATGCTGATGAATTATTAAAAGCTAAAGTGCAGGACATTTACCAAGTTAAGTAATCATAGTTTAAATTGTCCTTTACTTTCTTAAGCTTCATGCCTTTTGTGATACCCATTAGTAGCTTTGTGAGCTGCTGAATCAAAACAAAGGAACTTTTGATAATTCTTTATTTACTTTAGGCCACTCAAGTGGGAGTGTAAGTCATAAGTCTTATTTGTAGTGACCTGGGTTCCAAATAAATTTTGTCATTTTGATAAATATGTTAAATATTTTCATAAGAATCAACTTTTTGTAAACTGGGCTTTCGAGCCAGTATTCCTGGCTTTGATTTGTTTCCAAATTTGTAGATATTTGAAATGTCCAGGAAACACTGTCAACCTCTCTTCTAATTTTGGCTTTAATGATCTTGGAAATAAAGCACATAAAAGTTAGCTATAAAGTTGAAAATATGTTTATTATATGTAAAATGCCATCATAATGGGCTCTTTTATCTGTAACCTTTTACATGTTGTCACTTAAGTTATTTAAAGATTGTGTTAATTGTTCTCATATGGGCATTCATTTTTAATATAGGTAGAAGACTTTTTGAGTCTTTCCACAAAGCTGTCTGGATTTCATGTTTGTGTTGACAAAGGGACTTTCGATGCCATAAGTCTTAATCCTGACAATGCAGTTGAGAAGAGGAAGCAATATGTGATGTCTCTCTCCAGGGTATTGGAAGTAAAAGGCTTTTTTCTAATAACCTCATGTAATTGGACCAAGGCAGAGTTGCTAGATGTGTTCAGTGAAGGTAACTGGTTGCACGGGTTTGAATGTGTACTTCTTTGGGTTTTTATACTTCTGCTTGGCTCCCCTGTTGGGTACTGTAGCTTACATTTCTGGTAGTGGGAATTGCCTGCTTTTCTTCTGTGTTAATGACCTTAGTAATAACTTTGAACTGTGTATACAAAGCACAGAGAAGTAAATTGGTTGGGATCCAGAGGCCTTTTTAACATTTTTCCCAGAAATCCTGGCAGTTAAGTACTAAAATTTATGGGCTTGTAAAGATCAAGCTCTTTATTTAAGCAATGCAATCTTTTATTTAAGCTGTATGATCTGCTATCCCGAGACTCAGAGCACATGTGTTGTGCTTTTGACTTTAGTAAACTAATTTATTTGTGAATCTATACTCATGTAAATGGAAGTACAGGATGAATATTTTACTTTTTTTTGGTATTCTGAGACAGGGTTTCTCTGTTTAGCCTGGCTATCCTGGAATTCATTCTGTAGACCAGGCTGGCCTCAGGCTCACAGAGATCCACCTGCCTCTGCCTCCTGAGTGCTGGGATTAAAGGTGTGTACCACCACTCCCCGGCAAATGTTTTAATTTTATATGTAGTTTTATGGTTTGCTTTAGGGGTCATTTAAGTATTTAGGATTTGTCTTTTTATTTCCAGTGTATATGGAGCAATTATTTTTAACATTGCACAAAAATGAAATGGAGAATTAATAATAGTTCTACATACTAATTTTTGAGGAAGTTCCCTTCTGCCTTTTTCAATGGTGGGGGTGGGGGAGGCAGTTTGAGACAGGGTTTCTCTGTGTAGGCCTAGCTATCCTGGAACTCAGTCTGTAGACCAGGTAGACCAGGATGGCCTTGAACTTAAAGAGATCCATCTGCCACTGTCTCCCATGTGCTGGGATCAAAGGCATGTGCCACCACCACCTATCTCCTTCTGCGTTTTTTTCTATGCCAGACAGAATTTTTTTTTTCTGCCCCATTAGCCAAAGATAATATTAGTGCTATGTCTGCTAAAGGGGGGCTTTGTGAGCATTGAGTACCTACCTATCTCTATTCATAGAACGTTTGGAGTTTTCTAAGACTCTTTCCTGGCCACTTTTAAGAAGTAGTTTACTTCTAGTTTATCCATGTAGCACACAGGCATTCCTGGGAAAGTACTTTGAAATTTATGTGGTATTTGTTTACCTTTTCCTTAGAGTCTTTTTTCAGGGTTAGTACTAATTATTTTATAGAGGAATGGAAAGAATTTTAAGGATGAAGTATTAAGTAAATGATTGTAGACTAAATATTTGGTTATATTTTGACCCCCCTCTCACAAGTTGATGAGAAATCAGCTACCTCAAGAGAGTTGACTGCACACTGTTTTCTGTAACCATGTTGCATCATATTGCATGTACCTATCTTAGGTTTTGTTTTCTCTTGTTTAGTATTAAAGGACTAGGCAGAGAGAACATGTCCTATGTCCTCTCGTGTACATTCAGTGGCTTTGGCAGGTTTTATAAGGGAAAACCTGAAGCATTTATTGCTAAAAATGTGAGCTTTTGGCTTCATTATAACTTCCAGAAAACAAGAATTGCATGTGATTTACTATCTGTTGTTTTATGTCATTAGTTTTATTATCTTCCGTGTACATTTATTTTATTCAGAATGCAGTTGTGGCACATGTCTTTGGTCCTAGCACTTGGGAGACAGAGGCAGGCAGATCTTCGAGGCTAGCCTGGTCTACAGAGCGAGTTCCAGGACAGCCAGGGCTACACAGAGAAACCCTGTCTCTCAAAAAAACGTAAGGGAAAAAAAAAAAGGAACGGTTGGGTTCTATCAACAGTCCTTCTTCTTTCCAGAACTTGACAGTTTTAATAAATGCTAAGAGTTCTGCTGTGTGGGGCAAGTTCCTCTCCTGGTTCTTAAATACAGGTGTTCTCTTTTACCCTGGAACCAGCAGACAGAAACATGTTTGGCAGTCTCTGGTAATGAGGAACAGACTTTAGCCTGGAATACTATGCTTTACAATGTCAGTGTTTCTGAGAACTGTTGAGTAAACTCTATATTCAGTTTTAGAGCTAAATGGAGAATTAAAACACGGAAAATGTTATAATAGGAGGTATTAAAGAAACAATTACATAGCATTAGAGACTTTTAGGATTGAGTTACTTAGAAAATGGTGCTTAGACTTATATGCAAGACAGCAACAGAGTACTCGGCTCCATTTCACTGCTGATGGCCTCCATATTAGCTGCACAGATTGGTGCCATAATCCATTGACTTAGAATGAAGCTTGCCTCACCAGTCTTCTTCTTTCCATACAATGTATTTTGATCATGTTTCCTTCCCTCCCCCAATTCCTCCCAGATCCTTCCCACCTCTGTACCCAACTTTGTTCTTTTTCTCTTTAAAAACAAACAAAATCTAAAAGTAAAAAAGACACATAAGAAACACATACAACCCCCCAAAAAAACAAACAAAAAACAACAAAACCCCACAAAAATGGAAATAAAAATAAACGAGCAAAAATGCTCAAACAGAGTGTAATGGAGACAGTCTACAAAAAAACCATTGAATGTGTTTTGTGTTGGCCAATTACTTCTGCACATGGGGCTCATCCTGAAGTGTGGTTAATACAGTGAGAGTCCATTGGAGAAAACTGAATTGTTTTCTTTGCCAGTGAGTGTCAACTACAGGTAGATTCTTGAGTGGGAGCCTGTGTCTACTTCCCCCTTAGTGCTGAGACCCTATCTGGCTTGAACCTGTTTAGGCTTGTGTGTGCTGCCATAGTTTCTGTGAGTTCAAGTGTCTCACCAGGCCTTAATGATTCTTTCTTTTTTCCATATTTGAAATGAATTGTGCCGTTTTCCTCAGTAGTACTATTCATACAATGTAAATGTTTTTTTAAAAATACTTTTATTACAGTTTATTTAGCTGGGTGGTGTATGTGGCAGTTAGAAGACAACCCATGGGAATCAGTTCTCTCCTTTCATTATGTGGGTCCTGGGGATCAAACTCAGGCCTAGTGTATTTGTTTAGTTGTTTAGAGACCTTTCAGCTTTGTTTTATCATTTTATTTTTATGGGCTTCAATTCCAGACCCAAGCCTTATATATAGGAGGCAAGTGTTGTACCACTGAAATACCCTAGTGGCTTTTTGTTAGTTAGTTAGTTAGTTAGTTAGTTAGTTAGTTTGTTTGAGACAGGGTTTCTCTTATAGCCCTGGCTAGAACTCACTATGTTGACCAAGCTGGCCTTGGGCAGTGGTGGCACACACCTTTAATCCCAGCACTGGGGAGGCAGAGTCTGGCGGGTCTGTAAAGCAAGTTTCAGGACAGCCAGAGCTACATAGTGAGAACTTATCTTGAAAAACAAAACAAACCCCCCCCCAAAGAAAAAACCCCATAAAATAATGTATTTACAGCTTATTTTTATAGTTGAGGGAAACACTAGTTACTTTATTTGAATCTTTACAAAATCATGTGGCAAATTTTGCTATCTGTCATCTTTGAATAGAATTCAGGGTAATGGAAAAGGTTCCTTGAGCAAGTATATCTCTTACTTAGAGATGGGAAAGCTAAGACTTGAACCTAGAACACTGGGTTCTCAATGATCGTTTCTTTTAAAAGCATACTGTGCTCTGAAAGTTATAATTTCTTCCAAGACAGTTAGTAGTTCGTTTGGGTATTAATTTTTGTTTAATCTTTTTTTCTAAAAATTGTGATAAAACACATATGATTTTTTACTATTTTAACTTTTTTTTTTTTTTTTTTTTTTTTGGTTTTTCGAGACAGGGTTTCTCTGTGTAGCTTTGCGCCTTTCCTGGAACTCGCTTTGGAGACCAGGCTGGCCTCGAACTCACAGAGATCCGCCTGGCTCTGCCTCCCGAGTGCTGGGATTAAAGGCGTGCGCCACCACCGCCCGGCGATTTTAACTGTTTTTAAGTGAACAATTCAGACTGGGCATGGCAGTGTATACCTTTAATCCTAGTATTTGTTAGGTGGAGGCAGGAGGATCACGAGTTTAAAGATCATCTTTGGCTATATAGAAAGCGTAGGGCCAACCTCTGTTGTATGAGGCCCTGTCTCAGAAAAACCAAATACATCTAAACCCATAGATAGATAGTGAATTAAATATGCAGTTCAGTAGCTTCACCCATATTGTGATGTAACCACAAGAAGTCTGTCTTCCAGAACTTCTCATCATCTACAAATTCATTTTTACTTTAAGTAATTTAACTTTTCTGTATTACATGCCTTTATATTTCTGATGTGATTGAGTTCCTACATAGAAAGCCACATAAGCAGTGCTGGGCTGGGCTCCCAGCACTCCGGAGGCAGAGGCAGGCAGATCTCTGTGAGTTCGAAGCCAGCCTGGTCTACAAAGCGAGTTCCAGGATAGAGTCCAAAACTACACAGAGAATCCCTGTCTCAGAAAAACTGAAGGAGGAGAAGAAGAAGAAGAAGAAGAAGAGGAGGAGGAGGAGGAGGAGGAGGAGGAGGAGGAGGAGGAGGAGGAGGAGGAGGAGGAGAAGAAGAAGAAGAAGAAGAAGAAGAAGAAGAAGAAGAAGAAGAAGAAGAAGTAGAAGAAGAAGTAGTAGTAGTAGTAGTAGTGGTGCTGGCGTATGGCAAAAATTGAGTGTGTCGCAGCTGCTTCCTACTAAGGAGATGGAGAAATAGATAGAATAAGGGAGGTGGTGGGGAGGTAATGGTGAGCAGGACCAGAGGAGATGGGGGGAAGACTTCCCGATTGTTTTTGGTCCTTTCCGTTCCCTGTTCATTTAAAAAAATATTGGGGGGTTGAGGTAGGAAAAAACCCTGCAAAATTAAGTTTGGTCACCAGTATGAAATCACAGCTTTAGAAAGGATTTGAAAGAACATTGTTGTACAAAATATCTCTAACAGATATTTTAATTTTTGTTTTATAGGATTTGAATTTTTTGAAGAGCTGCCAACACCCAAGTTCAGCTTTGGAGGTAGATCTGGAAACACTGTAGCAGCTTTGGTTTTTCAAAAAAAGTGAGACTTCCTTGGACAAAGTCAGTTAGTTTTCTCAAGAAACTGTACAGCAAAGTAAACCTGATACAGAAGCAAGTGCAAATAGTGCTTAGTAAGTACCCAGGCTTAGCAAATGGAAATAGTGCTTAGTAAGTACCCAGGCTTAGCAAATGGAAATAGTGCTTAGTAAGTACTAAGTGTGCACAGACTGAGTGCAGATAATGGGGTGGTGGGAAACCACAAGAATGGGAATTAGCATTTAGATGTCAGCTAAGAATAATGTAAAATCTTATTTTGTATTTGACATATAAATGTTTTTCTTGTGTTTTAAGGCAGTTTTCTGTAACTATTAAGCAGTTGAAAGCCTCAAGGCAGTAAATGAATTTACAGAAAGCATCTATTCTTGTTTTTTTGTGCCTTGGTAAAAGTTGAATTGAAAATGGCTATTTATGAAAACTCAACCAAACTGTTTCAAGGCCAGAATAGTTAAAAGTTTTCTTCATGAGTTATAGGATATGAATTATGGTAAGCAATGGCATTTTGTTGTTAGCTGGGAGAGCTCCCTGATTGTCATGTTATTAAGCAAAATCAGAGAAATTGATGAATTATTTTTAGTTATTTATTTTTGAGATAGTGTCTCACTGTGTAGCCCTGGTTGGCCCAGAACTCAGAGATCCACCTGCCTCTGCATACCCAGTGCTGAGATCAAAGGTGTGCGCCACCACACTGGTAACTCTAGTCTTTATCCTGTGAGGGATAAATGGGTAGTTTAAGGAAAGAGAATTAAGGACTATTTCTAAATGCTTAGCCCCATGTTAACTAATGATGTTATATTAAATCATTGAGTCCCCGTGGTATTTTCACAAAGAATTGCTTGTTTATATATAGGAGAGCTGCAGCCAAGAATGAAGACACTTTTTGCAAGGCCAGATAGTACCAGGTAAAGCCAAGATTCTTTGTTGGGTCTGACTGACTCTAGAATCCTTCTTCTAGCATAGTCTACCTCTCATGTGCCACATATCTGTCTTTATAGCATCTAAGTCAGTGCTACATATAAAATCCAAGTGGGCACTTACTTTTAGGAGCATATAGCCCTTTGTTAGTGTTGATCACCAACAACTAACTGGCTAGTGATGGTCTGTGGACTTTGATAATAGTGAGTCAGCCACCTGAGTCTCATGACATCCATTATGACTCTTTACTATCTGTTTTGAAAGACTGTCCTTTACCAGGAACTGAATTTGAAGCAAGATATGACACACCTGTAATCTTAGCACTCAGGAAGCTGAAGGAGGAGTAATGGAAAAGGTTCCTTGAGCAAGTATATCTCTTACTTAGAGAGGGAAAGCTGAGACTTGAACCTAGGACACTGGGTTCTCAATGAGCTGGAGTTAAAAGCTTGGGCTGCACAGTGAAACCTTTTCTCCAAAAACAGAAAAAAATGTTGAAGAAATTGCCATGTAAACATGAAGACCTGACTTCAGACCCCTTGCACCTGTGTGAAGTGCTGTGCGTAGCAGCGTGTGCTTATAATCCTAGTGCTCCTGAGCAGAGACAAGAGGATTCCCTGAGCCTTGATGGCCAGGCAGCCTAGCTGTGAATCAGTTGGCTCCAGGTTCACTGAGAGCCCATCTCAAAAAAAGTTGAGAGCAATTGAGAAAGATAGCCTGTTGTTTTGCATTCAACACAGTGGCTACACCTTAAGCAATTGCTCTCCCAACTGGCAATTGCAACTCCAGCAGCAGTTTGGATGCTCCACAGCCAGGCAGGAATTCTGTTCCCTCAGGCACCAGCTCTGTCATGGCTGCTAAAGGAAACTATCTAAATCTCTATTCTTCTATAGAACTCAGTATTCAAAGGTTGAGGTGAAATCCTGCTAGCTCAGAATAGCAAGTAGCTAACCTCCTCTCCTTGTTCACGTCTCCTGAAAAAAGGCCATCTTTTTGCTCAGGCCCCCACTAAAGAACCCTGGCTACATTTAGTTCCTTCCTACCACTTCCTGTCAGCTAGTTGCTGATGCAGCCTCCTGACCCCAGGTTAATTTTGTTTAATCAAACAAATGTGACACATCTTTGTATCGTTAACAAAGGCAGTAGAAACAGTTGTAACACACCTTTACACAGTTAAAATAATATTCCATAAAATACCTAAAGACCTCTGGCTTCTACATACACATCCATGCGCAATGCATACATGTGCAAGCATACACACACAAAAGAAAAGTGAAAACTGAACTTGTCATTCATCTTTCTGTGGAACTCTGAGGGATGTACAGACAAAGTGCTCTATCTGAGAGCTGGTTTATCTGCAGGGCATTTATATATTGCAAAAGGTAAAGTGTATCTTTTATTTATATCTGATATTTAAGGAAACTCTTATTTGGGACAATATTTTAGTATTGGAGTCTTAATGTAATTTTTTAAAAAAATTATGTAGCTTTTCGGTTGCTAGATGTCTCAGCAGTTATGAGCACTCTGCTCCTGCAGAGGACCTGAGTTTTTACACAAAACCCACGTGGCTCACACCATCTGTTACTCCAGTTTGTAGGGATCCAATACCCTTTCTTCTAGCCTCCTTGGGCACCAGATAGGCGTGTAGTATATAGACGTTCATGTAGGCAAATACCTGCATACATAAAATAAATAAAATATTTTATAATTAAAATATTACATAACTTTTGATGATTTTCAGCTTTTTTGGGACTATTGGATTTCAAACCCTTTTTTATGGTAAATATTCTTTTAGTATTTAGCCTAGTCCAGCATTAGATGGTTTTTGTTCTGAGGCGATAGAGGAGGACAAGCCTGTAACTTAGGTCAGCATGACCATTAAGGCTACCACTTGTCTTTTCAAGATTTGGAGACAGTTACATGGACTTTGAACAAAAATAATGATTTTGGAATAGCTTTTATTTTAGAATGCAAAATGTGAGAAATTACTTTAAAATATGTACAATTTAAGCTTTTCAGAAAATTGTGCTTTCTGAGATGTGCGATCTTTTTAGTGTATCTGAACACATATATGCAAGTGTGTAGGCATACACATGTGGAAGGCAAAGGGAGACTGAGAATCTTTTTGTGGTTATTTTTTTTAGACAGGATCTCTCTACTTAGTCCTGGCTGTCCTGGAACTCACTATGTAGACCAGGCTTTGAACTCAGAGAGCTCTGCCTGCCTCTGCCTCTGGATCAGGTGCTGGGATTAAAGGCAGGTGCCACTGCACCCAGCCCAAGTATCTCTTCTATCGCTGCCTTATTTTGTCTTCCTTATTGCCTCGATTCAGGGTCTCTTACTGAACCTGAAGCTCCATGTTTGAGCTAGGTAGCTGGCCAGCAAGTTCCAAGGGCCTGCTGGTTTGCATCTGCCAGCTCTGGCGCTGCGGGCACATGCAGCCACACCTGCTGGGTTGCATCGGCCAGCTCTGGCGCTGCGGGCAAGTGCAGCCACACCTGGCTTTACACAGATGCTGGGGATTCCAGCTCATGTCCTCATGCTTGCGCAGCATGGGTTTGTGTTCACTGAGCCCCTCCCTAGCCACAGTCTTACACTGTAGACACAGACTGTTTTATAATATATTGAGGTGATTTTTTTCTTTAATAATAAAAGGTATTCCAAGTTTGTCTTCGGTTTCAAAAATAACGGTAATCATCATGGCAAGTTCCAATCCAGCTGGGACTACTTAGTGAGAGCTTGTCTAAAATCAATAATTAATAGGTAGAAGTAAGTACTCTTAGACTTTTAAGTGGGTAAATTTGAAGTGTTCTTAAGCATCAACCCAGCAAATCACTTTCTGTGTGAGCAGGCGGAGTCTGACTCACATGTAGCCTGGGATATGTCTGTTGATACTGATTCAGTCCCTTTGTGGGACATATTTGTTCTTTTTGCAAAGGTAGAGGCTTTTTTTTTTCTTTTTTCTTTTTCCACTATGGAGCTGTTAATAAAGCTTAAATAAAGGACTTGTCATTTTTTCTTAGCACTTTAATCTTGCTGGAAGTCAGCCCTTTAATGATTAAAATCAGAATAAATAGAAATTAGTATTTTCAAATACTACCAAACTGTTAAAAGCCTGGTCACCAAATATCTCTAAGTTTATGAAGTAAACTTATAAACACTTTATGTTAAACTCTGTTTTTTAATTTTTATTTATTTTTATTTAATGTGCATTGGTGTTTTGCCTGCATGTATGTCTATGTGAGGATGTCAGATCCCCTGGAACTGGAGTTACAGACAGCACCATGTGGGTGCTGGGAATTGAACCTGAATCCTTTCGAAGAACAGGCAACACTCTTAGCCACTGAGCCCCATCTCTCCAACTCCCGTATTGTTAACACTTTTTTTGGGGGGGAGGGGTTTCAAAACAGGGTTTTTCTGTGTAGTTCTGGTGTCTGTTCTGGATCTCGCTCTGTAGACAAGGCTGGCCTCGAACTCAACAGAGATCTGCCTGGCTCTGCCTCCCCAGTGCTGGGATCAAAGGTGTGCACTACTGCCACTGGCTTTGTTAACTTATAAATATGTGGATACATGAATGAAATGATGCAGTTACAAAAAAGGGCAGCACATAATGTAATGAGGACTGTGGTCTGTGGGTAAGAAACTAGAATTGGAGCTTCATTTCATCAGAAGACATTTTGAGGAAACTTGTTTGAAATGCAAACAAGAACTGGGGCATTTTGCAGTGATGCTGCTATAGCACAATAGGCCTTATCTGTAGGCAGCACAGGGCCGCAGGGAACCTGCAGGTCCATGGGGAATCAGGCCTGGATGCTGCAGGTAGCTGGTCAGGCTCCACAGCTTAACAAATAGAAAGTATTGAGAACATTTTGTTTTAACCAGGTATTCAAGTTGGAGTTTCTTTTGGGAACTGACACTTTGGTCTGTGATTCAAACCTGACACTAGCTTGACTAAAGCCATTTTAAAATAAGTACAGCCGGGCGGTGGTGGCGCACGCCTTTAATCCCAGCACTCGGGAGGCAGAGCCAGGCGGATCTCTGTGAGTTCGAGGCCAGCCTGGACTACCAAGTGAGTTCCAGGAAAGGCGCAAAGCTACACAGAGAAACCCTGTCTCGAAAAACCAAAAAAAAAAAAAAAAAAAAAAAAAAAAAATAAGTACAAATTGTACTTGATTTTTCCCCCATTGTAGTAACAAGCTTATTTTTCTTCTTTTTCCTCTCCAATGTGCATGCAATCTTCTATTAGAGAAAAGAAGGGAGCCAAACATATATAAAAGACCTTAATATCTTTTATACATTTGTAAAATTTCTGTACTGCTGCAGTGTACCACTGCATGCTGACAGGGTTCATTCTCATCCATTCTCATTCCAGTAGAAACCTCAGTTTTTGAGGCACATACATAATTGTTTGATTTTTTTTTTCTTCCTTTCCTCTCCTTTTTGAGACAAGGTCTCATGTAATCTAAGCAAGCTTTGACCCTTCTTTGCAACTGAGGTTAGCCCTGAACTCTGATCCTTGATCTTTCTGCCTCAATCTTCTGTTTTGGGATTATAGGAGTTTGCTACCACACCCTGCTCAAACTATGCAATTTTCCCACTTTATAGATTTGTGTCTATATATACATAGTATGAATGTATCTGACCTTTTTTCTGTCTGGTGGCCTACACTGAAAATAAGAACAAATACAAACAATCAGTTTGTCTCTAAGGGAGAGACCTGGGTTGTGACTTCCTGTTTTTGCCTCTGGAAACTAGGATCTATCTTTTGCAGAAACAGTGCTCAGCTTTCAGGGCAAGAGACCAAGTGTCTTGTGTTGCACAGTAGTAACCACTCCAGCTAATTGCAGGGGTGTAGATGGCCTCTGAAAGGATCTTGTCCAGTATATTTTACTGGAAGAAGGCTGCCACAACTTAGAGCTTGGTTGTGGGAAGCAAGGAACACAGTAGACTTAAAGACATACTGGTGGAAAAAATTAGAAAATCCTTATCATTTCTTTTGATCAGGCAGGAAACAGAGATGTCCTTAGATGAAGGGTGAATGCAGGAACATGTCTTATTAACAGTTAATGGAAGAAAATTAATGCTAATTTATTCTTCATACACACCATGCAATTTGTTAGAAAGTAAAGGAATAGTTTGAAATTCTTTGGTCAATTGATGGATTCCTATGTTAGGGGCATAGAAATGAAACTCAACATTAAGCAGACAAATACCCAAGCCCACAGGCTACATAAATGCTGAATAAAACCAGCTCTACAATGGAACTCTGAAAAGCACTGGGTACCAGGCCTAATGAATGATTGAATATGACCTTAGTAAAATCCCTGGAGTGTTGTTGAAAGATCATTCATTTCCAGCTTAGATGTCAAGATGGGCTCTAGTAACCATGAAGAAAAGAGAGCTTGAGTGGGTACTTACTGAGTTTTAAAAATCTTTATAACACAGTGAGTTAGACTAATCATTAAAAGGGTTTCTCTAGCAGAATTTCAAGCTATCACTGTGTGGACTTGGAGCTTAGGCCCAGGGAAGCCAAATTAAAAGGATAAGAATAATTCCTAAAACATGACTATATCAGTATTCTGCTTTTGTGGAGTAGAACTTCAAAAACCGGGCATGTATGAGCTGAGAGAATGTACTTTTGTCATGCTGATAGTGTTGTGAGGAAGACTGAAGAAGACCAAGCAGTCCATTGTATCTTAAAAAATGTGTGTAAATTACTGCCCAGCAAGTAATAGAGCAAGCCATAAAACCCCCATGTCTAGTTTTCATTTTCTAGAGGAAACTATTTTCTTGTTTTCCTGAAGAAATGGCACATTTTTAAAAACAATTTTTAATTTTTTCTTTATTTGTCTCTGTAAAAATATGCCATTTGGGTGAGTGCCCATGTAGGTCAAAAGAAGAGCGTGTTGGATCTCCTGGAATTGGAGTTATAGGCAGTTGTGAGCTACCTTATGTGGGTGCTTAGAACCGATCTTCTGTAAGAGCAGGAAGTGCTCTTAACTGCTGAACCACTTGTCTAGCCCCTGTGTTACATTTTTACATGTTGTTGTTATTACTGTATCAGAAAATGATAAATCAGTGTCTAATTTTTTATTGTGTATAGTGCCTGGAAGCTACTTTTAAAAAAGTGAGTGTAATCTCTCCGTTTTCCCCCAAGCCATAAGCGTTAGCACATGATCCAGCAATTATATGTCCTAGAGAATACCAGAGTAGCTTAGAAAGAAATATGGAATACTCCAGTGGATTAGGGTCTTCACTGATGCCCTGTGGATGAAATAGTTCGTTGTCAGGGACAGTAGCAGAGTAGAAACTGAGCTGGGTTGGTTCCTGCTGTTGCGTCTTGCTGCTTTTGAAAGGAAAGACTCGAGAGGCAGAGGCTAAATGTAGATGAGTGTGGGTGCTTCAAGTTCAGATTTGCTTCCTAACCCCTTGCTAATATGAAAATGTCAGGCCTTTGTTCCTGTCTAATTTTAGTACATCCTGGCTTAAAAAAATATTAGGATGATTTCCAACCATGGAACTTGGAGAGGCGAGACACAGGGAGGAAGAGTGGAGGAAAGAGCAGTTTATATTCCATATCCGCCTGCCTTTCTGTGACAGCATCTAGCCCTTAGTCTGTTGATTTGCTGAGGAAATAAATTTAGATGCACTGAAGCAATGGTAATTAGGTTTTCCCTCCATATCTTCTGTAGAAGCCTCATTGGAGTTTGTATGGGGAAAATTATAGTATGGTATTTAATAGACTTTCACATTGTCTGAGTTAAAGAGCCATGCACAAGCTTTCGGAGGAAAGCCTAGAGCTATGAGGGATAACTTATGTCTGTCATTTATAAAGGGAACATTGGAGATGTTTCAGTGAGCCTGCTTTTATACCGTTGTTTTGAATGAGAGTAATATTTATTATTTTTGAGTAGTTATAAGTAAGATACAGTTTTGATGTATTTATCCCCTTGCAAGCCATAGCAGGCTTAGAAGGAAAGCTCTGATTCTGTGAAAAAAGCTTCTTGAGTCAAATAATTGATAATATAATTTGCTCAAGAGATAGGATAAAGTCCCACATAGACTTACAGTTGTGCCAATTATTATGGTTATTGTTTAATTAAAAAGTAATTAACTAGATTAAACTAAAAGGCCATATTATAAGTATCTTACCTCACTATCAAGTAAACTGTTCTTTCAAAGGTTTGTTCATTTAGTGAGGCAGCTTTCCTATGGTAAAGATACTACAGAAACAGAAGAGATCATTTTGTTCATTCTATTCGACTAAGGACTTGAAACAAATGAAATAGGTTATTTTTGAATTTGAAATTTAGTTGACTTCTCTTGGTTCTTTTCATTGAATGATTACAGATAGTTTGTGTAAAGTCTGTTTAAGAGGGCTAGGAGTACAGCTTATTGGTACAGTTCTTGCCTGGCATGTTTAAGGTCCTGGATTTCTCTCCAGTACCACAAAGTCAGTGATTCAGTCAGTCAGTGAATCTGTTGTGTAGAAGAGTAAGAATCAAAGGGATTGGACCTAGAGAAACCACTTTCCTTTCTTTATAAGTCATGGACATTCTGTAGATAAACGTGCCGGGTGGTGGTGGTGCACAGCTTTAATCCCAGTACTCTGGAGGCAGAGGCAGATGGATCTCTGTGAGTTCAAGGCCACCCTTGTCTAAAGGGTGAGTTCCAGGACAGCCAGGGCCACACAGAGAAACCCTGTCACAGGAAAAAGATAAAAAGGTAAACTTTAAGAAAAAAAAAATGTTTTGTTTATTTGGTGCATGCACATGCATGTATGTGTATATACATGTTGGTGTGAATGTGCTGTCTCAAGTAAATGGGCCCCAGAGATCAAACTCAGGTCATCAGGATTGGTGGTAGGCACCATTTCCCATAGAACCGTACTTTACTTTTAAGTTCCTTCCTACTCATGCAGCTCAGATACCATAATACTATAAACTGGGTGGCCTAAAATGCAGCCATTTCTCTCTCAGAGTTCTGGAAGCTGGAATTCCAAAGTTCTGGCAAGGTACCATCACCATTGCTTTTTTTTTTTTTTTTTTTTTTTGGTTTTTCAAGACAGGGTTTCTCTGTGTAGCTTTGCGCCTTTCCTGGAACTCGCTTTGGAGACCAGGCTGGCCTTGAACTCACAGAGATCCGCCTGCCTCTGCCTCCCGAGTGCTGGGATTAAAGGCGTGCGCCACCACCGCCCGGCCGCTTTTTTACATTTATTTATTTGTGTGTGTGTGTGTGTGTGTGTATGTGACACACGCATGTGGAGGTCAGAGGACAACTTGTATGCTTAGTTCTTTCCTTCTACCATGTGGGTTCCAAGGATTGGATTCAGATTGTGAGGCTTGGTGGCTGGCACCTTTACCCACTGTGCATCACCATGCCTGTCCCCAGGTTTGTTTTATCTTGTTCCTTGGCTTGTAGGTGGCTGCTATTTGTATGTTCACATGACTTCTGTGTGTGAAAGAGAACAAATACACAACCTCTCAGGGTCTCTGTGTGAGGACACTGATCTCATGACCTCTCCTAACCCTGGTTATTTCATAATGGCCTCACCTACAAATACTGTTGCCTTGGGGCTTAGGGCTTCAATGTATGGTTTTAGGGAAGGAATCAGCAAAAATCCCTAAAAATTAGGATTGAATGAACAAGGCCTACAAAATAGGTTTCTAATATATATGAGGACATTACACACTCCATTTACTAAGTATCAGTTGTTGGGTAGCTTGATGGCTCTTAAACCAAGGTATCTGTCTATTAAAAAGATGTGTATGCCTGTGTAATAAAATATTTGAAGCAAATGAATATTTTTTTAATCTGAAAAAACTTGTGCTTGGTGACTGATTGTTTCTGATATATGTTTGATTATTCAGTTTGTATTCATTTGACCATAGAGATGACTTGACCAATAAATTTAGAAATTTGCGTCTTATTGTTTAGTCTGCTTCCATCTTACATGTAGAACAGTAAGATTAAGATGAGGTCCAAGGAACTATCATGATACTCTAACGAATCTTCCCCTGATTCCTCTGCGCACAAAATGCAAGCAACTGAATACTCCCAGATGACTCACTTTGTCACTCTAAGGCCTTGGGCTTTGAGATGCTTCTCTTCTGCAGCAGAGACTCTTGTCTTTTTGTACCTCCTGCCTAGGCGGCCTGTCAGTTTGTCCTGTAACTGCTTATCCTACTGATGAAAAAGGCTGACTTTTTTGTTTTCCCTTTTTGTTTTGGTGGTGCTGTGGCATAAATCCTAGGATTTTGGGCCTGTAAGGCGAGCATTCTACCGCTGAGCCCGTCTCAGCCCAGAAACTGAACTTTGTTATATCATGTCATGCTTAGTCAAGGCGGCACTATTGTCTGTCCACTTCTTTGAAGCAGGCTTGATAGGTAGAGAGAACCAGGTGTGGACTCTACCCCGCAGGGCTGTGAATATTGCAAAGGTACATGGCAAGCAGCTTAGTGCCAGATAAATAAATACTCTTTCCTCCAAGAACCCTTCCCATTGGAACTAAGAGGAGAATCGTTAGGATTTTACCCCTCAGTGCTACCACGTTAATGTACTCAGTTCCACTGAAAGGTGTTTGTATTGTAGGAGTGATTAAATGAGTGTTGAGAAGTCAGAGAAAGAAAGAGCATCTGGAAAGGTAGGCCTTTCAAAAAACATCCTTGAAATAATTCTGGGCGCACACCTTTAATCCCAGCATTTGGGAGGCAGAGGCAGGCCGATCAGTGAGTTCCAGAACAGCTAAGGTTACACGTTCCTTAGCCTTTAACTTGGACTGTGCTGAAGCAAGCACCTTCTTACTTAATAAGAGAATGAAGAGTAAATGCCACCATGCTGAATTTGTAGATATTTTCCTGTGTTTCAGAGTGCATGGAAAAACACCTTTCAGATTGAGAACATGATCTTTTTTTTTTTTAAATCTTTTTTTTTTTTAAAGATTTATTTATTTAGTATGTATACAGAAGAGGGTGCAGATCTCATTACAGATGGTTGTGAGCCACCATGTGGGTGCTGAGAATTGAACTCAGGTGCTGGGAATTGAACTCAGGACCTCTGGAAGAGCAGTCGGTGCTCTTAACCTCTAAGCCATCTCTTCAGCCCCGAGAACATGATCTTTTAAGTAGTAATAAATGGTAAGAAGTGTAGATGTGGGCCGGGCAGTGGTGGCGCACGCCTTTAATCCCAGCACTCAGGAGGCAGAGGCAAGCGGATCTCTGTGAGTTCGAGGCCAGCCTGGTCTACAAAGTGAGTTCCAGGAAAGGCGCAAAGCTACACAGAGAAACCCTGTCTCGAAAAAACCAAAAAAAAAAAAAAAAAGTGTAGATGTGGTGGTGAAAATGTTAATGTGAATGTGTTTGAACTGAAAACAAATGGGCAAGGTTACTGCACTTTCCTTCATTAGATCTGAGGCAAGGCATGATTCCGAGGGTTACTAAATAGGGATGCTGGGTTTCATGAGAATAGAGTGGGTCTTGGGTTTTACTGGCTAGTTAAGACGCAGTGGACTGACATGTTACAGCTAGTTTCTACTTTATATCATCCAGGCTTGATTGCTTTGATTTGAGTCACATTTCTTTCCCTGCTGTAAATTAACTGCCATTTATATTGTTTGATTTTGAGTAGTGGTAGTTTATCCAATCTGTCCTTAGTTTATGCTGGAATTGACAATGGAGTGTGTGAAGGTGTAGGGAACCACTTTTTTATGCTAGTCTAGAAAGCATGTCTTCAGCCTTCTCATTGATAGTTAGGTGAATAGTTTCAGAGTGCCTAACATCATCTGTAGAACTGTCAGACCCGAGCCCTGCTGCTTTTTCTAGTTGACCCCAAGAAATTTTAAATCTTTTTTGGTTATTCCACTCCCACCCCAATCTTGCTATGTAGTTCTGACTGCTTAGAATTCACTGCGTAGATTAGACTGGCCTCAAACTCACAGGGAGCCTCCTGCCTCTGCCTCCCTACTTCTGGGATTATAAACCTGTGAAGTAAATTGTAGGTTTTCAATTTGTTTTTTTCCTGAGCATCACTGTAGTCCTGGCTACCTCAGCTTTCCAAGTTTTGGGGTTATAGGCAATTGCTATCATGCCCAACAAGTATTTGTACCATTTTAAAGAAATTTCTTTAAAGCTTGACATGTTTTTAGAACACTATGATCAAGGTGGTTTAACAGAACAATGATCGACTAACCTGGCTTTTACCAAGTCTTGAAATTTTTTTTCTTTTTGTCCATCACCTATAAATTTATTCTTTAAAATAGGAAGTCAACTTCTCTTTCATACTAGTTATTCCCCTGCTCTCCTCACCGCGCCCTCCCCCCCCATAATACCAGGGATTAAACCTAGGACTTCATGCATGCTGGTCAAGCAGTCTACCACTGAAACTAAATCCCTCTGCTCTGTAGTCATCTCTCTCCCTTTATGCTTCAGGTATGGATGCACTACACCTTCAGGAGAACTCATACAAAACTGGTAGGGAAGAAAAACAACCAGGGGAATGTCATCCCTCTTAAATGACGGGTGTGAAGGAAAACAAAAGACCTTAGCTTTTGAATACAGCAGATTGGCAAACTGCTGAGGACAGGGAAGAGATTCAGAAGTTTGCAAGCTGGGGGATGTTCTCATGGTGCGCCAGTCCCTCCTGGTTAGACCCAGACACAAAATTTCCCCCTTCGTAGTTTAAACCCAAGGATTCGGGATTAGATTGTATATTTAAGCTCTGGTAAATCATGAACTACACCTGGTTCCTCGATAATGAGTGGAAAATGTCCTTTTGAGGGAAATAGGAAGGATATCAGTAGTTTTTAGCTTATCAGTATGTCCAAATTAAATTAGGTTTACCTTGAGGCAGTGACTTATATGAGAGACTCAACAGAGAAAAACAATTTGGGCTTGTATTGCAAATACTAAATGAATTTTAAAGAATAAGAAAAAGCTCGAAATGGTTTTTACTGGAAAACAGGACATGTGAATATAGTTCAGGAGTATAGTTGAGATATTTTCTAAGTTAAACATAGGGCAATATGAAAATACTGTGCCTTGTTTTTAGCTATGTTTTTGGTGGAGTAATAGGCACATTGTAGATGGCTAGTTGTGTGGTAGTGACACTAAAGTCTACTTCAGTTGCCATACATAGATCAGGGCGTATATTTTTGTTCATTTTTTAACAATTATTTACTTCTATGTGTATGAATATTTTGCCCGCATGTATATATGTGCACTATGTGTGTGCTTGGTGCCTGTGGAGGCCAGAAGAGGGCAGAGCCACCATTAAATGGGGGAAATTGAACCCAGGTCCTCTGCAATAGCAATAAGTGCTCTAAACTGCTGAATAATCTCTCCAGCCCCCTAGATTTTGTTTTTTGAAGCTTAATATTGGAATAATAAGATTGGTTTAGTAAGTTTTCATATGCTAGTAACTGAATGCCGTTATTACACTTTTTCCTTTTTATTTACTGTGAATGTACTTCAGTGCCTGCTTTTCGTCCCTATGTTTTCTTATAACATAATAATAAAAGTCACTAGGAAATTTTTAAAAAAGATACTACTGAATTGTTTTAATTTTCAAGTTTTAACTCTCACTCTGTTCTTTTTAGCTTTTAGCTTGCCTTACCCAGAGGTCTTCCATCCAGTGAGTTGCAAGCGTGACATTTGCTGTGTTTTCAGCACCTGCCAACTTGGAAACCGGGGTTTGTGCTTAGGACATAGGCTTACAACCCACACTTTGTGATGCACAATGCCGTCCCAGCTGGCATGCTTTCGTACCTCAATGGTGCTAGACGTTCGGTTACAAAGCCGCACAGCTTCACGTGCAGATTTCAATAGTCATTCCTCTCCAAACTGCTTTCAACTTTTATTTTGTATCCCAGGAGTGAGATTGGTATCATTAAATTCACTGCTGTGGCTATTTTTCAATGAAAATAAATTTGGTTTATTCTTGGATTAAAAAAAATACAATTTTTTTAAGAATCAAAATGCTTCAAAATTAGCTAAAACATCATGCTTTATATATCAAGCACACAAATATTATAGCCCTAAAGTTGTTAACTTATTTTCATAGGTGGATAAGAAGCACAGGAAAAAACAAAAAGATTAATGTAAAGCGTTTCATAGGTAGGGCTATTAGTTGTAATTCAATGTAGATGTGGGAAAAATTGCAGAATTTTTCTGAGTAAGATCCACATATGAAAATTGCCCCATGATGGGCTCAGAGTTTTGGCCTCTAATTCTGACCAAAAACTTTACATATTTTTCCAAAGAAGTATTTTCTATCAACTTGCTTTCAGTAGCCAATCTCTTTGAAAACATTTCAGGTGGATTTGGTGATGTCTGTCTTCCCATAATCTATTATAAGCAATTTTAAAAGGTTTTGCTTGGAAAAAAAAGGTCTTTTCAGATGTAGAAAGAACAGTGTGAAATGTGAGTGACTGGCTTTTAATACAGCAGTGTGACAAAGAGGCGCAGTGGCTTTTAGAAGCTGAATAAAGGGGTTGGTACACAAGCACCTGCATACTGCTGTTGGGCCCAATGTATAACATGTCTGACATTTGTTTAGTTCACTTTGTTAGTCTAACTGAATTCCTGTGGTTATTCTTTTATAATTTTTAGTGGTGTACTCTTAGACATAGGTACAGTTAGATGTGAAACTGAACAGTTACTGGCACCGACTCAAACTTCAAAGCTTAGTTCTTTGTTGTTTGAACATCACACTGATCTGGTTCTAAAGGCATAAAAATAAAACACCCACTAACTGCTTTAGACACTCCTTAGTATATATCAAATGCAACCTTTACCCTCCCCTCCACAGATGTGCTTAGGTGAACACTTCTTTAGCTTGTTGATACAAGTTATAGTTGGTTACACCCTTTCTTAATAAAATACACCCTTATTGTCTCCTGTTGCATAAGAGCTGTAAGGTTGGAGTTGGGGAGCTGTAACAGTGATACTCAGTGAAGGATACGTGATGCATACTGTGCACACAAATAGCCCTCTATTTGCTAGTCCTCCTTTTGGGGGAAAGCCAAAAGAACCAGTATTGCTTTATCCCTGGGTCTCATACTGGTCTTAGAGTAAGAGACTAAGTCATCCTTGCATTTTATACTTTCCGGGGTGTTGCATGGTTTTAATCAAGTTAGTTTTTATTCAGGATAATGGCAGAGTTACAAGTGGTCATTTTTTAGATTTGTGGACTTCTTTCTGAATTGGCCTATGAATTTGTGTTTAGGTGTCTGGTAGTACTCTAAATCTGGTTCTGATTTGGCTGACTATTTAAGCATGAACAAAGGTAGACAGTTGAACTCCCCTCCCTCTTCCCAGCTGCTGCATACCTAATCTTAAATTCAGTTGACTGGCTTTGTGTCTATTCTGAATTAAAACCCTAATACAACAGCCTTGTGGACAGGACTTTTTATAATAAAGAGCCATCACATTTAACATTAAGGATCAAATGTGTGGTAACCTTTATGGAAGAATGACATAAGCCTCAATGCATATGTCTTTTTAGTCTTGAAGGTTGAGATTTAGACACCTACGCTGGGTAGTTCAGCTCCTTAAGCAGGAGTTTTAGTCCTAGGTAAGAAAGGCTAAGAACCAGAAAAACAGGCTGCTTAGGCTTGGAAAAGGAGGTGGTGGAGCAAAGAAGCTGCCCATAACCCCCATCTTTGGAATTTCATGAGACTAACATGGCCCTGAAAGCCACAAGAATAATGGTTGCAGTAATTGTTTCCAGGCGTAGGACCCCTGGCATCTTGATTTTTTAAGTTGACCCGATGAACTAGTAATTGCAGGGATAAACTGAATGTTTGCCAGCAGGAGTCACTCTAGGCCTCCCAATAAAAAGTTAGTGCATTAAACTGTCCTTAGAGCACTTGGAGGCTAAGGTAGTAGTACTGAGGTGAGGTGGCTTCTGGAAGGGAAGTGACATTAAGTGTACCTTCTTTTTACAGAACACGTGGTTCTTACCCCTTTCAAAATGGGCCCATAACACGTTTTAAAAAAGAAAATAGTGTATTATGGATATGAATGTCTTTGTATTCTGTATATTAGGACACTTTCGGCTTCCTTGGGGGTGATCTGATTGTGTTCACATCATCTCTCTGAGGTGAACAGACTTCTTAATCTTATGGCAAAATCTCTGGAATGAACTTTAGTAAGTCTAAATGAGGTTAGCTCATGCTTTTCTGAAAAGAATAGGTCCAGTGTGGTGACAAACTGAAATATTTCAGCAATAGCCATGAAATCTAATAGTTTCCCAAGTGCACACAAACTCAAAAAGTTAATTGTTCATTTATGTTTGATACTGGGATTTCAACATTGGATTAAAACCAATTAAATGTTCCTAGAAGCAACAGAAAAAGTTTCCTGATTTATGAATAGAACCATTCAAACGGTGCAGACACAATCCATGTAAAGTAATGAGGTGTTTTGTTTTTTTGGCAAAGGGAAACACAAAACAGGCAAAGGGACTTAGAAAAACAACTCTAAAAATCTCTTTGGATACAAGGTTAATGACATACATCAGCAGGAAGGAGTGATAGGAAATCTAGGGCTTCGTTTCACAAGGAACATAGTCCCCTCCCCCAGGTGAGCTGCACAATGAAAATACTCTGCTTATTCTATCAGGGTTACATTCCTGCACTTAAGTCAACATCCTAAGTTACAGAACTAAACATGCCCTGCCTCTGCTTAGCAACCGCAAATCCTTCCTTCGCCAGTTGCATGTATTTTGGATGTGGCATCTGAAGTACAAATTCCTCTATTTCGATCGCACCCAAAGTCAGGAACAGTGCTTTATTATCCTAAAGTGTGGCCGCTCCAGGGCCCTCCCCCAACCCCTTGCGGTCCTGTTCGCCCTAGATGGGATCCCTTTTATACTGCGGAGCCTAACCCGGAAGCTGGCAGTCCGAAGCCCACACGGCCTGGCTTTCTGTCCTGACTCGTGCGGGGCTATTTCCCGCGGCCGGGGCTTCCAGGCGCGGGGGACGTGCGGTGCGGGTTCGCTGGACACCCGGCAGCCCTGCCGGAGGCGCGCCGCGACCCCCCCCACTCCCCGCCCACCGGCGGCTGCGCGCACTGCACCTCGTAGCGGCACGCTGGGCGCCCGGGCCGCGACGCCGCCCGCACAGCGCCGCTGAGTTCACGCAGCCGCGGTCGGGCGGCCCGGCGGCAGCACTGGCGGCCTGGCCGAGGCCAGTTAAAGGGACGAGTTGCAAACAGTTCAGGAAGTGACAAGTCGATTTCCTCCTCCCCGGGAGCAGCTCGGTACAAAGCGCTGGGCGCAGGCAGGAGAGCGTGCGCACGGCGGACGCGGGCGGGCAGTCCGGACGACTTGGCGAGCGCTAGCAGTGACGGCCCCGTCCGGCGCGCACAGTAAGCGACCCGGCTGGGCGACCGCGCCTGGGGGCTGGTCCGGAGCGGGGTCGGTGCGTGCTCCCCGGCGCCGGTGGGGGAAGCCCGGCTCGCGGGCGCTGCGCTCTCCCTTTTCTTCCCCAATGCTGCTGGCTTTCTTCCCCCCTTTCTCCTTGTTAGGCGGCGGATCGGGTGGTTTCTGCCGGCGCTCAGTCTCGCTCTCCCGGGTGCAGGCGTGAGACTTGTCAGCGCGCAAGAGGGGGAAGAGCAAACCTGGCGCTGCAGGAAAGTCCGCTCCGCGGGCAGGGCAGCCGGCCGGGGAGACGGCTGCGTCCTGGGCAGCCTCCTCTAAGGCTCAACTTGAGCCTCGGTTTGTGGCAGCAGCGAAGGCGCTGAGCCCCGAAGTTCTGCATCGTTTGCAGACAACTCTTTTGTTCGCGGAAGTTTACACCCGCCACCCCCGGGATGCGGGTGCGCAGGGACGACTCCAAGGCTGCTCGACTGGCCCGAGAGGTGGCGAAGTGGGTGAGAGGGCGCTTTGCCTCGGGAGGGGAAGCCGGCAGCGTGGCCGTGGTCAGGGCTTGCGGAGAGGGGGTCGCCTGTGCTGGCGTGGTTTTTGCACATGGCGAAGAGGGCCGTCCGTCACAGGATACTAGTCTAGTCACATTTTTTGCCAGTCCTTGATTTGCGAGCCGGTGCGAGTCAGGTTCCCAACTAGGGGTTTCTCTTGGTGGAACCGGGATGAAAGAGACTTGGAAACCCAGCATCCGAAGAGGGTCTGTGGTTTGAGTTGCCCCAAGTGTCTTCTCGGGCAACCTCCCCCCCCCCCCAGCTCTTCTTCCACCTCCGGACTAGGGAAACAATGCTTGGGGTGCGGGACAGGGTCCTAGAATTGCGTGGGCAGGCTTGCCTTGGACCCTCGCCTTGGGACGCTCCCTGATGCCAGGCGTGCTCCTGACCGCCGGGTTCATTAACACGTACTGTACTTAGTACCATGGCGAACAAAGAAAACCTCTTTGCAGCATTTGGTGAATGGGATTCTGCCTCCTATAGGCCACACTCTTGAGTATTCCATACGGTAGAATCCGGACTCCGTGGTGTTGGGAAAGTGGCCCCCGCCGTGGGTTGCATTCCGGTCCTGGCCCCTGAGCAGGGCATTTGTGCTGCCGCCGTGGTGCTTGTCTCTCAGGAGTTGGTGCAGATGGAGCCAGGCTGAAGGTTGTTCAACAGGAACAAATGTTTGTTGAATTGTTGGACGGTGGAGAAAAGGGACTGTTTTCTGTTGACTGCTTCAAGAGTTGGAATGGCATTGTTTATTGGCTCAGGAAGCCAAGCAAACGTCTTGTGCCCCTTCAGCTTATTAGCAGACCTCCAAATGACATGCTAGCATATGTGTTCCCAGCAGTCTCCACGCCTGGAAGGGGATCCCTTCTTGCTGAATCCTGGACTCTAGTTTAAAAAGATGCGATTTGATTTGAAGTCCTGGGCAAGAGTGGAGTCTGCCCACCTATGAAACTCACTGCTCCTGACTGAGCCAGGTTTTGGTTTCATTTTAATTTGTCCACTTAGCAGGGATTTATCTCAGTTACAGTTTTGACAGTGAGTTGAAGGTCTGGAGGTACCCCCCCCCCCCACACACACACACCTGCCATTTGCTGTGCACTAGAGCAGCAGAAAATGGCTAACTTGTTCCAGGTGATAGGCCTCTTTCAGTTGAAGAAGGTTTGAGTCTTAAGTGTAGTAACTGCAGTTGTAGACCTAGGGATGTGTTGATCCAGTTTCTGGATGTAGTGGGAGGCAAGAAATCTAAGAGGCTTGGGGAATGCCTACGGTTTTCTTCCAAATGTCCAAACAGGGAACATGATGCTCTTAAGACCAGTTCAAAGTTGCTCTGCTCAAGGACTTGTTATTTTCTCCCTTAAAAGATGAGCTTGTTGTGTGTTCATTTTAACATCGAAGCAAGCATTATGGAAAAACTGGCTGTGTGATTGCTACAGAAGTGGACTTTTAGGTTGTTCAAGGCAGGGTAAGTGGGGTAGTTCACTGTTTTGATTGATAATGCTTCTAATCAGTTTCTCCCGTTTATTTTCAGTATAGTAGGTATGTTATGGAAAGAGCTTTAGATAGATAGCTACTTCAAGATCTTCACAGGGGAGTCACACAACTGACATTTTTACAGGCAGCCCTGGTATTTCCTGGTCTCTCTCTCTTTCCTCCCCTCTCTCGATCTCTCCCTCCTAATCTTTCCTTTGCCCCCTGTTGATTGCTTCAGTGTCCCCTAGCATCCCCATCCTTCAGTTCGGGGAAGCCGATTCGCTTTAAGTGAGTCCCTTGAGCTAGTGTCTGACCCATGAAGAAAGCTCAGCCAAGGCTGTCCTGGCCAGCTAGCTCTCCTCCTCTTCGGGGAGAGCTATGTTTAAATACTGTCAGCAGGGGACACTGTGGAGCAATCTGGTGCCTGCAGAGCTTGAAATGCACACCCTTCTTCTCTCCCACTCTTCAGCTGGCACTGAGAACTGCGGGCTGGGTCCACCAACTCAGTTGATATCTCCTTCAGGCGTGAGACTTTCTAGGGTTAAATCATGCACAGTATGGGAAACTTGTTTGTGCCCTTGAGAGGGGAAAAAAAAAGACTGAAATAAATACTCCGGTCAGCATAACCCCCATCATTACCACTACCCCCATGCACACCTCTCTGATGTGTAATAAAAGAAACCTGCAGGCATAATTTGTTATGTAATATGCTGATAGTACAAGTTTTGGTTTTAGATGGAAACCAGATGTGGACAGACTCTGTTTAATTGATCCAGCAACGAGGGGAGGCGGGTGTTAATAGATTAAGTAGTTCTGCAAACCGAAGGTAGTTTGTTTTTGTTTGAACTTAAGGGGATAACCCCAACCCAGGGCTTTCTTGAGGTTTTTGCCTCTTTGCTTTGCTGCAGCTGTCCTTTCTGGAGACTCCTCCTCTCTTGAAAGAACCGGTTTGTTGCCAACACAGAGCACATGGCTGGGTCTGGCTGGGCTCAGGGCTGCTTAGCTCTGCTGGGCTCCATTCCGCCTCTCCTCGTCCAGCTGCTGCCCTGCCCTCCACGCTTCGAAACAGAATGCCCAGGGACCTGGGTGCTGCCAGAAAGGCCGACCGTTCTCCTTTCTTCCACACTGTCCCAGAGGAGTTTGTGTTCACTCTTGTTCAGTGAGTACATTTTTCCAAAACTCATGTGCTCACTCTCCTTCTCTGATTAATTTCTGTTTGTTTCCTGCCTAACTTCATGAAGGTTTCTCTCTCTCTCTCTCTCTCTCTCTCTCTCCACCATAGTCACCTTTATTATCCTCCAGGGTTGGGGCACTGCTTAGTAATAGCTGACCCCATTAACAGTAGCTTCATTGCTTGCTGGGATGTGAACTTTGGAAACAAACCCAGAGGCTTAAATATGCTGATGTGCCCTGAGACTTGCTTAGAAAATTTTTGTTTTAGTGCAGTTTACATTAACATGATTAATGACCGTGCCACTGAAAAGTCTATATTCAAAAGCAGTTTCCATTCCCTTGGGTTCTTCATATGGTGAAGTAATTTTCTTTGCCAAACAACAGTTTTCAGGTAACTCCTTTGACTTAATGCAGACCCCTGAAGGTTCGGCCTTTGTACATTTGGGGTTGTGGTTTTGATGGTGTCTGTCTTAATCTTAAGGAACCTGGGTCAGAGGGACCTTGTATTCTTGTCTAGGAAAATATTCTGAGGTTCTGAGCAGAAATTAATGCCTTGATGATAAAATGGGAGAAACTTGGCTTCAAGATGGTTTGGAGCGGGTGCTGGGAGGCTGGAGCCAAGGTCAAAGTTGTCCCCCCACCCCCAAGCGAATGGTGACACTTGAGCTTTTCTAGAGAAAAAAAATTGAGATGTCCTTGATCCCCACCCCCCACCCCTGTGATAGTTGTTAAATGCCAATTGATTGAGAGGGGAAATGCTGATGGGTGGGTCTGAAAGCAGCCTTAGGAGCCCGAGAAAATAAAAACACATTTGAAGGACTCTGGAAGATTTTGCATTTCAAAGGGTCTACCTTGTAGACTTTCACATCACGTCAGGGGTTACCGAGAAGTGTGACAGGCACCCCCACTCTTTTAACTGGTCTTTCTCTCCTGCTGGGGGCTGTAGGGGAAGCTGCCTTTTGCATGGGGGATGGGAGCAGCATGGCCAGATCTTGCTGGGACATCATGGAAACAGGAGAATCTCTGAGGCATTTGTGAGTCTCTAGAGGGACTTTTTCCACTGTATCCCTCTCAGGCGAGTGACAGCAAATCATGTTGGTAAACAGCCCATTTGACCCCGGGATGGGGTGGCAGACCAGCGTGTCTCCCATTGTACAAAGAAACAGATTCTCTCCCAGTGCTGATAGAATGCTGTCCCCAAGGCTGTAACCCAAAAGAGCCAGCCACAGGCTGGTGTGTTACTCTTACAACACCCACAGGTTGTGTTAGGTACTCCCTGAGCCTGGCTTCCTCGGTGCACAGCCAGCCTGCACTTACATCGAAGAAACTGAGGCTCTTCGTTTCTTCTTCAGAGGCCAGGTACCTGGTCCAAGACCACACAGCTGGAAGGCCGAGAAGCCGGCAGCACCAGCCGAGTCCGGCTGGCCGCAAAGCCCGCTTTTCCCTCCACCATGCTGTCAGTCTCAGTGATACAAGCTGGAGAGCGTAGAGGCCCTGAGTTCTGTTCCATCTCAAAGCCTACAGTTTTGTTTAGTCTTGTTAACACAGCAGCGAAACTTACAAATTTTAACTGCCTTTCCCCCTGCTTCTCCCTCTCCTTTGGCCTTTCTTTCCTTCCTTCCTTCCTTTCTTTCTCTTTCTTTCTTTCTTTCTTTCTTTTCCTTCCTTCCTTCCTTCCTTTCTTTCTTTCTTCCTTTCTTTCTTTCTTTCTCTTTCTTTCTTCAGCTGAACTCTTGAGTTGTATCTTCTGCAGGCCCAAAGGCAGGGCCTTCACTGGGAAGACTGAGATGTTTTGCTTGAACTTTTACAAAAGACAGATTCACAAGAAAATGTAATTATTCCCAGTGACCTTCTGGGGGAAACAGGAAGTAAATTTGGCAGCTCCAGCCTAACCACATACTCAGATTCCGTTTTTTTAACTCAAGAGATTGTTAAAAAGGCTTTCCAAAGGCGTGTGGGTTTTTTTTTTAATCTAGCTTTTTATTTTTTGCATTTGTAATTCAGATGTCTCAAAGTAAATTATGTTGTGGTACTTGCCAGCCCAGGTTTGTACAGTATCATGTTTTGTTTACATGTCTGAAGTAATCAGAGAACACAATTGCACATCTTCCAGCACAGGGGAACTGGGTCTGCCCCTGCCAGGACTGGGCAGAGACTCCTCATCCCCAGACAGATGGTTCTGTGCTGGCTAGTCTCAGCGAGGCCTGCCTGCCTAGGTCTCCGACCTTTCTTTCTAAAGAGTCTGTGGGGGAGGGCTAGCTCCCTGTGTGCTGGCCCTCGATGGCAGAGCAGTAGTTCTCAGGCATGGCTGTGAACTACTTACTGTAGAGGTTTCAAAACATCCAGTTGCCAGGACTCAGACCTGATTATGTCACGACTTCTGAGAATGACTAGGGTTGGGGGAGGGGATTAGGACTCAAGCACTGGTAGTTCAAATGTTCCTGGGCTGATTCTGTTTGACGTTCCAGACTAGGGACCGGGGCAGACCCCACCGTCCTTTGGTCTCTTTAGCCGGGATTTAGGGGCCTTCTTGTGCAGGTGTGGAGCAAAGCCTTTGGAATTTTCCACTGCTGCTTGTCTCTGTGAAGAAGGATCTGAAAGGTACCCACCTCTGGGCAAGGTGCCCGTTGTGGACGTCACCCAGGTAGTTCCTGTTTCTGTTATGGGCACCCAGTCCCTGCTCAGGGTTCCTGAGATCTCTGAGGTACCTTCCTCAGAGCTGAGGAGGGCAAGAGGCTGCCCAGGCTGTGGTGTCATATGGTTCTCAAGCAGGCTTTCTGGGCACTCTCTGGAGGTGTAGTACCTGATGCTCCCCTTAGGTTCAGGGGAGGCGAGATGCAGTTTAGGTCCAGAGCACATTTGGGTGATCTTCCCATGAAAATGAGGGTCAGACCTGGTTGTAGCTTCCAGCTCAGAGCTGTCTTCCCACTACCACCTTTAGGATTACAGTAGGTAGACTTGGCTAGTGGCCTTGGCAAGCACGAGCTCCTCTCACTTCCCAGTCCAGACTTTTGGAAGAGAGATCCGGCACTCAAAGGTAAAGTGACTCCTGTGATCACAATGCCAATCCCCAGAGGAATAAGCCTGTACCTCCAGAATCTTCATCCTACCGCTGTGATCTCATCCCAGCCTCAGACCATCTGCTTTCACACAGGGCAGCAGGCGAACCAAATCATCGCCATTCCATTCAGCGCTCCTTGACCAATCAGCTCACACTCACTTGCTCTTGGGTGACAGTGCCCGCCATCGTGTGCTTCTTGGCTGGTGCACCCTTAGCTCAGCTGAGGTGGACCGGTCAGTGTGCTCAGTCAGTTCTCTAGTATTCCCTGACTTGGACGTGGGTCTGGATGGCTAGGTCCGAAGCCTGAAGAAGATGTTCTCCAAGAAAAAGGTGTTGGCCTCTTGGCCCCAAGTCTGTGTGTCAGTGAGTAAGTTAGTTTGGGCCTAGTACAGGGCAGGGAGAGGGAAATTCTCCAGGACATGTTTTTCCACTTTCCTCCTACAGACAGTGACTGGGCCCTGCTGAGTGTCCAGCTTGGAGATGGACACCTTCCTTTCATTAGTACCTGCTGTTCAGCGTACTGACCCCATGTTGTTTAGAGGAATCTCTTACCCTCTTGAGAGGGTGGTTGGGATTTGACCTCAGTCCTATATTTCTTGCATGCCATACTATCCCCATCAGTGCAAAGGAATCAGGTTTTCTGCCTGGAGGAGCCTTGGGTGGCCATGTGGTAAGTTGCTGCTGTCTGCTCTGTTCACCTTGTCCTGTGGAGGCCACCTTCCCTGCCAGGCTGAAGCACAAAGTGCCCCTGCCAGACAGAGCCCAGCTGGAAGAGGCCTTGCTTGTTCTGGCATTCACACTGGCCAAGGGCCTGGGATTGGAGGGAGCTTCCACGGGCTGACTGGAAACAGTCTTTATGCATGTTTAGAGATGAAAGCTAATGTCCCTTGCTACTAGCCATCCTCTGGGTGAGAGGAAGTCTACCTCCTAGGGCCAGTGGGTGGGGGGTGTGTCTATGATTCTGTGTCTTTAACCGATGTAGAGAATGCAGGGTAGTCCCTCTCACATAGTTCGAGGGACTGGGCCCTGGGAACTGGACCTCCAGGGAGTCTCTCTGGCAGTCATGTGACTTTCCCAGTTGTAAGGTGGTGGGTACCATACTCCTTAGCTGGGCCTCATTTGTCTGCTATTGTCTCTGGGCCTCAGACTCCACAGCTTGCTTGCTTGCTTGACTCCAGTGTTTTTAGGAGGATAAGTTGAGTATGTTTGTGAAACTCCTGGCAAATGTCGGGGAGGAGGGGGTCGTTTCCAGGTGAAGGGATGTAAATAGGAGATCACTGGTAGACAGAGGTTCTGTCATGGTCCAGGGCAGTGTACAGTGTACCAGGGCCTTTTTATGGGAGTAGGCAGAACTGGGGATGTTCAGCATCACAGAGGAACTTGGAGCAAACTGTAGGTGAAACCATTCCCACATCATTTCAGGCAAAGACAGCATTCATCTCTGGGATAGGTGCCAAGTTCAGATCTAAGGTCTGCTGTATGCTGACTGTGTGCCTCCTTGACTTCCCACATCTGGAATATGATAATCTTCACCCTGTGGGTTGGGTACATGTAGAGCCCAATGGCCATTAGTGGCAAATGTGTCTTTGGGAGGACAATCAGAGAACTTCTGGGCTCATGTGGTAAAGGACACAGGGCAGAGCAGGGAGGCCTTGAGCTGAGCTCTTCTGGACAGGCCTTTACCCTGACCTGATACTTTCTGTCCTTAGGTCTTATGGCTTATTCAGGAAGATGAGTTGAAATTACGCATTATAATTTAGTTTGTACTGTGTGTTTTAAACGAGTTAAAAGTAGTGAAGTCTGTTAAGCTTTCTCTTTAAGAAACTAAATCTTTGTTTACCAAAAGTGATTTCTCTGGGCTCATAGAAAATTAAATGTATGGATGGATGATGATGTGGCATCAGTCTTGGCTCTCTCTTCTCTGCCTGACCGCGCAGTGGTGTGCCCCTCTGTATAGAGGGCGAGGGCCCATTATCACTTGTCAGATTTGATGTAAGAGCACTTGATGTCATGGATGGTGCTCCTCTTTGGTTGGGGCACGGTCTCTGACGACTAGTCAGCACCCTCTTCCTGCAGGCTGTGTGGTTCAGCTGGAGCACTCGCCCCACTTCCTCTAGAAGCCCACCACCACCTGAGCATGACCACAGTCTCTTCAGGGAGCAAGAGTTCACCTAAGCTCATGAGCCCTCAATCCAGTGACAAAGGGCAAAGACTGTGTCCTCGGTGCCTCTGTTGATGCAGGCTGCCTGTTCCTTGTGTGTGTGTGTGAGTCCACATGTGTGCACGTGCACATGTGTGTGGAAGGCCAGAGATCAACTTAGGATATTGTTCCTCAGGAATTGTTCATAGTTTTTATTTGGTTTTTTTTTTTTTTGTTTTTTTGGTTTTTCGAGACAGGGTTTCTCTGTGTAGCTTTGCGCCTTTTCTGGATCTCGCTCTGTAGACCAGGCTGGCCTCGAACTCACAGAGATCCGCCTGGCTCTGCCTCCCGAGTGCTGGGATTAAAGGCGTGCGCCACCACTGCCTGGCCCCATGTTTTTTTTTTCTCTCTGTCTCTCTGTCTCTGTCTCTCTGTGTGTGTGTGTGTGTGTGTGTGTGTGTGTGTGTGTGTGTGTGTGTGTGTGTGTTGTCTGCTCTAGTGCACATGTGGAAGTCAGGACAACTTCATGGAATTGGTCCTCCTCTTTTACCCTTATGTGTGTTCTGGGCGTGGCACTCAGGCTGGGCCATACCGCTGGGCATGGTGCTCAGGCTGGGCCGTATGGCTGGCCCTGGCCTGCCCGTTTCTAGCACTTCTGATCCCTGTGTCTCAGGAGTGATACACTGCCATCAGCCGCAACTCAGCTTCCTGCTGAGGGGTCGGAGTAGACAGGTTTTTGGTTTGTTTGTTTTGTGAAACAGTCTCCCTGGGCTGGCTTCAAACGCACCATGCAGCTGAGGCAGGCTTTGTGGTCCTCTTTTCTCAGCTTCCAGGAAGAGTACTAGAGTTATAGGTGTGTACTACCATACCCATCCAAGTAGACATCCGAGATTTCCTGCTGTACTTTCGGCAGTTTTGGAGGACATCCCTTGAGAAAGGGAAACTTTTATGGTATTCTGGTAGGGGCTTAAGTTCCATGCTGTGGCAGCCCCTTCCCCGAGGAGGCTGGCCTTCGTCGTCTGTTTTACTGTGTTCCCTCTTCAGCCTGTCACTGTTTTTGTGGAAAGCACAGAATCTGTCTGCCATAGCGATGGTAAAAGGGCTCAACTGAGTTTGTCCGATCTGCCAAGTGCCTGTCTGATACACTGCTAGGTCCCGAAGAGCTGAGAGCTGAAAAAAATCAAATCCCAGCTTGACAGAACTGAGGCTTGGGTCATGGTAGTCAGACTGCAGTTGTTTATGGAGTTTCTACTGAGTGCCCCACAGTGTGATGCTTTGTTTTTGTTTTTGTTTTGTTTTTCGAGACAGGCTTTCTCTGTGTAATAGCCCTGGCTCTCGTGGAACTCACTCTGTAGACCAGGCCGACCTTGAGCTCACAGAGATCCTCCTGCCTCTGCCTCCTGAGTGCTGGGATTAAAGGTGGGCGCCACCAGCGCCCGGGCAGTGTGATGAATGCAGTGGAGATATGTTGACACAGGTACTCGTGAGTTACACAGTCCTGTGGAAGTCATAGGAAGGTCACTTAGACCTTAGCTGAAGGGTAGAGGTCAGGTCGCCTTCTTGGAGGAGGTGGCATTTGACTTGAATCTTAGGGATGAGCAGGGATGTGGACACATGAAGGTGGAGATGAGGAGCTAGTCAGGCTGGAGAAGAGTAGTCTGTGCAGAAGGCACAGCAGCAGCAGGAAGCCATCTCTCAGACACTCGGGACCCTGAGCACCAGGGTGAGAAATGTGTCGATGGGAAAAATTAAGCTGGTCAAGGCCAGGGTGGGTTGCCTCGGAGTACCAAATGAAGGGGTCTGGACTTTAAGCCCCCAAGGGTTGGGAACTGGGAATGCCAGGCTGATGCAGGTTTGAAGCCTCTGTGTCTGGGGGGTGGCAGTACAGGGCAGGCTGGGGGCCAGTGTGTGACCTGGGAAGGATGTGGTTGGTCCACGCAGGCAAGGGGCAGGTGAGGGCCAGTGGTAAACAATAGGTACTTAGACTCCACCTGATGACTAAGACCCAGTTTACATCGGAGCTGGGCCTGTCCATGTGGATATCTGTGCAACTCTGGAAGGCTTTCCTTCAGTCTTCTCCAGTAGGCTCCACTAGGGGCCATCTTCTTGGTGATACTGACTGAGGGTCCTGCCCTTTTGACCTTGGAGCAGGCTATCCCTATACTGCCTGTATGACCAGAGTGACATGGTCTAGTTTATTTTAGTCACAATGAGCATTCATTGGGCCACCTGGGACTCACAGGAGCGGCTCACATCTCACCCATGTCTGTCTGTAACAGTGCGTTTCAGCTTGGCATGAACTAAAGAAGTCGGATTCACTGTAAAACAACCTCCACCCCACCACCACCAAGGGGAAAAAAGCATCTCACGGTGTTGATGTGAATAAAAAGGAGCTTCAGTGCCCCTGGGGCTCTGTTGAAGCATGCTCTCCAAGGGTGGGGGAGTTGCTGACACAGGCACTGGGAAATGGCCTGCCCAGGTCACCTGACTGCTGGCTGCTGGCCCTTCAGAGCCTCATGGCTCGCAGATGCCAGCCCAGATTCCAGGCCCAGTTAACTGTGTGGCATGTGACTCTGGCCCAGAGGAGGAGAAGGAAGAAAAATAAGGAACCTGTGAGGAGGCAGCAGCTCAGCAGCCCAGCTTGGCCCTTTGGGTGTCTCCTCCAAGCCCTGTAGGGTTTGCTCATAATCACTGACCACTGAGGTGGGATGAGGCAATGAACCCTCCTGTTCATCTCATTCCCAGGAAGGCTGGCAAAGGCCTTGACCCATTCAAAGACAGGGAGAAGAGAGAATGTGTTGTAGAATGTTATTTTAAGGTGTATTACTTTTGTTTATGTTGCATTTGTTTAACTCTGTGAAGCCATGTTACTGTGCCTGCCTAAAATACTTGATGGTCTAATAAAGAGCTGAACGGCCAATAGTAAGGCAGGAGAAGGGATAGGTGGGGCTGGCAGGCAGAGAGGATAAACAGAAGGAGAGATCTAGCAGCCAGAGAAGGAGGAGGACTCCAGGGCCCAGCCACCCAGCTACACAGCAAGCCACAGAGTAAGAGTAAGATTTGCAGAAGTAAGAGAATGGGAAAAGCTCAGAGGCAAAAGATAGATGGGGCTAATTTAAAGTTAAGGAAAGGCCAAGCTAAGGCCAGGCATTCATAATTAAGAATAAGCCTCCATGTGTGTTTTACTTGAGCTGGGTGGCGGGCCCCCCAAAAGAGCCAAACAACAACCTACAACAAGCTTGGGCCTGGCTGAGCCTCCACTGGCTCAAAGGTGAGCTGTACACTGCAGTGCAAGGGTGACCTGGCCAGAATCGGAGGTGAGACCCCCTGTGGATCTGATGGCCAGGCGACTCCATGTGGTAGGCCACAGCCTGTCCTGGGGAAGCACTTCTTCTTTCTTTTAGGTTGTGTGAATTTTAGGCACAGCCTTGTGTGTTGTAAAAAGACTGCAGGAAGTTCACAGTCAGGTGGCGTGGTTCTTACCCTGCTACATGAATGCATGGCCAGCAGTTTGCTCTCTCCCTCTGCAGAGAGCTTCCTGGCCTGGTAGCTTCCTGCTGGGCTTTGAACCAATGTGACAGGCCGGACCCAGCCCCGTCCTTCCCCTGTATTTGGGAGCCAAGCACAGGCACTCCTGTCCAGTGTCTGGGGGAATTGAAGGTGGGAAGGGACCTGGTGATGTCAGCACTGCTGGGCTTTGAGGACCTCTAGAGACAGAGGGCCTAGTTTTAGTGCTGGGCTGGGGCTGAGTAGAGAGCTGAGCACAGTTCTCCCTGAGAGGCTGAATGCCTACTCCCTGATTGTCTTTTGTTTAGTTTTGCGAGGGAGGGGGCGCGGGGGGGGCGGGCGGGCGGCGGTGTGCTGCTGGTGCCAGGGTTGGCTCATAGCTGGATGTGTTTTGTGGCTCTGGATAAGGGGGTGGTCCTAGTGACCTTTTCTTTGGTTGCTGATAACTATGGTAGATAGATTGAGGAGAGGAAAGGGGACACTTGGTGGCCCTTTGTGCCTGCATGGGACCTAAAGCCCAGTCAAATAGAGTAAGAAACAAGTTTTCACTCAGTTCATGTTGGAGCTGGCCTAATCCTGTGGAGATTTGTGTGACTCTGGAAGGCATTTCAGAGAGCAGTGGCCAAGGGCAGGACAGCGGCTTTCCATTTTGGAGGCCTTGTGGGAAGGTGGTGCTGTGGTCAACAGCCTGAATTCACCTGGTTCTCCACTATACCAAAGGTCGTGTGATCCTGTGTGGTAGAAGGTAGCTACCATGGCAGGATGTTCCTGTGGTTACTAGTGAAGGCATGGAGTCCAGAACCCTGGGGAACTTGATGTCTTAGAGCCCTTAAGATGTTGTTGACTGTTTCTTTTTAAAAACTTGTTTTTACTTTATGTGTATGAATGTTTGCCTGTGTGTATGTATATGTATCACACATGTACCTGGTATCTGTGGAGGCCAGAAGAGGGCCTCGAATTGGACTTACAGGTGGTTGTGAGCTGCCAGGTAAGTGTTGGGAACTGAATCCCCATCCTCTGCAAGAGCAGCAAATGCTCTTAAACACTGGGGCCTCTCTCCAGCCCTGACAATGTGTTTCTGTGTGATTTCTTCCACTGAAGTCCGGTGTAGTACAAATGATACAGTTGACCAGGCAGTGCTTTGGTAGGGCCATCACCGGTTGGGGTGACTTGAGAATAAGAGAGCCTGGCAAAGAACCCAGAACTAGGAGCCCGATTACATTTGACCTTGAGCACGATTGTACTTCTCTGGCTGGATTTTTCCCATCTGTAGTCTGGGAATCCACAGTAGAGGAGTTATAGATCATGGGATGGTATGAGTCAGATCCCTCAGGACTCTCCTGCTTTCATTTAGTCCAGAAGGACCCTTTGGTGCTTGCCTCGAATAAACATGGTAGAGCTCCAGCACTTAAAGGGGGTGGGGAGGGCGAGCGAGGTATTGAATGTGTTACATCTTCTCTTTTAATCCCTCTAACCACCTCAGGAGGTGAGTGCTATTGTTCTCGTGTGTGTGTGTGTGTGTGTGTGTGTGTGTGTGACCCAAGGCCTCACACATGTGCCAGCCTGTGCTCTATCATTGAAGAAAGTAAAGGTTTTAAGGTTTAGCAGGATATACAGGGTTGTCCAGCTGGTAGTCAGTAATCCTGAGGCTTGAACTTGCAACCTTGTACTCTGTCAGGAGTTGGCAAACTGTAGCCAGATAACAAGATTTGGCCCTCTGCTTGCTTTTATAAATAAAGTTATGTGGGAAGACAACCACACCCATTTCTTAATAAAAAAATATTTTTATTATTTTTGGTTATATGTAGGTGTGGGTATGTACATATGCATGCAGGTGCCCTCAGAAGCCAGAGGATCCCTTGAAGCTGGAGTCAAAGACAGCTGTGAGCCATCCGACATGGCTGTTGGGAATCAAACTCAGGGCCTCTGGGAAAGCAGCAAGGGCTCTTAACCACTGAGCCATCTCTCTAACCCCAGCCACACCCATTTCTATGGCTGCCTTCAAGTTACTACAGAAAGTTATAGACCAGATGGTCTGTGAAGCCTAAACTGTTTCCTGCCTGGCCCTATGTAGAAAGTCCTGACCCTTTCTTTCTGTGATGTTCCGTACTCTGGGTTGTGCTGGTCAGGGTGGTAGTCACAGGACCCATGAAACCAAACGGAATGCGAAATTCAGTTCTTCAGGAACGTTGACCACATTCTAAGTGTAGAGTGGCCACGGCGAGTCTGCATGTTACAAACGTACACATACAGCCTTGTCCTCCCTGAAGACTATTCTGTTAGGCAGGAGGCCTCTAGACTTGTCTCCCAGTGTGTGGAGAATCTGGATTTCAGAGAGCCAGAAGTGCAGAGGGAACACTGCACTGGTAGAAGGATGGACGCCAGAGCTCCTTGGCCTAAAGACCCAGAATTGGAAATGAGCTCCTTTCCTCTGAGGGATAGGGAAATACCTGCCCAGGCAAAGGGAACCCAGGCCTGATGTGCAGCGCTGCCCTCTGACCTGTGATCCTGTAAGTAGTCCATAACCCTGTTGCTCTTCAGACTGTAAGCCCAGCTCCTCCCTCCTAGCTCAGAGCTCCCTGAGGCCCTTTGGAAATCTGCAGCCCTCCCTTTGCCTGTATTCAGAGCATGCTCTCTGCTGCTCCAGCTGGACCTGCCAGGATCTGTCACTGTTGCTACTGAGCTGGGATGGGAGGGTCTCTGACCTGATGCTGTGGCCATGTTTGCTACAGGCAGCAGATAGGACTCCTTTATTCATTCAGAATGGTGGCTCCTGTGCTAGCTGATGTCATGGGGCTTCTGAAAATGTGTCAATGGCAAGCACAGTGCATTCTGGTGAGTAATGTGAGGCAAGGCTAAGGTGTAGTTCTGCTCTGGCTTGGCTCGAGTATACTCGTATAGTAATCTCTGGGGAGGCTGATCAGGGGCAGAGTCATCTTAGGTGTAGAGATGAATGAGAGGAGCATGGTTTCCAGTTCACTGGAGCCAGGTACTGAGGCATGAGTGCCAGAACCCTCTCCATCATGCTGGTACCCGCTGGTGGACTGAGTGTGGAGGAAAGCTGCTCAGAAAGGGGCTGGAGTGTCAAGTATACAGCCTTATGTGAATCTTTACTCCCTCCGTAGATGATTCCCACTTCCTTTATAGCAGAATGGAAACGTCATAAAATGCATAAAGAGGATGCAGGGAGAATTCTGGACCTTGGGCTGGAATGAAAAAAGAAGGCTGAACAAGTCTGATAAATGGAGCCCTGTAGTGAAAGGAGTTCCTAGTAGTAGGGAGGTTGGGTGTTGGGGGGATGTATGTGGGAAAATGTTTCCAAGCAGGAAAAGATCCTGGGATAGCCTTGGAAGGGCAGATTGACTGCCAGCCCCCCTTCACCCCTCTGTGCCTTTTCAATGTGTTTGTCTCCAGCTGGTCACTCCCATGGCTCCTCCAGACCCTACTTTAGTCAGTGGCCAGTGAGAACGTGGAAACGGTACTGTCTCAACACTGAGAAGGGTGAATTTTGTACACCTTCAGAAGAACCTTGGTTCAGCTCTGTGAAGGTGACCTGCTTTTCCCTTGCAGAGCTGGCACTGGTTGAGTGTCCGTGTGTACATCAGTATGTTGTATTGCAGTTGAACTGGGCCTGAGTCACAGAGATGGAACAAGCTTGAGCCTTAGGCCTGAGATTGTGGACCCTGTGGGCTGGAATCTGTCTTTCTCACCCAGTTTTGTCCCCAGTCATGTTCCCAAGTTGCTATTTAAAAGAGAACACTTTGGCTCTTCTGGATGGCTTTGCCAACATTTTTTGTTTTTTTATCACAGCCTGTGGGCAGAGATGTAGGTTGCTTTCTCTGGGGTGACATTTTAGAAATCCAACTCCATACAACTTTCTCTTTGACTGTGTTATCGTACAAGAAGTTTCCATTTTTCCTAGGATATTTTGAAATAAAGGGAACTCCCCTCTTGTTTCTGTATCTTACATAGAAGTCATCAAAATAGAACCCTCCATTCTCTGCAGCACAGGATGGAGGGAACAGCTGCTCATGATGCCCCAACCAAAACCAGCAGCCCAGACGGGCTTCTCCATCTGCCCAGTTTAAACTATGGAGCTTTGACATGGAGCTTCTCTCAGTCCCAACCCCACCTTAGGGGAGAGGCCAGAGGAAGATGTCCCAGTGATGGACAGATCTCAGAATCCCTCTGTCCACATAATGTAAGCCCACTCTTAGAAGGGCATGGCACAGCCTAGAAGGGACTGGATTCACCATCTCTCCAGTCTGTGGTTAGAGGGGCAGGCCTGCCCTGGGGTTAGGAGACTCATGGGTCAACTTTGATGTGCGCAGACAGATTCTCAGTCTGAGCTTCCTAGTCAGTGTGAGGCCTTCAGTTAACTCATGGAGTGAGCTAGGAGTGATGCAGATGGGTCCACAGGCCTGTGGATTTCTAAGACCAAAGCTAGTCCATATGGCCCTTCCAACCAGTAAGAAAACTTATAAATGCCTGGATGTCTTCAGGGGTCTGAATAGTTACCATCCTTCAGAGCACAGTTTGCACAGTGGTGTTCTGGGGGCCAGATGTGGTCCTTACAGTTCATTTGGCCCAGGGATTTACCCATGTTTGGACTTCTGTCTGCCCCTGCTCTTTGCTTAAGAAAAGAAAAGATTTTTTTTCAGTGTGTGTGTGTATGTGTGTATGTGTGTGTGTGTGTGTGTGTGTGTGTGTGTGTGAGAGAGAGAGAGAGAGAGAGAGAGAGAGAGAGAGAGAGAGAGAGAGAGAGAGAGAGAGCGCATATATGTCTGTGTGAGGATGCGTGCATGTGGTTCAGGTGTCTGAGGAAGCCAGAGCCCTCCAGGGCCAGTGGAGCTGGAGTTCCAGGCAGTTGCTGGCTGCCTGGCATGGGTGCTGGAAACTGAACTCAGGTCCTCTCCAATAGCACTACCCTCTCTTAACTGCTGATCATCTCTCCCGCTCCACCTTTGGATTTTTAAATTATCTGTCTGTCTGTTTTTTTGAGACAAGGTTTCTCTGTGTATCCCTGGCTGTCCTAGAACTCAGTCTGTAGACCAGGCTGGCCTCGAACTCACAGAGATCCGCCTGCCTCTGAATTAAAGGCATGCAGGCATTCTTTTTGTTCATTCCCCTCATAAAGTCCCTCAAGGGGCTTTACCTCATTGAGTCTTCCCAGCCTGAAAAGTACCCTCATGATTTTCACAGCTACTGCAAGGTTCTTACTAAAGTCAAGATTCTATCTTCAGCTTCTCTTGACAGACCGTCTAACCGCCATGTATAAAGTAGAGAATTTCTCCTGGTGGTAAAGAACTGCTGAGGCTAAACGAAACCTGCCTCGCAAAGTCTTGTAGCTCGTGCTTCTCAGCAGAGGTTCAGTGAAACTAGTGCAAGTAAAGACTGCCGAGAGACGGTGCATATTTAAGAACGGAGCATGCCCGGGGAGGGATCGCGAGCCCTTAATCCCAGAGCTCGGAAGGCAGAGACAGGAGGATATCCAAGTTCCAGGACAGTCAGGGCTACACAGAGAAGCCTTGTTTGAAAAACTAAACAAATGAAAAAACCAGAGCTTTTCTGGCTGGAGAGATGGCTTAGTGGATAAGAGCACTGACTGCTCTTCTAGAGGACCTGGGTTTGATTCCCAGCACCCACGTGATGGCTTACAACCATCTATAACTCCAATTCCAGGGGGTCTGATGCTCGCTTCTGACCTCCATGGGCTCTGCATGCATGCAGTGCACAGACATACATGTAGGCAAAACACCAAAGTATGTAAGGTTAAAATAAATAAATAAAAAAGGATGGAGTTTTTCTCTTCACATTCTCCCACATATCTGGTAGATAGCAGCCACTCCTTTGTCACTCAGCTCTGTTATTTCCTCCTCTGGTGAGAGGTACTCTGCAAATTCTTTGGGCTTCTCAGTGTCATCCTTGATTTGTGTCTGAATTAACAAGTGTGTGGCATACGCCCCTCTTGCCTACCCCCGTTTTCAGCAGAAACTTGGTATTCCTATCTGTGCCCATCTTCCACACTGGCCAGCGCATCCTAAGTTTCAGGGTTGGCCTGTCTCTTGGTTTACTAGGCTAAGTCTCTGGAGTCAGAGCTCAGAGACCCTGGCACTGCCAGAGTTGTCCTTGAGTGCATTATGGGGATGGTTGGGAACCTTTTTGCCTCAGGTCCCAGCCCAGCGGAAGTGCTGGGTGGGCTGTAGGCCTCCTGTCCCTTACTGGCCTCTTGACTTTTTACCTTTTATGGATCCTGGTTTTCTGTTTTGCAAACTGATATCCCAGTTGCTTGGGTTCTGGGACTGAATCTACTTAAACGGTGACTGCTGGTCACATCCCAGTGTTCCTCATGCATTTGGTCCAATTTCTAATGAGCTCTCAGGTGACGCTGCTGTTGCTGCGGTTGACCTGGGGACTACACTTTGGGACCATGCTGTTTTAGTAGGTGCCAAGGTACATGTTTACCCTAAGGGTGCAGGTTGGCCTGTGGGTTCTCACCTGCTTGGTGTGTGTGAGGTAGTTCTCTCTCTTACATGCGTCACCCACTGTCTGTTCCTGTCCCCTCACTTTCCTTATTTGGACCCTGGATGCCAAAGCAGATGACCATAGGGAGTTGGCGTTTGAAGCCTTGGTTTCTCAGAGAGATTTAGTTTACCTGTTCTCACCAGGAAAGACTGTGGTTGAGTGACTGACAGAACCGACAAGCATTGGTTTTGCTCTCTGGAATTGTCAAGATTCCTGACACGTGCTGTCAGTCTGTGTTGGGCCTTTATTGTCCTAGGTGGCCTGAACTCAGGGACCCCATGGAGCAGTGGGAACTACAGTGCCAGGAATCAACTGGTCAGAACCCTATCATGGCTGGAGAATGGAGGTCTAGAGCCAAGAAGGTGGTGTGTGCTTGAGACCATGCAACCCCAGCCAGTGGCCGGGAGACTTAGTGCTTGCTGAGATTGGTCCCGTCATCTTTGTGTGGAGTAAGTTTGAAATCGTGGCTGGCCTTGTGTACTCTGAAAAGGATGGGCTGACTGGCAGGCAGCAGGGAGTCACTTTGCCCTCTTTGCAATCTCTTCTCATTAAAAAAAAAAAATGTAGTGTGTGTGTGTGTGTGTGTGTGTGTGTGTGTGTGTGTGTGTGTGTGTGTGTATTCTTGTGGAAGTTAGAGAATGACTTTATGGAGTTGGTTCTCTTTTTCACCTTATGTGGGTTCTGGAACTTGGACTCACGTCGCCAGGATTGTGTGGTAGGTGTCTTTACTCACCGAGCCATCTTGTTCAGTTTTGCTTGCTTCCTTCGTTCGTTCGTTCGTTCGTTCGTTCGTTCGTTCGTTCCTTCCTTCCTTCCTTCCTTCCTTCCTCCCTGCCTTCCTCCCTCTCTCCCTCCCTCCCTCTTTCTCTCCCTTCCTCCCTCCCTCCCTCCCTCCTTCCCTTCAGAACTGGAAGATGCTAGGTTCCTAGCAGTTCCACTGACCCCCCCCCCCCTGCTGTCCCAAGGCCCTGCCCTTAGCTTCCAGCTCCCTGCAGCTGTGGCACATTGGCCTTTGTGCTTTCATAGCTATACGAGCACGTGGGGAGCGCGTGCCCTGCACATGGCTTGAGCACATATTTATAACTGTGGAGTCTGAGACCATCGTGATGTTCTCACATGGGACTCTGTGTGGCCGCTCTCCTTCCCCAGGGGAGAACACAATTGTTGTATTGTCTGTGGCGTTCTGGGTGAGCCGTGTGGGTCAGCGCAGGATTGTTGCACTGGAAGATGGAAATAGCTGTTTTGCAGCTTTGAGCCCTTATGTAGCTATTGTGGGAAGGGGAGAGTTTTGGGGACACTCCCAGGATCCCTTGGGTCACCTGACTTTGTTCAGTTGAGTGCACCACAGCCTTGTAGCTCAGGTCACTTGTCTAGAAGTCTACAGAAGAAGCAAGCTGGGGTCTGGTGGGCAGACTCTGCAAGTTAGGGCAGAACAGAGTAATGAGAGTGGGCGGCTCCATGGCCACCCTGTGAAGCAGACGCCTCCCTCTGGGCCTCCTGAGGGGTGCTGTATGTGTCCTGCCTGCCTAAAGCTAAGAGAGAACCCTCAGCTCCCAGCTTCCCTGTAGGTTTCTGGATGGAGTGTTGGACATGTTACTTTGTGACTTCCTCTTAGAATGCTCTGAGCCCAACTCTAGCTGTTGAAATCCTTGTATCTGTTGAGCCAACACGCATGCCACTTTCCCCAGGAAATCCCAGCGCTTTGCCTCTCTTCAAGGGATTATTGGCTCATCCCTCCGTGTTGGACACTCATCTTGTGGTATCTACTATACCTGTAGTTGCCCTGTGGGAACATTAGGTCCCAACACAGTCATCTCAGTGAGGGTTGGATTTGGGACAGGACTCCGATACCAGGAGGAAATAATGATGGAGGAAACATAGGAAGGGTGTGTGCAGGATCTTCCTGTTCAGTTGGAGTCACCCAAAATGCAGCAGCACATTCATGCTTGACTCTCTGGGACAGCTCTGCCCCCCGGCTCTCTGCTCTTTCCAGTGGAGCGCCTACAAAGACTCGGGCTGCGCAGACTCTGCCTGGCCCAAGGCTAGCCTATGAGCATTGTCTCACCCCTGCTCCGGCTTTAGCTAGCTTCTTCTAAAAGCAGAACACAAGAAACAGCTTTGGGCCAGGGCTCTGTGCTCTACACTTGCCTATGACTGGATATGAGCAGGCCTCTGGCTCTCTTGAGTGGTGGAAGGTTCCATGGGGTTTAGCTAGTCATTGGGCATTCTAACCTGCTCGGCTGCTGTGGTGCTGGGGCTTCATGCTTGGTCCTTTGTGAGTGAGGTGGTTCAAGGCTTAGAATTAGTGTTAACAGCATCATTTTGATAATGTAGGAAACTCCACAAGCAAAAGACATTTCAGCATCTTTTGGCAGCAAAGCTGAGGTTGACAGGGTGTGGTGAGTGTGGTGTTCACCATTTCCAAAATCACAAAACCAAGCTAGACTCTGCTGTGTAGCATAAGCAGCCCTCCCGCTGCAGCTTCCCAAGGGCTCAGATTCACAGGCAGGTCCGACCACACCTGCCTTTGCTTCTCTGCTTCTCTTCTGTCAGCAGACATCTGAGTAGCCGTGTTTGCCAAGTACCGGGGATGGGACCAACTAAAGTGGGTTCGTGCCCTCTAGAAGCTCTCAGCCCTTGGTGATGATAGATAACTGTGGTTGAAACCCAGAGATAAACCCAGGCCCACGGGCCTGACTCGGAGTAGAGGGGGCTTTCCTCTAGTTAGAGGTGTGAGCTTGAAGATGGTTAGTCTGGAGTCCGAGAGGGCAGTTGGAGGAGTGTGAACAAATCCCAGCCAGCCAGTGAGCAGAGGTCTGAAGGCATGAAACAGTAAAGAGTAATTAGGGACTATAAGGACTCTGTTTTAAGTGACAAGCATAGTATGTGCATGGCACCAACTCAGCTATGAAGAGCAATCTTCCACTCCTCCCGGACCCCTAACTATGCCCATTTTCTTGCTAACCTCCCAGAGCTAACCTCCCATGTGTGTGCAAGCCATTGTGTAAATATATTAGCATCTGTATTTTAATATATGTGGGTACGCATGTATGCATGTGTATGGAGTCTAGAGGTAGACATTGGGTAGCTTGCTTAATCACTGAACTTTGTGCTTTTTGGGTTTGTTTGGTTTTTTTAAGACGGTCTCTCATTGAACCCGGAGCTCACAGACTGGCTGGCCAGCAAGCCCCCCGACGAAGGCCGCTTGGCCTATACACACACACACTGCAGTGCCCTGTTTTTGACATAGGTGTTAGGGTTCTGAACTCGGTCGTCATCCTTGCATGCCAAACACTACTGACTGAGCCATTGCCTCAGCCCTTGTATTTTATTTGTAGTAGTTTCTAAAAATGTTATGTATTTTTGCACAGATCAATACATAAAAGGGCATTCCTTGGAGCATGTCCTGTTTTTGGATCCCCATTTGGCCTCCCTGTGGATAGCTGATGTTAGTTCTTTTAAATCCTTTGAGAGACTTCTGTCTGTTAGTAGTCCCCCGTTTCTCCCAAATGGGAGCTGCTGTACCCATTCTTCTGATTCCCTCCTTTTGACTCGGCGCTATCAGGAAGGTGTTCTGTTGAGAAAATTGCACACTCATGGCCCTCTGCACACTGTGCTTTGTGCTTGGCATGAACAGCTCCACACTCGTCTCTGCTGCCCCTCCTGTTAGGTGGTCAGAGCACTTCCCGGTTGGGCTGTACCACATGGCCTGTGTACTTTGCACATGAGTAGGACAGATGGACAGGCACTCCAGGCTCCTGTGGTTCAAAGGGACAGCAGAAAGGGTAGCAGCAGAACGGGACTTGGACACTGGCAAATTATGTTCCGGTGCATCTCAAATTGGGCCTGCCCCTCACTGTGGCCGCTGGGTTCCATTGAGTTTTGTTCCTTAGCTGCCTTTATCTGTGATTTCTTTGCAAAGGGGCCCAGGCCCCTGTGTGGGCTCTCAGAATGAGGCTTACCCAGGGGTGTGGTCAGTATTGCTCAAAGGCTTCTGTGCTGACTCTGACCCTTAGGCCACACCCAGCAGCAGGCATGACCAGGCCAGCCAGGCTGCTTCAGTCTGGCTCTGGCAGCCCTGCCCTGCGGGACCTCATGTAGGCAGATGCTCCTTCTGGGCACTTGATAGGATTGTGCCACATGATCATCACAGCTGTAGTACATGTTTGTCAGTTTGTTAATAAGTTTAGTGAGCAAGGGCCTGCTCAGGCAGAGGACGCAGAAGGGCGTGGGAGGGAACGATCCGGGAAGGCTTTGTAATCCTTACAGCACTGTGGTGCAAGTTTCTGGACCTCAGAGATCCCAGTTTCGTTCCACTATTTGTTTTTAAGCATGTACTTTCTCTTTATTAAATTATTTTACTTAATTATGTGCGTGTGTATGTGTGTGTGTTTGTGTGTGTGTGTGTGTGTGTGTGTGTGTGTGTGTGTGTGTGTGTGTGTGTAGGCCAGAGGTCAAACTTAGATGTTGTTCCTCAGGAGATATCAACTTTGTTTCTTGAGACAAGGCCTCACCTTGAATCTTTAGCTCACTGGTCTGGCTCTACTGGGCAGCGAGCCACAAGAATCCACCTGGGGCCGCCTCTTCGTGACTGGGATTACAAGTGCACACCACTATGTTCAGCTTTTTAACCAGATGTTGGGAATCAGACTCAGGTCCCCAGCCCCACCTCATTTTTGAGAGAGCTTCTCCCGCTGGGACCTGGAGCTTGCCAGTTAGGCTGGGCTGGCTGGCCATTGGGCCCTAGGGGTCTGTTGTGCCTGCCTCGCCAGAGCTGAGATTACAAACCTGTCACCACCCACAGCTCTTCATGTGTGTTCTAAGTGCTCAGACACAGGTCTTCATCCTTCTGTGGTAGGTATTTGTATACCTTCCTTCTTGATGTATTCTGTTTATTTATTTACATGCATCAGTCATTACTAATTCTTGCTTCTTTGGAAACAAAGAGTGTGGTTCTGGATGGCTGTGTCTTCTACCTTACTATAATCCCAGCACACCCAAAATACTCACTTGGTAAACTTAGTTGAATGAATTGATGCAATTACTGATCACATAGATTTTTCCCAGGACTTCAGTGTACTGTTGACTAAGCATGGTTTTTGTGAGCAAGTGCTGGACTCTCTCTCACCTGTCTGTACCTGCTAAATTTCATCTGTTCTGATCTCATTTGTGGTTAACTTTGTTATTATTATTTAAAAGATTTCTTATTTGTATGTGGATGTTTTGAGCCAATGAGTTTATTGGTATATTGGTATATTGGTACCATGGGTATGCAGGAGCCCTTGGAGGCCAGATGAGGGTATTGGATCCTCTGGGACTGGAGTTAAAGGTTGTGAGCTACTTTGTGGGTCCTGAGAACCCGGGTCTTCTGCAAGAACAGTAAGTGCTCTTAACCAGTAAGCCATCTCTCCAGCCCCTGTTGTTATTTCTAAGTCTGAGAGCGTGAAACACCTCCCAAGCCCAGCTCATGGTCTAGGCTGCCAGTGTTGGTGGTTTGTGGAACTGTCCTCTTCCATATGGCTCTGTATCAGTGCCACTTGGTTTGGGAGGTGTGTGGAGGTGGAGTGCTCAGAACCTGCAGTGAGCTTTGCTGCTGACGCAGTGAGTGAGTGGGCTTCCTGAGAGCAAGGACATCTGCACCAAAACCTGGTTCAGATGGAGCCGCTGGGGGATGACGGCAACAACGTGCTAACTACAGCAGCAGCTGGCGTACTTGGCAGTTTGTCAAGCACTTTAGGGTATGTTTTGGACAAACAATAGAACCAATTTCTGTCTCTTCTGGAGTAGAGGCCATTTTTGATGAGGACTATGATGTACTCATCTTTAGAAATTAGATTAACTCTTTCCGCGTCCTTTGAGTCCCTAGAATTGTGCAGAGATTGGCTTGAGGCTTGGAAGAGGCTATACAGCTTCCCAAGATGCCTTGCTTCTAGGCTGGGTAACTAGAGCTGGCTGTTTCCTGTTTAGCCTGCAAATGATTCTTCACCCAGGTCTCTCTTACTTTACTGGAGACTTGGTGTAGAAGGAAGAGGAAAAGAATTTGCAAATGAAATACCTGTCCTTCCTCCTGACCCCACACCCTGCCAAACATAAAAAGGGAGCTCGAGACCCAGTGAGCAGCTGCTCCTCCAAATTTCTCCTTTTAATTCCATGGCCTGCTCTGTAGACCAAATGCCTGGACCGGGTTTGGAATTAGGACTTAGTGAAACCCTTAGTTTGGAGTCTCCTTCTCTACCTAAAGATGAAAGAGTCTGGTGCTATTTTGGTCTGTCTGCTGACAGATGGCTGCTGTTGGACAGAGAGGTTCCCCACCGTGATGCTGCAGCCGATGCTGGAGTGGGTTTCCTGGAGCTGATCCTGTCTTTTGGAACCCGCCACATCACAGGGACCAGATGGATGGCTCCGTCAGTCTGACCCGAGAAGGCTACTAGTTTACTGGTTCTCATGTGTCTGTCACAGACAGACAGACCTACTGGGCAGCTCTGATCCTCTCAGATGTTGTCTTGGCAGCTGATGGAGTTCTTGAACTTGAAGATGTCGTAGATCTTGCAGTGATGTAGGGTAAAGGAGAAAAGACAGAAAGCTCAAGTGTGATTGGTTACTCTGATAAATTTCTACACCACCTCTGCAAAATAGATTGGGTATGACACCACCAGATCAGGAAGGGGAAGTCTTGAAGTGTGAACTGAGGTCAGGATGTGTTCTGCGTGTGGGTGGCAGATGGGAAGGCTGGTGGCCTTCATGTCTATAGTGGTTTCTACAGTGCTCGTAGTTCCATCTTCTGTATTGCCTCCAGTGTTCTGGTGTGATTCTGTTTTGGATAAGGATGCTGGAGCTTCAGCATCCTCAGCAGTAAAGATCACTGCCATCTTGGCTGTGTCCTAAGTAACAGTGGTTAAGAAGCTATCTCCTCTCAGTGCCTCGGCCCTGGGGCTTCTGCAAGCACAGGGCCAGCAGGAATGCTTTTCCTTGCTTGCCTGGTCACTGAAGTCATACTGTTAAGAAAGCTGTGTTGCAGGCTGGCCTACAGGAGGGAAAGAGCATTTTTACCAAAGGACCCCATGCCTCATAACCATTTCCTGGGCTGGGGAGATGGCTGAGTGGGTAAAGTGCTTCCATGCAAATGTGAGGCACTGAATTTAGCTCTCTGGAACCACATAAAGCCAGTGTGGTAGTGTACACCTTTAATCCCAGTGCTTCCGTGGTGAGATGGGAGAATCCCTAGATGCTTGTGTGCCAGCCAGCCTGGAGTACACGGTTGCAAACAGCAAGAGATCCTGTCCGAAAGCAGGTGGCAGGTAAAGACCAACACTCAAAGTTTGCCATCTGACCTCCACACATGTCATGGCATGCATGCACCTGCCTGTCACACATTAATGTGCATACACATGCATATATATATATGCTTTTTTTTTTTAAAGTTTTGTAAAGGAAGAAAGAAAATTATTGTTCTGGGAAGTGTCAGAACTGGCCAATGGCCAGTTTGTTCCCCCCTTGAGAAACTTAAAATTCAGAATGTTCTTCCCTTCACCAAAATATGCCACTGTGCTCCTGTGTGCTTTGAACATGCACTCACACATACATTGCGATCCCCACTCCACTGGTATGTAGGAGAGGGGCTACTAGTCTCCTCCACCTGTTCGTTCAGGCAGATCTGAACATAGGTCTGGCTCCCTGTCCCAGTACACCTCTGGGGGTGTCATACTTTGAGCCCTGTAGCAACCAATGAGGATTTGGCTTTTGCCATTGCTCAGTTTCCTGGGGCCGTGAACACTGTTTATCAGCTCTGAGTGGTGCTAGGATAATGGGACTGAACACAGCCCAGTATAGTCATTGTTTTGGGGGCCAATTTGGGGCCCCCATGTGCATGTGACAGGTAAGGAAACTGAGGCTCAAAGAGGCATAGGGCCACATAGCTGATATGTACCTGTACTTGGACTCTGACAGAGCTTGTCTGGCCCCGCCTCCCGTTTGTCAGGTGAGGGGTTCTAGCCCTGGAGAAGGGAAGTGGTTGGCAGATAAGGCATTGCTGGCCAGTGACACCGCTGGGCCAGAGTCCCCGCTTCCTACACCCCATTCTACCACGCAGTCCGTACTGCCTCTGGTTTGAACTTCTCCATTTTCAGTGTGGTCTCTAATTTTTTTAACCCCTCATCTCTTTTTTACATCATGGATTGATTAAATCGCTATAATGTAAATAGGTCTGCTGATGAGCAGGTCAAGATTGTCTTAGGCTAAGTGGCTTAACCTCTCTGTAGCTTATCCTTAGGACCCTGACTGTCCTGTTGCCACCCTCTTCTCCCATTCTGCTCTTCATCCTGGCTTGGAGGAGAAGGTGCTGTCTAGCTCCGTGCTGTTTGTAAGTACTAGTTCTCCTGTGTCCTTGGAGGAGAAGGTGCTGTCTAGCTCCGTGCTGTTTGTAAGTACTAGTTCTCCTGTGTCCTTCCCTTTGGTTTGTTTGGCAAACTCTAATCTGCAGCAGGTTCTCTCACAATGGCTGGCGGTGGGAACGGGGGAGCGCATCTAGGAACCCATCTCAGCAGGTTCTCTCACAATGGTTGGTGGTGGGAACTGGGGGGCGCACCTAGGAACCCATCTCATCAGGTTCTCTCACAATGGCTGGTGGTGGGAACGGGGGGAGCGTGTCTAGGAACCCATCTCAGCAGGTTCTCTCACAATGACTGGCGATGGGAACTGGGGGGCGCACCTAGGAACCCATCTCAGCAGGTTCTCTCACAATGGCTGGCGATGGGAACTGGGGGGCGCACCTAGGAACCCATCTCTGTTGTTTCTCACTGAGAAATAAGCTCTTGACACGTCAGGCATGTTGTCACCTTCAGCATCAAGACACACAATGGGACCCCTTGTTCCCATGTGCAGATTTGTTCTGCTTTCCATCACAGCACTTCTGTGTCTTGGAATAATGTCGTTTCTGTCCCTCCTCTTGAAATGTTAGCTTAGAACAGAAAATCCCTGTGACACTAAGAGAGTGGTTAGAACACCTTAGAAAACAGTCCTGGCTTGGTTTAGCAACTCAGCTTACTATTGGGTTTTGTTTCCTCCCATCCAAACCCAGAGAGAATCAGGGGGAGCCTAGGGCAGATGCCAGGCCCCTTTCTAGCTGTGCACTGTGTCTGCAAATCCTTCCCCAAATGTGAGACTCCAGTGGACTCTGATTGTCCGAAATTCTGGGCCAGGGAGCATGTATTCATCCCAGTGAGTGAAGAGAGCACTTCCTAAGACATGCCTTATTCTGAGGCAGGGACAGGGCTCAGGGTGAGGAGGGTCTCTCTATTTAAGAATGGCAGGTGCTTTATGATTGCGTAAGAAAATACTTCTCCTCCCTTGAGTGCCCAGCACCAGCAGTGCAGTGACAGGATTTTTTTCTTTTTAACCAACTTACACACATTTAGTATAAGTGTCTGCTCTCTGGGGAATTGTGCTGAGGGTTTCAGTGGATCTAGGGGTAGTTTTGTGCTCCCCCACCAGATAGGACATTATTTCTTAATCTCACACCTGAAGTCAGTAACACACAGAGTTTTTATGCATCGTATTATGTATTAGCAAAGGAGTATAACTTGTCCAGGACCACATGGCTTACTTTGGACTGAGCTTGGAAATACCGCTTTCCAGTGCCTTTCCTCAGCTTTGATGCTGGATTGACAGATAGTCATTGATAAGACTCCTGCTGTGTGGCTCAATACTGAGGCTGAGATCACTGAGGCAGGGCCACACCTAACCTGTATACATTAGCCATAACTTCGGGAGGAGGGTAGGGTGTGCTGTGGTGTGTATACAATGGGAGACAGAGGCCCGGGGGAGCTGGGAAGGTGGATGAGCACAAATTCTCGCTGGAGTAGTGATAAGCAGTGTAATTCCTCCATGCCTGGGAGTACCAAGTTTCCCAGGTGACAGGTAACCTTCTGTATGCACTTAGCTTAGCTGTGCATATAAAGGTGGAAAGTGATGGCTTTTTATCTCCTTTTCACCTTCAAGATAGCCCTCACCCGTCCATGCCTGCTGCCTGCAGGGTGACCTGTGATGCTGTGTTCCAGCCTATATTCTAGAAGCCTGGTGCTTGCCCTGGATTGCTTAAGAAGAACCACATTCAGGAGGCACATGCACTGTTTCAGTGTTAGAGCAGTATGTATGCATGGCTACACAGATAGGTATTAGGGTGTGTGTGTGTGTGTGTGTGTGTTGGTTTTTCAAAACAGTTTCTTTATGTAACAGCCCTGGCTGTCCTGGAACTTGCTTTGTGGCCCTGGCTGGCTTTAACTCACAGAGATCCACCTGCCTCTGCTTCCCAAGTGCTGGGATTAAAGGCATGCACCCCTATTGCCCAATGTGGGGTGTGTGTGTGTGTGTGTGTGTGTGTGTGTGTGTGTGTGTGTGTGTGTGTTTGTGTGTTTTAAGACAGGGTTGCCAAACAGCCTAGGCTGACTGGCCAGGGCACCTCAGAGGTCTGCCTGCCTCTGCTTCCCTAGTGCTGGGATTATATGCAAAGCTGTGTGTTTTGTTTTTAGGGTTTTTTTTCTTGCCACATAAGTTCTGGGAATTGAACTCAGTTCTTCATGCTGGCATGGTAAGCACTTTACTTACCGGGCCGCCTCTCTAGCCCAGGGTCTAATAGACATGCCAACCTTTGGAGTTCAGCAGATATAAGTTGAGGCTTTGTGTTTGTTTCACAACTAGATGACCACCTTGGGCCTGGACCTCTTTTGTACTCTGGAAATGGCATAGCCACACCTCCCTTCTGTAGGGACACTTGAGTTTGCAGTCAGTACAGCATCCAGCGTGGTCCCTATGGCTAATATTTCATATTCCTTCTGGGTTGAAAGGCAGACTCTGTGTCACTCCATTTCTGCAAATAGAGATGAAGAATTTGGAACATGGCTTTAAAAATATATGTCTGTGAACTGGGAGAATGCCTCAGCCAATAAAGTGCTTGCTGTAGAAGCAGGTATAAAGACCCGAGTTCAGATCCCCTTGTGAAAGCTGAGTGTGGTTGGGTGTGTACCTGTAATCCCAGCTCCCGGGAGGCCGAGACAAGAGGATCCCTGGAACTTGCCAAATAGATAAGTTTCAGGTTCAGTGAATGAGATGGAGAGTGGTGGAGGAAGTATGGACAGTTGGATACACACACACACACACACACACACACACACACACACAGACACGTATTTTTTTGTGGATGCTGTTTCTATTGTGGGGTTTTCTTAAATCAGCATTTGGTACTGAGCACATCCTTAGTGTCTGACTACAGAGGTTTCATTCGTCTCTTTCTTCCTGTCTTTCCTAGTTGATCTTTCAGGTGTACTGAGGAGCCTGGGCTGAATTGAAATATGTACTGTGGTGGGGCTGCACATTCTCAGGACCTTCCTCGGGTTGAAACTGCAGCCTCTTTACAATGTCATCTTGGTTTGGAAGGTAGTGCTCTGGATGAAGTCCCTAAGCAGCTTTTCTCGCGCATCCTTCAAATACAGGTGGCTTAGTTAGACCATCAGCAAGAAAGGGCACCCCACAGATGCAGTTCCCTTTTCTTGGCAGCTAGGGAGCAGGCCTGCAGGCCTCAGCTGCCTCAGCTCTGCTCATGCTTCTGAGTTTTTAACAGAATCTGATAGGAGATGGCGTGATCGTAGAGACATGCACTCCTCCAGATGTTCATGAGTTTGTTTCTAGATCCTGTCTCCAGATGACTTGTCATGCAAGTTTACATGTGCATGAGACTTTCACAAAGACCTTGTGGTCTTGCTGTCCCCTCCTGCTTCCTTTGCTTAACGAGAGGGGAAGTAGGACACTATGGGCTGTCAGGAAAAGCAGTGTCTGTGGCCAAGTCCACGCTTAGGTTTCGGTCAGAGTTCTGTTTTTAAGACACTGAGATATCACTGTCTGTACAACCCACACAGGCTGAATAAAGATGTTAAAAGGAGGAAAAGTTTAATTGTCCTGGCAGTTTCCAGTGTGGTCAGTTTCTTTTTAAGGGATAGGCTTTCAAAGTGGATGATGGACACCTTCCTTCAGTAAACTCCTGCGGTCTTCCTAAGATTCGCAGGGAATTGTGAAGTTTGCAGAACTTCTATGTGTGCTAGTTCATTTAGCATGCTCTCCTGCCACAGATGGGCCATGTGTGCTTTTTACCAGGCTCCAGAAGCCAAGCGCCTGGCCTGCAAGTGCTGTCCCCTGGCTGTGTTCAAGAGTGCAAGGCCATGACTCTCACTGAAGGATGCAGAACAAGAGCAAGGCAGTTTCTGTCAGGAAGGACCCCGTGAAAGAGCAGAGCTGGCCTGGCCCTGTGCTAGCAGAGAGGCCCAGGCTAGGTGTGGCAGTGCGCACCTGTGGTCCCAGCACGTGAGAGACTGAGGTAGGAGGATTGCCCTCACTTTGAGGCCAGTCTAGGCTCCAAAATGAGTTTTAGGCCATCCTGGACTATAGAATAAGACCCTGTATCAAAAGGGAGGTAGAGGAGAAAACACATGTATGCAAGGGAGGGAAATATCCAAGGAACAGGCCTGGATTAGAATGCTTGCTGGCCTTGTCCTGTTAGCTGTGTGGTACTGGCAGATGGTTGGATTTCTGTTCTTGTAGCCTTGATCTGCCCTTCTGGAAAATAACACTCTGTACAGCAATATCTCTTCATAAGAATGTAAGGAGATTAAGTGAGAGACCTGCCTGGGGTTAGTGCTCAGGGAGATGAGTTGGAGGCTGTGGTACCATGGTTGTAGCCCTGGATCTCTCACCTTGAGGTCTTGCTGGGTCACAGCACTGGGAAGTTTAGGTGGTTCATTCTCTGGAGGAAGACTGTATCTGAGGCTAATTTCAAGCTCCTTGTCTCTGTATGTCTAAAGGCTGGGATTATAGGCATGTAGCATGTACTCAGCTTCTGGGTTGTTCTTATGCAAATGCACCATTGGGTGAGGACTTGGGAGTGGGCAAGGAGTCTCTGCCAGTTGATTGATACCCAGTGATGCGAGATCACGGGACAGTGGAAAGTCTGATGTGAGCTCTTGTTTTTGTGGTGGAAATCCTGGGGAAGGTGAGTCACTGAGTGGGTCTCATGGGGTAGGAGGCAGAAGGCACTGTGTTCCCATGTTCACATTGGCGTGACAGCCAGGGGAGACCCTCCCCAGACATTGGGCAGCTTAAAGGGAGAAACAGAACAGGAAACCTCTGTCTGTGCTGCCCAGGAAGTCATGGCAGTCAGGTGGGTGTAGAATGTAGGGACTGGGCAGCAACGATAGAGAATTTCAGTACAGATCTAGAGAATCAGATGTCAGGCAAGGTTCACAGATGAGAAATGTGGCCTGCATCCCTGCTTTCGGAAAGGGGTATGGAGACCGGTGTCCAGGACTTCCTAGTACAATGCACTCTTGAAGTATTTAGGTCTCTGAGTTTTAACTTACACACATGAAGTAGGGTTTAATTAAAATTTTTAGTTTGGGGATAGGGAGAGGTCTCAGTGGGTAAAGGTTCCTGCCACCGGGCCCGATAGATTCCCAGGACCCACATGGTAGGAGAGCTAACTCCTGCAGGTTACCCCTTGACCTCCACATGTGCACCATGTCCTGTGCACGTACTCAAAAAGTTTTAGTTTAAAATGATGTCATTTTATATTCATTCAGCTCTAAGAAATGAAACAGGAGCATGGGTGTTTCCTACTGTTTTCCCCAATAGTAATAGCTTCAGAAGCCCGGCATCAGAAAACAGACATGGAACAGTGGAGGCCAAAGCACCTTCCTCTTCCACAGCGTACCTTGTGTTGCTTTTGTTGACACCACCGCCTTCCAGACTGACGACTGCTATTCTTCAATTCTGTAATTTTATCATTTCAAGAATTTGATACAAATGATATCATATAGCAGTTAAACCCTAGGGGGTTCACTCCCCCCCCCCCACCTCCAATAGTTCTTTGGCTCATCGAGTTTTTGTGCATGCCTAGTTCCTCCTTGTACTGCTGAGTGGTATTCCCTAGAATGGATGAGCCACTGTTTAACCATTCACCAGTGAAGGACGTTTGGCTGGTTTCCTGGTTTGGCTGTTATGAATAAGGCATTTGTACGCAGGGTTTGAGGTGAACATGTTTTACTTTTCCAGGTAAATGCCGAGGAATGCAATTGATTGCTAGGCCATATGGCCATTGCCTAAGTGGGTTTCTGAAGGGCACATGTGGGATAGGCAGGTGGGGAGCAACGTGAAGGTATAAGCTTGGGAGATGGTCCACCAGGGATCAGATCCTAGCTTTCAACCTAGACGCTGGTGAGTTGCTTCATACGGCTGTGAAATGGGGATAGATGAGCCTATTTTACAGCTAATGTGTGTAAAGCAGCGTTTACTAGCATAGTAGGTGTTTGTCTGTTTTATTTTGGGATGGTGCTGGTTTGAGGCAAGATCTGATGTAACTGAAGCTGGTCTTGAACCCTGGTCCTCCTGCCTCCACCTCCCAAGTGCTGGGATTACAGGCATGAGCTACCATGCCCCTCCTGGTCCTCCTGCCTCCACCTCCCAAGTGCTGGGATTACAGGCATGAGCCACCATGCCTCCCGACTTGTCAGTTCATTTCCTGCAGATAAAATAACTGAAGCTGGGTAACTTATGAAGAACAGACTTTATTAAGAGGGAAGGGTTCACAGCGTGGCTGAAGAATTGGCTCAGCTCTGAAGGGCTCCCGGCAGATGGTGTCATACATATTATATGTAAGATGGAGAAAGCACATGGTGAGACAGGAGTGGCTGGGCGTGGCCAGGCATGTGATTTTAGAAAAGTTTTTTTTTTTTTTTTTTTTTAAAGAAAATTCACCTAGTCTCATGACACCTGCTAAAGGACAGTGCCCTGCAAGACCTGATTGATGATCTCTCACTGTGCCCTTCACCCCTTAAACATGGCCACACTGAGAGCAGGTGACCCCTTGGAGACAGACCACAGTAGTGCTCAGTAGATAAAAGCTGTGCTTCATGTGGTTATAGAGAAAACCACCCAGGCCAAGCAGGTCCTGTGCTCAAGAGGTGGCTTCTACGGGTGTACTGCCAGGCTTATGTCTTGCCACCCACCCTGCTGGGATCTCCCAGTGCTTTCCCTTTCTCTCTGGCAAGAGGCCTTCTTACACCGGTCTAGGTCACTGGACAGGCACCAGCATCCCCTCATGGGGTTGGTCAAACCTATGCCACTGGTCAAAAGAAAACCAGGCAACTCCAGATTGGCCAGGCTCTCCTGGTCTGCATGAGCCTCTGCGGTCCGACGATGTACCCAGACTCACAGAAGCTGCTGTGATTTAGCCTAATTCCAGAAGTGTGTGCTGAGCTCACACTCTGTTCAAGGGACTGTGCTGGCTCATGTGTATAAAGGGCAGAAAGCCTCTTCCAGCAGATCCCAGGAGCCAGTTCCAGCTACAACTCCTCCGGGAGCCACCATATTGTGGAATAAAGTCCGCATTCAGCATGGCTTTCAGAGCTGGGGTCTTTCCAGCTCTTTGTCCTCTTGCCTTCCGTGTTTCCTGTGCATGGCTGCCAGTGTGCATACCGTTCCCCACATCATGTTCTGACTGCTTCATTAAAACCATTTTAAAGGCCACACAGTATTCTGTCACACAGCTATACTGTAGTTTATTTAACTAGTCCCTTGTGAGTGGGCAGCTAGGGTGTTCCTGCTCTGGGCCCCTGTGCAGAGGAGTCTTGAAGACCCCACCACCACCACCACCACCACCACCACCACCACCACCACCACCACCACCACCACACACACACACACACACACACACACACACACTGCCCTTCCCTCTGCTCTCAGCATGTATATAGTGCTGCCTCTTTTCGAGGGCGGGGCTGGTGCCATCCTTCTTCCTTCTCCAGACCTATGGTTCTTTACTGACTACCCAGGTACACAGGTGCTTGTAGTGCTCCACCCCTAGTGCCAGCTCTGGTCCTCTGTAGGGCTACAGCGGGGGTGGAGCTGCAAAGAGCTCAGTCCACTTTGCAGCTCTGTGCAGAGCTGTGGCTAGATGGGCTGCCCTGTTTCCATGGCAATAATTTCCATAGCATTGCTCTTACTAGTCTCCCAGCTTCACCAGAGGGATGGACTATAATACAGCCAGGCCTCTGCTGATGGGATTTAAACAAACTAGAGAGGATGATGGCCTGGATGTCCACTGCTGGAAAGAGGGTTGGGACTCCCAGGCTCCCCCATGAAACTAGCAGTAGTATCTACCGCCTATGATTTCTCAGATGAACCAGGCACTAAGCAAAGGGCTTGAGCTTTACTTTTCTAGGATACAGTAAAAAGAGGAAAACTGAGCCCCATAGAGAAATATCGTATTCCAAGAGTGGGGATTTCAGCCCAGATGTGCTGGACTCAAGATCTGAGTTTGTGACCACTGAGCCCACCAGTCACCTCGGAGACGGAAGCAGGGAGTTTTCCTCCTGGGCCTCGTGCCAATGGCTGCCTGCCCTAGAGTGAATTGAAGCTCACACCCAGAAAGGTGATGGCTGCCATCAGGCCTCCCCTGCTTAGGCAGCACAAAGGGCCCCTTTGAAGGGTGAGTCCAGGGGCACCCCTCCTGGCCTGCTCCTGATCCAAGCATGCAGGGGGCCAGCGGGCACTCCTGGCCCTGCTGTTGAGCCAGAACTAGGCGGAATGGTTTGCCATTCTTTCCTTAAACACATCACACTTGGTTAGGGTGCACGGTTTGTAGACTGATGTGGTTTTGAAGCGTGAAGCAGGTCTCCCAGCGCCACTGGGGACTCTTGACCCCCCGGGCCTCCTTTCCTGAACAGTCAAGCTTTACAAATGCGTTGACTCCCCTCTCCCCATCCCTGATTTTGCACTTTGGACGAACCTTGTTTTCGAAGAAGGTAGAAGGTCGTTTCCCTGTGCTCACCAGCTGGCCTATAATAGCAGATTCAATAGCACCCACTGTAAAGTCGAATCGAAGTAAACAGGAAAATGTGATTTACAAGCTGGAGGAGAAGTAAATACCAGGGTGCAATTAATTTTTACACAGCGACCTCTAAAACCTTTTCCTGCACTGAGCAGTTTGTTTTTAATTACAGATTAGGAACTGCCTTTCTATTTATTTATTGCTGTTATTGCCATTATTTCTTAGGTTTTCAATGGTGACCTTCAGATCCTCATGTCCGGGTAATTTTCTTTGAAGGTTTAACCACAGACAGGTTGGGATGGGGAACTAGGATCAGAGAAATCCCCTTGTAAGGAACTGCTTTTCTTACCTGCACTGAGGCCTGTGCAGTGTCCGCCTTTGCCTGATGGGACACGGTACACAGGGAGGTGGCATGATGATCTTTGGAGAATGGCAGTACCAAGGCGGTCCGGGTACTGCTCGTAGGTCCCTTGGTTTGGTTCACTGCGGGGGAAAGGGACAACGCTACAAAGGCCTCTAGTGTTGTAACTGTGTGGAAACGCGGCACTGCTAAGCAGGGGGTGTATGCCTCTAAGCAGACCCTCCTGATTTGTTAGTAGCGTTTGTTCATGACTAGGCGGAGAGGTGAGCCAGTGCCCAGCTCTGGATCCCCTGCCCCCTTTGCTATTGGATGTGAGGGTGAGGAGTATGACCCTCAGCCCGTCTAAACTTGTCCTAGTGCGAGCCCAGTGTGCCTGCAAAGCCAGCCCAGTCAGTGGTAAGATGCCGCATTTGCCAGGACCCACATACTGCTAACACCTCAGCACCTGTGGTCTTGAAGATGGCTGATGGCTGGATCCAAATGTTTTGCTCTGTCTAGTAGAGCATTGGCTATTGGATATCCTGAGGCTAGCTGGTGCGTGTGTGTGTGTGTGTGTGTGTGTGTGTGTGTGTGTGTGTGTGTGTGTCTTGAAGATGGCTGATGGCTGGATCCAAATGTTTTGCTCTGTCTAGTAGAGCATTGGCTATTGGATATCCTGAGGCTAGCTGGTGCGTGCGTGTGTGTGTGTGTGTGTGTGTGTGTGTGTGTGTGTGTGTGTGTGATCTAAGAATGTCATTCTGGGCCTTGGTAACCTCTTTAGTAAGGGTAGGCTTCCTTCCCCATAGGGTCCCCTGCACCACTGGGGCTGAGCTACACTGTTGGCATCCCAGGCTTTCCTGGAATTGAACCCCTTTGCTTGTCTTTTGTCTTTCCAGGTTGTTGACTACTTTTGGCCATTCCAAGAGGGCTTTGTCCCCAGACTGAGCAACTGATGGGGAGCTGTTTCTGATGACATCACTCCCCGGGATGCTCAGCTATCACTATTAATCAAGTGTGCCCACCTGAAGATGGCCTGTGCCCACCCTGGGATGCAGCCCAGTGCCTGAGGTCCTTACCATGGTGATGATCCTAAGGAGAAGCCTCATCATCCAGGGAGCTGACTCCATAGCACACAGGACCTTCGTCCCTGAACTGGTGAGGACCCTCAAGAGCTGCATTTCGTTCTGGCCTGGTGTGCAGGGAAGGTTTGTGGTGTGGCTGTGGATGTGGTGGCACCCAGCCTTAACAACTTGGAAGTAAGCAGAGCTCTGTGAGAGGTTCTAGGCTGGGGCTGTGTGGCGAAGGAACTGTGTGGCTGCATCCTCAGAGGGAGGAAGCAGCTGGGCCCAGGTTAGAGCTGCTGCAGTGAGGGGAGGCGGATCATGCCAGGGCTTCAGCTGAGCCCAGTATTTCTTTCATCCCTGCCTGGCCTCCAGGATGAGGGATGCCAGAGTGGGGGCCGAGATAAGGTTGTCCCCAAAGGGCAGTGCAGGGTGAGAGCCCTTGCCTGAGGGTCAAGAATGGTAGATGAAGAAGAAAGAAAGAACAGCTTGGCAGCAAGGTGGCGGGCTGTGGTGAGAGCCTCTGCGGCCGCCCTCTGACCAAACGGTGGTGGGCTTCTGTCTTGTCACCCACCCTCCTGGAGTCACCCAGGTCTTTGCCCTCTGACCAAACAGTGGTGAGCTTCCTTTTCCTTGTCTCATGTTCCCACATTGTGAGTAGTGTGTGGGCTGAAGCCCCTCGCCCCGGTGAATTTGGGAAACACCTGGGACCCGCATCTGACCCACGGGCCTTCACAAGTGCCTGTTCCCGTGGATGGTCATAGGCCGACAGAGTTGAGGAAGCAGCAGGACTTGGAGCTGCGCCTTGCCCTGCTTGTCCAGTGTAGGTCCCAGTCTAGAGGGAGGCTCCACCAAACACACAGTATGCCAGCTCATAGCTGACACCCTGTTGAGGTTCAGGTGTGCTGAGGAGTCGGGCTGGGCTGTAAATATATCAGGGTGAGCCTCACAGAACTGGGGTGCTGGGTGTGGCCTGGAAGGCTGAATAGAAGGGGCTTCAAAACCACTGGACCCAATCTTATTTTCCAAACATGTAGTTGAGAGCGGAGACCTGCGGCAAGGCTCTGACTGCCTCGGTGGCTTGCGCACTTACTCACCTCATTTCCATCCACCAGCTCCGCCTCTTGGCCTATGTTTAGCCTCCCTCAGACTGGTATTGGGGCACCTATCTCTGAGGCTATTCCCTGTGCCCCAGCACTGTAGACACAGGGCAGAGAGAAACGGCTAAGGTTCATGGTTGATGGATAACCTGGGTCATTAGAGCAGGAGTGGAGCTGCTTGAGATATCATACCCTCCTTCCAATTCGCAGATAATGTGTATCTCCAATTTGATCACTTCTCACTGTTATCCCCGACCCCCACCATCAGCCACCTTCATCCTATCTGCTGGCCTCTCTCGTGTAGATTCTTGGGGTAACTGGGCCTCTGCTTCTGGCTCTTAAGACCTCTTCTCTCCCCAGCAGCCATGTGGAGTACCAGTGTAGTCTGTCCGTGTGCTCAGAACCATCCCCTGGCTTCTGCCTCACAAGTACTGTAACATTCTGCTTACTCCACTCAGGTAAAACTGCCCCCCTGGCACAGAGATGCCAACTGTGGCCTGCCTCAGGACCTTTGGACTTCTTCAGTCGCCTAGAACTCTTCTCTTAACACGATTCTCTCCTCCTTTCTGTGGCCGTTCAGCCTAACATTCAATCCTGCCTGCCCCCATACTTTTTCCCCACATTATGTCCCTTTTTGGCTCTTACCATTTTTTAACAGGTTACCTGTGGGTCTTGTGTATTGAGTGACCGACTCCTCGTGCTGGGGCAGACACTTAATGAAAGCCAGGCATTTCATGGAACCAGGACCTTTGCATAACAGGTGTTCAGTTAGAGTGAGCGAGTGCACAGGTTCCCTTTGGCACGGCTTCTGACCTTGTTGTTTTGGTCCCTGTGTTTAATTTGTAGTGATGGATCATACATATATGTCATGCTTGTCTTATCTTTTTGGTTAGTTAACTAAAAAAAAAAAAACAACTTTGGGGAAGGATCTGCAGATGGTGCCGATGGACTGAGGGATTGCTCAGAGGTCCCCAGGGTTCAGCTGTATTGTTGGCCCCCACAGCTGCCTCTGTGCTTGTCAAAGTAGGACTGGCTGGGGCTAGCCACAGAGTTGGTTCCCAGCACCAGGGCCACAAGGTCGTGGAAGCAGCCCTTCCTGAGCGCGAACTGAGGAACATGGTCTTGTGCCTTCCCTGGGAGAGGAGCTGTCTTTCTAGGACAGAAGGACCGGCATACTCATCCCTCCCTCAGGGCTCACTCTCTGCTCTCTAGCTCCGAGGCCCAGGCTTTGTCTTCCAACCTCTGTTCCCCTTCTAGAGAGCAGCTTTCTTCCTCCTGCTCTTTGCTGGTGGCCTGTCTAGGCCCACAGCCATCTGTCTTCTCCCCTCTGCTCCAGATAGCAGGTCAGTGGTAAGGGGTGTCCTCTTTGGAGAGAGCTCTTCTTGTCTGTGAGTTTGTTGACATCTCACATACTGACTGTTGGTTACATTCTGGGCCTGGTTCAACACAGGTGTTGGTCATAGAAGGTGTGGAGGGTACCATGGAAGATGTTCAGGCAAGGGCAAAGGTGTATGTATCTGTCTCTGCCCCTTAGACAGACGGGAACTGTGGCTCAGAGAATTAAGTATGGGAGTGCACGGTCTGGCCAGTACCCTTCTGCACTGCCAAGTCTGAAGGTCATGGCCACCTCAAGGAGAAAAGTTCTGTAAGTACCTGAAGATCCAAATAGTGTCAATCTGGTGATGACCTCCCTGAGACAGAGTCTGAGGTCAACCAATCCCCTCTGTGAGCAACAGAGGAAGTTGTTGGGGTCCTGCTTCACATGCAACACTGGTAACATCATCTTCTCACAAACTGCCACCAGTTAACACAGAAAAGGTGGGAAACAGTTTCTCTTTTGCTTTCTAATTAGACCAAGAAGATAACAAAACGGAGCCTAAGATTTCAAAAGGAACCGGGATTCTAGGGAGGCTGGGAGCCTTTGAGGTGGCAGGAGCCGCTTTCTGAGGTGTGTTATATGGCCCTTGGGCTCTTCCTAGTCACCAGAGGAAAGGCCTGAGACATGTAGCTAGAAGGTTCCTTAGGCTCTGGGACCCTGGAGCTCTCCCAGCCACTGTCCTGCGTCCTGGTGAGGAACAAGAGGAGCTGTGTGTGGTGGTCCCTGCCCTTTCACAGTCATCCTCTCCTTCCCTTCTGAAAGAACTGGTGGCACATACCTGTGACTGCAGTGCTTGGGAGGTGGAAGCAGGAGGATCAGAAGTTCAAGACCAGCTTTTGCTACATAGCTAGTTAGAGGCCAGCCTGAGCAACATGAGAACCTGTCTCAAAACAGCAAAACCCTAATTCTGGTGACAAAGGTGACTGTCCCTACTCCCAAGGAAGGTACGGGAAAAAGAACAAGAGCTGACAAGTGCTTAGCACGTTCCTTCCAGGCTCGGGAACCCACTTCCCTGGGAGTGGTAGGCATGGGGATCGGCTGTGCTCCCAGCCCTGGCTTGCCTTGCCTACTAGGTAGCCGTGACCATTCCTGGTCCTCTTTCTTTAGTCTTCTGGGTTGCTTTCCTCTGTCCAGAGGGCTTTTCCTTCTCATGTTCTAACATTAGCCACTGTCACTGGAAAGCAGCCCAGATGTTTGACCCTGGAGCACCGAACTCCCCCAGCTCCTGCCTATTTGCCTTCATGCAGGCCAAGAGCCTGTTCCTGTTTCCAAAGCAACCACCTTCTTTGGCCAGGCCAACTTTCTCTTCCAGCTTTCTCTAAATCCCGGAGACCACAGGAGACAGGCAAGTGGCTGCCCCGGGCAGAGAACAGTATATAACTATAGACTGCCTGCTTGTCCCCAAAGCATGCACGTAGTAGAAGAGGCACTGGCTTCTGCACCCCGCATTAGAGCGCCAGCGTGAAGGTGTTTGCCCAGTCTGAAGTTGGTAGCCACGTTAAGCCTTGTCCAGCTATCTAGGCACAGGGAATTCTCATATTCCTTGTCAGGCCAACCTGGCGTAATGGCCTCGACAACTCCAACCAGAGTCTCTGGCTGGCCATGGACTAGCCGAAGCCTGGTGTGTTTCACCCTGGGTAGACATATGCACCCTAGAGGCCCCTGTGCCCGTCTCAGCCTTGAAGTCAGGGCTGCACCGGCATCTTCAAACACTTCCCTCCATTGCACTGTCCCTTCTCAGCTTCTCTTCATCTTGTTTGGCCTGGATTCCTCTCCTCTTCCTGCTGTCTCGGTCTTACTGAGTTCTGTTTGAGAGGTAGGCATGATACTGTGCCTGTTCTTAGTATGTGGTATGAGCATCTCCCCTTCACACTGTGGCTCCCTGGCTTCCCTGTGTCAACAAAAGGAAAAAATGGCTCAGTTATATAAGGCAGTAGCAACCTTTGAAGAAAGTTGTGAAAGCCACGGGTAAGGCCTGGCATTTTCCGTGTTTGCCAGCTTCTCCTTTGGAGCCTTAATTGGGTCTTTATTGAAGGCAGGGCCTTCTTTAGTCAGACAGATGTCCCTGAAGCCTCAATTTGATTTCCAGCTTTTGTCTTTCCTACCAGGACCTGTTTCCAAAGACTCCTCTTGTGACGTGAATCGTCTCACTGAGACAGCCCTGGTGGGTTCAGGCACAAAGAGCGAGGCGTGCAAAGAGGAAACATGCTCTCGGCTTCCTTCCCTGTAGACCTCAGCCTGCAGTTGAGCTCACTCTTTTGCAGATTCCGGAAGTCTTGGGGGGGCCTCACAGCAGAGTCCCTTTGGGGCTGCTGGACCTTGGCTTGGCACAGCATTCGCTTATCCCTTCTTCCTACTCTGGGAATAGAGGATCTGAAGAGTAAGAAGCCTGGCTGCAGGAGCGGCATGAGCAGTGGGAATTTTATTGTGTTCTTGGTAGACTGGAAATAAGAAGGCTTGTATCATCTTGGAGCCAGAAACTCCTGGATGTCGTTTTGCCCATGTGAAGTCCCCAAGCAAACCTGCCAGGGATCAGGGTGTGCTTGGTCCTTCCACCCTGGGAGGCTAAGGATGAGATGTTCTGGTGCTTATGAAGTTCTGCTTCACTTCAGGATTAGGGCTCAGAAGACAGGGCCCTGGTCCTAGCTTGAGATCCAGTGTGAAGCTAATCAAGGTTCTTCTTTTTTTTTTTTTTTTTTTTAATTTCCTGTGTGTGGATGTTTTGCCCACATATATCTGTGTGCATCATGTATATGCCTAGTGCTCATGGAGGCCAGAAGTGAGTGTGAGATTCCTTGAGACTAGAGTTACAGATGGTTGTAAGCCAATTAGGTTCCTTGAATTGAACCCTGGTCCTCTGGAAAGTAGCCAGTGATCTCAACTGCTGAGCCATCTCTAGCCCTAGGATTCTTAATTTGACAGGGTCATCTACAGTCTGCTCAAACGAAATTGAATACTGCTGGAATAAAGATGGAAAACTCACAGGCTGTAGAAGAGTGTGTGGATCAGGCCCAGAAAGACCAGGGCCAGGGTGAGGCAGGGTTTAGAAGCAGGTGCTCAGGGCCAACTCAGTGGAATGAACAGAACTTGAGTTTTCCCCTCCTGACAAGGTACAAGTGACTGTACTCTGCTTCCTGCTTCTGCATGTGAAGCCCCAGGCCCTGCCTGGGACACCTGTGTGCTCGTAATGCACACTCACTATGCCAGCCTTCCTGTTCTCTCAGCTTTCTGTGCTCTCTGTCTTGGTATAGCTTCAGTGGGCTCCTAGCCCATCTGGTTGACACTGGCATGGGTGCTCTGGATAGAGCTGACTAGGACCTACCCGAGTAGATGTTGTCCTTGAGCCTGGATACCTCATGAGCACTGAGACCTTGTTTCCCTTGGCTGGCAAGACACCCCAGCAGGAGGCAATCCCCGTTCCTTCTCAGAACCCTTCCCTGGAGAGTAAGGGGCCTGCCTGGGTTCTGTAGGCTTCTCCACTTGGTTGTGTGGGTGGAGCCCTGATGGCAGGCTCTCCTGTGTGTCACCTGTTCCCTATTGGGTGACTTTGGTGTGGCTTCCAGCTGCACATCCTGCAGCACTAGCCATGTTAGCTGAGATGGAGGCAGGTGCAGCTCTTTTTTAACTCTTTCTAGATATTTCAGTGGGTGGCTATAAGCCAGTTACATACCAGGGGGTGACCCGGCCTGGTAATGTTAAAGACTATTTTAAGCCAAGAAGAGGCCTGGAAAAGGGCTCTCTATCATCAATAACCCTCCTGTCTATCAACACCAGCTCAGATGTTCCTCTGGAAACTAGCTCTGATCTCTACCCACCTCACACATGCCCTGCACCCCACCCCCAAGTCCCATCTCTCTGTAATGGAGGGAGTTGTCTGTGTGACTGTCCTCTTTGAGGTTTGAGCTCTTCTTCTCTTCTGTGTCCTCAGGCTGGGAAGGACCATCCTGCCCTTTAAACCTCTCTGAGATAAATGCCCTGCTGACCAAGAGCAGAGGTCCCCAAATTGAGCACTGGGGATGGGGTGAGGAAGCTGGTGCCAGGCGCCAGCCACCTTATCTGGGTGGGCCAGGTGTTGCTAGTCGGCCCCACCCTCCTCCTGGGACTTGATGAGCCAGAGCCCAAGCTCCCACCCATTTCTCACCCTAGAAACCCTGCCTCTTTCTGTCATGTGGTAGGGGACTGGAGCTCCTCTCAGAAGCTAGAAGCCTGTGTAATAGGCTGAGAACTTCATTTCCCATTGCACGATCAACCCCTAGCACAGCCTGAATACAGATAACTGTCAGTTCCTGTAGACTTGAGTATACTTGTAACTGAACGTGCGGGAGGGAGGGAGCCAGTCTCTGAAATGCATGAGGCAGACCTTCTTCTCGGGGTCCTGACTGAGATGTCTGCTCCTCACTGGCCTTCTGAATAGGCCCCTTGACTTGGATGCTGGACAGCACAAGAGCCCCCAGAATATTCTGTGCTCTACTTGCTGTCTAGTAGCTATGCATTCTCAGCTTCTTTTTCATCTGGTATTCAGCTGAGGTAGGTGTGGATTGTGAGGGAAGGCAGAAAATGTTCACAGTGGAGCGGGGAGCCCAGTGATATGCAGTACTCAGGAGTTGAAAACCGTAACTCTCAGGTTGAGACCTGATAGAACCAGTGAGTGTCTTGTGCTTAGAGAGAATGATTGGCAGCTTCACTGTAGCATTCCCTTCTGGGTAGTGGAGGATGCTGTCTCTCTATCCCCTGGGGAGCCATCAGGGAGTAGGATGGGGTCCATTGCTCCTCACTCCTAGGAGGCCCACCTCTCCAAATTTCTTTCTAGCCCCTAGTAAAGTTTGGTTCTGTCATTGCATCAAAACTCCCCTATACCCTCTGTGGAGAGAGTCCCTCTTGTCAGCAGTCACAGGCGCTTTGTATTAGCCTGCTCTGTCTGTAGCTTTGGAGCCTTGGGGCAAAGTCCAGGCAAAGTGCAGATCTTGTCTCTTGGGCTACTTTCCTTCCCTTTCCTCAACGTGATGCTGGCAAAGGGCAGATCCCCCTGAAGTTGTGACTTTAGGAAGATCTCAGTGTCGTGAGCTCAGCTCAGAGTCATGTGCAAACGTGCTTCTGATGACGTGAAGACTGAATAGCTTTTCTGGTTGTTTTCAGCACACGCCAAAGAAGATGAGTCAAGGACCTACCCTTCTCTCCTGTGGAATTATGGGTGAGTAGCTCCACAGCATGGGCATCCTCTTCTAGTCCTTCTAGCCAGGTGAGACTCTAGAGTAGTCCTGGAGAGACTCTCTTCTGTCTTTAACTAGTTCAGTCCCCAGTGCTGGAGTGGACCAACAGGGTGCTGGGCGTGAGAGTGAGGGGCACTGGTGTATGGTTTATTGGCACCATTTCTAACTCCAGCATTGAGTTCTGGCTGATCACTAAGTAATTCATGGTGATTTTGTTTTTCTATTCAGAAAATATACCATATGATAGGAAGTAAAAATCCATTGAATTCTGGTTCTCAGTGATATTGTGTGTTTGTGTGTGTGTGTGTGTTGCATATTTTACATAGCCAAGTCCACCATGAACATATATAATTTTATAGACTGTTTGGTTTTACACTCAGTAATTCCTACAGCATGCAAATGACCAGGTCCTGCATCTTAATGCTGTATAGTACTGCACTGAGTGGGTGCTTTAAAATGTCCTGGGGGATGTGATTCTTACGTCATGGGGTAAAGGAGCTGTTGAATTTTCAGTTGTAATGCCCAGAGGTTCTCTCAGTCTGAGTTTTTTGTTTTATTTCTTAGGATAGTCCCAGAAGGGAACTAGAGAGAACAGAGGTCAGGAACCTTTTGAAGACTCTTGGTTTATATGGCAAATAGCCTGTCCAGTAAGCTGCTTGGTCTCGTGTTTCTGTGCACATGTGATGCTGTTTCTTGTAAAGGGAAGAAAGGATGGTTATATTGGTTACATGCACTTTTTGGCACTCTGCAGATGGATTCTGTGCCACCTATGTTGAATTGGAGACCAGACCTCAGTGATGGAATAGCCATTGTGGGATTTCAGACTCAGTACCTTACAGGGCCATATGAGGTTATCGTCACCCTCCTTTCTCTGTGTCCAGTGGTTTCTTTTTCTGATTTCAAAGCACTTCCCATAGATAAGACTGTGAGTGCACAGGGGACCTGGGTCCGTCTTGTTAAACACTGCCACACACATTGTTTGCAGCTTCAGAGCCAGGCAGGTGCTTATTCATACTAGGGGAAACTGAGGCCCGGTGACTCTCTGAAAGATCTCCTAGGAAATAGAATTAGACCAGGTGGCAGAGAAGGACAGTTATTTTCTCTTTAATATATGCTATAGTGCAGGGAAAGCTGGCTGTCTTTTTTGATACTGCTGCCTAGAGGACATTGAAGCGGGGAAGTCACCTGGCTAACACGTTTCTATAGCCTATCCTCATATGACTGTATACTTCTTTGGTGGTTAAAGGCTTTCATTTTCCCCTATCACCACCACCAATACCATTCGATGGCGCAGAAGCCTGCGGTACTTCCTGCATCCTGAAACAGGTTCACAACTGAGCTGCCTTGCTTTGTCATGGAGGGTGTCATGCATGGCCAACCTTCACCCCAGACTTATCTCCAACAGAGTCAGACCTGGAACCTGTGTCAGGAGGATGGCAGGCCTCCATTGCAAGGCTGTTCTGTTAGGCTTCCCTGGCCCTCCACTGTGGGTCTCTATGTAAAGCTGACTCTAATGGGTCTGGTCTGTGGCAAGCCTTGTTAGAGGTGAACTTTGTAACTTCTGAGCCTCGATTTCCTCATCTGCAGCACAGCAGTTGTGGGTTTGTTGTGAGGACTGTGTGATAGAACGCCTGTGATGATTGGCACAAGAGAGCACACCACAGAAGTAGTCTGCAAAGAGGACCGAGACCTCAGCTGAAGATACTGTTCCTCAAAAGAGGGGCCACAGCGGCTTCCTTTGGGGGTGGGTATAAGTGACAGAGTTGCCCATGGGGCCAGAGTAGAGGCCTGGAGAAGGAGATGGGTGATCAGCAGTCAGCAGCCCAGGTTGTCCAGGACCCTCTGGCTGCCTGAGCCTATGAGGTACACAGCCTGCTTTCTATCCAAGGTAGCACAGGGTTTGGAGGAAGTGCCAGTCTGTGTTTACAGGTTGACTCTTCTGGAAGCCCTATCCGAGCCTCACTGGCTGCCTACTGGCTCACACTTCTCCAGAACAGTGCTGAAGTCTCGCCACTCAGAGGCGATGCAGGGGTAGCTTCTTAGATGCTGGAGATGCCTGTGCACTCTGCTTCTCCAGCTCCATGCCCCTCATCTGCCTGCTGCTCAGCTTTCCTTGATTCAGGAGAGCTGTGCCCCGTGTGACATGTGCTACCAGGGCTTTCATTCACCACAAGGGGTTTCAGGGGCTTGTTCTCATAGATTTTCATTGAGCATTTAGCATGTTCTAGGTACTTAATGCTGGGCAGAATGAAAGGGACCCTGTCCTAACCCAAAAGGAACTTTATGTCTAATAGAGGAGCAAGAGCCATAGACAGTATGCTGTCCATGTGCCAAGATTGGGGAGGCCAGTAGAGCCATTGAGTGGTAGAATCCATTTTCCCGTTTCTTGATCTCTTCTTCTGGCAAAGCATAGCTTCTGTGGGTAGGAGGTGCTCCCACATTCTGTCCATTCCAGCAGCTGCTGACCAGGGGTCTCAGCAGTCAGAGGCCTCCCTACTTCCCTGTGAGTTGGAGCAGGTAGCTCCCATCAGCTGTCCAGCCCATTGATTCCACGAATGGAGAAGTTTGTGGCCTTGCCTTGTTCGGTCACTGTGGCACACTGGGAGTGCACCCCAGGCAGGGGGATCTCATCTTGGGTGTGCTCACTTTTCAATAGCAGGGAAGAGAACACCCTGAGGGGCTGGCCAGACTTTTCAAGAGGGTTTTTGGCCCTTCCAGGGCTGGACAGTGCTGAGCAAAGATAAAATGTCAATTGTCATAATCACCACCCCAGCCCAGGCTCCTGAAGACAAACCTCTGTGACTCGGGGTTTTCCCTCTTAACCCCATTCCAGGTTCCTATCTGGGAACCAGTGTGGGGGGCTTCCTAGGTGCCCTGAAGAAAAGCCAGTAAGAGCACCAGGGCTCGGAGAGCAGCACTGGGTTACTGCTTCTTCACAGAATGCCACCCTTGTGGGTGGCTGAACTGCCTCGGTGCCAACTTACAGTCCAGCATAGTAGAATCAAGTGCTCTTAACAATGGATGGGCTGTTTTATTTTTTAAAATACTTCATTCTTGCGATTGTGAACTGGATACCAGACCCTTCCCTACCCTTGTGCCCCACCTCGATTTGGGAACTTGATACAAAGTATTTTTACACTTTCCTAAAGTGAGGGAGAGAACAAATCTGGGTTAGGTGTGGACAGGAGACACGAGACAAAACAGAGCCCAGCCCTGTGCACCTGCTTTGTCCCCAGCTGAAGGCTCCTTCTTAGGTGCCAGGCCAGCTCCTTCTAGCAGACGCCGGGGGCTTTTCTCACCCTCAGATCTTCCCCACCCACCTCTGTACTGAGGCAGGATTTCCCATGCAGGCGGCTCTCGCGGGAGAGGCATCTACTCAAGACATTTGAGTTGAGTGGCAGCTCCCGGCCTGCCATCTGGACTGGGAGCTGCACTGTTCCTTACACCTACTTCTGGTGGGCTCAGGAGGTGTGGGAGGGGTGTCCTGGATTCCGTGAAGCAGGGGCTGCATGGGAAGTCTTAGCCTGAGCCTGTGACCCTCTGGGAGAGGCGACTTCATGCTTGCCTGAGGTCACAGGTGTGCCAGCTTCTCTTTCCTTTCTTTCCTTTTTCTTTTTATATAAAACAGGGCAAGTGGGGTGAGTGCAGACCCCATTCATTACCGTTGGCTAATCGCAGCCACTAACTAAACCCTATTTTCGTCAGGATAGTAGATACCACACATTCCATCTTTCTTACCACTCAGGCCAGGAGATTAGAAATCATATAAAATGTGAGAAAGCAAAGGCAACACCAATTATTCCCAAAAGGCCACTAGGAAGAATCTTGTAAATACAAGTCAATGGACAGAGAACAAAACAATTCATATGCTTAAAAAAAAAAAAAAGGATGAAAACCCATAATTACTTCAGGAGTTATGGTAATAAATTATTTATTAATGTAAATTATTTCAGAGGCAAGGAACATAGAGGAAACTTGAGCAGAAGGATCATACATTATGTATAAAAAGGAATTGTAAAAACATTATAGCGGCCCAACTTGTGCCACTCTGGTTCAGGTTTGTCAGCATTTTAATTATATCCCTTACTTTCAGTGTTTAATTACTCGGCTGTTAACGGCTACTCTGAACATAGAAGGGTTGTTCCCGGAGGCGCTCTCTGAATGGAGTTCCTAGGGAAACCAGTTGTCTGTGTTGAGCTGCGTAGGGCTGAAGAGATTTCATGTTGAGATTCAGTAGCCTTAGGTCTCTTAACTCAGCCCCAGTTGGTCACTGAAAGTGGTCCGTGATTGTACCTGTATAGAGAAGCTGGCATTCAGGGCTAGACAGTTTCCCTTGTAGTTGAATGACCAAAACAAAATGAAAAACACCAATAACAATACCAGAGCTACTCAGCCCAGGATTTTGTGCCGTTTTGAATCTGATCCTCGAGCCAGGGCCTCCTAGAAGAAACTGCTTGCGAACTAATACAGGCTAGCATACAATTTGTTTCCAGTGAAAAAGGACATCCGCATACAAGTACATATGTCTGCTTAAAAACCTAACTCTTTACATTTTAAATGTACCTTTGTTGTGGTTACATATGTATGTGATTTTGAAAGCCATACAGAGTGCCTTCAGTTCTTCCATGTACCTTTTATTGGTTCCAGACAGTGTGTGTAGGATAAAGTACAGAGTGGAAGTAGATGGGATGGAGTTGGCACAGGATAGCTGTTTCAGTGAAGAGAGACTCTCCTGGGCTGCCTTCTCACGGAGGTGAGGAAGGGGGCCCAAGAATGGCTACTGCACTATCTTTGGGTGCTGGCCTCTTAGTGGAAAAGGGAGGGCAGTGGGTATGTCAGGAACAGCCTGTCCTACTCACAGGAGTATGGCTGTGGGACCGCAGAGCAGAGGTCTGGGTTCTGCTGTTTGTCAACTGGGTGTGCCTAGAGGACACATGGCACTATTCTGAAGCCTAGTTTCACCAGTGTAGAGATTGCTGTGATGACCCAGGAGATGAACAGTTGCTTAGGGTACATGTTCATATTCCCTCTCAGTTTCAACCAGGACCCCATTTTGGTAGGTATTGCATCTGTTGACAGTTCCCTCATCTGGTACAAAGGCACCCAGCCTGTGTGCATAGTTTCGAGAACTGTCTATCTCACGTGCTCCGTCTATACTGAAAACAGGACAGAATCAAAAAAACACCGGGCGGCGGTGGCACACGCCTTTAGTCCCAGCACTCAGGAGGCACAGGCAGGCAGATCTTTATGAGTTCGAGGCCAGCCTGGTCTAGAGAGTGAGATCCAGGACAGGCACCAAAACTACACAGAGAAACCCTGTCTCGAAAAAAACCAACAAAACAAGAAACAGAACCAAACTGGCCTTCCACCCTTTGGAGTTTTGCTGCTATAGAGAATACTAGTTTCCCCCACATTTGTATGTGTGCCTGGGAGCTTGGGGGTGAAGTTGTCGGCCCCTGTCAGAGTTGAAAGGATTGTCAGGACTCCAGTCCACACCACCTTGTACACGTGAGGAAACAGAGGCCTGTGCCTCCAACATTCAGCCTGGTGCAGTTTTTCTGTCTTAGTGGTCACACTAGGTCACATTTCCCCCATGACCACAGGCTTGCCAAGAGCCGTGACAGTTGCCATTTGCAGCCCCTGCCCTACTGGCGAGGCAAAGGCCCTGGTAGCCATTCTGCACCCTGACCTTTGTTACTTCTTCAGAGCCCCACAGGTCAGCCTTCTTCCTGTTTCCCCGAGGAGACCCAGTAGGATGTTACCTTCAGCCATCCTAACGCTTTGTCTGTGGGAGGTCCTTGTGAAATGAACTTGGTGTCTTGTTTCATTGTCCCTAAGACACAGCAGGGCCAGAGGCTAAAGCAGAGAAGCTCAGGAGCCTTTCTTCCTGACTCAGCTGCTAGTAAGTTTCCATTCTGGCAACAGAGGCCCTACACTTCATTAAAAGCAGGTGAGAAAGCCAGACATGATGACTGTAATCCCATCATCTGAGAGGCTCAGACAGGAGGATTGCAGCAAGTTCAAATCTAGCCTGGGTAATATGGTGAGTTTCAAGTCAACCTGATCTATAGAGTGAGACTCTGTCTTTAAAAACAAGATAAACTAACCAACTACCCAGATGAGACCTCGTGGGGAAGCTCGAGTTATTGCTTAGCTTTTCCTTCAATGTTCTTATCAAAAGCTCAGTTTAGCAAAGCTGCCTTCATAAAGACATCAGTTCTTTAAAGAGTTGGTGAGCTTCTACTCAGAACAGACAGTCCTTGCAGCCCTGCGGCCAAGTTAGAGTACCACAACCTGGGGAAAGCAGGGATACGTGACCATACCTCACTGTCAGCATAAGTAGACAGGTATGAAGTTCAGGAATGAGTCAGCCACAGGTCTGCCTCAGGGCTTGCTCCCTGGCCTCGAAGGCTGCAAGAATCGGGCCCCTTGGCTCTGTATGTAACTGCTTAAGCTATTCTAGAAACCACATTGGGTTATGGCCGTGTCACTTTAAGAGAGTATCGAAAACAGCACCGAGATCTCCAAGGCTGTAAAACGCCTCTATCTTTTGAACATAAGAAGTCTTATAGTCCCCCAAGAATATGGGCCCCAGGGAATTTCCCAGTTTAAGTGCAGAAATGGAAACAAGAACATTTGAGGTCAAATGCTATTTGCGTTCCTTCAAGTGCTTTTCTTTCTTAAAGCTCAAGATCTGTGCACCCAGCAGCCTCTGCTTTCTGGTCAGGACAGCAGGACTGGGTTCTGTAAGTGTGATTTTGGGGTCTGTTTCCTTGTCTCAAAGGGTAGCTGGTCAGAAACTTCATCCTCAGTCCTTGAACCTCAACTTTGGAAGGGACTTTGGTCATGTGGTTCACTTGTGGGAGAGCTGGGCCCAGGATATATTTGTGTGTGTGTGGTTCACCCTCCCATCCATAGGCAGGGTGGTATGTTGTATGCCCCACACGCATGCACTCACACACATTCTCACCATTGTGTAAATTTCACACTTGTAAGCGTGGGTGCACTAGGAACACTGAGGAGGTTTTTAAGATCTTTCCAAAGGTTGATGCAATAGGGATGGCAAAGTAGTCTGTGTGCCATTTGGGGTGGAAGCCCTGGGAGTTCCCACCTGGCCTGTGACTTTCTAAGGACTTGAAAAGCAAAGGGATTCTTTTTTATAGGTTTACTGCCCTCTAATTGCCCAAAGCAGAAGCAGATCAAACCCACCAGCTTCAATCTTATGAATCACATTTGTAGTGACCAGGAGTCTACATCTCTACTCACCACCTCCCAGTTCCACCTCCTCCCTTCATCATCCAGCAGGCAATCCTGAAACCATATCCTAGAAAATGCTAGTACAGAAAAATACTGGTTCCCTGTTCAGCCTGAGTCTACAGACACTGGTACCAGGTACAGAAGAGCAGATCTCAGACACAAGCATATTTTTTGGTGCTGTCCTTTCAAAATTACACTGACAACTGCCACTTCCGAGAGATTGCTCTGGGCGCTTTGCCGGGCCTGTGTCTTCTTCTCTCAGCAGCTGAGAGAGATGAAGAAATGTGCAGCACTGAGATTCCATCCAAGGGCCAGTGGCTCCTCGGCACTCACGGCCTTTGTCACTTTGGAAAGCGTTCCAGTTGTTTGTGCAGAGGTGATATTGAATGGCAGGGTGGAGGTACCCGCTATCTTCTTCTCAGGGCCCTTTGTGCTCTGCAACGTTGGCACTTCACACATAAGGCACTCTGCCATTAAAAATCAGCTCTATTCCTGTTCTTTTGTCCGCTGACCTGACCCAACAAATTGCTTTGTGGACCCCGAGTGAAGGGTGGAAACACCAGAGCTAAACATAGCATTGATTGTTTTTACTTTTTTGTATTGTACCTTTCAAAGTGATAAAGCTAGAAACGGTTGAATCTGTGCTGCAGACGGGACAAGTGGCCACATGGCTGCTGTGATACACACTAGCAATGCTTTCCTTTTTCAAAACAGCTTTCACTCGACTCTACCTAGCTGCCTGCCTGTTTCATAGGTAGCCAGTGCGTGGCTCAGAGTAGGGTGGAGGGTTTGTGGCACAGCCAGATTGAACCTGCTTGTGTTAAGGACAGTGACAAGAAGTAACCAGTAAACACCCGCCGCCTCACTCCATCACCTCCTTCTCTTTCATTTCCTCCCACTCTCTGCCGGGTCTACTGTGTACCACACTCTGTGGAGGACCCCAGAGAGCCACCCTGGGTTCTACTTCAGACCTGGGAGTCCAGCAGAATGAAAAGCAAGTGAAATCCCTCCGTAGATTAGATTGACCCCTTCTATTTGATGGCTTTCTCTGCATTTGACTGAGACACGTTCTGTCTTGTGTCCCGGGCTTCCAAGTACCAGCTGTGGTGCCATCTTGGTCTTTCACTCTTCTGTGGATAGGCCTGCTGGTTCCTTCCCCAGCCTGCCACACCCCTGAGCCTTGTGGTGTTTTCAGTGTCGTGGCCTCAAAGGGAAGTTGGTTCCAGCAACTTCCTGAAAACCCAGAGGAGAGAACCCAGCAGTAGATGATGTTTGGGCCCTGGTTCCAAAGTGGCTCCTTTCCAGAGCTAAGGCAGAGCACAGCCCTGTGGGCCCAGCAGCCACAGCTCTCACATGCTCGTTGATACAGTTCCTTATAGGAGATGTTCAGACAAGAATGCAACTAAGAAAGCGTTGGTTAACCAGCCACCTGACAAGCAGTCATTAGTATTATGGTCTGTTTCTTTTTATTTCGTGTATAGCACACTATGTATTTTACTATGTAGGAATCATAGGGCTTTATACACGGCTGCTTTAGCCACATGTCGCTGGCATTTCCCACACTGCAGACCGTTAGTCCTGGAGACTGCACTGCTACATGCTGTGTGTTATTCCCTTAGAGTCTGTTTAACCAATCACCTGTTGTAGAACATTTTAATTATACTTACCGATTTGCTGTCATTTGTTATCATTTTGATTTGATTTCCACTTTTTCTTAGGATTACTTTTCTCCTTCTGTAATAGACAACTACGACGCAGTCTGTGTTAATTTGTATTTCTTCTCGTTCTGTAGCTCAGACTAACCTTGCATTCAATGTGATCCTCTTGTCTCGACTTCTTGGGATTAGGCTGGACTTATATTACCATGCCCAGTTTAGTTTATATTTCCTCAGTTTGGAATTCATTATTTTGGTTCACTGAACTAATGTCAAATTAAAACTATGTTTAAAGAATGGTAAACACTGAGTGGGGAGATGGCCCCGTGGGTGAAACTCTTACTGTGCAAGCCTGATGACCTGAGTTCAGATCCAAAACCCTGCAGAAAAGCCAGACACAGAGGAGCTCATGCCTGTGGTCCTAGTGGCCCCTAGCAGAAGATGGGGGACAGAGGCGGGGAATCTCTGGAAGATCACTGACTATCTAGTCTGACATACTCATCAGTGAGCAAGAGATACTGTCTCAAACAAGATGAAAGGATTAACCTGAGGTTGTCCCACTCTGGTTTACACACACACACACCCCTGAGGTCCCACTCTGGTTTACATGCACGCACGCATGCAATGCAAATACCATGCAAACACACATACATATACACCACACAAACACATATGCACACACACCACATACACACACCACACATACACCACACAGAAACACACACATACCATATACACACTCACTACAAACACACACCACACACACAAACACATATCCCCCCATATAAACACTACATACACACAAAAACACCACACACGCACACATCCCCCCATACACACACCACAGGAATGGAATACTGGAAGGAAATGTTTTCCACGGGTACTGAAGACATACTTGAACAGTATAAGCAGCTTGCAAAGACCCTTTTTTTTTTTTTTGTAAAGTTTATATTTGAAAGTAACTTATCAAATTCACCTTGAGGAATAGGTATCAGAGTTGCCTCCCTCAGGGTTGGGAGTTCTGTGTTGAGGTCTTTGGATGTTCAGCCACAGTCCTGCTTGGTTCCCGGCCGGCCATCTAAACTTCCAATAAGTCTTTTGCCTCTCTAGCTCCTGCTTATAGCTCTGGGCAGTCCTGTGTCCTTCGTCCAGGCTGCAGCCCTTTAGGTCACCTGTCTCATGACTTAGCAGGGTGTCTGGGAAGAAGAAACTTTGTATCTAGCCTTGGTTTGGCTTCCCTTGGGTGACATTCAGTCCAGGGTGTATCACCTTTTGAGAGCAGTGATCTCTGTAAGCCAGGTGTGGTCATTGGTGGTTCATATCTCACTCCATCACTTGGGAAGCTGAGGCAGCTTTGCCACAGGCTCACGGCCCTAGGCTCCAGAGTAGCGTCCTGCCTGGAAGAAATAGCAGTGTGGTGCTGTAGAGCTCAGTTCGCTGTTCTTGTTACCTGGAGTGGGCATCACCTAGGGATAGAGTGGTCTTTTGAAACTGTACATCTTCCTGCACCATAAGCTGCTTGAGGCAGGGCCAGAGTCAGACTGGCCTGAGTTTTCACTGTGTTGTATAGCTGTGTTGCTTGCCCTGGGCCAGGGTGGTCCTTCATGCAGGGTGCTGTGTGGGTGTCATGGTCCAAAAAGGATGCTCAATGAGTGACTTGAATTGCTGTGAGTGAGTGTGGGGACATGAAAATACCTACTGCGTGCCATTTCCAGCTTTATTTCAGTTCCACTGACTACTTGACTCAAGCTGTCATATTTGCCAGATAGTACATATACAGATGATCAGTGATAGACAGGGCTAACTCCTGGCAGTGTGTGCTTCTGATCTTTGCATCTCCTAAAATTCCCAGCCATGGCTCCCAATTCTGTAGTGGAAAAACAATAATTTGTTCAAGTTCAGATCTGGAGGCATTCCACAGCTGGACCAGCCCATGGATTCATGCATTCAAACAAAGTTGAATAGAGTTTTTGTTTGTTTGGTTTGGTTTGGTTTTTTGAGACAGGGTTTCTCTGTGTAACCCTGGCTGTCCCTAGAACTCACTCTGTAAATCAGGCTGGCCTCAAACTCATGGAGATTCGCCTGCCTCTACCTCCTGAGTGCTGGGATTAAAGGCATGCACCACCACCACCTGGCTCTAAATGATACTCTTTTTTTTTTTTTTTCGAGACAGGGTTTCTCTGTGTAGCTTTGCGCCTTTCCTGGAACTCACTTGGTAGACCAGGCTGGCCTTGAACTCACAGAGATCCGTCTGGCTCTGCCTCCCGAGTGCTGGGATTAAAGGCGTGCGCCACCACCGCCTGGCTTAAATGATACTCTTATCCATTTCAACTACTTTATATATCCTCAGTTTCAGCAAGAAATCAAATGAATATGAAGAAAGTGCTGTGATTGGCAGCTGGTGTCAGTGCTGATATTATTGGATATTTTGGTGGAAGGCAAACAAATCAATAAAAGATTCTGTATCTTTTTTTGTTTTTGTTTGTTGTTTTGGTTTGATTTGGCTTTTTTTTTTTTTTTTTTTTTTTTTGAGACAAGGTTTCTCTGTGTAGCCCTGACTGTTCTGGAACTCACTTTGTAGACCAGGCTGGCCTTGAACTCACAGAGATCCACTTTCTTCTGCCTCCCGAGTGCTGGGACTAAAGGTGTGCACCACCACTGCCTGGCGATTCTGTGTCTTTTATGAGCAGATCTTTTGATGATGGAATTCAGATGAGCTAAACTAGCAGTATCCCAGCCCCGTTTTGACCTTGACCATCTGAAGTGGCCAAGACTTGGTGTTGATCATGGTTTTCTGCCATATGCTAACTTACACTGCTCCCCTGACTCTGCCTGCCACTGACCAGGGCAGGGCTCAGGACAAGCTACCTTCCTGGGATGTTGGGAGGAAAGCTGGATCAGAAAGCCCAGGAGTGAGTCTGGATCCAAGGACTTGTTCTGTTTTTAACTCAGCATGTTGGGCCTCAGTATTCATCTGTAAAGTAAGGTTGAACTGGCTGATTTATGAGAACCTTTCTGGTGCCAAAGTACTATATAGCAAACAGGCTGTTGGTAGAGGAACAGGGGTGTTGGGAAGGCCTCTCAGATCCTGTTTTCTCTTTGTATTTATGCACCAGAAAATGACAGATGGCGAGACCTGGACAGAAAATGCCCTCTTCAGATTGACCAGCCAAGCGCCAGCATCTGGGAGTGTCTGCCTGAGAAGTGTCAGGATGGCTCCCTGTGGCACCAGGAGGCGGTGACTGCTTGTGCAGTGACCAGCCTAATCAAAGACCTCAGCATCAGTGACCACAACGGAAACCCCTCCGCTCCCCCCAGCAAACGCCAGTGCCGGTCACTCTCCTTCTCTGATGAGATGTCCAGCTGCCGGACGTCATGGCGGCCCTTGGGGTCCAAAGTCTGGACTCCTGTGGAGAAGAGACGATGCTACAGTGGGGGCAGCGTCCAGCGCTACTCCAACGGTGTCAGCCCCATGCAGCGGAGCTCCAGCTTCAGCCTCCCTGCTCGGGCCAATGGGCTCTCCTCGCCTTGCCACCAGTCCAGCCTGCACCAGCGCCTTGGGGGACAGCCCTGCCAAGGAGCACCAGGTTCAGCTCCCTGTGGACAGGTGGGCGATGCCTGGAGCCCTGACCCACACCCTGCAGGAGGAGGCCGGCTGGACCTGCAGCGCTCCCTCTCTTGCTCACACGAGCAGTTTTCCTTCCCAGAATACTGTCCCCCTTCAGCCAACAGCACACCTGCCTCAACGCCAGAGCTGGCAAGACGCTCCAGTGGGCTTGCCCGCAGCCGCTCCCAGCCGTGTGTCCTTAATGACAAGAAGATTGGCGTGAAACGGCGGCGTCCTGACGAAGGGCAGGAGCAAAGGCCTTCTCTAGACCTTGCCAAGATGGCACAGGTAAGTGCCCCAATGGCCTGGAAGAGTCTCTAGAAGACACATCTCACTGTTCTCTGGGACTTCTGGTCCTGGTCTAGCCAGTTAAGTGCACAGTGATACTTTCAGAAATGTTTAGGAGTCAGTTTTCTTGTTTTGAAAGTACTATAAAAAAAATTTTTTTTTCAAGTCCTTTTTTCTAAGTATCTGGTTCTCTCCATTTAAAATGAGGCATGTTCTTCCCCTGTTAAGCTCATTGCTAATGGAACAGGAGCAGACAGATGGTGAGAGGCAGGCATTGGCTAGGAGTCCAGTGTGACCACACACTAATTAATCCTCTTCTAGCCCTCTGCTGGTACCTCCTCTCCTGGAACCCACACACCAGTGTTCAGTGTCACCCGGATTATGCTGATCCCTAGATCAGGGCCATGAGTAATGACTTTAGAAAAGGTGGGAAGGGATCAGCCCCTTTGATTAAACTGTCGAACATTTAGACTACCAAGAAATTGTTATCAGTATCCTCTGGGCCACCTCTGCAGCTGTCCGTAGCAATGGTTGGAGGAGGAGCCTCTCCCATGCGCTCTGTTCCTCTGTCTCGGTCTTCTTTCCCTTGGAGTCCGGCAACGTGCCAACACCTCTCTTAGGTATTGATCTGATGAGACGGTCTTGGAGTTAGACACCAAAGTCAGGACAGGGTCAGAGCCTGAGGGCTGACTGCATTTGGTTCTTGCTATAGAGGTCTTAGGATGTGATCAAGATGGTGTGACGTTGGTCCTTGTGACCATTAACTTTAGGATGGATGGCTGTGGTGGGCAAATCATGGTACTGTTGGCTCCATGCCCATCTGGGAGACTTCTTGCTCGGTGCTATAGTGTATCAGTTTTTGGTGTTCTATATAAAAACATTGGTTATTACTTGGTTTGAGGAAATGAAGATCTATTTGCCAGTGAGGGAGGGGTCTCAGCGGGGTTGGCCACGTTCTTCAGACCATGGGCAGAGCCAGGACGGACAGGGCAGGCTCCTGGTGTCTGTTCTGCATCAGATGGGTATAACCAACGAGCAGTCTTAGGTTCCCCACACTACCCTTCCCCCATGGAGCTGCCTACTTACAACAAAGACGTGGTTCCTACTCATGGAGTTACCTTCTGTTCTCTTCATGCTCTAAGCCTATCAGCCCCCCACTGAAGACAAGGTACAGGTATCTAGCTGAGGTGGCCTCGGAGGCCACAATTTTGAGCCACCTTTACAGATGAGCCCAGGCCCACCCAGGACAACTGGGGACAAGGTGGTGATGTGCTTGTGCCACCCCTGTGCCCATGGGTTGACTTGGGACTGAGCTTCCATGATGTCCATCTTGGTTCCAACAGAGGCCCTTCCTCCTGGTAGATCTTTCTGACTTACTCACTGGACAGCAACTGAACATGTGTGTTGGATACGGAGAGGAAGTTTCCATCTCCAGATAGTCTGAACTAGGTTTTAGGAGGACAGCATTGACTGTCTTCTCAAGGAAACACAGAGCCCTAGGTTCTAGGTACGACACACAGCCTTAGTTAACTTGGTAATGCTAAGCCTGTTTAATTGGTGAATAAGCTAGAGAGGTAATAAAAACAGCTTACACGTAGTGTTATTAGATTTCATTAGCCACAAGCTGGAATAACACCGCTGCATCACTGAAGACATTTTCTGGCCTCACATGTGTAGAAACTGTTTAAAAATATATTGCTCAGTGGGGGTTGTGCCCAAATGTATAGTGCCTCATCAATTCCAGGCAGGCCTCCAAGATCCAGGAAGGTGCACTGAGAAGGCCACCCTGCTTCAGCCTGTCTGCCTTGGCAGGCTGCTTGGCCATGAGTACTGGGTGGGACAAGGCACAGGCAAAGGAGAGAGTCCCTTGGGAAGAATGTGCACCCTATCGCCAGAGGTCAGGCCCCGAGGATGGAGTCCCACCAAGCACCTCTCTCTGGCCAGCTGTCTTCCCATAGGGCTCTGTGCTTCTGCCTGCTTTGGCTCCCATGCAGTAATATATGGTCAGGAGGTAGCCCTTACTTGCCAAGGGGCCTGATAACCAGGCCTAAAACAGTCCGTATGTGTTTGTAAAGAGTCCTGGATTAGGGGCCTGGAGAGATGGCTCAGGGGTTAAGTGCATTTGCTGTTCCTGCAGAGGACACAGGTTTGGCTCTTATACCCACATGGTGGCTCAAAACTGCCCATAAATCCAGTTCCAAGGGATCTGATGTCCTCTTCTGGTCTCCAGGGGCACCGGTATGCATGTGGTACATATACATACATCCAGGAAAAAAAAAAAAAACATACACATTTTTTAGAATGGTCCTGGATTCAGCCAGGACATTGTAGGGCCCTGGGCCTGGGTTCCCACCAGGCAGGCCTGTCATTGGTATACAGAGACCTACACATTGCCAGCGGATGCTTGAGGTGGGATAGCAGCCTCTGCGTGCTGTGGCTTCCCTGGACGTTTACAGCTGAGAAGAGTCCAAGGACTGCATGTCTATGGAGGAAGAACTTGTAGGTGCTTTCCCACATCTGTAGGATAGATAGGCTTGGCCCCGGGGTTGGTGTCACCCTTTCTTCCTTGAGCTGCCTCCCAAACTGTTTTCATGGGTCTTTGATCTCAGTTTGTCTATTCACTCCACTTGTGTGTTCTTGTGAAGGAACGTCTTTGCACGTGGCTTCTGGGTCCAGGTGTCTGAACGCTTTAGATAAAGGTACAAAGTGCCTTTTTGGTTAGACCTTTGGAGCAGCTGGTGTTCTAATAAACCAACCCCCTTGAGGGGCCCACTGGGGCCCAGAGCAGACCCTGAGGGTGTGTGAGCTTGTGGGGCTTCCCTTTGGCCTTTCCACAGCTGGCGGGAGCCAGTGCCACCTAACCTGCTAGTAGAAAAGGAACCAGTCAGGGTGAGATCTGAGAACCAGATGAGAAGAGAAGGTAAAGAGCCCTGAGGCTGAGACTCTGGGACACGTGTTCATTGCCCCTGGATTTAACAGGAGCATGTGCCATGGGCCTATGCTCTCTGGTAGAAGTCAGTGTTATATCAGGGCTTATCCATCACAACCTCAGGAGGGTACGGAGGCTCTGCTGGTTCCCAGGCCTCCAGACCCTTTCTGGATAGAGTAGTTACTTCTGTATCCATATCTAGGAGGGGCATTGGCAAACCAGAAGGGCTCCAGAAAAGGGGTTATGATGCTAGAGCCCTAGGCAGTTTGCTTAACGTTGTGTGGAGCAGGTCCACAGCCAACACAGGGCTATATGGAGGGAGTTAGGGAAATAACCAGTGTGTCTATAGTGTGTGTGTGTGTGTGTGCGTGTGTGTGTGTGTGCTTTCTATATAATCTGGAGAATGGTCTAGGACAGTTGTGTTTTTGGTTTTAAATGAGTGAATTTATTAGTATATATCAAATCAAAATAAAAGAATAGATACTAGCAGATGGACAGAATAGCAGATAGCAAAACATCATCAAGTCAGGGAGGCAGCCAGCTGGAGTTTCTGATCATCTCTCAGGATGAACTTCGAGCTTCCCGTTCCCAGTACAGGCAACTTGGTATCATGGGATGAAGGATGGTAACCCCTGTTGGAAATGGTTCACCTTCTGTTTTTGTTTTTTCCTGTGTTGCTGGAAATCAGACCTGGGTCTCTGTGCATGCTAGGCAAGCACTCTTGCTCTGAGCAACATCCTCAGTTTGTGGTTCACCTTCTAATTGTTTCTAAAGAACATAATGCTTTTACTTTTGCATTATTTTCCTTTTCTTTTCCCTGTCACTGAGTTTGGGGCCAGGGAGACCATCCACAGACAGGCCGTCTTGTAGAGCACACTTTGAGACACACTTTCTTGGGTCTGAAGTGGGGGATAACCACACTCCCCACAGCATATTGCAGGTTTACCAATAGACTGTACACTATACTGTGCATGCATGCATATGCATGTATCTCTGTGTCTTTCTGTATGTATGTCCATCTATAGTATTGGTATGAACTGTAGATCTGTATATCTATCCAGACATGCATGCACACAACACCCGTGTTACCCAGTGTAAGGTCTTGCACATACATGGTGAGTGCTGACAAGCACAGTTCACCATTGCACTTGGCAGGACTAGAGAAGAGGTGTGAGCGACTGTCTCCAAGGGCAGGTTGACACACGCGCGCCGAGTGTTCGCAGAGGTGCGGCCTCTCTTCTATTATAGATACTGTCTTAGCCATTTACCACTCCTTATCTGTTCATCCTCTTGCCTCATCCTTTCCTCTTGTAAGGAGGCAGTCTGCTGGCCACCAGCATGCCTATTCAACTCCATGTTGCAAGCCAAGGGTGATGAAACGGTGACAGAATAGGATTCACCTCCCTCCACCGGAAGTTGGCCATATGTGAGCATTCTCTCCCCAGGCCCAGTAAGCACTCTTGAAACCAAGGCTGCATATCCTTGGAGCCCACAGCCACCCCCTCTCCTCCCATATCCCTGGGGCACAGCTGTCTTAGCCAGCAGCAGTGGCCCTTGTCCCTCTCAGCAGTGAAGGTGAAATGCAGTAAAAAATTGCTTTCCAATGGTCTCTGCTCATATCTTCTTAAAACCCCAACGTTAGTAACGTGGCCAGAGATGCTGAATGAGACTACAGATGACATTGCTGTCTGGATCTTGGAGGGGGATTGTAGTAATGAGCGCTCTGGAAGAGAAACGACACCTTCCCTGTATTTCTAGTTATGGACTGTGCTCTGTGATGTGAGCTGTTCAAAGGCAGCGTGGGAGTCCATGAAGTCCAGTCCTGCCTGGGTCTGGTCCTGTGGATCTCCCATGCTTTCCTCCTCATTGTCTGAGGTCCCTGTTGCCTGTGGTGTTGTGTGAAGCCACAGCCTCCTGTTTGCACAGTGCCAGTGTATAGCATTGAGGGCAGGGCTGGTCTGAGCATGAGGGCTTAAAAGTTTAGCAGCAGGACTTTCCCTGACATTGATAGTGACTGCTTCATTTGAGACCTGGCCTGACCACCAGACATTGCTTGTCTCCTAGCAAGTACCAAGTTATGCACGACCATTTAGACATGGATCATGTGTATCAACAAAGACTTCAGAAAAGTGACAATACAAAGGCTCATGAATGCTATGCCCCTGGGTGCTGTGTTTTTAACTCCAGGCTGGTCAGTTTGAAAGAGAAAACAAATTATATTTTTCAACAGAGCTTCAAACAGAAGCAAGACATTCATAGGGAGGGCTCAGGATGCCGAAACAGAGGTTTGATTGATTGCAGCTGCCCACACACTGCATCCTCAAGCTCCCCGAGGAGGCCCCAGAACAGGCAGCAACTGTTGTGTTAGCAGATGTTTGAGAAACTCATGAAAGCTGGCTGGGGTGCTATGGGGCAGGAAAGAGCACAAGGTAGAAATAAGCATGCTGGCATATGGTAGGGAGCTGGGGTCTTGCCCATGAGTTCAGAGAGCCTGGTGGAGCAGGGCCACAGGGCTGTGCTGGCTGAGGGGCTGCTTGCAGACAGCAGGGGTTCTAACAGATGCTTAGTGATGACTCCTGGCTCTTTGCTGGGCAGTCACCCTTGGATGACGCTTCTTCCAGCCAGCCTCCTCTCTGCTTTGTGTACCAGTAGAGCTGCCTTTAACAGGGACAGGCCCTTCTAGCTTAGCATGTGGAGTGGCTCTTCATGCTGCTGGATGTGTGATTTCTTATTCAGGCAGCCTTGGCAGTTGTGGGTCAGCCTTCCACTTTCTTGGTCAGATCCCCGGCTGTCTGCCTGGCTGGCCTAGCCCTCTGTGGCCTTCTCTTGTCTACTCTGTCTGTGTCCAGTGCTTCACCTGGGGCTTGCCTGCTGCCTTGGCCCCCCATCGGCCTTGCTGCTGAGACGGGAAGCTGTACTGATGGTAGGGAGAGGAATTTAGAAGTGGAAGTCTACAGCGTGCAATGTAGGCCGGTGTAAGTCTGGGTTGTATTGTAATGAAGAAGTGCTAAATCAAAGTGAAGACCAAACCCGTCAGCACATGGGAATAGATGCTTCAGATGGGCTTGACCCAAGCGGAGAACTTGGGTTCTTGGGGTTTATGGATGCTGAGCCATGGCAGCTTTGGGCACAGTAACCTAACATGCCTTCTCTCCTACTCTTGGCAGGCATTGCTAACCAATCACGGCAGTCTGGTCAGGTGAACTCAGAAGAGGCCATCTTGATAGCCACTGTGGCCTGCTTAGTGGCTGAGCACCATCTGCTTTTCCTGTGCCGCTTTATCCTCACGGGTGAAGATGGCCTTTAGCATGTCGCAGGAGTCAGAGACTTGCCCAAAGCCATGTAGTGATTTGGAAACCGCAGGAAGGCTGGAAACTGCCATGCTCTCCCTGGGCCTTTCCCCGTGACTGATCCCTGTGAGATATAATGGGAACTTTGAAGTCAGGTAACTCAGGGTTCTGTCCCTGTCCTGCCGTTCCTGATCTGAGCTGTGCGCCCTTGGCATTCACATGGCCCTCTGTGTCTGTAAAATAGAACTAACAATTGCTTTTCTCAGGAGAGCAGAGAAGTTACATACTGTGGATCCCGCATCTAGTTTTCAGTTGAACACTTGTTTTATAGAAAAGGAAGCCGAGGGACTGTAAAATGGCTTAGTGGTTAAGAGTGCATGCTCGAAGATCATGGTTCCCATGTAAAGAGCGGAGTGTAGTCTTGTGCACACCTGTAACTCCAGCTGGGTTGGGGAGGGGCAGAGACTGCCAACTTAGCTGAAAAATATGAGGTGGAGGCCTGGAGAGATGACCCGGTGTTTAAGAACATTTTTTTCTTGTAGAGGACCTGGGTTTGATTCCCAGCACCTACATGGTGGCTCACAATTATCTATAACTCAAGTTCCAGGGGATCCAATGCCCTTTTCTGACCTCCTGGGCACCAGGCATGCATGTGGTGCACAGACATACATGTGAGCAAAACACACATAAATCAATCAATCAAAAATAAATAAATAAAAATGAGCTGGAAAGTGATAGAGGGCACTCAGTGCCTTCCTCTGGCCTGCACACTCATACAGGTGTGCATTCTTACACACATACATGTATTCCTAATACACATGAATATACACAAATTTTAAGAAAAAGAAATTACAAAAAGAAGCTGCTGCAGCTTTTCTCCTGTGCTCGTGGATCAGCTCCTCTGACAGAGCTATTCGGCACTCTGGTCAACCTGATGGGTGTGTGTGGTGGGTAGGCCAAGCCCTGCCAGCTATGGGATTGGAATACTTGTTCCATGACTTTTCTATTCTCTCGGAGATAGGTGTGTCCACGATACCATAGAACCTTGGAGAAGAATCTATGTTTCAGGGAACCCTCCTCAGACCCTTGGATTCACTCCTTGTTCCCAGACTCCATCTTCAGGTTGCATAAGTAGTCTACTGATGGTCACTCAGATCAGGGCCCAAATGCTGACATAATAGCTTTGATCTCCTGGGGAAGAGAAAAAAATAGGAGTTCTCTTTGGGAATATGCCAGGGAGGCAGCTTCACATGCCACTTGGTGATTTTCCATGCCTCACTGAGAGGCAATGGTGCTCTGGGGGCTCCAGGACTCTTGGGCGTAGGTGCCTCTTTTTCCCTAGGACAGTTAGCAAGATGAGAGCCCCTGGAGCTTCTGATCAAATCTGGAGCACCTTTGGCTTACCAGGCCTTCGTGGTGCTGGCACAGAGTCCTGGGAGCCTTGTCTTCCAGGGGCCACAGCCTATGGGCTGAAGGAAAACAGCTTTCCTGCTAAGGTCTCAGCACTCCCCAGGGCAGCTCCCCACTGGCCAGAGGAGGCCACTGTAGAAAAGGCCGGTGGGCCATTGTTACTAGCACATGACTAGTTCACCTCCAAGAGCCCTGAGAGGAGGCTGTGGAGAAATCTCCATGCTATTCCTAGGTTGCTGGAGAAGTAAGAGAGAATATATGAGCTGAAGCAGTGAGGCTGCAGAGGCCGGAGGGAGGCAGGACCCGCTTCCTGCTGGAGCCCTGTATATATGGGGCAGCTAGGTCTTCATCCTGGGCAATATCTGTCCCCTTTCTGTACCTCCGTATTCCTGTCTAGGAGGTAGGGTAGCACTAGGGAGGTTGGGACAGGCAGATCCCTGGTCCCACTGGCCAGTCATCCTAGCCACATCAGTGAGTTTCAGTCCCAGTGAGAAAACCAGTCTCAAAAAACAAAGTAGATGAGCTGGCCGTGGCGGCATCCACCTCTAATCCCAATGCTCAGGAGACAGATTCGAACTTAGATCTCTGAATTCAAGGCCAGCCTGGTCTACTTAGTGAGTTTTAGGACAGCCAGGACCCCCCCGCCCCTCTCTCTCTCTCTCTCTCTCTCTCTCTCTCTCTCTCTCTCTCTCTCTCTCTCTCACACACACACACACACACACACACACACACACACACACACACACACGATGGTTCTTGAGAAATGACACCCAGGGTTGACCTCTGGCTTCCATGCACATACACATGTGCTCGCATACCCACATACATACAAGACATTTGGCTTTTATTCTGCACACAGGGTGGAAGTATTCAAGGGTTTGAATCGCAGGAGCAACAGAAGCCCTGAAAATGTCTCTAGACTGTGATGAGCCGAGGGGTCTGGGGAAGTCAGGGAGGCCAGTCAAGGTGCTGTTGGCAAGCTGGGCTGCAGACTGGAGCAGGTGGGCAGTGGACATGCTGATTTGTGTGAAGGACTCCAGGAGCATGCGGAAGGTGGGGCTGCAGGACCCAGCAAAGTACGGTTGTCGCTATTGGCCAACTTCTCAGTGTAGCCTGCACTGGGCAGAGTTGGCCACCCTAACTTTCACCCAGCATTCATAACTTGCGTTAGAATATTCTGTTTAGAGTTTGCTGATTATAAGTTCCCGTGATCCAATTTGCACACTTACTTTGACTGTCTCTTCTTTTCTTGCCTGTGTAAGATGTGTGTGACTGCAGGCAAGCGCATGCCACAGTACACATGGAGAGGTCAGAAGACCACCTCAGCAGTTGTTGGTCCTTGCCTTCCATCTTGTTTGAGACCAGGTCTCTGTTGTTTTTCTGCTGTGTATGCCAGACTGTCTGGTCTGTGAGCTCCTAGAGAGTCTCCTGTCCTTCTTCCCATCTTCCTGCAGGCGCATTGGAAATACAGAAACTCACACTGCACCTCTCTCTGTTGCATGGGTCGTTTAAGGTCCTTGTGCTCGCATGGCGAGTGTTTCTATGTCTGGGCCATCTCCCCAGCCCACGTGTTTCTTCTTGCTTGTTTCTTAGTACAAATGAAGCCTGGTAGTTCACCAAGCATCCATGGAGCCACCCCACCCCAGTCATTGCATACCAGTGGATTATCAGTCAGGTTGCCTTTTCCCTCTGGAGCCTCAGGCCTTCTGCTAAAGAGTGTTGTCCTTATCCATTAGAGACTCATGCTATCGCAAGCTCTAAACCGGGGGCTGGAGAAGGACTGCGCTGGCATAGGGCCACAGAAAGATTCTTCCATGGTTTTGAGTGCTTGTCATGCTGGATCTCATCTCAGCTGTGCCATATCTGGTCAATTTACAACAGCTGGGGTGGCATCTCCTGGGGGAAAAAAGGGGGGGGTGGTGTCTGTGGTAGCCCATTAGAGTCTCCACATAAATCTGAGTAAATCTCAGTGGACTTCAGGATACAGGGAGAAGGACACTTGACAGACTCAGGAAGGAATTTGGCCTTTTTCATCTGGCTCTTGATCCCTCATCAAGGACATCAGAACAATGCCTTCCCTAAAGGATCACCAGGCCCTGAGTAGCATGGTGCCAGTGGGGCTGGGAAAGGCTCAGCAAGAACCAGTGAAGGCAACAGAGGCATCCTGGAGATGGACATGAGATTGATGCCGAGTCTGGCCTGGAGCTGAGCATGGCTGTGCCATTCCTGAGACCAGCAGGCTGCTGTTCTGTGCAGGCCCACTGCTCTGAGGCTCAGGTGTTTGTGATATGGTCCACTGCCACCCAAGCACTACATCAGCAGCCTCCCTGTTGACAGGAGGTGATTCATCTAGAACATTCTGTGGTTTCAGCCATCTGGATTAGTCCTGTTTTGTGCAGCCTCCAGCCTCAGTGGAGAAGTGAGGAAAATAAATACCACACAAGAACCAGCTCTCCGCTGTAGTTCCCTTGCCACAGGGTTTGATCTGATTTGGTTAAGTGTGGGTTAATTGCTCTTTATGGCCACAGGATCTACAATGTCCCCTTTGACAGACTAGAACTCTTGGATAGTCCTTTTTGACATTTGGAAGGTGACTTTAAAAAAATTTTTTTTTTTAGAAAAAAAGATATGCTCAGTCCTACAATATAAAACAACTCCCAGAGGAGAGTCTTCCTTCGTAAGCAGTAAACTGCATCAGTGCATATCTCTAAAGGTCATCAGGCCCCCAGTCCTGCCCTGGCACTGTGCAAGGCCACATCATGCATCTGCCATCTGTAGAGCAGGTGGCGAGGCAGCTGCCCTTGCCAGAGTTCTGTGTAGGGGAGTGTGGCCTGCCTCTTGGATCAGCCAGAGCCTGGCCAGGGCAAACCACCCATTGGGCTCAAGGAGGTCATTAAAAGTATGTGTAACTAGGTTTTGGAAGAACCAACATCCCAGAGAAGCAACTGCAGGAAGCTGCTCCCTCCAGCCCTTCCGGAGGCTTGGCAGCCTACCGTCTGAAGGCGCCACAGCTGGCTAGGCCTGAAGAGAGGGAAAGATGAGTTCTCTGGAAGAGTAGCATACTGGAGCAGCCGCTGAGAAAGGAGCAGCCTGCTCTGGTGGTGGTCACGTGTGTTTGGGTGACTGCACCAGCACAGGACATGGTCAGGAGAGGCCAGCTGTCTTCTTCCAGCCTCGATTTGCCTGACATTCTGTGAGAGCTGGGTGCTGTGGGTGTCCGTCCTCTCAGTCCACCACATGGCTTTCCAGGATCAAACCACATCATCGGGTTTTACACCAGGTGCCTTTCCCCACTGAGCCACCTCACTAGCCCTCAGCCTTTTTTGGCAATTAGACCTGCCCTCCAGGGATGTTGGGCACCCAGCATGTGAGAGGAACCTGGCAAGACCAGACAACTGTTCTTGAATGTGATGGGGTCAATTTCAGAGCCCTAAGAAATGTGGATGTTGAAAGAGTGGGGCATGGCCCCAAAGAGCAGATGGAGCCCTAAGCCATGTTACAGGATTCTAGGAAGGGAACTAAGGCTGTGGGCAAGCCTGTGTTTGATTTACTGGCATTGGGCAACTCTAGGAGTTCATTCAGAAGGGGGGTTCCATGTATTCGAGTTGTCCCCTTTCCAAAGTGAAGAGGTGGTTTCTTAGGCAAGTAAGATGTAAGCCTCATGAGACTCTTGGTGCCCAGGTCTGTGTGACCTGGAACTGAGGCTGCAGCTGGAGACTATCATAGCCTCTATTTGGATTTGACACCCCCAGCCTACCCCATCGGCTCATTGTAGCCTTATAATGTTCCTGTGAGCTGTTCACTGGAAGATGTGCTGGGGTCCAGAGGTGTTCAATACCTTGCTCAAGAGACCTTGGAAACTTGGTCCAGAGACTCAGATTGATAGGAAGAGGTGAGTTCAAGGTCTTTACGTACCCAGCAGACTTGGGACAGAAACAACTCTTCTTCATAATCCCTAGGTGGGAATGGAGGGAGATCTGGGGACATGGAGGCTCTCTGGAAGAATATGAATCTTAGACTCGATTAAGATCATAGCAAACACTTGTCAAATGCCTGAAAATGGCCACAGAAAGCTTCCCGCTCATACTGGGTGGGTCATTCTCCCACCAGCACCTAGCATTGCTCAGCCACTTGGTAGAAATTTGGAATTTGGCCTCGACCTCAGGCCTGCCACATCAGAATCTGTATTTGAACTTGATCATCCTAGCTTTTGGAAGGGTTTTAGATGTAGACAGTCTCCTCTGTGGGAGGCGACTGTGGTTTAGTTTTGGCCCTAGGCAGCCCAACTATGGGTTCTTGTACCTGGACCTGGGGCGTGGTCCCTGAGTTAGAGCCTTACCTAGTCACCCTTTCCCTAGTGCTAACTCCACCTCCTATGGTTTGGGTCACCTACCTGGTCAGCTTCCTGCCACTGTCCTTTCTTCCCAGGTAGGAGGAAGACATGGTTCATGTTAGGAACCCTTTACTGGAGTCCTGTCTTTCATTTACCCTAGGTCCCACCCACTGAAACTTTGATCAACATGCAAATAACTAAGTGACAGCTTCTCTTCCTCTCGGGCCTCAGACAGGCACTTTGCATGTATGTCCTGTACCCAACAATGCCCCGTGGGACGGGGATGAGGCTGCAGGTTAGCTTGTTCAACCCTATTCAGAAAGAAGCTGCAATATCCACAGCTTCAATGCTAGGCTAGCCCAGATTAGCAGCAGGGGAGAAGACAGATGGAGACCAGGGCTTGTGGATGACTGTGGTCTTTGGGGGCCATATTCCCATGACATTCAGAGACAAGGATAGGGAACAGGTCCAGATGTGAGTCTTGCAAACACCCAGTGATCCCTTCCCATTTCTATGACCATTTTTCACTTGGTCTTTGCTTGTTAGTGGGGTCAGTGTTGGTGGTGTGGTAACCTAGCCATGTCAGGAGATGCTCCCAAGCTGTGTAATAAATGTGAATGTTTGTATGTTCCCTGTGCTCTGAGGACCTGTATCTATAACAGAGAAGTACAGTAGTTTATTGGATATTTACTTTGGATGAATGAATGAACTAATGAAGAGGGGGAAAGGTCTGGTTTCTTGGACAGTCAGCTGCTGCATCAACGATACTCAGCGACAAGGTTGGCATATGCTGCTCCTGGGCATAGGTAACCGTTATCGTCCTTACAGCCTGAGAAAACAGCTCCTTACTGTTTTACACAAGAAACTGTAAAGTCAGAGTCATTGCCCTAGTGACAAGGCCAGGAGTTGCTCCAAGGGTGTGCTTGTTGTACTCCTAGTCACATGGCCTAGGCAGGGAGGCCAGAGGGAGACAGAGAGGACTCCCTGTGTGAAGACATCCAAGTAGCCAGGCTCAGAGATGGGTCCACAGTCCTGGGATGGCAGCTGAGAACTCAAACACCATCATCCAGGCAGCGCATTCTGGGCTCTGCTGCCACCAGTATTAGCGCAGTCTCGACTTCCTGAGGTGACAGTTGTCATCATTCTGGATAAAGTGGGGCTAAAATTGGACTGTGACTGAAACCTGAGACTTAAGTCTGAAGTGATGATGGAATGGGACACTGAAGGTAGTCCTGACGAATCCCAGCAGCCTCCAGAAGGGGCAGGTAGGGTAGAAGAAATGAAGGGCTTCTTGTTGTCCCATCACGGAAGCCTAGAGAGACCTGATAGTACAAGAGGGACTGTGGGGACTGCCTCATCACAGAGCAGGTCCTCAGGAGCACGCACAGTGATGCAGCCCAGTGTCTCGGGCTCTGTAGGGGCCTCAGCACACTTCCTTCCTCCAACACTTTGAGAAGAGGGGGTATTCTGTGGGACTTTAAAAACATATCTTCCAGGGATGTTGACAGCTTTCACCTCAGGCTCTCCAGGTGAAGAGTCTGATGATGTAATGAAGTTCTCTTGACACAGTACCTCTTGATGCATATGGCATCTCTGGCTTTCCTGCTGGGACAGTGGGGCTGAGTCCTGGCAAGGCAGGGGGCATTCCCACAGGAACCCCACAGCCTGCAGAACTTCAGTATCTACTGGATAGCCCAGGGCCTCAGTTTCCCTATTTAGAAAGAAATTGGATTATGTAGCAACTTTTCACCAGAAGCTGGTCCCTGAAAGGGCTCAGGACAATTGTCTTGGTGGTCAGGAATGTGGCAGTGACGTGCATAAGATAGCCCATCCCATGATTGCCTCCAGCTCTGCCTCACCCTAAGCTGGCTCCTGTGTGGCCATTCCTATGCTCCCAGAGTGGCAGATAAGAATGCTGCTGGGGAAGGGACTGTGGAAATGGGGCACCTGGGCACCCTGCCTTGGGTGCACGAAAGCACCATGTTCCCACACTGCTGGAAGGAAGCATTGGCTGTTGCTTGTCCGGTCCTGCAGTTCTTTTTCCAGGCGGCCCTTGAGTCTATGCCATGCTTGAGAAAGTGTGGGCCAGAGCAGGGTGTGTTCATTTCCTATGCTTTCGCTCCCTCCTGTCCCTCGAAGAATTTTGGTGGGGTTATGCCACTCAATATGGTGGAACAAAACCCAGGCAGCCAGGGTGGCGCTGGGATTCTCATCATTCAGACAAAGTTCTAGAAAATTCTCCCAGGCTGGGAACCTAGGAGTCTCGCTGCTGGCCTGATGTATTCTCTGACCGAGGTGGACAACCAGCTCAGAAGTTGCTAGAGGACATTAATTTGTGAGAAAAATAACTTGGCCCTGAAAGGTGGTTTTGTAGCAGCTTTGTAAAAATAAGGGCGGGGATGGTTGGCTCCAACATTTAAAAGCCTCTTGTGACTGTGGTTTTATCCTGTGCCCCACCTCAAGCTCAGTGAGCCCATCCCAGGGTTGAAACTTCAGCAGCCAGCCCAGAGCCAGGAGTGCTGTTCAGGGTCCAGAGCATCTCCAGGAACCCAGGAGTAAAGTTGGAAAGTTCTCAGCATACACATCATGGACATTGGCACAGGCTTGATTTGAGCTGATGAATGATGAGGACGTGTGGAACGATGCAAAGCTGGTCTTGAGTCACATCCCCTCCATCCCTTCAGTTCCCTGCATGGCCCCTTAGGGCAACTATGTAGGGGGAATGGGATGGCAGTCTGCTCAGACTTAGACAGTGGGATCAGCAGGGATTGCCGTTTTCTAAAGGAAGTTAGCTTCCAAGGCTAGGACGTTCCATGCATCCTATAAGCTCCCACTGTGTAGCAGACACTGGGGCTGGTGCATGCTTTAACCTCTGTTTCTTCCTGGGAAAGAGGTACATAAGCAGTTAGCTGAGGTGGAGCACATGCTAAATGAAGGCACCAAAAACATCGTAGGGGTCCTCAAGAAAGGACTAGGTGGTAACAACAGAATTGTAAGTCCTACAAAAGCACTTGTATGGAGAACTCCTCTGAATACTGTCTGCAAACTGGCCTGCTAGTCTTCATGTTAGCCCTAATAATGCAAGTATTGCTGTTGGCACACCAGGTTACTGCCAAGTGTGGAAATACAGAGACTTGATGAAATGGCTTACCAGAAGCCAGGTGCTAGTCCTAGCTGGTGTGAGGTTTGAACTCAGGGCGTGTGGCTGATACTCGGTGCTGAGCTTGGGTAGCACAGCCACCGAGGACTGTGGGGGTTCAGGATCCAATGCTGGAGAAGGCCTAGTAGGCAGAGTTGGGTAGTATGTGTGGAACTGAGGAGCAAAGCCGTTTAGCTCAAAGTATGGCACCTCCTCTCCAGGTTACTGGGATGAAAGATAGCTAGTTTGCCAAGGCACCTGCCATTCTCAGGAGTGCAGTTAGTGTGTGTGTTACCAGGGTCGCACACATGGCAGTGTGCAGGATGTGGCATGTGGCCTGGGACCCCTGCTGAGATGACCCATAGCCACTTGGTGGCATAATGTTCAGAATCTTGGCCAACAATATCTCTAATCCTTATCACAGCAGTGTTTTCTTTAGTTTGATGTCTAGCAAAACCTTCCCAGGCCCCCTGGCCATCTTTTCCTCACACAGGGCTCTCTGCTGGATGAGGCTAGGGACAGGCTAGGTTTTCACTGAAAGGATGTCACCTGTTATGACCCAGACTCTTCCAGAGTGCCATTTGGTTCTGCTGTCTTAACATTTGCGGTTAGCCTGTCCCACATATCATGCTAGCTGCTCTCGGTGGCCAAGGAGGAAAAGGGCAGGTTGGAAGGAGCCTGAGGCTGCCAGGAGACTGAGAACAGGCCAGGAGCAAGGTTGTTGGAACAGCGGAGCTGCTGTGGATGTGGCTGTGGGACTTTGGCAAGACCCGGCTTTCCCTGAGCCTCTGCTTCCTCGCTGTGAAACACGGTGAAAACAAGGGCCCCGATTGTTGTGGGGCTAACATTCTGCTCTACCAGCTTGAGCGATTGGAAGCTGGCTGTGTTGGTGCATGTGTGTAGTCCCATACCTCACAAGGCTAAAGGGTTCAAGCCAATACTATGAGACCCTGTCTCAAGAGAAAAAAGAAACAGTAATTTTTTGATTTGTTATTTATTATTCTTAGGTACAAAGTACATGTGTAAGAAGCTTAAAGTTCAAATGGTTTTAAAAAGATCTTGTGAAGTCTAAAGTACAGGGCATGAAATTCTTCCAGAGTCACAGAGTGGCCGTGTTTCAGGGCTTGAGCTAGACCCTGCCATTCTTAACTCACAGAGATCCACCCGGCTCTGCCCCTTGAGTGCTGGGATTTAAAGGTGTGTGCCGCCGCCGCTGCTGCTGCTGCCGCCACCGCCGCCCGACCTGCCATTCTTTTTTTTTTTTTTTTTTATTTTTTATTTTTTGGAGACAGGGTTTCTCTGTGTAGTTTTGTGTCTTTCCTGGAACTCACTTTGTAGACCAGGCTGGCCTCGAACTCACAGAGATCCACCTGCCTCTGCCTCCCGAGTGCTGGGATTAAAGGCGTGCGCCACCACCGCCCGGCGACCCTGCCATTCTTAACTCACAGAGATCCACCCAGCTCTGCCCCTTGAGTGCTGGGATTTAAAGGCGTACGCCGCCGCCGCCGCCACCACCACCACCACTACCACCGCCCGGCCTGCCATTCTTTTTCTAAACAACTGTAATAGAGACTCTAGATGCCCTCCTTAGCTTCAAGAGTCCGTTGAGTCCTTTAAATTGTCTACATAAGCTGTGGAGCAATGATGGGACATAAGAGTTTCTCCTCAAAAGGGGAAAAGGAAAGAAGAGCTGCTTAAACAGAGTGTGGTGCGTGGCACCCATTTCTTACTCTGCAGTTAAGGCACAGAGTTTTCTGAAACGTGTTTTCAAAGACTTATTAATTTGTTGTTGTTGTTTTTTGTTTGTTTGTTTGTTTTTGGAGAAAAGGTTTCTGTGTATAATAGTCCTAGCTGTCCTGGAACTCATTCTGTAGATCAGGTTGGCCTCGAACTCACAGAGACCCGCCTGCCTCTGCCTCCTGAGTGCTGGTATTAAGGGTATGCACCACCATGCCCAGCCGAAGATTTATTAATTCTTAGTGACATGACTATGTGTGTATGAGAGAGTGTGTGCCACATGTGTGTAGGTGCCTGCAGAAGACAGAAGAGGGTGTCACATCCCCTGAAGCTGGAGTTAAAAGTAGTTGTGAGTCACTTGCTGTGAGTGCTGGGGGCCAAACTTGGGTCCTCTACAAAAACAGTAAGTGTTCCTAACCACTGAGCCATCATCTCTCCAGCCCCAAAGGGACATTGTTTTATACATGTGCATACACACACACACACACACACACACACACACACACACACACACACACACTCGCACGCATGCACGCGCGCGCACACACACACACACACACACACACACACACACACACACACACACGCTCTTTTTTCCTTCTTGTCCCTGTGCAGAGAGTTGAATTCCTTTGGGCTCTTTAGGTGAGGCTCTGTGAACTTGTTGATGCTGTTGTGCCCTTGTCTGCAGCATCTCTCCTTCCTCTTTAACTCCAGACTATCCAACACCATCAGCCTAGGCCACACGTCATGTGTTCTTTAATCAACTCCATCATCCGTTCAGAAGGACTGCATTGGCTGGCTGCGTTGATCATGGCTTCACCGGATGTTTGCAGCTCATCCATGAAGTAGAGTTGCTTCAATTGTCATTTCCATACCAGGACCCTGCACAACCCACTGGACGGTGTCTGCTGCTGCTGTGGGTTCTTTCCAGTCTGCAGTGTGCCACTCTCCCTGAGCCAGCCCTTCCGTTATAACTCTGCTGCCTGGGAACACCGTTGTCTCTTACATGGCAGAGCTCCCTGAGACCACTGGCCCACGGGCATTCAGGGATTGTAGGTCCATGATGCCTGCTGTGGCTCCACACTGCCACACATAGCTGGACTTGTGTTTTATGAGTTGGCCCCAGACATACTCGCTTGCATGTCTGTCTCCCAGGGTCTTGGGACCTGCTGAAGCGGGCAGAATCTAGGTACCCTCCTGGACTCCTTTGTACTTAGAAGGGACCTACTCCAGTTCTCTGTCACCTGTTTAATCTATTGCTTTCTGGCAACCTATTATGCTGGACAATGAAAACATAACCCATCCTTCCCTCTCAGTGAATTCATCTGGGGACAAGAAACATGGGTGACAGGATAGAGGTGGTGGGCAGAGAAGCAGAAAGCTTTTCCATGGAGGGTATGAGGAACCTCCAGAGGCTGGCAGCAGCTAACCATTACCCAGCCAAGCAGAGGAGCTGGGTGTCCACTGGTGCTGGTTGGACTCCCTCCAGAACTCAGGCTCCTGCCTGATCCAGTCCCTGCTGCCAGCAAGTGGTCTCCCGGATGCTGATAGCTCATCTCCTGGAGTGGCAGAGCCCACTTGTGAGATATCCAGAATCCCCACAGTGCGGCTCTTTCTCCTCCTCAGCAGTGCCTGGTTGGCCTGAGAAAGTGAGGTCAGGTGATGAAGTGTCAAGTTCAGGAGCCTGCGGTTTTCTGACTGACATCCAAGAGGCCAGTCATCCACCCCGGTGGGTCTTGGTGCCAGCCCTGAACTTACATAGACTCACTAGGGCCTTCTAGCCGTCTGTGTGGTGTGATAAGGTTTCATTGTGGGAGTAGTCCTGGGCTTTGAGTGGAGAGATAAGGTGACTGTGTCTAGAGTTTGGCCATGTCACCTGAATGTGCGAGAAGTATCCAGTGTGGCAGTGAACTTAGAAATGCTTTCTAAACTAGACCTGGGGAGGTAGTTCTGGACCCTGGAGCTCCAAGCTGAGTTCCCACCAGGTGATATAAAAAAATCCCAGAAGCTCAAGACCTGTGTGCATCTGTGACTCCACTGTGGCCCACGTTAGCCTCGAATGTTGGCACAGTAGGCATCATGCTGTTCCTGCCTGTCTTGCTTTTTAGCGAAGCTGGTGGCCTTGTGTAAACTCACCCCACTGGGTTCCTTAGGCCAAATAAGGGTAGGGCAAGTGTCACACAGGGCCTCCTTACCTTTTCCTCAAGGAGCTGCCTCACAGACCCAGGGATTTAACTGGGAGAAAGACAAAGGCATCTGCTCTGTGCTATCCCTATCCTCACATCTGGTCACATCTGGATAATGCAGAGGAGTGAGGATACTACCATGCATCAGGTTTCGAAGGAACACTCCTCCAGTACTGGAATTGCCTTTCAATTCCAGCCATTGGTTCTGGAGTGCCCCCTGCCCATGCAGTATCCCTGGTGCCCACCAGTCGGAAGCGGGGTCTCTTGCAGTAACTACAGGAGATTTGGCTTTGCAGGGGTGCGACTGGTCTGTCCCATCGTCTGCCCCACTCCCCACTCCCGCTACCTTAGCTTTGGGCTGGTTGGTGCAGAAACTGGCCTCTGAAGGGAGCTTGGGGGTGGCCCTGGTGTCTGGTACAGCAGAGACATGTACAAGGAGTCCCTCGGCATCTCCAGTGCCCACTGTTTCCCCCTGTTGCTCACTCCAGAGTGAAGAACTTGACTTTCACGGCTACTGGTAAAGGCAGGAGAGTCTAGAAAACAAATGCTTTCATGCCAGATAAGCCTGCTATCTTAAAGGGCTGGGAGCAAAGGGGCGTGTGGTTGATGAGGGAGGGAGACGGGGCGGTTTGCACTGGGAAATAGGCCATCAATGGACCATCTAGAGAAGCAGCGGTTTCCCTCCGGGCGTGTCTCACTTGGGCATCACAAGGCAGCAGAGAATGGGAGCCCCTCAGGTCTCCACCTCACCCCTCTAGCCTGGCATGCACTCTGTGCCCTTACTTGTTTGTGTTTTGAGATGAGATCTCATGAAGTGTCATGTAGCTCAGGGTGGCCTTGAATTCACTGTGTAGCCAGGCCTGGCCTTGAACGTCTGGGCCTTCTGCTTCTGTGGGCATGTGTAACTATGCATGACTTTGTTTTGTTTTTTCCTTTCCCCACAGTGGGGACAGCAATAACTTGCCTCGTGGGGTTGCTGTGAAGACCACACAAGCCAAAGGGTACAAATCATCCACGACATCTGGCCAGGGGATAAGAGCTACCGTTGATATATCGTCATCTCAGCCCCATGATGCCTCATTGCCTTCCTCCGGCATCGAGAGTCCCTGGAGCCTCTGCAGGCTCGGGCTTGGGCGAGACTCGGGTGGCAGATACCCATCCTCAGTTGCCCTAGTGACCTGGGCTCCCGTCCGCTCACTAAGGCTTCTTCGTCTCTGGCCTCCTCCAAGTGGTAAAAAATCCTTCCTTGTAGGAAAAGGCCTGTCTCTTCAGCACTTACCCTGAGAGTAGATCCCACAGTGTGGTAAAATTAACCAATACTCAAATTATATTCCTAAGAATAAAATATTCTGGTTCCATTAGGGAGAAACGTCGTCTGGTAGGCAATTATGTCTTCTGTGCCTGTCGCCCAACCATCTTGTTATAACTTTAATTCCTAATGCTATAAATATCTTAGTAGGTTACCGGAGATCCGAGAGTACAGAGAGAGGGGAGCGAGCCGGGGACTGAGAGGTCAAGGGCCCACTCCTGGCTCTGTCGTTCTTAAGCTGCAGGACTCTGAGCAGGTTACTAATCTAGGCCTCTATTTTCTTTTCTACAAAATGGGAATGATAGTGCCTGCCTTCTAGAGGAGTGTGTGGCACAGCTCCTGAGACCTACATGCATTTGGTAAGTATCAGCTAAAGGGATGAAAGCCGTACTTCTTCTCGTACCCCGAAGACTAAGAACGGCATTGCTCCAAGTTCCGGGGAGGGCGATCTCAGCTTACAAGTCCTGCCGTCTTCCATGTGGGTATTGTTCACAGTAGGCATCCTGCAGTTGCATTCAGGCCAACTGCGGACTATACCCTGGGGGAATGTCTGCCAGCAATGGCAGCTGCTGACTGATGTGGTGGCTGGTGGGGTAGGGCTGCGCTCTGTCCTTCCCACCACTGCTCTCGCGCCTGGCCGCTAGCCTCCCGAGGAACCTCTCCACCCATCTCATCCTGCTTATTCCCGTGGGGGAAGGGAGGGAACCCAGCAGGCTCAATCACAGAGCAGAGAGACTTCCACTGAGACCGCAGAAAAGCCTGATGCTTCTGAACGGTCAGAGCTGGTTTTCTTGTGGTCAGATTTGAGGTTGAAAAAGGTGCAGGAGGGCCTGGCTTGAGCCCATCATCAGCCTTATGGCTCAAAGGGGCGGGTTGTGTACCCGGGAAACTGGGGCCCAGAGGGGTGAGGCTCTCTGCCCGAGATCGCTGTGAGCTAGGTGGTGCCTGGAAACGACCAGGCCTGCCCTCTTGCTGGCGCTCCCCCAGCTGGTCCCCCGCCACCTCTGTGAATTGAGAAGACACTGTCTTATACTCATCTCTCCTGCTGGTTCCATCCTGTCTCCTCTGCTCTGCTCTTCCTGAGCCTGAGTGACTTGTCACAGCTTTCCCTGGCCTCCTATGACAAGGCACATTCCTCAGGGCTGGGGTGGTGTTTTCTCTCCCCAGGCAGCTTCCCACACTTACTAATCCCATCCAGGCTGGAAGTGGCGGTGCAGCTCGAGCACACAGGGCAGGTGAGCTGGGCCTGCTTCTCGTTTGAGACTTGGAGTTGCAGGGCCTTTGGCAAGTTCCTGAACCTCTGTGAACCTGAGTGCCAGCCAGCAAAGCAAAGCAGATCCCCTCTCAGGCTTTGTGGCCGCCGTGAGAGTGCAGCCTTAGGTACTGATAACTGGCAGTGTCCTTTCAACAGACCTCCCTTCCGGGTCCTCTCTAGTCCTAGTAGGAGGGCTGAAGAGAGGCTGCCTTTTCTGTTCTGTGGCTGAGGGAGGTCCAGCTCCAAGGGGAGGAGATGGCTGTACGGCAGATGGTGGTAGATCCAGGCTAGGACATGGCAGGTTGAAGCCCTACCAGGCCTGTGCTCTTCATGGAAGTCTCAGGCTCATGGGCGCTGGGCACCTGAATCTGGAGGCAGCCACTGCCCATCTGTCCCTCTGCATCTTAGAGGTGTGTGTCCTGCTTCAGGCTTGGGCGTTTGCCATGCCCCTGCCTGTGGTCTCAAGCTCAGACAGATGTTCCCATAGCTTCTGAGACTTTTCTTAGGAAGCTGGGGTGTCCCAGTGCTACACGAGAGAGGGCTCTCGGGTGGAGGGGTGTGTCATTTTGTCCTGCAGAGGCAAACAGGTTTTCAACATCTCAGGGAGAACTGAGACTAGAGAACTGTGGGGGTGGTGGCGGCCAGGCCTCAGCCTGCTACAGGGCATGTTCCAAGGGCATTTCCTGTTGATACTGTCCTTGCCCGCACCCACTTCCTTTCCTCTCCTGTCTCTACCCTGGGCCCCCTGCTGGCTGCTAGTGGATGTGCGGTCTTAGTGCCCTAGTCTGCCCCTCTGAGGATTGGCCCTGTATGGTGTCTTCACCTGCTGGTAAAGCTCCTACTGAGTGTCTCTCTAGTGACATCTGGTGATGTTATCTGTTTAGTTTAGGCAGCTCTCTCTCTTGGGACCATGCTTATCCTTTTAGGCAGGTGCCAAGATGACTCAGGACCCCTGTGGGTGACCTTGGCCTTTCCCGGCTGCTTCCTTCCTCACTGTGGTACCGGGCACAGATCCTCCGCACCACATTCATGTGTTGGTGACTTACTTCATTTCTCCTGGTTGTTAGGAGGGTCAAATTGTACCCTGTGGAAGAAGGGTACACAGAGGTCCTCAGCAGATAGTCCTCTGTTCTTCCTTCGTCCTTCCCAGTCCACTTCATTTGGAGCTTCCAAATGTCTGCATCAACATCCTACCCGAGGCCCAGAGCCCATGTTCCTCACACCCTGGCACATGGACTGCAGAGCAGGGCTTGGGGGTTGGGCAGGTGCAGTCTTGCAATGGCTTTCCACCAGCCATACACTCAAGTAATTTAGACCCAGATGTCCCACTCATGAAGAGGGACGATGATAAAATTGGGTCTCTGGAAAGTCTTCCGGGTTAAAGGAGATTGTATTTCCAGAGTGCCTGGCACATGCTTCCCCAGGTTCCTCACTCTCAAGTCTCCTTGATTGTCACTTGCTCCTAGACCCCCCTCACCTTGACTAGAAGTTTCTGAAACAATGACACATACTTGCTCTGGGCCCCCAGTGTCTGGAGCTGGGTCAGCCACAGTAGGCTCTGTGCATGGTGATGGCCCTGTCATACATGACCCCCGGGCTGATCCCAAGGGTGCCTGAGCACTGGGATCTGGTGAATGGAACCTCACTGTAGACCTGGAGAGAATGGCATTTGAGTGTCTGACATCTGATTTGGCTTATCACAGTAGGGAAGAAATACCAGCAGTTGGCTAGGATCTGAACACCCATCCTGGTATCTCCAGCCTCCTCCAAAGTGGTCCAGTCAGTCATGCCACGACCACAGGCTTGAGATTCAGAGGGATGGCATGAGACTTGGCAGACATGGGAAGGAGCAGCAGAGAGCAGCTTTGACTTCCATGCTGGACACAGGGGCACCAGTGCATGGAGAAGCTTGTGACACTGTACACTTTGTGTTGTGCCTTGTGTCTTGAGCTGTTGGCCTCACAGTTCAGATGCCCAGGGATGGAAGCGCAGGACAGTTTGGAGATACAAAGTGCTAGCACAGCCATGGAGAACCCCAGTCAGGGATAGACGGCTCTTATTTTAGTTCTCATTGGCTCTTGGGTAGACGGCTCTAATTTTAGTTCTCATTGGCTCTTATTCCTTGATACATGCCTTGGGATTGTCTTCTCCTTCTTCTCTTCCTCCAGACATTGGAGGAGACACCTGGGAAAGACGTGTGAGCCCAAGGTGGAGCCAGAGCAAATATAGCTTTGGAGCCATAAAGGAACAGTCTCTAAGGCACTTAAATACCAAGAAGAAAGGTAGTTGCCCTTCCCAGTGTGATGGGAAAGAAATAGTGACATTAAGACCAGAGTGGAGCTTCTCAGCCTTCATGCCAATAACATTGGGGCCTGTGCCCTTTGCTATGGAGAGGAGCTCTCCTGCTCTGAACACTGGATTCTAAGAAGTGCCCCACCCCTTCTGTGACAGACAATGTTTATTTGGAAGTAATATTGCCCAGGTTGAGAACCATTAACAAGTGAAAGACCTTGACCCTCTTTGGAAGCTGTGGCTATTGAGGGCCTGTTCTCTCCCTGGTCTCAGAGGGGAAAGCAGATCCTTCTGAATCAGACAATGGCAGTGGGGAGGTACCTGCTTGGTGCCCACTTAGCCCAAATGCCATGCATGGTAGGGTAGAGCTGGGCAGCAGACCATCCTGTTTCCTAGAAACACAGGCTTGCTGCAAAGGTTTCTGTCCCTAGGACTTTCCCCGACCCCTCATTGTTGGCCCCACATTTCCTGCTCTTTCCAGCTCTTGAGTCCATGTCCCTAAGGTCCAAGAAAGGTAGTGACATTGTCCAGTGGCCTCTCAGTTCACTTCTTTTGGCTCCTGGATGATTCCAGGGTCTCCCCTGAGCCCTTGCAATGAGGCCAGGCAAGCAGGCTTTCTGCCAGACAGCCGCCAGCAGTGTGCGGCCCTGCTTTTCATAAGAAAAGGCACCCTAGCCCCACTGCCAAAGCCCAGCGCCATCTTGTCCATTAATCAGGACTTCAGGATTCTCAAAGCAGTCTGAGCAACTGCCTGGCTAGAGCCCTGCTTGATTGCTGTCACCTCTCTGTGCACAGCATTGGCTATTATCCACTGTCCCCACCCAACCCCCAACCCCCACTGCAAAGACTTCTGGAGGGTGTGGCCACCTCAAAACCTTGGAGCCTGTTTAAGGGGCTAAGACATTTTCAGGTCTCAGCAAGGACTGAGGAAGCATCAGAATTAATGATTTTTATTATTACTCTCATTTTCCATTAATTTTTTTTCAAATATAAGAAGATCCTAGGTTAGTAAGACCCTCCATTCCTTGAGAAAGGTTGTAAGCATAGATAGGAGAACAGATCACAGGGTAGAGGTGATGATGTTGGTGCTTATCATGTACCCGAGGCCTCCAAGGAATCCTGAGCTGCCTAAGCTGCCTCTTGACACACTGAAGCCTTAAGCCAGCTCCTGACACAGGCCACAGGTACCCTGGGACTCCTTGAAGGCTAAGTTTAGTCATTGCTTATAGCTGCCTCCATGGCAGAAGACCACTGCTGGTATTGTTGGCCATGGGCCTCTGCCCTGCAGGTGGCACTCCCGTGGCTCCATTTCATGGGATTGCAGGTGAGTGATCCTCAGGACTACAGTGAGTGTGCATTCCTGCCCTTACCCACTGGGGAATGGATAGGTGTTCTGGACAGTTGAGTCCTGTCTCAACCAGACTAGAGGAGGCTCTGCCTGGGAAAGCTGACACACGTGGCCCTCCTGTCTCCCTCCCCCACCTTTCCACCACACTGCTGCCTAGCCCTACCCCCCCCTCTAGGTCAAGCTCTGGGTCTGTCCTGATTTCTCCAGGGCCCACCTACAGCCCTCTGGGAACCAGAATCCTGAGCCCTTCCAGCAAACCAGGGAGGTCCCTCCTGGGCCTCCTCTGTGGCCGAAACCTTTGAGCAGAGCGTTTTGGAGGCATTCCTGGTGGGAGGACTGAGCATTCAGCAACTCGGATACCCTGCTAATTTGCAGAAGGCTGCTGAATGCCAGGCAGGTCAGCTGGAATTAACGTGTGCTTTGCTGAAAGAGCAGAGTTGCCACCCACATCTCCATCCATGTCTGGGCTAGGAGCTGTCCTGGAATTCTAAAGGAAAGGAGGGAAGGGCAGTGGGCACCCCCTCCCCGCTAGCCCCAACCCCTGGGGGCTTTCATTGGCCTCCAAAGACTCAAAGCTCCTGGGTTTGCTGGCAGAGCACCTGCAGGGCTCTGTTACTAGTGTTGCTAGGTTAGTGGCTGTGGTCTCTGCTGTCACTGGAGGAAGTTGTAACCATGCTGAGCCCGCCAACTGGCAAGCCAGCCCTTACCAGTGTCCAGTTATAGAAATAGGCTCAAGGTGCTTAGTAACCAGGGTAAGCGGCTAGAAAATATCCAGGCCCAGGTCCTGTCTTTGCCCAGCTATGAGTCTCCGTGGTCACCACCGATGGGCCAGCGGACTCTCCCCCACGGGCACTGCCACCACGCAGTTGACAGAAGTCCCTGGGGTCATGTCATCCCTGGAGCAGTGTAAGCCACAGACCAACCCATTCCTTCTCCCATGCTTGCCAAGTTTGGGAGCTTCTGGCACTTGCAGGCAGCCTTAGAACGTTCCAGAGGTTCAAGGGACCGGATTTTTCTAGAGTTAGATGTTCAGGTGGGGCCTTGCCCTCTCCATGTGTCCTGTGCCTCTCTGGAACAGAAGGAGGTTGAAGGGACCCATCCTCCCAATGTGCACAGTTGCACCCCATCTTTCAAGCTGCCAGGGAGGGGACCCTGGTTTTAATTGGCTTAGTTCAGTGGTGGAGGCTCCAAAGCCCTGGGAGGTGAATGGACTGCTTCGCCTTTGGAACCTGCTGCCAGTGGACACAATGTTGCTGGAGGAATGAAAACAAGAAAGAGAAAGGCCCACAGGCTCTGGGTTTTTAATTGGCACCATTCTCCCACTGGCCCTCCAGCCCTCTTAGGGCTCTGTTTGGGCCGCTGGGCCTGGGCGGCGAGAGATGGAGCCTTTCACAGTTTCAGACTGGTTTAAGTGGACCTGTATGGATTCCTGCCGGCATGCTGAAAGAGCAGGGCGCAGTCACCGTTCGAGCAGCCCTGGGAAATTGGTCAGCCACCTGCAAGCAGTGAATAGCAGGAGCTGCTGAAGCCGCCTGGGCTTCAGTGGCCCCACGGCCCTGCCTTGCTGCAAAGAAAAGAGTTTTGTAAAGCTGCAATTAATGTTGCTCCTCCGAGCCATTGGAAGTTGCTTTCTTGCTTTCAGCTGGGCCAGTGGGCTCCTTACTTCTCCATTAGCCTGAGCACCGCCACAGTGCCACAGTAGATGGCGTCTCTTAAGACACATACTCTCGTCAGCCACGGAGGGAGGGGTCGGTCGGTCTTTTGTCTCCCTCACTTTGTAATACCCTCCAGCTAGTAGGGAGAAAATCGCGTGAGTGCCTGTGGTGGGACAGGCCCTTCAGGCCCTTCGGGACCGCTGGTTTTTCTTGCTTCTGTGTGAACCCCGAAGTCTCACTTAGAGGGGACTGTGGTGGAGATTAGCAAGGAAAGGACACAAGAAAATGGAAGTAGAGAAATGGTCAGCCTGGGTACCAGAGGTGCGTGCCAGCTTAAGGGTTTCCGCTGGGCTCACCCCAGCCTGCCCGGTAATAACATCCGTGGCTCCTGCTTAGTTGTGCAGTGGGAACCAAGGTGGAGAAAGCAGCTAATCTTCCTGGTGTCAGCATCCCCATGTCTGTGAGCATCAGTTACTAGTGCACACGTGTCTCCACTGGGCACCGACCTACAGTGTTCCAGTTTGAGTGAACCAGTCTGGCTGTGGTTGTGACTGAGCACAATGGCTGTGAATTAGCCTGAACACCCCGTCTGTCAGGCCCCCGAGGTGGCACTCACTCCAGGCTGGCTGTCCTGTAGGAAGGAGGTTTTAGCTTTGTGAAGGTAGCATCTGGGCCATGCCAGGCTGTCCATCTGTTGAGACGAAATGGGATCTCTGTCCCCTGCTACCCTACCCTCAAAGCCGCCCCCCCCTTTTTTAAAAATATAAATCACAGTAGCCAGAGAAGGTGTTTCGCACGAGAGCGAGACAGTCCCCGTGGACTTATCCACATGCGTGGCCCAGCTTTCCTGTACTTCATGAAGATCTCCCTGGCCTGGTTACAGGACAGATGTCTGTGGCAGCCGCACCCGACAGGGCAGTGTTCTCTGGGGTCTTCTAAATGCCCAGGGATGCAGGTGCTGTGTTGTTAGGTCCTGCCTGCCAAGCTTTTAGACAGAAATGAACAAAGGGGAAAAAATAAACCTGTCAGGAAATGCACAGTTATATTGAGGTGTGTCCCTGGGAAAGTCAAAGCCGTGGACCCGCCATGGCCAGCCCTTCCAGAGCCTGTGGTGGAGCATGCAAATGGGGACACACAGAAGCCTTGGGCTTGGAGCTTCTACATGCAGTCCCCAAGGTGAGCAGCACCATTCCTTTTATTTATTTATTTATTTATTTAGGTGAGAAAGCAGGCCATCCCTGGCAGGTGCCTGGTGCTCAAGAGTCCAGGGTGTCTCTTTCTCCGGGACACTAAAGCCAAGCAAGTGTTTTATTTACTTCCAGGTAAAGTCTCGAGAAAGGTAGCCCTCGCTCACAGGTCCTCCTGTTAGGCTCAGAGGACATCAAGGAGCCGCATGCTTTGTCCCCGCCACTCGCCTGTGGCTCTGTGGGTGGAACCAGCTGAGCCCAGAGAAGCAGAATGTGCCCAGGAATGTCCTGCCACACCCGCTGCCCGTGGGCATGTCCCTAGCCATTTACCCTGCCTAGGCATGCTGGGACATGCCGGCCAAGCCCAGCTGGATGCTGCCCTGCACTTGCCTCACAGGACTCCAGTGGTCAGTGAGAACCAGCGCAGTCCTTCCTTTCCACAGCCCACATGCCAGAGGGTCTGCTCTTGGCGGCTTGTGAGTGGAGCCGGTGGGTCCCCACTCTGCCTCACTTGGGATTGTTTTTCATCACGCCTGGTGCTGCTGGGCACCATCAAGTGTTATTTCAACCCTTCTGAGCCAAGCATCGCACATGATTTCATCTGAGCTTGGATACGGGCCCTTAAAGTGCAGTTTTGTTTTCCCACGTTAGAGGTAGCATGCATGAAAGAGATACTAATTCTAAGGTCAGAGCCAGGTTGTGCCTCACATGTCCGTCTCTTCCCTCTGGGGCCTCACACACGTTAAGCCTTCCACTGAACTTCACCCCAGCTCCTTGTCCATCATTTTCAATCTCTTTAATTCACCCACCGGCCCATCCATCTTTGATCCAGCAGGCATCAGAGTCAATTAATATATACTGATTCCCTGGCAGAGGTCTATGCAGGTGATAACCCAGTAGGATTCTAGCAGCCTGCCCAGGTGTGGGGCTGCAGCCTGGAGGACATGGGGTTCCCTTTGCTGGGCAGAGAGGCTCCAGGGGTGCTTGGTGGGGCCAGGGTCGGTGGACATTTTAGCTATCTTGTGATGTATGGTGCATTTCCCAAAGATAAGTGAGTTTAGTTGCTATGACGTCAGCAAGGTGAAACCCTTGGAAGCACTTCTACCCAGAGGACAGAGACTCAGAAAAGCTAGGTGTGCCTGCTGGCCCCAGGGATGCATGCAGATCCATCCCTACTGTGATTGGCCCCTGGCAGGAGGGAAAACACACTGCCAGCCACAAAGGACAGCCTTGGAGGGTTGGGGACTGCTTCTGATTTGTCTTTGCCCAGGTGGGCAGGTCACAGGAATGAGACAACTGTTTCTACAATGCTTGCTTTTTCTTTAGGAGTTAGCGTTTCCCCTCCCAACTTGAGTCTAACCCTTTGAACTTGGCCTCTGAACCTCATCTGAAGGGGTGGAGATGTGACAGGTGGAACTGGGGTCCATTGCCACACACATTGAAAATATAGACACCAGCCCATGTGTGTCTTCCACATTTGTGCTGAAGTGTTTCTCCTGTGACAAGCCAGACTTCTCTTTACATGCTCTGGAGATCTTCTGGGTGAGCCAGGTACTGCCTTGGGAGTCTAAAAAGCAACATTCTCCCCCAGGACAGGAAGCCCCGTTCTAGCCCTGGACAGGCAGGCAGGCAGATGCAGCAAGAACATTGGAACCTCATGGCAGCAATGTCCACCAGGGTGTCCCCGATCCTGTGTTCTGTATAAGGACCCTGTGGCCATGTGCAAAGGCTCTGGGCTGACCATCAACAGGCAAGTGTCCACACAGGTATGGCCCCCTGGTTCTTGTTTTCTCATCCCAACTCAGATTTAATTGGTGATACTAGGTAAAGGAAGCTGGGCCTAGTAGGTTTTTCTTGTTGTTTGTTTTTGTCCATATAGTTTTGTAAAATTCTTTTTTTTTTTTTTTTTTTTTTTCCCGAGACAGGGTTTTTCTGTGTAGCTTTGCGCCTTTCCTGGAACTCACTTGGTAGCCCAGGCTGGCCTCGAACTCACAGAGATCCGCCTGGCTCTGCCTCCCAAGTGCTGGGATTAAAGGCATGCGCCACCACCGCCCGGCAGTTTTGTAAAATTCTTACCAAAAAGAACAGGAAAGAAAAAAAATGAACTTTGAAGGAGACTCACCAAAAAGCTTTCACATGGAGATGGGGTGAAGGCTTCCTTTCTGAAAACACTACAGGTTGACTAAGCTTTTTGTCCTTCATCCCTAATTTAGGGTGTCCTCTCCTAAAATAAAAAGCTATCCAGACACATTTTTCAACAGCGCATTCAAGTTTGGGAATTAAGAGTAGTATACAAAGAAATCCTCATTTTTCCAAGGGCTCAGCTGCCTGTCGCTGTGACAGAAATACCAGAGATAAACACCTTAGCGGGAGGAAAGGGTTACAGCATGGTTGCTTGAGTGTGTGGCAGCACGGACTCATGGCTGGAGTGCATGGCAGAAGGGGCCTGGTTAGCTCCTGGCCACTGGGAAGGGAAACGGAGGAGACTGGGGTCCCAGTTTTCCCGTCAAGGGCATGAATTGCAATGTCAAAAAGTTGGACGCGCCACCAAGGTGCCACCCCCTCCCAATAGTGGCAGAGGCTGGGTTCTGAGCCTTCAACACGTGGACCGTTAGGGGACATTGATCATCCAAATGACGTCATGCTTCTGTGTACAAGACCACTTACACAGAAGGATTCAAGCTGTACATTCCCATTTGCACCTATATATTTTATGTGTATTGGTATTTGGTCTGTATGTGTATCCATGTATCATGTGCATGCCTGGTGCCCATGGAGGCTAGAAAAGAGCATCATATCCCCTGGAACTGGGGTTACAGACAGTTGTGAGCCTCCATATGGGTGCTGGGAACTGAACCCTTGTTCTCTGGAAGAGCAGCTAGTGCTCTTAACAGCTGATCCATCCCTTTAGCCCAGCACCCACAGGTGTTTTTGTGGCCAGCATGAGCTGCCCCCTCCACTTCCCCAGCTAGCTGCAGGCTGTTCATTTTATGAGTCAGCCTGCTTTTACCTGGCCTCCCTCAGGGCTCCATCATGGACCTGTCCTGTTTCCAGTCTGCTTCAGCAGTGTTCTGCAATATGTGTGACTCCTTTGGGATGTGGCAGCTATATCTCCCATCAGATGCACTCCCTCCAGGAGGATTGCTGGTCACAGGTCAGGTCCATGTCACAAGAGCAGTGATTGGCCACATTTAGATGGTCATTATTCCCCAGCCGCTGGCAAACACTGATCTGTGTTCTTTCTGCAGACTCCTTTATCTTGGGCATTATGCATAAGCAGAATCACACAACACACATCCTTTTACGACTGGCTTCTTTCACTCTGCACACAGCTTCCACACTGTAGTGTTCTCAGTTCCTCCTTTCTGATAGCTTTTGCATCCTTTTTCCTCTGTGACCATGATGAGCGACACAACAGAGGCACTAGGAACGGGTTTCTACAGGGCACACTTTGCACATCTACCTCGGAGCTGAACTGCTGGATCTCAAGGAAGCGCTGTTTGGCATTTTTCAGGAACTGTCAGACTGCTGGGTACAGTGGCTCCATGGCAGCATCGCAATCATTATGCACGCCAGCAGCCTTTGGCATCTTTTGACGTGTACTTGTTTTTGTCATATTTAATTATTTCTTTAATGGCTCTGGATTTTGAGTTAGGTCAACCTGAAGATGAGGAAGCAGTCCTCCCGTTTCCTTCTAGTCCTCTATGGCTTTATGTTGTGGTCTCTGGTCTGTAGTCCTTGTGCATGCTCTGCATGTGGAGCCACTCCGCTGCTTTCAATACACTCCCCCATTTGTCTCAACTGGAGACCCAGCTTCTCGTCCCCATTTTGAGATTCCTTTGCTGCCATGTATTGTGCCGTGTCTACTTGGGACATCGTCTTCTGCTGTCTTGGGCTCCACTGACATGGGCACTTGCTGTGTCTTTCTAGCTCTTGAGGCTTTGCTTAAACGTACTATTTGGTATGGGGGGGGGAGGTCTGGTAGAATGAGCCTGTATTGTTGGCTATAGAACTTTCCAGGCTCATGTCATCTGTTTCTTTTCCCATCAAGAACGAAATAGCTGGGCATGGTGGCACAGGCCTATAATCCTAGCACTTGAGAGCTGAGGCAGGAGGATCAAGGGTTTGAAACCAGCCTGGGTGACACAGTCAGACCCTATCTCAAAGCTCAGAAAACACTCTATAACTGTACAGCTTGAGACCATGAGTGCAGGAGTGCTCTTATGCCTCAGGCTGAGGTCACATTAGGCTTGTGAACTGACTTATGGAGAACCAGTTGTGACTTCCCATCCCTGGTAGAGGAAGGCAGTGTCTGTTGAGTTCCTGTTGGATGCTCTTTAAGGTTGTCTTTCACCAACTTTATGCAGTCTTAGAAGTTTATTCCTAGGTGTTTTATTTTTGTGTGGCTAGCCTGTCTTCTTGGTCTTTACTCGGTATTTTGTTGGAAACTAGGGCAGTTGAGTACAGATTCTGAACCAAAGCTGAGCTTTCAGATGCTTGGCTGTGCCCTGCTGTGGGCCACCCAGGTCCTCTGAGTCCGGGCACGGTTGTGAGAGCTGACTGCACATCCATTGGCTATGTAAGTCCCTTCCTGCTTCAGGCTTGATTGGCCCATCTGTAAAGTGAGATGGCCGACACTGGCTCGCGTTTCCAGTATGGATTCCCATTCTCTGAGTTATGTTCCACGGATAACAGTATCTAGAATGGGGATAAAGGGCCCCAGAGGTGGAGCTGAGAAGGCCCTGGTGCACATCAGCACTGTCTCCTGGCCCCAGGTGCAGTGGTTTAGGATCACAGCTTCTAAGACCAGCCAGGGTTCATCATCCTTTCTGAGGAACCTAGTCCCACCTCTGTGCCCCAGAGTTGCTCTGGAAGGTGCTCCTGGACATTCTGCTGGCCAGCACTGCCCTTGAGGGCTGTGGGCTCAGACAGCATTGGCTTTGGCCCCCAGCCAGATCCCTGTGTGCTTTGGAAAGGTCCATTGACGTTTGTTAGCAAAGAAGCCTCTTCACACCAAACTGTGAGCGAAGTGGTTTCACAAACTCCTTCCTGAGTTTGTGCTGAGTGGAATGTTCATTACAGAAACAAAATGTTTGTTTTCCAATGGTGAGGGCTCAGGGAGGCCCTTGAAGTTGGCTTCCACACCCTCAGTGTTCAGGCATGCCATCTGCCATCCTGGGGCCTAGAGCAGGAACAGCAACCATCAACGTGTACTGTCCAGTGCCAGGAGAAAGGGGGCACTGGCTAATTGCCATTCCAGGAATCTGCAGGGTTCCGGACCTCCAAGGCCTCTTCTTACCTGCAACACTCTAGGTTTGGGCCCTTCAGTAGCCACGCTGTGAGGCAGTCCCTGAACTATGCTATGGGGCATGACCAGGGTTCCCTGTATGGCTGGCAGGGAACAGAGTACCAATAGGAATTTGAGGTCTGCTCCAAAACACGGTGTGCAAGGTTGGGTTTAGTAGGGGAGAAAGAGTGTGCCAGTGAAAGGAAAGCCTACCCAGTAGGAGCTGGGTAGCCAGAACTGTTGGCAGCAGAGGGAGTTCACATGACTGGACGATCCAGAGCACATGTTGGGAGCAGTGAGCTGACTGGAGTAGGGCCAGCCTCCGGCCTGTCTGGAAGGTTTGGTCCAGTGCATGTCACTCTAGCCAGTCCTTGGGAACCGAGTCAGGCGGTTAGTTTTGGAGTTTCCTGTTATGAAGCAGCCTCTCCCTGACAGCACTTATTTGATGGGTGGCATCAGAGACCTCTGTTGGACCCTGCCTTTATTCTCCCTGGGTCTGGGCCTGGTATCTGGCTGAGGCTGCTGGCCCTAGGTCTATTCTTCACAGTCCCAGGTTCCTAGGCTGTGCCTGTAAATGGACTGTTCCAAAATGACAACCCCTGTGTTAGGTCATTTTCTTACAGTCCATCCTACCCTCTGGAGCTGGAGCCTCCAGCATTAGCCAGGACTAGACCACAGCATGTAGAATGTAAGAGGAAGGTGGCCCCCAGAAGTGCAGCAAGGGAGTTAGATCCAGAGCAGAGATAGCCAAGGCCCAGAGCGGCTGTGGCCAGAAAGTCCTGAAGGGGGATCACCAAGGTTGGTGGTGCTTTTCCTAGGTTGACTCTCAGAGCATACCTAGCTTTGGCTGTATCTTGGCCTTTCTGGCCTGGAGGCAGTTGCCAGAGTTTTGAAGCACATCATGTCTCTTGGTCTTTGTTTCCTTGTTAGTAAGAAGAGACGAATGACGACCTGAGCCGAAATAGGCTCTATAGTCTGTCACCCATTGGCGTAGCTCCTGGGAGAGGTGCCACAATCCCCTAGCATGAGGCAGATTCTTGCAGAGCATTTACTGGCTCCTGGAGAGGGACACTGGGGAAGCAGTGGCCCAGGAAGGAAGGAGAGAACTTCCCCAGTGATAGGTCTGGCTTCCACACAACAGGTATTTACTGTGCCCATCAGTCTGTTGGCTTCTGGAACCTGTGATCTGGGAAGAGCCCAGAGTCTTTGGTGCCAGATCAGCAGGGCTGTCAGGGCCCTCGAGGACCACCTCTCATTTCAGTTCCTAGTCTCAGTCCTTGGCATCCTGGCTTCCCACCCAGGTCTTCCAGTCAGCAGTCCCCACATTCCTGAGAGTAAGGAGGCCATCTGGGCTCAAAAAGGCCCAAAGCACTACAGGGAAGTAGGCTGAGCACAGTCTTGTTGACCCTGCTGAAGAGGATGTGTCAAAACCCAGGTGTGGTGGCCTTTAATCCCAGCACTCAGGAGGCAGGAGCAGGTGGATCTCTGGTAGTTTGAGGCTAGCAAGAGCTACACAGTGAGATTCTGTCTCTAAATAAATAAATAAACAAATCAAAACCAAACCCAGGGAAACTGCATGCTTTGTCAGCCCCAACACCAAGGAGACATAGAGAATTTGTCTCGTGGTCTATTGTTTTTAGATCCTTGCACAGTTCTGTTGTGCAAGTGTCTGCTTGGGGAGGAAGTGCCTCCACTCAGGCAGATCTGAGGGCTCAGCCTTATGCAAGCCAACTGGAGCCAGTTGCCCACCTGGCCTCACAGACTGGCCTTGTTGTTATGATGTCTTAGCAGGATTTGAGGTGGTTCTAAGACCTATAACATAGAGAGGGCTATAATGTTTGGGTTTTTTTTTTTAATCTTCACTTATGTGTTTGTATATGTACATGTGCACATGTGTGTGTGTTCAGATGTGTGTATGTTTGTACACTTGTGTGGAAGCCAGAGGTTAACCTTGGGAAGTGTTCCTCAGTTGCTAGCCACCTGTTTATTCATTTATTCATTCTTTTGCATATGTATGCATGCTTTCATGAATTTGTGTGCACCACATGTGTGCAACAGCCCGTGGGGGCCCGAAAAGGGCATCAGCTCTCCTAGAACTAGAGATGCAGGTGGTTTTGTGAACTGACATGGGAGTACTTGGAATCAAACCCAGTCCTCTCCAAGAGAGGCAGCTGCTCTCAACCACTGGTCTGTCTTTCTAGTCCTCATCCTTGCCTCCTGACAAGGCCTCTCTCTGAGTAGGTCATGCTGGATCACCAGCAGGCTCCAAGGGTCTGCCTGTCCTTGGTCCCTCGCTCTGGGATTACAAGCCTGCACCACAGCACCCGGCTTCCACAAACACAAAAACAAGAAGCAGGGATTGTGGAGCTCCAACTCAGGTCCTTGTGCATGTGCAGCAAGCATTGTAGTGAGAGAGCCATCTCCCCAGCCCGCAACATGGCTTTCTGTGGGTCCAGGAGAAAGTATGCTCGCACTTGGTGAGCAGAGCCGATTGCTGCCAGACACTGACATCCTCACGCACCAGCTGTGCCTGGAACACTGGCTGCTCAAGGGGTGGTGTCTCCAGCAGCCTTGGCTCCCAGGCAGACTCAAGGTGGTGGTGCTGAGGGCCCAGCAGCTGCAGCTGCTTAGGGCGTGGCATTCCTGCTCTGGAAGGAACAGAGGAGGAGTTCCTGGGGAGGAGTGCACTAGGGAGCAGATGTGTGACAGAAACTGTGGTCACACATGCCGGATCTCGGGTACCGTGTTTTAGTTCCAAGAAGCAGAGCCTGAGTTGGGGATTCTTAAGCAGGTGGTTGATGGAGGGAGGGAAGAAACCGTGGTGGAGGGCAGGGAAGCTGACAAGACTCGGAAAGGCTGGGGATAGAGGCAGCACAGGAGCTGGGCCTCTGCCTAGGGCTCAGGGAGCATGGCTAGCCCTGGAGATGTCATCCCACTGGTTGCAGGATAGTCCTTCTTTCCCCTGTGACAGTCCATCCTGAGCTGGGCTGCCCCTGTGAGGAAGCTGTCCTCCAGGCTTCTTAGCCCCCAGGCTCTGAAAGGGACAGCTGTGAGCAAGGAGCCGCCAAGCCATGGCGAGTAGGTGCTTTTGTGGGTCAGGGGAGCTAGGTGGGACATCGGCAGTCCACCCCCTCCTTGCCCCCAGTCTTCCTCCACTTGCCTTTGCAGTCCTTAAAATATCCCGCTGACACAGCTAGATCAAAAACAACAATGCATTTCCCAGGTGAGGAGCCAGGAAGCAAGGCCACAGGGCACCAGAGAAGCCCAGAGCCTGCGGCTCTAGAATCTAGGTTGCCTGTACTCCTCCTCTGAAGCCTGCAACAGGGTGAGAAGGATGCTGTGCCATCTGTTCTTAGGCAGACACCCCCCCACCAGCTGGCCTGTCTGTGTCCCCAGATGCCCACTTCTAAGTATGAGGGACAGGGCTTATAAGCTTGGGGCCCTTGGCACCCAGGCAGTATTCCCTGGGGGCTTTGCTGTCATCTGCTCTGCTCAGGCCTTACTCAGCCTTCCGTGTCACTGCTGAGGGAACAGATGGTTTGGTAGCTTAGAAGATCTTTCTGGGGTCCCCTCGTCATGCTTGACATATTGGCCCATAGCACCTGGAGAAGGGAACAAGCTGATCGGGCACAAGGCTTGGCAGGGCAGTCGCCCTGTCCAGGCAACAGGAGCCGAGGGTATGCTGAGTTGACATGTTTCCCTCGGGGTTGGGATTCAGCCTTATACCAGGAAAACAAGGACCCCCAGGAGCAAGCCGCTTTCATCACTGCCCAGCCCAGAGCCTCCTACCCAGAAGGAAGATGCTGGAACAAGTCTGTGCAGAGAAAGGCCCTGCAGCTGGGAGAAGAGAGAGCAGTGTTTTCTGGCTGGCAGGCCCAAGGAGGCTGGGGCTGGGGGCTGAGCCAGAGACCCAGGCTAGAACTGCAGCACGGTCAGTGGCCTCTGTTGGGGCTGGCCAGAGCTGAGGTCTGCTTGGTTTGGTAGAAAAGCTCCCTGGGCCTGGTTTTGTTCTGTAGTCCTTCTTGTGGACTCTAAGAGTGGGCTCAGTGTCTCTGGTCATCAGCCTGAAGCCCTAAGGACAGTTCCCACTGAGCTTGTTGGCTGAGCAGGCCTGTAAGAAGTGGGAGGCCCATCCATGGGCCTCAGGAACAGAAGTTGTTGGGTAGCAATTTCAACTTGGAATGATAGGTTCACGTGGCACTTTGAACTCCACCGTTCTGTGCTTTCCCCAGACCTTCTTGAGGGTCCACAGGCCTCCAGGCTAGCAACAGTCCCATGCAGCGCTCAGTCTTCATGGGAGCAGCCTGAGCTGCTGCGGAGGGCAGGCAGGCATGCTGAGGATACAGTGGGCCCGAGCACGGCTAAACTCTGTGTGTGTCTCCCTCCACCTGGGTGGGCTTACCAAGGGTGGGATTCTGGACAGAACTCTCACTGCCTCACTGTGGCAGCCACATTATTCCCTGGCAGGTGGGACATGCCACCAGATGGGACATTCAGTGCTGGCTCTTATTTTTGACAGTGGCCAAATGACTGAATTTTGAGTCCTCAGAGTTTTCCAAGTGGCACTGGCTTGGCAGGGAGGTGACACATAGATGACTCTGAGGAATACTGGGGATTCCTGTGGCGTTCTGTGTTTTGCCCGGGACAAGATACACCACCCAGACCATGTAGCTTCCCTCCCTGCTATGAAGCAAGAAAGTCTCAATTATTACAGACAGTTGGAGAGGGGTGGCCCCAGGGTGCCCTTGGCCACCCATATTTAACAGACAGACCAACATTCACGGGTGGAGGTATCTTTGCTGAAGCTGTGATGCCCTGTGAGGCTGACTCTGCTCCTGAAATCGCCTGTGGGACCTTGGCACTTTTTAGGTCCAGCAAATGGGTCCCCAGCACCCTACTATGGGCTATGCCCCATGCGTAACATAACCGCTAGTCTTTTCATGTAGCAGCAAGCCCGGGAGCCAGCAACTTAGGAACAACAGAGTGGACTTTGGCTCTAGGAGCCGGGGAGATAGATCATCATCTCTGCACTAGAGGGGCCACACCTGCTAGGGATTGCTGCCCCACAGGTGACGCCTTCTCATTGTCATTCATCCATGATGAAGGGGGAGACGTGCTTCCTCAATCCTTACAGCACTGACCCTCAACTCAATGAGGGCTCCACCCCCATGACCTAAGCACACCCCAGTGACCCCACTTGTTATTCCTTTGGGCATCGACATAAATTTGGGACACACAGTCTGACCACATATGCTGTTACCTTGGCCACAAAGTCGGGACCTATTAGCTGTACCTTAGATCATCTACTGGGCAAGATCTAGATGAGACAGGATGGCTCCGGCAAGGTGATAAGGAGAGCACAGTTGTAGAGCACTGTGCAGGGAGCATTTCTGTTGGGGCCTACCCCAAGGCCTTTGTTCACGCTACAGCTCACAGAGAACAATGAGGCATGTTGTGGCATCTGGCTAGAATAGATGTGGTGGTTCTCAAATATTGTTGGCATCACCCACCCAAACAGTCAGTGAGCACTTGAGACGCTCAGGTGCTAACTGTACGTTGCTCTTTACTCTTACACACCTGTTCAGGCAAAAAGATGCACCACTTAGCCAGGGATGCAGGAGGGTGGGTTGGGCCCTGTGGGCTCCTGAGTCCTCGACTAGTCCCGGCCTCACCCCCAGGCCCCACCCCAGGCCCCCTCCATCTCTGCAGTCTGACCCAGCAGAGCCCGGCCAGTGCTGCGCCGTGCTTCTCTTGTGCCCTGCTCTGTCTCACTCCGCTCAGGCCAGGGGCCTGGGAGGCAGAAGGAACCCCCGAGGCACATCCACATATTGCCGTGTTAAGGAAGGAATGCTTTCTTCACCATGGGCCTACATCAAACATCTAATGCCAGCATCGGCAGGGTCTTCACAGCTGGCTGTGGGGTCTTCTGGCCTGGGCCTGTGTCTCAGGACCAGATGGTGGCCCAACCTTTTTTCCTGGAACCCAGAGCTGAGCCTCTCAGCGCCTCAGCTGGTTCCTTTCTCTTTCATTTCTTGGTATTTATTTCTTGGGCACATGGCAGCGGGGGATGCTCTGGGGTAAGCTTGTGGAGGTCAGAGGACAACTTTTGGGAGTCAGTTCTCCTCCCACCATGGGGGTTCTGGGGACTGAACTCAGGTCATCAGGCTTGGTGGCAGGTGTCTTTATCCATTGAGCCATCTTGTCAGCCTCTCCTTTCTTCTTTAATTGAAAGATCCCGAGAAAAGTGAGCCCATCAGAAGGGTGTCTCTTGTGGAGTATCAGAACAGTGTGTGTGCCTGTGATGGGCACAGCCACTTTCCCCTAGAGAGGACATCTTTCATCTTCTGTCTGTTGAGCCTGTTCTAATAGCCTGTTTGTTGTGGCGGCTAGCAGACACAAACACTTGGGCCTTTGAAAGGACTGAGGCCCTTGGGACAGGTCTGTGCCTTTCATCGGCTGGTGAGAGGCAGCCGGTGCTATTAAGTTCCTGTGCACTGGGGAGAAGCCAAAGCCGGCTCCTCTTTCCCCGGTTGCTGCAGGGCCTTTGAGGGATGTCAGGCAGGACAAAAGTGCCCCTCGCTGCCACAGCCCTGATCCATATCTGCTTAGGAGACCCACATCTCTCTAAACTGTTCGGTGACACCACCGTGCAGTATCAGGGCTGACACTCTGGTCAGTGGCTTAAAACAGGACTGATTTGGACACCAGCTTTAGTTACCCCCGGTGCCCCGCCAGAGAGAAGCTCTTATGCAGCCACACTTCCTCTCTGGGGCTAGTAGAGGCTCAGCAGTTAAGGTGGGGTCTGTCACACCTTTCCGATGAGGCTTCGGAGGCCCCTAACTGGTGACGGCTAGAATCAGCTGGAGCCTGACCTCCTCCTGCACATCAGTGTGGGTCAAAGCCACTGCCCTCTAGACAGAAAGCATTTTCAGCACCAGGTGGAATCCAGAACTGGTATTAAACCAGATCCCTGGATGGTTCTGAATACCCAATTGGGACATCAGATGAAGATCTCTAGCACCATCCCACCTCACTCCGGTCATGGGAAGTGGGTAGGGTAGGAATTATGGCCGCAGTGTAGCCTGGTGATGGTTCCATGTGACGCAGCCCCCTTCACATAAGAAAGGTGGCATTCTGTCAGCGAGCTCACTACCACCCTGGTTTGTGTCTCTGAAAGGACATGTGGAATCTGGGTCACTCACTGGCTCCGTTTAATACAGTGTAGCCATGAGGATTCATGCCGGGGCTGGAGATGTAGTTCAGTGATAGAGGGCAGAGTTAGCACATGTGAGGTTCTGGGTCCAACCTCAGGCACCACCACCAAGAAAAAAAAAATCTTGTTTCTGTTTTCACACACACCTGAAACTGTCTTCTCAGACGAAAAGCCTCAGATAAAAAATGTATCTGCACAGAAAGTGTGAATAACACAGTATTAGCAGCTACTGACGGGGCATTTCCATCATAGCAGGTATTGTCAGAACCCTGGAGCTGACTGCACACGTAATTTTTTTATATAAGGATTTGCACACTGAAGAGGGAGGAGGTCCTAGAACCAATCCCAGACGAGGGACATCTGGAATGAAATGGCCTTAGCAAGGATCAGACACCCTGTTGCCAGGCCACCCTTCCAAGAGTCTTCTGGAAATGTCACAAATGAACCTGTCTCACAAGTGGGGCCTCATCACATTTCTGCCCTTTATATAGTGACTGACTGCAGTTGTATACCTTTTAGCAACACAGCGTTCAGTAGCCAGGGGTACTTCTTCATGGTGGACTTGCTACAGCCTGGCAGATGAAGTACCAACTAGGCTTTGTGGGGCTTTTCGGGGGGGTGTGGACTGAGCTTCCAGAAGGAGACTGGCCCCTTCACTGACCAGCGTATCTCTTCTTCCACAGAACTGTCAGACCTTCAGCAGCCTCAGTTGCCTGAGCATGGGGGTGGAAGACCACAGCTCCCAGAGCCCCTTCGCCCTCGTCAGCAGTACCCGATCCTGGACCGCATTGCTCTCAGCCTCCAACCCAGGGGGCAGGACCCCTGCGGGGACCCCGGTTCCAGAGCCCGTTCCCCATTCCTTCGATGATCACTTCCCCTGCCAGGAGGACCTGTCCTGTGAGGAGTCGGATGGCTGCAGTCCAGATGAGGACTGCTGCAGGAAGGGGGAGCCGGCCACAGCCTGGCAGGACCTTGGAGCCTGCACGAACAGCCTCTGCTCTCTGGATGGCGAGCTGGACATTGAGCAGATAGAGAAGAACTGAGGGGGGCGGTGGGCGAGGCCCGGGGCAGAGGCTTTGCCATGGATGGGCCTTCCTCCAGGCCTTAGGTGGTCACTCCAAGGGGGATCCTGGCTCCTGGGTTTGGAAAAAGCTTCCAAAAGGGAGCCCACCTACTTCCCAGGGAGCAGCGGTCACCCCACAGTGCCCAAATTTGTGAAGGCAACTTGGCCATACCTCCCAAGCGACAGCTGGCCTCCCACCAGTTCCATGGAACTACTGTAGCCCAGGAACAGGTTTTTGGTTTGGTCTCCTCCTCTTTGCTCCTCATGGAGTGTTGGGTAGCCATTCTCCAGTAGGGCTGGGCCAGCTGCACCCCTCACGTCGGGTGCCGGGCCTGAGCCCGCTGTGGCCTCACTCAGGCTCCATCTGGGGAGTTGCCCAAAGCCTCCTTTACTTAGTTTACTCCGTGCCTTCTCTCCCAGGTCTCCCTGCCCCAGGCTTGGGAAGGTTCGGGAGATGCCTCTTGTAGTGACACCAGACCGTGTGGCCTTAATCCATTTGGGGCACTGTGCAGGGATTCTGGGGATAATCCGTGTCCCATTTTTCGGGACCAGGGGATAGGTCAGGGATGACCAGAAGCCATCCATACTGGGTAGGCATTTGGTGGTTGTGTTGACTGAAAGGTGGGCCCATGAGTTCTCCCATGGCACCAAGAATCACCCACACCTCTGCCAGCACAGGGCCTGCCTTGGCAAGGCTGGCACTGGCAGCCTTCCTACTGTCTCCAGTCCCTGAGGGCTGAATTTGGTGGATTCAGCCAAGTGTAGAGATGTCAGTGACAAGATGACCTCTTCATAGTGTCCTCAGGAACTACAAGCAGGTGCAGGAGTCTCGGGCCTGTGTACATTCCTGGGCAGAGGGATGTCTGCTGGCTGCTTTGCAGGCTGGCCACTTTGCAGGCATCTCTGTGTATCGACCTAGGCTGGGGGCCCGCAGGTCTCCACAGCATTCCTGGCACATTGTTGCTTGTTCACAGACACTGCTGGCTTTAATGAAGGTGTACCACCATCGGCTTCAAGACACCCTCTCCCAGCCCACTGAAGGGAGCCTAGCCCTGAGGCTCTTCTCTGCAGGCCCAGCCACAGCATGGCTTGAATCACACTCCCCCTTGCAGTTCCTCACTCCCAGCATAGTTCCCAGAGGGCATCTGGTCAGGCAGCGCCCCCAGTCTCTCCTGCAGACATGCTACAGGGCTGTGCATTCTGGGACTCTGGCTTTTAGCAAACTTGGCACCTTCTGCAGACAATAGCAAGTGGGCTGGCTTACACAAGTGGCTTGTTTTCCCATAAGGCTAAAAATAACTGGTGCATTCTCTTGAGTTCATGGACATGTGATCTAGGCCCTTTGGTAGTCACTCTGCTGTGCCTCTCCTCCATGGTTGCACCCTCCACGGGTTAAGCCCAAATGGTTCTTACCTTTCTCCTAAAGAAAGACCTTGATGGGAACCTTTTGTTTAAACTTTAATTTGTCAATCCACCAGAAGGACGGAGGCGCATGTTCTGATGTATAGGCAATGTTTCTTTAAAATCAGACCCAAGGGTACAGGAAGTTCCACTCCTGTAGCCCCAGGGTGGGCAGCATGGTGGGTACATGTGGTGGTGGTGGGAGACCAGTGGGACGCAGGGGGCACTGGAAAGCCAAAGTAGAAAGCTGGCGAAGGAGCCCTGCCTGGTGGGTCATGGAGCCCCTATTTTCTCTGAGCAAACCTGGAGGAAGGTAGTTGAGAGGGTGTGGGAAGCACACACCAGTGCCCTGTTCCCCAGAAAGCCCACAAGGAGAGGTTCTGGATCTGGAGTTACCTCCCAGTCCCTAAAGCCACCCCTCCTAAGGAAGGCAGAGGCTGGACCTGGTTCTCCGGTCCTTTTCACACAGCCTGCATAGATCACTGGCCAGCTGTCTCTCCTGTGGACTGGGACCAGAGGCTCCTGGTGACAGGTGTGTCTCAAGGCTGTTGAATGGGTGATTTGTCTTGAGACCGTCTCCTGTAAGCCTGATGGCTGAAGGACACCTTCATCCTCCCTCCCTCTAGGGCACTGTTCCCTGGGCAGAGGAACTGCACCAAACCTAGGGTAGGGATTGGCTCTTTCCAGCCTCCTCAGCCCCTCTGGACTGTCCCTGTCCCACTACGGTCTCAGTCCAAACCCCCAGCACAGTAGCCAGAGAAGATGGCAGGAGCCTTTCTGCTTAGAGAAAGAAATCTTCATTTGCTTTCTGCCCTTCTTTTAATTGAGCAAAGCAGGGCTCATCTAGAAGGTACCCATTTGTCTTTCAGCAGCCATGCTGCCCAGACAGCCTCAGTCATCTGCCCCGTTCACTGGCCCCCACACCTCTGGTCCTGGATCTCTTGGAGGAAGGTTCCCTTGGGAGGTTCCCTCTGGCTCAGCCCCCGGCACTGTGGCTTCAGGACGGGCAACAGCAAAAGCCTCCCCTTCCTCAGCCTGCCTGTGAGTGCCATTCCCCAAAATATGCTTGGCCACCCACTTGCCTAGGGAGCCCAAAGGTCCTGAGCAAGCTGTGGCTCTACCAGAGCCAACTAGGGAAGGGGACCATCCATTACGCTGCATCCCTGCCCGCTCACTCCAAAAGCCACAGGACTGACAGGAGTTGCCCTCTGCAGGCGCCTGACCTGAGTTCAGGGTAGCGGCCTAGACAGTTTACATGACTGCCCACGCTTGCCTTACTCATGGGTGGTGAAGGGAGGACCCGGTCAGCACCCATGGGCTTCCTCATGTACAGGCCCAAGGAACTTGTTCTGCACACACATGCAAATGGGCATTCATTCTCAGAAAGCCTTACTTCAATTTTTTTCTTTTGTAGTAGGAAAGTTTTCTAAATTTGTATGCAGAAAAAAAAGTTAAATAAAAGAAAGGTCCATATTAAACAGGAAATCCCCGCCCCACCCCCCAGTTTCCAGATGGGTCTCCTATGCAGATAGATGGCAGACTTTTTCTCGGGCTCATTCAAGGTTCACAGCACTTAGAACTACCCCTGGATCCTGCACCCCATTTCCACTGACGTGGTTAAAATTACTTGAATGATGGCCACTTAAAACGTAAGCCAGGAGCCAGGGCTCAGGGACCCTCTGCCCATGCAGCCCACAATGCTGTCCCTTGCCACATCCATGCTGCTGGTCAGGCCTCTAGAAAAATATTTTAAAACTGCAGACTGATGGAGCTTCTGTAGCCTAGGTAGGATAGCCTGACCTCCTAGCATAGTCTCATTGGCAAATGAATCGCATTGTCAGTGTCGAGAGACGCCCAGGGGTCGGGGACAGACTGGCCTGCAGGCTGTGCTCGGGCCATGTGTGCTGTCCCGGGCAGGTGGCAGCGGTGGTCCAGTTTCAGGTAGTGTGGTGACTGGTGTGGTGAGTCAGGCCCCCACCGAGGCAGCAGTCCGTGGGCAGCCCGTGCTGGGTCTTCTCACTAGTACCACACCCCGCTGCCTGCCCTCCCACACAGGCCGTGACTGCCTCGCACTACAGTCGCTGTAGTCTCAGGAATTCGCTTGTTACTTTTACTGTGTAAATAAAGCTTCCTGGTCCAACCCCCGGCTGCCTGGGCATGGCTGTGTGGTTTTTGTTGGGGGCAGTGAACCAGCAGCTCTCCTGCCCACTCTTGTCCATGAGAGTGTTGACTCCGGACTGGGAAGACCACAGGGTGGACTTCTGTCCTCGTGCCTTGGGAAGACGATACAGTGCAGGGTGACTGGGGTCAACTTCTAGAGAGGGCTAGCCACAGCCACCATCACAGCCTCAAAGGAGGAGCCAGAGACCTACACTGGCGTGAGGGGCAGGCTGCCTTGTTATTTCTGAGGTGAGAGCAAGAGAGGAAGCTGACCTGGCTGAGAGACAAGGCCGCCAAGAAGAGGGCCGCAGGGCCGGGCACCAACCTCCTCCTCCACAGAGCAGTACTGAAGTAGAGCTGGGCTGTCAGCTCAGGGCCTCTGCCCCCATGGAGGGCAGTACCGTTCAGAACTCTGATTCTTGAGCTGTGGAGGCATTAGAACACACAGTTCATCCCAGAACGGGTACACAGCCCTGAGCTTACTCTCCAAACTGGAGACCTGGGTCACTAAAACTCAGGCGATGCACTGTGTCTGCAGTCCTGAGGACCCAGTGGGGAGTATTTAATTTCTGTCACCCAATGTTATCTGGCCTTGGAATGTCCTCCTAGACCCTCTGCTGTGGCCAGTGTCCTAGTCTGGAAGTGACATCCTGGAATACTCTTCTGCTTTGCTTTTTTGACAACAGATCCTCCATCAAACAAAATGGTATGTGAACATGTAACTGAAGAAGGGGGGTGGGGGTGGACGGAGAACCAGAGGACCCAGATTCAGTCCTCAGCACCCACAGAGAGGAGCTAACAACCATCTGTAACTCCAGTTCCAGGGGATCTGGTGGCATCTTCTGGTCTTCCTGGGTACTGCATGCATGTGGTTCAGACACATGTAGGCAGAACGTTCACAAACAAAAGATAAAAATAAAAACTTTAAAAGAAAAAGGTGTCCTGGAGTAGTGAAACATACCTGTAACCCCACTACTCAGGCGGCTGAGGCAGGAGGATTGCATACTCAAGGGCAGCTTGGGCTAAATATCGGGACCCTGCCTCAAACCACGGGCTAAGGTGCTAGGTTCAGTCCCTAGAGCCACCAAAACAAAACAACCCACAAGACCACCTTTGGGGCCAGGGAGAGAACTTGGCAGGTAAAGGCCATCACATGCACACTGGCACACACCCATACTCAGACAACATACACCACACACACTGTTAAAATTCGAGCACACACGAGAGATCCCAGGCTGGCCATCATTCGGTCTTCCCAGGACACCACCCTTCTGCCTTTTGTACACTGTAGGTAAGGTGACAACATCAGGAAGAGGGCAAGGAAAGCCACCAAGCTTTCCCAAAGGCAGGGCACAGTGGCCTTGAATGACCCAACAGCCTCTTACCTGCACCTCACACTTCCCAGGGGTACCAGTTTCATACTGATCCTGCTCCAGCCCAATCTGACAACATGACTGCCCTGGCCTCTGTTCTGGTGCCTCCCTATCATTTCTGTGTCTTCTGCACTTTGAGGACCCTGCTCGTGGCCAGGCTTGGGCTCACAGGCTGTCGCTGTGGGGATCACTGCTGTCACTGGACAGCTTCAGGTCTCGGCGTTCTGCAGCCTCCAAGTCCAGCTGGCTCATGGGTGCATCCATCTAGGGCTAGTCCCAATCACTAAGCAGGCCCCTTGTCTGTACACAGGGCTAGGGACCCAGTGGGCTTCTGTGATCAAGCTGATGCTGGTCCTCTGTACACTAGAGAGCAGCCCTTTCTCGAAATGTGCATAGGATGATAGCCAAGGAAAAAACCGCCCCAGCCTGGACAGTGGCCAGACCTCCAAGTGGCTACTGGTTTCTTTTAAGCTTTCTGGTTGTAGTTCCTACAATAACACTGCTTCTGTAGCCCCCAAACATCAGAATTTAGTGCAAATTGCCCAACATAGCTACTACCCGAGGAAAAGTTGGAGGGATAATGATAATCATACTGGCTTTTGAGGTGGGTCCCTGAACACCCTTGTAGCCTCGCCACATGGCTGCGTCTCCTGTGTCACCATTTTAAGGCTACCTGCAGGCGGCATCTTCCTGATTGGTCTACCTGTTGAGGACATAAGAGTCGTAGGCAGTGGGGCCCCTTGTGATAATCCTGTAGGCTGACTGGTAGACAGCTGAAGGACCAGGAGGGAAGCCATGCCCCTGGGCAGTGGTGTCATCTTGAGAAGCATCAAGGCAAGAGGCCGTCGGATGTAGGGGGCAGGAATGGATCCTCTCTGGAGGGAGAGGACAGCTGTGTGCTAGACGATTGCAGCCCTGAGGTCCCCACAGGCCGTCTTCATGGGCTTTCAGACAAGGCTGGAGGGAGCATCCCAGAATCCAACTTCAGAAAGGGCACAGGATGTGGGGTAGACCATGGGTCTCCACTCTGCCTCTTACTTCTGGACCTCTGATGGGTCACTTTAAGGACCATGTCACTGAGCCACTGTGGCTCAGAGGACAGTGTGGTCTCTGCCCCCAGATCATACAGGGTCTGTAGAAAAAGCTCAGCTTTTCTGGAGAGACCAGTCAATGAAAGCCAGTGTGTGGCAACTGCTAAGCATCAAAGGAGGGGGGGGGGGGAGAGAGAGAGAGAGAGAGAGAGAGCCCCAATACCCATGGGACACACTCACTAGCAAGCACAACCTACGGCACTAGCTCTAGTGTCCACATCCCCTCCGTTCTGAACTGCTGCAGGACAACCCTGGAGCTTTCTCTGTGTCCAGCTAATAAACCAAAGGCCCTTCTTTGAAGGTCGGTGACACTGGCCAGACTGGTGGCCCCTCATCCTGATGCAGACAGTCAGCCACTGGTCCTCTCTGATAAACTAGAGGTCAGCCGGCCCAGCAGGGCCCCGCTGGTGTGCTCACAGTGCCGGGGGGACCCGGGTTTCAGGGAAGTCCTCACACAAAGGACCCGACTCCTTTGTGTGTTTGTAGTTGCACTAGGATGTGCACACGCGTGTGGAGGCCAGATGTCAACCTCAGGTTTTGGTCCTCAGATGACATCGTATTTTTGGTTGTGTGTGTGCGCGTGCGTGCGTGCGTGCGTGTGTATGCACATATGTGTGGAAGCCAGAGGTCAATGTCAGACATTGTCCTCAATCTCTTTCTTTCATGTTTTTTCACTACATGTATTTATTTGAGTATGTGTGAGTGTGTGGGCCACGGCACGAGTGTAGAGGTCAGAAAGCATGTTGCAGGAGTTGATTCCTAGGGATTATGTGTCCTAGGGATCCAACTCAAGTTGTCAGGCTTGGTGGCAGGTGCCTACTCAGGAACCACCTTGCCGGCCTATAGGTTGTGTTTTGAGATGGAGAGTTTCACTGAACCTGGAGCTCACTGATTTGGCTAGGCTGGCTGGCCATCCAGCCCCCAGGATCCTCCTGTCTCGTCTCCCTAGGGCTGGGATTACAAGTATGTACTGGTACCCTCTTCTAACCTGACTCCTAGGAGATCGATTCAGGTCCCCATGCTTGAATGGCTAGCAACTGACTGAAGCGTCTTGTAGCTGACTTCCTTCTCAGTGAGCGCCCTCCCAGCTGACTCCTTTACCCACTGAGCCAATTCCTTAGCTGACCTCTGTTTATGAGAAGTCTCCGGAGAGTCACCAATGGCTTCTGGATCGATTGGGGGGAAAAAACCCGCAATATCAGCTACCCATTCAGCAGATTCTGAAACCGACACTTCGGATAGGAGGGGTTACTATCCCAGGGGCCCCACAGAGAAGGCCACTGCCCTTTGTCCTGTCCCACTGTGGACAGCACAGCTCACCATTGCCAGGTGTAGTAAGGAATGGTTGGAGATGGCTGTGTTGCCCTTAGAGTCAAAAGTTGGAGGCTTGGTTCCCTAGATAGTGATGTCAGGAGCTGGTGGGACCTTTAAAATGTGAAAAATCTGCCGGGTGGTGGTGGTGCACGCCTTTAATCCCAGCACTCAGAGGCAGAGGCAGGTCAATCTCTGAGTTCGAGGCCTGCCTGGTCTATAGATTGAGTTCCAAGACAGCCAGAGCTACACAGAGAAACTCTGTCTTGAAGAAACAAAAACCAACCAAACAAAAAAGTTGCAGGTCCTGAGGTCAGATGGGGCATGTCCTCAAAAGGGACATCCCCTCTGTCTTCCCATCTCACCATGGCAGATTCCATGAGGTCTTTATGAGACTTCAATTGAGGCTGGTGCTGTGCCCTCCAGCCTCCCAAACTGAGCTATACAACCCGCTCTTCCCTCTTTTCTTCCTTTTTTTCTTTCATTTTTCTGTTATATTTTTTGTGACAGTCTTGCCATGCAGCTCAAGCTGGCCTGGAATTTGTGACAATCCTTCTGCTTCTGCCTCCTGAGTGCTAGAATCATGAACACGTAAACCCACCACATTTAGACTGCCTCTGGTATTTTGTTGTAGTAATGAAAACTCAGGGCTGGTGAAGCTCAGCTGGTAAAGGGGCTTGCCGCGCAAGCCTGATGATCTGAGTTCGAGCCCCCAAACCTGAGTAAAGGTGGAGGGAGAGAACCAACTCTAACAAGCTGTTCCTCTGACCTCCACAAGTGTACCTATGCCGTGCTTGTACACACACACACACACACACACACACACACACACACACACACACACACACACACACACAAATAAATAAATAAATAGAACTGAAAATAAATTCTTTAAAAATATGAATGAACATAGGAGGCAGTGCTGATGTCTGCCTTGTCTGTCTTCTCCCACTGGAGACGAAGGAACTCTCCTTGACATCTCTCCATGTCTGAATTTCTTAAAGGGGTCAGAGCAGGTAAGAAGTTCCGTAGCCTCGCCCCTCTACTATTCTAGCAAGTGGCAGGGACAGGGTTGGAACCTAAGAACCTGTTTGGGGCCTCCTCTCTCTACCCACTTTGGACCCTTACCAACAAAAGTTGAGTCAAAGGTGGACTGTTGAGGCCACGTTTATTGAAACATTAGTTGGTGCTGTGCACTGGGCACAGCCCATTCCAGTCTGTCCATCCCAACTCCAGCCCATTCCAGTCTGTCCACCCCAACTCCAGCCCATTCCAGTCTGTCCACCCCAACTCCAGCCCATTCCAGTCTGTCCACCCCAACTCCAGTCCATTCCAGTCTGTCCACCCCAACTCCAGCCCATTCCAGTCTGTCCACCCCAACTCCAGTCCATTCCAGTCTGTCCACCCCAACTCCAGCCCATTCCAGTCTGTCCATCCCAACTCCAGCCCATTCAAGTCTGTCCACCCCAACTCCAGCACATTCAAGTCTGTCCATCCCAACTCTAGCCCATTCAAGTCTGTCCATCCCAACTCCAAGGTACTTTCTGTGTCGCAGCCTTGACTGTAGAGGTGGACATTTCTGCTCTGTGGGAGGGTATCTTCAGTTTCCTGAGAGCTCCCCAGCCCATGTCTGGGTAACTCATGGGGACAGGAAGAACAGTGGGCTGGCATTGTTTCCTGAGGGAAGGGGGAGGGGGCAGACTGCTCATCAGGCACTCTGACTGGGGCCAGGTAGGGCTGTGAGTGGTGGGCAGGCTGGCTCAGCTCTGGGCTTCCTGGATTGTGCAGGGCAGGCCCCTGAGTTTTCTGCAGGCTCCTCGTTCACATCAGAGAGTTCAAAGAGGCGTCAACATGCCTCATCCAACTGGATGGTGCCAATTAAAGGACCACGTGCCAATGGTGACTGAAGGAATTCAGGGACTCAGGGGGACCTTCCAGCCCATGTCTGAGGGTTTCATTTTCTGGAGGCCTGACAGGTCTCTTGTACCTTCCTGGATGTCACTAATGGAAACATGACATGGGCCAGGGAGGGGAGCAGGCCATATAGGTAGGGAACAATCCTCTGCCCAGAGGCTGGGGAGGGAGGAATGCTGACAGGAAACTAGTAGAGGGACATTGAGGAAGGGGAGGACTGGCTCTGGCCGAGGGACAAGCATCCCAGAACTGCCTGCACCTGCCCATGCCGGCAGCGGGCAGAGGGCAGGGCGAGCAGAGCTTTGGGTAGCCTGGGGCCTGGAAGCGTGGGGGAGGGGGGCACAGCGGTGGGAAGAAGTGTGGGCACAGGGTGGTGCACTTGTCCACTGCTCCCGAAGGCCTGTCACTTGTCCATGTGCTGCAGCAGCAGGTCCACAGCCTCCGCAAGGTTGTCCACGTACCCGTCAGCCTTCACTTCCGGATGATGCTCATCGGCAGGCCTGGAAGACAGGACCGCAGATCAGTCTGGTAGCGTACAGTCCACTTTTGTTATTACTGTGTACTAGAGCCCAGGTAACATCATAAAGAAAAGACATTTGTGTAGTTCCACATTTTAGAGACTGAAAATCCCACCTGAGTCCCTCGCTCAGGCCTCATGGAGAACAGAAGGACAGTGTCATGGAGGGAGTGTGGTACAAGAGAGTGTTCTGGGGTCAGGCTTAAGCTTTAAAAACTCACTACTAAGCAGGTGCTTCCTCTCAGTGCCTACAAGAACCACCCCTACCCCTCCTGAAAACAGTAACTCAGTGAGCATCCCCAAGACCCCAAGTCGTTCAAAGTCCCACCACGTCCCACATGGTCACACTGGGTACCAAGCCTTCATCACACAAGCCCTTGGGGGACAAACCACACTCAAACCTTAGCAGCCAGTGACTCTACAATGGCCTCCTGAAGCCACTGCCAGCTGGCCACAGTGAACCTGCCTCCCAGCAAGTAGCATGGGCCTGGCTTTACCCCGAAGGAACCTCCAGGCTGTCTGCCCTGTCAGGCAGCCAGGACTGTGGCTCCCACTGTGCCCTCCTCTGCAGTCTCTCTAGGGCACACACACACATACTCCTGTCTGCCACTCCACTGTCTGCAGCAGAGTAACTGCTAGCCTTGGCTTCCTTCTGCACCTACCAGAAGAATCACCCAGGAAGAGCACCCTGATTGGTAAATTGGGGTGCTGGTCTGGTACATGTGCTTTCTGGGAACGGTTAGGGGTATTGACAATCAGAACTCTTCCCTTCCCTGATGCTCTGGGGTGCCATGTGCTGCCCAGTTCTTGGAGGCCACTGCTGCCTCATAGGGATGCCAGGGGCTCCTGGCAAAGCCATTCTCTGACTGGGATGCTAAGGACTAGGACCTCGCCTAAGCCTTTACCCATTATCTGGCCGCGCTTGCAGTCTGGCTGGACACTGAGCTGGTGCAGAAGCCTGGACACTCAATGTGGTTGAATCTTGAATTCAGAATGGACTCTGAGCAGACAGCAAGACTGTGGAGGGGCCGGGGTGGGCTCATCTTCACAGTCCTCTGAAGATGTGTGGGCCTCATCCCAGGGACCATGGGCAGCCTTGCCAGGGAAGTGAGCCAGAGTCTCGTCTTGGCCACCAGAAAGCCCCTTCCTTCCCACTGTCCCCAGGCTTCATGGCTTCACGCTGCTAAGCAGTCAAGTAGGGTGTGGCAGGAGGAGGGCTAGCCTCTGCAAACCTCCCACTGCTAAGGGACATGTTGCTGGGATGACCCTAGGCCTGACTCACACGTCCTCGGAACTGTAACAACCTGTAGTAGACTATTATTGCACCCTCGAGCCTCCACCCAGCCTGAAGGAAGTGGTTCAGTTGCCTGAGAATAGCTAAAACCCATGTTGTCCTTTTTCAGATATTAGATTCTGACAATTCTAGAACACTAGCTTGGAGGTCACATCCCGGAGGGAAGGGGTTTTCCTGCAGCTGCCAAGGCCCTGGACTAGAAGGGACCAGAGGAGCCTCTCTCCACAGGGAAGGGTGATAAGAATAGCCTAGCTCCATGTTCACGGGCGGGGGTGGGGGTGGGGGTGGGGCTGTGCAGAGAAGGAAAGGAAACAGCCAGGATTTGAGGGTATGATGGGTAGTTAGGTCAGAGAGTTTGTGAAAGGGTCCAAGGCCTGAGCTCAGCTTCCACCACTGTGCTGGGGATGACGCAGGATGTCTCTCTGCAGCAGCTCGCCCCGGCCCTCGGATCCTGTCTAGAAGTGGGGCAGCAGCAGCTTTGCCAGCCATCTGGCTCACCTGGGTACTGTCTGGAATCTGGAGCTTAAGGGCTTACCTGGGAGAGGCCCTCCTCTCTCCCTGCACAGCAGTCTCTGGTGGGTCTCACAGAAGCTGCATGATCAGGTCAGCCTCCACCAGCATGGCTGCCATCCTGCCCTCTGGTGGATTCCTCACGAGGGAAAGGGGGTATTTTCTGGCCAGGCCAGACTGGTTCCTTCCAGCTTGCCCCTGCCCCTCCACTGGCTCCACTGGAGATCTCTTTAGTCTGGCCTCCTCCCCTCTCTCCTGCAGCCAGGGATGTTCCAGGATGCTCACCTGCTCTGGCCTCTCCCTTGTATAGACTGCTGAGTGTCTTAAATGCCCGCAGCCCAGACCCTCAGCAGAGGTCCATCCTGCCTCCATCCCTCCACATGACAGCCACCAGCCTCAGATATTCCCCACACATATAGGCCATTGTCCATGCTAAGTTTTAGAATTCTTCAACCCACCCTCCCTCCCTTCCTTCTTGAGATGGTCTCACAGGCTGCCTTCAAACTTACAGCAATCCTCCTGTTAACTGTTAACCACTGCCTTTCTTTAGAATGCTCGATCTCCCCCCTCCCCCCCAGACAGGGTTTCTCTGTGTGGCCCTGGCTGTACTGGAACTCACTCTGTAGACCAGGCTGGCCTCAAACTCAGAGCTCCGTCTGCCTCTTCCTCAAAGGCGTACACTACCACCAGCACCAGGCCTAGAATGCTCTTGAGATTCGCTCTATGGGAACTCCTACATACCCTTCAAGACTCCACTCCTGTATGCACTGTCTGTAGAGTGTGGCGCTCTCTGAGCATACAGAGCTTGTCCCCTGTCCCACTGTGACCGGACACCACCCTGCTTCTCCACCTGCCACTGATGGTGCTGGGTGTGCTTCCTAGAGGAGGGGCTGAGTTGCTCACCCTCTTGTCCCCTGAGCAGGGTTGGCCCTCAGCGTCACCCAGGAAGTAGCTGTCACCCAGTGAATGAACAAAGGGCTCGGGAGGCGGGGTGCTGCCTGTCATTAGCTATTCCTCCCCCACATGCCCCAGGAGCCGAGTGCAGGGAAGAGCTGGGTAAGGGCAGACACAAGGCGGTTCTGTGCATGCAGCCCACGGGCCAGCTTCACAGGGATGGGCTTTGTACCCAGTGAAGGAAAATGGCACAGGGACCCAAGCAAAGAAGTCCAGCAAGGACAGCCTCCCTCCCGCTACCTCCACCTCCAGGGCACACAGATGGCAGGAACCCGTCGAGGGCCTCCTCAGGGGCAGCGCTGCCAGGGGGTTCGCTCCTGCTCTCTCCCAGTCACTGCCTGCTCCCCAAGAGGCAGGGCAGGGCTCTCATGACTACAGGGGGGCATGCATTCTTGTGCACTGCTTTGGACCAGTTGGGCTGGCTGCCCCTGGTGGCTGAGGCTAGGTCCTGGGGCTGCCCAGGGACAGGGCATTCAGTGACCTGGGAACTGGCGTGGGGTAGCGATGCCAACTTTAGGCCATAGTGACGCAGCTGGAGGACAGAGGGTATCACTTCATGGGGCCAGATGCAAAGGGCATTTTTACATCTGAATGTGGGTGGGGAAGGAATCTGAACTACCCGGGAGCCTGGAAACCAGAGACCGGCTCCCACGAAGGCCAGGAGGATGGGGCTGGGAGACCTACCTCCTCTGGTCTATAAATCTAAGCTGTTCTGGAAGCCCATAGGGGACACCTCTCTACTGGGCATGTATTCAAAGGCTTCCTGCTGTCTACCTGCTGGCTCAGAACACACATGGTCAAGACACAGTTCCCTGAGCTCCAGAGGAGCAGGCAAGAGGCCAGGTCATCTTAAACCCAGCCAGTAGCCAACCCCTGGCCTGTGCTGGGCTGCTGGCCGGTACCTGAGGGTCAGTGATCTCCCAGGAGTGTACCTGGGTGGTTTGCATTGGACATAATTCTCAGGCAAATGTTCCTCTTCCTCTGTTTTCTGTTATACAGCACTAGTCCTAGGTTCTGGAGGTGGGTGCGGAAAGCGTGCCCAGAGTTGGGTGTTCCTGCCCTGTCCCTTGGGGAAACACTGGATTATGAATACTGATTATGAACATACTTATGTGGACATCCTTCCCATGGAGCCCATGTCCTCATTCAGCTGAGGCCTCTCTGGTGTCCACTTAAGGCCTGGTGGCTGAGAGACATAAAAGGGATTTGTTCCTGTCACAGCCCTTGGAGGGCTGGGCCTGCCTGGTACCTAAGTTCATGGTACCTCCAACCTCGGGCACCAGCTCTTGTACCCTTGCAACCCTCAGCCCAAAGCCTGTATCTCCAGCCCTGTCTCTACCTGACATCAGCTGAAGCCACCATGGACAAGGCTTCCTCAGGATTCCTCATGGGCCTGGAGCAGTCTAAAGGTTGGCCACACGTCAAGGATGAGGGCCATGACCCAGCTCCAAGCTCCAACAAGAGAGGCTGGCCAATGGTAGGCCTGGAAGAGTCTTCCTGAGGCCCCTACTGAGGTGTCTTAGTTGCTGTTCTCCTGCTGTAGAGACACCATGACCAAGCAGCGTATAAAAGAAAGCATTTTGGGGCTGGAGAGATGGCTCAGTGGTTAAGAGCCCTGATTACTCTTCCAGAGGACCCAGATTCAATTCCCAGCACCCACATGACAGCTCACAGCTGTCTGTAATTCCAGTTCCATGGGACCTGACACCCATGGAGATAATAATTATACTAATGGGCGTAACATTTTTTTAAAAAAAGCATTTAATTGGGGGCTTCCTTATAGTTTCAGAAGGTTAGCCCATGATCACTGTGGGAGAATTCTCACAGAGCTCCATCTGGTCGGCTCCAGAGTGCTAGCACCTCGCCTTAATCCACCTTGTGCTTCTCTTGTTACCCTCCACGTGAATCCTGTCTCGGAGTTTGGCTGAAGGTGCAAAGCCTATGCAAGTTTGGTTGAAGAACCCGGGACACCGCAGGGATTCTTCAGCGTCAGTTACTTTGCACTTGGCACCGTCCCCTTGGGAAGCTTGCATGAGAGGTGTTGGGGTGTGAAGATGAACTTGCTGAAGGGTGTAAACTGGAGAACAGTAAAAGGGGTCTTTGCTAAGCTACAGAGGACCAGTCTTAGAGATGAATCACCCCTGCAGCCTCTGTCTCTTGATTCTAGGGACCTGTGTGAACGTACGCCAACACCCGGTATACAACAGATCATCATGGTGGGAAGTATGGCGGCAGACATGGTGTGGAAGCAGTAGCTGGAAGCCTATATCTGTCTTATCAGCAAGATGGAGGAAAAAACAGAGAGACTGGCCTGGCCTGGGCTTTGGAAACCTCAAACACCACCCCCAGTGACACACCTCCTCCAACAAAAAGGCCACACCTCCTAATCCTTCCTAAACAGTCCATCAACTGGGAAACCAAATGTTCAAATATATGAGCCTGTGGGGGCCATTCTCATTCAAATCACTACATTAGGGCTGTGGCTCCCTGGCCACTGAAGGGAGTGGAGACATCATCTATGGCTGGTACCTCTCTTGCAGTCAGAGTCCTAGGCAACACAGGTGACCAAAATGTTCCGTCTCTTGGCAGCCCAACAGAGCAAAAATGTGGCCGGGGTCTGGTCCACTGTGCTGCCCGATGCTCTGCCATTTTGGCTCTGAAGCGGGAGCATCCCTTCCGCGGAAAACCCCCAGCAGAAGTGCAGTGCAGCTGGAAATGCTGTACACTTTAGGGCCAACCAGCCCAAACCCCAACACCTGCGCTTCTCCACGGAAGAGATGGGACTGAGGAGGAGGGCGGGGCTCCCAGCCAGCCCTTTGTGCAGTGGTGAGGAGCCCCGTCTCCCAACACTGTCCAGATGAACTCCCGTTCCCATCCCCCTCCCGGGGCTCCAGCTGGCTGTTCTCACTCCACCTCCGCCAGGGCAAAAACCAGTCAGCATGTCAGCAGAGCTAAGGGTGGGATGGGGACCTGTGCCCCCGACTGAGACACACCCTTCCTACATGTGGGCAGCATATGTGGGAGGCTGGGCATGCAGCCCAGAGGCAGGAGGGGGGCATGTTGTCTGTTCTAGCCCCATGGCTTCCTGGGGTCCCTGGTGGTCTCAGCCCCATCGATAGCTGAAGACCTATGGTGGGGCAGGGCTGATCTAACCAAACTCCCCTGAGACAGACAGAGCCTCAGGGACCCACAGCCCATCCCAAGCTGATCTGTCCTCCAACTGGGAGAGATCAGAGGTCTCCCGTAGCAGGAGGTGGTGCTTGTCAGGCCAGTTACAAGGGCAATGAGCCCTGGTGGGTAAACTTGAGGCAGGGAAAGGAGTTACCCGAGGACTCACACATTTTCAAGAGCCACAGACTCAGGCCAGGGTGCTGGCTGTTGATCAGGTATGTGACATCCTGGCCTCTTGCCTGCCCCACAGGGCCCTAGGAAACTTGTGAGTGATTTCTGAGCCGACAGGTAGACAGCAGGAAGCCCTGTTGTGTCTAGTGGAGGGGTGTCCCTTACGGCCTACAGAGCAACTTGGATTTATAGCCAGAGAAGGCAGGTCTCCCAGCCCCATTCTTCTGGCTTTTGTGGGAGCCAAGTCTGTTGGTGTCTTAGATTCCCCTTAACTCAGATCCAGAGGTACCCTTTGCTTCGTTACCTCTGACCCTGTGATGTGACACTCAGAGCCCTGGGTTGTGGGGAGATGACTTGTCAGTCACCGTGTGAGTTGCACTCTAGGTCATCAGGTACTCCACCTGTGTGGGTGCGGACCCTGCAGAACACCCCCGTGAGCTCTGTCCAGCACTCCATGCAACTGTGGCCAGTGTCTCCAGGGGCAAAGAACAAGAGCTCAGGGGCTGGGGACAGCCCAGAGCCCCCAGAGCCCCAGCCGTGACAGCTCTGGGTTGGCAACATTTCAACCTAATCTAGATCAAGGCTCCTCGGAGTGGCCCCTCTGGGAGTTGCTATTGAGCTTGGTGACCTCTGGCTAGCCCTCGACGCCTGTGGCAGGGGCACCTCTCCCCTCCTTCTACCTTCAGACCAAATCTCAGCTGAAAAGTGTTTGCAGCTTTGACTGTGAGGTGAAGAGAGCCCATAGCTCACAAAAGCTGACAAGATGGAGGTCTGGAAGCCTCTAGGAAGGGCCACCGAGAGCAACTTAGAGTCAACAGGACTAGAAACCAGGTCTAAGCAATGTCAGACCTGACGCACTGGATAGAGCAGGCAGCTGGCAGCAGAAACCGGGCAGGGATTTTGCAAAGGACACTGTTACTTACTTCCTAGGATCACCCTGTGGCCTGGCCTAGTCATGACTTAGATCAACTGATGACACCTCTCAACCAGGACCCAGCCCATGGAGCCACCTGAACCTACCTCACACAGCGGACAGCTTCCAGTAAGGTTCCCGAATCCCACAGATGGCAGCATATGGTGAGTGTGGGCAGAGCAGGAACCAGCTGTTGGTGTGATGGTGGTCTCCTAGGAGACCTCCTTGAAGTCCCTGGCCATGGCTGGAGTATGGAGAAGGTGTCCTCAATTTGTACGTCTACTGAAGATCTTTAGAGTTTCTGGTTGGTAACTACAGAGCCCTTCAAAACTAAAAGCCAGCCAGGTATGGTGGCGCACACCTCTAATCCCAGCACTTGGGAGGCAGAAGCAGGTAGATAGATCTCTTCGTGTTTGCGGCCAGCCTGGTCGACATAATGAGTTCCAGGCCAGCCAAGGCTGTTATTTCATGAGACCTTGTCTCAAAAACCCAAAACAAACAAAACAAAAACTAGACACTACAATCCGGCTTCTTGAGCAATTTGGTAGGCCCAAGAGTGGACAGAGGCTGTGGGTAGCCATACAAGGAGACAAGGCAAGTGACTCCTGTTTGTCCCACCTCCACCTGTCTCTAATTCTCATTCATATGCCAGACACCCTTCACTCAAGTGCATTTCCAACCAATTAAAACTTTGGCTGAGACTCAATCCCCAGGGAACATGCCATATCCAGCAGGCAGTTTTCCTTGAAGCCTTCCCAGTCCTGGCCTCCTTCCTTAGGTACCCACTCTGTGTCCCTGGCACTCACACTGAGCACCTTTCACTCCTTCTACAACTGCATGGTATCAGTCATGGTCCTTCTCATAGGGACACAGGAGATCCTAGAAGGCTGGCTTTGACACCCACGAGTCCTTGGACAAATGGACATTCAGAGCCTTTTCTCTTGGTCTATGAAAGTGAGCTGAGCCGGGCGGTGGTGGCGCACGCCTTTAATCCCAGCACTCGGGAGGCAGAGCCAGGCGGATCTCTGTGAGTTCGAGGCCAGCCTGGTCTCCAAAGCGAGTTCCAGGAAAGGCGCAAAGCTACAGAGAAACCCTGTCTCGAAAAACCAAAAAAAAAAAAAAAAAAAAAAGAAAGTGAGCTGAGAAGAGCCCCTCCCGAGGCTGCAGGGGGAAGTGAGGAGATGAAATGGCTGGGGCGGGGTGTGCCCACAGCAAGTGCTGGACCTAGGTGGACATGCTGGATGGAGAGAATAGGGCCCAAAGCTGGAGCTTGATCCCAGGTAGAAGACTGATGAAGGTCTGCTGCACTGGGTGGCTGGTCAAAGGTGCCTCTGCTGCCTGTTGTCTCTCAGCGGGCTCCGGCCAGAGTGGGCAGGGATAGCTTCCAAGCCTTTTGGAAACTCACACTGGACCAGTAGGACAGACTGTAGCCAGGTCTTGAGGCCAACATATTTCAGCGGAAAGCATTTTCCTTAAGGGGCTCTCAACGGAACCATGGAGCTGTATGCTAGTCATACCAGGGGCTAAGGGTCACAAGGGTGTGATGCAGTTTCTAAGTAAGTCCCTGGAAGCAGATTATCAGGCCCTGCAAAGACCTGTGTAGCTGTGCACGACAGGTAACAAGGGATTCTGGATTTCCCCTAAGACAGAAAGGGCAGCAACTAATACCTCTTGGATCCCCAAGCCAATGAGAAGTGCTGTTCACAAAGTCATTTTGAAAGTCTATCCCGGCCACCTTGTACGTCTGGGACCTGGTAAGAGGACTTGCCCCACACAGCTCCTCTGTCTTCACAGCAGTTAGGAGAGGAGGCACTACTGCCCCATCTTACAGCTGACAAACCAAGGTTCAGAAAGGGTAAGTGGACTGCCCAGGGTCACAGAGCTCGTGTTGAGAGGTTGGTTTGGCCAGGCGGTAGTGGCTCACGCCTTTAATCCCAGCACTCGGGAAGCAGAGGCAGGCGGATCTCTGTGAGTTCGAGGTCGGCCTGGGCTACAGAGTGAGTTCCAGGAAAGGCACAAAGCTACACAGAGAAACTCTGTCTTGAAAACCAAAACCAAAGAGAGAGAGAGAGAGAGAGAGAGAGAGAGAGAGAGAGAGAGAGAGAGAGAGAGAGAGAGGTTGGTTTGGAAACATATGTAGCCTGGTCTAGATCCCATGGGGATCCAGGGCTGAACTGTCAGGTGATGGACAATGGTCACTTGAAGGCCGGCAAAGGCAGGCCTGTTTGGGGCTGGCAGCTGGCTTGGGACAGAGGAAGATCTAACAGCTGTTCATGTTTTGATGAAAACATGGTAAGCACCTGGTATGTGTGTTTGGATTTAAACAAGTTGGTCCCACCCCTTGCTGAGTGCAACAGCTGAGTCCCTGAGTGATCTGTACCCACAACACCCGGGGCATGGGGCCAGGGTCCACACACTCAGGGCCTCTCAGAAAAGCCACTCTGCCCTCTCAAGCTGGCTTCCTGAGCTCCGAGTCTTCACGGGGTGCCAGGAGAGCAAAGGCATGGAAAGGGGCATCCTTGCTGGACTTGCAGCTGGCTGGCATCACTGAATCCTGTCACTTGAGGACCTAGTGCCATGGACAGACCTCAGTAACTGAGCCAGGGATCCTGTTAGCAGGCCAAAGAGAGGCTACCAGGGCTTGGCACTCTGGGAGAGGGGACTAATACTCCTGAAAACAACTTGCCCAGAGTACCAGGATGGCAGGGTGGTGCTTCCACTTGGAACCCCTGTCCTGATCTCTCTGCTCCCAGTGAGCACCCCCCCCCTCCTTCAGAGTGTTCACTGCTGGTGAGCAGGCTGCTCCCTGGGAGTTCCTACTCCATGCAAGTGTGACCTGAGCTTAGAAACTGGCTTCCTGACCTTGTGGCTCTCCAGGGACTTCTGGTGGAGCAGCCTCTGCCTCTATCACACCTGCTCCACTGACCAGTAGTAAACAGGGAATCCAGGTGCCGAGAGTACCCGAGGGGGACACAGGCCACAGGAGCCACTAGGCAATATCGGCAACAGCATGCTCCAAAAGCCTCGGCCAAACCCCACCCTGAGCAAGCTGCCCCTCTGAAGCGCATTAACACAGGGATAACTAAGGATGCCTATGAGTGATAGGCTGAGCCAGCTTTAGAGAGCAGGACAGACTGCCTGTGACTCCACCCTATCCAGGGGCAGGAGGGCTCACCCTGTGCATTCCGAATGATGGAGAGACACTGGCCTGAGCATTCGGATCCATGGAAGGCCTGGGTATTTCTGCTAAGAGTTAATTCTAAAGCAACATGGAGTTTGGTCTGTGGCAAGTTCTCGGTAAATCCTTGCTGAATTAAAAGACAAACGCTCTAAGGAATTCCAAGGATGTTTAGAGCAGCCGTGCACTGCAGTCCATAGTAAAGAGAGTACATCCTTGCAGGAAAGTGAGTCCAGTGTGGTGTATCTGCTTGGCAGGGTACTACATAACTCTGAAGAGGAGTCAGGATGAGTAGACAAGAGTTAAATATTACAGGGCCATGGTTACAAAGATTGGGAAATTAACAATTGTCCCAGTGAGGCCACTGTGAGGGCACACTTAAGCTCCTTGGAGGTGGCTTAGGAAAGCACACGATGAGGACAACAGTGATTCTGTTCTGTACCCGCCACTTCTCCCCAGAAACAGTATCAGGCTGCAGAGTGATGATGATGATGATGATGATGATGGTGGTGGTGATGGTGGTGGTGATGATGATGGTGATGATAGTGATGGTGATGATGATGGAGATGGTGATGATGATGATGGAGATGGTGATGATGATGATGGTGATGGTGATGATGATGATGACGACGACGACGATGATGATGATGATGATTTGAGACAGGGTCTCACTATGTAGCCTTGGCCTAGAGCTTACTATGTAGACCAGGCTGGCCTCAAACTCACAGAGATCTGCCTGCCTCTGCCTCCTGGGTACTAGGCGTCAAGGTGTGTGCTACCACACTTAGCAAGTTTATTCTTTAGCCTCAACCAGGACCAGGGCAGTCCCTTCTGAACCTGTGGCTTGACAACTATGGGAGAAACAAGACTGGCTAGTGCTGGCCCTGAGGGCAAATACTTGCCTGGGTACAACAGATGCCATGTGCTCTGCAGATCACATCCAATTGTTGCAGACAGGGCCAGGCCAGGTAACCCCGAGGCGGGGATAGATCAAGAACCCAATGTAAAAATATCTGATTTGTGGGGGCTGGAGAGATGGCTCAGAGGTTAAGAGCACTGACTGCTCTTCCAGAGGTCCTGAGTTCAATTCCCAGCAACCACATGGTGGCTCATAACCATCTGTAATGAGATCTGGCGCCCTCTTCTGGCTGGCAGGCATACATGCAGACAGAACACTGTATACACAATAAATCTTTAAAAAAAATGGTGTCTTTAAAAAAAAAAAAAAAATATCTGATTTGTGACCCAGGGGGTTACGACCCACAGGTTGAGAACTTTAGAGCTTTAGAGGCTTCAGGTCAAAGAGCCAGCATGGGGGGACACGGGTCCCAAGCCTAGCCCTGATGCTGGAAATAACCAGAGGGAAAATCTATCAAGCCCCCAAACCTGACAGGGTCTCTATGGTGCAGCCCCCTAGCTTCCAAGTGAGGAACCTGAGGCCAAGAGAGGGCAGATACTGTTGGAGAAGATTGTACCCGAGAGGTCAGAGCCAGCCCTGGGGCACGTGAGCCTCTCTGCCACCCCTAGGTGAGTGCCTAAATAGGAAGGGTGCCCTCTATCCCTTCCCTAGCTACTCTCCTGGACACATGGGAGGCTGGGCAGACCAGTGCAGTTTACCTTCATGCCTCTGTACAGATGAGAAAATTGAAACAACCCCAGAGGGACCAGGGAGGAGGCCAGCATCCTACCCATATTTACTTAACACCTCCTGTACCGGGCTCCACGAAAAGCTAACTAAACCACCTCCTTAATCACAGGCCAGAAAAGCCAGCTCGTAAATCAGCGGAGCAGTAGGGTGAGGGGCCATTCAGCTTGGGCTGGGAAGCCAGCCTGCCTGAGGTGGTGTGCCCCACACTGGGCCAATTGTGTCCATGGGGGACCCCGTCCAAGCTGCCTGGGCTCCTGGCGGGCTGCCTGGACGGCTCCTGGACAGAATCTTGTTTTCTCCAGTTTTCAGCCCTGACCAGGAGGCTGAGCTGCTCTGAGGAGCGTTTACTCAACGCAGCTTTGCCCCTCAAAGGCCTGCCTGCCATCCCACTGTGCCTAGGAAGCCAGAGGCCAGGCCAAAGGAGGCTGAGATCTCCTCCCGTCACCCGCTGCTTGCCGTGAGTGGATGGCGGTGGCAGCAGGACTCTGTGACCCTCAGAAGGGTGCCGGGGTGCCGGCGTGGGAGGAAGACTGCACGAGGAGTCTAGGTTGAGCTTTTTCCTGAGTTTGGGCGAGGCCCCAGAGATCAGCTTCCGCTTACCCCCCTCTGCAGCTCCCCTCCATGGGTCTCACAAGGGAAGCCCCTCATTAGCTTTCAGTTTGGTGTATTGGGCATCAGCTCTGCTGAGCTACGAGGATGGGCAAGGCTTGTTGGGGGCTGGGTGGCAAGGGGAATGGGACACCTTTGTTAGGGTGACTTGGGGGTGATCACTGGGAAGCAGGCCCAGGGGCACCTCCCGTTCTAGCCCTTCCTAGGTGAGGAATGGTTGCACCCTCTCTCATCCACTCTGGGCCCGCTCTGTGTCAGTCAGGCCCTGAGCACACTAGTCTCTGAGGCTTTCTGCTGTGGGGTTAACATCCCACAGGGCTTGTTTCCGCTCCCTGCCCACTCGACTTCCTGACTCATTTAATTTGCTTATTCTCCTCTATAAATGTGTTTGTCTCGGGTGGAGGTGGAGGTGGGGGGAGCACACACCTGGGGTTGTCTTAAATTGTCCCTAAATGAAGTTCCTCAGAGGGGAGGAAACCTTAGTGTCTAATTGCCTCCAGGGACTCTGGGGAAGGGCTGTTAGCCCAAGATCAGAGGTGGGTGGAAAGAGCTGGTTTAGGTGTTCGGTCGAACTCCCGTGGACGCAGAAAAAAAATTCATGCCAGTATCAAAGTGGGAGGCAGCTGACCAGGGTGAGAAGGGAAGCCACAGCTGAGTGGAGAGTCTCGAGTCAATGGCGGAGGTGGCACCCGAAGAAACTGTAAACCTATCAAACTAGCTGTTGCTGGAGAGGTCACAGACCTAGAAGAGAACCTACTTCTGCCATTGTCTTAAACCTGTGTACTTCTTGAATGTATTCTAAATGCTCATCCTTCTGCCCGCAGGGAACTGTAGCTCTCACCCCTCATCAAGGAAGCTTCCTTTTGCAGCAGATGGAGACAATTACAGAGAGCCACCAGGGTCAAAATGCAGAGACTAGGCGACCATTGCGTGCCCAGACTCAACTGATACATCTCAGTGCAGCCTCTATACCTGAGACTCAGGGAACATCACGGAAAAGTGGGCGGAAAGACTGTAAGAGCCGGAGGACCAGAACATCTACTGCTAGATAGTGTCTTCTAGAGATGACAGCGAAGCTGTACCCACGAAGTCTCAACAATACAGTTACCTACACAGGACCTGCATAATGACAGCACCAGTTGACTGGTGAGGGAAGTTTCACAAGGCCCTGTCCCTAGATGAAGAGTTACAGGCAATCAATGGTTCAGAAAAGAAGGATCAGTCGTCCCCCCTCCCCCGCCGGGATGAGCCCCCCTGATGGGCTATCCAATCCCAAGTGGTCAGCCCTAAACACATACAGAAGAGCAACACTAAGTGACCAGTAGGCTGTGTGTGAATGTAACAATAATAACTATAGAAAAAGAGGTCATGAGTTTGAAAAGGAAAGGGAGATCGCGGGAGGAAATGGAGGAGGGAAGGGGTGGAAATGATGTAAATATGGTACTCATGTATGAAATTCCTTCCCCCAAATTTAAATAAGAGAAAGTAGAAGGCTGCAGAGACAGCCCACTGAGTAAAAATTGCTTGCTGTGCAAGCACAGCCTGAGTTTGAATCCCTAGGACCCGTGAGAAAATGCAGGGCATGGCTGCGCTCCACTGTTGGAGGGTGGGGACAGGCAGATCCTAGCCAAACAGCATGTTTCAGGTTCAGTGAGAGACCCGTCTCAATGGAATAAGGTGGGAACTGATGGGGGATCCTCTGGCCTGTGCACGCCCATTCACAAACACACATACACATGAAGGAAGAAAGGGAGGGAGGGAGGAAGGTATGGGAGGGAGGGAGGGGGAGAGAGAGGTGGGGGAGGAGAGAGAGAGAGAGAGAGAGAGAGAGAGAGAGAGAGAGAGAGAGAGAGAGAGAGAGAGAAGAGGGAAAGAAACCAAGAGAAGATGAACCCAGAGCAGGTGGAGGCAGGAACCGGAAAGGTGCCCACACCGCACCAGCGGCTCCTGCGTCTTGAGCAAGTCCTTCTCCTCTCTGTAACCCACAGTCCACAGACCAGATAGCTTCCTGTGCTGTTTAGAGCCTGGAGCTTACAGAAGAGCCCGGAGACAGCACGGACAGGAGGGACAGCTGGAGCAGAAGCCATGCCCTCTGGGTCTCTCCCCCTGGGGGGTGATTAATAGAGTCTCCAGCTTATACTAGCAAATGAGCTCCAGCTTTGCAGCACCTACAGAGACCTCACCATGCAGGAGGTTGGGCCTTAACTTTTCAATTATTCTTACAAAACACTCAAGATGTATTTATGGGTCCCCCCGGTAAGTGTCATGCATGCCAACATTTCAATTCTCTCTTGGACCCCAACTGCCCATGTTGACACACCCGGACCCCCAAGCAGCACTTAGGTACCCTCTATTCTGCAAACTCCTCCCCAATTACTTGGGAGGACTACTCTGCCTCTGGCGATGCCCTCTACACAGAGACTCGGAAACAAGATTTCCTGGGTTTGGGGCTGGTGGAAAAATCTTAGAGAAAACAAACAAAAAAACGATGACCTCAGATCTTTTCTGTCTAGGGCAAGGAGCCTACTTCCTGCAAGGAGGCCAGAGGCTGTCTACCTAGTCAGGCAAGGCTGGGAATGCACCCTGCCCCTCTATTAGCTGGCTGTGTGACGCTCTTTGCCTTTCGGAAAAGGACACATGTTCTGGAAGGGTCATACCTTCTCTCAGATACAGAGCCTGACGTGACAGCGCTGGGCATGGGACCTCCTACTGTCTCTTCACATAGTGTCCAGTCCACTGTGGGGCTGGGGGATAGATGAATGTCTGGTGTCCTGAAGCTACTGCCTTGGGGACATGAGTTTAGCCCGTGCACAGAGGCAGGTAGGTATTGGTGGTGGTGGTGGTGGTGGTGGTGGGGCTATGGATGTTTCAAGCAAGGAAGCCAAGTCCCCTAATGGGGCTGCAGAGTAGTTGTCTCTGGGCTGACTGGAGTCACTCACCATGACCAACACCAAAATTAGACCTTGGCTGGGAATTCTGGATTGGCAGAGTTCTTGTGTCTGGGTTAGGAGAAAGCCTCCCCTGACCATGCCCTTCATATACCCATCTCCAAAAGACTTATGGCCACATTCAGAAGGCAGCATGGCACTGTCTCCAAACCATTGGGCAGGGTGGGCATACTCATGCATGGATGTGTTGTTAACAGAGCTAGGCATATTCATGCATGGATGTGTTGTTAACAGAGCTAGGCTTCTACATCACGGGCAATAAAGACATCGAGCTGCAGCACAGCCCACAAGGTCCTGGGGCTTTCCCATGGATGTGTGGGGAGGATAGCTTCCTCCACAGGCCCCAGACAAAGCCAAGTGTTTGTTCTGCACCCCAACCCCAAAACGCACCACATCTTCCTGCTGCTGGTGGATGGGGAAGGGGCAGTAGGGGACGGACGAGAGAGGGAGAGAGACAGAGTGTAAATGAATGAATGCTGTTAACATTACTCTTTGGAAAGAATGACAGATTCAAAACCCGCAATGCCGGTCAACTGCACCTCTATTTTTCTAAGCAGGGGAGGTGGGGGGCGGGCATAGAAAACTTTCCTGAAAGGACTTGGCCTTGAAGTATGAAGTCAAACAACTGGAATTGGCAGGCAGACAGCTCTGGATTCCACCAGCCTGAAGAACTGTGGCCCAGTGGCAGGTCAGGCTGAGGCACAATGTAGCTATTCATAGCCCAGCGGGGCAGGGGCCTTCAAGTGTGAGAGGCCATGGCACCAGGGACCCCAGAGGTCTGACCCAGAGCCAACGGTAGCTCTGCGGCTGTGGGTATCCCCACAGAGGCCAATGGGACAGTTTGAGGGCAAACAGGACAAAGTCCTGCTCTAGCAAACACATCAAGGAGACACCTGAGAACAGAGATTTAGGCCATCCATCCATCATGGCAGTCGAGCTGGATGGGGCTCCAGTGCCATGACCTCCCTAAGCTTGCAGGGCTCCTCTGTGCTCTCCCTCATGAACACAGCCCTACCTTCCCCTGTGGACCTGCCATGGGCTTCCTGTGGTCACAGCCACGTCACCTTGTGAAAGTCAAGTTTACACTGATGCTTCGACTCCAGCCCACAGCCGAAGCTTCTGTGCATAGAAGAGACAAGAAGCTGGCACTTGGGATGCATGCTGGAAGAGGGACAGAAGTCCCATCTGTTTTGTGGTAAATGACCTCCACTAACAGGCGCCATCTTCAATCTCTGAGCTGTTGGATGCAGAAGGATCTGTGCTTCTACATGGAGTGTCTGCCTCATGGCGGCAGGAACAAGGTTTGAGAGGGTCTGGCCAGAGCTGTTCAGCACACGAGTCTCTAAGGGTGACAAGCCTGTTCTCTCACTGTTCCTGAAAGGGCACCATGAGATCACGGCAGGGCCCTCCTCAGTTGTTCTGCAGCGCAATTTATGTCCAGCCCACGCTTCTAAATAAGCGACACAGCTGGTCAGGAGGGGGACATCCAGGTTTCCTAACCACTCGGCGCTCTTCCTTCCTCGGCCTAGGACGCAGAGTGGTGGCGTCGGTTGGGGGATGGGCAGCGCGCTGCCCACGAGCTTCTCACTCTACTCGGGATCAGCGAGGAAGCCGACAAGGTGACCTCAGGGCGGGACTCATCATCTCTCAGAAGGCAGCCTTAGGGACCTGTGTCCGAGGCTGCAGCCGCAGCTGTCCCTACAGAGCTAGGTCCTCACATACAGGCCTGTTTGTGTGAAGAGTTGTAGACGTATCTGTCTAAAGGCACAGGAAGCTTCTCCACAGAGGAAGGCTTATTGTCCTCTGGCCTTTGCAGACACTGCCAAGGTGCTGACAGGGGGCCCCTCCTGACCCCTCTAGGTTCAGGCTAGAGGAATGCCAGTTGGCACGCATGCTCTCTGAGTGCCAACTGTAATGGGCTGTGGCTAGAGCTGGGTCACTGGTACTTTGCAGATACCCAGTACTCAGATGCAATACTGAGTGGAGTTCCAGGCCGTGTCCCGTGGTGGTACTGGGGCTTTTCTGCTCCTTATTGGTTTATGCAGCCCATTCGGGGCTCCCTTCCGTACTCATGCTTACTCTGTGTTTTGCAGAGACTGGATGCAACAGTCTCCTCTCTGAGTGGCACCTGTGCATCTAACCCCAGGCCTGCAGCAGCACAGCAAGCCCCACCCACCTGGAGATGCAATTAGCTGATGCAGCTTTTTTTGTTAGTTTGGCTTTTGTTTTTGAGACAGGCTGGCCTGGAACTCCTGACCTTCTGTTTCAGCCTCCTAAACTGCTGGAATTACAGACAGCGACCATTACTCCAAGCTACTGTCCCCTCTGCCCCTCAATGGCTGACATTAAAGTTGTGTGCCACCACACCTAACCTACTGTCTCCGTTCTTGAAGCTATTTTCAACCCAGAAAACCATTAGACCTCGCTAGCGCCCACGTCAAGTGGGTCACACACAATGGTACCAGTCAGCAAGGGCCAACTGCGTGTGTCTCTCCCCAGTTCCACATTTGGTGACAGGATGACCCGGTGCTGCAGCTGGAAAGCAGGGCAGAGAGGCACCAACACCTCAGGAAGCAGCAGGATGACAGCTTAGCTCCCCTCCCCAAGCCCAGAACTGGCTGATACACTTCAGGCACGGCGCCGCTTTCATCTGATAGCCCCCGACTTCCTCTTAGTGGTTACGAAGTCTCCACATGACAGTGACTTATACGTGCTCACATGTAAATGTGCCTGTGCCCACAGAGGCAGAGAAAGCCAACACCCGAGACAATAATAAAATAATATGACTTGATCCAGGGAAGGCCTCTTCGAGTGGGCAAACCTTTTAAACTAAATGATTAATTAATTCATTTCCTTTTTGAGACAGGGTCTCACTTGGTAGTGCAGGCTGGCTACTGAGAACTGGGATTCCAGGTGTGATCCACTATGCCCAGGTTTGCAAACTTTTAATTTATGAAAAATTTTGAGCCATTAAAATCTGCCGGCACACTGCGCCTACCACATCTGCAGGCTTCTGCAGACCTTCCCCCTGCCTGCCGGGGGTGGGGGCTGCCCTTCCCCTGCAAGACTACAATCTCATCCTCTCCACAAACACAAGTTAAAGTGCTGCTGCTGCTAGATCCCATGTCGCCAGGCAAACGCTATCCCTGAGACAGCACTCTGTCCTCAGGTCCAGCAGGGCCATTTTATGTTCTCTCCCCATGAATCTAGGAGGCCCTTGAGGGTGGCTCATCTCTTATTTGGAACTGACCATGACTCACATCTGATGAAGTCTTGGGATAAGGCCCATTTGTTTTCCTTAATTCTGCCCCCACGCCAGGAAGGAGGACCCCAGGATCACTTCCGGTCTCTGTCCACTTACTCCACCAGGGAGGATTGGCTTATCTCACAGATGTCCCCTCCTTCTCTATGCGTCACCTACACAGAAAAGCAGCAGCCCCACGTGTAGGAGGGGCAGGGACCTGTGTGACTAATTTGCTACCTTAGCCATGAGTAATATGGCTCAGGGGGTAAATAAAGGCTTGTCACAAAGCCCGGCAACCAGAGTTTGATCCCTAGGACTCACATGACAAAGGAGAACCCACTCCTGCAAGTTTGTCCTCTCACCGCCACATGTACACTGGCACCCGTGGACCCCCTCCCCCAAACCAATGAATAGACTTCAAAATTATTCTGTCTCTTTTAAAAAGAAACACATCAAACAGAGATCCAAGTCCATGTATAACCGCATCAAAAATGGTAAAATAGGGGCCGGAGAGAGAGCTCAGTGAGTAAGAGCACTTGAACCCCCAGCACCCACATTAAAAGCTAGATGTAGCTGTGCACCCCTGTGACCTCGGTGCTGTGGGGGTGGAGAAAGGACTCAGTGGGACTTCTTGGATGCCAGCATAGCTCCAGGTTCAGTGAGAGCCCTTGTCTCAGAGGAATAGGGTGGAGAGTGGAGGTGCAGGGCACCTGATGTCCTTCTCGGGCGTCTGCCCTTGCACACACAGTCATGTGTACACACACACACACACACACACACACACACACACACACACATGAAAAATTTAAAAATAGCAAGATAGCACATGGAGGGGCGCCATCTTGAAAGCAGAGAACAAGCCTCAGGAGAATCTGGCAGCACTGATACTGGATTTACCTGCCTCCAGAACCGAGGAGACTTCTTTCTCTCCTTTATAAACAGTTCAGTCTTGGGTGTTTTGTGACGGCAACTCAGTCCGTGACATCCCCCAACTTAAGCTACAGACTCAACACAATCCCAGCTGAACTCACAGAAACCGACAACTTGATTCTAAAATTCACACAAAATTGCAAAGGCCCCAAACCAGACGCAAAATTGGGAAAAAAAAAAACAAAGTGGGAAGACTCATGCTCACCAACCTCAAAACTAACCACAAAGCCATAGCGACTGTGCAGTGCTGTGCTGTCCTGGTACAGACAAACCATTACATAAGGCCAACTGACTTATCACCATTATTGTGTATGCGCGTGCACGTGCACAATGCAACAACTCTGCTCACGATATAGCATAGTTTTTTTTAGATTTCTTTTTCTTTTGTGGTATGTCTTTATTATATACATGAAATGTGTAATGAGACAGAATGAAAGCTTGGAGTCCACCCACATGTCTATCCCTGGGAGGCTGGAACTGTGGGGCAGTAGTATGTTGAAATACGACGATGTCGCTTTGGCCTCTTTCCTGGCTGTGCTGAAATGCTGATTTCAAGGTGTGCCAGGCCTAGGGATGAATAGGTGCTATGTGCGGTCTTCCCCGCTTGGCGCCGTGTGAATACAACTGAGGGCGACTGGCTGGTGCTCAGGGAGGGCAGTACTGCGTTTCCCTCCCCAGAAGCTGACTGTGCAGGAGTGACTCACATTTGCCAGAGCTGGGGTAGCAGGAGAAGAGGGTAGTAGACAAGCTCCCTGGCGTGACAGGATGGGGTGGGGAGGGTAGGAGAGATAACAGGGTCAGTCTTGCCCATCCCCTTGCCTACCCTACTGTAGGAGACCCTTCTGCTGACACTGTCAGTGACCAGAACAGCCCTGGGGGCAGGGTGGGGGGAAGGTCCCTTGGGCACATTAACTTCAAGTGTCCAGTATTTCCCATTGATTACCCACAGAAGCCTCTGCCTGAGTGACCCCTCTCCTGGGAGCCTTCTTGGTCCACATGCCACACCTCTGGCATCCTGAGGATGACAATACCAGCATGGTGGCAGTACCTAGTGGTGCTAACATTCTTCAAGCCCACAACCGAAGTGCAGTGCCCCAGTTAGTGCTGCTGGGCACCAGGCCACACAGGCGCGGCTCCGGCCTCATTAGGGAAAGCTTCTCTTCTAAGCAGATCCTTCTGGTCTGTTCCACCAGGTTCCTGGGACACAAGTCACAGATCACACAAGTGGGGTGGGGTAGACTTAGGTCTGTCTTTCCCGATGGCTCTGCTGTCCTGCAGCTTCCTCAGTCCCCAGGGCCCTTCCCATCAGAGCGGCCTGACTGTGAATCCTGGTAACCATCTAGGGCCTGCAGAAACCCTGCCCATGGTTGGGTTCCCGTGCCTTGCACAGTGCCCAGCACCTGAGGCATTCCTCAACCATGCTGAATAATGCCTTGAGTTCTGCTCATCTGTCAGGTGGGGGCTCTGCTCACCTGTCAGGTGGGGCTTACAGCACCACCCCCAAGAGGTTCCTAGGATGTTTTCTGATGTCCCTGGGGCCTGGGTGGGTAGAGGTGGTAGCCTCTGACTGAGGCCAGGAGGTCAGTGGAACCTGGAAGCCTGGCTGAAAGGAGGAAGAGTAACTTGGGCATGGGCTGGCCTCCTGCCTCAAGGCTTAGAGGCCAAGTTCTGAGCAGAGGCCACTCTGGTGAGGCCTCTGGGCTTCCACTGGGCACCGGCCATCTTCTGGCCTCCAGGAGGGGTCTGGGGGACTGCGGAAAAAGCAGAAGGGTAAGAGCCATGTAGCCTATTCCTGGAGTCCTGATGACATCTGTCATCCCTCACCAGGGCATCCAGGGATTCTCCATTTGTCAGGCTGTGACTGAGAAGGCCTGGGCCCATTTTAGGGAGCCCAGCACCTGGGGCCAATCACCACACACAGAATAATAAGTACAGCGGTGGTGTGGGAGGGAGCAGGGCAGTATCCTGGGAGAGGGAGAGACACCACCCTAAGGAAATGCCTTTCACTGAAGAGGAGGCAGGGAGCTGTATGTGGATATACACACATGTGGTTCGTCTTCATGTATATGCACCCACATGTGAGTAATGAGGTAAAACCTAGTCCCACTTGACCAGACAGTGATGGTGACGGTTACCGGTGACACGCCACCTGGTCTTTCTGCCTGCCTTGAGGCCTCAGAAGCCTAGGGGCCCTGGAATGACCTCTGGAGAGTGTCATGTGACCATTTATGAAGCTAATTACTATTTCCCTAGAACAATAAAATCTCAAGGTGGGTTCATTCCAGGAGATGTACAGAAAAGATTGGCTGGTGGACAGGGCTGATGGGTGGACTAGGGGTGGGAGGTGCTGCCTACGTCCAGCGGGCTGGGCTAGTTTTCATCCAGGGGACACAGTTTGAGGCTGCCCCCCGGATTGTGATGGTTGGGATCAAGAGACCCACCAGCCCATCCAGTTCTCCTGGCACAGCAAAGAGCCCCACCCCACTCTGTCCAGCAGCTATGGCTTCTCTGTGGACTCAAACTGGGGAGGGTAATGCTTCCCTCTGCCCAGGTACTAAATAAGGCAGTCAATGCCCAGCGGTTGGTACTCAGTAGACGTGATGTTTGGTTTCTTTATCTACAAGATGCAAAGCCTAGGCCTAGATCTGCTTAATCTTAGTCACCCTTACAGGGTGGACCACCCTGGGACTGACTAGCACACTGAGACTCGGCTGTGGTGGGTGTCCTGCACTCTGCCCGGGCACTAGCTGATGGGGTGGAGGCAGAAGTCCGGAAGGATGGGACAGAAAAGGAGCTGGGAAGACAGACTATCAATGACAGCCTCTTCCTCCTCCAGGGTAGATCCCACACTTGGATCCCCAAACCTTGGACCAGCTCCACTCTACCTCCAGGGTAGATCCCACACTTGGATCCCCAAACCTCGGACCAGCTCCACTCTACCTCCAGGGTAGAGCCCACACTTGGATCCCCAAACCTCGGACCAGCTCCACTCTACCTCCAGTCCTTTGCTTGTCCCCTGTCCAAGGAGGAAAGACTTTGGTGTGGGCAGGCACAGTGGGGACTCCGGAGGTCCCTGCGCCCCTGTAGGTCTGGGGTAGAATGTAGAAGCAGACCATGGGAGAGGCCTGAAGTGGGATTTAGGGAATTTAGGGGATCTGGGGGGTCTGGGCATAGACTACAGGAGAAGCCTGGGGTAGAATCTGGGGAACTTGGAGCAGATCATGTGGGAGGCCTGGGGTAGGGTTTGGTACCCGGGGGTGGGCTGAGGAGGTTGGACTCTCCTCCCCATGCGCCCCTCATCTCTCTGCTGCCTCACACCTCACACTGGCGCTTTATGCTCTGCCAGCTCCTAACATTTGTTTCTTTAACTTTCTGGAAAACCTATGTTTTCACTCCTGTTCTGCCAGATGCTTTTTTTTTTTTCTTTCATATGTATGCTTCATCAAGCACATGAAGTCATCCTTCTTAGCCAGCGACAGAACCCTGGGTGTGCAGTAGTTACGAAAACCAGACCTGAATGCTCTGGACAAGGTGAAAATGACCAGCCCGGCCAGGACCCACGCTTTCCTTTGGCATGCACTTTGGTTTCACAGATCAAATGACTGTGCAGAAGATTTGGCAGAGGGGCTTTGGGGACGGGAGAGGCAGCAGGCCACCTCAGTGTTCAGCATGGCAAGGCCACGGTCTCTGCTCAGTCCCAGCCTCTGTTGTCCACCATCTCACTAGGCCTGCTCACCCCCACATCCAGGCTGCACGCATGTGTGCGCCCTTCCACCCACCTGCCTTCCCTTTCACCTCGTTTCAGCTCTGCATGCCCGAGGCTAGCTGTTTCCCCAGCCTCAGGCTGGTTCTCCTGTCTCCAACCTCCCACCTCACCCTAGGAATGCTGGGATTACAGATGGGTGCATGCCACCTCTTTCTGTGAATTCTGGGGTCATCAAGCTTGTGAGGCAAGTGTTCTTAACCGCTGAGCCGTCTTCCCATCCTCGGCAGGTTCTTAGGTACGTATTTTACTCACTCATCCACATGCCCGGCACCTTGGGGGACCAGGGAGCTGAGGAATAGGACCTGAGTCTGAGACAGTAACAGAAGAGGGATAGAGATGGCTCCAAGTGACATGGGCGCAGTGTGCTCAAGGAGGCTGGGGTAGGGCGAGGGCTGAGGGAATAGATGAGACAGCTGTGGGCGAGAGAACAAACAGAAGAAGATTAAGTATGACTGGCTAAACTGAGCCCTGGCCAGAGGCTGTAGTATGGCCTGGGACCCACAGGAGCTGCCCTCCCCCATAAGAGGGAGGGCTACGGTATGAGGTACAGCAAATGACTGAGGGGCTGGGCAGTGGTGGTCCATGCCTTTGATCCCAGCACGTGGGAGGCAAAGGCAGGCAGAGCTCTGTGAGGTCAAGGTCAGCCTGGTCTACCAAGCGAGTTCCAGGACAGCCAGGGCTACACAGAGAAACCCTGTCTTGAAAATCCAAACAGACTGAGGGAACTGTCTAGAGCAGTGGTTCTCAACCTTCCTGATGCTGCGTCCCCTTAATACAGTTTCCCATGTTGTGGTGACCCCCCAAATATAAAGGGCATGTTAATCCCAACTGTTTCCCCACGTTCACACTGAAGGCCAGACCCACTGTTGAGTGTTTGGGTACCTGCTCTAGACATGTTGTGTTGGACCAAAATTGTGCATTATGGGAGATAACGCCCCTCCCCCAACTCCTCTCAAGTGTGGGACGCTGCCTGCCATCTCACAAGGCCCAAGTGTATCTGCTAGCATCCTTCACTGCAAACTTCCTGTTTCCCTCCACTTGTAATGGCTGGATCCTGGCCATGGGGCAGGTGTTTTGAAAGGTTACACGCATACTTCGTTGCTGTTTAAATCTCAGAGGACTCTGCGGCGGGTAAGGGGGATTGTCAAAGCTTCCTGGACTCAGGGTAGGGGCTAGCTGGAGACAGAAGTCACAGAAGCATAGCAGACAGAGGACAGTGGGCCCGGGCCAAGCAGCTGGGAGCCCGAGCTATGAGAGGCCAGATGGTGAGGGGAGGCTGAAGGTTGCTATGACGTGCTGGAGGGCAGCAGGTGGAATACGAAGCCCCTCTTGGGTCAAGATGGTACCCCTCCCCCAACTCCACGCCCTGCCCAGAGCCACCATGTGATCTTACCCTCCAGTTACTGTGCCATACATCCTCCCTAGCCCCATTCAGCTACTTCCTCCTCCAGGGCCATCCCAGATACCCAGTACAATGGGACCACTCCCCTCTCAGAGCCTGGCATACCTGTGTGGTTTATGAGTCTCTGTGAACTTGGTCTGATGTTCACAGCCCCCAAACCCAGCAAACTGTAAATAGGACAGGACACTTGGTGGAGATAAAGTCAGGCTGGATAGGAAGTGTGGGATTCAAGCAGCCTGGGCTGAGGGTCTCCCTCTGGGGCACAACCTCAGGCAGTGGATGAACCCTGTGCTTGTCTGGGGATCTGCTGTTGGCATGTTCCTGCTCCTGTGCCCAGCAAGCCTACCCCCCCCCCCCCCCCGATACTCCTGCTCGTCTGCCAAGGCTGCGTGCTGAGAGCCATGTGTCAAACACGACTTCCTGCTCTGTGTGGCATCAGATATTTGGCAGGCGGGTCTCATCTGCTTGCCCTTCCGGTTTCACACAAATGCACACAGACGACACACGCTATTGAGCGGAAGATGGGACACACACCACAGGGGCACCAGGACTGGGTCTCGGATCCCCTGAATGTGGTTGCCACTGTACTGGGTGCAGGGCCTGAGACAGGCATGACCACCAGTGACAGCTGCAGGGCAGTGTGGTAGCTTCATGGGGCCTGTGTACCTGGAGGCTGTGAGGACGGCTCTGTGTCTCCCAGGTATGGCATATAGACCAGAACCTGTAGGAGTCTCAGGCCGGGGAAGCCACTGTTTGAGGATGAGAAGAATCTCCTGGGTCAGGAATGGCTTGGGGAAATGCCAGTCTCGATGTCCAGTTCTACAGAATGGGGTTGTGGGAGCTGTGAGTGTAGCTCAGCTGATAGAGTACGTGCCCAGCATGCTCAAAGCCCTGGGTGCCACCCCCAGCACTGCATAAACCAGGAGTGGTGACACGCTCCTAGTACTTCAGAAGTCGGGAAGTGGAGGCAGGAAGATCAGAATTTCAAGGCCAGCCTGGGCTACATGAGACCCTGTCTCCAAAGAAGGGGAGAAGGGCTGTCCCGGTGACCTGGATCCCTGCATACTACTTTGGCTGGTGACAAGAGGCCAGTGAAGGTGGGAATGGCGTGATCCTTGCTCGCTCTGCGGAACGACACGGCCCTCCCTTTCTTGGAAGCAATAAGGGAAAGGGGTCAAGAACTGAACGGCACATCTGCCTCCAGCGGCCCAGCAATCCCACTTCAGGGAACTCGGTTCTGACAAATGATCAAAGCACACAAGAACGTTTGCAGTGAAGCCCAAGCCAAAGATGTCAGCTCCCTGGGTGGGACACATGTAGTAGGGCATGTGAGAGGTGAGCAGGCAATCAGGAAGAGGCGTGATGGGATTATTGTCTATTTAGGGAACCTTCTAGAAATCCAAAGTTACTGCTGGGTATAGTGGTACACGCTTTTAACTCCAGCACTTGGGATGCAGAGGCAGGTGGATCTCTGTGAGTTGAGACCAGCCTGGTCTATAGAGTGAGTTCCAAGACAGCCAGAGCTGCAGAGTCAGAACTTGTCTCAAAAAACAAACAAAAACCAAACAACGACAACAATAATAACGATAATGATAGAAAGTTATAAAGAGCATAGCCAGGCATGACAGAGCACATCTGTAATCCCAGCACTCAGGAGCTGGTTGTGGGAGGCTCACACAGCGTGGCTACCCAGTGACTGCTGCCTAGGAGGGAATGGGTTCCCAAATATACCACAAGAACATGACAAGGCCACTCTGTGAGCTATGTGCTCACTGATCTGTTAACATTTTCTCCCAATAGCTCCCTGAAAGAACATGCCTCCAGAGGGGCCATTTAGTCCAGGATACCAAAGGTTCACATTAGCCATGTTGTTTTGGGCTGGCTCACGAGAGGAAGTGGAATAGATGTCATTTTCCTTATATATTCTTGCTCATGTGCATGTGTGCGTGTATACAAGTGTGTATGTGTACACCAAAGGTTGATGCTTAATAAATTGTTCTTCCATCTGATTTTTTTTTTTGAGACAGAGTCTCTCACTGAACCTGGAGCTCACCAATTGGCAAGACTTGCTGGCAAGTCCCAGGGATCCTCCTGCCTCTGCCTCCCCAGAGCTGGGATCACAGGTCTGTGCTGCTGCTCTTGTCATTTTTTTTTTACTGGGGAATCCACACTCAGGTTCTCATGCTTACACAGAACACACTTTTCTGACCAAACCATCCCCCCAGCACCTCTCCCCAGATATTCTTATCCAGTCTTTAAAGATGGCTGCCCAAGTTGGTCCCAGTGACAATCCTAGCACTCAGGAAATGAAGGAAAAAGGCGAGCCAGTTAATGCATGACAGAACTTACAGAAGAACATTCCAGAACACCATTCCAAACAGGTCCATAAGTCTCTATCAGTATAATACTGAAAGAATAGAGGACTGCACAGTGATATCTGTGAGTGATCCTGGTCTCCATACCACAAGTGGGGAGAATCTACGAACTCACTGTAGTCTAGGAAGTTAGGCCTCTGTGGATACAGCTCAGATGAGAGAGAGAGAGCCCCCCAGCATGAATGGAACCTTGAGTACCACCCGCAGCACTACACAAACTCATCCCAGGACTGAGCAGGGAGAGGCAGGAGTATCCGGGTTTTGAGGCCATCCACCGATACAATGTAAGTTTGAGTCTAGCCTAGGCTACAGGAAACCTATCTCAAAAAGCAAAGAAAAACAACAAAAACAGAAACAAACAAATAGACCCCAAAGTACCAATAACACAGTGCTCCTTGTGGGGGAAGTATGGGATGTAGTTACCCCAAGGAGAAGCAGGGATCTTGAAAAAGCAGGCCACGTCCTGCTCTTTCATCTAGGGCCAGTTACAGGGTTGTGTTTTACTCTGTCAAGACACACCAACCAAGCTGGGCATGGTAACAAATGCCTTTGGTCCCAGCACTCAGGAGGCAGAGGCAGGTGGATCTCTGTGAGTTCGAGGCCAGCCTGGTCTATATAGTGAGTTCTAGGACAGTCAGGACTGTTACAGAGAGAAACCCTGCCTCAAAAAACAAAAACAAAAAAGATACACCAACCAGAGCCAGTTGTGGTGGCTTACATCTGCATACAGCGCTGAGGAGACTGAGGTTGGAGAATAGAGAGTTGGAAGCCAGTCAGGGCTACAGAGTGAGATCCTATCTGGAAGGAAGGCAAAAGGCAGACCGTACCCTCACGCTACTTGCTTTCCAGTAAAGATAATTTACAGAAGAAATGCAGCTACTTAACATGTGCGTCAGAGCCAGTCACAACCAACAGCTGTTTGTACGTGGGTGTGGGCATGTGAGCATTGTGTGCATGTGTGGACTTACATAAGTGCATGCCTAAATGTCTGCTTGTACACCATGTGGGCTCATGGGCACCTGTGTGGACACGTGATGGTGTGTGTGTGCGGAGAGTAACAATTCAGTTTAGCAGAGGTGATCGTAAGTGACAGCCAGCAATGTAAGAGGTCAACTGTCCCTTGTCAATAGTTCTGTCCGCTGTCAAACCCAGGTGTTGTTTTGTGGTCAGCTGGGGACCTTCCTGATCTACAATAGACCAGAAAGGTCATTTTCGCTGACACTCATTATGTACAAGCATTGTTCTATGCTGGGTGTTAGGCCAAGAACGAGGTCTGTATTTCCTGTTCTCTTCCTTATGCCCATCTATAAATGTAGGAGACCCAGGCCAGGAGGGGACAGCTGAAGGCTGAGCTGGGATTGGATGGCCCGGGTCCTTTGGCCAGTCTGAGACCCTTCAGCATTCCCTGGATTGAGCTGTCCCTCTTATTTAGCAATCCTTATCTTGGCTAGGCCCAGGCCTCTGGCTATAGGACAACCAAGAACCTCAGGGATCTTCAAGTCTTCTTTCGGAACAATCAAAACAAATACAATTGGCAATACAGAGACTGGGACAAGAGGCTGGGGTAGAGAGAAGATGAGCTACAGGGGCCCATCTGACACCCAGAGGTCAAGGTGCAAGTCCCAGCTTGGAGTTTTTAAGAGTCCTAGGGAAATGCCCTCGATCTGATCTGCACTGCTCTCAGCAGGAGCCTGGGACACAAGGCCAACAGAGAGCTCTGCCTGGGGCTGGGGGTTCCAGCCCCTGGCCAGTACCATCGGAAGGAGTGCTGAGGGGTTCCAGCCCCTGGCCAGTACCATCGGAAGGAGTGCTGAGGGGTTCCATCCCCTGGCCAGTACCATCGGAAGGAGTGCTGAGGGGATGCAGGCTCTGGCTGCCTACCTGGGTACTTCTCTAGACCTGTAGAGTGAAGAAATATGGCTCTGGCCTGGGAAATACACCGCTTCTCACGAGTGTGGGAAAAAACCATTGCAATATGGTTGAGATAAATTCTTTTTTTAAATTTATTTTATGTATGTGAGTGCTCTATCTGCCCTTACACCTTTGTGCCAGAAGAGGGCATCATATCTCACTAGAGATGGCTGTGAGTCACCATATGGTTGCTGGGAACAGAACTCAGGACCTCTGGAAGAGAGCCTAGTGCTCTTAACCACTGAGCCATCCCTCCAGCCCCCCCCCCCCCCGAGATAAATTCTAAACAGAGATTTATTATGTATACAGTGTTCTGTCTGCATGTATGTCTGCAGGCCAGAAGAGGGCACCAGATGCCATTACAGATGGTTGTGAGCCACCATGTGGTTGCTGGGAATTGAACTCAGGACCTCTGGAAGAGCAGCCAGTGATCTTAACCACTGTGCCTTCTCTCTAGCCCCCTAAACAGACCTCTTGATAGCTGCTCACCAGACTCTGCCTCTTTCATCTAAGTGAGGAACTCAGTTGCCCACCTTATACGAGCAAGTTCTGCAGGGGTCCAACCACCCCTGCACAGAAGACCCCACTAAGCAGGCCTGTACTGTTCCTGTAAAGTGCTGCCCGTTTTGACACACTAGCCAATTTTCACAGTAAAAAAGTTTCCCAAGCTGTGAATGAACCATGACTATGCAGACCTGGGAAGAGGTATATCCAGTACCACCAGGCCACTCCCAACACCCTCGGGCCTACCCACAGTCACCCACGCAGACAGAAGCAGGAATGCTTCCCTGGTCTCTCAGCTTAGTGGCCTCTGGGGGGGGGGGGGGGGGGGACGACGACAAGAAAGTGGCTTGTGTCCCAGGGAGGCAAGAGTAACCCCTGCTGAGGGTAAGTTCCTTCGGGGACATGGCCATCCTAAGCAGGCTGTTCATGTGGAGAAGGTGCCAAGAACTAGAGAGTACTTAGTATCGCAGAGGTCTTGAGGATCTGTTCCCTTAGGGTAAGAGGAGAAGGTGCGTCTGGGAGGCCAGGCCAGACTGGGAATCTCTGTGCTCAGCCACACCTGTCCCTGGGCCTCTTGCGGAGATACCAGAGGGTGGCATGGTAACCGCCCACAACAAACACCTCGCAGCTGCCAAGGCTGGAGCTCCAGGCCACCCAGGGACAGCGTGGGCCTCTCCAGTCCAGTAACCCAGGCCCTCCGAGGACAGCCGGGGTCGCCCTCGGCTTTGTTGCCTTGGTTTTCTTGGCTCCTGAAGGCGGAGAGGTTCTCTCCTTCGCTCTTGGAACCAGATCATGTCGGCTGGAGCCGGGAGTTAGCAGCCATGGTCAAGGCTGTCTGCCACCCTCCTGACCTCGGGCAAGGTCTGGGCATACTGAGGCAATGAGAGGGATGCTCCAACCTGGGTGTGCCTGACAAGTCGTAACCCCCACCCCCACCCCTTCTTTCATCCCTGGCACTGTTGGCGTTGCTAGGCAGCCCACTGCCTCAGCTTCCTCAGGACTGGGATTACGGCACCCACCACCAAACATGGTAACACTGGATCCTAAGTCCCCAAAGGACACAAGGTCAGAGTGACGTTCTGGATGTCTGGATACCGATTTTAGACTAGTGCCCCGAGCTAAACTAGAACCCTTAATAAACTCCGCAGCAGGGACACACTGATGGTTGCGTTTGGGGCGATTGCGGCTTGCACAGAGTCCCAAGGTGCCTGAATTCTTTCTGAAAACATATTTTTAAAGAAAAAGAGGTCATGAATTTAAGAGTGGGGGGGGTTTACATACGAGAGGTTGGAGGAAGAAAAGAGGAGGGAGAAAACAATGTAATTATATTTTAATTTAAAAAAATAAATAAAATACCTACAAGGTTATTTTTTTATTTATTGGGTGGTGCATATGCCACAGCACCCATGCCCAGGGTGTGTGTGTGGAGGTCAGAGGGCAACTTTTGAAAATGGGTTCTCTCCTTCTACCGTGTAGTGACCGGGGATATAGCCTAGGGTGTCAGGCTTGGCAGCAAGCACCTTTACTGTCCAAGCCATCTCACTGACCCCACGGCCTTCATTTTTATTTTGTAATGCCTTTATTGGCTTAAAAAACAAAAACAAAACAAAACAAAAAAAAACAATGCTTTTTTTTTTATGTGCATTGGTGTGAAGGTGTCAGATTCCCTGGAATTAAAGTTATAAACAGCTGTGAGTTGCCATGTGTGCGTGTTGGGAATCGAGCCCGGGTCCTCTGGAAGAGTAGCCAGAGCTCTTAACCGCTGAGCCATCTCTCCAGCCCCTGTGGTCTTCATTCTTTATAGACTCCCACTGAAAGACGACAAGCGGGGGATGGCGCTCGCTTCTGCAGGCAGATAAAGAACAAGCAGGCAGACAAACCAACCCTCCCGTGTGACCAGAAGGTGTCTCGAAGATGGAAATTCCCCACCTACACGTTCGCCAGCCTGCCACAGGCTGTGGAACGTGAGGGCTGCTTGGAGGAAGTCCCTCCCTACAGAGTCTCAGGTGGGCCTCCCTTGTTGACGGAGTGCAGAGCACTACAGAGTCGTGGAGTAGGGCACAGACCACACTGCAGGGCCAGCGCTGTCCCAGGACGGCCAGCCGCAGCCACAGCCTCACTCAAGTGCTCTCTGGTCTAGTCCCTGATGGGAGGACAGGCTGGAACGGGGCGCGTCAGGGGAAGTCAGGGCAGAGCCCAGCAGAGCAGCAGTCACGAGTTCTCCCACAGCCTGGCAGGTCAGGCCCTCCAGCCCAGAGCAGCTGCCAAATGGCTTTCCAGGCCCTCGGACGCCCGACCAACTCTCTGAGAATGGCCAGGTGGCTTCCTTTCTCAGTATCTAACCTTTTCCTTAATAAACAATAATGTAACTATAGCAAACACTGGAATTAGGGACAGGAAGAAAACTCTCCATGATTTCACAGTCCTGGGCATGCATACCTCCCAACCCAGAATCACTCCATACTTACCCACCTCCCCCTGGGGAAGCAGGGCTTGCATCCAGTGTTCACTCTACAAATGTCTGTGGGAAGGATGCTGATGTCCATGTCCAAACAGACAGATGGGTGACCCTAAGCCTCTCCCTCTGCTACTCTGGGGCTCCCTCCCTGTGTAGCATGTTTCCCGTCTGTCATTGGCATCTACCCTCAGGTTATTGAAGCCATTTCCCTGGGTTGTTACATGTGAGGGCTCCTTTCCTCCTTGATACAGTCAGTAAACTTCTCCAGATATGTGTAGATCCACATGGAGTTGTAAGAAATCGAAGTGACTCAGTTTCCCCTAATGGCAGAGTCTCGCAAAACTACACAGCACTCCCAGAGCCGACATGCCAACCTCACTCCAGTGGAAATACTTCCATCACCACTAGAGTTCTTCGGGCGGTTTGTCTGTTTACGTGGTTGGTTTTTTGAGTCACCTCTTATTTATTTATTCCTTTCTTGCATTTGAAGTTCTCTCTGATGGCATCTTAGCCTGAGAGTCTCTGCCACTGTCCTTCACTACACAACTACAACCAACCACTTTACAAGATTTCTCCCTGTGATCTGCTTCACAGGGGCCCATGCCCCTAGTTTCTTGTTATCAACCTTAACTAGGCTGACCTGGTGCTCGGCCCAAAGGGTTTCCACCAAGTTGTATACATAGGCTCACCATGACTGGATGCAGGCATATGAAGATGGGCTTGGTGCTGGTCTAAGGGTCTGGCAGCTTCTCAAATTCATGTGCTAGGCTGACACATAGAACCAACCCACGGTCTACAAAAATCCAGAGCTGGCAGTACACATCCCAAGCAGATGCCCTAGTGGACAATGCAGGGGAAAGTGAGTGCCAGCCCTCTAAGAACCAGTCTCCCAGGCCCATGGCCCACTCCAGGTTGCCGAGAACATCCTCCAGGACCCATTCATGACCCTCTGTGAAATAGTTCGAGCCTGGTGCCCTTCCACTAGACACCCCCACCCCACTGCTGCCTTGGTGGGTGGCCTTGAAATCAACACAGCTTGGGTTATGACCTGGCTGGGAGGGTGTGAGTCCTAGGGAAGCTGGTCAGGCCCCTGGCTGGAAGCCTGGGACCCACAGCTAAGGGAGTAGAGGACGCGATGCAGCTGGAGTCAACTAGCATACAACCCAGCAGGTGCACCTGGATCCCACCCAGCCTCCTTCAGCACTAGGTCAGTATTGCCCAAGGGCCAAAGGGCAACTTCTAGAGTTCATGGAGATCTGTGAGCATTCCAGAGTCCAGACTCCACTTCAGATGGCTCCAGCCTGTTGGACGGAAGCCGCCCTGCTGAAGTACTCTCCATGGCTCTCTTGTTTTTCAAGTCCCCCTCTTCTCTTTCAGCCCAAGGTGTGGACACCTTGCTCTCTGAAACCATGGCTGACTGCCTTTCAGAGGGGAAGCTAGTTAGACATCTGTGCTCAGAGTCGTCTGTGGCGAGCACAGCAAGGGTCAGATAGGAGGAAGGGCCAGGCCTGGCCACTGGGCTGTCCAGGCCCAGGAAGCCGGCCAAGATTTTATTTGTAATTTCTTTTGTTTCCTGTGTTAAGGGCCTACAAGTCCAAGCAAAAAGGTCGAGAAAGAACTGAGTGACTTGACATTCTCACCAAACGTCATCCCAAAGGGTGCCGGGTGGGGAGGTGGTCAGCAGAGGAGGCTGGCTGGCTGTCACCATGAAGTTCCTACTCTGGCTAATCCATCTTTCTCTGGCAAAGCCTCTGCTACCCCCATGCTCAGCATCAGGGCCTAGGAGGGCAAATGAAAACACTAAAGGCTTGTTCAGTGATAAAAATGGGCATTAGGCCCATTCTGTGAGACGCTGGGCAGGCTGTGGGGTGTGGCAACACGGCAAATGTCACTTGCCTACTGGTTCCGCCTCTATGGCTTCTACCCAGTCATTTCCTACAAGCCTTCCAGAAAGTTCTGCTTCTGAACTGGACATATGAAGCCTATGCCTTCCTAGGAGACGGTGTGGCTTTCCCCAGTCAAGTAAGTAGGACTTGGTGACCACACTGGACGCACTCTACCATGCACTTGCTGAGGTGTCTAGTCTCCTGACAGAAAGTGGCTAAGTGGGGAACTGAGCCTCAGTCTGTGCTGAGACACAGTCTCACCATTTTGCATAATGACTGAAATGTAGTTGGCCAGGAGCCTTATGTGCACCGACCACCACTCTCACATGCCTGAAACTAATTTGCCGGTGTCTGCAGTCCTAGGATCTGATTGGTTTAGAGAACAAAAAAGAGGCATCCTCTCCAGGGAATAAATAAGCTACAGATTCTGCGTTCCATCTCTGATGAAATGCAGATTTCTCATTAAGAGGAAGCCGTCATCTAAAAAACACAATAAAGGCTGAGAAAGGAAATGAATATGCAATTTATAGAGGGAAAAGGTCTCATCAGCCATCAAAGATGACTCCATTTCCCCTATCAACGAAGGCCTGCTTTTAAAACGACAACACTGTGCCTCGGCAGTATTAGTTGTCACAGATATTAAGAAGTAAGATGCCCATCGTACAGATAGGGTAAGCAACTGGAGGGCAAATTCTGCAGAAATTCAAATCTTAGAATTCTGCACACCCCCTGACCCAACAATTTCCTCTGTAAGAATTTATCCTAATGCAGAAATCACAATTAAGTGCAAGGCCACGTGAACAAGAATGCCCATGGTGGCCCTGTCTACAATAGGGGTTAGTGTCAGGCATGGTGGCTCAATGCCCATCATCTCAGTGCTTGGGAGGCTGAGGCAGAAGAATTGCCACGAGTTCAAGATCATTCTGGACTACAAAATGGGTTCCAGGGCAGCCTGAGCTACAGAATGAGACCAAACAAGCAAACCAAAGAGTCACAAACAACTGTATCGTCTGATAATAATCATAATCATAAAAGGCTGGCTATAGTGTGTCCTTGCAAAGGAGCTGGATGTAACCACTAATGTGGCCATGCGGGAGAAGGCACCATGGTGACAGGCTTAGTGATGTAGAGGGATGTCCTTCACCCATCACTGGTAAGACTGTTTCTAGACAAAGAGCACACGCTCTGACTTCATTTTCGAACAGAGCACAGAGCTCTCCATGTGCCCTAGCACATGCAGGTTTGGGGTAGGCAGCAGATGCCATCAGAAACCCCATGAGTTGGGGGGCTGGTCGATACCTTTTTCTTTGAGTTTTCCTAAAATTCTCAACAGCAAATCTAAGTACAGGCTTGGGAGCCAGCCTGCCTGACTTTAAAATATTGCCCTTTCTACCCCAGAGTAGTGGCCTCTGGGTGACTGCAGGGACAAAATGAGTGGCTGCCACTAGGGGCAAGCCAGCCATTGTTCATCCTGGTTCCCATATGTCATGGGGGTACAAATACAGTCAAGGATTTTACTTAGCCCTAAACAAGTGATGTGCCCACATCCAGGACTTAGTGTACGGAGCCAGAGAACCTACACATGGAAACAGCTCAGGGCAGAGCTGGGCCCAGAACTCCAGAGCTCTGCGGTGCCTGCAGCTTTATTACCTGTAAGAAAAACTGCAAACGGGAGTGGTAGGAACACTTTTATTGTTTTTGCAGAGGACCCAGGTTCCGTTCTCATCACTCACAGAAGGGCTCACAACGGCTTTAAACGCAGGTTTCAGGGGATCTGACACCCTAGTCCTGCCTCCACAGACTTCTGCACATGGTGCACATAAATTCACATGTACACACACCTTTTAAAAACCTTTAAATAAAAGAGAAACTGCTCATTTTTACAGTTGGGTTTTTTGTTTGTTTGTTTCAAGACAGGGTTTCTCTATGTTGCTTTTGGTGTCTGTCCTGGAACTCACTTTGTAGACCAGGCTGGCCTCAAACTCAAAGCGATTCACCTGCCTCTGTCTCCCAAGTGTTGGAATTAAAGGCGTGCGCCACCACTGCCCGGCCCTATAGTTTTACTTTTTAAATGAGGCTGATGGTCGTGACAGAAAGATTCTCTAGCCTTAAGGAAAGTATTAAAGGGGATCAAATATGTCCACAGATGGTACTGGGGTCCTGGATGCCAGGCAGTGCAGAAACCCAATGAGGCTAGCCCTTGTGCGGCCCTGTGCAGGAAAAGGGAGCCCCTGCCACACTCACCTCTGTTGGGAATCCCAGCATTCCCAGGTGGCAGAGATAAGATGGAGATGGGAGCCGCACACATTCTCTGATGCACAGACCTCAGCAGGGTTCTGGGCAGGGAGCACATCAGGGCTTGGTGAGGCGGCTTCTCTGTGGTGCCCTCCCTTCCTGGGCAGGCTCTCTGTGGAACAGCTGTGCTAGGAAGGCCCACAGACCACCAAAGGGTCCCGGGGCAGGGTTTCCAGACTGTGGTCCTTCCCCTGGGCTAGCCACCTCCTCCCGCCTTGTCTGGGCCCTGCAGCCTTGCCCTGCGTCTCATCCCCTGCCATGCCCACCCTCACATGGCTGACTTAGGAGGAGAACAGAGTGGGGCTCCCTGGAGAAGCAAGGGTGTTAGTGAGGCAAAAAAGTCTAGGTTCACCAGGCGGTGGTGGCGCACGCCTTTAATCCCAGCATTTGGGAGGCAGAGCCAGGCGGATCTCTGTGAGTTCGAGGCCAGCCTGGGCTACCAAGTGAGTCCCAGGAAAGGCGCAAAGCTACACAGAGAAACCCTGTCTCGAAAAACCAAAAAAAAAAAAAAAAAAAAAAAAAAAAAAGTCTACGTTCAAATCCTGGCCCGGTCACACTTTCTGAACAAACTCTGAACGATAACTCAGCCTCTCTGGGCTTGTTTTCTCACACCTGCAAGGCCAGCTGCATTACCGTTGTCAGGCATCGGAGCATGGTATCTGTCATGCACTGTCATGCACAGCCGTCATGCGGGTTTGCCATCTTCTTCGGTGTGGGGGCACCCCTCACATACACTCATGCTCTCCTGCGCACCCTGTCCTAACCCTCCATCACAGGAACCTGCTTCTAGCTGGAAATGTCTCACAGAGTTGCAAAGTGCTGAAATAATAACCCGATGCCTAGAAATGAAAGAGTGTAGAAATGATGAGAGGAGAGGGCCCACCAAGGGACTCCAGACACAGAGACACCAGCAACACACAGGCACTGGCACTGACACCGGCACCAGGACCTGCCTACCTGGCCCTGCCCCCCCCCCCCCCCCCCGCTTGGCCCTGCCCTCCTGGTCAACGTAGATGGCAAGAGCAGTGGGTACAATACTTGGGTGCTTATTGTGCACAAGGCTCTACACTAGGCGATTTATGCCCACTGTTTTTTATCTTCATATCCCCATTATGTAGAGTCTAAAAGAGGTCACCAAACCACCAGCACCCAGGTGGCCCAATCCAATAATAACCCCTCCCCAAATCCTTCTGTACACAGGCCTGAAGTATCCTTCTTCCACACTAGAATTGCTCACACAGGAACGCTGCCAGGAGAGTACCTTGGGCCCAGAAGACGTGTTTCGAGGGCAGTGGGAATTCCTACCCCTCCCCAATCAAGGAAAAGTCGGATCCTAAACAGGACAGCTGCTGTGATCCTTTCAATGCAGGGGCCTAGGTTGCCAGGGCTTTTCTGCTCTCCCAGATGGGATGGGGGCTGACAGAGGACTTCTGCATGGCTCTTAGGTACGGTGGTACTTTGCCTAACTGTTGTGCTGTCTGGGTTTTCTGGAGGCCCCTTCTTACCAGCCTCCACTCGGCAGAAGCCATGTACAGGGGGCAGTGAGGGGAGCGCATAGGTCATCCTGGAAGCTCTTGAGCCTGGGGAGGCTCCACATTCCCCAGACGAGAACTCTGCTTTGGGTTTGAGGGACTTGTACATTTGTTTCCCCCAAATGCCCTTTGTTATGGGAATCTAACTGGCCAGGAAATAAGGCACAGGATCCTGCTTCCTACAGTTACCACTACCCTGGTGGGGACCTGCTTCGGAGCCCCAGGGGTGGTAACAGCAGGTGCTGACCCCTCCCCATAGGGGGACCCAGAAGGCCCCAATGTGCAGAATAAAGAATGCTGAGTGGCGCTCATTATCAGCTTGGAAGGCCAGCTTAGAGGATAGCCCGTAATTGTAAGGGTTTTGTAAATGTTAATTACGGTTGCCTTCATTAGCTCCAAACCCACTGATCTATGGATTATATTAGGTTTATAAGTGTAATTACCTTAACAGGCATATGGATTACAATTATGCTCTACTTAAACCCCAAATGTATAGCATATAAATTAGCCAAGGGACCATTCCGATTCCTCAGGGTCACACTGCTGAAATGCTGGCTCTTTGAGGCTTTATTCTGAAGGCTGCTCCCTGCTATACAGGCGGAGAGGCTTTGAAATTGGGAGGGAGAGGAAGAAGAACAGAACACATGTCTCTGGAAGCCCAAGCCAGCTGGTTGCTCTGAGCTCTGGATTCTTACCTCTCCCCAGGAAACACCGTGTGTGTGTGTGTGTGTGTGTGTGTGTGTGTGTGTGTGTGTGTGTGCCCGTGAGCATGCCTCCAGCCCCACCCCACATATAAGTGTACACGCAACCTCAGGTGTAACCCTCAGTGTGCTTCTACCTTGGTTTGAGAAGTCTCTCGCTTGGTCCCTAACTGCCCACTGGCTAGGCTGGAAGTCCAGTGAAACCCAGGGATCCGCCTCTCTGCCTCCCCACTGTTGGAATTACAAGCATACACCGCCATGCCCAGCTTGTTGCTTGTTTGTTTGTGTTTTAATGTGGTTTCTGGAGACTGAACTCAGATCCTCGTGTTTGCATGGCAAGTTCTTTACCCACTGAGCCATCTCCCCAGACCACCAACGAGCCCTTTGGCATCCACTGGCGGTCATACCCACATCCCGGTCTCTCTGGTCTAGCCTCACTCTCACTCTGTTCTGGCACCCTCCTTCCAGGCTCCTGGGGACGGTCCTCTCGGGCTGCATGCAGCCCTCTCCTGCCTTTCCTTCTCTCTTTATAGGGCCACTGGAGTTGAGGCTGGTGGGGTGCATAGGTAGAACTCACGTGATGGGATGTCATGGAGGGGTCAGAGATGGATGAGGTCAAGCTGGGACAGAGCACAGTCTCTGGAGCAGAGAGAGATGTTTTTGACAGACTGAGTAGAAGTACTGTGGCCTCTTATCCCCAGGAGCTGGGCTAGTTTCCAGGGAAGAAAAGTCACAGAGACAAGCACATTGTCAGGGCCTCTCTACCTTAGCTTCTGGGGTCAAAGGTAAGAGTCCAGGGTTCAGGGGGGTGACCAGCTGACTTGGGCTTTCAGAAACATGCAGTCCCCTTTCACTTGGCCTTGCCACTAAGATATAGTCAATATGTCCAAAGGCCCTGTGGCTGTCTGCTGTGTCTTACACATGTGCCAGATTGTGCTACGTGGCCCTGGACTCTCAGAGGCTGCCCCGTAGCCCTTCTACTTGCCACAGGCGGTCCAGCCCTCCCCTGAACTGTGGGGCTGGCTGCCTTGGCCCTATGTGCTGCCCTTCTGTCTCCCATCCATATCCCCCTTCCCGTCTATCAGTGCAGAGGGCCTGGGGCTCAGGGTGCCCTGCCCTTCTGTCCTCCACGGCACCCCACTTGAAAGTGGGTGAATGGTATTCATCCATACGCCAATCAGGAGAGAAAGCCATCTTTGCTTGGTGGGCTGTGGATTAACGGACTGTGGTGTGTCCCTATCTCCTCGAGAGACGGGGCTCCTAGGCTGTCCTCACTGGGGAGGGCCATGAAGTCCTAGCTAGCTCTTAACCCTCCCAATGCAGCCTCCCTTGCCGGCTCCTGCCACCTGGACCTCTACAGTTATCCCCAGTCAAGCTCAGCATTCCCCACATAGCCTGAATTCTGCTCGGAGGCCAAGTCTGTTTGGCCAAGTGGTGGCCCAGGGCCTTTGCACCTCAACACAGGCCAAAGACAGTCAGGAATGGTAACAGCCCTTCAGAGGGAGGCACAGGCTCACTCTTTCTGTCTGTTCAAACTCTACCTGTGGACACCGGGCAGGATAAGCTGTGGATTTTTCTAGAATGCGTCTTTTCACAAATAGAATTAATGGAATCATTAGTGAATCTTAAGTCTCAGTATTGAAGTGAGCAATTAGGAACAGGATTACAACATGCCATAAGAAAGCCTTATCTTGTTTGTCTGTAATGGAAAGACCTCTCCCATCCCAGCAAAACCAACAGCTCGACTGTGCATTCTCCGGGGACTGCAGGATTGAAGGGCATGCCTACAGGAGATGGACAACATCAGCTTGGACACTGTGGAGCCTTAGTCACGCACCTGGGGCCACTCTAGCCGGGTCACAGGGGTGTTCCTCTTTAGTCTGTAATGCTCCCAGAAGCGGGCACAGTCAAACATCCTGTCTACCACAGGCAAGAAGGACGCTTCAAGAGGGGGAGGACTAAGCTACGACCCCAGCACCCAAACTTGGCTCTTGTTGCCCCAAGGCCGCAGCTCTCCCAGGCCTTGAGCGTCTTCCTCCCCACGGAGAGGCCAGCGGGAGCTGAGGCTGTAACTCTCAGTTCTGAGGGTCCCCAGGGGATTAGCCACAATGTGGCTCGCATGTGTCAACCCACACAGATCGGTATACTCCCCTGAGCTCGCCCCCGTGATGTCCCGGGAAGAACAGCTACAGCCTGACTACAGGCCTGCTGGGTAACCCATTCATAATGCCTGCTGTCGGATTGAACCCTGGGATGTCCAGTGCGAGGAGACACAGGAACAAGCTACTCCGCCAGCCCAGCGAGGATGCTGCACAGGGCGCCTCACTCATTCTGAATTGCATAAGACCACATGGGGGTGAGCTATAAACAGCTGCCAGGCTCCTACAGGGAGGGGTGTGGGTTACGACATGAATACTGCTGAACTTCGGCAGCCCAGGCAAGATGGATATTGTCATCGTGACAGACCCTCAGAGGAGGTGGGCTCTGAGGATGGGCCAGGTGTCATTGTGCTCCTTCCTAGATGTGCCCATGTGCTGGTTCCAAGAGCTGGGGCCTTTAGGAGGCAACAAAGAACCGAGGCCTCCCTGATGGTGAATGACATTGAGTGACTTATAAAGAGGCTTCAAAGGGCACCATCCTCATCCTGCTCTGTTCTCTTGCCTTGTGAGGACACAGCAAGAAAAGCCCTTACCAGGGGCAGAGCCTCGGACAAGCTTCTGCTCTCTGTTGATTACCGTCTCTGGCTCTGGTACAGCAGCGCAGATGGGCCAAGACAGGTGGATTGGGAGGGCTTTGCGCTTGTGCACGGACAGAATCAGTAAATTCTGCAGTCTGAACCGGGGCTGACTTGGTAGCACCGTGTGGCTGTTTCCTGGCCTCTGCCAAGGTCAGGACCCATCCAGGGTCCCTCTGCTCCAGGTCCACAGAGAACTCAACAGTCACTCGGAGCTGCCACTTGCACAGTGCTCTATAATGCACCCACTTCTGCAGAGTCCCAAAGCCTGGTCACAGCCCAAACCGAGAGCCACGCCACCAGCCCAGCCCTCACTCCTGCTCCTCCAGATCTGCTGTGGGAAGGCACCAAGCCCTGAGCTTAGGACACTACCTTTGCCCTAAGATGCCAAACCCTTGGCTGTGGAGGTGACCAGAGATAGACCCCAGAGCCTGGTCAACCAACTCTATCTCTTCTGGGAGAAGAGCTTAAGACCCACTGAGAGGCAGGCCTGGCCAAGTCATAGCTGGGCCACAGCATCTGGTCCCCTTCCCATCCTACATGACTGTCTGTTTCCTTTCCTCCTTATAGTCCTAAGGTAAAGAAACGGCTCCACCCCCGGAAGAAGATGGAGGCGGTCTGGAGAAGTAGCTGCTTCCTGGAGGCACCAGAATCAGCATGTGTCACTGTCTCTCAGGCTTAGTCCAGGAGCAGAACATGGAGCTCTAATGAATGGGTTCCCCTAAGGGGTGGGATAGGTAATGGGTACCCCTCTGGCCCCTGCCCTGGCACACAGGCTTCCTGAGCCCCCTGCAGCAAAAGGACAGGGCAGATGTGGCCAGGGCTTGCTCCTCTTCCTCATTTACCTTCTCTTGACTCTCCTATGAAGTACTCATCTTTACCCTTCAGGATCCTCCTCAGGGAGAGGCGATGCTGGCTGGAGGCATGTCTTGTGGCTGCAACCCTATGCCCTCCAGCCCAGAAGCAGCTCCTTGTTCACACGTGACTCTTTCCTGGTTTCTGCAGGGGGCCTTCCCCACCATAGGTGGCAGGATGGCGTCACACAGCCTGATTGCCAGACCGACAGAAGCCCCTTTAAAAGTCTGACCATGAGAAGGAATAGCACACATGGTTTGTTTCCATTTATAGCAAGTCCCGGGACAGGCAAAAGTGTCTCTGTTATTAGCTATCAGGAGGGTGCGTCTGAGGGCTGGAGGGCAGAAGATGCTGGAAAGGCCAGGGCGTTCACTCATTCACAGAGCTGCGTGCATCTAGGGTCTGTGTGCTTTTGTGATGCATTAATAATCAGTTTTATTTGTTTATATATGAGAAGAACCCTGACCCCAGCAAACAGGATGTTCCGATGCCTGCCTTCTGACCTAAACCCCCAGCCCAGGGGCCGCTAACAGCTGGATATATGCTGGAGCACTTCGGCCTATCAAACTGACCAATGCTGTAACTGAGGGGCGGCTACCTCTGAGGTGGGGCCCTCAGGGCTGCCAGCCACAGGCCACACCACAAGGAGGGTTAGTTAGGTCGAGGGCTGGCACATGACAAATGTACACAGAGCTGTCCTCAGATGAAAGCTCACAATGGGAAGCAGAATCCCCACCCCTGACTTCCAAGAAGAGAAGGATTTCTACTCTATCCCAGAAACCACAGATGGGGAGATCCAGATTCGCACTGTATGGGGGCGGGAGGCCTCCTCTGGCATCCAAGGCTGGGAGAGGTACGTGCTCAGCTCTGGCTTCCACTGCTTTCAGGCCAGACCAGATAAAGTTCCCTACATCCCCTTCACTCTGCTAGCTTTTAACTTCCTGGGTACACGTATCCCTGGGCAGCCCCAAGGGTCACTCCCTCACTGTTAGGTCACCTGCCAGGACACAATGTTGCCCTAGGACAGAAATATGGTGAGGCTCAAATACTCTTCATCTGATTTTAAGTACAAAACTGCATTTTATAAAGAATCATATTTCATGTCTTTTTGTTATTGCTGCCTCTTAAGGAAACAGGCAGAACAAAATGCTAACTGGAGTTCCTCAGAGAGATGGGATTCTGAATTATTTCCTCTGTGCTTTCCCATATTTTCCAAAGGGCAGACATTTCTTGCAGAAATAGAAAAATCACTTTAATTTAAAAAAAAATTACAGCCTCTATTAAACATTTAAAAACAGGAAGGAGAACTGGAATCTCGAGGGCAGGAAATGGCTTTTCTATAGACTGCTGACTTGGGCCTAGGCAGGCCCCACAAGAACCCTCCACCTGACAGGAGGACAGAGCACAGCCTAGCATCATTGTGGAAGAGGCCCTGGCTACTCAGATCTCTCTTCTCAAGTAAGGTACTGAACACAGGAAAGGCTCCCGGCTCCCAGGCTTCCCAGTCTCAGTCGTGATAGGGCTTCAGATCTTCTCCTTCTTGGAGGCTCACAGCAGCTGCAGGCACAGGCGCTTGTTATATGCCCACAGGCATGTCAACCCTGGAATGGAGTAAGTCTGAGGGGAAGATGACAGGGTCTGGGGTCCCCTGGGCCAGCTAGAAGCATATAGGCTGTGGGAGGATGGGACCCGCCCCCCTAGTCAGGGATTCCTGCCTCTCTCAGTATACGTACTGTCTATCCTACATATGGCCTACACAGGGTTGCATAATACTGGCTGAAATAGGGGAAATTCTCAAGGACTTAGACAAGGACTTAGATCTGGGCACCTATCCCTCCAACAGGTCTTGACAGAGGATTTGTTATGCACCATACCCTGAGATGGGTACCAGGTGGCAGTGAGGGTGGCCTGGGTAGACCCTGTTCATAGGACACATGTAACAAGGTGGGGACAAAAGACACTGGTCACAGAGTGGCTGCATCACAGCTACATTAAGAACTATAGGACAGGAGGGCCAGAAGGATCAGTGTGATGAGGTCCAGATGTGCAGGACACAGATGGACAGCAGCTGTGAGGGCAGGCAGGCATGCCCTCCAAAACCCCCAAGGAAGGTGAGGGAGATCCGTGGGGAAAACGTGGGATTGAGAGGCTCGGGCCAGAGTAGGCAGGGCAGCGAGAACCCCGGACTTGTGCCCGCTCAGGCATTTGACTACACATACGTTTTTGCTTCTGGTTTCAAAAGAAATGAAAACATCTTCATGAGCTCCTAAACTATGGCAAGCCAGCCCACATAGCCCCAGACACCAGCAGAAAAAAAAAAAAATCTACAGGAACCACCAAGGCAAATGAGAAGCATGGCTGCCTTGGGCTGGAGTGCCAGGCTGAGCACACTGCCGGGGTGCATGGTACCTGGGGCAAGAGCTGCTCCAGAGCTGCCCACTGCAGCAACTGCCCTCAGGACACAGGGGGAGCAGCCTGAAGGAGGTGCAGAAATGAAAGACTCAACTGCAGTGAGCACCCTGGCTGCCATGGCATAATGTTCTACTAGCTGGTGAGACTCACTGCGGAGGGACAGGAGAGGGATGGCATCCTGCCAGAGCTACAGCCGGGCACTGGGGAGCTTTGGAGCAGTGCAGGTTTGCTGTAGACCTTGGACTGGGCATCGGGGTAGAGGAGGTACCGATGGCATCTACAGCCTTGTACCAGGTATCTACTACCCCCCAACTGCACAGCTCTGAAGTGTGGTCCTAACAAAATATCACACAACACAGCTCGCCTCAGGCTGGGCATGCCTGCCACCCACTCTCCGGGCCTTGATTGATGACACCCCTGGAGCCTCCATCCCGGAGGCTGCTTCCGGTCATGCGGCCACTGGTCTGATGTCCAACATCTCCCTGGAGTACCTCATAGAACATGTGCCCTGGACTGTTCTCGGCAGCTGGAAAGCTGTGGGGAGATGGGGAAATTGGGAACTCTACAGTCACTTGAACTCTAGGGTCTACTAGGTTGAACTGTTCCCCGAATTTGAATTATTGAAGCCCAGAGGCAGCTGAGTTTAAATAATTTACTATATTTACTTTCTAGGGTTGTTCCAAGAAGCAGCACCAGGGCTTGTCTCCTGGCGCAATGTGAGGCTCACATTCTTTTCCGAGATGGCTATTGTTTTTATTAGGAAACCAGGGAGTCTGAGCCACCTGGCGCTCTCCAGCAGAGCCAGGACTACATTCCAGGGGCCAGACTAAAGCCTCGGCTTGCCCACCTCCTGTCCACAGCCCACTGGGCTCGAGGGGGGCCCACCAGCTGGGACACTCACCCAGCCCGGCACTTCAGTGCCTTCTTTCCATCTGGCTGCAGCAGCCCTGTCTGAGCTCGCCTCGAAGTTTATTTTAAACTATTTCACATGGAAACACTAAGCTTCCTCTTTACTGGTGGGGTCCAAGAAGGTTAACCCCTTCTTCTCCGTGCTGCCTAAGGCCTGCCAGAACTGCCCCACCCACACACACACACACAGAGAGAGAAAAACAACAACCAAGGACTGCCTTACACACCCTACTGGGGATCCTACTTTCCATGAGCATCTGTACCCATGGGAGCTAGGATTCCTGGTGGAGCACTCCAGAATAAGCCTGTTCCACTGTGAGGTGGAGAGGCTAACAGAGAGGTGTAGAAAGGCTGGGGCCAGAGCAGCCTGCTAGCCCACAGACTCCCTAAACTCAGCCTCCCTCTTTAACAGGTCAGGTCAGAGCTCCCCAACCTGGCTCTGTTTTTAAGGCAGAGGTGGGATAACCACCACCTTCCCTGGTCCAGAAGAGTCAAGGAATAAGGAAGAGTCAAAAGAGCTGCTTACGATACACTATGAGGAGAGACTTCTAAGTTTCACCATGGTCCCCAGGTCCTGAGAGACCAGGGCAGAACTGGAGCTCGGCAGTCACAGCCTGGGAAACCCTGAAACAGCCCCTCTTGGTTCTGCAGTTTGAACCCCTTGGGATGCAGTGCAGTGGAACACAGAGTTCAGACCCCAATGCCAACAGCAAGCACCTTTTCTTCGGAACCATCAGATGCTGTGAGGGTGGGGACCTGTTGGGGCCCCACAGCACCCTGCAGGCCGAGAGTACCCCAGCCTCCCAGCCTCCTGCCTGATACTGCTGACAATGGGTGCTGCACCTTCCTGCTACAGCTATCTGTATAATTTAGACACAAGAGACTAAAACAAACAAACAAACAAAAAAAACAAAGAAAAAAACCCCAACCAACCAACCAAGATTAAATGAGAAGCCAGCATTCTGCTAGGGCCGTGTGTAGAACTGAGGCACTGAAGGAAATCGATACATCGCTTCTAAAACTGGGCACCACTGGCCATGGACTCCCCTACTCACCCATTGGAGGGTGTCTGGGAATTTCCTCTGTAGCAGAAGGTTCCAAGTTCCCCAGCGCCCGCCCCCGCCCCCCCCCCCATGCAAAACCCATTCCTGGAAGCTTCTTCATCACTAGTGCCCAGTAAACCTGAGGTTCTCATCTTCAGAGCTCACACCCTGCCACACCAGCACACGATCACCAAGCACAAACGCCGCTTTCCCTGGACACTGAAGCCTCATAGCTAAGCCTTCACTGGAGACACAGGACACACACGCTGCTTGTGTGTGTCTTGCTCAACCTTTCCCAGCAGGGCGACCCCAGGTAAGTCAGCTCCTTCCTAGGGAAGTGGACTTCCGTCCGCCTCGAGGCTCAGTGAGAGTATGATGGGGCCAGCCGGGAGGTCTCTGTTGCTCAGACTGGCTCATGCTCCCAGACAAGGCCAAAGAAGGCCAGTGGGGAGCGAGCAAGTAGGAGGGTGGGGAGAGGCAGCAGGAGTCAAGTTCTCCCTGTTGGAGGAGGAAAACTGCAGCCAGGTGCCACTGGTAAGTACCTCACACTCTCCACAAATGGATGTGGACGCAGAAATAAGCTCGCCGCCGTGTAAGTACACCATGAAGGTTGGGGCATGCACTTTTTCTCCTCTGGTAACTGGAGGGCCGAGAATGGCAGAATGACACCCAGAGGCACTCCTCACCCCAGGTTTAGAGGCTACAGGGCACTTGGCATGGAGAGAACCAGGGGCTTCCTGGAGAAATGGCTGATTCCAGGGTTGTGCAAAGACAGAAGATGAACCTGAAAGGGCTTTCTGCACCAGAAATCCAGGAAGGGCACAGAGAACGGTGTGGGGGCATCAGAAGAATGTGGGGCCAGATGGAGGGGCTGCGAGGGGACACAATGAGGAGCGTTTGAGCAGACAAATGATAACCTGATAGATCAAACAGGAACCTGCGGACTCACGGTGGTATAAATGAACTGGAGGGAAGAAACTCTTGTTTTGTTTCGAGGAGAATGGCAATACTAAACCTAAGGACAAATGATGAAATGATTCCAGGACTGTCACAGAGACAACAGACTCGGGCGAGGGAGAGGACTCTGTGGTTAACAGTGTGCCCTGCTCTTGCAGAGGACCTCAGTTTAGTTCTCAACACCCTTGTCAAGTGGCTCATCACAACCTGTAATTCCAGCTACTGGGGACCCAAAACCTTCCTCTGGACCCTGTGACCAACTGCACTCATGGACACATCCCTCCTGCCCAACCCCACCATGTGCACGTAATTTAAAAAAGAAAAAAAAATCTAAAAAAGGAAAAATGACCAGCTCAAAACAGAAATGTCCACTGATATTGAGGGTACTGTGTGAAAGTGGGTGAGGGACAGGCCACTAGTGTCTTCCCACAGACATTAAGAGACAGTAGAAACACATGGTGGCTGACGCCTGTTTGCTTATGCTTAAGGCACAGCCTCACAGACCCCAGGCTTGAACTTGACCACCTACCTCCAACGGTAGTCACCGTTGTCATCAAGCAGTCAATGCTAACCTCACCAGTAACGGGCATCACTGGTCACCTGGCAGGATGGCACTCTGGGGGGAACTGGCCCTCATCTACTGCCCCACAGCGTGGACTGGGTGTTGTCACGAGGAAAAAGCACATGAAACTGCTGCCGGTGGGCTTCAGAACTGTTGCTCCTGACAGAGCTGGGTCAGGGTAGAACATGGGATGAAGGAGCCTGGAGGTCACCAGGGGACTTCACAGCTCTCTCAAGAGTTCTGGGAGTCACTAAAAGAGACTTGAATGGGATCTGTGTGAAACAGCATATAAAGACATCCATTTGGAAAATTTCAAAATGGTGTGGAAATAAGAAGGTTGGGGGAATTCTTTGTTATTTTTATTTATGTGTGTGCACGCCTCTGCACACTCGTGTTCATCTGTGATAGTGTGGGTGTGCCTATCATGAATGGCTGTGTGTGGAGGTCAGAGGACAATCTCGTGGGTCAAGACAGGGTCTCTGGCTGTTTGCTGCTGCAGACAGCAGGCTAGCTGGCCTGCAAACTTCCCATGATTCTCCTGTATGGGATTACAGCCGCTCACTGACACAGCCAGTCTTATGTGGGTTCTGAGGATCTGAACTCAGGTCCTCGTGTTTACAAGGCAAATACATGCTTTACTCACGAGCCATCTGCCCAGCTCCTGGAGCAAAGCACATGTGGGGTGCAGAGGGAAAGGAGCTAGTGTTAACCACCTGGTGTTAAGTCACCCTGCCCCTCTAGCCCCACCCGGCACGGTGGAGCCTCCTGCTGGTTGGAGGACACTGAGAGTCTGGCATGAAGAAAGCTAGGCAGGGATCCTCACGGGATCCAGACAAGCTTAGGCGGGGACACATGGGAACAGGGGTGGAGGGGCACAGCATGGACAATGGCTCCGGGAACAAACGCAGAGGGGGCAGCAGGGGACTTGTGGGCAAGGACTCTCCTGACACAGGGACCTGGCCTCTCTCCTCTCTGACAATGGCAGGGGACCCAGGATTTTCCTCCTGGGAAGGTACCAGCTGGAGAAGAACAAAAGAGAAGCCTCCATGGGTCACAGAACCTGCTTTGGTTCTTGAGACCCCAGCCTGCCCTGCGTCTAGCAAGCTAGCCCGACCCCAAGGATGACAAAGACACATATCAGCAGGGGAGCAGGAGGGGGTGAGCATGCATGGGAGTGAGCTGCGAGTACAGGGGCATGGATGTGAGTGTGTGTGTGTGTGTGTGTGTGTGTGTGTGTGTGTGTGTGTGTGTGTGGTGTGTGGTGTGTGTTGGGGTGGGGGTGGGAGGGAGGCTGGCTGTGAGTGCCTGTGAATATGTGTGTGTGTGTGTGTGTGTGTGTGTGTGTGTGTGTGTGTGTGTGTGTTGGGGTGGGGGGTGGGCGGTGAGGGGTGGAAGGGAGGCTGGCTGTGAGTGCCTGTGAATGTGCACTAGGGTCTGATGTGCTGCAGCCTGTGGTCTGTGCATTCAAGTCCTGAACTAAGGAAGGGTTGGCTCTTCTAGAACCTGGTGATCAAGCGCCCTCTCGTGGCCAGAGCAGGAGGCAGCGCAAGAACGAGGAAAAGGAAAGCTGACTGTGGAGCTGGTGGTGGTGATCCTGGAGAAGAGGGATGGGAAGGAGAGGACAATTAGGGGAGGGGGGACCTGGTGCTGTCCTGTCTTCCCTGAGCTTCACCCCCCCCCCAATACTTGAGGTACCCTGTCAGACTAGCTGCATGGATACAGGAGGAAGCTTGGGCCTTTCAGCTAGCATGTGGAACCCAGGTCTGAGTATGGGATAAAATGAGGTCACCCTACACCAGGGAGAGGGAATACTGTGAGGACAGTTTGTGTGACAGCCCCCCATTCTTCCCTGTCACAGGCCAGGGTCAGATGCCACCGCCATCACCCCATGATCCTGGAGTAACCCTGTCTGAGGTACAGAGTCCTTGTCTAGATGTGGTTCTGCTTGGTGGGGAGGGGCGGGGGGCTGGGACAAGTTAAAGTGCAGGGATACATTGGCTACCATTGCGCCCACTTAATGGGCCAGCCAGCCCGTGTTGGGGCAGGCAGAGTCCCGTGTCCAGTGATTTCCACTTAGGCAAGGGCCGCCCTGGTTGGGCATGGGTCAGCAGGCGTTAGCTCTGGTGGGATGGCTTTCCTTTTTGAGAAGCCCCAAATTCACAAGCCTTGGGCAAGCTGAGTGCACCCTGAAAGACCATTTGTTCTTACAACAGTGTCATGACACAGGGGACCCCTAAGGGTACAGGGCACAAAGTCACTTATGACACTTAGCCTTTCCCCTTTCTACTCAGCATGGTCACCACCTACACTCAGTGCTCCTGACCACCAGCCACTGCTTTAGCAATGGCAATCTAGGACGCAGAGGTGATGGTCACGGAGCAGGAGGAGTGGTTGGCAGGACATCCCAGCACCAATGTCCCTGCTCTATTTGGGCCTCAGTTTCTGTGTCTGCAAATGGGAGATGGCACAATGATACTGGGGGTTCTGTGGTCCCTCTGAGATTCGGCTCCGTTTCCTCTTTTATCTGTGGGAAATAGGACCAGCCTCCAGTACTGTCCTAGGGACCAGAGGACAGAGGACAAGGCTAGACCAGTGTCACCCTAATGCGGATGCCTTGGGCCTTTTACTCAGGCTTCTGGCACTCAGTCCTCTGGGGTCGACCCTAGGTAAGGGACCTCACCCCACTCCAGGCAGCTGGGTCTCTTCTGAGATGGCTCTGATGTACCTTTCTGGGTGCAGTTTCCTTGAGGAGTCTGTGAGGGCCCTTCCAGCGCCCCACGTGAAGACAGCGGAAGCTAAAGGTTACACAGGGTTCCCTTCCACCTCTCAGAGAAGCCTGGAAACCAGGCCCTGCAGGCATCATCCACAGGCACAAGGTGACACTTCCCGGGTGTGGGGATGAGGTTAGATGACCCACTGCAGGACCTGTTCCGGGTCAGAGGCTCCCAAAGCCAGGTCTTCCTGTAAACCAGCTCATTGGTAGAGTTGGTCCTCAGACCTGATGTGTTTGGAAGGGACAAAATGAGGAAGAGGAAGAGATCTGAGCCTGTCTGAATTCAGAGGCCGCCCACTGGCACACACCGAGAGCACACATTGCAGGGGGCAGTGTGCAGGATGCCAGAGATGCTGCTGGAGTCACAGCAGCCACCACGGCTATTCACAATAGCCACCACTATTCCCTAGGGATAAGGGACACAGGACCCCTGTGGCCACCAGTGTGCAGTCAGCGGTCACCTGAGGGTGCATCTGTGAATTAAGAGTGTCATTTGCAGTGAAAAGGGGACAGTGCGAGAACACACACACACCTCCAGTCACAAAAGCTCAGGTTAGGGTTAGGGTTAGGGTTAGACTAAAATTTTCCAGTAGTTCACTGATAGTAAGTGTAACATAAAGCGTTACGGTTAGAGATAGGGTTAGTGGTCAGGGTTAAGATTAAGGGTAGATTTCCTAGTAGGCCACTGTGGTAGTTTGAATGTAACTGGCCTCCACAAGCTCATAGGGAGTGGCACTATTGGGAGATGTGGCTTTGTTGGAGTAAGTGTGGCCTTGTTGGACGAAGTGTGTCACTGTGGGGGTGGGATTTGAGGTCTCCTATGCTCAAGTTACTCCCAGTGTCACAGTTCACTTCCTGTTGTCTGTGGATCAAGATGCAGAACTCTCAGTTCCCTCTCCAGCGCCATGCCTGCCTGCATGCCACCGTGTTTCCCACCATGAGGATAATGAACTAACACTCTGAAACTGTAAGCCTCCCCAATGAAATGTTTTCCTTTATAAAAGTTGCTGTGGTCATGGTGTCTCTTCACAGCAATAGAAAGACACCACTAAGACAGCCACTAACAGTAAGAGTAACAAAGTATCAACATTCCAAACTGTCTTCTCCATAGAAAGTCAGTGCTGGGCTTGCTATCTCTACTTGGTCTCTGAAAACAGTGTTTTTTGCATGTTCCCATTGGGACAAGTCACTTTTCAAGCCACTTGAGGCTCTCCTATCTGGCAGTGTTTCTAGGGCTATAACCTCTAGGTCCCTTGTGGTGATATTGTGTTCCCCAAAATATTGTGCACCCTAATAAACTTATCTGGGGTCAGAGAACAGAACAGCCACTAGATACAGAGGCCAGAAAATGGTGGCACACACGCCTTTAATCCTATCACTTGGGAAGCAGAGATCCATCTGGATCTCTGTGAGTTTAAAGCCACACTGGAAACAGTCAGGCATGGTGACTCAAGCCTTTAATCCCAGGAAGTGAGCCTTTAATCCCAGGAAGTGATGACAGAAAGCAGAAATGTATATAAGGCATGAGGACCAGGAACTAGGGGTTAAGCTTTTAGGCTTTTAGCAGCAGTCAGCTGAGATCCATTTGGATGAGGACACAGAGGCTTCCGGTCTGAAGGAAACAGAATCAGCTGAGGAATTGGCAAAGTGAGGTGGCTGTGGCCTGTTCTGCTTCTCTGATCTTCCAGCATTCACCCCAATACCTGGCTCCAGATTTGTTTTTATTAATAAGAACTTTTAAGATTCATGCTACAGTCCCTCAGCCTTTCAACACTCACGAACAACGGCACAAACCGAGCCTCTTGTGCTGGAATAGCCTCACTGTGGGTGACCTGTTGTGGAATATTATTTTCAGATGCGTTACATTTGTTTATGCTGTGGGACATCTGTTTTAATGATGCAAAGATGTGTTGTATTCTTTTGTGTTCCATTTACTTAACTCTGTGAAGCTATGTAACTTTGCCTGTCTAAAACACCTGATTGGTCTAATAAGGAGCTGAGTGACCAACAGCAAAGCAGGAGAAAGGACAGATGAGGTTGGTGGGCAGAGAGGATAAACAGGTGGAGAAATCTGGGAGGAGAAGATCAAGGAATGAGAAAAGGAGAAGGAGGAGGACTTCAGGGGCCAGCCACCCGGCTACACAGCCAGCCATGGAGTAAGAAGTAAAGAAAGGCATGTAGGATAAAGATAAAAGCCCAGAGGCAAAAGGTAGATGGGATAATTCAAGTTAAGAAAAGCTGGCTAGAAACAAGCCAAGCTAAGGCCGGGCATTCATAAGTAATAATAAGTCTCTGTGTGTATTTATTTGGGAGCTAAGTGGTGGGTCCTCAAAGAGTAAAGAGTAAAAGAGTTAAAAAAAAAAAAAAAACAACAAGGGGCTGGAGAGATGGCTCAGAGGTTAAGAGCACTGACTGCTCTTCCAGAGGTCCTGAGTGAATTCAATTCCCAGCAACCACATGGTGGCTCACAACCACCTAATGAGATCTGGCTCCCTCTTCTGGTCATACATGCTGTATACATAATAAATAAATAAATCTTTAAAAAAAAATACAACCAACTAGAGTGACCCAGTTGCTCCCTTGTAAGAACTAAGATTCTTATTTTGTCATTCTCCAGGCTAGCAAAAGAGGATCTGCCTCCTCACAAACAAGTCCTGTCCTGTGGAACCAGGGCAAGTGGTCAGTTTCCAGAAGCCTGTTGGTAATTAACCACAGCTGCACAGTCACCACCCTGGGCTACCAGCAAAGGACTTGGCATGTGCCAGGCACTAGTTGGAACTTTACAGTTACAGAAAGATGCCATAAAACAGTCAAGAAAAAAGCATGTTGCACAGTATAATCCCATTTTTGTAATAAAGGAAAACCCAAAACATTAGCCATGTGCTTGTAAGACCAAAAGGGTGGTCTCCAGATGGAATTCTCTCTGCAAGTGCAAGCTCCATCAGGTGGATATCACTTCCCTCTTGCTGATTTTAGGTTTTATGGTGCTGGGGATTGATTGGGTCTAGGGCCTCACACATTTTGGGTAAGTGTAGTATTGTATTCCCCCAAATATTGTGCATGCTAATAAACTTATCTGGGGTCAGAGACAGAGCAGCCACAATATTAAACATGAGGATAGGCAGTGGTGGGACACACCATTAATCCTAGCATTCCAGAGGCAGAAATCCATGTGTTCAAGGATATGGACAGGCATGGTGACTCATCACGCCTTTAATCCCAGAAAGCAAGCCTTTAATCCCAGGGAGTGGTGGTAGAAAGCAGAAAGGTTGGTGGCTCACGCCTTTAATCCCAGCACTCGGGAGGCAGAGCCAGGCGGATCGCTGTGAGTTCGAGGCCAGCCTGGGCTACCAAGTGAGTTCCAGGAAAGGCACAAAGCTACACAGAGAAACCCTGTCTCAAAAAACCAAAAAAAAAAAAAAAAAAAAAAGAAAGCAGAAAGGTATATAAGGCATGAGGACCAGAAACTAGCAGCATTTGGCTGGTTAAGCATTTGGCTGGTTAAGCTTTTAGGTTTTGAGCAGCACAGTTCAGCTGAGAGCCATTCGGATATGAGGACACAGAGGCTTCCAGTCCGAGGAAACAAGATCAGCTGAGAAGTTGGCCAGGTGAGGTTAGCTGTGGCTTGTTCTGTCTCTCTGATCTTCCAGTGTTCACCCCAATACTTGGCTCCAGGTTTGTTTTATTAATAAGAACTTTTTAAGATTCATGCTACAGGTAAGCACTCTACCACTGAGCTACACCCCACCCCGCTGACACTTCCCTCTGAATGGCATGGAGATCACTGGACTCTGCAATGGGCCCACACCTGGGGGACTAGTGTGGGTGTAGCTCCTAATCCTACTTGTGTGTGGGCCTCCCTCCTGGTGTGAGGGATCTTCCTTAGAGACTCAGCAGCCTAGAGGTTTGTTCCAGCCAAGAGCAAAGCCACAGTGCATTCTGAGTACATGGGCCACACAGGTTTAGACTGGCCAGACAGGCCCCAACCAAGGACACATTTTCCTCAACTAAGATGTTTTCCTTAATAAACTAGAGTAGTCCTGCTTCTGGGCTTTCAAAAACAAAAGTGCTACTCACGTGTCTGGCCACCAAGTTGCAACACACACCGAACATGTGCCAGCTGGGCTCCCACAGCTAAGCAGCATGGGGCACTACCATAAGTAGTGCAGCCACAGAAGGGTGCTGAGCCCCACTGCCCAGTGAGGAGCCTCTGGCCAGGAGAAAGCAGAATCAGGCTTTGCAACTCTCAGGGAAAAGAGGGATCATGGATTGTAAAGTCTGCTATGGCCTGAATGTGTCCCCTCAAATTCTGGTGTTAGAAACCAAATTCCTGGTGCAACAGTGTTGGAAGGTGGGCCTTGGGGAGGCGCTTGGTCATGAGGATTAATACCCCATGAAAAGGCCTCGAGGGAGCGGGCTCTCTGCTTCCTATCGCACATGTTAGGATCCACTATCCCTCCTCCTCTGGGGATTCAGGATGACACATCTGGAGCCATCTTGGAATGGGACACTGACCTATCGGCACCTTGATCTTGGACTCCGAGGCTTCAGAACCGTGAGGGACTCTATTTCTTGTCTTCAGCAATGTGGTACTGTGTTTTACATCAGTGTGAACAGACCAGGAAGGGGCAGGCTGGCCACTTGGGAAAAATGCTTTTGTAGCCTCTGAGCAGGACTCCCTCAGGTCAGATATAACCAATGGAGCCATAAGAGCCTCCTCAGAGAGACTGGGGAGGAAAGAAAGTCTGTATTTCAGGGATGCTGGGGTTTCAAAACCACTTCCACCCTGGGAGAGTCTAAGTGGCTTCTGACCCCAGACTCCAGGAGTGTGGACACTCCCTCCCTCACTCTGAGCTTACAGAGGGCCTCAGCTCATGCCTGCCTCAGGTTTCTCACCCAGGATGGATCTCAGAGTGAAGGTTAGGCCATCGGTGGATTCTAGCCCTGTCTAAGACAATCATTCAGATGTGTGTGACTGATCTACCATCCTTCATATCCAGATAACCATGTTTTCACCAAGTCTCTCTAGCACTGACAAAATGGTGCTTTGTTTGAATGGCCTGGCCACAATGGAAGTCACTGAAAATAGGCAAGGCAGGGGCTAGTGATACGGTTCGGTTGGTAAAATGCTTGCTTAGAACGCACAGAGCCCTGGGTTCGATCCCCAGCACAGCATAAATTAGGAATGGTGACACACCCCTATAATCTTAATACTTGGTAGGTAGAGCTGGGGGTGGAGGGGCTCAGAAGTTCCAGATCAATTCTGGCCACATAGCAAGTTTGAGTCAAGCCTGGGCTACATGCGAGCCTGTCTCGAAACTTAAAGGAGGGGTAGGAGAAAGGGAAGGGGAGAAATTATGTAGTTATATTTTAATTATAATAAAAAAATTATTAAGCAATAAATAAATAAGCAAGACACGGCTGATGCATAAGACACTCTCAACGGCGAAGCAAGTCACAGCCCAGTCCCCAGAGGGCAGACCCAACTGCCCAATTCCTAGCAACTGTTCATAAATGTCAGACCCAGAGTATCCCTGACAGCTATCCGGGGTCTCTGTGCCTCTCACAAGTTGGAGAAGGTGGAATGAAAAGAAAAGGCAGGTAGCCAGACAGTGTGAGGCCAGCTGTAACCTCAGTGGCTGCAAAGGTTCTGAGCACACTGCCCAAAGGAGCGTGGATGGCTCCACCCGATTCCCTGGCCGCAGCCCCAGCATGGGCAGAGCTTCGCCTCTTTATCCTCACGCCACGCAGATTCATGTCTGCCTCGAAGTCCAGGCTCTGCCTCACCACCACCACACAACGAAGGACAGTGATTTCTACCACAAAGGTCAGCCATCCGGGTCCTGAGGGGCCAGCTACAGACAAGGCCGTGAATGTCCACATACTGTTTGTCTGGAAAGAAAAGCCCCAAGACAGGAAGGCTGTCACCCTGGGACAGTCCAGAGAAGAGCAGGAAAACGAAGCGGCCGCGGGCACTGACCTGAACTTTCCGGTCCGCACCTGCAGCGCTCTCATTCCACACTGCTGGGCGCCGCCAACATCACCCACGATGTCGTCGCCGATCATGATGGCCTGTCAGTAGTGAAATATGCTCAGAAGTTATGTCAGGAGAGTCTTATTCCTGGGTTCTTCATCTTTCTTTTTTTCTTTTCGTGACATAATAAACGGCTTGATTTGATGTTTAAAGCCACCATCATACAAATTAAACAAGATAATATTGTCATTGCATTGATTTAAAGTCAACCCACCTTGAATCTATCTCCCGCTGCCCCCCTGGGCCATGACCAGTTTATTTATTCAATGTGAAATCAATCAGCAGCCGTCCAAGTGATCTGGCGCCTTGAGGGGCACCCGCCTCCACACAGAGCAGACTGCCTTTTACTTGATGCTAAATGCTCCTCTGGGGTCAGGTGATTGTGTTGTGAAAACTAAGTCAGTGTCTGGCAAGTCTGTGTAGTCTCCATTTCAAAAGGTTTTGCTCTCAATTGTCAAGTGACTCCGTGTAAAAACCAAACTCTAACCACACACACACACACACACACACACACACACACACACACACACACACAAGAAATACTTGCTTACTGGCTAGGGTTTCAGAAGCAGTCTGTGGGACAGATTCCTCCCACCTGAAACAATCCCCCAAACCAGGCAAGTTCTCAGAACCAACAGTTCTCAAGGCACTGGACATCACACAAGGAGGGGTGTGTCTTTCCAGGCACAGGAAGCAGGTGAGGTGAATCTGTGACTCGCCCAGCCCCTGCCTTCAGTGTTCTCACGGTGTATGTGTGGGGAGGCTATCATGGGCTGAGCTGTACCCTCCGAAGTCAGCAAGGCCTGAACCCCAGTGTGAGTACTTGGACATGGCACCTGCAGAGGTAACTGAGATTCCGTGAAGTCAAGGGTGGAGCCCTGACCCAGTGTGACTGGGGTCCTTATTGGAGGGGGAAGAGACCCCACAGCTGTCTCCTCCAGACAAGTGCAGCAAAGGCCACGTGAGGACACAGCAAAGAGGCAGCCACTGTGGTTTGGATATGGTTGGAGGGTATCTCCCAAAGGTTTACGTGCTGGTGGCCTGTGCTGGTGGCCTGGTCTCCAGTGTCATGGTATCAATGGAGGACTCTGTAATGGATGCAACTGGAAATCATTACATTAAGCAAAACAAGCCAGACTTAAAAAGGCAAATACAGCATGTTTCCTCTCATAAGCAGAATCTGAAATCGAAACTATACACATGTGTGTATCTGTATATGTGCGTGTGTGTGCACTTGTGTGTGTGGGTGTGCATGCATGAGTGTGTGCATTTATATACGTGTGTGGTTATAGGTCCTGAAACTAGAAAGGCGACCACGTGAAGAGAGGAACAGATCGCAGGGCGGTGGGAAGTAGAAAGAGTAAAGGAATACATGGAAAGGAAGCAGAGCAGGGCTGCCTAGCAGAGAGGAGACCAGCTGGAGGCCAAGGGGTGCCAGGGACCAGTGCACACTTGAAAATCCTCACTGGATTTCTCCGACCTCTCTTCCACTTCCTTCCTGTGTTTCACAGATATGTTACAAATACTGGTGACAAGCTGATTTCCATCAATGTCCCCAGATAATCATATGGTGCTTATTCTTAGAATATTATGGAAAGTCAAGACATTCTGGTCTTCCAGTTGTAGTAATGCACCAAAGTTCCTTTTAAAACTCACTTAATTTTTATTTATTTATTTTTCTTTCTTTTTTATTATTATTAAGAAATTTTCTGTTCATTTTACATACCAACCACAGGTGCCCCTCTTCTCCTCCCTCTTCCCACCTCCCAGCCTTCCCCTCCCCAACCCACCCCCCATTCCCACCTCCTCCCAGGCAGGGACTCCCATGGGAGTCAGCAGAGCCTGGTACATTCAGTAGAGGCAGGTCCAAGCCCCTCCCCCTGAACCAAGGCGTGTAAGGTGTCCCACCATAGGCACTGGGCTCTAAAAAGCCCGCGCATGCAGCAGGAACGGATCCTGATCCCACTGCCAGGGGCCCCTTAAGCAGATCAAGCTAAACAACTGTCTCGCCTATGCAGAGGGCCTAGTCCAGTCCCATGGAGGATCCACAACTATTGGTCCACAGTTCATGAGAACATAAGGGAATGGGATGGTCGAGTTGGAAGAGGGACAAAATGGGAGAGCAAGCAAAGAGATACCATGATAGGGAGAGACATCAAGAGAACAGGAAGAAACAGGGTGCTAGGGAAGTTCCCAGGAATCCACAAGGATGACCCCACCTTAGACTACGAGCAATAGTGGAGAGGGTGCCTGAACTGGTCTACTCCGGTAATCAGATTGGTGACTACCCTAACTGTCATCATAGAGCCTCCATTCAGTAACTGATGGAAGCAGATGCAGAGATCCACAGTCAAGCACCAGGCCGAGCTCCGGAAGTCCAGTTGAAGAGAGAGAAGAGGGATTCTATGAGCAAGGGGCATCAGGATCATGATGGGGAAACCTGCAGAGACGGTCGGCCAAACTAGTGGGAACTCCCTTAAGTTTTAAAAAGTCAGTTTAAAGCAATCCTGAGCAGATAATGGTGCCTGTGGCAAGAGCCCAGCTTTGGCAAAACACGGAACCTTCTCCTAGGAGGACAGTGTTGGGGGGAACACTGCTTGGAGCTGGAGTGGAGGTTCTCTGTTTTGTCTTCTACCAACTTTCATACAGCAGTGTAGAAACCATCCAGCCACCTGGGAAGATCCAGCCAGTGACATCTACTTGCCCTAGTGGGACAGCCTGGGGCACAGTGACACACGGGCTCGAGACTTCAAAGCTGTAGGACTACCCAGCAACTTGCACAAAGTGGCCTCAGGTACAGATGGCCAGATGCTTCATGTCAGGCTTGCTGGCTCCCTTTCCAGGAGCCACGCTAAAACTGTTGATTCAGCCTTTGAACACTCAAGGGTTCCGACTCGGGCGTCTACTGCTGCCAAAGGCGTTGGGATCTTTGTGTGACTGGGCTTCCTAGAAATGGAATGCAAATCCCAGCTACGGCATGTCATGCCTGGTACCTTCCATGCCTCTGAGAACAGTAGAATTGTGTACAGATGGGGTAGGGCTGTAGCTCAGTCAGTATAGAGTTCTTGATTAGTATACACAAGGCTGTGGGTTTGAGCCCCCAGCACTGTATACACTAAGTGGGGTGGTGTGTGCCTGTAATCCTTAGGAGATAGGGGCAGAAAGATCAGAAGTTCAAGGTCATCCTCAGCTACACAGTGAATTCAAGGCCAGCCTGGACACAAGAAATACTGCCTCCAAGCAAACTCTTACGTACGTGCCTGCACACATACAACTAGACAGTGGAAACTGTCTTCTCAGGATCCTCTCAGGCTGGTATTTGTTGATGTGGCTCCTGGAGATGGTTTCTGAAAAAAACTAATCCCGCGGAGGAAGTGCTATCACATGGAAGAGCATCTGTGGGATAGATGCTTGGGACAATGACATGATGCCAGCATGGGACAGAACCCCAGGAAGCAGAGATGTGGGCGGCAGGGAGCTGGGGCTAGACATGGGCAGCCAGTGGGGTGTGCAGTGAAGCCTGTCTGGGCCAGCTTGTGGGCTCCGCATACCAAAATGCTCTCAGAACCCTGGGGAATTTCCAGATTTACCATCAGTGAAGGACAATAATCACACGGAGAGGAGCAATTATTGCCAAATCATTTAGGATTTAAAAAATCATTGGCAAGAAGATGGAGGTCAAGAGGTGCACTGTCGGGGGAAATAAAAAACTCTACCTGTCAGGCTTGGCTTTTACTCCTTCCTGTGATGTGATACAGGGGAGACAGACATTCAAAACTGAAGGACTGTAGTCCAAGAGAACCCAGAAATGCGGAGGGCTGCAGGGGGCTGTCACTCTCCAAGACAGACTCTGTGGTTTGGATTTGTAAATCGGTCTCTGGTGTGGGGCACATGGGTCAGTGGGCAGAGCACTTGTCTGGTGTGTGTGGAAGCCTGCATTCCTATTCCCCCAGCAGCAAAGAGAATGCTTGAGATCGTGGAATTCGGGAGATGGGAATGCAGGAGTATCAGAAGTTCAAGCTCATCGTCGGCTACAGAGTGATGTAGAAGACAGTCTGGGCTAAAAGAGGAGATCCTCCGGCTCCTTCAGTACTGCCTGCTTGCAGGTCTCTCCTTCACCATCCTGGGTGCTCAGAAGAATGGAGCCTAACAGGTGACAAGCTTTGGAGGACAGGCTTCCAGAGCCCCAGGGCTTCACTTCCCAAGAAAGTCTGTGTCCCGTGAGCTGTCAGCTCTCCCTCGACTCTGCTGGGCAGAGTCCGCCCCCGTCACAGGGAAGCACACAGTGGGGCAGGCAGGGCACACACCCTGCATGGACAGTCCTCAAGGGATATCTACACCTTCAGCTTCCAGTCACCTCAGAAATGCAGAGGTGACACTCACTAAGGCATTTTCACCATGGCTTGGCACATTTATAAGGACAAACACAAACATGGCAAAAGCCAAGGATCTTTTTTTTTTATGTGATTTTTTTTAAAAAAAAATGTATATTTAAGGTGTGCTGTTCTCCTTATTTCTGGACCCTTGAAAGGGCCTGATTACCTCTAATAGGGTAAGCCCAGTCCTCTGCTGTTTCTAGGCTGTTTGGGAAAAATCTGGTGGAAACTGGGTTGGGGGCTGCCACCACGGGGAGCTCAGGCTCTAAACACCTCTGCAGAGCCATTACCAAGGGAAGAGCGGTGATGACTTCATTGATTAGGGCAGCTCAGAACAGTTAAGGTGAGCCACGACCTGGCACCCGAGCAGCCTACAGCAGCCCTTCCCAGGCCATTTCCATTAAAAGCACACACACACACACACACACACACACACACACACACACACACACACACACACTACAGAGCCAGGGATTATTACTTGTGTGTGCCTATAGTTACGTGAAACTCTGTCTACACATCCGGAGATTTAAATAACACTGGCAAGCCTTTCCGCAAAATGGCAGGCTGGAGCCAGGAGAGGACAGTGGGGGAGATGCACAGGTACCTGTTTAAATTCAGACCGCATTAGCTCGCCCAGTGCCAGGCACAAAGCCCAGGTGTGCACCACGGCACATATACGGAGGTCAGAAGACGAGTTCCAGGAGTCAGTTGTCCTTCCACCCTGGGAGGCCTGGTCATTGGGCTTGGCTGTAGGTGATTTAACCCACTATGATATCACGCCAGTCTGAACTCTAGAACATTTTTATCACCCACAGGAGACCAGGTACTCATGAACCGACGTTCATCACGTGCCCACACCTCAACCTCTGGTAATCACTAGTCCACTCTCTCTGCCTCTGTGGGCTTGCCTGTTCTGGACAAGCCCTATAAAAGGATTCCATGCATGCTTTTACACCTAGCTTCCTGTCCTTGGCAGACTACGTTCATGGTCCATCCCTCCTCTTTATGACTCGGTGATACTTCACTGTCTGAGTGGGACACATGCTGCTGACCCATTCCTAGGGGATAGGCAGACAGCTGAGTTCTGTTCAGCCTTTGAGTTACTGTAAATACAGCTGCCATGATCATCTATACGTGGTTTAGAGGACTCTTTGGTTCTGGGGCTCAAAACCAGGGCTTCGTTCTTGTTAGGCAAGTGCTCAACCACGGAGGCACCCTCAGGCCCTCCAAGTCTGTTGTTGTTTGAACACCAGTGTCAGTTCATCTGGGTCCACACCTGGGAGTGTAACCACGGGGGCAGACGGCAGACTCATCACCAAAGTTTCCCTCACAGCACTGGTGCGCTAAAGCAGCCCTACCGGCAGGACACAGGGCCCCAGCTCTTCCACATCAACACTTGGCATTTCCTGCTGTTTCTCTCCTTTAGTGGCCATAGCAGGTGATGGGGTTTGACTTGTGGTCCTAAGGAACCAAGAGACTCAGCATCTTTCTGTCTGCTCTCGGGTCATTGCCTGGGGTTTTTACTGCTTCGCACTTTTGTTAAAATGCCCGGTTTTAAAGGAAACATTTTAACATGGAAGGATCCAATAGGCCTGAGATTTGCTTTAAAACACGACAGTAAAAAATCAGCTCTGGGGCTGAGGGGATGGCTTAGCTGGAAGAGATGGCTTGCTGCGCGAACATGAGTCCCATAAGGATCTGGGCACAGCAGCACACATCTGTAATCCCAGTGTTCCTATGTTGAGACGGGAGACAGAGACAGGAGAAGCCCTGGAAACTCAGGGGTTAGCCAGCTTGGCATAGGCAGTGGCAGGTAAGAGAGACCTCATCTCAGAGTACAAGGCAACCCGAGGCTGTCCTCTGCCCTCCACATGCACACTGTGGCACACGTGTACCTGCGACTTACACACACACACACACACACACACACACACACACACACACACACACACAGAAAACAAAAAAGGAAAAATTTGTTTTTTAAGACGGGGGAAAACATTACAAGAGGAGAATGTGTGTGATCTGGTTGTTGGGACACACGGCGAGTAACTATCTCATTCCTCTCAGGGAGAAGAGTTCTGGGCTGGAAGGATGGCTCAGTGGGTAACGGCACTGGCTGCTGATCCTGACAATCTGAGTTCGATTCCTGGAACCCACAGGGTGGAGGGAGAGAATGAATGGGCACCATCCCACACCCAGAAGAACTAAGTCAGTAAAGGTCCTTTTAAAAAGTTAAAGAAGAGAGGAGATTCTGCCCCTCCTACCTGGTGAGCTTCCACCCCGATGGCTTGTAGGGCAGACTTGAAGAACTCAGGGGAAGGTTTCCCGACCACTTCAGCCTCAATACCACAGGCATACTGGCAAAGAAAAGACAGAGCACGGGTTTGAGATCAGGAACAGGAACGTGACCAAACATGGGAGAGACTGTCTTGTGATGGGTGAAGCCCTTCACAAAGCAGGATGCTTGCTAATGGGCCTCAAAAACATCTCACAGACAAGAGTGCCACAATTCCACAATAGGCTGCAGCCCAGAATGCTTAGGATACCTACCCTCAGCTCTGCCACCCGCTCCAAGGCTGCCCACAGCAAAGTGGCACACATACCTAGCAAAGCCACAGGCCTCCCAAGGGACAGGGGACCAGGGCTCTCATCTGCCTGTTCAGCTACAATCCCATTCTCTTGCCCCTTCCTGCTGCCCACCTCCAAGTAGATCACAGACTCCCCTGAGGGGTCCAGGATTCAATCCACCCACCTGTGTTGTGGAATATTCGTTTAAGATGTGTTACATCCACTTATGCTGTGGAACATTTGTTTTAATGATGAAAAGATGTGCTGCTGTGGGATGTTCTGTATGGCAAATGTGTTGCTCTGATTGGTTAGTAAATAAAACACTGATTGGCCAGTAGTCAGGCAGGAGGAAGTATAGGCGGGACAAGGAGGAGAATAATTCTGGGAAGTGGAAGGCTGAGTCAGAGAGACACTGCCAGCCGCCACGATGACAAACAGCATGTGAAGATGCCGGTAAGCCACAAGCCATGTGGCAAGGTATAGATTTATAGAAATGGATTACTTTAAGATATAAGAACAGTTAACAAGAAGCCTGCTACGGCCATACAGTTTGTAAGCAAAATAAGTCTCTGTGTTTACTTGGTTGGGTCTGAGCGGCTGTGGGACTGGCAGGTGGCAGAGATATGTCCTGACTATGGGCCTGGCAGGAAAACTCTAGCTACAATGTGCTGCATTCTTTTATGTTGCATTTGTTTAACTCTGTGAAGCTGTGTTACTCTGCCTGTCTAAAACACCTGAAGGTCTAACAAAGAGCTGAATGGCCAACAGCAAGGCAGGAGGAAGGATAGGCGGGGCTGGCAGGCAGAGAGAATAAATAAGAGGAGAAATCTGGGAGAGAGAGAGAGGGAAAGAGGGAGGAAGGGGAGGACACCAGGGACTGGCCACACAGCCAGCCATGGAGTAAGAAGTAAAGAAAAGGTATATATAGAATAGAGAAAGGTAAAAGCCCAGAGGCAAAAGGTAGATGGGATAATTTTTTTAAAAGATTTATTTATTTATTATGTATACAGTGTTCTGCTTGCATGTATCCCTGCAGGCCAGAAGAGGGCACCAGATCTCATTACAGATGGTTGTGAGCCACCATGTGGTTGCTGGGAATTGAACTCAGGACCTCTGGAAGAGCAGCTAGTGCTCTTAACCTCTAAGCCATCTCTCTAGTCCTAAATGGGATAATTTAAATTAAGAAAACCTAGGTAGAAACAAGCCAAGCTAAAGGCCTGGCATTTATAAGTAAGAATACATCTCCATGTATTTATTTGGGAGCTGGGTGGCAGGCCCTCGAAGAGTTAAAAAAAACAAAACAAAGCAAAAACTACACACTTGCCCATCCTAACCACCTGCATACAGGGGGGCAGGGGCTGATACCACTGGTACAGGGCGTGGTATAGTAGGAGTCTAGGCAGGGGATTGGCCACAGTCACAGTGGACTCCAGAGGTCTGGCCACAGATGGTTCTGTAACCTGGAGGGAGGGTCATCTCAGGGACAAGGCCGGGGAGGACATATCAAGCCTGAAGTGTTACAGGGCCAGGAAGGAGGCAGCCATGAGTCAAAGAAGAGTGGTAAAGAGCATGCTGGGAGAGAGCAGCAGGAGGTTGGCCGGGGTTGGGGTAAGAGAATGACACACATGTAAATGACGGTGTGATGGCCCAGGCAACGGGAGAGCCAACCCCAGAGGAGAGGGAGTGTGTGGCTGGAAACCCCACACAGGAGGCCCACTCAGAGACATGAAAGGCTACTCCCTCTTCTCCAGAAAGCCTGAAGAGGGCAAGGGACAGAACCAGGGCAGGTACCTCGAGTGCCTTCATATAGGCTCCAACATCCAGCATAAGGCCAGAGGTCTCCTTGTAGTAGCGTCTGCAAGAGAGTAGAAGGGAAGAGATGAACAGAGAGCCACAGGTGCAGGGCAGTACTGACGCCATGCTGAGAGTGACTGATGGAGACCACATGGCAGAACCAGAGGGCCGGCAGCATTAGGACACCATGGATCATTCAGCCAGTAGCCCCCTGCCGCTGGTCTTGTAGGGACCCTACCGCAATGATTAACCAGGGACCCAAGAGGGACAGATGGATCCAGTTACTAACACAGAGGAAGACAAGTGACCCGTGTTCTGGGAAGGGACCGCAGGCCCCCCAGAGCATGTGCTGACTCCCTAATTGCTAATAATTAACCCTTAACTGCCGCCTGAGGAGAGAACTCCATTAGTTCCACAGCAGCCTGCCACATCTCCTGTTAGCTGGGGTCAGGCAAGGTGCCAGGTTTCACGGGCACCAGCTGCTTCCATGAGATGACAAGAATGTCGTCCCAACCAAAGACAATGCAGGCTCTCTGGGAGCGTTCCTCCTTAAGATCCTCTCATTGCTCTTCCAAGTGCCCACGGGCCCATCCCACATCAGACCAAGGCCTGGAGGTACCAGGAGTCCTGACCGCAAAGTCATCCGTACCTGGGGCTCTCTGAGCAAAGCCCTGTGACCATAAGGAAGCAAGAAGGTGGCTAACACATCATACTCTAGAGACAAGGTTCGCTGAAGCCCAGGAATGGTACGGGGATCTGAGTTTAGAATTATTGAGAGGTCTGACCATCTCTGTCAGTTTTCTCTTCCTTCTGTGTCCAGCAGGGGACATTTACCTAAGCATGTGTGCAGAGGACAAGAGAGAGACACACGCAGGCTGGCTTCCATATTCAGATCCCCTCTGCTTCCTAGCAGGGACTTTGGGCTATGTAAGAACGTCAGCTTCCTCACATGTAAAATGGTCAAAAGAAGCGACCCATCCATATCTGGGCTGTTGTGAAGCTTGGACAAAACAACACACAAAGTTCCTTACAGGCCCAGAACACAAACACCACTCAGCAGAGGACTGGAGAAGTCTACAAATTGCTGTTCACTGGAGCTGAGACACAGGCCCTGAAACAGGAGCTCAGGGGGAGAAATGAATACAAGCCCCAGATCTGGTGGTGCTACTCCTGTAATCCAGCACTCAGGAGGCTGAGGCAGGGGGATTGTGAATTCTATGCCAGTCTGGGATACATAGCAGATCCTATCTCAAGAATTTTTTTTCTTTTCTTCATGTGTATGTGTTGGAACATGGTCTAAGAATGGAGTTATGTGAGGGGAATCCCGAGTGCTTGTGAGAAAACTCCCAGAAACAAGAGTCTTGTGATCTCAGTTTCTGCAGAACACTGAATTGCTCTTGGAATGTGTTTTCGTGTTCCTCCCAGATATAGCGGGCAGGAGTGAGTTTACTTCTGATGACTCATTATTATTGCTGCTGTTATTCAATGAAATGGTTAAATGATCCTTTCTATGCCTCTATGGAAAAATAGGTTTTTGCCACATGCAGCTTGTCCCTGTGGTTTTATACAGCTTGAACTCATGAGAACTTTACTCTTGTGATTCTTTTTAACCTTCAGACTATAAACTGTCTGATGCTCTGAATAAAGCTGGCTATTGCATGAGACTTTAGTCCGACTCATTTACTGGCTCCATTCTCCTAGATCCCACCACCTCTAGAGTGGTGACATGAATGTATGTGTGTGCAGTATGTGCACACAGAGGCCTGAGGCTAGGATCGAGAACACCCGAGACCACTCCTTCACCTTATTTTTTTGGGGGGTGGGGTGGGAAATGGTCTCTCAATCAAATCTAGGGCTTGCTGATATAGCTAGTCTTGCAAGCCAGCTTGCTCTTGGAATCCCCCGTCTCTACATGGCTGGAAGTAAGGGTGGCCTGCCGCACCCACCTGGCATTGTGTGGGTTCTGGAGACCCAAACTCCAGGCCTGGTGCTTGCGTGCCAATAGCTTTAACCACTAAGCCATCTCCAAAGTCCTCAAGAAGTTTTCTTTAAAAATTTCTCCAGTCTGGTGAGGCGGCTCAGTGAGTAGACATTTGTCATGCAAGCATGCGGACCTTCGGATCCCCAGAACCCAGGCGTGGTACCATGTGTCTGCAACCCCAGTAATCCTGCACCAGATGGGAGGTGGAGACAGGAAAAGCCCCAGAAGCTAGCCTCGCAAACGACAAAGGGACCCTGTCTCAAACGAGGCGGAAGGTGAAGAGCGACAGCTGAGGTTGTCCTGTGACCTCAGCATGCACACCCTAGCATGAGCATGCCTATACTAACTGACAGACAGACAGACACACACACACACATACACACACACCTGTGATCTCCACATGCACCCCCTGGCACGAGCATGCCTACACTCATAAACATACAAACACAGACAAATAGAAAGAAAACAGCAGACAGACAGACAGACAGACAGACAGACACACACACACACACACACACACACACCTGTGATCTCCACATGCACCCCCTGGCACGAGTATGCCTACACTCACAAACACACAAACACAGACAAATAGAAAGACAGACACATATACACTTACTTAAAAGTGTTTGTTTCATTTTTTCCCCCTATTTTTACAGTAAACTATAATGACTATTTCCTTAGCCAGGGTCTAGAATTTCAAAGAACTGGAGAATGATAAACAGAATCTGGCCAGCAGAGGGAGACACTGGTGCTGTGCTGTGTGCTATCTGGGTGGCAGGTGCCTGACCCTGCTCCGTCCAGGATTCTTTGCAGGACTCAGGGACATGCCCAGACCTGGCATGCACCCCTGGACTCCCAGTGTAGAGGAGACACAAACAGACCCACAGAGAAACTGTAAGCACACACACGGTGAGCTGCATGAATAGGTAACAGAGGCATCCCTCAGAAGAGATGATTAAGCTGTGCCCTGATGGGGAGCAGGTCACTCTATGAGTGAGGGGAAGGAGTGTGAAGACCAGGGTCACTTTGGGATCACCAGAGCACCTGATGGGATCCACAGTGGCCCACCTCCGCACCCACAGTTGGGCCACCCTCTTTGGGCAAGGGCCCTCAGGAGACTCCCAGAGGCTACAACCCTTGTTCCAATAGGTAGCCAGAGAAAGATCCCCGGGAGAGGATTATCAGGGTCCTCCCAAAGGAAAGGATTAGTAGAAATGGGTTAGGCAGAGGACAGAGTGGGGACAGACCTAACTCAGCACAGGAGATGCTCGCCAGGAAGTAAACAGAAACTTCCAAAACAAAACTGTAAGGGGTCCAGCTGTTTGCAGCTAAGGATTCTGGGGGTTTCCAGGCTACACCAGGGCCAGCTGGAGGACACAGGAGACTGGATGGAGGGGAACACGCCCTTCTCATTTGGAAATCTCACCCCTAAGGAGTCCTTGGAACACAGCTCTGCTGGCCTTGGATCTAGAGGTTTATTCTAAAGTAATTTCAGGATGTTTGGATTTACTGGGTGACTTGAAATACAGCCAAAGCATGACCTTCTGGGCCAGAGAAAATGGATTTTCAGAAATTAAAATAAAAACTTTTTTTAAAAATTTTTTTGAGACAGGATTTTTCTGTGTAGCCTTGGCTATCCTGAAACTCGCTCTGTAGACCAGGCTGGCCTCAAACTCAGTGATCTACCTGCCTCTGCCTCCGCCCGAGTGCTGGGATTAAAGGCATGTGCCACCACTGCCCGGCTAAAATGAAAACTTTTAATCTCCACCCCACCTCTCCCTCTCTCAACAGAGGCTTGTTTTTGAGACAGGGTCCCACTACACTCTCTGTGTAGACCTCCAACTCACAGAGGTCCTTCTGCCTCCACCCCCACCCCCAAGTGCTGGAATTACAGATGTGCCCACTACCTCAGTTTATGTGATGCTGGGGATGGATGCTTCGTGAATGCTAGGCAAGAACTCTACCAAACAAGCTACATCCCCAGCCACCCTCTCAGTTTTCTTTCTTACTTTTTTGTTTTTGTTTTTTGAGTTTTTCTCTACGCAATAGCCCTAACTGTCCTGGAACTCACTCTGTAGACCAGGCTGGCCTGGAACTCACAGAGATCCACCTGCCTCTGCCTCCTGAGTGCTGGGATTAAAGGCCTGGGCCACCACGCCCAGCTTACTTTCTTTTTTAGACTGAATCTGGGCTGCTGCTTATAGAGCACACAATTTTTCTGTATTTCTTATTCATTCAGGAAAACAAAAATCTACCTTGCAACCAGCTGCTGGCTGTAAACACTGTGTGTTCCCTTTAAGAGGAATAGCAAACAGGCATCTAATTTACACCCCTTCACTAGCAACCGGATATAGTTTTCCTTCCTTTATGGCACAGTGTGGCCTACTGCGGGCCTGTGAGGGCCCTGGGCCCTCTAGCCACTGAGGGCCACTGTGGCTACCGGGAGAATCGGGGCACAGGGAGCAGTCACATCTGATTTTATGCTTCGTTCTCCCACCGTTTCTGATTCCTCGGTGAGGCCTCCCTGCAAAATGACCACTTGACCTCTCCCAGAAGAGCCATTAACCTCCATAGTCTGTAGAGTAAACAGCTTAATTTTCTGATGGCGGCATGACAGGAGAAATTACAAAGGCAATTCCCTCTCTCAGTCCACACAGATGCCAAATGTAAATCACTCCCTCTGGAGGAGGGGGACATCCTGCCTCCCCGTACCCTCAGGGAAGACACCCCAGCCTTGACTGTAGTGACAGGGGCTCTTCCTGGGTCCTTGGGCAGCCTGGAGAAGCTGCCACCCTCTGGAAGCTGTTGAGCCCTTTCTCTGTCTGGGTTTGAAACATGCCACCCTTCACCCAAGTCAAAGTCTAGGGAGCTGAAGCCCCCCCCCCATATCAAATCAACCCTCACCTACTGCTGAGTCTGCTGAAGTTATCACCCAGGCAATCGCAAGCAATTGCTGCTTTCATCCTTTTCACCAACGTGCTTATTCAAGCCATTACTCGCGGTCTGGAATAACCTTTAGCAGTGATAAAACTGCATCAAAGAAAAATGTGTTGACATAAATGACCTACAATATTGCTTTTTCATTATGCACATTTTCTGGTGGAGGGTTGCCGACTCAAATACCCAAGGGCAGGGCCCAGGTCAGTAAGTTAAGCAGGCCAAGTGTGCCGAGATTAATGGGCATGAGGGCCCAGTCACCAAGCACTAGATGGAAATACTTCCAGCAGGAAGCCCTGCTGCCTACCAAGCTCGGCAGGAACCCCAAAGAATCATGCAACCTCCAGAGTGCAAGACGCTGAACTTCTGATACTGTTTCTGTTGACCAGACTAGACATGTACAGTCTTCTGGAAACGAGCTGGGCAGCACGCATCATGAAGCTCAAAATGAGCCAGATCTGGTGACTCATACATGTAATCACAGCACTTGGGAGGCTGAGGCAGGAGGATTGCTGAAAGTATGGGTTATCCTGAACTACAGAGTGAGACCCTGCATCAAAATTAATAATAAAAAGGAGAAATAAATAAAAGGATAGAAAAGAACAAAAAAACAAACCCTTAAAAACCTTCCTTTAGTGGTCTCTAAGGACAACATCTGATGTGACAAAGACACTCAACCATCACTTACGGTCACAGACAGTAAGACACAACCTCCCTGTCCAACACTAGGGATCACTGAACACAACCCCAGGACACTCACAAGGCAGATAACTGTGTCACAGAGATATTGGGTGTACCAAGTCATTCACACGCTGTTGTTTGGTGACTGTAAGAAACAGGCCACAGGGGCCTGAGGAGATGGCTCTGTGGTTGAAACCTTTGCTGTACATGAGTGAGGAGTGGAGTTCAGATCCCCAGCTCACATAAATGCCTGGTGGACATAGTGGCCCGCTTGTAATTCCAGCCTTGGAAGGCAGAGACCCCCACGACAAGCTGGATCATACCTCTGATCTGTGTTTGACTGAGAGATGCTGCCTCACTGAATAATGTGGAAGATGGATGGAGGATGCTATTCCTGATGTGCGCGCGCGCACACGCGCGCACACATACACACACACACACACACACACACACGTGTACCCATGCACATGCAAAAGTGTATACACACACACACACACACACACACACACACACGAAAACAGAAGAAGAAAAAAACCCACACGTGACAGAACAAGGTCAAGCCTGACTCCCACACTGGTTCCTTGTTGTTGGGACCAGATACATAACCGGGAAGGAAGGAAATGCTGGTTCACAGTCTGAGGGGTATAGAACACCACGATGGGGAGGCGTGGGGGCAAAATCATGAAGCACTGGGTCCCACTGCATCCACAACTGGGAAGCAGAGAGCAGTGAATGCTGGTACAGAGTCACGTGCTTCTTTTCCCTTTTTCATAGGGGATCAGAAGCCCTGGAACTGGAGTTACAGACAGGTGTGAGTGGCCATGGAGGTGTGGGAATTGAACTCGGGTCCTCTGGAAGAGAAACCAGGGCTCTTAACCACTGAGCCAACTCTCTAGCCCCAAGGATGAGTCTTCCCTCTTCATTTAAACCTCTCTACAAATACCCTCGTGGATAGGTCCAGAAGTGTGTATCTCAGGTGACTCTCGATCCAGTCCTGTTCGCAGCACCGGATGAATGCCTGCATCTGAGGACATACACCCCCAGGCTGGTGTTGGTGCTGCACAGCCGGACTGCAGAGACCTTTGATTTTCTTCTGAGGCTCTGTGATGTCTAAGTTTTCTTCAATGAGAGCTATCTCGGGGGTAAGGAAAGATGCTACTAGGCTGGGGATACAGCTCAGTGGTCCAGCCTCGCCTAGCTGGTCAATGCCCAGGACCGACAGCGAGGGAAAGCGTGCTCTGTTGGCTGTGGGGGCACACCTGTAACTGCAGAGGCGGGAGACAGAGGCAAGGGAATCGGAAGTTGAAGACCAATCTCAATTATACAGAACATAACCAGCTTCAGGCCAGCCTGGGGAGATACCAGACCCCGTCTCAAAAAAAAACAAAACAAAACAGGGGCCAGGAAGACGGCTCAGCAGTTAGAGCACTTGTTCTCACAGAGGACTTGGGTTTGGTTCCTAGCACCCACGGGGCGGCTCACAACTAGCAATAACTCCACTTCCAAGGAATCTGGTACCCTTTCTGACCTCCGCGGGTGGCAGGCACGCATGTGGTGTACATACATACATGTAGGCAATACATGTGCACACATAAAATTAAAAAACCAAAGAAAGCAGATACGGGAGAAAGGAAGGAAGGGAAGATGTGAAGCAAACAGTGCTTTCCTTTAAGGAAAAGCTGGTGTGAGGGTGTGCATCCTGACTGTCCCCCAGAGGCCCGGGGGCTGAACGCTTGGTCCACAGCTGGTGGCAGTGTTGAGAGGTGGTAGATCCTTAAGGAGGTGGGGGTCTAGGACTGGAGAGATGGCTCAGTGGTTACGAGCACTGGCTGCTCTTCCAGAGGACCTGGGTTCAATCCCCTGGGACTCACATGGCTGCTAACAGCAGTCTGTAAATCCAGTTCCAGGAAATCTGACTTTCTCTTCTGGCCTCCACCGGCACTACACATATATGGTGTGCAGACATGCATGTAGGCAAAACACTCATACACATAAAATCATAACAAGTATTTTTTTTAAAAAGGAGGTGGGGTCTAGTAAAAGAAAGTTAGACCCCTAAGGTGAGGGAGCTTGGAAGGACTCTGGGGACTCTTCCTCTTTCTCTCTTTCCTTCCCAGTCCCCATGGAGCTAAGCTGGACACTTCTCCCATGGTGTCCACCCTCACCACAAGCCCAACGCAAGCCTGTAAAGCTATGACCCCGATACCTGGCCTTCCTTTAACCAGTTTACCTCAGGTATCTGTTGGAGAGGTAGAAACTGACTAGCATGGTGTTGAAGTGTGATAAAAGCCCTGCGAAAGCATGGGGACCAATCCCAACTCTACAGACGGCATCTGGCATCCAGACCAAAGCATCCTCCCAGACCCCAGGTCCATCTATTAATACATGAAGTATCCCAGGGACCATTCCTAAACATCTTGTGCTACGTCCCACGCTGAGGGATCTTCTCCTACTTTACTATAAACTTAGGACAGACAACACCTGGCCTTTGAGATCTCCTCAGGGCCTCCACCTGCACTGATGCCCCGCCCCTTCCTGGCCCAAGTTTCTGTCAAACAGCTCTGGAAAGATTATTAGAGGGGAGGGAAGGAGCGGATGAAGAGAAAAAGCAAGGCAAGGAGAAAAGTCCCCTGTGCTCACCCCCACAGCACCTGTCTGCCTCTGTCTCTACTTGATTCCATAGCAGAGAACCACAAAGCACTGGGCAGACCTGCCCAGCAACATCCCCCTGCTGCCATTGACTCACCCCTTTCCCAGGGATATGAGCACGGGGTTTTCCAGCTCCATGAGCACTCGGAAGGCTCTGTTCATGTTCTCATAGGAAAAGCCTTCACCAGCATCCGCAATCACGACACAGTTTGGGTTGGCCATGTCGATGTCATCAAATTCTGAGCGGACCCCTGGAAGGACGAGAGACACAGACAGTCCTCAAGCCCGGAATGTTGGCCTCCGACCAGCTCCTAACTGGGACACCTTCTCTCAGCTAGGTCTGCCTGGCAGAATATATATTTCAGAACAGCCTGAAGCTGGGAAACATCCAGACATAAATAAAACTGTGGTACGGTCCCCACAGGGCAAAGAGCAAGAACACAGTACATGTGGTGAGCCTCTAGGCTGCTGAGAAAAACTTGACAAAAAGACTGCTTTCTGTGAAAGAGAGGGCTACCTCAGCAGGCCTGGCTCGCTCGAATCCTGCACACTCCAGAGAGAGGCCTGTCTTTAAGACTGGCCCTCTAACAGCTCTAGGGAGAACCCCTGTGTCCCTACAAAGGTCCAGTCTGATGGGAGGAGTTTCGCACCTGAAGAACCGGGTCATACTGGGTCAGTTTGATCTTGAGAGACGGATGTGGATGGAGGCGGAGTCCCTAAGGTTAGTCACATGAGGACTGTGTGCTCAGATGGCCAGCCCGTCTCAGAAAAGTATAGGCTTTCCAACCTGCCATGTCACACATCACTGCAGAGACAGCCAAGCACATCCAATGCAGGGGACAACTGGGATTTCATGCCTGGCGTCCTCTGCCCTTCGCCTCATGCCGCTCCTCCCTGGTCAAGCTGAGCTGTGATCTTTCACTGTGCCCAGCTTTAATGGTGAATGCAATGTCTTTCTGGGCCTGTCCAGGGAGTAACTGAGACCTAGAGTCGCCTTTGGGGTCCCTGGATCAAATAGACGTTGTGCCATTCTATTGATATGTAATTCTAAATAGGTACATTTATTTGCAATAGAAATATAAAAATAATGACTGTCACCTGGGTGGTGGTGGCACACACCTTTAATCCCAGCACTCAGGAGGCAGAGGCAGGCAGATCTCTGAGTTGGAGGCTAACCCGGTCTATGGAGAGAGTTCCAGGACAGTCATTACACAGGGAAACCTTGTCTCGGAAAACCAATAATAATAATAATAATAATAATAATAACAACTGTCATTAAGGGGTAGGTGTAGGAACTGACTGGAAAGGTATGCAGGCAGCTTCAGGGAGATAATAATGGAGGTCTCTAGAAGGGTGGGATTCCGGGGGTACAAAAGTTAAGGTCAGCAAAAGCATAGCAGAGGTTTGGGTTCTTGGCCACACATAACTCTTACATCAACAGAAAAAAAAAAAAAAAAAAAAAAACTGACCACACACTGAGCTCCAGTTAGTCACAGGCTGAAATGCTGAGGGGGACTGCACCAACACCCACTGTGCTAATCTGGCCAGCCTGGGTGGCCGGCGAGCCCCAGGGAGCCTCACGGCCTCACTTCCCCGGTGCTTGGATTACCGAGGTACACTGCTATGCTCGGCTTCTCACATGGCTGGTGGGGACTAAAGTCAAGTCCTCCTGCTTGTATAGCAGGTACTTACTGACTGGGTCACCTCCAGAGCCTCACCAAGTAAAAGTTGTTGAGGCCTGCTATCTGTCTAAAGATTTTAATAATACAGTGCTGGGTGGAAAACATCAATAATAAAACCTAGAAGAAGTCAAAGCCTGAAAAACAGGTGCATTCATTGAGAGCACAGACAAAACAGCGAGGAAGGACAGCCCTTGCTCCTCCAGCCCCCCAAGTTCTGTCCTGTCAGCTGGATTCCTTGGTTAGCACCGCCTTTGAGCCCATGCTTTCTCCTGCCCCACCCCAGCCCATCTTCTCTACCCTTTCTTCCATGCCTAGCAACCCTTTTCCCGGGAAACAGGAGACGGGATTTCTAAATGCATTGGCCGGGTTCCTAACTACAGAGAATGGAGGTTAGGAAGAGGATTTTTAAAGGATGGTCATGATTCCCTCAACTGATGCCAGGGCAATGATTCCATCCTCCAGCCTTCCAGGGAGTACTTTCCACTTCAGAAGAGTGCCCTGCCTCTGCCCAGAGGTTTGTCAAAATGAAAACGGGGGGGGGGGGGGGGGGGGGGGGGGGGGGGGGGGGGGGGGGGGGGACGGGAGGGGGGGGAGAAGGAAGGAAGGACAAAAAAGCATTCCAAAGTACCTGAACCCTGTTTTTAAACAGTCACCAGAGAACATCACTCCCTCTGCTTTGCTCCTCAAAAGGTCCCCATTGAGGGCTCGAGGATCTCTGCTCTTGCAGACCAAAATCACCTGAGTTCAAAGCTTGTTCTGACAGTCATTTGCAAACTGCACCAAAGAGCAGTACTGGGTGTCACTGAGGCAGACAGGCTATGGGCGGCAGACACTGGAAAGCTATAGACTGCAATCCTGATTTTCATATTCTCCTATCCACCCCCTCCACTTCCTTCCCCCCTCCTTTCTTCTCTCTCAACAATCTTACTTCTTGGGTAAATCCCTGACCTCTTGCCTAGATCAAGGAACACCACCTCAGGCTTTACTCTCAGGACACCTCAGGCCTGGCCTTGAGGCTGGGGCTTGGAGGGGGATAGCTGGGGTCTGGTCTTACCTTTCCCCTATCCCCCAGAAGGGAGCCTCATGAGTTCTGTACCCTGAAGACTCACAAGTGTCATGGAGGAAGTCAGGCTTGACCTGCATTGTTTCTCATGGTTCGGCCCAAGTGGGAGTGGAAGTCCTCTCCCCAGCCTCCACCACAAAAGTCCGTCCCAGGCAGGCCTACCGTCATGGATGAGCAGGTGTGGCCGCAGGCCTCGCTCCTTCAGGATCTGGCAGGTGGCTGGTGCAGGGGCGGTCACCTCCCCTTCTGAGATGTCAAATCCCAGCCGCTGAAGCAACCCCACCAGCTCTCTCCGGGACTTCTGGGACTCATTGGTGCAGAACCTCACCTTCAACGGGGACCGCTTCAGTCTGGGCCACAAAAACACCAAGGAGAGTGTGCTCAGCACAGAGGAGTGTGGCCTCCTGAGAAGAGGCCCAGAGAGGGACTTCTGCAAGAGCAACTGGTTAAGTAGCAGTGCAGACCAAGTCACAGCAAGTCCCTGAGGTGGCCCAGACCGTCACAGATGTGTTCAGGATAGGATTTCATAGCTGGAACAGACCACTTCTTGAAGGGCAGAATGCTGGCAGGCCACACCCCCAAACTTCCTGTCAACCCCACATGATCTGAGTCAGCTGAGCTTCCCTAGGGCTTCCCACCCAACCTCTGCTTAGAACACTACACCACCACCACCCCAACCTGGGACATGTCACACACACACATACACCTCACCGACTCCAGACTCACTCATCAACTCCCCATCACCATCCACCTGGCCTAGCTGGAAGCCATCTTAGAATGCCTCAGCTGTTTCTCCACCTCACTCCATAGCACTTGCATTGCCCCCGGTACTTGTTACTCCCCATATCCACGAGTTACTAACTCTGGATCCACACTTCTCCAACAGGTTTAGGCAGAGGTCTGTCTTCTCACTAAAGTCAATAGACAGGGTCTGTCAGAAACAGACAGCAGGAACATGACAGTTCTGGAATGTGGAAGCGGGAACCCCATCCTGCATAAACCCAGAATCGAGGTTCCATAAAACTGAGATGCACTGAAGCCAACGGTTACCATGACCCCCTCCTTCGGAGCGTCCTAGTGACATTTGGGTGAGCTCTTTGGATTCAAAGCCACAAAGTGGATGCCTCAAGAGGCCCCCAGTGAGATGACATTCAGCTTATCTACAAATAACCAGTGTGCACTTGGTACTGGGCATGGACCTGTAGTGACTGCAGGCTGGTGCTGTGCCTGCGGGAAGGGCCTTCCTGGCCACAGTTCTCGGGCAGCATGGAGGCTGGCTGGCTGTGAACAAGAAGGATCGCAGGCAAGGCCATTTGTACCTGGGAGGAGAGGGACCCTGAAGGACACAAACGGGGTGAGGGGACAATGGCTGTCTGGACAGTAAGGTTGGAGAGGCCTTACTGGGAAACCACCTAGAGCTGAGACCTCGAGGAGAAAGCACTAGCCTGAAACCCCTTTAGGCTGTCCCTGATCCTGAGGCCCCTAGGCGCCCACAGAAGGGGTGAGTTTCAGGGACCGTCCAGCTCCGGGGCTACCAGGTGCCATGGATGGAGAAATCTGTAGCTCTCCAGCCCTCGGTGCGGGGACCACATCTTCTGCAGCCTAGGGGGCTCATCCCTTTCTTATTATTTGTCTTTCCTAATCAGAGGTTTATGAATGACCAATTACACTCAGTGGTTAATTGCCCTTCATAAAGATGGCTTTTTTATTTTTAAATTAGGCAGTTAATATATTGTAACTAATAGCATCACCTTGCGTATTAGGGAGGGGTCTTCATTGATTGGTGCCTGGAATGTGTGATTCACACCCAAGTTAATGGGGCAGTCGAGGGAAGAAGTGCAGGGGTCTCCGGGGACTAATTACCGCTAATGAATGATGATGTGACCTTCTCAGAACAGTGAGCAATCGGTGTGACAGCGAGATGGCAGGGCCTCACATCTGTCACTCTAAACACAACTTCTGATGAGGGAGGGTGGGAGGGAGGAGCTCGTTGTCTCCTTTGAGAGACCAACATGAGTTGGTTGGAAATCGGTGCTTTCTGTTTGTGAGTTTATCTGTCCAGGGACAATGTGCCTGGAACTATGTATGCAGAGCCTTCCCTCTGAGTTCTGTCCCTCAGTGCCACCAACCATGTCCCTTCTTGATGCGTTACCACAGGCCCTGTGACCACCAGAGGCCAGCCCCACGAAGTCTCTGTATTTAAAATCACTGGATATTATGACAGCAGTCCCTGTCATTATTAAAATAGTAAAGCGTGGGATGGGGACATGGTTCAGTGGCTAAGAACACTTTCTGCTGTTGTAGAAAACCCAAGTTTGGTTCCCAGCACCCACATGGCAGCTCACAACTGTAACTGTATGTGACAACTATATGTAACTTCGGTTCCAGGGGTTCAGGCAGCCTCTTCTGGATTCTGTGAGCACTGCATACACATGGTGCACAGACACCCATGCACATAAAATTAAAGATGTTTAAAGTTTAAAGTTAATAAAGTGCCAGTGCAGGTTTCCATGGATCTCGGCTGTGGAGAAGTACTCTCACTGGGCTGAGTGTCCACGGCCTGAACTTGCCTTCACTCTCCCAGGGAGGTCATCCTCACAGGTAGCCCTCCTTATGTACCAGCTAACCGAGTAAACGTATTCCCCACTCAGGAGACAAGAAGGGAAATCTTCTAGAAGAGGCCTGACCCAGGTCATCTGGCCTGTGAGCACAAAGCCTATGGGGCCCTCAGCTCTCTAGGAAGGTGTGTGCAGGGCCTTGCACAGAGGGCCTTCAAATGTAACACTATGCCCCAGGCATCCTACTGTAGGGAAGGGTGAGACACGTGTGGGTCTGACCTGGGTGTGTACCTGGGTTGAAACTGAGATAGGGAAGAAGCCACACCCCAATGTGAAGGCCTGGATGGCCCGAGCTATGGACTGAACTGTGCCTCACCAAATTCCTACACTGAAGCCCTAACCCCCAGGGTGTCTGTTCTTGGAGACAGGGCCTAGAGCAGCAAAGTATGATTAAGTAGAATCATAAGACAGGGGTCCTCATATGATAGGACTAATGTCCTCAGAGGCCCCACAGGCTGGGTCTGGTGACATAGGCTTGTAACTCCGGCACTGAAGGCAGAAGCAGGAAGATCGCTGCCGGTCTGAGACCATGGTCCGTCCACAGGGCAGATTTCAGGCCTGCCTGAGATACCTCAGGAGACCCTATCTCCTGAACACACAAAAAGAACCCTGCGAGGCCTAGTGCATGCTGTCTCCCTTCTCTTCCTTACTCTCTCATCTCTCTCAGTGCAGACACAGCACAGAGATCACGTGAACACACAGCAAAATCGCCGTCACCAGAACCCGACCACGCAAGCACCTTGAGCACGGACAGCCAGTACCTCTATCACTGGGAAAAAGCAATGCATATAGTATAAGCTGCAAGTTGTTGGTGTTTGTTACAGCGACCCAGGCAGAAGGAGCTGAGGGATCATGTCAACATCTCTCTGTGAGCGCTGGTGCCATATACTACAGATCTGGCCCTGGGAGGCCTAGAACACAGATTCCAGATCACGAGAAAAGGCCCAAGAAGGCACAGCTTCCAGAGAGCTGCAGAAGAATCCCTGATGAAAGACAGTGGCTGCAGGTCCACCCCAATACCCAAAAGCCATGGCAGGGAAGGCCCTTGGCTGGCCTGAAGACCCCGCTGAGTTTGTGGCCAGGGTCTTCGCCACTGACCAACCCCGCCCCCCCGCAGGAGTCCCACTTCCTGTGACCCAGCTGGATCTTTGAACTGACCTTAACCTCATCCCAGCGGGCCAGGACACTCCTCTGAGTGACAACATCGCCCTGTGCAATTACCGTGCATCAGATGAGCCGGTCCCTTACAAATCACCTCGGACTTCACACATCTGCTGGCTGTCGGGCATCTGCCAGGAGCGCTCACCCGAAAATAATGAAAACCCTCTCATTACCGTTCCGTGGCAGGTAGAGTGTTAGGACAATTATTGGACATCCTGAGTGACCTTGGGATAGCTCAAAGCCTGCCCTCTCCAGCTTGCCAAGGGCTGAGAAGCTGGAGAGTAAGGAGCTCCTCTCAGGGGGACCAGAAAGGGAGACTGGGCAGGGCCAGGAGTTTGTCAGGGGAAGAAGGGCCCGGGTCACTCCCGATGGGTCCCCTCTTCTGAACCCTCAAGCCCTGACTTTTGTTGCCTTTATCTGCCTGGAGGTCCTCTCATTGTCTACGTCTTTGCCTTCATCATCGTCCCTTGGAGCTGAATCTCATCCTCCCTCCAGGCCAGGTCCACGTGATCCTCCCTCCAAAAGCTTGATCTCCCCCTGTTCACACAGAGGCCATCCTCCTCCGGCCATGCTTTGTGTGTTACCAAGACCTCCTTCCTCCAGCCGCTCTGCTGCTCCAGGATGTCTGGAGACAGAGCTGTGACTTCAGGGCATCATGGCCTGTGCTTCCCCAGGTGTCACAGGAACAGGAGACAGAGCACAGCAGCCCTGGGGACAACTCCAGTGGCTAGAGCCTTGTGTGGACCTAGAGCTAGAGCAACTGGGTGGAAATCGCCAGTGTCCCCCAAACCAAAAGATGTCACAGAGACTACAAGAAACCCCTGAACAGGGTCACGGAGACCCTAGGGGACAGGGCCATCAACGGGTTTAAAGCACGTGTTTACAGGTGAAATGTCCATGAAGTAATCTCAGACTTCGGAAATGGCAGTTCAAAGGCTCACTGGGGACCAAGATGGACAGGAAGTGACCTGCACAGTCCTGTACGGAAGTGGTTTGGAAGCCTTCTAGATTCCTGCCCAAAATGAATCTGTCATGGTCCCCAAATCCAGCATTGCTGATGCTTTCCTGGGAGTGACCTAAGTGACCCAAATTGAATCCAAGGCCCACCTGGTACCAGAGACGCTCACGTGGCAGAGACTGGGAAGGCCTTTCCCTCATCTGTCTTCCCTCATCTGCCTTTCCCTCATCTGCCTTTCCCTCATCGGTCTTCTCTCATCGGTCTTCCCTCATCTGTCTTCCCTCATCTGCCTTTCCCTCATCGGTCTTCCCTCATCGGTCTTCCACTGCTCTAACCAGAAGTCCCACTCCGACCTCACCGAGGGTGGGAAGGCAGGTCCCACGAACTATTGAAACGGGAAGCAGGCCAGCGAGATACAAGGTCTGCTTTCCTGGAGGGATGGATCAGTCAGTCACTTCTCTGTTGGTGGGACAAAACACCCGGGTAAAGCAACTTGAGAGAGGAATTGTTTACCCTGGCTCACAGTTCAAGGGTACAGTCCATCATGGCGGGGAAGGCGTGGCGGCTGGAGGCAACTGGACACCTTTGTCGTCACGGGCGGGAAGCAGAGAGAACGCCGATGCTCAGCTGGCTTTCTCCTTTTTATTCAGCCTGGGACCCCGGCCCATAGAATGGTGTCACCCACATGTAGGGCAGGTGTTCCCATCTCCATTGCCCAATTTAGAAAATCTCTCCTGGACATGCCCAGTGATTTGTCCCCAAAGTATTACTAGATCCTGTCCAGCTAACAACATGTGACACAAACCATCACAAGGGGAAAAGATGTTAATAGTACCTCTGGGGTTATTAGAAAATGAAATACAGGCAGCTACCCAAGCTTCTCAGCATCCAGAGGGTATCAGAACCGTTTTGGTTCGGTTTGGTTTGGTTTCTTGAGACAGAGTGGGCCAGGATGGCCTTAACTTAAAATAAATTAAAAAAAAAAAAATTCTTGCCTCAGTACCCTGAGCGCTGGAATCACAGGCATGCACTATTCTTACGTGTTTCTTTGTTTGTTTGTTGATATACAGGGCTCCGAGGAGCCCAGGTGGGCATCAAACTCATTGTGTAGCTAAGGATGACCTTGAACTCCTGACTCTCTAGTTTCCTCCTAAACTGGGATTAGAAGCCACCCCATTTCAGGGCTGTCACTCAGAAGGCTCTCTAGTGCCACAGCTGGAGACGCTATCGAGACTGGCACAGAGGAGAAGAGATCTCCGTGAACTCCTCACTCACTGACATCAGCAGAAGACCCTGAGTGGTGGAAGGCACCAGTCATGGCATGGCCAAAAGCTTGGCTGGCCCTACTTACACCTTCCTTATCCTTTTCCTCTCTCTTGGCAGATGGCTATCCCTGCCCAGACCTCCCCAAGCTCCAATGGGCACTGCTGGACAGTAGCACATGTGTGGTCAGAGTCCAAACTCTGGGCAGAGAGCAGAGCAGCAGCGCGGTGGTCAGGTGATGGCTCCTCTCAGGGAATGCATGTAGGCCACACGCATTCAGGGAGGTCATGTGACTTGGGCAGGACCCTAGCCAAGGCCCTTACAAAACACACAGCCCGCCTACCCTGTGCTGGTACCACCTTACCTGCCCTCAGAACATCTAACCATTGTGTTCTCTATGACGTGCTTGAGCTCAGATCACAGGGACATGCCAAGGCCAGAGCATCGATTTCATAGCAATTGACAAACACTTGAGTCGAGTGCATGAGACTCAGTAACTGGAGAGACCCTGGTGACCTGACCTAAGTGAGTCACACAGAGGGGAGACTGGGGCATATGCAGCATGCTGGGGATGTCCATGGACACAAGTCCCTCTCTCCAGCCCTGCAAACTCGGCTGGCAGGCAGTCATCCCCAAGCACAGGTGGCCTTGAACAGGCCAGACTGTTCAGTGCCCAGCGTCCCCAAGGGCATGGTGGAAGCTGGGCTCAGAAAGCAGACATGTCTCCCTATGTGTTCTGCAGGTTGTTCCCTAAGCCTCTCAAACCCCAGGTTCCTCATCTATGCAGCAAGGCATTCACAGCAGCTACCAGATAGGGTTGCTGATGCTATAAAGAGACATACAGGAAGTACCTGGCAAATTTGCAAATACTCAATAATAAGTCTCAGGGATGACTATAGGGTGACCTGTGCTACTGTGGGCAGCTCAGCCTTTCAGGTAGGTTCTGTCTAATAGGAAGGCAGGATTTCACTGAAGCGGGACCAGAGGGAAGAACCCAGAGTGCACTGCCCAGGGCACCTGCAGGAAGAGAGAGAGTTCTACTCCGGGGAGAAGCCTCAAGACTTGATAGGTGTCCTGGAGGTACCAGGACAGAGAGACACTCCCCTTCGACAACTACTAGCAGCACCTAGTATCCGGCTTTACTCACACATCACACTGCATCCTGTGACAATCTGAGAGATGGGGGTCCCACTCACAGGTGGAGACCTATGGGAGGATGCTGAGATACCTAATGTTGGCCTTGGGCAGAACAGAATGCTTAAACTTTGAATAGGAACCAAGTTCTACACCTGAAAGATGCTATTTTTCAAGGAAGCAATCCCTCGTTCCACGCTCTTCATCTGACAGCAGACTTTGACGATGACCGAGAAAATCCTTTGCCTAATTCTGTGCCTTGTGGTGATATGTTGTGTACCCTAATAAAACTTACCTGAAGATCAGAGAACAGAACAAGCCACTAGATTAAACATAGAGAACAGACAGTGGTGGTACACACCTTTAATCCTAGCACTCAGGAGGCAGAGTCTGGATCTGTCTGGATCTCTGTGAGTTTAAAGCCACCCTGGATTACATGAGATTGACTCAGTCTAGGAGAGAAACAGAGCCAGGCAGGGGTGGCACACACCTTTAATCCCAGTACTTGGGAATCACATACCTTTAATCCCAGTACTTCGGAATCATACGCCCAGCACTTGAGAGCTCATGCCTTTGCTTGGGAAGCACACACGCTTTTAATCCCAACACTAGAGTGGTTGAAAAAGGAAGTGATATGGTGGGCAGAGACAGGTATATAAGGCGTAAGGAGACAGGAACTAAAACCTTTTGGGCTGAGGAAGCTCATTTGGCTAGAGGCCTATTGGCTGAGGCTTTTTCAGGCTGAGGAGTCCTAGAGGTAAGAGGTGGCTTGTTCCTTTATCTCTCTGCTCTTTCAGCTTTCACCTCAATATCTGGTTCCTTTTTTTTTTTTTTTTTTTTTTTTTTTTTTTTTTTTTTTTTTTTATTACAAGACCATTCAGAATTTGTGTTACAATGCCTCACCATGCAGGTTATTACAGGCAAAAAAACTGAGGAACCTAGCCTAAGCCCACAGGCCAGCTGTGGGGCAGAGCTAGGATTAGAAACCCAGGCTTTCATCCCTTGGCTCTGACACCTATCACTTTTTTGATGACAGGTAAAAGGTGACACCTGCTAGGTGTGACCACCAGACCCCATCGCTTCTCATGAGATATGTAAGTCTCAACATCTCCCTCAGACTCCTCCTTTATAAGCTGGATGGCATCTTTCCTGTCCCCAAGGGTATGAGAAGCCACCCTGAGTAGTGCCTGAGAACTTCTCCATCGGCCCTGGGGGCCACGGCTTCGTAAGTGGGTCTCACGGGTTACTGTGCCACACTGAAAGGGAAGCAGTAACCCTGCTCCAGAACACCCACACTGGCTGCCTTGACCTCTGGGGGTGACCCTGCCCACCTGAGATCATAATCCAGGCAACAAATCATACCACTAAAGGAGGAGTTGTGTTTCCAGCCTCCCATATTCCCCTAAGACTCTCTGGCCTCCCTCCACCAAGTTCAAGCTCATGAATCAACTATGACACCAACCCAGACGGATGAAGTCTGTTGTGTTTACTTTGTATTTTTTGTTTTTTTTTTTTCTTAGTTTTTTGACACAGGGTTATGGTGATATTTTATTTGTGCTGAAATGTGATTTTATTTGTATGTTAATAAATGAAGTTGCCTGGGGGTCAGAGCTAATAACAAGGCATAACAGAAGTCTGGCAGTGGTAGCACATGCCCTTAATCTCGATCACCTGACAATACCAACCACAGAGACCTAGAGATCTGTATAGACAGACAATGATGAAGAGGTCATGTGGTTGGGTTTACAACCAATAAAAAGACAAAACAAAAAGTCAATAAAAAAACAAACACACAAAAAATAGGTCTCTTTCTCAGGGAAAGGACAACAATGACAACAAAGGGTAAAAAGGAGGTTTTTAGTCTCAGCTCTTGGTTACTGCTCTGACCTCTTGGGCTTTTAACTCTACATTTGGTTCTGTGTTTCTTATTTAATAAGATCGGTACATCTACACAGGCTTTCTCTACGTAGCCCTCACTGTCCTGGAACTCACTCTGAAGACCAGTCTGGCCTCAAACTCACAGAGATCTTCCTGCCTCTGCCTCCAGAGTGCTGGGATTAAAGTTGTGCACCACCACTGCTTGGCCTATTTTGTCTTTTAAAAGATGGCATAATAGTCTGGCACGGTGGTGAACACCTAGAATCCCAACCTCTAAGGCAATCAATCATTCTCAACCTGTGGTGGGTCATGACCCCTTGGATGTTGCATATCAGATATTTATATTATGATTCGTAACAGTAGCAAAATTACAGTGAAGAAGTAGCAATGAAATAATTTTATGGTTGGGGGTCAGCAAGCATGAGGAACTGTATTATAGGGTAGCAGCATTAGGAAGGTGGAGAACTGTGGCGACTGTCCGCCATTGCAAGATGGCGCCGACTTCCTCTCTGGGCAACGCCCTGCCACATCAGCCTTCGAGCTGTCTGTCACGTATGCCTAAGCCTGTCTGCCTAGCAACAGCGCCTGTCCAATCCCGCACTGCCTCGTGTATCAGACCGGCATGACACACCTCCAGCCTGCATATAAGCACTCCGGCATCCGTGCTCGGGGCCCCTCACCTCCAGCTCTCCCTCAACCAAGCAGTGCTTCAATAAACCGTGATAGAAGAAGAATCCTCGAGTCGTGGTGTCCTTCCCCGCTGGTCGGGGCGTGCCGCAGAGAACCACTGCTCTATGGAGACAGGAGCAGGGCAATACTCTTGAGCCCAGCAGTTCTGGTCTCCCTATGTTCTGGGCAACACAGGAAAATCTCCACCTCAAAAATAACCAAATAAGGGAAGGTGAGCTGGCTCACACCTAAGGAAGATTTCCGACAAGACTGGTCACCTGAATTTGATCTCTAGGACCCACACAGTGGAAAGAGACCTGACTCCTGCAACTTACCATCTCACTTCTGCATGTGGGCCATGGCGCGCGCGCACACACACACACACACACACACACACACACACACACACACACACACACACTGTAAACTAAACAAATAAAAACATAACATCATTTTTTTTTTAAAAAAAAAAAAAGGTATTCTAATGGCAAGGCGGTGGTGGGTGCACATCTTTAATCCCAGTAATCCCAGCACTCAGGAGGCAGAGGTAGGCCGATCTCTTTGAGGAGGCCATCCTGGTCTACAAATCGAGTTTCAGGACAGCCAGAGCTACACAAAGAAACCCTGCTTCAAACAACAACAACAACAACAAAAAGGTATTCTATATAGATTATCCTACAGCTTTCTCACTTATATACCATCCGGGTCATATGAACTAACATCCACACCAAAAGAGCTAATTTCACATCCTTCACAGCTACACAAGAGTCTGCTGCAGTCTGGATAAGGTGTCATTCAGAGGCGGTGCGGTCTGGGCAAAGCACTGTCCACGCACTCTGTCTCCTGGTACACTTGGGCAGGCCCTGTGTGTGCAGATGTGTGCAGTTGCGCCCTGAGCCTCACCGCCATCACTCTCCAAAACACCCTCAAGCTTTTCACTGCCTGATCTCACAGGGAACATTCTTTTCTTTTTTAATTTAGCTTTTCTTTCCCCAAACGAAATGTAGAAGGAGAGATGCTCTAAGTCTGGTGAGAGGGCTCAGCAAGTAAAGGCACCAGATAACCAGAGTTCAGTTCTTGAGACCAAGTCCTACACGTTGTTCTCTGACCTTCCGACGTGCGCATGAGCGCACACACGCAAATAACTTAAGTGCAAGTTTTTAAAACTGCTCTGAGGGTAAGCCAGGTAGTGGTGGCGCATGGCACATGACTTTAATCCCAGCAAAGGCAGGAAGATCTGTGCGCTCAAGGCCAGCCTGGTCTACAGAGTGAGTTCCAGGGCAGCCAGGGCTACATAGAGAGACCCTGTCTTAAACCTCCACCCTCCTCTCAAAAAAATTGCTCTGAGGGCAATAAAGAGTTAAAATCTCACTCTAGTCAAATACAGAATTGGCGGACAGGGGAAAGGTAGTGTGGCGTGATGGGCAGCTGCCCTGGGGACTGCAGCGATCAGGAGAGGGAGAAGGCTGTGTCACAAATCCTCTGTGCTTTTGGGGGACACAAAAGCAAGGGGCCGGAAGACCCACGGGGTCAGTGGGAGGCATCTATTGGGACAGGGCTGATGACGGAGGCCTTGGACTTTTCTCTGAATCAAGTGCTGGCAGGAACATTTACAGAAGGAAGTCACCTGTGTTATGAAACTTCAAGTGTTGACATTACAAAACAGAAAACCCAGAACCCAGGATAAAGAGCATGCTGCTCTGACCCATGTCCTCCCCCATCATGGCTCATCTCTGGACAGGGAAGGGCAATGTATAGGAGAGCTCAGTCATCACCAACAGCCCAAGGTCAGAGTAGAGACCCCTTGCCCAAGGCCTAGGTGGAGCCTCCTGCAGCTGACTCCTTGGCTAGCCAGGCCCACAGGTGGATCTGAGAAGAAGCAGCTCAGCTTGGGCTATGGGTCTGCATTGTTACATGGCTACTCCTAGGAACTAACTGTGTCGTCATGGCTGGATGCTGTCACAGCAGCTGAGCACTGAGGAGGTCCCAGAAGAGGTGAGGACCAGCCAGATTTCAAAGCTGCCCTGGCCCAATCACTTGCTGCTGCCTCAAGACCGTCTGTATGGCATTTGGGTTTCCATTGGGTTCCCAAGATTTCTGTTCACCCTAAGGATCAAGAGGGGCCATCTGGAAGGCTGGGTCGAGGGCCTGGCTCACCATCCTGGGTGGGAATTGCTTTATGAGACTGCCCTAGGCTGAGGCCGAGCCTGTTTCCTTCCGCCGAGGGCTCCAAAAAGGCCAGTCTGGGCTAGGCTGGCCCGGCAGATGTGCTTTAGTGATCTTCCACAGGATGCAGTAAATGCTCATTGCCTTTCACATGCAGATGCCTCGGGGGCCATCGCCAGGGCCTGCCCAGCCGCCAGGGCCTTTGTGCTGCAGCCCCTGCTGTGCCCAGCCTGCCTCTGAATGCTTCCCCTCAGGGAGCCTGATCCAACCACAAATGGGCTCCAATAAAGGCCTGTTGGGGGAACCCAGGCGGGTTACAGATGTCCGTGCCCGCCCACAGGTCCTACAGCAGTCAGTGGACTCCACCCAGCAGCTTCCAGGACTAGGTGGGTAGCAGGAGTTGGAGGGGTGGGGGGAGACACCACATGGGAAGGGCAAAGCTGCCCCCTTCTTCCATCTGGGATGCTCTTAGGCTCACCTCTGTAAGGCCCATGAGCACCTGCAGCCCTGGACCTCTGCACAGTTCAGCCTTTCTCCACTTGGCACACCAGCCTGCCTAGTGCAAGCTGTTCACTGCTGGTCTCCTGGCACTGCCAACCTGGCTCCACCAAGGCATTGGTTTCTTGCCACCTGGCTTGCCATCATAAATTCTCCAGGTCTAGAGCAGGGTTCCCGGTACAGTGCAGGTGTCCAGAGAATGTTTGCTGGGTTTGGGGGTGGATGCATGCAATCATTTGTCTTTAACAAGAACTCAGCCTCTTTTCCTGCTTTTCAAGACCTCAGCCCTCTCCTTGAAAAGGGCTCATGGGCACAGGGGAGAGTGAGGTAGGGGGGTGGGCAACTGCCTCCTGCAGGTGACCTCTATACTGTGGTTGATCTCATTTGTAAAGTCTAAGTTTTCCCTCTTCCTGTACTTTCTGTCCCCCCCCCCCCCCCCAAGGAGGAACTTGCTAAAAAAAAAAGGATCTGTTACCACAGAAAACCCAGAGAGAATAATGGGAGACAGTAAGCCATCCCCTCCTAGGTGCCTTGGGGTCACTGTGCTGGGGGGCTGCCAGGGAAGTGCATGTCCCCAGGTCCCACCCCACCCCATCACACTTGTCCCTCTGCAGCAGTGGCTCCCCCCAGTCCCCCCCCCCCCCCCCCCCGGGAACTTCCTTTGAGCTCCTGCAGAACTTCAAAGGGAACACTGCACTTCAAGGGGGTCACAGAGGCAAAGGTGGAAAGAACTGCCAAGGCCACACAAGCCAGCTGGATGCCCAGCGGTGAACCCTGGCAAGCTGGACCCATCTGTGGAGGGCTCTGGGAGGGACCAGTGTTGGCAAATCCTCAGAAAACTTCAAAAGCAGGTGTGTTTTAACAGAGGGCAAATCTCTTACCCCCACAAGCCTCTCTCACCTGTCACAGGGGAGCAAGGGCCTGTGGGACTGCCCCTAGGCCTGAGCAGGAAGGGTTGGCCCCAGAGAGGCCAGGGCTGCTTGGAAGCCTTCTCATCAAACCCCACAGAAGAACTGGGGTAAGAAAAGGAATGGCAGGCAAGAGACAGGCAGAGGTCACTTGAGACGCTCCAGTGGGCCAGGCACAGATTCAGGGACTTGGTCCAGTAGCAAGGAAGCCAGGGAGTTCAGAAAGTGTCGGGGTCCTCTGGGATAATCCTCAGGAACAATCCCACGGGCTTCTGGAAAGGGAGCTCCCCAGCTCTGCCAGCTGCCTTCCGTGTGTTTTAGGATTGTTGTCACAGGCTGCTACATTTCAGTTTCGCCACACAGAGTCGCCCTGCTATGCAAGCCTGTGGGGTCAAAAGAAACTTTTTATTTTATTTTTTTTTTATTTATGTGCATTGGTGTCTTGCCTGCATGTATATCTGTATGAGGGTGTCAGGTACCCTGGAAATGGAGTTACGGACGTGAGCTATCCTGTGGGTGCTGGGAGTTGAACCCGGGTCCTGTGGAAGCACAGTCAGTGCTCTTAACCACTGAGGCATCTCTCCAGCCCCTTTAATTTTTTTTAAAGATTTATTTATGTGTATGAGTGTGTGCTGGCATGTATGTCTGTACACATGTGTGCCTGGTGCCTGCAGAGGTCAGAAGAGGGCGTCCCCTGGAACTGGTGTTATAGATGGTTGTGAGCCACTAGGTGGCTGCTGGGAACTGAACCCTAATCCTCTGCAAGAGCAGCAAGGGCCAAAATCACTGAGCCATCTGTCCAGCCCTCAAAGGACATCTTAACAAAGCCTTCCTGGGACCAGTCAGAAGACACAGCTCAGAATCCACAGGGTCGAACGGAATCCTTCCCAACACCATACCTCTTTGTATCCTTTTCCTGGATAGTGCTATGTCAGGTTAGGAACATCAGCTTAGAGGCAACCATTTAGAGCAATGGTTCTCAACCTGTGGGTTGCAACCCCTTCGGCAAACCTCTATCTATTTCCAAAACTATTTGCGTTATAAATTGATAACAGCAGCAAAACTACAGTTATGAAGTAGCAATGAAAGTAATTTTATAGTTGGGGGGTCACCACAACATGAAAAACTGTATTAAAGGGTTGGAGCATCGGGAAGGTTGAGAACCAGTGATTCAGAAGGAAGCCTTGTCCTGTCCCAGGGCCCCTTCCTCCTCAAAAGAGTCAAAAGGAGTCCAAGCAGAAATCTAGGGTGGCAGTTAAGATCCTGCTCTGGGTCCGGCAAAATGAGGTTCAGGGGGTCCCAGCTCAGGTGCTGAGTGAGCTCCCCTCACCCTGAGTCTCAAGCATGCCTGCTAGTTAAGAAAGGTAACAGGAAGCCGGGCAGTGGTGGAGGTCGCCTTTAATCCCAGCACTCAGGAGGCTGAGGCAGGTCAATCTCTGTAGCCTGGTCTACAGAGGGAGTGCCAGGACAGCCAAGGCTACACAGAGAAACCCTGCCTCAAAAAAAACCCCAAAAAACAACAAACAACAAACAACAACAACTACAAAGCCAAAAAAGAAAAAAGAAACAAGAAAAAGAAAGGTAACAACACCCCACTTTGGACATCTGGGGCTAAAAGGAAGTCACTAATAAAATGCCTGTGGGTAGCAAACATTCGCCCTCAAAGGCCAGCTACCTTACCTTACCTGGGAAGATACCTGAGCCATTACCTGCCTGAGCAGTGATTTATCCCAACCACACTACTGTCTCGTAAACTAGGGATACCTCTTCCTGCCGGTCCCTGCCAACATCTGCGCTCCTGACAGGAGGGAGGATGGCTAAGGGAGGCTGAGGCTCCACAGCTCCATGGCTCCACTCTACTTTTCACAGGGCTCCGGTGTAAAAATGACCCTGCTGGTGTCCGTGATGAAGGGGACAGCTCCCTCAGCAGCCAGAGGAACTCCCCTAGACTTCTAGGGACCTCCTATCAGGCCAAAACAGGATCCGTGGCTTCAGTTCTCATCAGATTTTTGGGACTGGCCAGTTTATGAAGCAGAATTGGAAGTTTTATTGAAGATATTTTCATGAAGACTTAAGCACAAGGCTGAGGAGAGAAAGAGAGGTGCTCAGAAGGAAGTAAGGCACACCCCACGTACACAGGTATGGGCCTCTCCAAGAGTCACAGGAGGTAAGGCATGCCCAAGTGTAAGGATGGACTTCTCAACAGAGATGTGCAACTAACTGTCTTGGCATTAACCGCAAATATTTTGGTAGCTCTCAAGTTATGCCTTTTTGTTTTGTTTTGAGACAGGGTTTCTCTATGTAACAGTCCTGGCTGTCCTGGAACTCGCTTTGTAGACCAGGCTGTCCTCGAACTCACAGAGATTAGCCTGCCTCTTAAGGGCATGTGCTATCATGCCGGGTTTTCAAGTTACATCTTAAATGGTTGCTAAAAAATTTTATTTTAGAGCCGGGTGGTGGTGGCGCACGCCTTTAATCCCAGCACTTGGGAGGCAGAGGCAGGCGGATCTCTGTGAGTTCCAAGGCCAGCCTGGTCTACAAAGCGAGTTCCAGGACAGACAGGGCTTTTACAGAGAAACCCTGTCTTAAAAAACCAAAATAAATGGATAAATAAATCTTATTTTATTTTTATTTCTTCATTTTCTCTCTCTCTTGATAAGAGAGATGATAGGCCTTGGAAGTGCCTTGGATGGAATTATAATTTGATAAAGTAAAATCAGGAGTCACTGGGGTACATGTGGGAGGGGTTTAGCACATGCCCTGTCTCTCTAAGAGGCTTCTGGTGAGAGCCCTAGAAAAGTGCAGGTTGACAGCTGGGAAGGGAAGAAGGTCTTACCCAGTTGTTAATTATGCGGGAACTATTCTGTGGGTAGGAGGCTTCCACCAGACTCCAGGGGGAAGGGCTCCTCTGATTTCTCATTTCCCTAGGCTTTCCTCTGTCCTCTAGCCCACCTCACTGCGAGGAAAGGATGAAGGGTTCAACTCTTCCACTGCCGCAACTGAATTAGGCTCCACTTCTCTGAGAAGGGCAAACAGGTGTCTTCTCCAACACAGGGCCATTTATCTCCAAGGCCCTCACATTCAGGGTCGAGCGAGAGAACGAACACAGAGGGCCTAAGTTACCGTCACAGTGTCTCAAGGACAAACCCAGCAGCCCCCTTCTGAGTCACGGCCAAGCTTGTGCAGATGTGTCCAAAAATGATAAAACTAAACCTCAGCCAATTAAAAATATACTAATGTAACCTCTTATGTAACCAATTATGTAGCTGACCCTGAAACTCCCCTTAGCTGTGCTTAAAAGGAGCCTACATGTCCCTCTGGGGGTCGTCGCCATTTTGTACAGGTGAGCGACCCCACTTACAAGTGGTATAATAAACGTTCTTTGTTCTTGCATACTATTTGAGTCTGGGGTCTTCCTTCAGCGTTTCTTCGGACCCTCCAAGGACAGACAGGCTGAATACAAGAACAGCCAGGATTCTTGTACACTGTTGACTTGAGATACAAACGACACAACCACTTTGGAGAACTCCCTAGCAGCACTTTATCAAACACACTTCTGCCTTCTAACTCAGCTACTCCACTTGGACACTCCCATGCTCCATGGATGCTCACCCTCTAGGACACATTCACACACTCTCCAAAACACCAGTTGCAATAACCCAAATAGGAAATAGAGGAGTGCACAAACTGTGTCATCATTTGCAGAGGTCTGAACAAGAACCCCCTCCCCCTGCTCCCCACCCTGCCCCATAAGCTCATATATTTGAGTGCTTGGTTCCCAGTTGATAGAACTGTTTAGGAAAGATCAGGAGGTGTGGCTTTGTTGGAGGAGGTGTGTCATTGGTCACACTGTTCCGAGGTAGCTCTCTCTGCCTCGTGCTTGTGGATCAGATGTGAGCTCTCAGCTTCTGCTCCAGCACCATGCCTACCTGCCCGCCTGCTGCCATGTTCCCCTTGATGATGGTCATAGACTCACCCTCTGAAACCACAAGCAACCCCTCAATTAAATGCTTTCTTTTGTAAGTTGGTCATGGTATCTTTTCATAGTAGAACAGTAAGATATCACTCCACGGAACCACGCTTAGTATCACAAACCATCTACAAACCACTTTCCACAGATAGAACAGATCTCTCACAAGTAATAGCAGGTGAAAGGGACCATCATAAAAGGGACACACATTCTGTGTTTTCTTGACTGCAGAAGCCATGTGAGCAGCTGCCTCCTCAAGGTCCCGCTGCCTTGAGTCCCCTTCACTTCGTGTTCTCTGGCCCCACAATATCCAGCGTCACAAGCAAAAATAACCTATGGGGCTAGAGGGCAAAGCAGTGGCTGCCCTGGGCTGGTAAGCATGGAGGGGGCTTTCTGAGATGCTCACACAAGAGAGTGAGATGAATTGGGTGTTACGTGCACAACATGAATGTTTTCTAGATGCAAAACGTACTTTAGTAATTTTTTAACCAGGCGTGTTGGCACACAGCATGATCCCAGCACTCAGGAGGCTGAGTCTGATGTCAGCAGGGGCTACAGTTTTGGGGTTTTTTTTTTTAGCAGTCTGTTGCTTTCAAGTGGCTCAGACTTTAGAAGAATAGTAAAGGAATGGGGTGGTTTATACTGATTATCAGCTTGATAGGATCACATAGAAGACAAGCCTCTGAGCATGTCTGTGAGCAATTCTCTTGATTTTGTTAACATAGGTGGGAAGACCCACCCTAAAAGTGGACAGCACCATTCCCCAGGCCTGGGTCCTAGACTCCATAAAAAGCAGAAAGCTAGCCAAGTGTAAGCATTCATCACTCTGCTTCTTGACTGCAGAAGCCACATGACCAGCTGCCTCCTCAAGTTCCTGTTGCCTTGACTCCACTTCACTTCCTGTTCTCTCTGGCCCTACAGTACCCACGCTGGAAAAAGTCCCACTAGACATACTTCTAAAATACCTCTTTTTCTGTTCCCAACTTGACTGTCTCCTCCCTCAGCCACTTTAAGTGTCCAAACTAGCCACCATGGTTCCTCCCTCATCCCCAGCTTCATGGTCTTTTAACACCATTCTTCACCCCATAGCTGAATAAAGCCACATGTTAATGGAACAATCTTTTTGTACACTATGAAGATGTGACTTTGCCAAGGTGCCTTCTGATTGGTTTAATAAAAGAACTGCCTGGCCAGTAGCTAGGCAGAAGGTATAGGCAGGACAGCCAGACACAGAGGATGCTGGGAAGAAGGGCAGAGTCTGAGGAGATGCCATGGAAGCAGGATGAGGTAAGCGAGCCTTGGGGCATCATATAGACTAATAGAAATGGGTTAATTTAAATTATAAGAGACAGCCAAAAAAAAAATGAGCCTAAGCTATTGGTTGAGCATTTATAATTAATACTAAGACTCTGTGTGGTTATTTGGGAATCGGCTGGCCAGACAGAAAAGTCTGCCTACAGCCACATATGATGATTTTACTTTTTTTTTTTTTGGTTTTTCGTTTTTGAAGACAGGGTTTCTCTGTATAATTTTTTGGTGCCTGTCCTGGATCTCGCTCTGTAGACCAGGCTGGCCTTGAACTCACAGAGATCCACCTGACTCTGCCTCCCGAGTGCTGGGATTAAAGGAGTGCACCACCACCACCTGGCTGACTTTACTTTTTTACTTTTTTTTAATGGTTCAAAAGCTTTAAAAATGTTACTATGCAAAGCTGGACAGTGAAGGGTCTTTCTTGCACTCTTATCCCCACCATCCACTTTTCTCTGCTTGAACCCTATCTCTTTACTCCGAAAATAATAGATGTCTTCCCAGGATTTATGCAAAAACAGCAGTGGGAACATGTGCAATTTACCCAAAAGAGGAGACATGTGACTGCTGTCCTCACTAACAATGTATCTAAAAGGAAAAGTGCTCACTCACGCTGTATGGTGTCTCCCATGGACAAAGGGACAGTAGCCCTAATGATGGAGAGTGGTTATTCTTGGTCTTTTATAACTTGGTCAAAAGACATAGCCACCTTATATTTCTCATAAACAAGGCAGGACAACTACCCAGAAGTAGAACTACTGTCAGGCAGTGCCAATTGTATCTTCATATGCGTAATGTGGCAGGGTTTGTTTCTACTAAGTCTCAAGCAAACTCATTCCCAAACTTTGGTCTGCTTTATAAAAAACTATTAGTATAGTTTTAATTTGTGTTTCTAATGCAGTCAGGGGGAACGTTTTTCATATGCTTAAGAGGTCACTGGTGTTTTTTCCCTGGTGAATGATTGTGTCATTTGTCCTTATTCCCATTCAGTTGCTGACTTTTTTATTTATATATTCTGAGGCATAGACATAAGGGCTCTCTTGCCAAAGGAAATCTCATTTTCATTGTACTTATTTGTACATGTGTACAAGTTCATGTGTGTGTACATGTTTGTGGATATGCATGTATGACAGGGGTAATCTCAATTGTCAACTTGATGAGATCTAGAATCATCCAGCGGACATGCATTCGGGCATGTCTGTGGGTGGACTATCTTCATTTGTTAATTAAAGTGGGAAGAGTCAGCCACTGTGGGTGGCACCATTCCCTGGCTTGTATGAAGAAGAGCTGTTTTCACTTCTTCTGATCTAAGGTGACTCAATGTATTCATTTGATCACAAAACATCGTCTACCTTCCCTTTAGATGAGACCCTCATGAAGGTCTCTTCACCTTCTCTGCCTACATGAAGCCACTTCACTTCAAAACATTGTCCAGTGTCTGACTAGATTCCAAGAGGGGCCTCCACATAACGCTCAACACACAAGGCTCATTGTAACACAGGCAGTCCTATATTCTGGGGTTAGTGGAGAACGTGTAGAAGCCAGAAAGACAGGTAAACCTGGACTTCGGCCCACACTGAGGGCCCAGGTGTTTCCTAGGAGTAGATGTCCTTCACCAGCCCCTTTTACTTTGCTACAAAACACAGTTTGAGGCCTTGTAATCTCATCAGTACTATCCCCTCTTGCTCGAGTGTTTCTCTCTCTCTGTCTCTCTCTGGACACACACACACACACACACACACACACACACACACACAGATAAGTAGAGGAGGGCCTCTTGGGATCAAAGGACTTACTCAACTGCAGGTAAATAAACAGTCCTAGTTAGGTTCTGGGAGGCTGACTGCTAGACAATGAGCCCCTTCCAACTGTTCACCAACTTTACACAATACTGGCTAGGGACATCAAAGGCAAATAGTCCAGATTTAATGCCAATGGTGGTCCCTGGCAGGTCCTGCATGAGCAGGCTTGAAGAACCAGACACCTTCTCCTCCTCAAATCAAAACCAATACAAAAGAATTAGATAGCTAGCCACATATGTGATTTAAAGTTTTCTAAGTTAAAAGAAACAGGTGGGCCGGGCGGTGGTGGCGCACGCCTTTAATCCCAGCACTCGGGAGGCAGAGCCAGGCGGATCTCTGTGAGTTCAAGGCCAGCCTGGTCTACCAAGTGAGTTCCAGGAAAGGTGCAAAGCTACACAGAGAAACCCTGTCTTGAAAAACCAAAAAAAAAAAAAAAAAAAGAAAAAAAAGAAACAGGTGGAACATTTAAAATAGTTTACTGGCTTAGTATATTTAAAATGGTCATTTAAACAAGTAAGCAACATAACGAAATATTTAAAAGTAACTTTTCCATTTATTTATTTTTAGGGTGGAGCACTATGTGGAGGTCAGATAGAAGGCAACTTGCAGCAGTCACTTCTTTTCTTCCACCATGTGGATCCCAGGGATTGAACTCGGGTTAACGCAATTGTTAGTGAGTGCCTTTACCCATGGAGCCATCTCACTGGCCTAACATATTAATATTGCAATATCCTACACTTTTTGAATCTGTATTTTACTTGCAGGTTAACCAAGTTCAACCGCTCACTTGCTTCCAAAGGACAGCTCCAACCCTCGGAAAAGCCAAGGCCAACTCAACCTTCCCCACCTGGTTCCTAGCCAGCCTGAGGGGCGGGACCAGTGCGGGGGAGGCGGGACCGGCGCGAACGCCCCGCCCCCGGCAGCAGCACAGCCGGACAGTCCCTGCGTTGAGCCCACTAACCTCGCCACCGCCTCCACGGAGCCCGCAATGGCGGCTCCGCCGCCTGTGCCGCTGTCATACAGCACGCCGGAGATGTCAAGCAGCACTCCCCGCACGCCCGCCAGCCGCTCGGCCCACGTAGCCATCGCGTCCCGCTGTACACCCAGACTCGGCGTCGCTGCCACCAGTATCCCGCGGCCACGCCTTCCACGCGGGGTTGCCTGGGAAATGTAGTCCGCAGCTGGCGGGCCGGGCGCAAACCCGGAACCACGTGGACCCGCCTGGCGCTTGGCTGCGTTCCTTGGCTGCAGGGATCTTCAGGGCATAGCAGAGAAGCCGAGAACACGTTCCTCGGAACACCTCCCTAAGAGTCGGGGCGAGGCAAATTGAAATGAAAAGTAAAACCGCCCAGGAGGGATGGCTCTCACTTATAATCCCAGAAGGATTGAGAGTGTGAGGCTAGGGTCAGTGAGATGCCACAGGGGTCAAGGAAGCCTAACAATTTGCGTTGATTCCCAGGACCCATATGATAGGAGGAAACCAATTCCTGCACATTGTCTCCAGAGCTCCATGAGTGCATGCACACACACATATTGATTAAATAAATGAATTTTTAAGTGTTGGAGACCAGCCTGGCCTCAATACTGAGGTTCTGTCTCAAAAGTGAGAGAGAGGGGAAGAGATCTTGAAAGCAGTTGAGTAGTTGGCACAATCCCGCTCCTTGGAAACACTAAAGGAGTGCAAACAGGATGTCTGCAAGCTGGAAGAAAATTAATGTAGGGATATAGATCGAATATCAGGGATGCTGGAAGAAATGTGCCGTTGAAAAAAAAGACTAGCCTGGTGATGATGGTGCACGCCTTTAATGTCAGCACTTGGGAGGCAGAAGCAAATGGATCTCTCTGAATTTGAGACCAGCCTGGTCTATGGAGCAAGTTCCAGAACAGCCAGGACTATACAGAGAAACTCTGACTTGAAAAACAAAACAAACAAACAAACAAACAAAAAGACACCAGGCAGCAACCTTGGAAAACTCTTCTGTTTTAACATTATATGAAAAACAAAAATCCGGGGGCTGGAGAGATGGCTCAGTGGTGAGGAGCACTCACTGCTCTTCCAGAGGACCCGGGTTCAATTCCCAGCACCCACATGGTGGCTCACAACTGTCTATAATAACTCTGGTTCCAAGGGATACGGCACTCTCACACAGACATACTTGTAGGCAAAACACCAATGTACACAAAATAAAAATAAATAAATTATATATTAAAAAAAAAAAAACAAAAATCCCCAAGTTGTATGCATGCAACAGCCTTGGAAAAATAAAGACCATAGTAATAGGGGTGGAAGAAAAATGAGAATGACAGTGTGTGAAAGCAGCAATTTTTTGAATGAATTCTAACACTTTATTAATGTTATATCATGTTGGCCACAAACATTGGTCTAAAAACAGAGGGGTTTCCTGGACTGCCCCGTGAAGTAATGAAATTGAAATGAGGAAATGACTTCTTCTATTTGAGAAATTAGAGAGTTCAAAGGAGAGGGACCACATTCTGCTTCCATTCCAGGCTCTTGTGAACAGAAAGGATAAAGAATTCATCAGTTTATGTGTGGGGGTGTTTTGTCTGCATGGGTGTCTGTATATCACATGCATGCCTGGTGCCCATAGAGGCCAGAAGAGGACATCAGAGTTCCTGAAACAGGAGTTACAGATCATGGTGAACTGCCATATGGATGTTGGGAATTGAACCAGGGTCCGCCTGGCGGCAGTGGCACATACCTTTAATCCCAGCACTCAGGAGGCAGAGTCAGGAGGATCTCTGTGAGTTCGACGCCAGCCTGGTCTACAGAGAGAGATTCAGGACAAGCACCAAAACTACACAGAGAAAACATGTCTCGACAAACAAAACAAAACAAAAAGGAGAAGGAGAAGAAGAAGAAGAAAAGAAGAAAGAAACCAGGGTCCTCTGAGAGATTGTCCAGTGCTCTTAACCACTGAGCCATCTCTCCAGCCCCACAGAATGTTAGAACTTTAACCCATTCCACTGAGTTGTGCATTATTCTTTTGATGAGCTTACTGGAGGAACTATTTGCAAGAGAAATAAAAGGTGTACTGTCTACCCTGAGCGGGTTTACTATGCCAGAGACTAGTATTAAACTATATATAGAGAGAAGCCACTCCAGCTAGAGGAGATTTGTGCTCACCAGGCAAGAAGGAGCTTACAGATTTGGAGCGTAGAGGGTGGAGGCTGAAGAATCCGGCTGGAGTCCTACTTAGCCAGGAGTCGTACATCTATGAGAAATGGCTGCACGCTCTGCTCCTTGGACAGTCCTGTTCCATTGCCTGTTTGTAAGATGTTAGGGACCTAACAGAACACCCTTTGCCTCAGCAGAAGAACCAAACACTTTCAACCCTGCCTTCCTGTGCTTACCACTCCCTTTTCAACATCCCGCTGGACGGCACCCCGTCAAGTCTGCAAGGGAATCTGGGTCTCTCCAGACTGCAGGGTAGGAGCTAAGTGAGTCTGACTGAAGAATCTGCCAGAAGCCTCTACTCCATGCAGTGGGCTCTTGTGGTGCAAAGTGGCCTAAGATGTTATCTTTGCCTTCAGAGGTCAAGATGGTCAGAAGATAGAACCACACCTTCAGGATAGCTGGGTTGATATGTGCCAAGTGACAATGAGTAACTGAGATACAGCCAAGAGGACAGATGCTGTGGGCCATGGTTGGCAGCAGTGGCTTCTAAGCGGACAGGACATCTGAAGTGGGCCTTGAAAGAATCTCTGACTCGAAAGTCATGCCCAGGAGGATAGAGGGTACCTCTGTCACATCTACCAGTGATGAGCATGTCTGTGCAGTTCTGGCCTCTCAACTAGCTCTGTGTGGGACCTGGACAAATCACTGTCGCTCTCTAGGTAGACAGAAAAAACGGAGAAAAGCCAGTGACCCCTTGAAATTTCTACATCTTGATACCCAGAACCTGCAAGCACATTAGCTTATATGCCAAAAGAGGGCTTTTGCAGGTGTGGTTATAGCCATGACAGTGTGGGGAGATTAGCCTGGCTGATCCCGTGGGCCCAACATAATCACAAATGTTATCATTAAAGAAAGTAAGAGACAGAGGAGTGAGAAGCAGAGGAGATATGCCAAGAGCAATGGGGGTGTATGTTCTACAGTACCAACTTTGAATAAGAAGGCGGCATGGACCAAGGGAAGCAGGAGGCCCCTGGAAGCTTCAAAAGACAAAATGGATGTCCCTAAATCCTCTACGAGGAAAGCAGCTCTGCTGACACCTTGCTTTGAGGACTTCTAAGATCTAGACTTGTGCCAAATAATAAATCTGTCATCCGAAGCCACTGAATGTACACTGTTTGTTACAACAGAGGTAGGGAATGGATCCAGAGAGTCAAGTCTGGCATAGCAGCCCGACCTGATTGGTCTATGGCAACGAGTCGAGTCTCCAAATATTATCTACCTGATCCAAAATTCCAAGAACTTGGAATATAATGGGCGAAGGGCATTGTCTAACTTAGAGTCACTTCTGGCTACGTGCAATAACCAGATCAGGTTAGTTTTACTCATGGGCAGAGAAAGGCATATGGGAGAAAGGCCACCTTGGCCAGTACAACAGCTTCCTCCAGCAGCAGCAGCAGCAGCAGCAGCAGCAGCAGCAGCAGCAGCAGCAGGCAGTAGGCTGTTTCCGTCTTCCTCCATCAGCACCTGCACCTCCAGCAGGAGGTTTGACCCTCAAGCTCTCAGGCTGCCTGCTGCACTCCTGGGGTGGCTTCTGCATTTCAGACAGAGAGGGTGGGAAGAGGAAACAAAGGCTTCCCCAGGCTCCTAGCCCCCAAAGACTCTTTTGGCACCTTTTGGGTCAGACTCCAGTGGTCCAGTAGCACGGGCATGTGTAGGGATGCACGCTCCACCAGCAGCTTTGGGCTTAGTTCTTTTCCAGTAACAAATCTGCCACTACGGCTGAATTTCAGCTTACATATGAACCTATCAATCCTTGATTACTATAGCGGATGTATGTATAATCCTATCAGATTTACTCATACTAGCCAGGGCTCTGGTTGGCCAGTGAGAGGAAGCAAATTCCTGCAGCTTAAATTTCAAAGGAATTCATTGACATTCTTGCAATTAATTGAAAGCTTTGTCCCTAGCTGGTTACCAGCTCCAGGGAAACAGAGTGACAGGTCAACTGCCTCATGAAGAATCTTTTCTCAACTGGGTCTGACAGTTCCAGAAAAAGCTCTGATTCTCTTGGGTCAGGGCCTCTCACTCCCAGAGGAAAGTGGTACTTGGAAGATTCAGGCTGACTCATGTGTCCTACCAGGGCTGTGGGAAAGAACATTTGCATTCAACTCCATCACGGGCATGTGGAACCAGGGAGGCCATGGTTTGACTCTGCAGTGCCCCAGACAGGTTCTTGTTTTGAACACTTGTTTCCTAGCAGCTGGTGCTGTTTTGCGGGGTGTTGTGAAACTTTGGGAGGTTGGGTCTACTTGGCATAAGTAAGCCACTGAGGGTGGGTCTTTGAAGGTTTTACTCAACCCTCGCCCTCTACTTTCCTGGACACCAGTGACGTTGAACAGCCTGTGATACACACTTTGAACATGAAGGCTTTGTCATGTTTTCCCTCCCACAACACACCGAGACCCTCTGAAACTGTGAGGCCCCCCCCCCAAAAGAAAAAGACAAAACTTTTCCTCAAGTTGTTCCAGGCAGCTACTGTGATTGTGGGGGTGCAGAGTAACTATTACAGCAAGAGCAAAGCAATCATAACAAGAGGAAGAAGGAAGCAACCCTGTACAGGCAGAAATACCATGCTGGGGGATGTCTTTCTGTATGCTATGAATATGTGCTACTCCTATTGACTAATAAATAAGCTGCTTCAACCTATGGCAAGGCAGCTTAGAGGCAGGTGGACAGAGGTGGAGAGATGCCAGCCCACCACACGCCTGACGGAACAACAAGATGCCAGCAGATAGGTAACGCCAAGGCCACATGGCAACATATAGATTAAATGGAAATGGGCTGAGTTAAGTTAGAGCTAGCTAACAAGAAGCCTGACCCATAGGCCATACAGTTTGTAAGTAATATAAGCTTCTGTGTGTTTACTTGGGACTGAGCGGCTGCAGGAGGGACACAGGAAAACTTCTGACTACAATACCAGGCACCCACTACCCACAGGACCCTTTGTTTTTTGTTTTGTTTTGTTTTTTATTTTTTCGAGGCAGGGTCTCTCTGTTTAACAGCCTTGGCTGTCCTGGAACTCACTCTGTAGACCAACCAGGCTGGACTTGAACTCACAGAGATCTGCCTGCCGCTTCCTCCTGAGTGCTGGGATCAAAGGCATGCACCGTTTGTTCTTATTATCAAATCCTACTGACCCTGAAAAGTGAGATGACCAAACCAAAGGCTGGCCATGTGAGCAAAGGCGTCCTCTGTCTTCCTGAGATGGGCTCCAGTGTGTGCTGGGGGATTGGGCAGCCATTGATCCAGACTCACTCCTCAAACTTTAGTGTACATCGCACTGAACTTGGAGCACGTATAAAAACTCAGACTGTTTGGGAGAGCCTTGACGTGTGACGTGAGTATCTCACAGCATGACAGCCAGCCAGAGTCAAAGCAGAATGTCTCCAGAGCAAGCGAGCCAGCATTCTGAGAGAAACAAGGCAGGGGCTGCAGGCTTCTTGTGACCTAACTAGGTCACTTGGGCCTTTTGGCATTGCTTACATAGACACAGTGGGCACTCGGGTCAGGCAGGCTGAGCACTGGGCACATTCAGGGTGAACTTTGGAGAACAGATTCCACAACCTCTTTCTGCCAGAAACACCACCCTGGGTTCAATTCTTGCTGCTGTTCCTGTGGCAGGGTTCTCTGACTCTGGCCAATTTAATTCTAACACCGTTTAGAGAGAAGGGCAGGTGTAGTGTCGCATACCTTTAATTCCAGCATGCGGGAGGCAGATCTTTATGAGTTTGAGGACAGCCTGGTCTGCATAGAGAGACACTGTCTCAAAAGCAAAAATTAAAGGGGAAGTTTGAAATAATACTGGCGATTTATAAAATGAAGATAGGCACAGTGTGTACACGTGGGAGACTGAGGTTTCTGGGTGGCCCAGCTCACTTGCTAGAGCTGACAGCACCCAGTTGAGTTATTAGGCAGGCCAGGAATAGCATATAGCACAAATGCCCCATCCCTTGCCATCTGTCCCATTGAGGGGAGCCCTTCCGGAGGTAGCATACACAGACAAGGAAGCAGCACATGGCTCATATGATGTCCGGGCTAGGGATTTTGAGGAGTCTTGGTTTGATTCCAGGACATTTAGACTACATCATACAAACCAAAATGACCATAGAAACATCATAGAAATAGTTTTAATTTCTCTTTTCATTGCTAGAATCAAATACCTAGCAAGAAGCAATTTGTGGAAAAACCAGTTTCTTTTGGCTCACAGCGTGAGAGGGTACAGTCCACCATGGCAGAGAAGGTGTGGCCGCAGGAACCTGATGCAGCTGTTAATCTACAATCAGGAAGCAGAGAGAGATGGGAGCTGATGCTCAGCTCCCTTTCTCCTTTTACTCAGTCTGGGTCCCCACCCCTGGGAGGTTCTGCCCATCCTCTGGGTGGGTCCTCCGTCCTCAGTTAAGTTTCTCTGGAAAGACTCTCATGGGCACGCCCAGAGGAGTGTTTCCGTGGTGATTTTAAATCCAGTCAGGTTGACAATGAAGGTCAAACATCTCCGATAATATTCATTACGGGTAATAAATCGGCTGAGCTCACTTCGGGTGTTCTCAGCCAAGGTCACAACCTCACAATCCACCCACGTGCTCCTGAGAACCTGTTTTCCAACATTTTGATTTGGTTGTCCACATCACAAAGAACGCAGAGTTCTGGGTTTTTGTTTTCCCTGGCCGATAGGAAGGTCTGGTAGTTCAGATGAGAAGTCCTACAAGGCCCGTCCACATGGTTGAGTAGCAAGCAGCCTCTGCTCGCCAGACAGCCCGCTTGTTCAGTTGGTTTAGTAGCTCTGTTAGGCCACAGCCTGGACAGCTGAGGTCCAAGGTCTTCATATTTATGTGAGGCAAACAAGTTGTAGAGGGGGGACACCGGGGTAGGTGGGGAGATGAAAGCATAAGATGTGGGCGCATAGTCAGGAGATACGGGGTTTGACCCCTGTGCCTTACAAGAAACTGCCTGACTGGATTTTACTTTGCCCTGAAGCAGGTCGTTTATGGGCTTGCAAAATTCTACCCTGCTTCCTGATCTCCATTATACAAACACACCTTTCTCTGGCACTCCCTGTTGGCTTGGCTCAGAAAGCAAAGGCCCAGATCTCATGGACTTCTTCTCTTCCTGTTGGTCCTGTCACAAGTTCTCGCTTAGTCCCTCAGCTTGTCACTTGGCTTTTTACATTCCCCCGGGCACCTGTCTCTACCTTTCTAGACATCGGTGCAATTTGGTTTGCCTGGCAATTCCCTTTACTCTGGCTCCTCCCGAGGACACTTTAAAATATTATGACACTTTGAATGTAAGAGACTCCCCACCCCAAACTGGGTCCCTGAAACCTGTGGTCCAGTCTGCCTCTGAGTAGTCATGCATGGGCTCGTTTATTTCCTTGGCTATCCTATTACATAGCCCAGCTAGCTGCCAAGTGTTAAGGACAAGCTACTGCGATTAGGTTATATCTTGGGGCCAGGAGTGGATTCCCTCAAAAAGAACATTATCAGAGAGGGTTCGGAAATCTCACTGCATTCAAATTCCAGACCCAACAATTTTGAGCCTGTTCCCTATCTAACCCCTCTAAGCTCATTTTCTCAACTGCAAGCTAGTAGAAACTGATTCAAAAACTCTGTGGAGAGCTCCTGAAATAATGTGCAACAGAGCTTAGCCCAAAGCCTGGCCCAGGGCAAGCACCCACCAAAGAGTGTATATTGGTAATACTAATTACTATAATCAGGATATGTATCAGAATACAAATGATAAATATGGGTTCTGATCACCAGTGTAACCCTCTATTGCTTAGTGACCTTCTTTGATGTTTCCTCCAAGTTTTTAAGGTATAGAAGTGGGGGTTGGAGGGGCTAGAGAAATAGCTCAGTGGTTAAGAGCACTGGTTGTTCTTCCAGGGGACCTGGGTTCAATTCCCAGCACCCACATGGCAGCTCACAACAGTCTGTAACTCTACTTCCAGGGGATTTGACACCTCCATACCAATGTACATTAAATAAATTATTATTAAAAAAAAAAAAAAAAAAAAAAAAAAAGAAAAAAAAAAAAAAAAAGCCGGGCGGTGGTGGCGCACGCCTTTAATCCCAGCACTCGGGAGGCAGAGCCAGGCGGATCTCTGTGAGTTCAAGGCCAGCCTGGGCTACCAAGTGAGTTCCAGGAAAAGGCGCAAAGCTACACAGAGAAACCCTGTCTCGAAAAACCAAAAAAAAAAAAAAAAAAAAAAAAAGAAGTGGGGGTTGGAGAGATGGCTTAGCAGTTAAGAGCACTGGCTGTTCTCCCAGGTTTAATTCGCAGCACCTACACGGCAGCTCACAGCTGTCTGTAACTCCAGTTCCAGGGTATCTGATACCTTCATGCACATAAAATAAAGTTAAATAAATTATTTTTTAAAAAAGATACAGAAGTTGACTCATTAACCCCAACACTCAGGATGAGTAGGAGGCAGGGGACCACAGACTAGCTGGAGCTACATAGGAAGACCAACCCTGTCTCAAAAACAAGTTGATTTTTTTTAACTTATAGATTTCCACAAGACACACTTTTACTGTTTAAAGCGAAATATGTAAAATATGTTTTGTTTGCAGTTTAGAGGAAGGCAGGCAGGCTGCGCTTTTGTTTTGAATGTAAAAATCATTTTTTTGAGGCAGAATCTTGCATAGCCCAGGTTGCCTTGAACTTCGTAAGTAGCCAAGGATGACCTTGGACTCCTGATCTCCTGCCTCCACTTCCCAAGTGCTGGGATTACAGGTGTGCACCATCAAGTTACCTGGTACTTGGTAAAGAACCAAACTTCATGCATGCTAAGGCAAGCACTCTGCCAGCTGAGCCAAAGGCTAAGACCCTAGCCTAGGAAGGCTACATTTTGAACTTAGGTTTCACAAACCTAAAGTCTCCAAGGTGGTTTTTGTTGCTGTTTTCCAGTTTCATTTACTTACTTTTGTTTTATTCAGACAGGGTGTCCTTATATGGCCTTGGCTGGCTTGGAATTCAACAGAACTTAATGACTTCAAATTTGTAACAATCCTCCTACCTCTGCCTCCCAAATGGATGGCATCTGACTCTGAGGTGTGCTTGCTTTTTTTTTTTTTAGTCATAGCCTGGAGTCAGGTAAACAAACCATTATTCTGCTACCAGTAACTTCCTTTTAAAACCCAGTGTCTTTTTTCCTTCCCACTGTATAGAGTGACTAGGGAAAGCCAGCTGAGTGCCCAAGTAGAGGGATGTATCCCAAGGCTGTCTCCATAGTCAACACCTCCTTTCGGCCTTCAGCTGTGCCTGATGAAGCTGTCTCTTTGGCATGTATGTCCTAACCTATGGGCTGGCTCAAACAGAGAATTCCACTTGTATTTATTTCAGGAACATATGATTTTATCTTAGGCACCTTAATGCAGCTCCTAATATCACCCACCCTCCCTCTGCATACACCGTACATTCTCTCCATTGTTAATCCTGCTCCCGGAGTGGGTGGCAGCTTCTCGAGGCTGGGCTGGGAATTACAGGCCACTTTGTTTGTGCAGTCGCTTGAGAAGCCTGGCACCATTGATTTGCATCAGTGCCTCCGGAATAGCCTTTTGCCATCTCCTTAAAGATACTATCTAAGCTGTGAAATTCATTAAATAGCCCCAGAAATGGATCAGGTTATTTAACACAACATCCCTAATGGCGCAATATCTCAGCTGTCCACACTGATAGCGAACATTGTCTTGGATAGCGTTATCAGCCCAGGACACCCGCTATGAATATTGATCCTGGGCTTGTTACAGCCATCACTTGCCATCAGGACAGGTCAGAGTTGGAACCCACCTAGCATCAAAGCAATTTAAAGACAGCACTCGAACAGAATTTTAATGTCCAGGCTGGGGGAAGAAAAACAAAACAAAACAAAACACCCCAACAACCAAATCAACTCTATGCACAGAGGGAAGATGGCTTGCCAGATGTGAACACATGTATTACATAGAAACACCCTGGCTCACACATGTGCAGTAACGTTAGTGGGTCAAGCACGTTTCCCAGTTGTGCCTGAAGGGAGGTTTTACTGCATTATAGTCCATACAAAACAAGTGGCCAGAAAAAGGGTTTCCTGCAACTTGCGGCCTCCCTCTCCCCGCAGTGGAAAGACATACCCTGGTCTTTGGTTTGTCTCTAAGCCGAGTGAGGGAGCCACAGCAGGGTTTCTTCCATGTCATTTACTATCCAGAGCCAAGCACTAAGCAGGGTCCCTGGACTATCACACTGTCGTGAACACATGTAGGGGAAACGGTGAGGAAATGAAGACAGCGATTTAAAAACCATCACAGAAGCAGGCATGCTTGAGGATCTTCAGGTTACAGAATGTGGACTCCCCATGTTCTTGGATTTTCTCTCCAATTTGTTACTTCCTGCCTTTTTTTTTTTTTTTGGCCCCTTTTCTGTATTTAGCACCACAGACTTCAAAGGAAAGATGACTTATACGAAAGGAAAAACTTTATATAACTTAAACAACAACAACAACAACAAAAAGAGGCTATGGAAGTTCAATGAAATAATCCAAGTTCTGTCTGATCACGGCGGTGTGTGTGTGTGTGTGTGTGTGTGTGTGTGTGTGTGTGTGCGCGCTGGGGCGCATTCCTGGTCCTCTGATTTGAGATACAGGTGCCCTCTGGAATGTTACCCCCTCCCCCATTCCTATGAAATGGCCTCAATGTTCCTTCCAGAGAAAAGGACTACAGAAGGAACATTTTTATCTATTTCTGGGTGACCTTAGGGAGATCTTTCCCCAGCTACCCTGAAAAATCTAATATATACAAATATATGGAAAAAGGTAGATGGAATCGGGGTCAATAGGGAAGGGAAGAGAAAGAACAAGGAAGATTAAAAAAAAAAATGTGAGAACTGGATGAGAAAGGGTTATCCAAACAGAAAACAAAGTATGTGCATTCCAGAGGGATCTGTGATTTGCAGGTATTGTCCCTGGGCCCTGCCTCTCAGTTTCTGGGTTGTCTTTTCCCTGAGTTTCACACGGCACATATTCCCTTTGGCAGGGGGTGTTCTGGTGGGCTTGGGCTCTGCACTTCCTTCCCTTCACTTTAAAAGCACAATCCGTCTTTGCTTTAGGACTGGAGCTGGCTTGAATTTCGGCAAGGCTTTAAAGTCGGCAGGGAATATGGTGGCCACCCCTGGGAGGGGCTGAAAGGTTTGAATGAGAAAAGCTACAAGGAGCTAGCCCCCGAGGATGCCTCTTTAATAACAGATAGGATTAGTAGCCCCCAGCACTTTAGTGCGAAAGAGTCCCCTCCTCTTCCTACTTCTTACCTGCTCAGACAATATTAATTGCCAAGACATTGTCTGGGAACCGCATGGGGCAAAGAAGAAAGGAGCGGGCGGGGTCCGAGGTGGCTCTGGGCAGTGGAGCTAAGTCAGAGATGCTTCAGAATTTGCGGCTGAAATAAATGACTAATGTCCACAGCGGTGACAAAAAGAAGGAATGTCACTATGGGTGTGGCTAGTGCAACCTTTTCTTTACTGCTGATGCTTGCTGTTCTCCCTGGAGACTTGGGGGTCAGATGGGGCCATTTTAATCGTATCTCTTCTCTGATCTTAAATTCAAACCAGCGGGCATCTTTTAACCTTTTCCTTCTTGGGGCTGGGGGAAGATGGGGGTCAGAAACAGTCAATTTCTGACGCTAATGATGGAATCTGTGACTGAAGAAGTCCTGATGGGCAGCGAAAATGGCACTCTGGGTCACTGAAAGGAGGACAGCTACCTTCAGCAGAGCCACCTGGCCCTGAGCCGGCGGCCCTCCTGGTTAGGCACTGTCATCTTTACTATAAACCCCCTTTGACCTCTGACCCTTCTGGCCTTCCAGGTAGAAAGAAAAGTCTCCTGCCCAAGGAGAATATTTTGCCTCTATTTCCCAAGACAGGGGCCGTGCTGAAAAATCCCTGGCCCAGCCCAGACTCTTGTGGACCGTAGTGACCCTGGGCAGATATCATTGCTCATCTTTGAACCTCATTTTCCCGGTTTTTGAAACCCAGACTGTAGTCCCAGGCCACGCCCACCTCATAGGGATGCTTAGAAAATCAAAGGAGTGTGAGAAAGCCCCAGGGCTTTGTAAACTGTAAACACACAGGGCTTTAAAAATTCGAAGTAAATGGGCCCGAAGCCGTTACTGTGGTTCACAGATGGTGCATGAGATGCGTCAAGCATCATTGTGAAGCGATCAGTCCTGGCCTCCGTGGCATCTTCAAGTCAAAGAAAGATGGCAAGTGCTCTAAGAGAAATAAGTAAACTTCAGTCAGGCAGATGTGTATGTAGAGGGGATACTGGAGATGGAAGCCTCCCTCGCGCCCTTCACGAGTCTCCACAGGATGGGAGGACGCTCGCGCAGCGTGCGACCGCGACCCCTCGAATCGGGAACGCGCATTGGCAAGCGAGGGTCCCTCTGGTCCAGGCCAGCTGCCACCGCGCCGCGCGGGATAGTCCCAAGGCAGCTGCGAACTCGCCCTGCACGTGGCGGGGGTCTGGCCAGTGCAAGTGCCAATCCGCAAGCAGCCCCCCGCTGCTCTCCTCCCGCCCCGCCTCCTTGCCACCCTCTCCAGCTTCTCTTGGCGGGGAAAATCTAGTTCGAGACTGGAGCGCTGTGACCGAGACAGAGCTTAAGGCAAGCCCTAGTGCGCCCATCCCGGACCCCGCGCGGCCAGCCTCCGGTTCGTGGGAGGCGGGCATGTTGGCATGGCAGGATGGCGGGGCCAAGGCGGCCCCTTCTCACCACAAGATCTCATTCTCTGTCCTGGACATCTTGGATCCACAAAAATTCACGCGAGCTGCACTCCCGCCGGTGCGTCTAGCTGCCCGGGAAGCCAAGAAAAGTTTAGCGGAGGTGGAAGCAGGGGAGGACGCCAGCCCCGAGTCTACGATCGGGTCTCAGGAGACCCCTGGTAAGAATGCGAGGCGGTTTCAGTCTAAGATGGTATCCGTGTGTGTGGAGCAGCCAAGGTCTGATGAATGGCTGTTGGTGGCCTGGGAGCTAGAGAAGGCGCACCCCGCGCAGGTGCGAAGTGAAGCCTCCCCTCCTTGGAAGAAGAAAGAGGCAGGGATGAGACTGAGATTCCAGGGCAGGTATGTGCCTCATTCCTGAACACCTGCTCAGTGGATGAGCGCAACAGCTCTGACTGGCTCGCATATCTAACGGAAATGTATTATGCTGTCCACGTGCTAGAACCTGGGCTAGGAGCTGGGATAAAGGTTATGAAAACGCCTTCCAAGTATATAGTATCATTAACACCACTCCTATTTTATGGCTGAGGTCATTGAGGCCAGGATTAGGTGCTTATTTTCAACCACTCGGAAACACCTGCGGAGCCCATGCCTTCACCTTTCCCGGACCTGACAGGGGATTGGGGGGTGGGCAGACAGGAAGCTTTGGGTGCTTTCTCTCCTAGACCATTCCACTTCGTCCCTGAAGTTGGTGGACGTCAAAGGGAGGGTTCAGGAAAGTTTGTGGCTGGAAGGACTTAAGACAGAAGGATTCATGCCGAGCGGGACATGGGCATGAGATTCCTCCGAAGGAGCCCAAGGTCTAGGGACTCTGGTCCTGGGATAGGCTGTATGCAGCACAGTCCCCTGCTCCTCGTTTCTAAGTTTGGCAGTGATTGTCTGGGGCCCGGAAGCCTCTGGTGGCCTGCCTTGGGGCCCGGCCGCGGGCTTGGATTAATTGTTTGGATGGTCTCTCTGTGGGGCTGCCTTCCCCTCCCCCTAACTCCTTGATCGATATTCTATTACTGGCGACTGCATATCTCCTGCCCGCAGCTTGCAGGTACTGACTTCAAACCCCCTTTCCCTGTCTGATCCTAATATTGTTCGATTAAAACTTACCTTTAATAGATGACATCTATCGATCAGGCCCCGGACAAATCTGAAACTCTATTAACACGGCCGGAGAGAGAAGATGGGAAAGGGGGAATTTCTCTTTTTGGGGGGAGGAGGACTTAATAACTTCTTTTTTAATTGCTAGGAGTCGCACACCAAAATAGGCTTCTAGGGACTGGGGAGATTCAATAGTAAACGCACTTGACATTCCTATATCGTAATAGCAGACTCCTCTCTTCTCAGCTCGATAAAGTCACTATACTTTCTTGATATGGGGTGCTATCCAACATGTACTTTTTGGGTGCCTACTGAATGGCAGATCTGTAAAGGGCAAGAGGACACCGCACTCCTGAATCTGCTCCCTAAGATGTGCGCATTGGGGACGGAAGAGGACAAAGAGAGAGTGGAGTTGGATCAAGGGGAAAGCTGAGTGTTCTGGGGGAGGACTAGAAGGTTTGGGGGTGCAGATTGGTAGAGTTGTTACAGGCTTCTGGTCACCTTGCCCTTCTCTCTCAGATGCCGAGGGCCGAGGCACTGGCCTCGCGTCCCCCCTGGAAGGCTCCGAAGCGGAAGAGGAGGAGGAAGCAGAGGATGCGGGGCGCGCGCAGCGGCCGGAGCGGCCGGAGCGCTGGCACCGGGTTCACGAGGGCTCTCCAGAGGCCCGGGTGGTGGCCGCGGGAGCGGGGGAGAGCGGTGTGGACGGGCTGCCGGCGTCCCCCGGCTCCCCCGGCTCTCCGCGGCCGCGGCGCCGGCGATCCGAGCCTAGCTGTGCCAAGCCACGGCGCGCGCGCACCGCCTTCACCTACGAGCAGCTGGTGGCCCTGGAGAACAAGTTCCGAGCCACGCGCTACCTGTCCGTGTGCGAACGCCTGAACCTGGCGCTGTCGCTCAGCCTCACGGAGACGCAGGTCAAAATCTGGTTCCAGAACCGCAGGACCAAATGGAAGAAGCAGAACCCGGGGGCCGACGGCACGGTGCAGGCAGGATGCAGTACGCCGCAGCCTGGGACACCGGGCGCCGTGGCGGGGGCCTGTGGCAGCGGCACCGGGAGCAGTCCTGGCCCACCGGTTCCGGGCGCTCTGCCCTTCCAGACTTTCCCCACCTATCCCGCGACCAACGTCCTCTTTCCCTCCTCCTCCTTCCCCCTGACGACAGCCGCCACAGGGAGTCCCTTCACCCCTTTTCTTGGGCCCTCCTATTTGACCCCTTTCTATGTCCCACACCTATAAACCCGGTACTCCAGCCGAGTTGGGATTCGCGAGTGACCAGTATGGTGGTGTGGACCCCTGCTTCACAGAGGGGCACTGACCGCCCCCTCCTGGTGTGCTGGTGTCTGTGTGCCCCTTCTCTCCAGCTGCTGGTGACGCCACCAGAGGGCGAGGAGAAGCCACCTGCTGGACTCCATACAGGCCACTAAGGGGTCCAGAAAGTATCCAGACCAAGGACTCAAAATCTTCCAGCTTCTGGACGTCGCTCTTCACTTTCATTCACTTCCGGGGCTCTGTTTTTTTTTTTTTTTTTTTTTAAGGGTCTTGGTATTCAATACCAGGCTAATAAAGGTTCCCAGGATAGAGACCAGAGGGAGCCAAGATGCCCTGGGCACCAGCTGCTAGCGCCAAAGACTGAATATTTAAAGGTTCTGGTACATTCCGAGATGAAGAACTTTCCTTCCTGGTGGTGGAATTGTCTCAACACAGTACTTCCTCTCAAATCCTGAGCAGAGCTGGGGCAAGTTGGACCCAAAGCAGATGCAGCTATCAAATGGACTGTTTTCAAGATGCATAACTCAGCATTTCTAGATCTTCTTATGAAATTCAGACTTGAGCCAGTTACTGATGCTTGTTACCTTATTTTCTGTGTGCACACGCCACGTGTATGTACCAGGAAGTTGTTCAGCTTTGTGCCTAGACTGACCTGGAAGAGACACAACTTTGTTGCCTCGCAGGTTTTGAGAGCAGCTTGGATCGACAACAGCAGTGCCCTAAATGCATAAAAAGGACAGTAAAGGGAGTGATGACCCAAAGGCTATGGTGAAGTCTGTGTGTGAGCTGTTGTGATATGCGCCTTTGTCCGGTCTACACCCTCATGGACTTCCGAACGGACAAGTTGGAGCAGAGCAAGCTCCACCCACAGGCATTGCAGTCAGGCATTTGACTACATTTTTGGAAGCACAACTGTAACATTTAGAATACCTGAGATGCTGACTTGAAAACAATTCTTGTTTTAAATAGTTTTCTCCCCCTCCTCATGATGGTGAACAAGCAAAAGCTGTAAGGGGCTGGGAAAGAAACACTTCCCACGTGTAAAGAGCCATGAAGGCCAAAACCTTGTTGGGAATAGGCTCAAGGATATATATGTTTTAATTGCTGCTTTCTTTGTGTTGTGTGATATTTTGTGTTCTGACAAATAAAGCTTGCTTGGAGTCAGAGGCGGAGCTAGCCACTAGTTAACCATAGAGGTTTGGAGGACTACAGAGAGAGGGACAGGAAGTGGTAAGGTGGGGCTGAAACAGGATCTCAGCCCCTTTGGTCCGAGGAATAGAAGAGGTAGGAAGTCACTGGTGGCTGCTCCCCTACTTCTCTGATCTTTCAAGTTTTTACCCCAATATCTGACTCCTGGTTTTTATTGATAAGATTAATTAGAATCATGCATCATCTGTCTTCCAACATTTGGGGCACTAATTCATGAAATAGCTGCTGCCCATCAGCACCCACCTAGATGGCTGGCTTTCCCTTACTTCCCCAAGCCCTCTGAGCAAGTCTGGGGTTTTCCTGTTGCAGCCTCTCTATAGCAATCAACACAAGCCCCAAACTCCACAGTTGCCTGGGCTCCAAACTCTGCTGAACATCTCTGCCTTCAGGCAGCTCTGTACTTTCATCTCCCACAGGTCACATATGCTAATTTCGAGTGTTCCTATGCCTGCCTTTCAGGTGGCTGGCTCTTTGGCTCCTTTTCCCGGTGGGTTGTCGGCTTTCCCTGGACCCCCTCCTCAGGTTGCTGACACACAATCGTGGCAGTTGTCCTCAGTCAGGCTGTGCGACACCTATGTTCTCTGCTCAGACATGCTAAGCAGCGCCAGCTGGTCTCTCTTCACTGTCATTGTCCGAAAATTTGGTGAGAAAATTGGGAATTCTTAAAGGGGGGAATTAATTTTTTTTAAAAAAGGAGGGTTTTTTCCCCCATGTTAAAAAAAAAAAGGGAAATACTATTATGATGGAGGGAGTTAGGTTTCTGTATGATTACACAATGGATGGTTTAAAAATGGAACAATTAAATGAAGGGATAATCAGCTTAGCTGGGAATGACATAATGTTAATTATCATTTTGATAATTCTAGTTTTATCCCTAAAAAAGTTGGTTGATATGCTATGCCAAGATACAGGCCTTAGAAAAAATTACTAGAGAAAGTATTGCCATATTGACTGTTAAGTTATAAGCCTTAGAAGTACGTACTAAAACAGGTAATAGAGGTATTCAGAAAAGACAGAGGAATTTAGAGGAGAACCAACCTCAACTTTACATTGTGAAATTAGAGAGGAACAGCCCATGGTTATCAAAAAACCAACCTTAATTTGTCCGGTTCCCATACAGGAACAACTGTCAAATGACAGGTAGCCCCAAGGCCGTGGAAGAGCTCACTGGATTCCTGTGGATGTGTTAGGTTTGAGGAGATTTAAGGAAGCGATAGTCTTATATGGTATGCATTCACCTTTTGTGAAGCAGATGTTAAATTCATGGTCAACTAGTAGCAGAATTGTCCCACAAGACTGGAGAGACTTGGTTACAGCAGTATTGGAACCTGGTCCTTAATTACAGTGGAGGACCTGGTGGAAAGATGAGGCTAGGACCATTGAACAACAAAATAGGGACAGAAGTATTGAAATTTCTCAAGACCAACATCTTGAAGAGGGTGATTATGCTGATGTGCAAAGGCAATCTCAATATGATGACCATGCCCTGGCTCTGTGCTGTACAGCAGCTTTGAACGAGTAGGACAGAATTGAAGAAGTCAGAAAGAGAACAGAGTTATTTAGTAAAGTTATAAAGGACCCAAAAGAAACTTTTACTGATTTTTTTTTTACAAAGATTGACTTCAGCTGTAAATAGAATGATAGAAAATTCAGAAGCTAGACAAATATTAATTTAATCTTTGGCTTTTGAAAGTGCATTCAGAATGCAAAATGGTGATTAGGCTTTTAAAGGCAAGATCTGCACCCATGGAGCAATGGATTAGGAAACTAACTTATAAGACTCACAGATGCTTTTCATTTGATCAGACATAACTTGCCAAAAGGGAACCTCCCCAAAGTTAGGATTGGGGCAAGGTTGTTTTTGTCTTTCCATAAGAATGAAGCCATTCAGCTAAGGAATCTGAAGACCACTGGACAAATGAGACATCTGAAGAAAAAGGACGAATCATCCAGAGAAAATGTCCCAAGAAAAGAGTAAATTGGCCTATTGGTATATCACATTTCCAACAGGATAAAATTTCATAAATCTTCCCAAATGTTTGTTTCTGTCATTCTCTATAGACACATAATGCAGATGATCTTTTTGTAGTCCCAGTTCAATTAAAAATTAAAGCTGGCTTTGGAATTGGAGCATGGCTCTCTCCTTCTCTAAACAAAAGAATGCTTGTTAAAAGGAAAATTCAAAATCTATGTATCATGTCAGAAGAGCCACTTGATATGGGACAGAAGAAAAACCAAAATTAAGGGACTATTCTATTGCCACTAATTTCATAATCCTTTGATTCTATTTTGACTCTTTAAAACTTTTCTTAAGGTATAAATATTATCTCAAGATTTATATATATAATTTAAACTTTTTGTCATGATATTAATGGTCATAGAGTGTTTAGCGCTCTTTTTAAAATATTTATTTTTTTTTATGTGTTTGCCTGCATGTATATATGTAAATCATGTTCATGAGGTAGCCCTGGAGGCCAGAAGAGGGCATTAGACACACCCCTGTCATGTGAGTTCTGGGAACTGAACCCAGGTCCTCTGAAAGAGCAGTAAGTAATCTTAACTACTGAGCCATCTATCTCTCCAGCCCCCGATTTTGAAACTCTTACCTCTGAAAGACTTTATAAAAAATATCATACTGGATTAGAGTCCCATGACAGGACCGCTAAAGGATGTCTTGTCTCTAGTTCCCTTGTCTTTTTCTTTCTTTTTACTTTAAGATGTCTTTATTTATTCAAAGTGCCTCTATCCCTCCCCCACTTCCTTTGTATAGTAAAACAAATATATAGTGCAAATGTCTCTTGGGTGCCCAGTGTGTGCCAGGGGCTGCCCTCAACTCTGGGAATACAATGGAAAGACTCTGCTTTGACACCGGGGAAGATGAGGTATGAGAAGGTCACAAACAGGTGAGTAGCTGTACTAGAACATGTAGCAAATGTCACAGCTTCCTTGTCAGCTGTTTCTGTACAAAGAAGCAGTGTCTTTAGCACTGATGACATTTGGACTTCTGGCTAGAAATAAATAATTCTATGAATTCTACCTTTGCCAAGTTTGTTCTCTACTTATCTGGCTTGTGTTTGCTAAGACAATGCCAGATATTTAAAAACACCTGGAGCATGGCGGAAACAGCCCAAGCACATGATATTGCCAACCTGAGGTCCTGTGTCTCTGAGCTGAGTCATTTCTTCTCTTGTCAAGCCATTAGCTTCTAGTATGGATTTCTAAATTAAATTCAGGTGGAACTACATGTAGTAATTTAGAGAAATCTCCATCTTGGGCCGGAGTCTTGGCTCAGTGGATAAAGGCACTTGATGTTAAACCTGATAATCTGAGTTTAATCCCCAGGACACACATAATGGAAGGAGAGAATTGACTCCCACAAGTTTTCTTCTGATCTTTCTTCTGCCACAGTTATGCATACTGTGACACCTGCTCTCTCTGACCCAGAAAAAATAAATAGATAGATAAATAAATAAATGTAGAAAAATCTGTCTTCTTGATAGTAAGATTCATAAGTTCATGTAATTGGACCTGTGGCTGATTTTGAAACTTTTTTTAAAACAGGATTTATTTTTGCTTTATGGGTGTGAATATTTTGCCTGCATGTATGTAAGAGTACCATGTGCATACCTAGAGCCCAAGAAGGCCAGAAGAAGGCATCATATCCTCTGGAACTGGAGTTATGCATAGTTGTGAGTACTGGAATGTTGGTACTGGAAACCACACCTTATTTATTTTTACATTATGTGTATAAATGTTTTGCCCTGCATGGATATTTATGCATCATATACATGCCTGTTGGATCCCCTAGAACTGGAGTTACAGATGGTTATGAGCTACCATGTGGGTCCTGGGAATCAAACCCAGGCCTTTGCAAGAGCAACACATGCTCTCAACCACTGAGCTATCTCTCCAGTTCCCCAAAAGATTTTCTAAAAATACCATTCTAGAACAGGATTCCATGACAGAACAGCTAAGGGGTGTTTTGTTGGTCCTTAACTCACACTCTTTATGCATGTGTATGTGTTTGTGAATGTGCTTGTGTGTTTGTGTTTGTGTAGATGCATGTAGAGGCCAGAGGACAAGCCTGGGTGTTGTCCCCAGGAACACTGTCCCTGCCATGTAGACAGGATCTCACCAGTCAGGGACCCTTTGTCTCTACCTTCCCAGGCCTGGGATAACAAACATGGACTGTCTCACCTAGAATTTAAAAATGACATGTATTTATTTCTCTCTCCAAGTCGGATGATGAAATAGAAGCAGGATGTCTCACATGTTCTTCCTGTGTGTCCACGTCTCAGCATAATCCTCTTCCCTGGCAGGCAGGCTAATCACTTCACTTCCGGGGCTCTAGCTCTTTGGCAGGTGAGATCTCATCACCTCATTTAGCAGATATGTGGGTTGGTTTGGATAGTCACACTCTCCTTTTTCCACTATAGATAGTTTTCTTGTCCTCAGGAATTCATCCGTGAGTCTGGCCAACCTTTCATCTCTCCTAACCCAGTATATGTTGGTAGTCAGTCAGTTACTGTTAATTGAAATATGCTTTCCCTTACTGGTTTGTCTAGTTCTGTCTGTTTTGTTCCTTAATAGTTACAGATGAATCTATTTTTCCACTTTTTTTTTTTTTGAAATCTGGAAGATAAACTTTTACAGCATTCAAAAATTACTTGAGGACCAGTGAGATGGCTCAGAGGTAAACATGCTTGCTATGTGGGCCCGAGGACCTGGGCTGCACTCCCGTGATGCATGTAAAAGTGGAAGGGGAGGACGGACTCCACAAAATTGTCATCCGGTCTTTACACACGTGCTGTGGCATATGCCCCTCCCCCCCAGACACAAACACACACACGCTAAATAAAATTTTAAAATTTTAAAATAATGTGAATGGACACCTCACATTCATAGAGAAGCAGTTTATAACTTTAGATATTAAAATTCTTTCTTGCAAGTGTTTTTTTTTTTTTTTTTTGGACAGTCCCTCTAATGTAGCCCAGAGTAGCCGGAAACTCCTGATTTCCCTACCTTTTCTTCCCAAATGCTGAGTTTACAGATAATGGAAGTATTAATATTTTATGAGTAATTCTAACTTTTAATTTTTTTCTAGTAAATTTTAATGGATTGTACACAGCCATAAGAAATTATTGTTTTGTCAGATATGATGGCACACGCCTTTAATGCCAGTGCTTTAGAGTCAAAGGCAGGCGGCTTTCTTCGTTTAAGGCCAGTCCGTGAGTTCCAGGACAGCCAGGGCTACACAGAGAAAACCTGTCTCAAAAGAGGATTTTTTCCCCTTTTTTGTCATCACAGACTAAAGTCAATACAAATGAATTACTTAGGAAAATGATAACCATAACAAGATTGGTAGCTCAACATTTTCTAAGTTCTAGCAGCTTCTGTCCCCATCTCACTGATTGGCTGGCCCCAGTTCACAAACTGTTTATTGAATGGCCTGGCTTTGTTCTCCTCCCAACCCTGGATTGAAATGTTAAAGCCTTGAACTGGGACCGCAGACAGGTTCTTTGACCCTGCAATTGCATTTAAGGGTTTTATCTTGCAGATAACCTGCAGGCAATGTCAGAGACAAGGTTATCTCTTATGACATGGTTTGTCACAGCAAAGATTGGAAAGTATCCAAGTGTCCAACAATCACGGGCTAATAAACAAAAGAATGAAGGTGTTCTTCCCACACTGTCCCAGGGAGAACTCTGGGCATATCAAAAGGCAAGGTGCAAGGGTTGCGATGTAGTCAAGCATGTGCATGAGCATATGATGACCAGTAAGCAGTAAAGCGAATGCTTAGCAGGCATGATGCCCTGTGGATTACTCTTAACCCCTGCCCAAAGGGGAGAAATTATAAAAGCTGAGGTGCACAGGACACATGTTACCTGCTATCTCAAGTGTTTGGCAGTTAAGAAAATAATGGATCATATTTGTTTCTATTTACACGAAGATTCACTGGAAGAATCCCCATGGAATTTATACACAGGGTTGCCCAGGGAATGACTGGATGGAGTGGTGTGTGTGTGTGTGTGTGTGTGTGTGTGTGTGCGCGCGCGCGTGCGCACGTGCGAGTGCTTTGCCTTGATTTATAAATGAAGCAAATATGTTATCTACCAAACTAAAAGAATTGGCTAGCTGCGGGGAGAAAAATCCCATAGAAAAATTAAAAGAAAAAAAAATCTTAAAAATGACAGGCCAGGTTCAGCATGACAGTTCAGCAGTTAGAGAGCATGCTCCTCCAGCAAAGGACCAGAGTTTGGTTTTTAGCACCTAATCAGGCAGCTGGCAGGCATCTGTAACTCCAGCTCCAGGGGGATCGGATGCTTCTGGTGGCTTCCACTGCATCTGCACTTATGTGCACACCCCCACACAGACACAGATTCATAATTAAAATTTTAAGTATTTCTTTTTTACGAAAGAGTCAGATCCTCCAATTTATAGAATTTATAGGTTTCCAAAGCTCCTTCTAGCATCAGTCTTCAGACAACTGGGAAGGACTGAAATTATATTTTGGTGATCTGTCCAGTGAGGCACCACGCCACTTCCCTAGGTTGATCACAAGTTTCCTTTGGGAAAATAACATGGGAGTATGGGTAGCAGCCCAAGGAAAGCCAGCCCTGTGAAGTTTGCGATGGGAACTCCACAAACTGCAAGGGGCAGCAGTGTGAAGTGTGGGGTGGAGTGGTACAGGCCTCTCAGTAGACAAAAGTGGCCTTTCCACATTATTCATGCCGACAGATCTCCATGGTATATCGGAGCCTTGTCAAGTAAGAGTACACATGGAGTTTTCTATGTATGTGACTTACTTAGATTTCAATAGGAATCTCTGTATTAGAAGAAAGCTTCAGGGATTGGTGATGCTTCCGAGAAAATGGAAAAAAAAAAAAAAACCAAAACATTCTTCCCTGGAAGGGATCTTCAGAACATCACCATTCCTGGAAACTCTGGGTGGCTTGGAAGGCAATGGTGTTTTCAAAGTGCTATGTCTATTGGTGATCTCGGAACAAACCATTTTGAGATGTTTGTTTATTTGTTGAGACAGGGTCTTTCTCTATATCCCTGGCTGGTTTGGAATGTGCTATGTTGACCAGACTAGCCTTGACATCACAGAGATCCTCTTGTCTCTGCCTCCCAAGTGCTGAGATTAAAGGCATAGAACACCATGCCTGGCCCTCAAAAACAACTCATTTTGTCTAATGGAATAAATGATCCTTGCGGTCTCAAGATACCCAGTTGGGCTGATGTTAAGACTTGTCTTACAGGTTGTCTGACTTCAAAGCCTGTTGGCTTATCCACTGTACAGTAAAGAGAGTGGGGGCCCTGCCTCCAGCTCATATTCTTTTCAGGATGCCGACCTTATAAAGACACATCAGCATGGCTGATCACAACATTTACCTCCCTCAACGCAGAGTTTACTCAGTCCCTTAGAGCCATCTGTGAGCCCTGTGCAAGGCTTTGTGAATTAGGAGGTGCTGAAGACATAGCTTAAAAGTGTAAATAAAATCTGGGTGTGTGGTGCATGCCTATAATCCCAGCACTCAGGAGTGTGAGGCAAGAGGATTGCTGTGAGTTCAAGGCCAAACGGGGGTCACATAGTAAGACCATGTGTGACGATTTATATTGATTGCACACTTTCTAGGATCTGGAATCACCTTAGAGAGAAATCTCCAGGCATGTCAGGCAAGGAGTTTTTAGATTAGGTTAACTGAGGGAGAACTGTCCCCTGACATGTGGATGGCACCATCCCTTGACTAGGGATCCCAGACTGCATAGAACGGAGAAAGCTCATTGAGAGCCAACATTCACCACCACTCTTTTCTCCCTGGCTGTGGATGCAACATGAGCAGCTGCCTCATGCTGGGGTCACTATGATGGCCTGGACCCTGGAACCATGAGCCTTCCTTCCTTAAGTGACTTTTGTCAGGTGTTCTGCTGTAGCAACCAGTAGGACAGTAATGTGCCGTGTCTCGAGTCTTTCTGAATTAGAAATGGGGTGACCAATGGCCTTGAAGTCCTCTGTTTCTATAATACATGTTTAAATGGGTGCAGAAATCAGGAAGCAAACGTAAATTTCCTTAATCAAAAGAACAAGTCAAACTGTTTGTAGGCAGGATGTAACTTCTCATCTCTAATGCAAGGGTTTAAGTCATGATTATCACTAAAATACTCTTGGGAGGAATCCAGTTCAGGTGAAAAGAGAAGAACATGTCACTACCATGGCGAGGACAGCCACAACTGTAGCTCTTCTCAGGGACTCAGTGTCAGGACTGGCATTGCTACCCGTGAGGTGACCTTTCAAGGTGGTGGGTGCACAGCTATCGCAGAGTCTGAAGACCTGAGTTCCTGGGACCCACGTGGTGGAAGGAGAGAACTGATTCTCACAAGTTGTCTACACACACACAACACATGTAAAAATAAATTTAAAAAAATCAGCAACCAGCTGGGTGGTGGTGGCACACGCCTTTAATCCCAGCACTCAGGAGGCAGAGGCAGGCGGATCTCTATGAGTTCGAGGCCAGCCTGGTCTACAGAGCGAGTTCCAGGAAAGACGCAAAGCTACACAGAAAAACCCTGTCTGGTAAAAAATCAGCAACCAAAAACTCCGTGTCGAACACGACAAAACAAGGATCTGAAAACCAACCGCATTGTATCTGGCTTCAGCTTCACTATGGTAATCTTTTTACAATGCATATGTTTATCAAGTACAAATTGCAACTATCATTTGTCAATTACACTGTAATAATGTTGGGCAGAAAGATTTAAAACTATATTCAAGTCAATAACGTCAAGAAAAAAATCAATAAGTCATGACTTTTTAAACTTGTTTTGTTTTTATGAGAGTCTCAGCTACAGAGAGACAAAGTTAAAGTCCTTAAAAGAAAAGCCATAAAGGTTATCCAGACTTTAATGTTCAGAGCCAGCCTTTGTGAAACCCATAAAAAGTTATTGCAAAATACATTGAGTGCCTTAGTATCAAAGTCGATAAGGATGTAAATATTTAACTAGTATTTGCAGCTTATCCTCTTTTTAGACTTACAAACAATGCAATATTTTCAAAGCCAATGCGTTCTTAAATTCCCCCAAATGTTTTTGTTTTCATCCTTAATCTAAATAATAGTTCCCTCGCCTCCTTTTTCTTTTGTGGGGACAGGTTCTCCATACCTCGTCTGGTAGGCTTGCAACTTGCTATGTAGACCAGCTAGCCTCAAATGGGTAGACTCCCGCCTCTGTCTCAAAATCTTCTGATGGTGCCTCCAGCATGGAGTCTTGAGTGGGGTGTCTGGCTTCTTCACGTCGTTGGCTGGGTCCCTTTTGCAAGGTCAGTGAGACAGAAAGGGGAAGGAGCGACGTGCCAATAGGGGCTCTAAGAAGTGGAGCCCACCAGTTGATTTCAGGCTGGGGTAATTACAGGGCAAAAGTTGCTGGGGCAGGGAAGGAGAGTGAGAAGTCTGCCTTTTTTGGCCGGCAGTTGGCAGTTCAGAATGTTAGGTGATGGATTAAACACATTTCTGGGCTGACTGTTACTTGGGGTCCACAGGGCAGGGAAGGCAAAAAATCTATAGAAACAAGTTACGTTAGTTTTGAAAACCAAATTACTGTACTTACAGGAATTGTCACAATTCAACCAAAATGAAGGAGCTTTACCAAATGGCCTGGACCTGGCTGACATCTTTATCTCAGCAACTTGAATTGCCCTGTACTGAAAGTGCTAGTTGGGGCATCGGGTGTAACACACTAGTAGATACCATGCTTAACATCATGAATCCATGGGTTTGATGTCCAGTGCCAAAATTCAAACTAATATTTAAAAAGGCATTGGGCAGCCAGGCACTCAGGAGGCAGAGGCAGGCAGATCTCTGTGAGTTCAAGGCCAGCCTGGTCTACAGAGTGAGTTCCAGGACAGCCAGGGTTACACAGAGAAGCTCTTTCTCAACACTCCTGACCCCCTCGCCAAAAAAAGCATGGAGCAATTTATCTGTTTGAAAAAGTTGGACATGTAGCTCAGTGACAGAGCACCCAGGCACTCTCCCCAGCACCAGCACTACCACCACCACCACCACCCAAACCAATCAACCAACCAACTAACCAAACAAAAGATCCAAGTATTAAAACCATAAGTTTCTCGTTAGTTCTAAAGCTCATTAGTTCTAATGTAGTTACTTTTCTGAATTACATATTCACAATGGCATGTCAATTTATTTCTTCTTTCCTCCTTCCCTCCCTCTCTTTCTTTCTTTTCCTATTGAGTCAGGGTTTTTCTTTGTAGACCTGGCTGCACTGGAACTCACTCTGTAGACCAGATTGGCCTCAAACTCAGAGATTCTCCTGCCTCTGTCTCCCAAGTGCTGGGATTAAAGGCATGCACCATCATACCAAGGCAGCATATCAATTTTTCAACATGGAAAATTATCTATTTTTTTTCAAGTCTACAAGTTGAATCTCTCTCTTTTTTTTTTCATTTTACTTATTACTATGGCTATTTATTTATTTATTATTTATTTATTTGCTTTTTGAGACAGGGTCTTCCTATATATGTAGCGCAGGATACCCTCAAACTTGCAGTCTTCCCTCAGTAGCCTCCCATAAGCTGTAATCACAGAAGTTTTTCACCTTGCCTGGCTTCTGGGTCTCTAAATGCTTGCTTCTGAACAGATTTAAATGGGCCATACTTCTTTGGTGACATGAATTGCTTTGATTTCCTTTCATCTCTTTTCTAGAAGTTTCTCTTCTCTTATCCCATTTTCCAGGTATACAGTGTCCTCTGTCTACAGACACCCAGGTCTCAATCCCTTTCAGGGGTTCCCTTCTCAATCTCAGTCCATGGGAAGAATTTGTCTCTTGCCTTCTCTCTTTCATACATTTTATAAATGTGTTCAGGGTAGCCTGGGGATGTGGCTCAGTAGCAGAGTGCTTGTTTAGCATGTACAAAGACCTAGTTTGATCCTCAGTACTGCATAAACCAGTTGTGGTAGTGCATGCCTATAATCTCAGCACTTAGGAGGTAGAGGCAGGAGGATCAGAAGTCCAAGTTCATTCTTTGCTGCACAGAGTTAGATGCCAGACCGGGATATATGAGACCTGGCTCAAAAATGTTTTTATTAGGCTCATGTGACATTTCTTCAGCACATGACTGTCCTTTGGCAAGACCAGCATTGAGATGTGGGTAAGAAGCACTTGATATACTTTTTCTTCAACTCAGGCTTTTAGGACTTTGGTCCGAGTGGCTGTTATTCTTCTACCCTGGGGAAAGTGTTGGGCCTCAGGACCCACCCCTTTATAAATGGCCACCTGCTTTGCCTGTAGTTGCTGCCCAAGGCCATAAAGATGAGCAGTGATACATATAAAAGAATAAATAATTCCTGTGAAAAACAGCACATAGCTGTGAGTGGTGGTGCACACCTATACTCCCCACATTTGGGAGGTAGAGGGAAGAGTTCAAGGTTGGCTAGGGCTATACAGTGAGATCCAGTGTCTCCAAATGAAGCCAAATAGATAAATAAAATACCAAACTAAACAAAGTAATCTAGTCTGTGAAGATAAGATCTAGACAGTGAACTGGGGATAAAGTAGGAACATAATGGCAGGAAAAGAGTGGACAGAAAGAGGAAGAAGGAGCAAGAGGAAGAAGAGGAGGAGGGAGAGGAAGAGGAGACCCTTGCAGGCTGGGAAGTTGGGGAGGGTCTTACAAGGGGAAGTGAAGAGAAAAAGCAGGGGATATAGTATAAAAATGGTGAGATAAAAAAGTAGATTGTTGAGTCTACTTTTGAACAACTTCTATTCTCAAATATTTTGCATTGGTATGGCTTTTTGTATACTGATACAAATCTGAGGTTATTTTTGTTAGAACATACTGTACATATGTTTCTACTCTTGTTTAAGGTATTGTACCTATGCAGTTCATTTAACAATGCAATGTAAATTTCTAGTCCTTGAAAGTTATTATTACAAACTATTTAGGATTGTAAAGAAATGCAGGTTAGTAGTTAGTCACCTATAACAATCAAACTTGTAGACATGTTAGGTATATTTCCAAGGTCAAACAGAGTTACATTTTAGATAGATAGATGGTCTTCAAACACTTCAAAGACCTATAGAATATGAAATTTAAAATGTTTTGTTAACATAGGGCTTTTCCTGACAACGAGACACGTCTACTCCTGGCAGCACCAATTTACTTCACAAAAGATGATGGGCATCAAAGAAACTCCATATAGAGTTTATTTTCTTTGTGGCAAAAGCCAGCTGCTTGGGCACAAAACTGCCCTTGCCACAACTGACAGTATGCTGTCCAAACTAGACAAGCAGGACACAAAAGAAAGTGACTGCCAAACTTTGCCAAGACAAGGTAGGACAGTCCTTCAAAAATTCTTGCTTCACCGGGCAGTGGTGGCACACACCTTTAATCCCAGCACTCAGGAGGCAGAGCCAGGTGGATCTCTGTGAGTTTGAGGCCAGCCTGGTCTACAGACAAAACTACACAGAGAAACGCTGTCTCAAAAAACCAAAAAAAAAAAAAAAAATTCCTGCTTCACAGAAAATTCTGCTAGATCTTCTAGGCCTGAAGATGAATGCCTCAACATTGCAAAGAAACCTTGGGTGACTGTCCAGGCAGCCAGATATCTAAGTCATTTTGGAAGTGGTTTGCACTGCACTTTCTGTTTATTCAGGTATTACTATATCCTTCTGGGGTCTTTGATGGAGTTGAAAACTAGGTAGTTTTCCTTAGTCATGATTAAAAAGTAAATTAGATACAAAACTCTGGACTCATCAAGAGAGTATAGTTAATGGAGGATTTTTTCTGAATTTGCCAAATACAAATGGACTGGACATTATGAGTGTAATTCTTACCTGATAATTGTTTTTATTGTATATAGTTTTACTGTGTTAGAATTCAAACTTTTTCTTCTTATTTAGACAAAAAGGGGGAAATGTTGTGGAATAATCTTTTTGTATACTGTGAATATGTGTCACTCTGATTAGTTTAATAAAAAGCTGAACGGTCAATAGCTTTTCAGGGCAGAGAGGATGCTGGGAAGAAGAAGGAAGACTCTGAAAGATGCAGGAAAGCAGGATGGATAGTACATAGAGGAGGTAAATGAGCCTTGGGATAGCATATAGATTAATAGAAATGGGTTAACTTAAGTTATAAGGGCTAGTTAAAAACAAGCTGAGCTACCATAATAAATAAGAATTCTCCATATCATTTAGTTGGGAGCTGGCTGGCAAGACAGAAAAAGACTCACTCCAGGGAAGGACTGGCATTGTAGATAGACTTCTAGGTTTGCTATGGGGCAATGAGATAGATACTTCAGACAGGCACAACCTCACATCAAGAGTGACATTTGAATTGCAAAATTTGTCAGTCTGCCCATAGCTTCTACTTCAGACTTAGGCTTTTTCCAGCTGCCCCTTTCTGGCTGTCCTTGCTCCTGCTGTGTGGTGATATATTGTGCACTCCAATAAAACTTACCTGGGGATCAGAGGACAGAGCCAGCCACTAGATTAGACATAGAGGCCAGACAGTGTTGACACACACCCTTAATCCTATCACTGGGAGATCTATCTGGATCTCTGTGAGTTCAAGGACACACTGGGAACAGAGCCAGGTGTGGTGGCACACACCATTAATTCCAACACTTGAGATCTCATGCCTTTGCTTGGGAAGCATACACGCCTTTAATCCCAGGAAGTAAGATGGCAGGGCAGAAAAAGGTATATAAGGCGTGAGGAAACAGAAAGTCCCTCTCTTTAGACTGAGGAGTTCGTAGAGGTAAGCTAGGGGCTAAAGCAGTTCAGCTGAGACCCTCAGGGGTGAGGACTCAGAGGCTTCCAGTCTGAGGAAACAAGATCAGCTGAGGAGTTGGTGAGGTGAGGTTGGCTGTGGCTTGCTCTGCTTCTCTGATCTTTCAGCATTCACCCCAATGTCTGCCTATGGGTTTTTTTTTATTATAAAACCTTTTAAGATTCATGTTACGCTACTGGATCTCTGGTGTAGTGGATTTGAGCATGCTCACTCATATCCAGACACAAATACCTCCCCCAACTCAGGGAGTGTTTGCTTGCAGGTATGTATGTCCACCAAGTGTTTGCAACGCCCTCAGAGGCCAGATGAGCATGTTGGATCCCCAGGAGCTGGAGTGACAGATGTTTGGGAGCCGCTTGATATAGGTGCTGAGAACTGAACTCAGGTCATACAGCAAGTGCACTTAAATGCTGAGCCATCTCTTTGGCCCTGGGAAGACATCTTTTTAGCATGAATATAATTTGCCACAATTTTTTTCTCTTGCTGTTTTTGTTGTTGTTGTTTTTGTTTTATTTTGTTTTGTTTCCACTAATATTCCTGAGGTCTCTTCTTAGACTTCCTCCTTGGAACTAGTGTGGATTTTTCAAATGATTAAAAGTTTGAAGCCCACCAGTGGTGGCCCACTGGGAGGTTGAGGCAGACAGATTTTTGTGAGTTTGAGGTCATCCTGGTCTACAGAGTGAGTTCCAGGACAGCTAAGACTATACAGAGAAATCCTGTCTCAAAAAAACAAAGGGGGAAAAAAAGTTTGAAGCCTAAGCCAATGTAGCCTATACTAATAACAAATAATAAGGTAGACCATGAAGTATTAGTGGGGGCGGAGCCTCCATAACCCATATTCTCTCACTTGTTTCTTTTTTATTTTTTAAAAAATATTTATTTTTATTATTTTTTAATTATGTGCATATGTGTGTGGGTAGGTGTGCATGGGGGCCAAAGGCATCAGATCCCCTGGAGCTGAAGTTACAGGCAGTTGTGAGCTCCCCTAAAGTGGGTTCTGGGAACTGAACACCAACTTTCTGCAAGAGCAGCACACACTCTTAATCGAGAGCTGTGTCTCCACTTACACCCCCCCCCCCCCACCTTTTGCAACAGTCTTTCTGGGTAGCTCTGGCTGGCTTCAGACTGGCAATGATCCTTCTGCCTCTGCTTTCCCAGTGCTGGGATTGCAGGGATGTGCCACCGGGCCTGGCCACTGCAGTTGTTTTTCTAGTCAGTAAATATTGAGAATTGTCTACTTCAGAAAACAAAGTATTCATTCCCTTCCCATGTACGATGAAGTCAAACTTGCAAGATTTCTGTTCATGGTTATTGAAGGAAGACTCCCCAGTTGTCTGTTTCCCTCCCTGTTCACACTGGTTCACTTGGTATGAAACTCCACACAGAGTCAGACACTCATGTCACTTAAGGGACGTTTGTCAAATTAACTTGTGGACTTAACTTGGGTCTTGGCTATCTGCTCATAGGTTGTTCTTTCTCACTAGGTCTCCAGTTTCTGTAGAATTACTTGCTTGAATCTGTTGGTACAGTCAAAGTTTCAACAATCCCTGCCCTGTGTGCCTTGAGTAAATGTTTTTGGATTGTGCAAGTGTAATCAGAGTTGCTCTGTTTCTCGGGTGGGAAAAGGCAGCTTTGAGGTACAGGCTGTTCTTTCTTGGCTACAATTAATGATGGGAAAAAAAAAACGGTTAGGAGGGAAACCATAAATTTTTATCATGCTCTTTGTACCCAGTGCACTTCTCCGATAAGTGAGAAGTGATAAAACCCAGACAGTGTCAGAAGTTTCTTGCTTATGAAAACCTTTTCATCAAAGAGCATCTTGTGAGACCAAAAGCATTGCCACATGTTTCGGTGTTACACTTAGCTCTTCTGATGAGCTCATCTGCTCCTTCGTGCCAAGGCATGACAGGATTCCTGGGCTCCAGCCCCAAACACTTGTCCAGGTTTGCAGAGCAGGACCACAGAGAAACAGTTCCTTTCTGACCCCAGGGGAAGAAGGGTCAAACCCCAAGGAGGTTGAGCATACTGAAGCAGGTGGTGTGAAGGGAATCAAGATCTGAAAGACAAACTTATGATCATAATGAGCCCTAGAAGGGTAATGATCACTTTGGTAACGATGTGGGTAAACAGCCTTGGCCAAAGACAGGATGAGCCCAGGAGGGCCAAGTGCCCCTGCAGATGTAGGCTCTGCCCTTCACAGCTCGGTCTCTGAGTCCATGCTACTTTCCTGCCCCTACTAGCCAGGTCAGCTAAGACTTTCCCTGTTATGGCTGTTGAATGGCTGCCATTCGACCCTCTGCCTTCATCTCCTCTCTCTCTCTCTCTCTCTCTCTCTCTCTCTCTCTCTCTCTCTCTCTCTCTCTCTCCTCTCTCCCTCTCTGTGGTGTGTATGTGCACCAGTGTTACATGGGTATGGGTGCACAAAGTCTGGTGTCTTCCACGATTGCTCACCTCCTTACACATTTTATTGAGCCAGGGTCTCTCACTTGAACCCAGAACTTTAGGAATTTTCCTGTCTCCACCTCCCTGAGCACTGGGATTCCAGAGGGGCCTCTATGCCCACCCAGCATTTATATGGGTGCTGAGGATCTGAACTCTGGTCTCTTTAGGCTTGCTCAATAATCACTTTACCTACTGAACTATTTCCCCAGCTCTTTCCCATCCTCTTTTCTATCTTACTTTCTGTCTTGGGGAGGCTGCTCTGTAGGGACTGTCTTAACAGACACCTTAGGCCTCTGGCCTCTGAGTGCTTCAGTCCATGAGAAACTCTGGCAGGAGGGAGATCCAATTTTTTTTTTCTGGTTTTTCAAGATAGGGTTTCCCTGTGTAGCTCTGGTTGTCCTGAAACTGCTCTATAGACCAGGCTGGCTTTGAACTCACAGATCCGCCTGCCTCTTGCTTCCCCAGTGCTGGGATTAATAGTGTGCACCACCACCGCCCCGCAACTCCCTCAAGTGGTCTCTCCTCAAACTCCTTTCTGGTTCTAGAAACCACACTTCTCTCCCTTGATACCTAGACTGATCATAGCTCTCCCTGGTGCACTGGTCCCTCCATCCTTATGGTTTTCCACCCACACACAGTCATTCCAAAGTGGAGTGTGAAGTCTTTCTGGCTGACCCTGATGCATAGGGTAGTGAATCACTGTGCTGGCAGGCAGTCCTCTGCTGCCTGCGGCTCGTGGCACTGTATTGGGTAACTCTGGGTCTCTTCTATTATCTGCATGTTTCCTGATTTATAACGACTGTTATAGACAAAATGATACTCAAACACCTTTTGATTCTGTTTATCCTGCGATATCCTTTTTGGGTTTTGAGTTTTAACCATGGTGGTAGAGGGCAGAGCAGGCAAGTCTGTGCTGGGTTGCTGTCATTTACAACGATTACTAACAACAGTTAACAGCTAGGCAGTGTTTTACAGCTGCAAAGATGATCCTGGAAGTATCAGTAAGCTGTTCCGCCATTCTGGCGCGTGAGGGTTCAAAGTCATGTGATTTCAGCATCTAAGAGGAGATGATGTTGCTCCTAAGAGGCTCTTCTAGGAAAGGCTTTGGAGGGTCCGTCGGCCAGGGAAACGCCGTGGGATGCCAGCATCCCTTCGAGTCTCTGTTTCCCTGCCTGTAAAAGACAGCGAACTGCTCCTGAATCCAGTCCAGAGCAGAAGCGCCGCACACACACACACACACACAGACTGCACGTTTACCGAGAGCAGCGGAGCTTGGCGCCCTGCGGCTCAAGGCCGGGTGGGTGGGGCGAGGGAGAGCCTCGTGTGATTGGTGTGCGGCCCTCCGCCTCAGCCAATGAACTGCAAGCGCAGGCGGGGCGGGGCAGACAGGGCGTCTTAAACGGCGTGACGCGCCGGGCGGCCACATCGGGCTTTGCGATCCAAGTGCCGTGGCTCGCGCCTAGCGGACGCTGTCAGGTATCAAGCGCGCGCCGGGACCGGGCGGGAGCGGCTCGGGACCTGCTAGGTGTCCCAGAGTCTCAGCCGGGGCAGCGCACGGCTGTGCCGGTCTTGGGTGCGGCACATCCCCGGGGCGGGGCGGGCTCGGCAAGGGGATGAGCAGGGAACCGGAGGCCGGAGACGTGGCACGGCTGCCTGCCAGACACAGCTCGGGCTCGTCGCCCTCCGGGCACTCGCTGGGGCCTTCCGAGGCCTCGGCTTTCGAGAAGGTGGCGGCTCGAGCTGCCTGGCTGCCGGGGGTCGGATCCCTGGGGACAGAGCAGTGATCGCGTGGCCCTGTCACCGGGCGGGGGGTGGGGGGGTGAGGGGGGCGCGCTGATGCGGACCGAGCCCGAGTTCTTCGGGCAGCCCCCTGTGTCCCGCGACTGCTCCTGCCCTTCCCTCCCCACTCTCCACTTTCTCTGCAGCCCTAAACCAAATAAGAGGATTGAGGAAGTGACGTGTACATTATTGAGATGTTGGCTAGGGATTGGCCCACAGGGCTTTCGGCACGAAGACCCCCAACCCCACCCCGTCACTCCTCCAGACCTTTCGCAAACGATGCTGAACCTCAGAAAATTCCAGGCTAATTGCGCGGAAGTTCTGATGCCAGTAAACCTTGCCTCAGGCCTACATCATGCCTGGTAGTGCATTTATTTACCTTGTAGATGTGTCAAGATATATTGAGAGAGGAGAAAGAGTGATTTTTGGAATGACGTGTCCTTTCCAACTGAATAACCTCCAATTTCTCCATCCTAAATCTCCTCAATCAGGATTGTCAGAGTGTCTGTGGGTAAATTAGTTTCATGTAACCTGAAACTGTATTTATGATTTTTTTAAATTGTGTGTGTGTGTGTGTGTGTGCGTGTGTGCGTGCGCACATGAATGCAGATGCTCTCTGAGGCCAGAGAGGTCCAATCCCTCTGGAACAGGAGTTCTCTCTAGTTGTGCCATGTAATGTGGGTGCTGGGAACCAAACTCTGGTCTTCTGGAAGAATAGTGATCTTAACTGCTGAGCCTTCTCTCCAGCCCCCGAAACTTTATTCAGAATTTATTTTTAAAGGTATTTTTTCCCTGTTTCATATATTTTTCTTCTACAGTCTATTTTTATTATAGTTATTTGCGTTTGTATTTTACGCCCTTTGCTGAGTTCTTAAGGATGAGTCAGATTCCATACTTTTAAAAACAGTAATGAATGGGCAGTGATTTGGAGGTGTGTGGAGGGTGCGGTGCAGCTGGTCCAATCCTTTTTCAGTAGTATTAGTTGTTTGCTTGTGACGCACTTGAGGTGAATTTTAGCCAGAATATTGGTTACGTAAAACAAAGCTTTTGTTGGCAGAACTTCAAAAAATAAGGCCTGTATTTGTGAATGGTTACCTCAGAAAAGTAAATATTTGACAATAGCCAAACCAAATTTACTTCTCAAGCTGAATATTTTCAATGGCTTTTGGATGACTTTACATTGGTGATTCTTTTCGAGTAATTTAGGAAAACGTTATTTAATAAGGCAGACTAAACAAATTCTTCCAAGTGCAGCCCTTTATGGACACTGTACTTTGGAAACATTGCTGTGGGCTGATAAAAGGTAGTGAACAGTGATGGCTTTGAAATTAAATGTTAGGTGTTCAGAGTTCTCGACCTACCATTAGAACTTGTTCTCATTTCTGGGCCCTTATGTCTGCTTAATGTAAATAACAAGAAAATAATACAAAAATAGTAAATATAAATAATAAGTGAATAGTAATGTGTTTAGCAACACATTATTTTGCCCTTTGAGGACTGAAAGCTATTAGGTCCAAGAGTGAAGCTTTGATGAGAAGATGAACTTCTGCACGGGAGGACAGAGAGGCAGCCTCTCAGAGTTAACTTACCCTGATGCGGGGTGGGGTGGCCTCATTCCCTCTCCAGTCTGGGTCGCTTTCTGTTGCTTTCTTGCCTCCCTTAGGAGTTGGATTCAGTAAGGACCTCGTTCACTTGGCAGACGAGAGAATGTCAGCAGAAGCCCCTTACCCAGGCTAGGTGATTTTCTTGAGACATGGCTGGTTACTCCTTTTTACTTGTCTGATTTCTGTTTATTTAATTTTAAGGCAGGGTCTCACTCTGTAGCCCTGGTTGACCTGGAACTCGCTGTGTAGACCAGGTTGGCTGGATCCATCCGGCTCTGCCTCCAGAGTTCAGAGATTAATGGTGGATGTCAGAGTGCCTGACCACCTCTAACTTCTTGGGTAGCCAAGGATGATCTTGAACTCGTGATCTTCCTACCTCTGCTTCTCCGGTGTTTTTGGTGTTGGAGATGGAATCTAAGGCTTCAGGCACATTAGGCGAGTACTCTACTCACTGATCCTCAGGCCTATATGTAGGATTTTTTTTTTTTTTTAAAGAAAATAGCCCAGTTTAAAAAGGACACCATGGCAGTGGGGTTTTTTTTTTTGTTTTGTTTTGTTTTTTGGTAGAAATTGGCTAGTGTTCCTGTGAACTTAGAGCAGAAGAGAACCGAATGAATGACTCCTTTGTGCTGAACCTGGAGCTTTAACATGAACTCCTCAAGACGCCCGTGAATGGCTTCAGCTGCAGTTGACAAATGGGGAAACTGAAGTTCAGAAAGACTGACGCATCCACCTCCTAAAGCCACAGACAGAATTTAAATAGTGAAACGCTGTGCGTTTTCTACCATTTTCTACCACTGTGGATTTCTTGACCATTTCCCAAGCCTAGAGAAGATTCTTGATGGCTATTTTAAAGGCCACTTTAATTAGTATTTTGTTCTAATAGTTCTCATACAGTACAAACTCAGTAACTTGAACACAGAGACTCTTTAATGGAAATGTGCACAGTAAATTCTGATATATCGTGGTCTGGGCACCTCTGATCTTTCCCAGTTAAGGAAAATATCCAGAGATCTACTTTTGAGAACTTGGAGGGTATTACTCATGTTTTGGATGTTTTTGTTAGGCTACTGATAATAGTCATTCTGTATAAAATTGAGGGGACCCAGCAGATAAATAGATTGTAGCTGAGCAGGTAATTCTTGTGTGAATTGAGGTAAGTTGAGTTTAGGTAGCCTTCTTTAGGTTCTTTCTCCTTGAAGGTTTGTTTTGGGTCAGCTGAGTCTAGCCTTGGACTGGAAACCCTCCTTCTCAGCTCCTCCAAGTGCTGGGATTACAGTCCTCCCCAGCCCCCTTCTGCAGTCCTATTTCAATCTGTAAAAATACACTGTTGAAGCATTTTTAGGGTTGTTTTCAATAACCAGTCTTTTGAGTATATTTCTGCCTATTGAAAAAGCAGGGCTATAGACTTCGGTAGCAAAAGTATGAGAGTCATTTTTATTTTAAAGTTTGATCCTTTGCCTATAAATAGGTGACCTAGTGGACCCAAGGCTGCACTTCCTTGGAGTATTGACTATACTTTTCTTTAAACAACATTGTTTTCTTTTCTTTGGTTTTTCGAGACAGGGTTTCTCTGTGTAGTTTTGTGCCTGTCCTGGATCTCACTCTGTAGACCAGGCTGGCCTCAAACTCACAGAGATCCGCCTGCCTCTGCCTCCTGTGTGCTGGGATTAAAGGCGTGTGCCACCACTGCCCAGTACCATAAATACAATTTATGGTCATTGTAGGAAATAGAGAATAGTTAAAGATAGTCACAGTGACTTTTTTGTTTCTTTCCTTAATAGTTTTTTTTCTAATACTCTTTGCATAATTGAACATCCTGTATGTATAATTTTATTTTCTTTACTTAAACATATCCTAAAATACCTTGCCGTGTCATTAGAAACTGATTTTAAAGATTTATTTATTTATTTGTGTATGAGTGTTTTGCCTGTGTGTATGTAAGTGCTCTCCTAAGAAGTATCTGAGAAAGCATATTTTTCTTTACTGAGATAGGGTTTCTTTGTGTACCTCTGGTTGTCCTGGAACTCACTTTGTAGTCTAGGCTGGCTTCGAACTCACAGAGATCTGCCTGCCTCTGCCTCCCTAGTGCTGGCATTAAAGGTATGTACCACCACTGCCTAGCTGGGAAAGCATGTTTTATGCTTATTTGCTAGGCAAAAATTAATACTTAATTTTTAAGTTTTTAGTAGCTCAAACAGCATATACTGTATAGACTGTAAAGAGCCTAGAAAGAACTGATAAATAGGTGTTTTAACTTAGTGGTGGTGATGGGGACCAGTTCTTTGTAGTACAGTTAGACGTTTTCGTTAGCCGCCATTTCCAGTGATTCTTGCATTGTTTTTGTTAGTGTGAGAGAAAATACCGTGGAAGTTGCAGATCTTTTCCTTAGGAAAATGTACTTTTGTATATAATTGTGTGCTTTACTTTAGGAGTCCTTGGGATCCTCTCAAGCCAGTCCCTAGAGCTTGAGTTTCAGATCCGTACTCTGGTCTGACCGTGGGAAGAAAGAATAACAGCAAGTTCTTGGCAAACCAGACAGAGTTGTGGGGTTTGATTAGTGATTGCAGATTCTTGAACCGCACTGGATTTTTAGTACGGAGTGAGAGCCAAGGTGAAAGCTAGCCAAGCCCTGTGATCGGCTGACTTGGCAGCTTAGTCAAGAAGGCTAGGATTATGCATGGTTTGACTTGTTAGAGAATTTTGTTGAAACATGAATTAGCTATTTGTCTTTTTAAAAAAATAAGGAGATATAGACATCCCAGGCGTGCCTGGCTTTGGGTAACTGTCCCCTAATCTAGAATTTATCTTCAACTGTTTCCCCCCTCTGCCCCCAGGACATGGCACTTCTGCACGCTCTTATTTCCCCTTTCCTGTGGTCCCTTCCTTACAAGTCTTTGTTTCAGGCTCTTTGCCTGCTGTGATCTGAATGGTGAGCAGTGCGCACAGAAGTCAGGGGAACACTGGTGGAGCCTGGTTTTAGGACTGGAGCAGAGAGAGTAGCCTGATTCTGAAAAATGTAAATAGTGTGAGTGAGCACCAGTGTGCTCGGAAATTCATACACCTAGCTTAGCTGTTTGTGCTTTGATATTCTCTTGGTCGACATTACTGTTTTCTTCTCTGAACAGTTGATTTTTTGATACCTCTTTTTAGTGTGTGTGTGTGTGTGTGTGTGTGGTGGCTGGGGTTATAGAAATAGCCATTCCCTTTTCATCTATGTATATATTTGTGTTTGTTACTGTAAAAGCTCAAGACTCTTGATGAATCCCAGAACAAGTCTTCTTGCCTTTGTTTATGCTCAGTTTGACTTCCAGGAGTTTTAGATATTTGTGCTAAATGACACATTCTACCTTTTGTAGTTTGGGTGCTAAACTTTTTCTAGCCTCTAAAAGTTACTTTTTCCTGTCTCTCTCCATTTTTTAAGATTTTTTTTTTAAAATTTTATATGTATTAAATGTTTGTCTGCTTGTATATATGTGCACCATGTGGGTGCCTGGTGCCTGCAGAGGTCAGAAGAGGGTGCTGGATCCCCTGGAGTTACAGACAGTTGTGAGCCACCATGTGGGTGCCGACACCTGAACCCAGGTTTTCTGTAGAAGCAGCAGATTCTCTTAACCGCAGAGCCATCTCTCTGGCTCAGTCCCTCTGTCTCTTCCCCCCAACCTTTCTATTTTGAGACGGAGGCTACTTGTAGCCCAGGCTGGTCTGGAACTTACTGTGTAGGTCAGGCTAGCCTGGAACTTGTGTTGATCATCTTGCCTCCTAAATGCTGGGGTTACCTCATCTAGATTAAAACCACATTTGTTATTGTTTCACTACTTGCATACCGGGACAGAGTAAAAATGTAAAACAGAGAATAGAGGTGGTGGTGGTCCTGCAGGGCCGGAGTGGGGTCGAGAGAGGATGAGGCATGTGCTGCTTGTAGTCCTAGCTCCAGATGGTCATTTGAACCCAGAGTTGAAGACCGGCCAGGGCTTTAAAAAAGTGCAAATGGTTCGTAGCCCCTGCTTCCTACCCCATGACTCATGGGCGCCCAGCAGCTCTGGCCTCTGACTTGGCGCCCTGATGTCTGCCTTGTGCTCTGCACACCTGATAGGAAAAGGCTGGATATTGACTGTGGTAGATGCTCAGCAGTTACTTAGTGAACAGACATGCGTTGACCCTGGAAAGGTTCTCACTGAGCGCCTTCTCGTTGCTTTGGACAGGTCTCTGTACTTCCATTCCTAAAGGACCCACACAATGTTTTCCAAACTAGCAAGTTTGCAGTCTGTTGCTGCTCTGAGGCGAGGAATCCATGCCTCAGTCGCCTCTACCGCATCTGTTGCAACTAAGAAGACAGTCCAAGGCCCACCATCCTCTGAGTACATTTTTGAACGGGAATCTAAGTATGGTGCACATAATTACCATCCTTTACCTGTAGCCCTGGAGAGAGGAAAAGGTATGTTCTCATTAACCCACCCCCACATTTGCTGTTCTAAGAATTAGTCGTTTTGTATTTTCTCAAGTCCATCCCTCACTGAATGTGTGTTGTGGATAGTGTTCCTTCGACTTTACTCAGTGTCTAGGGTTCCTGTGCCAGTGGGTCTTCCCCATGGTGGCCTCACCTAGGGGACATGCAGAAGAAATAGGAATGTGACATCACCACCAATTTTTCTTTTTAACTATTAGTTTTTATTTTGACATAACTCTAGTAAAAAATTATGATGATAGTAAAATGTTTCTTTCCTCTTCATGCAGATCGCTGAGGCCTTTATTTGTTGTGTTCTCTCCTCCCTCTGGCCCCTGATCGTCCTGTTTTCTAGCCTTTCACTCCTAGATAGTCAGCGTGTCTTTTCTAAGGTCTGCAGGAACCTTATCTTTTATGTGCACATGTGATCATCAGAATCAGGAAGTCAACAACCTAGCAGGAATCCACCTTTCTTTTATGTCCTGAATTACAAAAGGAACTTTAGACCAAGACTCTAATTCTTGTTGGGTTTGTTATGCCCAGAACGTGGGGACCCCCAAAAGACCACTACGGAGACTGAATCTCGTATGTAAAAGCAAAGAGCCTTTATTTCAAGCTCTGGGGCTTGGTCTTTCTGTCTGTCCAGTGCAGGGGTGAGAGCAGAGAGCTCAGAGCCCAGGCAGGGTGGGTTTTTTTTTTTTTTTTTAATCATAGCAGAGGTTGGGGTGAGGGGATTTCCAGGGTTCAGGACCCCAATTGGCTGACATTTGTCTGGGGGTATAGGGAATGTTTGGAATGTCAGGTATTTCCTCTTAGATGCAGGCCCCACTGGATGAAGTCAGCTTATGGCTTTTCCTGGGTTCATGTGTTGCCTGCGGGAAGCTGTGTCTGGGCCTCTAAGCCTATAATGGCAGCTGTGTGGTCAAGCTGTTTTGGGGCCCCCCACATTCTTCCTTCTCCTTCTTCCCTGGGCCAGTATTTCTTCATTGTAACACTTTCCCAACTGAGTTATTTCAGCCCTGTAAGCTAGTGTTTCTTAAAAGTTTGGCACTGCCTGAATTGATCCCTGGAATAGAATTGCTAGGTCATGCAATAACTCTGTGCTTGGCTTGCAGAGGAACTGCCAACCTTTTAAAATAACCATGTATATATGTGAGATGCCTGTGCCTGAGCAGGAGCAAAAGAGGAAGTCAGGTGTCTTACTCTCTGAGGTTCTGCTTTATTCCCTTGAGGCAGGGTTTCTTGCTGAACATGAAGTTGGCCAGTGAACTCCTGGGACCTGCCCATCTCTGTGCTTAATGCTAGGGTTATAGGAATGTGTGGCCATGCCCAGCTTCATTTAAATGTGGGATATGGGGACTCAAACTCAGGTCCTCATGCCATGCCTGCATAGCAAGAGCTCATACTCACTGAGCCATCTTCCTAGCTCAGAATGGCTAACTTTTTTCAGAGCAGCTGTACTGTTTTTGTTTAATTTTTGGTAATGGTAGAGAGACAGGCTCTCAGTGTGTAGTTCAAGCTGGTCTTGGACTTGCCGCAGTTGCAAATAGTATCTCCTTGTTTTGATTTGCATTTCTCTAATGGCTGGTGATGTATTATATATCTTTTCACATTCATATTAACATCTGTATGTGTTTGAAGAAATGCTAGCAAGTTATTTTTACCATTTTAAAAAACAGGGTCTTGCTTGGTTTAGGCTGGCCTTGAACTCCTGATCCTCCTGCCTCTCTTCTCTCAGTGATGGCATTAGAGGTACGTGCCACCATGCCTAGTCGTTTTTGTTGGTATCATCATTGAGTTCCGGATACTAAGTCCTTACCAGGCATATGGTTTGCAAATACCCCTGTTCTATGGTCGGTTGTAGTCTCTACAAGGTATTTGTCTATTTTGTGTAACTTCTTTGTAAATTCAAATTTTTGGCTCCTGAAATTAAAATTGGTAAAGAGGTTATAACCCCTTCCTTCCTTCCTTCCTTTCCTTCCTTTCCTTCCTTTCCTTCCTTCCTTCCTTCCTTCCTTCCTTCCTTTCCTCCCTCCCTCCCTCCCTCCTTCCCTCCTTCCCTCCTTTCTTTCTTTCTCTCTCTCTTTTTAAATAAACTTTATTATAATATATAAAAATAACATCACACACTGAAATTAACCAGACCCAAAGTCTATATATCTCAGTAAACTCCTATACAGTTAGACTAACCATTTGGAATGGAAGCTGTGGACCTTCACACTGGATTTTACACTTTCACTATTGGGTATATTTTTATGTGCTTATTTACCACTAAAAAACAAAATTGGAAATGACAGAGTTACAGATACTGTTCTGTTAAATATATGTGTCAGAGGTAGACAGATGAAATATAGCCTTAATACTTCTTTCTCAATCAAAGTTTAATAGGCTTGCACTAAGCCAAGTTTTTTTTGGGGGGGTGGGTGGGTGTGGGGGCTGCAGTTTCAAGACAGGGTTTCTCTGTAGCTGTCCTGGAACTCTCTCTGTAGACCAGGCTGGCCTTAAACTCAGAGATCCACCTGCCTCTGCCTCCCGAGTGCTGGGATTAAAGGTGTGAGCCACCACCCTCCAGCCACTAAACCAAGTTTTAAGCATAAAAATATATTAAATAGAATTTCATGTGTAGGTGTGGAGGGGGCTTAAAAAAATCAGTCTTCAGTTTGGGGGTCTATGGCATACAGAGACTCAAATTCTTTTTTCTTCCCTATGTATTTTAGGCATCTATGTGTGGGATGTAGAAGGCAGGCAGTACTTGGACTTCCTGAGTGCTTATGGTGCTGTCAGCCAAGGACACTGCCACCCCAAGATCATAAATGCTATGAAGAGTCAGGTGGACAAACTGACCTTAACGTCGCGTGCTTTCTATAACAACGTCCTTGGTGAATATGAGGAGTACATTACCAAGCTTTTCAACTACCACAAAGTTCTTCCGATGAATACAGGTAAAACAGTTCCATTCTTGTTAGGTTCCCAATCAATCAATCACTCAATCAATCAGTCAATCAATCGTTTCTTTATTTGTGTTTACTTAGCATCTCTCTAGATTGCCACGGCTGGTCCTGAATTGGCCATCTTCCTGAACTAATCTCTCAAGTGACTGGGATTCAGTTGTGCGCCCCATGCTAAGCTGTTTGATCATTTGTACCTTTAGTAAAATCTAAGCGTTTTCCCCACAACAGGAGTGGAGGCTGGAGAGACTGCCTGTAAGCTTGCTCGTCGTTGGGGCTACACCGTGAAAGGCATCCAGAAATACAAAGCAAAGATTGTTTTTGCTGGTATGTGAATTTAATTGTTACATAATATTTCTGGACAGTTTTATAAAGGTTGGTGGGGGAATTCCTTCTTGGATTTCTACATTACTTCTTGATGTATGAGATCTTCCTTTTGTGATGCTGTGGAATGAATTCAAGATCTAATGGAAGCCAGGTTAATGCTCTACTCCTGAGCCACATCCCTAGTTCAAGATTTTTCTTTCTTAGCTCCTCAATCTTCCCTTGAAGTAAGTGACTTTGATTTCATTTCTCATCTTACCACATTTCCCTCATAGCTGTTTTCTAGTTGCTTTTTTCTTTCTTGGTGCTAAGTTTCAAATGCAGGGCCTTGTGTTTACTATACAAGCATTCTATCACTGAGCATCTATAGCCAACATTTTTTGTTGGTTTTTGAGACAGGGTTTTATTATATAGCCATGGCTTTCCTGGAACTCACTTTGTAGACCAGACTGGCCTCAAATTCACAGAGATCTGCCTGCTACTACCTCTCAAGTGCTGGAATTAAAGGCGTGCCTCACCATGTTGGCTTGTGGTCAAGATTTTGGTTCTAATAGTGAATATGCCCTCGTGTTGTGTTCTAAGAAACTATCAGGAACAGGAGGCTGAAGCTGCCCTTGTCACACTTCTAAGAATGATTGAGAAGGAATACTTTGAATTCTTGTTAAGAGACTTACAGTTTTTTGCAATTATGTAATTTGAGATGATAATCTTTGTGGGATATTCAAATGGTAGATTCTGGCTTTTTAAAATTTTGATTTTAGTTAAAAAAGAAGTATGTGCTGATTTTGTGGTCAAATCCATTTTTGCTTTTTCTGGTGAATACATACAGTTAAATTATAAATCCTATAGCATAATAAAGTTATGACCAGAGTCAATTAATATTTGAGGTGACAGATTACGATCTGATGAAATGTTGCCATGATTCTATAACTCACCACTGTTTTTTGTGGGGAGGGGGAGAGGTGGGGAAGGTGGGGGTTGTGTGTGGCATTTCTAGACAGGGTTTCTCTGTACAGCCCTGGAGTCCTGAAACTCACTTTTTAGACCAGGCTAGCCTGGAACTCGCAGAGGTCTGCCTGCTTCTGCCTCCCAAGTGCTGGGATTAAAGGTGCGTGCCACCACCTGGCTCCATTTTTGTTTTTTAAAACTCAAAGACATTTTATTCAAGGTTAAAAGAAGAGCTATAGGGAGACAAGCTGTAAATCCTGAAGCTGCCCAGAGGAGGGACACAGAAGAAGACGACAGGAGCCACATGGCAGATGAGCAGCTACATGGCAGACATGAGGGAGGGCTTCACCAAAGCATGGAAAAGCCTAATGTACAAGAGAAAGTATAGTAGTTAGGCGCTTGCCAGCATCCAGAAGAGACAGAAAAGAGGAAATGGGAACGGTTGCGTTTTTCTGAGTAATTCAGAAAAAGGGTGGCCTAACCCAGCAGCATAGTTGTGGCTTCATAAGCGACTGCTTGTAATTTACCATTGTAAAATCCTGTGTTTTAGTTGTGGGTATCCTGGCTGGCTGTTCTAAACAGAATGTCATTTCGGTTATAGACTGTACAGTCTCTTTCATACTAGTGAAGGGTGCAAAGGTATTTTTACATTGTATTGAAAGAGTCTGATGAGTCAGTGGGCTGAAATGACAGTGAAAGATGGTCTGTTCCTGCAGAGTGAGCTGCAGGATGAGATCCCTGAGGCTAGGGAGAGGAGAACAAGTTGGCTCCTGGTCACATTGGTGCTTGTTATCTTAACGAATATGCTTTTGTATGTGGATGAGAAAAAGATGGGCTGACGCATGAGTCAGAGACCCAGGTGACAGATGCTTTTGCAAGAGTGTTCTTAGAGATGCCAAGAAGCTAAGATACAACCACCCAGTACTGAGGTCATTGAGTTACCGCTGGCATAGGTGGTGGAGATGTCAACACATCGTTAGTGAGATGAATTCCTGGTCTCTTTACTGTATTGTTCATGGTTGAGTTTAACCCCAGCTGAAATGATGCAGTTGTTTACTTTGCTGGCCGATGTTAGGATGTTTGCTTTTTACCAGAGTGGAGGCTCTGAGGACAGGCAGCTCCCAGGCTAATTACCTGTCCATCCCCTGTCCTGGAGTAGTGCCTGGCCTCCAGTGGCCCCCAGCCACATTTATTAATAGAAAAAAACATGATCCTGAGGAAAGGCAGACGTCTGTTCCATTTAGCATTATGGAGGATTATAATGTCAAGGCAGGCAACATGGAAAGTATTTGGATTGTCTGAGGATCTTTGCTGTAAGTGAATTTGAAAATGCATTCTGTTCAGTAGGTAGCTTGCAGTATTGGGCTATCAAAAGGAAAATGCTGCTGGGCAGTGATGGCACATGCCCTTAATCCCAGCACTCAGGAGGCAGAGGCAGGTGGAGTTCAAGGCCAGCCTGGTCTACAGAGTGAGTTCTAGGACAAAGAAACCCTGACTCAAAAATCCAAAAACAAAAAACAAAACAAAACAAAAAAAAGGAAACTGCTGGTCATTATGCAGGACATTCTCTTCTCACATTCCTGTTGTAAATGTTCCTTCTCTGTCCAGAAACCATGCTTGGATGTCTCAGTTGTGAGGCTTTGGTTAGAGTGGGTCTGAGAAAAGTGCCGTAGAGAAGTGTCTAAAATAGTAATTCGAAGGAGACCTGTTGGCTGCTGGCAGGGGAACCATTGGAATTAGTATCAGATTTTGTTTGAGTAATTGAAAGTTCACAGAGGTTCTCTAAATAACCCTTTATTTTTAGTCCGGCTTCCCAAGGTGCTTGTAGAGTAGTATTACTGAACTTGTAGGTTTCTTTGGAATAGTCACTATTTGTCTTTCCTTTTAGATGGAAACTTTTGGGGTCGAACATTGTCTGCAATCTCCAGTTCCACAGACCCGACCAGTTATGAAGGCTTTGGACCTTTCATGCCAGGCTTTGAAACTATCCCATATAACGATCTGCCTGCACTGGAGGTACATCAGGGGGCTATGGTACTTGGCTCATAGCAACTGGAAACTATTTTGAATTAATTATGACCTGTTCAGTATGTGGATTAAAAACACATTAATGAGGGGGCTGGAGAGATGTCTTAATGATTAAGATCATATACTGCTCTTGCAGAGGACTTAGGTTCAGTTCCTTACGCCAGTTTAGAAGCCCACAACCTTCTGTAATTCTAGTTCAGGGGACTCTTAACATTGACCATCTTGGGTAACAGGCATGCCTGTGGTGCAGATACGTACTTACCATACTTACATAACAGATAAATGCTCACATTCAAAAATTAAAATCATTAATGAGGATAGGGGAGGTTGCTCCTTGGTCAAACAGCATGTGTGAGGTCCTGGGCTTGACCCCAGTACCTCAGAACAAATGAAGTTATATGAGTCTGAAAATCCATTGTAAGGTAGGCTGAAATGTGAGACTCATTCTCAGTAGTGGGCAGTCAGGGTCCAACCCAGGGAGATCTGCTTTTGTCATCTAGTAGGCCAGCTAGCCAGTTCAGATCATAACAACTCGAATATTACCCAGTTAATTACTGTATCAAATTAATTTCTTTCTCTCTCTCCATTCCTTCCTTTCATTCTCTTTCTTTTGAGATAGACTCTCATTTTGAAGCCTTGACTGGCCTGGAACAGTATGTAGACCAGGCCAGTCTTGAACTCGTAGAGATCTGCCTGGCTCTGCTGCCTCCCAAGTGCTGAGATTAAAGTAGTGTACCATCACTCCTGGCCTAGATAAAATGTTTTTAAGACTTATAAATTGCAGTACTTTATTTGTGGTGCTAGAGAAGGAACCCAAGGTTTTGTGGATTCTAGGCAGTTGTTCTACCATTGAGGTATATCCCATCTCCAAAGTGGAGTACTTTTGTAAAATACAAACAAAAAAGTCATAAGATGGCTTTAACAGGCCACTTAGTTTTTTTAAGAAAAGTTTATGTGAGTGTTTGCCTGCATATAAATGCACCATGTGTGTACAGCCTCAAGGAGGCCAGAAAACGGCATTGGATCCTCTGGAACTGGACCTAAAGACAGTTGTGAGCCCTCATGTGGGTGCTAAAAATGGAACCGGGGTTCTTGACAAGAGTAGCCAGTGAGTGCTCTTAATGGCCGAGTCATCTTTCCAGCTCCTGCCTTAGCTTTTAGTTATAATACATCTATGATGTAGCAAAATGTGGGGATAATCTGGATAGTGGTATATGCCTATAAACCTAGCATGCTAGAGTCCTGCAATTATAAGCATGAACCACCATGCCGGGCTTCATCATCATCACCCCCCCCCACACACTTAATTAATTAATTTGAGTGTTTTGCCTGCATGTATGTATGCCTGGTGCTCCTGAAACTGGAGTTATGGATGGTTGTGAACCACCATATGAGTGCTGGGAATCAAACCTAGATCCTCTGGAAAAGCAACAAGTGTTCTAAACTGCTAAGTCTCTCATTCTTATTCTTTTTTTTTTTTTTCATTCTTATTCTTTTTTTTTTTTCTTTTTTTTTTTTTTTTTGGTTTTTCGAGACAGGGTTTCTCTGTGTAGCTTTACGCCTTTCCTGGATCTCGCACTGTAGACCAGGCTGGCCTCGAACTCACAGAGATCCGCCTGCCTCTGCCTCCTGAGTGCTGGGATTAAAGGCGTGCGCCACCACCGCCCGGCTTCATTCTTATTCTTAACAACAGGAAGTATGTGTAGTATTTGACTTCAATTACCAAATATGGTAGAATGGAAGCTATTAGAACTCCCTTCTGTTTCTTTTGTAGCGTGCTCTTCAGGATCCCAATGTTGCCGCCTTCATGGTGGAGCCCATCCAGGGTGAAGCAGGTGTTATTGTTCCAGATCCAGGATACCTGACGGGTGTTCGAGAGCTCTGCACCAGGCACCAGGTACCAGGTGGTCCCGCGGACTTGGCAGGGAGGCCAAACTTGTTTGACTTGTTTGAACTCTCTGACAGGATACGTGATTATCTCACTTTCCACTAGATGAGTTTCGAGAGTTAGGAACATTCTAATGCTTAGAACCCTCTGTGACGGTAACTTTTCAGTCTCTAGAACACTGGTGAGACACTGTGCTGAGGACTGCCGCCGCCGCAGACCTCCAGGCTCTTACTGGGATTTTCTTCTCTCATCTCTAGGAGCCTTGCACTCTTAATCCCTCCCAAGCCCTGTCTTGTGTTCCTTGGCTCTAAATGTTACGACCCTTCTTCCTTTTCTTTCACAAGGCTAGTAGTGTATTTTGCTTAGTATTGAGAATTCCAGAAAAATATTTGATGATTATATAGGAGTTAATTATCTGAGTTTGTTCTTCGAGTGAAATTAGGGCCATTGAAGCCCTCCAGACTCCTGATGTTTGAGTAAGTGCCTTTCTGCCATGCAAAGCAGTGAGTGCCACACGGGCCTCTGGGGGCTGTTAGCCTGACACGGCAAACAGATGTCCACAGGACACCACTGAAATTGTGTGGGTGCTGAAAACATCTTCACAGATTGCAGGGTGCACCGGAGAGACACTTAGTGAGAGGGTTAACATGATAGTGGTCTTTGTTTCCCCGTGAAGTGAGAATGACAGTTGTATTGTCTGTTGTCCCTCCCAGGTCCTGTTTATCGCTGATGAAATACAGACAGGATTGTCCAGAACTGGTAGATGGCTGGCTGTGGATCATGAGAATGTCAGACCTGACATAGTTCTTCTCGGGAAGGCCCTTTCTGGTGGCTTATACCCTGTAAGTTCAATGTCCCTTTATTTCTTCTGACCTTGATCGGGATACCTTTCAAGTCATTTGATTTGATCGGGTGTGGTAAAGGCCACTTGGAACATTTTAGAGTTCCCTTGTGTGGTCCGCTTGGTTAGTTTTGACCAAGTGGAGTGTGTGCTTTGGGATGTGTTGTGGCATTTGATTTGGACAGAAGCATTTCCCTCAGAAGTTCCTCCTCCCATTTTTCAGAAACTGGTACTACTAATTGTTCAAGACCTCGAACAATGAATGTAAGATGGGAACATTTGTTCTTTTTTGGGGTTTGTATCCAGAGCCAGTAATTGATGTGGGATGAAAGGACTTTGAAGAGTAGATGTTCCTGCTGAGTAGACTGAATTGTCTTCTTGCAGAGAATACCCAAGTTTGTTTTCTAAGCAGAGCATTTTGGAAAGGACTATAAATTATCTCATTGCAAAAACAGCTCTGCTTGGGTTGCAGGGATGACTAAGTGGTTAAGAGCACTGGCTGCTCTTCCAAAGGACCTGGGTTTAGTTCCCAGCTCCCACCTGGCAGCTCACAACCATCTGTAACTCCAGTTCCAAGGGATCCAACACCCTCTTCTGGTTTCCATGGGCACTGTTGCATAGACATACATGTGGACAAAACACTTCATCCACATAAAATAATAATAAAAAAGTTTATTTCTTTTAGTTCTAAGAAGGCCTGTCTTAGTTATTACTTAGTTATTACTGAGAGTCGGGGCAGATGTAAACTGCTGGCTGATCGACTTTAATATCAGCAGTACAGAAGTATCTGTGTCCCTGGCATGCTGAGAATGTGAGGAATGACACGGCGGGTCTGTCTTTCAGGTGTCTGCAGTGCTGTGTGATGACGAGATAATGCTGACCATTAAACCAGGAGAACACGGCTCCACCTACGGCGGCAATCCACTAGGCTGCCGAATTGCCATTGCAGCTCTTGAGGTGAAAACTGATAGGGCTGAATGATCCCTGCTTTGAAGTAGTGTTGAAATTATTTTTAATTTGAGTCCTGGTGTGATAAGAAGTTTAATACGATTGCCAAGTGTTAGAGAACATGAAGTATGGGGGGAAGGTTTCAGGAGCAAGGCATTCTCAAGAAGGACGGTACTTTTTGCCTTCCCCAATGTTAGCACTGGACTCCTGGGCTGCTCCAGTCTATAGTCAGTCTCCCGGCAGTGGCAGAGCTCCTGTACGATGACCACCTTCTAGGCCCCTTTGGTTTAGCAAAGCAAGATTTGTTTTTTTCTTGTTTGTCTGTTTTATTCAAATCAAGGTCTCACTCTGTAGTTCACACTGGCCTGGAATTTACCGTGTAGCCCAAGCTAGACAGCTCGAAATCTTCTTGCCTTAGCTGCCCAAGTGCTAGGATTACAGGGGATCACAAAGCTCTTTTTCCCTTTTATTTTTTTTTTCAAACTCGGATTTGAGCGCTGGTGGTCTTAGTTCAGTGGAAGAGGAAGGCCTTGGGTTTGATTTCAACACAGATAAAAATGTATCACACAGGTAAAAATGAAATCAGGGATGGTGGTACACCACTGTGATCCCAGCACTAGGGAAACTAAAAGGCAGGGTAGTCACAAGTTTAAAGCCAGCCCAGGAAAGTAAATGTAAGATACAGTAATATGTTAGGGGGAGGACAAAAAGCAATTCTGCTGCAGTTTCAAGTTAAATTAGACTTACTCCATTGAGGTGTTCCAATAATAACAGCATACTGCACTAAAGAATTTGTTTTTTCAAGACAGGGTTTCTCTGTGTAGCCTTGGCTGTTCTGGAACTAGCTCTGTAGACCAGGCTGGCCTCAAACTCACAGAGATCTGCCTGCCTCTACCTCCTGAGTGCTGGGATTAAGGGTGTGCACCACCATTGCCTGGCTTGCATTAAACAAATTTTAATCTTTATTTTGCCACGAAGACTGTTTGACAATGGATTTGTGATTAAAGCAAGGCGCTGAGGTTGTCTGTTTAGCTAGAAATTAATGCAGGCCCTGAAAAGCAAATGCAGGTGGTGTCACTCTGGTCTTTGTCTCATTACAGGTGCATTTTGTTCCCAGCCTTTCATGGATTGCTCCAGGACACTCTTAACGTTTGTGATTTTTTTAAAAAACAGGTTTTAGAAGAAGAGAATCTTGCTGAAAATGCAGACAAGATGGGCTCCATCTTGAGAAAGGAGCTCATGAAGCTGCCCTCTGATGTTGTGACTTGTGTAAGAGGGAAAGGATTGCTAAATGCCATCGTCATCAGAGAAACCAAAGGTAATGTCCCCAGCACGTTATGCCGACAGTCCTTTCAAAGACAGAGTGGGTAGAGCAGTCCTCTCTAACAGTGGACTAGACTGTTGGTCAAGCCATTTAGATGAATGTGACCTGATTGCATTAATGTTATCCTAAATGTAGATCTTTCCAACGAGAAGGCATGTTTCACTCTTTTGACCAAGTGTTTGTTCCTTGCAGACAGTTCTTTCCTGCCTCTGTTAGTCAGGCAGCACTTGGTGATCCCTGATTAGTTTCTGTTAATATTTCCCCTTCAGTTGAATGCTTTGTCCATCCAGCAGAGGCTGTAGAGGCAGCAGTAGGAATAAAATGAATGACTTCGATGTGGATACTAGATAATGAAGATTTGGGACTTCCTTGTGCCTGATACCAGTTATCACCCTCCAGGGCACCCTGCTGGGTCTTCTTGGGCTAACCCTTCCTTTTAAAGCAGTGATTCCAGCAGAGGAGCCTTTGAGAAAGGAAGGGAGCAGGTTCCACTGATGTGACGGGTGGAGATAGGGTGGACTTAGGCAGTTCTAGGCAGTTCTGCCTGCAGCCAGGCTGAGAAACACTGCTGGGAAATGATGCTTCGTTCCGAATGGCCAGGAAGTGTGTCCATTATCGGCAGTGTGTAGTGTTCCTAGGATTGGGGGATGGCTATCCCATTATTTCATTTTGCGGCTCCTACCCAAGTCCTTTCACATTAGCTCCTTATGATTGCATGTTAGGCATCCCTAATCTGAGAAGTTGAAATGGTCCCAAATCTGAAAGGTTTTGACTGCCACCATCACACCAGAGGAGGAAAATCCCATACTTGATCCCAGGAGACAGGCCATAATCAAAATGCAGGTATACTAAGAGTCTTGTGTGAGATTACCTTTAGGCTGTGTGAGTGTGAAATATGAGTTTCATGTTTACATGGGCCCCTTTTCCAAGATACGTCCTCTCTTTCTGTGTATGCCAGCATTCCTGAATCTGGAAGGAGCCCTTCTGGCCCCAGCACTGCAGACAAGGGTGCTCTGCCTGTAACAGTCTTAACATGTCGTCCAGACCTACTTTATGTGCTTGCCAAAAAGTCAGTAATGCAGCCTCTTGAGCAAAGCAACAAGCAACTTAGAGCTTCTTCTCCAGAGCAGACACTGGGGACACTCTCTGCAGAGGCTCACTCACTGCCTTTGCCTGTGACAAGGGTAGTCATACATTAATCTCTGTGTGTACATTGTGACCATTTTTCTGTAGATTGCGATGCTTGGAAGGTGTGTCTGCGACTCCGAGATAATGGTCTCTTGGCCAAGCCAACCCATGGCGATATCATCAGGTTAGCCCCTCCACTTGTAATCAAGGAGGACGAGATCCGGGAGTCAGTGGAAATCATTAACAAGACCATCTTGTCCTTCTGAGAGCAGGAACTGCGCAGTGGCCCCTGGGAGTCATTTTCAGACGGGCTTCTTGTGAAGCTCTGCTCACAGCGGCCAGATCCCACTTGTCTGTCTCTTTAAAGACATTTTTTTGGATACATATATATATTTTTCAGTTGATGCATAGTGGAGTGACACTTAGGAACTGCAGTGGTCGTGTACCAGAGGAACGAGAGTGAGTGGCATCTCTCTCAAGTGTTGACTGTGGGAACTATCTAAGGGGAAGCGCCACCATCTGTACACGGCCTTCAGATCCAGTCCTGCAGTCGTTGACATACGTTTTTATAATTTCCTTGCTGGTGTGAATGTTTTGTATTCAAAAGTTATTTCTACGTAAGAGACTTGCTTAACATCATGCAGTTGAATTGTTATAATCAGTGAATGTTAAAATGATTGAAGGTTAAGCATTTGTTAAAATACTAGTTTCAAGTAAACTTTGCATTGGCCAATATCAGAATGTATTGTATAGATTCTGAGAATTCATTCCTAAAATTTCACTTAAAGTGCTCGACTGCAATTTGTAAAACATTTATTTTCAGTATTTCTTTGAATAAAGCTTGATTTTTCTTTTTACCCCAACAGAGTATTTTGTATTTCCATATTGGTAATAATCAGTGTGTTTCACCCTTATTACTGGCATTTCATTTCCTCTTGAGACCAGGCTTTTCATTCTAAATAAAGCTATGATTACTTCATATCTGTATAATGATGTGAGTTTTGTTTTTATTTGTTTTTTTCTTTAAATTTTGTTTCGTTTTTCTCTAGTGTGTTTTGTGGAATAACTTCCTATAAGGTGCTTGCTGTTCCAAGGGGATGGACTTTCCAACCCTTCACTCCTCCTTAGGCAACCTGGTGCTCCCTGTTCCTGAGGAGGTCACCGTACAGATGCTGAACTTGGTGTGGACACCTGATCAGCACAGAGCACTACAGTCCAGAACTGATCAAGTGATGCTCCTGTCTCAGTCTCAGCCTCCCAAATAACTGGGACTACAGGCACGGACCACTGTGCCCCTGCAAAGGGGATTAACGATTAAGTGCAGTACAGCCTGGGACTGGAGAGATGGCTTAGCGGTTAAGAGAGCATGCTGCTTGTCCAAAGGACCCAAGTTTGGTTCCCAGTACCTGCATTAGGTGGCTTACAACCTCTGTTTCTCCAGCTCTAGGGAACCTGATGCCCTCCCTGCCCTCAGCACCTGCACACATGACATATACACACATTTAAAAAAAAAGCTAAGTTCAATAGCCTGATAGAACCGCGCGCGCGCGCACGTGTGTGTGTGTGTGTGTGTGTGTGAGAGAGAGAGAGAGAGAGAGAGAGAGAGAGATGTGTATACCTGAGATTCTGCATTGCCTGCAGGCGCTCTCTGAGATGCAAAGGCTGCCTTAGGACCTGGGATCATGCGACAAGAGATTCTCCAGAGGAAGCCTGAAGACTTAGGTAGACTTGGCAAATGAAGCTCCTGGCCAAATTCCTTGGAAGGCCATCATAGTCTTCAGATAGAAGAGAGGAAAGCCTGGTTGTGTGAGAAGACTTAGTGTAAGAGGTTCAGGAAGGTGGAAAGCTTTGAATTCCAGGCAAACAGGACCCTGGTCTGATGATCCCCGGGATTGCTGAAAGGAGGAACCAGGGAAGGGCAGCTTTTACCACCATAGAAAACCTGCCAGGCTGCGTCCTGAGAAGTCAGTCACCCAGCATACTTACACTACTGTGCCACCCACATGCATAGGGCAGCCAGCCAGCTGCAGTGGTGATCCAGGTGCTAGGCAGTCCTAGGAAAGGGATCGATCCGCTTAGTGGTTTGGCCTATCAAAGCTGTTGGATCTAGAGCCCAGTGTTTCTCATGAGATGGAGTGGGACCCGCCTTTTGGGAGCATGATGAATAAAGGATGATATTGGTAAGACCCAGGCATGCTCAACTAAAGAATAGCTCTTCTGAAGAGGAAAACAATTTACTCTGAGATACAATAATCATGATCTAGGATACCCTGAAAGACACTGCCACTGTTGAAGAGGTCACACAAAGTCATAAACATGCTTACAAAATAGATAGATGAACAGAGGCAGATGAATGAGTTCAAGGCCAGCCTTGTCTACAGAGTGAGTTCTAGGACAGATTCCAAACCAAAGCTATACAGAGAAACCCTGTCTTCAAAAACCAAAAACCAACCAAAAAAAAAAAAATCAAAAATACCCAACACACACACACACACACACACACACACACACACACACACACACACACACGTACGTATATCACACCTGTTTGTAGATGGCTCAACAGGTAGGTTGCTTGGGATGACATTCATTGCTTTAGTTGAGATTAGAGGGCTGTTGGGTTTAGCAGTCTATTCTGTAAATTGCACCTAGTAGTTGTCAAGAGGATGTTGCGTAGATGCAGGCATTGGAGCTAGAGGGCTACTTCAGAGACCAATGGCAGCAGCTTCAGCTCTTTGTCTGCAGCATCCAGATCTCATTAGCACAGCAGCCAAGGTCAGTCTGTGGTGGTATTGTGTTCCCCAAAATGTGTACCCTAATAAACTTATCTGGGGTCAGAGAACAGAAAAGTCACTAGATACTTAGGATAGGCAGTGGTAGCACACGCCTTTAATCCTAGCATTCCAGAGGCAGAAATCCATCTGGGATCTCTGTGAGTTCAAGGCCACATTGGAAACAGCCAGGCATGATGACACATGCCTTTAATCCCAGGGAGTGAGCCTTTAATCCCAGGGAGTGATGGTAGAAGGCGGAAAGGTATATAAGGCATGAGGACCAGGAACTAGAAGCATTTGGCTGGTTAAGCATTTGGCTGGTTAAGCTTTTAGGTTTTGAGCAGCACAGTTCAGCTGAGAGCCATTCGGATATGAGGACACAGAGGCTTCCAGTCTGAAGAAACAAGATCAGCTGAGAGGTTGGCCAGGTGAGGTTAGCTGTGGTTTGTTCTGTCTCTCTGATCTTCCAGTGTTCACCCCAATACTTGGCCTCAGGTTTGGTTTTATTAATAAGACCATCTAAGATTTCTGCTACATCAGTCAGTGGCTCTTCAGAGATGTGGCCTCAGAATGTACTTCCTTCTGTCTGGAACAGCACTGTAGGTGTGGAAGTTTGCAAGATTCCCTCTCTTGTGATTGCAGGAATTGATAAGAAAGCCAAGTAACTCAGATGAGGGAGAGATGGGGGAAGGGAGGGCTGATTGCACCATGACGGGGAGGGGCAGTCCGGGCCTGATGACCAGCACAGCAGACCAGTCCTGGTCCTGTGGTTTCTGCTGAAAGAATTCGGAGGAGACAAAGAAACTTAGTGTAGAAGATAGTTTAATACAGAGTAAAGACGTTTTAAGGGCAATGTCCAGAAAAATTCATTGTACTGACCTGCATTTAAAAAAAATTATTGATTGATTGACTAAAACAGTTTTCTGTAGCCCAGGCTGGTCTCAAACTTGCTATGTACCCAAAAATGATCTTGAGTGACCCTTCTGTCTCTACCTCCTGAGTGTAGTGCTGGGGATCAAACCCTGGGCCTTTGTGTGTGTTAGGTAAACACTACTGATTGATCTCTCAATCTACATTTTAGGTAGGCTTTATACTATGTCTAAAGTCTTTAGGACAGACAGCTTTCCCTGAGGGAGCATTTTCCTGTCTGGGTGATTGGCAGGAACATTTTGGATCGCTACTCAGGAAAGGACATTGGTATGTCCTGTTCTTTACCACTAATAGAAATCTTATGACCTTCTTGGTAGTTCAGAATGTTATGTATGTCTCCACTTGGCCAGATATGACTCAGATCTTCTGAGTATTAACCAGAGTCCTGTAGTTCCACTTTCTGCTTTTGTAAGCTGCCGAAAAAGGACAGCAGACTCCATCCCCAATAATCTTCAAACCTGCTAACATCTAGCTAGTTAGGGATGTTCCTTAGAACCCCGTTACCTCTTTACCCCTCACTGAAGACTGACTAGCTACCTATAGTAGCTGCTTGTCGGTAGTCATGATAAAACACCATAACCAAGAGCAACTCCTGGAAGAAAGTTTATTTTGGTTTACCGTTCCAGTGAGAGAAAAGCCGTCATGGCAGGAGGCAAAGCAGCCAGCTGCTGGGGCAGGGAGCAGAGAGAGCACCTTTTTGTTGTTGTTTTGTTCTGTTTTGTTTTTCAAGACAGGATTTTGCTGTGTAGCCCTGGCTGTACTGGAACTCGCTCTATAGACCAGGCTGTACTTGAACTCAGAGATCAGCCTGCCTCTGCCTCCCAAGTGCTGAGATTAAAGGCGTGCACCACCACTGCCCAGCGAGAAAGCACATCTTTAACTACAAGCACAAGCAGAGCATGAACTGAAGTGCTCTTCATGAACATGACATACCCCAGAGACATACTTCCTTCAACAAGGCCATGCTTCCCCATAACATCTCCAAACAGTGCCACCAACTGAGGACCTAGTGTTCAAATGCCGGAATGTCATTTCTCATTTAAATCACCGCAGGTAGAAAAGAAATGTCCATCTAGAAGGTAGGGGTGTCCACTTAGCACACCACCCCCTTTATTCTGTCACTGAGGACTTGTGCTTTGGAGTGTCACCTCCCAGAGTACCTCATCAAAATCAGTCACTGCTCAAGTGATAGAACAGGTTGAACGAGGGCCTCTGATTTACCTAGAATAACCAGATGAAACCAGCATTGTGTGTCAAGGGCCAGGAAGTTGGAGTTCCTGTCTGAAGTGTATGCATGTAGCGATAACGCCTGAGCTACCACCACCCGTTCACCATGTTGGAGCAAGGGGCTGTGGATCGAAAAACAGAGCAAAGACAGCGGGTCACTTGCCTCAGCAGAAGGCCGAATGCTGGTTATTGAAAGAGGGAGGAAACCTTAAATACAGGCTTACAGCACAATGGGAGAACCCCAGAGGGCAGAAGTTCGCTACTGATGTTTACAATCTTGCATCTAAGCTGTTAACACCCACTATGAAGGATACACAAACAAGGAACTTCCCTTAAGCATTCAGGAGGGTGGATACAGGCAGGGAATTAGCATAGGGAGGACATCTGGTCAAGGTCGGCAAGCAGGCAATGGCTTACTCAAAAATGGAAGGCCAGGGCCTTACATATGCACACACATTTGGGATGCTCCATGTGGGCCCAAATCTATGCTTCTCAATGCTGGTTGTGCATTAGTCACTGGGCTTCTTCCCCACCTATCAGTTCATTGCAGTGTCTAGGGCTGGAGCCTTGGTATCAGGATAGCATATGTTCCCAGGGGATTGAAACAGCCCCTAGGAGGTGGGTGTTTAAGTATAAAATTCAAGGTATCATCCATTCAGCCACTCCAGGCTCTGAGCTGCCATTAAGGGGCCACTGGTGAATGAGGCTCACAGACCTTGACCTTAGGGGGCTTTTTTAGTAGATAGGCATATTTATCGGACAAAATGTTTATTGAGTTCTGCTTGACTGGCCCTGAGGATCGGCAGTGGTTAAAAGAAACGGCATTCATCAAGCAGTCTGTACCAGGCACTATTCCAAATATGTTAATTCTTGTCAGAGGTGCAGTGACCTCCAATTACAGATGGGGATACCAAGGCTTAGGAAAGCATACTTGCCTTACTCACTGAAATAGGGAACAGCAACGTCCAAGCTGGGCAGGACTAGGCTCTGAGGGAGGGAGGGGTGGTTCTAGGTGTCTCTGGGGCCGGAGGTTGGCAGTACCACTTCTTTGTCTCTGGAGCTTGGCTGAGATGCCCTTCCGGTTTGTAAAAGCATTTCAATTCATTTCTAATTTGGGGGAGAGATTCTTTAAATGCCAGTGGGAGCCACTGTGGTGAATAATAAATACACGGTAGTAGCTTATTCCTGTTAGAAAAAACTCAAATATATGCTAGGACTTACTTCATGGCTCCATGCATGTATTAGCTTAGTTCAGAGTATTATTAGCTTCCCAGCCCAGCTTCTACTTTTACTAACTTGCAAATGAGACTTGCCCCTTTGCACCAGCCCATTCTTTCCACTGTTCATGAAACATCTGACCTAATATGGCCTTTAGAATTTGCATCATAGGGTAGGTAAGGATAAGACCCTAGGTGGAAGGCAGCAGAGGGGCAAAGGGTTTCCTGAAGGAAACCAGGAGATATTAAGAGAGCAAATGTACAAAAGAGGTTAGATATGTGTGTGTGTGTGTGTGTGTGTGTGTGTGTGTGTGTGTGTGTGTGTGTATGTGTGTGCAGGAACTCCCAGGGCTGTGATTCTGTCCCAGCCTTGCATAAGTGTTCACATCTTTCTTTCTTTTTCTTCCCTGCAGAGGAAGGGGAGAGGGGAAATGGGACTTTTTTTTTTTTTGGTGGGATTGTGTGTGATTGTGAAGGTAATGGAAGGCCCTAAGATGGAAACTAGCTTGTGAAAAGAGCTACTCAGGAATGTGAAGTGCCTAGGGGCAGATATCCTGCCATGGAAGTCTGTCTAGCTGTCACGTTCCTCTGCTGTCTTTCATGAAAGGAACTATGAGATTCCTGGGTGGGGATGCAGGCACCTTTTAACAGTCTGCTCTTAATGCAGATAAGGGAGTTTCAGCCTTCCTACGCTTGGGTAGACACCAGCCATGCTTATTTTAGGAAATATTATTTTTATTTTATGTATATATGTGTATGCCTGAGTGTATGTTTGTGTACCACATGCATGCAGGTGACTCAGGAGTCAAGAAGAGGGTGTTGGATCTCCCTGGAGTTACAGGAGGTTGTGAGCTGCCCCAGGTGGGTGTTGGGAGCTGAACCCAGGTCCTCTGCAGAGCAGCAACGGCTTTTATTTTTGGCATGCGCTGTTTTCAGGGTGTCATTGTCTGAATCCTAAGAGCTGAATGTGGCTTGAAGCAGTTCAGAATAAGCATTGACAGCTCAGGTTGTCTTATAAACTGGCAGTGTCAGATCTGGGGACCTGCTGAGCATGGCAGGAGTCTCCAGCAGGTGGGCTTGCCTTCCTAAGATTGGTAGGTCAATGGTGCCAATGTGACAGCTCCTAATCTGGCTTGACTTAATCACCAATTCATGGTCTCTGAAGTCTAATCCTTGTACCTATTAACACAATGGAACTAACTTCAAGATGTGTATGCAAACACTAATTAGGCCTGCTTTCCCTCACCCCTGTTGGCCAATATTTCTTTTCTTTTTTTATTTAGAGACAGGGTTTCTCTGTGTAGCCCTGGCTGTCCTGGAACTCTCTCTGTAGACCAGGCTGGCCTCAAGCTCAAGAGGTTCTCCTGCCTCTGCTGGGATTAAAAGTGTGTGCCACCACCGCACGGCCTGGCCAGTATTTCTTTTTTTTTTTTTTTTTTTTTTTTTTTTTTTTGGTTTTTCGAGACAGGGTTTCTCTGTGTAGCTTTGCGCCTTTCCTGGAACTCGCTTTGGAGACCAGGCTGGCCTTGAACTCACAGAGATCCGCCTGGCTCTGCCTCCCGAGTGCTGGGATTAAAGGCGTGCGCCACCACCGCCCGGCATCTGGCCAGTATTTCTTAAAGTGTAAGGGTCTCTAGTGGTAGAGTCGGCTGAGTGAGTCTGAGCTCCTAGCCAATGGGCACCAGGATCAGCTTGCCCCGACCGAAAGCACAAGGGATCCTGTCTGAGACTCTCGTAGGTTTCTTAGAGGAGCCTGCCAGAAAGCACCGACCACCTTGAGTGACATTCCCACTTCCCATCTTGGTTTTTAAGATCCCCTTGATGACTTAGTTTCCTTTGAAGTCAGTTTTCCGGGAAAAGATGGTCTATTTCTGCGGAAGGAGCTCCGGGTTGTGGGGAGCAGACAGGGATGTGGATTCAGCCTTGAGCCTTGAGTCAGACACAACACTAAGCACTAGTAGGGGAGGCCGAGGAGCACCAGGACTGCAGGGGGCGCTGCCGCCAAAGCATTGCTTAGCTCAGCCGTGGCGCGCATGCGCTCAGGGCTCTGAGCGGGCTCTGAGTTTGGGGGCTGAGCCAGGAGCCAATGGGTGCATGGAGTGGGGACAGGACCTTTTAGGGGCGGGGCCAGGCTGTTTTCTTCCTGGGCCCGCGGTCCTTTGCCGTCCGTTGGCTAAGCATCTTCTCGGCTTCAGACTTGTGTACTTTTATGAAAGTTGCCTATTAACATGGTGACTGAACGCACTTCTTGTAGACAATTGCGAAAATGAGGAAACAATTCCCTCGCCTGCATTTGCTCTGCGGCTCCGGTCTTTTGGCTGCTTAAGGGGTGTGAAACATGAATCACCCACTTGTCCCCCAGTGCACCTAATCGGTGCCCATCTTTTTTCCGGTGCAGAAGAGCTGGTACCCCAGCCGGGAAAACTACTCAGAGGTGACCATCACTTGTACATTCGCTGGAAGGTGACAGAGGGCGCCCTAACCCTATGGAAAGGGCCTGTAGCCTGGGAAGCGAAGGCTGAGGCTGACAGTGGTGTGAGTGGAGAAGAGGTGCTCATTGGTTGCAGTCTCTGCCACCTGGCTATGTCCTATCTTTGTATGTGCCTCTGCTGACAACAGTCCATCTACCACTAAGATGGTGATGACCTAGACAGCCAGGGCTGGGAGGCCCTGGATGTGTGAGTGCTGTAGGAGAAGAGAAATGCCTTTTTCTCATCACCCTGGGGTCATGGCTGAGGCCTCTGCAACAAGACAGATCAACAAAGAGAAAAGCATACACATTTGTCTAACACAAATTGTATGAGGCCCAGGAGCCTTCAAAGGAAATGGAGATCGGAAGAAATGGCAAACCTGTCTATTTTCAGCCTGTGTTTTTGCCCTGTAGAAACAAAGCGGAGAGTGATAGAAGTAGATGATCTAATGCTGATAAGCCAGGGACCTCAGGAGGTCTGTGTGTCCAGATTCTTTTATGTCCCCGATGTTGACATCAAGGACTTTGCTTCTGATGGAGAGGACACCCCTCCCAAGAAGTCCTCAAGGCCTCCTGCACTTGGTGGAGAGTCCTGGAGGGAGTCCTGAGGAGGGACTTTCCATTCCAGGGGGGTGCAAGTTACTGTCCCACCTCCAGGAAGTAGAGGTTGCTTCTGAGGAAGGAGGAGTGTGATCGGAGGGGAGTTTCTGTCCCACCAGCAACTCCTAAACACCCAGCAGATGCTTCCCAAATTATCACACAGAGGCTTATATTAATTAGAAGGTAGCTCAGGCTTATGATTAACTAGCTCTTACATTTGAATTAACCCATTGCTATTAATCTGTTTATTGCCACATGGTCCATGGCTTACCGGTCCTCCAGCATCCTGCTTCTTGGGCGGCTGGCCGCATCTGTCTCGACCCTGCTCCTCTTCCTCTGAGTCCTAGTTTGATTCTTCCACCTAACCTGTCTTGTCATGGGCCAAAACAACTTGATTATCAACCAATGAGAGAAATACATAGTCACAGTGTACAGAAGGACCATCCCATGGCAGAGGAGTCTGGTCATCAACTTTGGACAAGCCTTAATCTCTTCCTTTAGGAAAATGGGGCAGGCATTCCCAGGGAAGCGAGGACACCTGCACACTGAGTCTGACTTCAGCTGTACCTGCTGGAGGGTTGGGTTCTAATCCCAGGTGCCTAGCTCAGGGCTGGTGCCACGCCCCACAGGTCTCCCTCTGGTGACGGTAGAGTGGCCGTATATGTTACTTCTCAATGAGGGCCAAGTCATGTCATTCCTGCAGCAGCCCCAAGAGCCAGGCCCTGGAGGGCAAACAGTTCTGACCAGAGGAGTTGGGGCCTGATCTCCATGGAGCTGGTACTCAGACAGCGTCTGTGTTGTGGAATTCAGCCCAGCACCCCTGCCTCCAGCCCTGTCTGAGTGGTGGGACTGGGCCATGTTCCATCATCCTTACCTGTTTGAGTCCCAGCTCCCAGCTGAGTTGTGAGCCCCCTACCCCAAAGAGACTCCCTCTTTGACATAGTCATGATTCTATCCCAGGTGGGACGAGGTCCTGCCTCCCTCTCTGGAGGAATGTTGGCTTCACTGGGTATATAAGAGGCAGAGTAGGTCCCCATTTCAGAAGGCAGGCGGCCCTGGCTCCTTGGGGAACAGCTGAGCTATACCTTACCCCATTTGCCATTAGCAGAACTCCCCTCATTTTGTCCAGGGCTGACTGTATACTCCCACACCCCTAAAAACAGCCATCCTGACAAGTCTGCTTTGTGGCTAGAGCCCCACCTGGGGCCCCACTCACAGCTTTGCCCGTGCTTTGAAGGTGGCAGCTAGGAGGAAAAGTCAAACTTACACCCAGAGTAAACAGCTGAGGACCCGGTCTGGCCTGGCTGGGTTGCCAGAGGGCTACAAAGGGACACTGTGAGGGATGCGCTTGGAGCAGAAGGGGCCATTCAGCTCTCCCAGGATGGGACTGGCTTGCCAATTAGTTGGGGAGGACCCCGGTGGTGTGAGTGAGAGCTGGAGGAAGGAATGGGAGGAGAGGCCTGCTGCCTCCAACAGGCTGGAACTGGAGGTCCGTTGGCTCTGCAGAGCTGTCACTCTGGAAGCTTTGTGGGGAGGGGCCACTTCACATCGGGGATGCATCAGCCCAGTCTGGACTCCCTGAGGAGATAACAGAGCCCAGCACTTGCGGAGGGGGTGACTTACACATACCAACCCCCTTTGGGCACTCTGCAGGCAGCCAGGCTTTCCCACCTGCCCCTCAGCATCCTGCTGCCTGGGATGGGAGTCCCAGGCATTTCATGCCTGTGTTCACTGTGCTGTGTGTGTGTTAATATGTTATTGCCTTCCCTGTGCCCTGTGATGACAAACATTTTGAAGCATCCATGACTCTTCACTATTACTGTTATGATTACTATTACTATACCCACCAGCACAGGCTGCGTGAGGTTGACTGACTTGGCCAAGTCCACACCGTGATGGGGCTGGGTCTTTGGCCACAGTTCTACCTCTTGGAGGCAGGTGGGCCTCTCTGTAGGGCGAAGTGAGAAGTTTTTGTGCCTGTGTTGCTCCTTGACAACCTTTTGCTGCCACCCATGTGGCCTCCCTTCTCTGGGGTACCCCTGGCTGTGGGTGGGAAGTGAGGGAGGGTCCTATCTACTGCAGTTGCTCGACAGTATGAAGACAGGCCCTATGAGGGTTTGCTGGGAAAGGGACACACTTTATGCCAGGGCACACAGGCATGCAGAGAAATAACCAGATGATCCCATGTGGCAGTGAAAAGCCATATCTACACTCAGCATCCGCTTGTTTGTTTAAAAATGGTCTGGATGAATCCTGATGGCAACCGCTGGGCTCTTGAGAGGTCACTGGACTGGGGGTCGTCTGCACTCTGCCTGGCGCATTTGTCTGGGCTTAGTTGGTAAATGGATCCTAAAGGCTGTGGAAAAGGGGATGACCAGCTGCCTGCTGCTGGAAGTAGGGTCCCAGGGTTGGGCAATGCTTCTCAGGCCTACAAAGGGCAGAGACAGAGTGACTGGGAAATGTAGGAGAGAGGGGGTTCCTGAGCAATTAGTCCTGGGCCCCTTCCTCCCAAGCATTTGGGACCTGCAGTCCTGATATTCCGGGCACCAGATGTACAGCAGCTCATGTCTGGATTCAGGGTAGGATCGCTGCCTTGTGTCATTGTTCTCACAGTGGGTCAGCCGGTCTCCAACCTGCACTGCAGTACACCAACTTTGGGAGGAACAGGCCTCTTCCTGCCTTACAGCTGACTGGAATCAAGCAGGGGGTTTGGGGAGATAGGACCTACATACACACCCCATCCACATAGTGGATTCCCATGGGAATTATCTGAGGACTAGAGAAAGGTGAGTAGATTCCCATTGTCCTTCTTCATGGTCTCAGGAGAATGTACTTGGGCAGGTACTGGATGAATGGAAGGGGTTGGCTCCACAGCAGATTGTCCCCTAGGTAAGTCACAATTGGAGTGGAAAAAGTAGATTGTTGTTCACAGAATGGCCCTTGCAACCCAGCCCTTGGAGGCCTGGTAATGTCCTTCTGTCCTGTTCAAGTAGGAGAAAAGTCTTAGCTGTGAGGGTGGAGAGAGTCTAGGAGGGCTACCAGGTGTTCTCAAGTCTGGGGAACTGGTCCATGAAGTTGGACGCCGCAGCTGTCCCAATCTGGTGCTGAAAGGCTGGGAGGATCCCTGGGGAGATGCTGGTCTTTAGTCTGTGTTAGAAGACTACAGAAACATGGAAGACAGCAGCAGGCACAGGATACCACTGCCTTCCCTTGGACTTCTCTCTGTTGGTGCCACCTTGGGGGAAGGTACCACCAGCCTCGGGGAGGGCCTTCTCCCTTGGTTAATCCTTCCTGGAGACACTCTCATAGACCCAACCAGAGGTGTGTCTCTAATTCCATTCCAGTTCTAAACAAGTTGGCCGTCAAGATTAATCATCACACCAGGCCCTGAGGATGAGGTTTGGAAAAGGAGACTTGGTGAGACCTTGAGCTGTGCCTTTTCTAGCTCAGGGTCTCAAGGAGTCTGTCTGGACTGGCTGGCTGACTGCCTGCCTGCATGCAAGACCTGCCTTGGGATCATAGCGTCTACCCTCCAGCTCTCCAGCTATTTCCAAATCAGAATGGTGATGTTTCAGACAGATCTGTTCTGGAGTGAAGGTACCAGGTGAAGGTTATCAGGGGCCTCAGCTAAGTTTAATTTTATTTAGAAAAATGAGTGAATTATTAAATCTGAATGTCATCAAACAAATCCATGCAATAAAAATAGGGTCTTGTGTATCCTCAGCTGGCCTTGAATTTGATGTGTAGCTGACGATGACACTGAATTTCTAATCCTCCTGCCTCCACCTCCTGTGGTCTGGGATTACAAGTGTGAGCTGCCACACCTTGTTTATAAGGTGCTGGGGATTCAGCCCAGGATTTTGTGCATGTAAAGTAAGCACTCTACTAACTGAGCTGCAACATCTGGCCCTGGGAGCTGCTTTGTATGATCTGAGAAGTGGACTTGTGGGCCTGAGTGGGCTGTTGTGGTCAGTGGTGTACAGGACTTCTTATATATGGTTTATAAAAGCTGAGGTTCCAAAAAAAGCTGAAGTTCTCATCAGAACCAAATTCCCTTGATGGACAGGTAGAGCTGGGACAATGTCCCACTCTTCTGCCCTTCTGTAGGTTATAGTGATCTTCAGTGTCTGTTTGGGACGTGCCAGGGCCTGTGGGTGCTCATCCGGCATTCACTTGGCCCTCCGGTAGAGCTGCCGTGAACTGATCTCCCCAGTACTTGTAATGCACAGCAGGTTTACAAACCCTTGGAGCGAAGCTTTGATGATCAAGCAGGTTTGGCCTGTGAGTGGATGAAAACAAGTCCCATCCTCTGCATTGAGTAATTCATTGTTTTACTAAAGAGCAATTGCTGATCAATGTGTTTTCCTGGGACAGAATTAGAACATGTAGTTGTGGGTATGTGTTTGATGCTGGCCTTCTCCAGCTGTGGGAGCTCAGAGTCCTCCATTCAGCCAACTTTCTGGATTTTGTAGTGTTGCAAGGCAGGACCTGTTCACTAGATCCTGCAGAGAGCACCCTGAGGCTGACTTGCCCTGGCACGCAGCTGTGCTTTGCTACAGTTTGCCCTCAGATTCATGTCCTGGAAACTTGGCCCCCAGTTGTGGGAGTGGTGATGAGTGGGGCCCAGTGGGTGGTGGTTAGGTCACTGGGAGGGATTGATACGATTCTTGTGATGCCATGATTAGTTCCCCAGAGAGCCAAGTGTGGTATTATAAAATGGGTGAGTTTGCCCAGCTGGGTTCTCCTCTGCACATGCTGCTGCTATTGCTGTGCCATCTGCCCAGAGGCTCTCCCCAGAGGCCAAACAGATGAGGTCACCTGATACTGAATTTTAGGCTCCAAAACTGTGAGCTGCATAAACCATTTTTCTTTGTAAGATGTCTAGCCTTAGCTATTTTGACGTAGCACTAGAAACAAAGAATCACGGGGCAGGAGAGATGATTCAGCAGTTAAGAGCACTGGCTGCTCTTCCAGAGGACCTGGGTTTGGTTCCCAGCACTCACATGGTGGCTTATAACCATATAACTCTAGTTCCAGGGAATTAGATGCCCTCTTCTGGCTTCCACAGGGCCTGCATGCGTAAGATACTTGCAGACAAAACACTCAGACACATTAAAATAAATCTTTTTAAAAAATCTTAAAAAAAAAGCTGGGCATGGCGGCATATGCCTTTAATTTCAGCACTTTGGAGGGAGAAGCAGGGGGGTCTCTGTGAGTTCGAGGCCAGCCTGATCTACAGAGTGGGTTCCAGGACAGCCAGGGCTGTTAGACAGAGAAACCCTGTCTGGAAAGGGGAAAAAAAAAAAAAAAAAAAAAAAAAAAAAAAAAAGAACCCAAGAGAAAGCAGTATTCTCAGAGAGGTCAACTGGTACTTTCTCCATGAAAAAAGCATGGACAAAGACAGCCCAGATCTCCACCAGGACCTGAACACTCTCAAAACAGAGTTCCAGGAGATGCGGAAGCTCATAGGCACCATGCCCAGCATCCACGTGAGCCCTGGGCAGCAACAGCAGCGGCTACACAGCCTCCGGGAGCAAGTCAGGACCAAGCATGAGCTTCTGCAGAAGTACAAGAGCCTCTGCATGTTTGAGATCCCCGAGGAGTAGGGCCAGCTCCCAGGACAGCAGCCAAGGGACTGAAAGCTTCACCCGGTGCTGTCCAGCTCCTTGGGAGCCCCCCTCTAAACTGTGAGGCCACATGTGGCTGGTGGGGAGCCTCAGTGGCTGTACTCAGCCTTGACTAGCTATGCCCCAGCCCCATCAGCAGACCTAGAGGGCACAGGAGGAGAGGAGGACGCGTTCCCTTCTTTCCCTCGGCTCCTCCTGCTCCCGATACCATCAGTGGATATCAGGTATATACTGTTCCGGTTAGCAGCAGTTTCCTGAAGCATTTGCATAGAATTCGTGGGGTAAATTAGGTCTGCCCTCAGATGGCATAGATGTAATATAATTAAAGAAGGCTGGGAGAGTGCAGAAAAAAACCCTATCTCAAATAATCAAACAAACAAACAAAAAGGAAAAAAAGAGTCATACCTTCTAAGAGGTGTCATCCATGGAAAAGCATAAGCAGGGTGGAGGCTTTGATGTCTGTGTAGGGCTGTGGCTGGGTGGTCTGGACACTACCTAGTCTCCACACCCCACCTTGGCCTTGCCTAGGTCCTCTCCAGGCTGTATTAATCAGGGCCTATGTTCCTGTGCATACCTACATCAATTAAATAGGATCCTTCCCAGGAAGTGCTTTGATTCCCTTCCTCTGCTCTGACAGGTAGCATTATTGATGTCGCTGCCTCCTTCTGATAGTGCTGGCAAAAGCCACTCCATCTCCACTGTGCGGGGCGCCTCTTGTTCGCAGTGATTTATTACACTTCCAACACGAAGAACTGCATATTTATTGAAGCGCAGAGGTTTGTTCGCCCAAAATACGTGTGTGAAGGAAAAACAAGAGAGTGAAGGCGTGGAAGGTCTTCCTGCAGGGTGAGGGAGGTGGGCTTCCTCAATTTCCTTTGCATGTCTGCCCCTGCTCATCTAAGCCTCTTGAATTAATTTATAGACAACTGTTAAGACAACTGGAGGTGGGTTAATTTTAGAAATTGATGAGCAATTTAGAATTCACCTGGCACTTATTTATTTATTTTTTTTTTTTGGTTTTTCGAGACAGGGTTTCTCTGTGTAGCTTTGCGCCTCTCCTGGAACTCACTTGGTAGCCCAGGCTGGCCTCGAACTCACAGAGATCCGCCTGGCTCTGCCTCTCGAGTGCTGGGATTAAAGGCGTGCGCCACCACTGCCCGGCGTCACCTGGCACTTATAGGGTGCTGACGATGCCAGAACTATGCCAGGGGCCAGAGGGTGAAAGCTAAGAAAAGACAGATGGTTCCTCAGTGTCATGGAGAGAGAGAGAGAGAGAGAGAGAGACAAACACAGGAAAATTCAGAGAGGTGGAACCAAAAGCACCGAGGGGGCCTCGGTACCTTTGAAGTGGTGTCTTGTAGCAGGGTTAGGAGTATGAGTGGCTAAGGAAGGGGCCAGCGGCATGGTGTGAGCTGAGGCATGCTTCTGCTCATCAGCAGCGTGGGTGGAGCAGTGTGAAGCGCAGCTGGGGAATTGGGGAAGCTGCCCCAGCCCTGTCCATGCTCTCATGTAGGGGTGGGATGGGATACCAGGGTGGAATGGGCTACCCAGTGTTCTGGTGCGGTGCCTCTGAGCCGCTGCCTGGCTGGAAAAAAAATCACAGGCAATGAATGGTTAACTTTGCACACATGTGGAGTAGAGGTCTCCGTTTCCTCCCTGCAACCACCGAATCGATTTGAATCTATACATCAACTGTTCATCAGAGGGGACCAAGTCACCAGCCTTTGTGGGAACCCCATATCCCAGCTGTTAGAGTCAGGCACCTGCTCTGAGCTAAGGGACCTGGTTTGGTCACTCAAACTGAGACTCCTTACCTGCTGTTCACTCTACATTGCAGAGCAAGGTGTAAGCCAGGCCTCTGTAGCCTGTGGCTTAGGACTGGACAGCTTGGGAGAGTGTTGGATCTAGCCTTGGGTTCTCCTGGTGCCCTGGGGCAGGCCACGCCCCTGCAAGGCTTTCCTAGTCACCTTCCTTCCTCTGAAAGTCTGCCCGCTAAGGAAGGCTTCTCCATATCCTGGAAAAGGCTGGGCTGGGGACTGTACACATAGTACCTGTGAGTCTTCGTGTTGAATGGGGGCAGTGCCGCCCCCCTTACTGTTCTGGGCCAATTGTCCTGGATAAGGAATGCTTGCTGCCAACTCCCCGCCCAGAGATCTGCTGACAGTCAGCATTCCAGAGGACAGAAATTGATGACTGAATCTTTGGGAAGTTTCATGCCCCAGAAAGGCCCAGAGAAAAGGCTTTATTGCTTGGCTATGGGATGGTGGGCCTCAGCTTGGGCAGGGCTTTCTCTGCCCCCACCCCACTCCTCAGAGTAGATCTGCTGTCAGTACACAAGGGAATGAATGAAAGCCAGACTGGACTGAAAATATTTTCACCCTAATCACAAAAGTAATGTATGTTCATTGAAAAACATTGAAACAGAGGAAAATAGGTAGCCAGGAAAACCAGTCTTGACGCCCAGAGAGAATTCCTGATGACGTCCACACATTCCTTCCAAGCTGTCTGTCTCTACCCTCTTTTAACTGCTCCTGAAACTGGGCCTGTTGGCTGCACAGGGTGTGGTCAAAGGCAGCGTGTCTTCAGTGTGTACCTGGAGTCATGTGGTCCCTGGAGGTGGCTTAGAAGGCCAGAGTCTTTGGGAGAAGGGTGGGCACCTGGATCCTGGCTGCCCAGGGTTGTAAACTCAGAACTGGAGATCCAAGGAGATCCCAGTCTGGTCCTAGGGTTAGAGCAGGGTAGTAATATCTTCAAAACTGGAGGAAAGGGACTGACCAAAAGGTAAAGGGCCTAGTGCCTGACAGTCTATGTTTGCACCCTGGGACCCCCGTGATAGAAGGAGAGAACTGGCTTTTACAAGTTGGCTTCTGATTTATACACACACACACACACACACACACACACACACACACACACACACACGTGATTAAAGAAGCCTCTTGTGAAGAGTGGAGGCCTGCTGCCATGGGTTGACTGTCCATGGGCTCAAGTCGCCCTACCCTACCAGCCCGTGCTGGAGAGTCCCAGATGGTCTAAGGCTCCCAGAATAATGGAATTTATGAGCAGCGGATACGTCTTGCAGAATCCTCTCCCTCTCTTGGTTCCAGAGTGGCATGGGCCAGGAGAGAGAGAGACAGTGGTCTGGGCCAGGAGAGATGTTTTAAGTGAGCTTTTGAAGGCAGCAGGCATATGGTGGCAAAGCTCTTTTCTATATGGGAGGGTGTGAAGGGCCCACAGCCCTGTGGCAGCTTGTACACATGGCCACTCACCTGTAGTTTTGCCCATGTGGCAACAGCCCAACACCATCCATAAAAAGACGACAAGACAGGGCCTGGACCCTCAAGGAATGTCCCCTCCTGAGAGGCCATTCTCTCCTCCTCTTGTGAACTGCCCCATCACTCAGGGAAGGAACACCACAGGGAAGGGGTGTACCCTGTCTTTTTAGACCACCACTCCTCTCCATGTCCTCAACCTCAGGTTCTCAGGCAGCTGTGGAGCTCCAGGCAGCAACTGAACACTGGTCCGCTTCAGGAGAATGAGGAAGACCAGGGAGCGATGGCGGTGGTTAGAGGCGGAAGCGCGATCCTCTCGCATGGTCACCATCCCCGAACATGTATAGCACCGGCACACTGCCCAGGCCGCCTCAGAGACAAGCCTGAAATCCGAGAGTGAGAGAGCCCAGCTGGCAGGGAAAGTCCCTCCACTGACCCCCAGAGACCCTGAATGTGCCATCGAAGAGATGGCCTGAGCCACCACCTTCCAAAGCCTTTCTAGGAAGTTTACGTGCATGAGAGAAATTTTAGGTCAGCCTCTTGGAGCCATCTCTACAGAGGGCTGGGAATGCCACCCCTCTGTCCAAGGAGCTATGCCCAGGGGTTGGGTGAACACTCACCAGCTCTTTGAAGCAGAATTTTAGAAAAGTTCTTTTTTTTTTTTTTTTCAAGTTTAAGACTCTGTACTGTCACACGGGATAAGGGACAGAAGGTGAAGGACAGAAAGGGGAACCCCAGTCCCTGAGATTTCACAGGGTTTTGTCTACACTGGCATGAGGCGATGGAGATTTAAAATGGACCTTGACTTCTGCCTTCCTGATTGCAGAAAGTAGGCTGGTTGGTAGCAAGCAATGCTTATGTTCCAAATCCTGCAGCAATGAATGCTGGGAAATGTCAACTTTCCCCAAATCCTTAACCTCATCCTTACCTCCCTGTCAGGTTGGCATGCTGTCATTTGGAAGGAAATGATGCAAAGACACGATGATTTTGTCAACATTGTCTTCAGGAGAAGACAAGGTCAAGAAGGTGGGATGAACTCTAGAAACCCAGGGTCTCCAATGGGCCAGAAGGAAAGTGGTCCTAGATCTCACTATTGTCATAGCCGAATAAGATGGGGCATTCCATTTGTTAAAGATCATGGGCCATGCTACTCAGCCTCTTCCTCCCACCTCAGAGGCTCCCTAGAATTCATTAGCACTGGCATGGGCATACCTGGCCTAGCGTCCAGTTGTTTCCTGGCTGACTGCTGGGTACCAGTGGGGTAGGGAAAGGGGGGCTCTGGGAGAGTGATGCCTGATGGAGACAGCTGGAGAGCAGACCATGGACAGCAGTGCCTGAGATGTGCTCAAAGGATACAGCTGGAAGTGCCCTGAGGGTCTGCTCAGGGGTGAGGGGAGTGGAGTTCCTATATGCTAGGCTACAGAACAGTAAGCCAAGGCCCCCTAAATTCCCAGACCCCCGTGCGGCTATGGAACCAATGTCTTGATCTGACGTTTGTGAATTGCTCCTACCCCTAGAGTTACCAAATGCGCAGTGGCCCCTTTCCCTCTCCTTCAGTTCTGATGGGAGCTTAGCCACTCTGCCTTGTTTAGTGCCTCCTCTTCCCTTGGCCTCCTTGACGTCACTGAGGAGCAGACCTGACAGGGACCCTGGCCTCTGGCCTCTGGAGGCAACAGTAAGTCAGTTCCCAAGTGAGAAGTTAGTGCCCCAAGCTAGTGTCCCATGTTGTGCTCATGGGGCTTCTTCCTCCACACAGGAAGCTGCACTTTGCCTAGGAAGGGTCCTGGGTGCAATAAGCCCTGACGTTCATAAGGGATACCTGCATGATCTCTAACCCAAATAACTTAGGCTGTACTTCCAGGAGGATATCTGAAGGTGTCACACAGGAAGTAACCAGGGATTGATTGGGGGAATCAATATTTTGAGGTAGAACTCCCAGTAAGAAACAATTATTTTTTCTAATTTTTACATTAAAAAGATTTAAAATTACATTTATTTATTTAAAGATTTTATTTATTACATATACAGTGTTCTGCCTGCATGTATCCCTGCAGGCTGGAAGAGGGTACCAGATCTCATTACAGATGGTTGTGAGCCACGATGTGGTTGCTGGGATTTGAACTCAGGACCTCTGGAAGAACAACCAGTGCTTCTAACCTCTGAGCCATCTCTCCAGCCCACATTTATTTATTTTATCGGGGGGATGTTTGCATCTCAGCATTTGTATGTGGAAGTCATGGGACAGCTTGCTAGAGTCAGTTCTCTCCATCATGTGAATCTCAAGGATCAAATTCAGGTCGTAAGGCTTGACAGCAGATACCTTTACCTGCTGAGCCATCTGGCTGCCTCTTTTTTCCTCTTAAAAGAGATTTATTTATTGTGTGTGTGTGTGCGCAGACATGTGTGTGCCTGATGTGTGAGTGCAACTCAAGGACATCTCTCAAGATTTTCCTGCCACCTTGTGGGATGCGGCGAGGGGAGTGAACTCGGGTCGTCTGGTCTGCGCACAAGTGCATTTATCTCCTGAGCCAACTTGCTGGCCTGTGATTGTTCTTTTCTTCATGGGTTTCATGGTATAATTGTATAAGGTCCAGTCAGGCGAATCTAAGCATATCTTGCCTCACCTTCTCTATATTGGTTGCTTTTGGCGAGCTGCAAACCTCATTTGAGCTCATTTCTTCATCTCCAAAGTTGGGCAATAATCCCAACTGGGCGATTGGGTTGTTATAACCAAGAAAGGTGCATAGAATGCTTACCACAGCTCTGGGATCATAGCACTGTATTGATGGTGGTGGAAGAATTTCAGCCCCCGGGGAATCTGTTAGCGAGGAATGGGGGTGGCGAAAAGGGCACACCAATCAAAGGCTGGATATCTCAACGGGTTTCAGAGCTCCAAATGTCCACAGTCAGCCATTCCACAACTAGAAATCCATCCCAGGAAAACAATCTGGGGTGCAGTCAGGGGTTTGGGTGCAAACATGCTTTTCTGGTATAACTTGCGAAGTGGAAAATGGAAAATAATTTCAATGTCAAATGATCGGAAGATGGCAATTTTTAAAATGGAAGAGCCTCATTTTGGACTTATTGCACATTACAAATCAGGCTTTTAAAGACTATTGATGACATGGGAAATTTTCCACAGCAGAATGTTAAGCAGAATAAAAAATTGTGTGTGGTCAGGGCCCCAGACCACACCTAAGCTTCCAACACTGGGATTCAGTCCCAGCAGGCTGTTGGGACCAGCTCCCTGGAACCTAACTGTATCCTTAAGTATCCTGAAAAAGAAGATTCTGCAGGCTGTCTCAGGATCCATGCTCAGCACATTCTCCACGCTTTCTTATTTAACCCAACCCAGGGACTTCATGGAGATGAAAAAGCCCAATTTCAACCAGCTTCAGATGAAAAGAAGGCTGATTGGCTCCTATAGCAGACAGGTTCAGCAGTAGGCTTAGTTTCAGGCCCAGATGGATCCAGGAGCCAGATAGTGTTGTCTGAATCTCATTTCCTAGTTGACATTTGGAGACTGAGACCCATGTCCTTTGTCCCTCTCTCCACGATCCCGAGAGGTATTCTTCATGCCATGGCCAACATGGCTGCCCACAGTGGCATGCATCTCAGCCTTCCTAGCAAAACCAGCTAGAACAGACAGTCTTAACGATTAAAAAATTATTGTGTGTGTATGTGTGTGTGTGTGTGTGTGTGTGTGTGTGTGTGTGTGTGTGTGTAAAAGCCAGAGTCTAACTTTGAAGAATTCCTTTTCTTCTTCCACCATGTGGGTTCTGGGATCAAACTTGGGTTGTTGGGCTTGGTGGCAAGTTCCTTTACCTGCTGAGCCATCTCACCAGCCCTAGACAGTTCTTTTTATCTAGAAAGAACCTGGGCTTAAAGCTGAAAAGCCCCCTGGAGACCTGTGCCTATCTTTCAATGTCACAAGTGAACTTGACCCAGGAAAGCAGGCTCTGCCACCATGGGTGATTTATAGATAGAGCTCAGAGAGGCTAAGTATGATGGTTAATAGTGATTGTCAGCTTGACAGAGACTGAGATCATTTAGGAGGCAAACCTCTAGGCATGACTGTGAGGGGTTTTATAAATGGGGTTAATTGAAGTAGGAAGACCCACTCTTTTTTTTTAAAGCTTTATTTATTATGCATATGAGTGCTCTGTCTGCATGTATGCCTGCATGCCAGCAAAGGACATCAGATTGCATTGTAGATGATTGTGAGCCACCATGTGGTTGCTGGGAATTGAACTCAGAACCACTGATCCATCTCTCCAGCTTAGAAGACCCACTCTTTTTTTGACCCCCAAGACAACGTTTCTCTGTGTAGCCCTGGCTGTCCTGGAACTCACGTTGTAGACTAGGATGGCCTCGAACTCACAGAGATCCAACTGCCTCTGCCTCCCGAGTGCTAGGATTAAAGGCGTGTTCCACCATGCCTGCAAGACCCACTCTTAATGTGGCTGGCACCATCCTATAAACTGAAGTCCCAGACTGAGTATAAAGAAGACATCGAGCTGAGCACCAGCATGCATCTCTCTGCTTCCTTTCTGCTTACACAGTGTGACCAGCTGCTTCAAAGTCCTGTCTCTGTGCCTTCCCCACCATGGTAGACTGAATCCCCTCAAACTGTGAGGCAACCCTCTCCACTGTTCCTTCCTTAGTTTTCTTATGTCAGGCATTTAGTTGTAGTAATGAGAAGAGTTAACAACTCACCCAAGAGCACAAATGGAGAGAGGAGCCAGGATCCCAAGCCGGGTGTGACCATTGAAATCTACCTTCCAAACCACTCTTTTATTCTGTTCACGGACAGGAGGAGAGCTAGCCTGGAACAGGGCAATCTCAGAGGTCTGTTCAGGACCTACTCTAAAGCCTAACAGAATCCTCGAGCTGGAGGGGCTGCGAGCAAGGTACCGTGTGCTCTAGACCGCACGCCAATCAAGAAGCTCAGCCGCGAGCCGCTGAGGTTAACTGTTCATTAAAGCAGAACAGAACTGCATTAGGGAAGGCAGGCAGTTCTGGGGCTCCCAGGATGGATCTGACAGTGAGCTTTGGAGACTTTGCAGCAAGGATCTTCAAAGTTGCTGCAGGACCTGAGGTGACACATTGGGGCCTCTGGTGGGTACTGGCACCTCATGGATGGTGGTATTGGCTTTACTTGATATTGGACACTGTGGCTGAACTCAGCCCTGGAAGCTTCTAGAACTGACATATGGGTAGCTTTGCTGCCCCTAGTCTCCCCTCTGCCTGGCCTTCACAAAGGCCTAGACTCTGTCACTGACTCCTGAATGCATCTGATTGGCAGATCCTTTATCAAACATCTCTTTCCGTGGCTGAAAGAAAGGCTGAGAGGCATCTTCGGCTTCTGTAATGGGACAGGCTCTTGGCTTTCCAAGACACGTAAGATAGTTTGACTGAAAATGTCCCCATAGTACTGGCCATTTAAATACTTGTTCCCTAGTTGGTGGCACTGTTTGGGAAGCTTTAGGTAGTGCGGCCTTAGGAAGTATGCGTATTTAGTGCATCCTTTAGGACGTATGTCACTGAGGGGTGGGCTTTGAGATGAAAAGCCTCACCGGCAGGTGAGGACCAAGCTTCCTTTGCTCAGCTGCTGAGGAAATGAGCTGGCAAGTGCTCTGAATTGCGCTGAGTCCCATCTGGGGGTGTCAGCGTCCTGGCAGGAACAAAGATGTTCTAGGAGAAACACCCGTGCCCCAACTTCAGCTGTCAGCGAGTGATACAATGAGCCCCGAGAAACTGGACTTTCCCCAGGAGTTTCATACCGGGAGAAAGAAAGGACCGAAGCCTGGAGCCAGCCAGAGGGGAACTTGTCTCCTAATAAGAGGTTTTACCTGGGGACCTGTCAGGCCACCTTTCAGGAGAGACTGGAGCCCAGATAATGAAGGGTCAGTGATGGGCAAGGCCCCCATCTTGACCAAGACTGCTTAGTTTTGCACACCTCTTGCCCTCTAATTAAACCCTCACCTCAAGTCAGTACCTCAAAGATGGACTTGGTGGGTGTAGGACTGCTCTGTTTCTCTTCACTGTCTCTTGTCTCTTTAATTGGCCCACTGAAGATGGATGGGTAGGTGAGCCTAGCTTGTTAAGGCTTCCAGTGTCTACCCTAACAACTCCAGTAAGAGGAGGAGGTGGGAAGGGACAGCAGCTAGACATGGGGCAGAGCTGAGTCTGGGGGATCTGGACCATGGAGTACAGACCTTCAGGCTGGATCCCCCAGTCCAACTGTCTCTGGTCACGGCTTGTGGAATGGAGGTCCAGAGATGGGCTATGACTCCCTTGTCTCATAGCAGGGAATAGAAGCGTGCCTTTCAACTTCCTGTTCTGGATCTCCCTTGGCTCTGAGGGGTTTCACTATGGGGATGTGATGGGCTGTGGGGGTTGGGTCTGTAGAGGGTCTGCTTGCCAGTCTGTTTGCTCCAACCAGAGCTGAAGGGAGCAGATGTAATATTCTAGCACCAATGTCTTCTCCAGTGAGGGATTGTTAACTCAGTCCATCTCAGGGAGAGGGCCGGTTTGGCCACTGCGCCCCCTCAGTTCCCCCTCCTCTCACCTCCTGCACCTTCACACGGGGCTAATTAATAAAACAAGACCACCCTATTATGCAAAGACGATTTGATGCATTTACAGTTTTTGAGATGCTGCCTGCCCCAAAGCTTTGAGCACCTAACCCCTTTGAAGCCTGAAGCCTCTGGTCACTCGGCTTGGCTACAAGGCTCCTTCAACTGAGCCAACCTGAGACGGCTCTGACAGGCTGACTGCTGACTGGGCTGCTGGCTGCCTTTGTCAGAACACGCCCTCAAGTTCTTCTCCAGGAAGAGCCTGGTGCTGTTTAAGTAATTGTGTATTTTCAGGTCATTTGCTTGTTTTTAGAGCTTCCCCAGGAACTAAAATGGAGTTATTTGAAACTTGTTTGCTACATGCGAAGAGCAGAATTCAGACTCATTTTTCTCTAATGAAAAGAAGCGCTTCTATCAGATCTGCAGAGTTGAGAGTTTTTGCTGGGAGGCTCCCCATTGAGCCAGACTCTGGAACTGCTGTTTTCTGTGGCCACTGTGACAAGTTGCCACGGATGTGGTGACCTGACAGAACCCAGGTTGCTATCTTACAGCTCTAGAGGTCGAAGTTCCAAAGTTGGTCTAATAGGTGAACATCAAGGTGTCAGCAGACTGACCCCCTCCTCCTGAGGGGTCTCTGCTCCTGGAGGCTCTGAGGAAAACCTGCTCCCTGCCTCTCCCACCCCAGAGACCGCACAGCCCTTCATCCATGGTCCCTCCTCCATCTTCAAGGCATCTTACTCTTCCCTCTGCCTCTGTTCTCTGGTCTCCTTGTCACCCTCCTACAGGACCTCAGCTGAACCATCGAGCCCCTGGGAACATGTAGGATAAGCTCCCCCCACCCCCCTTAATTCAAGATCCTTAGCTTCATTACGTCTATGAAGGTGAAGGGGCCATCACTCAAGAGGACATAATCTCATCTCTGGGTATCAGGATGGGACATTTGACCACAATCCAGTTCCCTCAGCCATCAAAGCCGACGCTGGCATGTCCTCTCCAATTCTGCCCCTGCAATGAGGAAGAGAGAAAGGAGCTTGGGATCCCACTTTCCACATATCCTCAGAGGGGAGGTCGCTTGCCCCACGTGTCAAGGTGGTTGTCTGGGCTGAGAATGGAGCCACGTGTCTTCATTTGAAATCCACAGCCGTCTCTATCAGCTCAAGCAAGCTTATTTGTCCGCAGGCTCCCGCCCAAGATCATTGGTTGCAAATGGAACCTATTCTTTAGACCCGGCCCTCCCTGCAGCCTCAGATAACACTATTGCCATATTCCTAACCAGCCTGACTCAGAATTCTGGACATAACCGTGTTAGAGATATTTGTGAGGGATGTGGGGGCTGTTGCTGTTTCTATTGATTCCAAAGATGTGACCGTAACCTTGGCACCCTGGTCCTTCCTGCCATACTCCGGCCTCTATGCATGTTCCAAGTTCTCTTTGCTCCCCTTGCATAGCCAAACCCCACTCATTGTTCTAGGCCTGGCTCACACTGCCACTTTGAAGATGACCTCTTTGATGGTGCCAGGTACGGCTGAATTGAGAGGTGAGGCTTCCTGTGTGTGTGTGTGTGTGTGTGTGTGTGTGTGTGTGTATGTGTGTGTGTGTGTGTGGTGGGTGGGAGGGAGTCTGGCAGTTCCCTAGTTCCCTTTGCCCAGCTGCAATCCTGGGCTCTTCACGTGTGGCCTTGATGTCATTCAGAGCTTGCTTCTTTAGCTGTGGTGTGAGGTTGGTGATAAGGCATTTACCTGTAAATTGCTCCCCTTACCCCATGCGAGGGAGGCCCAGATGCATTATTGAAGTGTGTCTGTTACCCTGAGGTCTTATTTGTGTTAGTCTGCAATATCTCTATACACAAGAAAACCATGGAAATCTCACAGCCACCCGAGACAGATGAATCGGCACACTCGTGACTCTGCTTTGTCTGGGGTCGCATCATCGTGAGGCCTCATCTCAGCCACATTGTCCTCAGGCCGTTTTGATGAGCAAGAGTGACCCACAAAATACTTTGTATGTGGTGAAGGGCATGGGCTGACAGGGAGCTAAAGATGTTCCCGTGGTCTTTGGTGGCCCTGGGGGAGTGGTGCAGAGTCCCCGTCCCACAGGTTTTAGGTCTTTGTTTTAGAAATTGGTGACGGCGTCAGGCACATGTGCAGTCCCAGCTACTTGGGAGGTGGCAGAGGACTGCCACAACCTGGGAGTTCCGGGCCAGTCTGGGCAGTGCAGGAAGACCGCGCCTCCAACAACAAACAACAGAGAAGCCGTTGGCCTTGGTGTGGATGGTGGGCTTCCTGGGAATAGGTATCTGGTGGGGATGCCCCCACCCCCGGGAAGGTGAAGGGTCCCCCAAGGGTGAGCCCGTCTGGCTGTGGTTAGCAGGACCGGGGAGGGGTGTCCCCGCACAGTGGGCAGTGAGGTGAATGGCCCCTCAGTCCTGCCTGTCTTAAAAGCCTTTATCACTGGGCCCTTGTTGCTGACCCAGCTCTTTGCCTCGATTGTCTGAGCAGCCAGCCCCATAAGCCCGGTGTTGTCTCCGGCCCATAAATACCTTGTTAAAGTCACTGGGGAACAAGAACACTTTATGTTGGTGGCGACTATGGCCCAGGCCATTAAGTCTGTCCCAATACAGGCTAGGGCCTAATGTGGCTCAACTTACAGACTTCCTGTGACCCGGGGTAAGCATTTAGTAAGCTTCTCATGAGGACTCTGTGCTCTGGCCTGTGTGAGGATGCACCTTGGCCTGGGCTAGCTCTGCTTGGAGTCGAGCAGCTGTCTATCTATCCCTAGGATGGGCCAGGACTTCTAACTGATGTTGTCTAATATCCCCACCCCTCTTCCGCTGGTCTCCTCCAAGCTCGTGTCTGCTGGTAACACCCTTAGATTCTCCCACCAGGTGCTGCTTTTCTTGTTGCTGTCTTCCTTGTGGCATCCTTAGATCCTGGTCCTGATTTCCGGGGTGAGGGGGAACTTTGATAAAAGCAGAGCCTGGGAAGCTGGGGTTGTGTTGGACTTCTGATATACCCAGCCTGGAGGATGGGTGTGCCAGAAGGAGTGTGTTCTGGAGGCCTGGCGGGGGTGGGGGTGGGTGGGCTGGCACTCAGCCCTCCTCTTGGAGTTAGACCTTAGCCCTGATGAGAAGGTGGTACACACTCAGGAAAGAGCATAAACTGTTACCTTAGGCTTAAATGAAGAGGAGACCATCTGTGTGACTTTGGGACCTTGTCCCCATCTGAGACTATTTCCTTACTGTGGTGAGTAAATAATAACAAAGCCCTGAGGAGTTCGTCTCTCAGGGCTGTTGTAAGAGCTAGAGAGAGTAGCTGTGGGCCTCCTATGGGCTCTAGGGACTCAGCCATCCCTCTGTAGTAAGACTGTCCAGGGCTGCTCTGGGATCCAATGGCTGGGTGTGCCTGGGTGCAGGTGAGGATCCAGGCCTGCAGAGAGCTTGGGGACAGTGGCTCAGGCTGCCGACAGGTTATGGAGGCCAGGGCTCACGGAAGGAGGAGGAGTTCTAGGGTAGAAGAGGCCCTCAGGGAGCTGTGCTCCACAATCACAGAGGAGGACCCTTCGAGAAATGACCAAGATTCCACGTGGAATCCTGTGGGAATGAAACCAAAGTGGGCATACGTTTATTTCACAATGTGGCTTTGTCCTAAAATGGTTAAAACAAAACAAGAGTGCTGTTTAAAAAGGATACGCTTTATTTGCCAGGGAGATTCCTAGAGATGCTTGGCTCTGTATTTTCATGAAGCTTACACCGTGGCTGACCACCCTAAGGAATGCAGTGTACCGTGAAGCGGCTTCCCCGCTCCTTTGCCTGACTGGCACGCCTGTGAGACCTGGGCTATCTGGCTGCTCGGCTCATGGTCCTTCCTTTCTTCCCTCCGAGTCCCTTCTCCTTCTCTCCCTCCCTCCATAGACTTCACAGGGTCTTCTTCCTCAGCTTGGAAATGCACTCTCACTGTCTGGGGTCTTCGCTGTACAGACTGTCACTGCAGGGAAGGTAGACAAGTGCCATCCCTGTTAGTGTCCCTTTCCCCAAGGTCCTGAAGCTCTTAGTTTCCCGGCATATGACTGCAGCAGGGAAGGAGGGTAGATGTCCTCCCTCCCTATTAATTTCCCTAGGGAGTCCCTGGCCTAGAGGGCCATCCATCATTCCTTTCTATTGGCCAGTGATGCTCAGGATGGACATCAATGAGCAGGAAATAACACTCAGCAGCGATACACACAGCAACTGAGATGGAGGCTGTCACATCACCTGGGCCGCATACGGGACTCCTCTCCAGACTCTTGACTCTGAGGCCTCTGAGGCCCACATTCAGTGTATGCCAGGCCCTTTCAAGAGCTTTACTGAGAAGTGGTTCAGGCAGGGTAAAGGGTGGGACATGGCTGAGACCACTTGTAGTCCAGACCTCACCGCCATTCTCTTCCTTGTGTGATCTTATCTGGGCTTCTACCGTCTTGCTTGGGTGAAGGACCCCTCTGCTGAGGGTAGAGGGTAAGGGGGGCTAGGCCTGAGAGCAGTGTGGGGATGACAGTGGGCAGAGGTGAAGGAGCCTATGGGTAGCTGACTGGATGGGAGGACAGGGAGCTATGCTGGGTGAGGCCCTGCTGTGCTTACCTGGGCTTTAGATCTGTCTGAGACTTCCTCTGCTCCTCCCAGAACCCAGTTTTCCATGGTGGGATGTGGCCTCAGGCTGGGTTCTCATGCACATGGGCAGTGCTGAACCACCATCTGTGAGGCCCATTCAGGCCTCAGAGTCAGCAAGCCAGGTGAGGGCCTGCTCACTCCTGAGCAGCTGCGCCAAGTGATGTTTTCATTTGTGCTTGCATAATATCCTCTTCCTCCTTTCCCTCTCCGGAATAACTCCACACCCAGGCTTGCACATTAATCTTTGTTCTTCCAATCTCCTTTCAATAGATCATACATTTATTTTAAAATAAGCAGCTCCTTGGAAAATATCTAGTGCTATTTTGTATGTGCTTAAAATCTACATAAATAGGATCAGCCTGTAATCTTATCCAGCTCTTCCTTTATTCTCTGGAACATGATTACTATTTTATTATTATTATTTTTAAGACAGTGTCTCCTGTGCCCCAGGCTGGCTTTGCATTTGATGTGTAGCTGAGGATGACCTTGCAGCTCTGATCCCCCTGTCTCCACTTCCTGCTGGGATTACAGGCATGCACTACCACAACTGCTTTATGAGGTGCTGGGAATCGAACCCAGGGCTTCCTGCAAGTGAGGCAAGATACATCTACCAACTAAGATACATCTTCAGCCCTGTCATTGTATTTTTGAGATTGGTCTTCACAGATGTAAGTAAATCTGCTTCAATTTCTAGTATGTGAATATACTTTAAAACAAGAAGAAGAAACTATTAAGTTTTCTAAACCCCTGAGCCATGGCCTGCATTTTCTGCTGCTCTCTGTCTTAAACAGGGGTGGCTGAGTACCCTTCTCATGGCTCCTTATTAACTTATACACAGGAGGAGCATGAGTGCTGTGGGATGTTCTGTATGTCAAATGTGTTGCTGATTGGTCAATAAATAAATCACTGATTGGCCAGTGGCCAGGCAGGAAGTGTAGGCAGGACAAGGAGGAGAATAAAGCTGGAAAGTGGAAGGCTAAGTCAGAGAGACACTGCCAGCCGCCACGATGAGAAACAGCATGTGAAGATGCCGGTGAGCCACGAGCCACGTGGCAAGGTATAGATTTATAGAAATGGATTAATTTAAGCTGTAAGAACAGTTATCAAGAAGCCTGCCACGGTCATACAGTTTGTAAGCAATATAAGTCTCTGTGTTTACTTGGTCGGGTCTGAGTGGCTGTGGGACTGGCAGGTGAGAGAGATTTGTCCTGACTGTGGGCCAGGCAGGAAAACTCTAGCTACACACGATGAGTATGAAATCCTCTCCTATGGGTACACACGCAACTGTGACATCAAACACCCTCAGGGCACACACATTCAACAGAGCATGCCTGGGCGACACTCACAAACTTACACTAGTCTGTCCCCTACCACAGTGTCTGCAAACCTACAGCGCACATCCCAGGGAACTTCCTTGTCTCTGGTCCCCAGCAAGAGAGAGTCTCCTCATTTGCACAGTGGACCTCAGAGTCCCTCAGCCATGAGACATCTGCTCTTGGTTACCCTCCTAGGGTTGATGGTCTTCTGCTTGCTGACCTGTAAGGGTTACTTGTATAGTTTGGATAATGATTCCCTATCAGTTTCAGACGTTGGAAGTCGGCTCTCATGTTTCCTTGGTCTGGGACATTCTTTTTCAAATAGAAACCTTTAACTTTGATGAAATTGAGATCTGTTATTTGCTGTGGGATGTCTTTCTGTACACTGTGAACATGTGTTGCTCTCACTGGTTGATAAATAAAGCTGTTTGGCCAATGGTGAGGCAGAATAAGGTTAGGTGGTACATTCAAACTGAAGATGGAGATGAAGAAGGGTGGAGTCAGGAGAGACGCCAGCCTGCCACCCAAGGAGCAACAAGATGCTAGCAGACTGGTAATGCCATGGCCACATGGCAACATATAGATTAATAGAAATGGGTTGGGTTAAGTTATAAGAGCTAGTTAATAATGAGTCTGAGCCATAGGCTATACAGTTTGTAATTAATATAAGCCTCTGAGTGATTATTTTATAAGCAACTGTGAAAGCTTGGGTAGGAGAGATTTGTCTGGACTGTGGGGCTAGGCAGGACTGAGAGACTTCCCCTTACAGTTATTTTCCTTCTTATGGTATGTTCTTCTTTTGGTGACTTTTAAAAGCAGTTCTTTCTGAGAACTTAACACTTTTTTTTCTTATTAGTTTTATAATTTAACTTTCACATGTAGTCCTTGAGCTGTTTGGAATATGTGTTGCATATAATATATTCTGATATGCACCATATATCAATCCAACACACACACACACACACACACACACACACACACACACACACACACACACATAGTGTTTTTACTTCTTGTGTTCCTGTTTTGTGTATATTTGAAGTCTCTCCAAATGCTGAAGATAATTGTGTCTGTAGTACTTCTAGTTCTTTCTAGAATCCCAGCTATCCCTGTTTCTAAAGGAAGTGATGACTGGGACACAGATGTGCCTCTTGTTTCCTGGGTTTGCCTGCTTTTCTGGGGCTGTTTTATTGGGGTTGGAGGGCAATGCTCATCCTGGGCAGTATATTGTGTGCTTTAAGTTATTTTTTATCTTATGTACATGTGTGCATGAAAGATCAGAGAAGCAGAACAGTCAGCCATTAGTTCTTGCCTCTACGAAACCCTCAGCCTAAAGAGAGTGAGTTCTTGTTTCCTCACACCTTATATTCCTTTTTCTGCCCTGCCATATTACTTCCTGGGATTAAAGGTGTGTGTGCTTCCCAAGCAAAGGCATGAGATCTCAAGTGCAGGGATTAAAGGTGTGTGCCACCACTGCCTGGCTCTGTTTCTCTCCTAGATTGGATCAATCTCATGTAGCCCAGTGTGGCCTTGAACTCATAGAGATCCAGACAGATCTCTGCCTCCCGAGTGATAGGATTAAAGGTGGTGCCACCACTGCCTGACTTCTATGTCAGCCAGTGGCTGGCTCTGTCCTCCGATTTTCAGACAAGGTTATTAGGGTACACAATACATCACTACACACACACACACACACACACACACACACACACACACACGCACGCACGCACGCACGCACGCATGTACGTGTGTGTGTGGTGGCCAGAGGACAACCTCGGCTGTTTTTCAGGCACTGTCCATCTTTTTTTTTTTTTTCCCCCGAGACAGGGTTTCTCTGTGTAGTTTTGGTGTCTGTCCTGGATCTCGATCTGTAGACCAGGTTGGCCTCGAACTCACAGAGATCCACCTGGCTCTGCCTCCCAAGTGCTGGAATTAAAGGAGTGCTACACCACTGCCCGGCTGCATTGTCCATCTTTTAAAAGAGAGTATTTATGTATTTGGACAGGGTCATCCTGGAACTTGTCAAGGAGGCAAGGGTAGTTGGTCAGTGAGCCCCAGGGTCCTGCCTGTTTCTACCTTTCCAGTGTTGGGCTTTCTCCATGCCCATGTCTTTTTATGTGGGTTCTGGGGATTGCTGAGGTCTGTGTGCCTTCAAGACAAGCACTTTACCAACTGAGCCATCCTCCCAACCTTTCTCCTTAGTTTTCAGGTGACCATTTCATTTGCTTATTGAAACGTAGCTGAGGCTGACCTGAAACTCCTTATGTCGCTCAGGCTGGTCTGGAACTTGTCACCCCACCCCACCCCCTACCCCCACTCACTGCCTCAGCCTTCTGAGTGCTGCTGGGATTACAGGCCTGTGCCATGATCCCCAGCTGCCTGTATGTTTTCAGAGGCCAAGGGTTTCAGTTACTCACATTGCTTTTGAGACAGCCTGACTGTTTGGATGCTTAATTCAATGTAAGGATTTCAAGAGCCTACTGTCTATTTAGAACCTGCTTCTGTCAGCCACTCTCTGATGCAGAAAACATTTGAATTTCATAAGCACTAATATGCATTAAACATTGGAAAAGTCATGACATAAGTTGAAATCATGAGACATACTACACAATACCCAGATAATCATGGCCTGATATGTAGATGGTTGAGGCCTGGGGATGTAGCTCATAGGTAAAGTGCTCTGAACTAACTAACATGCATGAACTCTGGGTTCATTCCTTAGCACTGCATAAAACCAGACATGGCTCACATAAAGTAATCCCAGCACTCAGGAGGTAGGGCCAGGAGGATCGGACATTCAAGGTTGTTCATATCGACATATCAAGTTTGAGGAAAACCTGGTTTACCTGAGGCCCTGTCTCAAAAACAAAAAGAAACACCCTAGTGTTTAGATGGTCACAGTGTGGCTGGGACCTGGGCCTCTTGCTACCAGCTGCACCATGGTCTCTGGGTGGGAGGGGCTGAACCTTAACACCATGGACTTAATTCTAGAATCACTCCATCATTCATCTCCTGTGTTCTCATCTTCTGCCAGTTCTGTCACTGGAACTGACTCTGAATTTTAATTGTGTTTTTTTGATTTTCTCATGCGTTCATGTGTTACTATGACCCCAAGATGCTTTAAAAAAAAAAGATTAGTGAATCTTTAGTGTGTGTGTGTGTGTGTGTGTGTGTGTGTGTGTGTGTGTGTGTGTGTGTGTGTATGTAGGTCAGAGGTCAACATTGGGTGTCTTCCTCTGCTCCTCTCCAACTTATTTGTTTATTTGTTTGTTTGTTTGTTTAGACACAGTCTCACTCTATAGCTCTGGCTGACCTTGAACTCTGTAGACTGGGCTATTGTTGAACTCATAGAGACCTGCCTGCTTTTGTCTTCTGAGTGCTGGAATTAAAGGTGTGTGCTACCACACCTGGCCTCTACCTTATTTTTGGGATAGAGTCTCTTACTGAACCTGGAGCCTATTGATTTAGCTGACCAGCAAGCCCCCAGGGTCTGCCTGTCCCCTAGTGTTGAGGCTACATATGTCCACTGCCAGGCCCAACTTTTATGTGGGTGCCGGGATTCACTCCTCATGTCAACACTTTAGCCACAGAGTCATTCCCCAGCACTGAACCTTTATTTTTCATAGGGATTTTCAAATCTATTTATATGGCTCCTGAAAAAAAAATGTGCTGTGCTTTTCATTGTACTTAATTAGCTTTTAATTTCTAGATTAGCTTGATGAAAATTGCCCAGGACAGTGTGCTAGCTGTTTATAAATAGGGCCCGCCTCACTTAAAAACAAAAGTCCTTTGGATAGGGGCTGGAGAGGCTGGAGAGATGGCTCAGATGTTAAGAGCACTGGCTGGTTTCCCAGAGGACCTGGGTTTGATTTCCGGCACCCACACAATGGCTCACAACTGTCTATAACTCCAATTCCAGGGTGCTCTGAAGTCCTCTTCTGGCCTCTACAGGCACTAGGCATGCAAGTGATGCACAGACATACATGTAGGCAAAACACCCAAAGCATTAAAGAAAATAGTTCTTAAGATGGGACCCCAGCCTCAAGCACGCCCAGATAGCACTCAACGCTGAGCCCCAGCCCAGCTCCAGCACCTTCTTTTGTTCCTGTATTAGCTCCTTGAATACTCTCTGTAGCAATTTCCTGCATCCTCTATAGGGCCGTTCCTAGAGTCCTTATGTGCCCTACTGCTATACCAGATGGTACCACACCACTGGCTGCAATGCCAGTGGGCTTTTCCTTTTTCTATGCTGAGATGTGTCTTGTAGCTGTCCTGAATTGCTTACTGCTTGCCACTGTTTTTCTGCTGCTTCTCCAAGAATTTTACCTCCTTTCTTGGCTATTCAGCTATGAGGTTAAACTTTTCAAATTCCTTTTGTACCAGTTTTGACCCTTCATACTGTTCCCCCCAGAAATGTATACACATTGAAATTTGTTTTTAAGTGTTGTGAATGGTATCCATTAAATGTTTAATTTTAAAGTGTTTGTTATATTTGGGAGCTGTAGATATGGCTCAGTCAGTAACATTCTTGTAGTACAAGTGTGAGGGACTGAGCTTGATACCCAGGACCCATATAAGAGGGGTTTTAATAGACTGGCTTACACAATAGGGGTTGGGCAGTCCAACAGTGGCTGTCTGCACACTGGAGAGGCTGAGAACCTGGGATCAACTCAGTCCGTGAGACTGAATTCCTCAGCAGTCCCAATCTAACACCAAAGGCCTGGAAGATTCCTAGGGGACTACTAGACTTCAGTTCATGTGGGAAGGCTGAAGACCCTGGAGGCCAATGTCAGTGGAGGATGTGGTCATGTCTCATTGTCAGTGGTGGAGACATCATCATCATCATCACCATTTATCTTCATTGTCATCATCATCATCACCATCATCATTATCATCACCACCATCATCATCATCATTAGCAGCAGCAGCAGCAGCAGCGGTGGTGGCAATAGACATATTAGCTCAGTAATAAGAGAAGGTAGGCAGTCTGGACTGCTATCACCTTGGACCCCATTATTTCTGGGAGTTTGTTGGAAAGTGCAGCCCACTCTTTTCAGAGATGAAATTAATTTTTTTAATTTTTCCAACATAATGTTCTTATTGATTATTTGGGAGTTTCACATAATGCACCCTGATCACATTCACTTCCAAGTCTTCCCAGGTCCAACTTCCTCTCTTGTGACCTCCCCCAAAGAAAAGAAGAAAGAAAAGAAAAAGAAAAAGAAGAAAAGACCGAGTCTAATTTGTGTTGCCTATATACTCACCGGAGCAAACTCCAGGGGAGTTTAACTCCCAGTGGCCAGACCCTTAAAGAAAACCGAGTTCTACCCTAACCCCACCTGTTCCAGAAGCCATAAGCTGTGAAGAGCTACACTTCAGCATCCCTATCACAAATTTTAAGAGTTCTCTTCAATGGCTTCCTGTCTAGACTGTTGGTTTTTTGGTGGGTGGGGATTTGTCACAGAAGCCTTCTGTTTCTCATTCTCAACTCTGAGTCTGCAGTCATCAATACCACTGCAAAAGAAGCTTCCATGTCCTTTACAGGATCATGGCAGCATGGATCATGGACTTCCACATGGTTTCTGGAGGCAGTATAGATCACAGACATCAACACAGCCCTTGGCCAAAGCATGAACCACAGACACCATTATGGCTCTTGATGGTAGCACAGACCACAGACATCAACATGGCCTCTGGTGGCAACATTGGCCACAAACACCAACATGACTTCAGGTAGTGACATAGACCACAGGCATCAACATGGCCCTCAGCACCAGTACAGGCCACAGACATCAGTATGGCCTCCAGCACAGCCCACATTTAACTCCCTTAGTTAAATCCTCTCTGAAAACACTGTCACACACACACCAAGAGGTGTGTCTCCTAGTTGACTCCATATCTCATCAATATTGTATCTCTCCCATTGATCCAGTGCGGAGGGTTTTCTGTTACTTGCCATGAAAATATGCTGCCATCTGGGGCTGAGCAAGGACTGCAGATCACTTAGCCTCATGTGATTTGGCCATCAGGTATGGTGGATCCAAGTTGGCCCACAGGCCAAGCTCAAGACCAGGCTTCACTGGAACCTGCAAAGAGAGGGGTCAAGGGGAATGGGGCTTATGGCAGGATTCTTCTACAAGGTCGGGGACCTGGAAGGCAAAGCCTCCAGTGGGAAACTCACTCGCACAGAACGTATACATGTATATAGACACAATGCATGTGCTCACACACACTGCATACACACACACACACACACACACACACACACACACACACTCTTCCCAGCCAATGGCAGATGAATAATGAATGATCCTGCACTAGAATATCTTTTACTTGTCTGAAACATAGATGTACCTGGGTATTCTGCACTTTTATTTGTTCAGTCAAGCTGTCTCATTGGGACGAGAGCTCTGATAATGAGGGTGATATGCCAGTGGGGTGGCAGGGAGTGGGGGTAGGGGGTGGGGATATTGACTTGCAGAAGCTTTGTGTTTGAAAAGTATCAAGTGTCATTTCTCAGGGTCTTGATCAGTGGAATCAGAGCAGGTATCCATCAAGCCAGTGATCCTCTCCCATCCCCAAGGATCTTTGAAGAGCTTCAGGACAGAATCTGCAGGGACAGAAATGGCCCCGAAGGGCTCTGACAGGTCCTGTCTACGTTTGGTGCTAGGAAGCAGAACAGCCATACATGATGGTATTCCATCATATTTCAGAGATACCATGTCCCTCCCTGATTCCAGAAGAGATTCTTGGTCATTATTGAAAATATATGGAGAGCTAAGAAACAGGAAGTCACAGAGTGTCCATAGACACACCCTCTGTTAGCAGGTGTGGTTTCTGTACGTTTATTCCATGCTTCTCTTTATGTAAGAATTATATTGGAAATAAAACTTGGCTCTCGCTCTACACCCAGTTCTGTAATTTACTTTTCACTTAAAAATACAGAGGGAACACTTAACTACTGTTCCAAATAGTCTTTCAGTCGTTAAGTTTATGACTCTATCATAGTCCATCCTCTTCATGGGCCATGCATGGTAGGTCAATTATTTTAATTTCCTTGGACAAGCAGAAAGTCTTGGTTGAATTAGTTATTACATTGGACATACGCTTATTGAATGCTTACAGCATAAAAAATGGAAGGAAGGGAATGAATAAAAGAGGGGAGGGAGGAGGGGGAGAGAGAGGAAGGGAGGGAGGGAGGGAGGGAGGGAGAGAGAGAGAGAGAGAGAGAGAGACACAGACACACAGACACACAGACAGACAGACATAAAAGGTGACTAGTGTTGATTGGTCTCTTTTGTCTGGCCGCAATGTGTCTAATCTATGGTCACAACCGTGACTGGCCCAGAGGCAGCCAGAGCCCAGCTCTGTGTTGTTTCAACATCTCTGGCCTTTTGAACTCTAGTCCAAACAGTTATTGCTGGTCACAGGAGAGATGAGCTTTACCCTTCCACGTGTTCTCAGAAACACCATAAAAACATCGCTGTAAAAAAAATTAATAAAGAGCAGTGGGATGATTCATCCACCACCAGAGTTTGCACTTCCGACTCCCACCCCACAGCTGCCTCCCTGGAGGAAGTAAAATATGCTTCTCATTAGCTCAGCGTTAAAGAAGACAGCTGAGCTCTGGGCTTTTTGAGACAAGGGAGAGTGGGAGATGAGGCTGCCCAATGTGTGGAACCGGCCCATTGTCTGTGTCCCCAGGTGACTTGGTCTGGGGAGTCCCAAGGGGGCAATGAGCCCCCAACCAATCCTCCCCATTGGCAATACTCCTGTCATTCTCATGGACCCAATGGGATAGCTTGTAGACATCTTCATGAAATGCCTGAAAATGTCTGCTTCTGAAATGGGCTGTTTCCCCCGCCCAGTTCTATCTGTCCCACCAGAAGACATCAGTGTGATGGAGAGTAGGTGGAGCCTGGGCTTGGTCCTCAGCTGCACCTGTCCCGGTGGGGAACTAGGGAATGTCTGAGCCTCATTTCTTATGTAATACCCACTCCAAAGACCCACGGTGGGACTTCAGTGACACAGATGCCTGAGGTCCTAATGTCTTCCTGCCTGACTTCTCTCATCAGCTGTGGGGACTCTGGAAGCAGTCTGTCCCCACCAGAACTCCAGCTTGGTTCAACCTCCTGGTTCAGAAACAAACTCCTAGACCAGGGTTGGAGGGAGTGGACTATTTTGGAGATGACCATAGAAATAACTGAGTGGATGGGTTTTAGCAGGGCCCTATGCCCCTGGGGACTCTGGGAAATGCAAGCTTGAGGTATCTCTCACCCCTAGAGGCAAGGGTGCTGGAACTTTGTACATCAGTCCTCAATTGTCAACTGTTGAGTGTGTCCCCATCCCCAATGCTCGGTGTCTATAGTGTGTGTCATCAGTGGGCATTAGTCCCAGGAGCCATCAGTGGGCTGTGATGTAGTTTTGGGGGTAGGCATGTGTGAGCATTCCCATCTGGGCTCAGTGCTGGCTCAGGTTGGTCCTTGTTCGATTTAGTGGCACCGCTAAGGAGACTGGGACAAAGGTGTGGGACCCCAGGATCAGGTTAGGGAGCCCCCTGCTGGAGCCCCAGGCCTGCTCTTGCGGAAGGATTTGATTTTCTCTCACGGTCCGTAGCACTTGGTTGAGAACTTGCCAGTCTGCTGTGCTCATGAGGAAGGGGTTTGTTTTCCCTCCTGCGGCCCTCAGGCTCTCCTTGGCTGCTGAGCGAGGCTTTGGCAAGTACCACCTGCACCACTTACTCTTCTGTCCTTCTTTTGAAAGTGGGGACCCTCATGGAGAAAGACCCTGTGGATGTTGAAAATTGGATCTGCAGGACCCTGGATTCTGAAGTCTTCAGAGGAGCCCTGAAGGGCCACTGCCTTTGGTGGGCCACAATGGAGCTAGTGGCAGCAGCCTTCCTGATGTGTGGCTCAAAAGTGGGCTAGAGATGCAGTTGGGGGTAGATGGCTCAAGAGGAGGACAGACTCAGAAGAGGGGCCAAGCTGGACCATGAAGGAGACCACAAGGATCCTTATCATAAAGGGACAGGCATGGGAACTTCCAAGAGAGCTAAGGGAAGAGCAGCTAAATGGAGAGGTGAGGAGGAAGCAAAGTCAGAAATCTTGGAGAAAGTTCTAGAAGGCAGGGTAGGATGTGACCTGCCCTTGTAAACCGTGCTATCTGGAACCCTTGCCAGAGGTACCTGGGAGTCCCTTTCCAAAGCCCAGCATACTCCGCGTCAGTTTATGGGGCTCCACAGTGCCCAGACCCTTGTCAGAGAGACACAGATGACTTCCTTTCTGGCCAGAAGCTGTAGTGTGGGGTCTTCCCTCCTCCTTTGGCTTGTCCAGTCTGACCCAAAGTGGACCGATCAAGGGGGACAGGGACGTAAGGATGCATTTGTCATATGCCCCCTGTGAGGAGCCTGGGGTTGGTCAGGCTTTCTAGGAACACTCAAGGACAGGGACAGGGTGGAAGAGTATGTGCCCTGAGTCTTGGTTTGGGTGGATCTAGTCCCCTCAAGAAGCAGATAATGAGGAGCTATTGGGATACAGGTTAGAGCTCGCCACAGCTGCTAACAGAGGTTTTGCTACCACACTGGCCATGGCTGGCAGCCAGCAGCATGGAGACCAGCTAGGGATGGTGCCTGGCCTCTTTTCCTGCTGAGGCTGTCAGGTATTGCCTGGGTCCCTTTTTATTTTTACCTGGAGCATCCATCCAAGGCCTGGCTGCATCGGGCTGCTGTGGTGTTTCTTGGGGCTCTGATATTACCTGAGTCAGACCTCAGATGTGTGTGGGGTGGAAGAGGGAGAGTCAGAGAGGGAGCGAAGGAGAGAGACCCAGCCTGCTGTGGGGTGGGGAGATGCCCTGCTGAAGCAGGACATGAGAGTGCTTAGGAATGGTTCCTGAAGTCTCTGCTGAGCCTCACACTGGGCTGCCTTTGTGTTCATCTAATCACTCCGGTGCAGGATGTGTATCTCAGGGACTGGCTCGCCTTGTCTATCTATCAAAGACTAAGGCAGATGAAGACACTGAAGGAGACCCCCTCACCTTGGTTCAGCAGCAATGAGAGTTTGGGGGTTCTGCCTGCTTAGGAGAGATCTGGTGTCTTCCCAAGCTAGGGACCATTCCATGCTGCGGTGAGTGTACAGTGTCGCATTTTCGCCCTGGAAATGCTCTCTGGGGCAACAAAACTATGTCTTTGAATGCCAGAGCTCAGGGTCTGCTCTGAGCTGCCTAGGCTGGCCTCACTATAGGCGGGACTAACAGAGAGGAGAAAAGAAAGAACAGGAAGGCAGAAAGAGAGACACTGCCAGCCGCCACGATGAGAAACAGCACATGAAGATGCCGGTAAGCCACGAGCCATGTGGCAAGGTGTAGATTTATGGAAATGGATTAATTTAAGCTGTAAGAACAGTTAGTAAGAAGCCTGCTACGGCCATACAGTTTGTAAGCAATATAAGTCTCTGTGTTTACTTGGTTGGGTTTGAGCAGCTGTGGGACTGGCAGGTGAGAGAGATTTGTCCTGACCATGGGCCAGGCAGGAAAACTCTAGCTACAAATGGCATCCAACGTGGTGGCAAGAGTTTCCACCGAAAAACTGAGAAAAAAGATTCTAAAACGGAGCTAAAAACAGCTTCCTAATTGTCTCTCTCAAATGAGCGGCAGCTTGCTGGTTTGAGCTACTTGTGGGTTCCTAGCGTGTACGCTAGACCTGCCACCGACGTATGGCAGGAATGAGGCCTCTGCAAGTGGCACATTAAGCTGTGTGGTGGATTTAGCCTTTGCTAGTACAAAACAAAAAAAGAGGTTTCTGGGCTACATGCTGCTTGGATAAAAGCATAAACCCACGATAGCTCCCAGAGCTGGTGGTAAACGTACTGTACCACCGCCATGATGGAAAGCTGAGGTGGGCGGAGCCAGCAGCCACAGCTGCTGCAGTTTAAAGCAACAGATTCACAATAAGACAGATTCAGATGTAATAGTTTACAATGTGTGTAAAATATACGTAGACTTGAAAGAGACAAAAAAGGTGATATATACAGTTATATAAACAAATACATAGTTTTAAAAAATAAAGTCTTTAAAGAGACAATAAAATTAATATAAAAAATAAGCCACGTAAAGATGAATATTACACAGAGAATCTGGATTGTGTTGTCTTTGGGATTTTTAACTGCAGAAAAATATTTGATTGTAAAAGCTGTTGAGTTATGCCAAAATGTATATTTTAAAGGTACCTTGACTTCAAAATTTGGATATAAGGATATGTTGCTTTGGAAAGGAGACTCTGCTTTTGTTCCCACAGAAAACCAAAGGCTATGGATTTGTTCCAGATTAAGATACATCAGGTTTGACCAGCCAAGACCCCCTGAAAGGTCTCTGATGACACCATGGCCCAGATGATCCAACATCCAGAATGGTTTGAAGGCAACTGGCTCAGACAATACAGTCTCATGGACTATTCCATAATTCTAAAATTTTCTTTGTGTCCCCATAAGATACAGCGCCCCCCTCCAGCAGGAAGTAGTAAGAGAAGCTACGCCCAAATTCCCAAATTATATGTAATTTTAAATTGTTAAAGTTAAAACCTTCCTTTTTGAAAAAAAAGGGGGGGGAGGTTCTGTGGGATGTTCTGTATGGCAAATGTGTTGCTCTGATTGGTCAATAAATAAAACACTGATTGGCCAGTGGCTAGGCAGGAAGTATAGGCGGGACTAACAGAGAGGAGAAAAGAAAGAACAGGAAGGCAGAAAGAGAGACACTGCCAGCCGCCACGATGAGAAACAGCATGTAAAGATGCCGGTAAGCCACGAGCCATGTGGCAAGGTATAGATTTATGGAAATGGATTAATTTAAGCTGTAAGAACAGTTAGCAAGAAGCCTGCCACGGCCATACAGTTTGTAAGCAATATAAGTCTCTGTGTTTACTTGGTCGGGTTTGAGCAGCTGTGGGACTGGCAGGTGAGAGAGATTTGTCCTGACCATGGGCCAGGCAGGAAAACTCTAGCTACACCTCACTGATAAGATGAAGGGCTGTGAGGGTCATGTCTAGGCCAGAAGTACTCATGGAGGGAGATGGGACCCAGGAACCACTTGGGAAGCTAGAACCCTGTTCTCCTAATTGTAGGATGTGGGTGAATCCATCAAGTGCCTCCATGTCTCAGTTCCCATCTTTGAACTGCGCTATAGGACCTCCATTATGGAGTTGAGCTGTTTCCTGTAAAGAGTACCTAGGGCCCCATTTATCATGAGTTCTGGCAGCTGTTGTCAGAGGGACTTTGTCTGCCCGTCGTCAGGCTGCCCCGTCCTCTGTGGGTCCTGCTGTAGCACCTTTGCAGAGAGGTAGTACATAGCCCGCCATGCACTGGGGGGAGGGCTCCTGTGATTTCCACTCAACACACCCTCTCCATTTCTTTCCACACACTTACTATAGCAAGAAAGCCTTTTGTTTGTTAGTTTACCTGTTACTTGTTTCTATTTTTATTAGTAGGTATAGTCCAGAGGGTGGGCCTTGGAACCCCTTTCACATCGAATCCTTGAGTCTAGACAAAATACACCTTTGTTAGGCAAGTGCTCCTGAGGAGGCCAGGGAAGTCTTGCCCTGAGCCTGAGTGCAAGCTGCTGGATGCTTTGAGTGAAAGCTGCAACTCAGAATCCTTGTCCCTGAGGAAAAGTCTCATTCCCCTTACCCCCCTCTGCATTTCTTCCCAGACTTCATCCTCCTCTGTCAGGGTCCCAGGAGTGGCCGTGCTCTGGACTCTGAACATGGAGGGAACTGGTCCTTGTTTCTTTCTCGGAAGACATAGCCGTGAGGCACAACTCCTGCACGTCCAAGACCATGGGGTCTTAGTTCTCTGCAGCATCACTTTGATTCCCTGTGTGGGCTACAGCTTCTCCATAGCTTGGAGCCGGAGCCTGGAGCTCATTCTGGCCTGTAGGGTTCTTAAGAGGCAGGAGGTTTCCAGGTTAGGCCTCAGGCTGAGAAGCTAATGGCCCTTGGCAGAGGGAATGCAAAGCCTCATTATATTTGGCATTTTTTTTTTCTGTGGTAAAAGACAGGATGGTGCCATGCACAGACAGAACTGAAGGACCGAACAATGGACTGCGGGCCTGTGGCTGCTCACAAACCTTGCTTGAGAACAGGAAGCCATCCCCTCATTTGCAAGGCAGCTGTGGAGCCTTAGATTGGGCAAATAACCTGTCAAGACTATCTGGGACCTCACTGGGAGAATGGGACCTAAATAGGCAAGACCTACCTGGTAGGTTATAGGGGGGACACGAAATAAGTCACCCAAGAGCTTGGCAGGGTGTCTTGTCCTTGGCCAGGTCTCAGTCCCTGCATTTGGCCTGAAAGACAGTCACATGAAAACCTTGTACACGAATCCTTGAGGAGGGAGCAGGTTCAGAGAGGGTGAGGAGGCCCTTGGACCTAAGTTGCATCTTCCATGGTTTCTAAAAGATGGTTGACAAGAATGTGTAACTTACTCTGACGAGATACCTGACAGAGGCTGGGCAGTGGTGATGCACACCTTTAATCCCAGTACTTCGAAGGCAGAGGCAGGCGGATCTCTGTGAGTTCAAGGGCAACTTGGTCTGTAGAGTGAGTTCCAGGACAGCCAGGACTACACAGAGAAATCCTACCTCAAAAAACAAAAGAAAAGAAAAGATACACAACAGAGCAGTTCAGGGAAGGAAGGATTTATTTTGCCTTATCATTTGAGAGTTCATTCCACCATAGTGGGAAGGCACAGCAGTAGAGCCCTCGTGTCTGTGGCAGCAGGAGTGCCGGGCTGCTTGCTCACATCATGGTAGACCCGGAAGGACATAAGAGATTGAGAAAGAGACAGTGACACAGACATGGAGAAAGTACACTTGGGTTGGGAGTAGGGTCAGGCTATAACCACTGAGACCTTCCCTTCTCCCCCTCTACCATGACCCATAGTTTCCAGCTAGGCCACACCTCCTTAAGGTTCCACAATCTCCCAAAATAACGCCACCTGCTGGGACCAAGTGTTCACACACATAAGCCCATGGTGGATGGTTCACATTCAAATTACAGTAGGAGCTGGGATGGCAACTGTTGGATATTAGCTAATGGGAATGAGTGACTCCTGGGCTGGGGTCAGCAGCAGTCAAGGTCAAGTGCCCTGACAAAGTCTAGATAGGCATGCTCAGACTGCACAGTGTGGTGCTTGGCCCTTTAAGACTCAAACGCAAGTTGTAATTATGATGCTGTGCACGTCTTCTGGGTCTGTCTTACTGGTCTGGCCACCACTGGACAAGGTCACTTTCAAGGACCTATCAGGAAGGCAGGACTCATCTTTGTGGAACATGCACTGAAACATGCTCACAAATATCCAAACTTTATGTAAGCCCCTGGGTCCCAGCAGGGTTTTTAAAAAACCTGCTTCTCTGAGTTGGACCTTCAGTTGAGGGTCCTGGTTTGGATTCTGTCTGTCACCTCTGATGGTCTGGGTCTTTGAAACTAGGGCCAGTCCCTTCTCTGGTCTCTTATGACAGCCATAGGTGAATAATGCCTGGACCAACTGGCTGGAGGGGACAGCTAGGAAGCCAATGGCTCAAGAATCATCACGTTCTGCTTTCTCTGAGACTGGTTCCCGCTGGTGACATATTAGAGAAGAATCCACGCAGTGAGCCACAGACCTCTTTTGTGGCTTTGGCGCTGGCAAAGGGTCAAGAGAACTGGCACTGACTGCTGGGAGCAAAGGTGAAATCTGGACGCATTTGCCTGGCCCAGAGCATATCTAAGAAGAGGGCCAGAAGAGGTCCGTAGGCTCCTGAACAGCTATGTGGCTGTGGCTGCTGGCCTCCATCCAGAAATGCATGCTAAAAGTAGATCCACACACATTTCTGGGCATTATTTAGCACTTAACTATCAAGAGAGCCACAAAAACCTTTTAGAGGGACAGCCCAAGGGCACCAATAGCCAGTGTGCATACCAGCCCAGTCCCCGGGTCTGGAGGCCTTCATCTCTGCATGACGGTCTGGGATGGGTCACTGGGAGTGGATGGCTCCTCCTGAAGTTCTTTTCTCAGCAGCAATTAGCTGGACATGGAAAACTCATGAGAGGCGGTGGTGACACGTGGCATGGTCACCGTGTGATGTGGTGACTGAGAGGCAGGGCCTGTGTGACATGGTGACGCTGTGATATGGTAACGCCAAGACACAGTGAGAGTAGGGTGGTGACAGTGTGACGTATGACACAGGGTTGCCATGGAGGTGACATTGGTGTGATGAGGCTGGGATGCTATCACATAATGACACTGTGACTTCCGGACATGTGGCGTGGAGACTGTCAGAGGTTTGATGCTGAAACACATCAAACTGTGTCTCCCCCCCCCCCCCACACACACACACAAAAAAAAAACAACTGATACACTCCCAAGTCATCTGCAAGATCTAGATTCCTATGGGTCAGAGTGGCGAGAACCCCTGCTGGACAAGCTGACCTGTATTACCTCTCTTTGGGTCACAGCTCTGGCTGGGCAACTCCACCCTCTGGTCTGGCTGTCTTAGCTCTCTTGCTGTACCCCTGGAACCAGCTAAGAGCCTGGCAGCAACAAGAGAGGCACTGCTGGTCCTGGCAGGAGGAGGCTACTTTCTGGCAAACTCCATAGAGAGTCTGTGGTCCCTGGTCACAACACAGTGAGGAGGTGATGTTTGCACAGTTTTGCTTCCTGACTGTGGGAGACCCTGCACCTTGGGATCTGGGGCTGGGCAGGGGAGCATGGCGACAGAGGGTGTGAAGGGGAATCTCTGTCGTCCCCTGCTTGATCCCAGTACCATGTGATTGCAGCTGACGGTACAGCCTCTGTTTCCAGCTCCTGCATGTGTGGGCATGCACACATGTGATGTAGGTATGTATGTATATGCTTGCATAGATGTGTTCACCTGTGCATGTGTGTCAAGGACAGTGGCTGACTTTGTGTGTCTTCCTTCAGGTGTCTCCACCTTAGTTTTTGAGTCAGGATCTCTGACTGGACCCGGGGCTTGCTGTTTTGATTAGACTGGCTGCCCAGACAGCCCAGGGGATTTGCTTGTCTTTGACACCCAAGACATGCAGATGCTGGGGATTCAAACTCAGGTCCTCATGCTTGCACGACAACCACTTTACCCATTGAGCCCTCTCCCAGCTCCAAACAGATTGTTTTGAGACAGGGTCTCAGAGTTGCTGTGTAGTTCAGGGTGCTCTTGAACTTCCCAGCCTCCTGCCTTCGCTTTCTGAATTCTGGGATTACAGGACTGCATGTGTGCTGCTGTTACTGACTTCTACAGTGCCGGGATTGAACCCAAGGCTTTGCACATGCAAGACAAGCATTGTACCAACTGAACTACAACTCCAGCCCTTCCCTGACTTTGTGAATCCAGGCTTTCCAGGTGCAGAATATTTTGACTTTGACATCATCCTCAGTCTGAGGTGAGCTTTCCTACCTTCTGAAAGCCTTACTCTGGGGCTCTCATCACTCTGATGGCATGCTATACAGGCTGTCTCAGTTTTCCCATCCATTGAACGGGCATTACTGTAGTGTCTGCCCCCGCCCCCCTTACTGCTCTCGGGAAACCCATCATAACAAAGCGCATACATAATGCAGTTAGTGCCGGAGGAATGCCAACACGAGGAGGCTGCTGCAGGGGGCGCCCTCACCCCCAGCCTGTGCTCAAGCAAGGCAACCACAGCTTCTGATCTGAGATCAGTGCAAGGCATTGGAGCCCAGGCCAAGGGGGAATGAAGCCCTTGAAGTTCAAGGCTTAATAACCTTGTCTCTGGTCATCTGCTACCCAACCACTGTTTATTTCAGCTGACAGAAAATGACCCCAAGACACTGAATGAGCATTAAGAAGTACTCAACCGTATTAATTCAGGGTTCAGAGGCAGCAAGACCTGCTTGGTCTCACATTTCTAATGCTGCTGGTGACAACAGTGAGTGTCTAAGGGGTACTCACTAGTGCCCCTGGACCCGACACAATCTTTATTATTCATCCAGAGTTGAATCACCATGGCAGCGTGATAGGCTGGGTTCTGTCATCTTTATCTGTATTTGACAGGCAAGAGCTCTGGGGTTCAGAGACTAAGTGACTTGCCGAGGTCTCCTTTGCCCTCTGTGCTGTCTCCTCAGGAGGCTGGTCACCCGGGAGCATGGTGGTTGGGAACAGAGACAGCCCTTCCCTGTGCATGTTACATGCAGGAGCCTTCCTGAGTTCTGCACATTCTTGGCTGCAAGTAGGGCCTCTCTTTTCCATTGCACTGGGTCCATTGGGTCCCAGGGGAGCTAGGCCATCATTACTAGGGAATATTTGGGCAGCCTGTGTCCCTGCCAGCCATAGTCAGTCCCATTGCCACTGCTCTGAGCTTGATTCTGTGCCTTCAGCCTCCCCAGGCTGGTGTGGCCTGAAAACAGGCTGGGGAGAGCAGTTGTGGCATGCAGCTTGCTTCTCTCTGGGAGCTGCTCAGCCCTAGGAGGGCATTTGCAAGAATGTGCTAGAGGAACACAGATGTTTTGAGAGTAAACACTAGATGCAGAAAGCATGCTTGGCGAAGTCATGGGAAAATAGGCAGGTCACAGCACATAAGCACGGTCACGGAAGAGGCGCAGAGACAGGATAAAGGCTCTTCATGGCTCTTTAGACCTGGCCTGTCCCTGAGCTACCATGAAAACCCTCCTCGTAGATGGTCACTCAGGTGTAAAGATCTATAATGGGGAAATTGAAACGACCTTGACAGAGTATGGATTTCTTTTGGGGGGGCATGGCTTGAGACAGGATTTCTCTGTGTAACAGTTCAGGCTGTCCTGGAACTCACTTTGTAGATCAGGCTGGCCTTGAACTCCCAGAGATCCACCTGCCTCTACCTTCTAAATGCTGGGATTAAAGGTGTGTGCCACCACCGCTTGGCTAAGGATGGGGAACTGTGGGCTTATAACTGAGCCTATTTTCCACTGGAGCTCTCCTTGCAAGTCTGGTCAGCCTCATGGGGCTCTGGTCTCCTTTAATGAGGGGGTTACATATGAACTCCACCTGAGGTAAAATGGTCAGGAGGCACTATGCAATAGTCCAGGAGGATTGATGAGCTCAACAATGGCCCTCAGTCAGTTTTCAAGAGGGAGGTGTGATGACTTCTGGGCTGGGGGCAAGGGGCTGTACTCACAGTGACTGCCATGGACTCAGTGGTGAGGTCCTAATCCCTTGTGGGAGGGATTGATTAGTTTAGATGAAATCATGGGCTGGGGTCCTCGTGGGAGAATCAATGCCTGCTCTCCTCTCCTCCACACAGGGACCCAGTGAGAAAGCAGTAGTCTCCACCATGAATGGCCATGTTGGCACCCCGACTTTAGAGTCCCAGCTTCCAGAACTGAGAGAATAATACTGCTTGGTTAACTCCCCATCTCTGGTATTTAGTTATGGCTGCCTCCACTGACCAAGACAGGAACCAGGAGGAAAAGAATGACTTGGGCTTTGGCACTGAGGGCGGGTGCTGCTTCTCTGAGAGGCCCAAGTTACTCTCTTCCCTCCGTGTCTACTCTGTAGTCTGGTGCCCTCTTGGATGATGGCTTGTCTTTACAGACACAAGTGCAGGTTGCTGCCAGATGTCAGCCTAGCGTGAAGGGTCTCTTGGTGACACTGTTCCCTGAGCAGGGGGTCTGAAGTGTCAGGCAGGGCAGAATGCTCGTGTGAAAGGACTGGCCTGCCTCTATTAGTGTGCCTCACGCCTTTGCAAAAAAAAAAAAAAAAAAAAAAAAAAAAAAGATAAAATAAAGAAAAGAAAAAAGATGGTAGCACCTGTACGGATCTATTATATTCCACGATATATACAGTTGCCCCTTTATGGCATATTAATTAGAAAAAAATTAATACAGTTTTTGGTAAAACTGAAAAGTTGGGTAACATGATTCTTCCAACTTTCTTGTTCTTTTCAAAAATATTCTTGGTTCTCAAAGGCACAGGAGTGGATGGTGGAACAAAGTCATTCACCTCATGGCCAGGACATGAGAAAAAGAAGGGAGATGGACAGGGAGAGGAAAAGGGGAAGGGGGAGGAAGAGACAGAGAGGGTAGGGTCTCACAAATCCCTTGAAGGCATAACCTGAATGATTAAAACCTTCCTCTAGGTCCTCTAGATCCTTAAAGGATCTCTGAGCTGGGGACCAAGCCTGTGACACAGGGGACCCTGGTGGGGTCATATCAGATCCAAACTATAGTAGTTATGGTGGGTATGTTTTTAATATGTCGCTGGATATGACTCACTCATATTTTGCTGAGGAGTTTCACACCTGCTGATGAGGGATTTTTTTTTCTTTGCCCTCTAGTTCTGAGAACAGGGCAATGCTGGCACCATAGTGTGGGGTGGGAACTTTCTCTGCGCTTCTGTTTCCTGGAAGTGACTGCAGAACCAAGATGTTTATTTCTTAAATGTTTTGTAGAATTCAATGAAACCATCTGTGCTTGGTTCTTTTATGGAAGTTGTTTTTCTTAAATTATGCATTGAGTTTCTGTAGTGGTTACAGGACTATTCAGAAGACTATTTCATCTTGGATGAGTTTTAGCAGGTCCTTCCCTTAGGCATCATCCCATTTCATCACTGGGGATTGTTTGTGCCTGAAGATGCTCATAGTGTTCGTTTTCTTTATTGTCTTTTTCCTGTCTGTAAGCTTTGCGGTAGTTTTCCTCCTAATGTGGGCAATTTGTATCTTTTTCTCTTTAAGAGATTTTAATCTCCTTACTATTGTGGTGTGTGTGTGTGTGTGTGTGTGTGCGTGTGCGTGTGCGTGTGCGTGTGCCATAATGAACCTGTGGAGTTCAGAGGACAACTTTGTGGAGTCAGTTTTCTCCTACCCCGATGTGGGTTCCAGTAGATTGAACTCAGGGCACCAGGCTGCCACAGCAAGCGCCTTTACCCACTGAGGCAGCTCTCAGGCCTGTGTTCTCCCTTTTCTGTTTTACTTTGTCTTTCTTGATGAGATTTATCCATTTTATTGATCCTTTCCAAGAATCATCATTTGGTCTCACAGAGTTTTCTCTTGGTTTTTATGCTTTGGTGTCGCTGACATCAGCTGCCTAGGGGTCCCCTCTGCGTCTACTGTCTGTCCTTCTTTACCCAGTTTCATAGGGTGGATGCTAAGTTACCTTTCTAGCGGCTGTTCAATGCCTTCTGGTCGACTTCCTCCATTACTCTGGGTATGTTTCCACTGAATGATTTTCCTTTTAGTTTAGAAGCACATTTTTCTGCTTCTTTGCAGATAGAGCAATTTTAAAATATATTTATTGTGTGTGTGTGTGTGTGTGTGTGTGTGTGTGTGTGTGTGTGTGTGTGTGTGTGTTGTCCCTGCATGTATGTCTGTGTGCCATGTGTGTGCCTGGTGCCTGCTGAGTCCGAAGACGGTGTCACAGTCCCTGGAATTGGAGTTACGGTCTGTTAGTCACTGTGTGTTAGGTCCTCTGGGAGAGCAGCAAGTGCTCTTCACCACGGAGCCGTTTCTCTAGCCCCAAGTATTCGAGTTTAAATCAGTTCTCCAATGTTCTTTTTCTCCTTCATAGCTTCTCTTTCATTGTCTCCATTCTCGTGGTTTTCTGGAACTCTAGTGAGAAGGTTGTTCACTGTTTCTTCCTGTCCTTATTTTTCCTTCTTTGACACATCCTAGGCACTATGTTTCTCTCCAGGCTATTAATTACCTCTCCAGCCTTGTCTAATTTCTATCCCATAGAGTTTAATTCCCTTTTCAAATTCAAATCTGTCAAGTCTCTCTTAATAGTATAATCATTAATATTCAAAGTTTTGTCTTTTTTAAAAAAAAGTCTTGACAGTTCCATACATTTGTGTGTGTGTGTGTGTGTGTGTGTGTGTGTGTGTGTGTGTGTGTGTGTGCTGTTTTTTCAATACAGGGTTTCCCTATGGAGCCCTGGCTGTCTTGGAACTCCCTCTGTAGCCCAGGCTGGCCTCGAACTCACAGAGATCCGCCTGGCTCTGCCTCCTGAGTGCTGGGATCAAAGGCGTGCGCCACCACCCACCATCCATACATTTATATAATGCATTTTAGTCACCTCATCCTCACCCCCACTTGTCCACTTTCTGTCCTGCTTGAACCTTCCCAACAAGTCTCCTCCGACTCTCCTGGCTTCTTTTTGCTCTGACTTAGCGCTTCTCCTGAAGCAGGGACAGCTTATCAGTGGCTCTACCACTCCAGACAACGACACCCTTCCCTCCAACAGACATTAATTGCCAATTGTCCCTTGGGGAGGGGTGGGGCCTCATGGGTTTCTCTTTCTTCCATGAGGAAACACTGAGGGTCCCAATCTTGTGCCAGTCTTCTGCAGATAAACACATAATCACGAATACAATGGCTACATTTATACACCTGACACAAGATTACATTTGGTGATTAACAATTCCCATACCTGAACACTTTGGCGTCTTCATTCTCCTAGATGCCATTTCTCTTGATTCTTTACATGTCAGTCTGTAATTTTGGATTGTGAGAATTTAGCCAGGGGTGAGTGGCATGGTTATAGGGAACATTTGCATTTTCGTCTTCCACTCCCTTAGGTTACATGTGATGCAGCCTTTAGTGTCTGAGGATAAGATGGGAGCCCAAATCAAGAAAATTTCTTTGTTGTCTGCTGGTAGATTTTTTTTTTCTAATCCAGCCCTTCACCGAAGATGAGGTCTTTGCAGGTTCCTGCTTGCATGTCAAGGCCCCTGTATGGGTCCAAGAGCTTCCTCTCCATTCCCATATGGTTTTCAACATCCTTAATGATATCCACAGTGTTCTCAAAGTGGCTGTGGCAACCTCACCATTATTCTGGTTTCATTATCCTTTTATATTTGGTTCTTAATTAATTGTGAGCTCATTTGTGTAGGTGTGATGATTAATAATAATTGTCATCTTGACAGGAACTAGAATCACCATGTGTCTTAGTTAGGTTTTCTATTGCTATAAAGAGACACTATGACCACGACAACTCTTATGAAAAAAAACATTTAATTGGGGCTGGCTTACAGTTTCAGAGATATATGGCATGAAGCATGGTGCTGTGCAGGCAGACATGGTGCTGGAGAAGGAGCTGAGAGTTCTACATCTGGATCCACAGGCAGCAGGAAGAGACTATGAGCCACTAGTCTGGCTCAAGCTTCTGAGACCTCAAAGTTTGCCCCCAGTGACACACTTCCTCCAATAATGCCACACCTACTCCAGCAAGGCCATGCCTTCTAATAGTGCCACTCCATGTGAGCCTATGGGGGCCATTTTTTTCAAACCACTACACCATGAAAACAAACCTCTGGGCTTGTTTGTGAGGGAGTTTCTAGATTAGGTTGTTTGAGGTTGGAAGACTCATTCTAAATGTAGGTGGTACCATTCCATTGGCTGAGGTCTCAGACTTTTCACTGCCCGGGGGGCCAGCCTCCAGCAGCACAGGATTTGAGAGGGATCCACAGAGTTGGCATGCTAGACTTTTTTTTTTTAATCTGAGGGGGTTAGGGGAAAAGACACACACTCTCTAGATGATTTCCTTCTTTATTCTTCTTCTCTATTCTGATTCTGTGTTCTGTATGCTCTTTTCTTATCTCTATCCGGAAAGGTCCCTTCTGTCTCTCTTGATGTTTTCCTTCTCCTCTCTATTCTTTCCCTACAGCTTATATACCCCAGCAAAATCTTTCAAGCAATATAAAAATTACAATGTGGTTACATTCTATTTTTCAAATGAATGATTACAATGAATACAAGTAAAAAAAAGGCATGTCTTTCATATCCCTTAACATGATTAAACATTTTATGCATTACAAGTGAAAAACAAATCATCCCAAGAACCCATGTACATTCATACCTAAGCAACTTGTTATAGGTTAACAGTGTAGGCAAGCAAGGTATTCTTTTACTGGCAGAATGTGTTTTGTGGTTACAGAGAAAGGACCAATCAGTTTATTACCTATTTTGAAAGGTAATCTTATAAGGAATCATAAATCTAAACCTTTGTATATGAAAAGTAATCAGTCAGCTCTACTTTAAGTCTTTAGGGCACATACCTACTCATCAATCGTTTTTTTATATCAGGAGATTGAGAGCAGAAATGGGTACAAGGAATTAATCATCACCTTTGGTCATCAACCAATCCTAGCGAGAAAGGCACGTCAGCTAATGATACTTGGGCTGCTCTGTTCTTGTTCCCTGACTTTAAAGAATTCCTCACTCAACTATGTCTGTTTCTAAAACTGAAGATTGTCTTCTTGGGTTTTTCACCTCAAAGCTATTTAACAAAAACATCTTAGTCTAACTTTAAGTTATTTTCAAAGCTTTGTTTCAGCTATGATGCACTCTGAAACCTGTGAACACATCTCCCAACATTAAGATGAAAAGAACTAAAGCTGGCTAGGCTATCAGTTGTTTTCCTTAATCATTAACCTAAGGCACAGCCTATATGGCTCCTCCATAGAAACTCATGTGTTCTAGCTGTGTGACACTCCCATGTTTTAATTTTTATCGTCAAAACTCTATTTAAACTAACATTATTATTATCAGTTAGACAGTGTAGCTTAAGAAGAAATCATCTTCATAATAATCCACAGGTAAAAATGCCCAGTAGAACAGGGTGTTTCCATGAGATAAACACACTACATTGCAGGCAGTGGGGATCTCTCCACATGCATTCACGCCATGCCAGATACCAGAGAAAGATGGCAGCGGCAAACATGTGAAAGCACAGCAGAAGCAAAAGACATTCTGGAGTCTGTGGTCTCGGGGCCTTGCCTATCTGAGATTCACCCACCAGTGATTCGCCTCCTGGTGGGCTGGCACCTGAATTTCGGTTACCACCTGCTGCTCCTCTGACAGGGACTCAATAAAAAAGGAGAATGGGAACTGAGTACCAACATGCATCTCTCTGCTTCCTCACTGCAGATATCATGTAACCAACTGCTTCAAGCTCCTGCCACCATGCCATGCCTTCCCCACCACAATGGACGGTGCCCTCAAACTGTAAGCCACGATAAACCCTTTCTTCACTAAGCAGCTGTTTTTGGCCATTTTGTTGTAGCAATGAGAAAGCTAACACAGTAAATAAAGGGTGCTTTATTTTAAGTGGAATTTTTGCGAAGATGTATTCATCTTGTAGCACTGCCACAAACCAGATGGTTCAACCCAGAGGAACATACTCCATTCCACTCTCTCTGAAGTCAGGCTATCTGCAGGGCCATTCTTTGAAGACTGATGAGGACTCTTCCTGCCTCCTCCTAGTTTCTGGCTGCTACTGACCACCTTTGGCATTCCTTGGCTTGTGACTGCATCAGTCCAATTACCACTTAGTCTTCACAGGGCCCTCTCCTCTGGGTCTGGGCCCAAATCTCCCTTTCCTTGTAAGGACATCAGTGATTGCCGTGGGAAGGTCTTTCTGTATGCTGTGAATATGGGTTGCTACCATTGGTTAATAAAGAAGCTGCTATGGCCTATGGCAAGGCAGAATAGAGCCAGGCGGGGAATCCAAGCAGAGAGACAAGTGGAAGGGAGGTGGAGTTGGAGGGGATGCTGAGCACTGCTGGGGTAGCAAGATGTAACGGAACACAGGTAATGCCACAAAGCCATGTGGCAAAACATAAATTAATAGAAATGCATTGACTTAAATTGTAAGCACTACTTAATGATATGCCTGAGCCATAAGCCAAACAGTTTGTAATTAATACAAGCCTATGTGTGTTTACTTGGGACCAAGCAGCTGTGGGATACAGGAAAGCTTTGAGCTACAAGTGATTGTATTTGGACCTCACACTAATTAAGCACAATCTCAATACATTTTGATCAAATAAAAAAAAAAAAAAACGTACTTTCAAGTAATACTCCAGATCCTATGGAGTCATTTGGGAGGATGTGATTCAACATAGCACAGAGATTCTCAGGATCCATTGTCTGCCATGATTGCAGAAATTCAAGTCCTTGAGGGCAACCCCTGGCCTCCTGGAGGCACTGGGGCTTGTTGGCAGCTGATCTTATGAATGGACTGAATTCCAAGAACAAGGCTACACCCACATAAAGACTCTACCAGCCTAATTGACAGACAAGAACTTCTGTGACCATGGAGAGCTGAAATGTCCTGGGTCTGGAGCCAAATTATCTCGGGCTGTCTTTAGCCACCTTAATAACTGATTATTGCCAGAGATGACCTAACATCCTTGGACTATTCACACCTTTTGGAATGTTCAAACAAGATTACTGGCTTTCACCAAGCCAGGCTGAGAATGTCATCAGATACCATCTGAGGCCTATATCCCAGATTTCCCAGCTTTGCCATAACCTGCCTGCCAGATGTTTCTGGCAATGTGTTTTAAAAATACATCGATTCATGACTTTCTTTGTTCTGTCACTATAGAAAATTCATGAAAATGGTTATCACATTGGAACGTGGTATTGGGGTAACCTGTGTCTGTTCCAGGGACATAGCCACTCAGACTTGGCTCCAGAATAAAGCTGTTTGGGGGTTGGTAGTCTGTTAACATGTCTGGCTAGAAGGCAAGACTGGGTTCTGGGAAGTAAGGTCATATATCTGTGTGCTGAAGTTCAGGATGGTTCTTCCTGCCTGTGGACAGAGAGAATAGCCCCCTGGTCAATCACACAGGGGCCCCAGTTGCCAACAGGCACTGGAAGAAACAAAGTCTGGGTATCAGGGTTTCAATCTGTAGCAGGTCTGAGCTTTGTGGACGGAATGTGTGGTTAAGCAAATTTGCAGTAGTGGAAAAAAAAAAAATTCCAGATGCCGCAAAAGAGATAAAGTGTAAAGCGCTGGTGTGTTCATTGCTTCCTGGACTCTGTTCACTTTGCTTTCCTTGTGGGTACACATGCGTGGTATAGGGCTGTCCCTCAGGATACAGGCTCCTTGGCCTCTCCTTGAGCCCTGATCATGAGACCTGTCATCTACCAGGTCTACGGAACTCTGGCTTGCTGAGGATTAGGTATTATACCAAAAGGAGGCTTTGGGAACGCATAGCCAAGAGGTGAGCCTTATGGCCATGCCAGGGTCAAGAGCAGCCAGTCTGGTCAAGGCCAAGTTGAAACTTCTTCCCAATGTTGGGCTTTGGCAGAACCCCTTCCCTTCATCCCCCAGGACCCCAGTGCTTTGCTTGATCTATTACCTAGCCAAGTCCTGTGCATAGGGCTAGCCAGTGGGGATGAAAAGCCATGTAGGCCAGGAGAGAAGAGGAAATAGGATGCTAGGAAGACAATGGGGTGGGGCTGGATATGCTGGGAAAGGACATTGAGTAGGAAGCAGGGACTGACCCTTCTGCCCATTCAAGCAGTGCTCATCCATATCAAGGGAGATTTGGGGGAGAAATAAATGGTCCCCAGGTACTATACTGCTGTGTGTGTGTTTAACAGCCTAATGGGAGACTTTGAGGAAGGCCATAGTCCCTTCCTTGTGAACTTTGGAGAGGATCATCTACTCCCCAAAGAGTTGTGGAAGGAGTGCTTTGAGCCAGGCAAGGTTCTGGGACCTTAGCTGTCTAGGGATTAGTTTCTGGCCCCCAGAGCTCATAGCAGGCCTTATTTTATGAGTCTTCACATGGTTAGTTTTATGGAAACTTGCTGTGGTTGGACCCCTATTAGCTCCTGTGAATACCTAAAGCAAGGGAGGGCCCTGGCATTCCTCCCGCCATGTCTTATTAATAGCATTAATTAACTTCAGACAACATTTCAACATTAATTCCAGATGGGGAGCATGAAGTGTGCTGGCAAATTTTGGCCCCCTAGGACTCTTTCAGCTCACTCATCACGGCCAAATATGGATAGAGTCCATAACTTTGGGCTTTCCAGTTGGAGGAACAGTCCTGCTTCCATTCCTTCAGGAGGCTCAGGTAGGCAGGGGGTGATGCTGTTTAAGCATGTTCTCCTCAGGTGGACACTGCAGGTCCTTCTGCTGAAGGGTTTGTATGACCTGCATTGACCCCTATGCTGTGATACAGTTCTGCTTAGCCAGCTCCCGTCCAGGTAAGGCGGGTGTCCTGCCTTCTTGTGCCCCCAAACGAGACACCATGAGGGGTAGATGGACGGACCATTCTGCCTGTGTTTTTCTTGGCTGCTCAACTTGGTTGTGTATTAGGAGAGATGGAAATGTTGCCCATGGCAACCTCTGAATCTTGGCTGCTGTTGCATTTCACATGAACTGTTTCCAATAGTCTTGTGGTGAACTTGGCTTGTAGTCTTCAAAGTTATCAGTGAATTCCATCTGGGCAAAGTCATGGAGTCCACCTTGGGGAACTGGGGACTATAGAGACAGCCTTGCTGGCAGGGCTAGACCATTCTCTTTAAGTCTAGAGGGTATGGAAGAGTGATGAGCTGCATCCACACATAGGAAAGAGGCAGGACCTCACGATCGGGGTGCAAGATGCAACGGAAAGGCCACGTTATCGCTATCTGCAAGCTGAGGCCAGCTGTGAGCAATGAGAAGGAAAGGCCAGATCTGGGCCGACAGAGGCCATGCAACTACAGGCCACTTCCTATCTCACACAATGACAACCCAGTCATCTAAGCCTCATTTGAAAGCAGAGACTGGAGACTCCCTGTGGGTTCTATTTGGGATCCAAAAACCTATGTACAAGATGCTCAAGTACTAAGAGCTGAAAGTAGATGCAGCTAAGGCTGATTGAGACTGACTAGGTTAAGAATCTGCATTTAAAGCACCAGACACCCAGTGTAGTTGAATGAGGTGTGAATGAGTAAGTGGAGGAGCACAGGAGACAGCATGCATCAACATATTCCTGACATTTCCAGGGATGGAGTAGCTAATCCATTGCGTGTCACTGTGGCTTAATTTCTTTTTATCACCCTGTTCCTTCCCTTCTTTTGGCTAACTTCTCAGGCACTATGTATTGGCATGATGGCCATTAGCATCTCTGCTCTCAAACCCATCCCTTGTTCAAGTACAGCAGAAAGGAGAGGAGGCCTCTCTACATGGCAGGTCTTCAAACAGTTAAACAAATAGTTGCTGTAGAGCTGCATTCCACAACCAGGCGTGTGTCCAAGAGAATTGAGAACATTATGTTCACAGAAGAGTGTGTACGTGATTGTTCATGGCAGTGTAATCTGTAGGAGCCAAAAAGAAGTGACCCAAGTGGCCACCAGTTGTTGACTAGGAAAATGAAACACTGACTAGCTGCATGCTGCATAGCAGTGTGGTGGCGGGTGATGGACCACATATACTCAGCTGGTTTCGTAAGGTTATATGGCCTAACTGACAGTGTAGATATTTGCTGTGTAGGTGCCCTCTGTGGTGTTTGTATGGTGATGGAATTGCCTAAAAACAGACTTCTCAGAATAAATTTCTCTTGTGAAACAATATACACACCCAGAAGATACAAAAGGAATGAAATACCCCGTTCCCAGGAACCTCACGATAAGAGACGGTAGGGAAGAAGGAATTCTGTTTTTGTTTTGTTTTCTGAGACAGGGTTTCACTGTTTATCCCTGGCTGTCCTGGGACTCACTCTGTAGACAAGGCTGGCCTCAGAGATCCACCTGCTTCTGCCTTCCAAGTGCTGAAATTAAAGGTGTGCACTACCACTGCCTGGCAGGAATTCTTAACTAATGCTCCAGGGGACAGTGGGTTTATATTCATCTAGGTGGCCTGCTCTCCCAGCAGAGATAGGTAGGCAGGAATCTAGGTGAAGATCTATCCAGCTGATGTAAAAACTGACACAGTCTACTCATCTGGTGTGAAGAGATTCTCACTCTCTCTATTTGGGGTGAAGACTTTCATATTCCTCTTACCTGGTGTGAAGACCTCTGAACTCTCCCATCTGGTATGAACATTCCCACAGTTCTCCACCTGATGTGACTACCTCTACACTCCCCTATATGGTGTAAAGACTTTCACACTATCTCAATTTGGTATAAGCACCTACATTTTTTTCCACCTGATGTGAAAACTCCTACACCCTTTCCAGCTGGTGTGAAGACCTCTTCACTCCCCCATCTGGTGTGAATACTTCCACAGTCCTTCACCTGATATGAATACCTCCACAGTTCCCTATATGGTGTGAGATAGTCCCTGCACTATCTCAGTTTGGTGTGAACACCTCCATATTCTTCTCACTTGGTGTGAAGATCCCCATCCTCTTTCCATCTGGTGTGAAGATCTACACTCCCCTGCCACTACCTGGTGTAAAGACCTCTGCACGTCTTCCTTCTGCTGTGAAAACTATCACACTCTTCCCATCTGGTTTAAGGACTTCTATACTCTCTCCATCTGGTGTAAAGACCTCCAAACTCCCCCAACCTGGTTTGAAGACTACCATCTTCCCTGTGGTGGAGCAGAGAAGTCTAGGGGTGGAAACTGAGCTGGGGGTGGAAGTCTACATAGTATAGACCAGAGGTGGGTGACATGGGGGAGAGGTCACTCCAGGGGCTAAGCTGAAATTCAGAAAGAGAAACCGTCCCAGGAGCTGTCAGTCTACTAAGTAGGGTGACTGCCCATACAAGCAGGGGCTAGTGTGGAGATATTCGCATCAGAAGCACAGAGTGTAGAGATGCTCACACCACATCAGAGAGTAACATCTTCATATGCAAGATGAGTACGGAGGACTTCAAACCAGATGGGGAGTGTGGTCTAGATATCCATAGATGTGTGTGTAGATATTTTTATGCCAGCTGGAGAAAGTGTGAAAGTCTTTACCCCAGCTGAGGAGAACATATTTTTCACACTCAAAGGTGAGTGTCTTAGTCACTGTTCTATTGCTGTGAAGAGACACCGTGACCAAGGCCGCTCTTATAAAAGAAAGGATTTAATTGGGACTGGCCTACAGTTTCAGAAGTGTCATCCATTGTCATGGCAGGGGGCATGGCAGCACACAGGCAGATGTAGTGCTGAGGAAGGAGCATCTCCATCTGGATCCACAGGTAGCAAGAGAAGAGTGTGGAGGTTAGCTGTTCTGTCTATGACCTTGAAGCACCACCCCTAGAGATGTAGCAGGTAACTGCCCTAAGTACCTGCCCCTGGGGCATGGCTTGGGGCTACCCTTAAGACCTGAGACTCATGTAGGCCATTCTTCTTCGCTCCCTCATAGGACTTGGATGCTGGGACAGTCTCAGGCAGAAGAACAGCATGGGACCATGCAACACCTTTTTCAGGACCCTGAGACAATTCCTCTGTTCTGTCTTGTGGATTTCCCTTTTTTAATAAATCCCTTTGCCCTTTAAGCAGACTCTGTGGATTTCTTGCTTTAACAGAGAGAGACAATGGGCCTGGCTTGGGCTTTTGAAACCTCAAAGCCCAGCCTCAGTGACATACTTCCTCCAACAAGGCCACACCCACTCCATTAAGGCCACATTTCCTAATCCCTCCCAAGTGATGCCACTCTCTGATGAATAAGCATTCAAACATATGAGCCTATGGGGACCATTCTTGTTTAAACCACCACAGTGAGATAGGGCAGTCTTCACAGCAGATGGGCAGCCTGTGGAAGTCTTTCTACTATGTGGAGAGCACAGGTCCTCAGGATAGACTATTCAATCTAGATCTGAGAATAGAACCCTGATTTGAGTGGACTCATTCTTGACACCTTGAAGTAAAATAGGTGAGTGGGGTGTGTGGCCCAGCCTGTACCAGCATCCACAATATGGTGGAGCCAGGATTCTGCAAGTCTCATCAGAGACAGAGGCATATATTTTGCAGTGAGTGAGTGGGTGGCTCTTCTCTCTACCCACAGGAGCAGCAGAACTGTCCTGCCTGGGCCATAGACATGCTGCCAGTCTGCTAGTAGGCGGGGCCTGAACAGGACAGCCTTAGCTGGGGCCAGGCCATGACAGCAGCTCAGCAACTCAGTCTTGGGGGCAGTCTGGAGGCTCAGGATTCAGCACAGGTGGGGCCTCACTTACCAGTAACACAGATCCTTGGGAAGGGCTGATAGGGCCCATCTCCCTTCCTTCCTTCCTTCCTTCCTTCCTTCCTTCCTTCCTTCCTTCCTTCCTTCCTTCCTTCCTTCCTTCGTTCCTTCCTTCCTTCCTTCCTTCCTTCCTTCCTCCATTTGTTCGTATCTTTGAGTCTTTTGTGAAGTACGACACCAGAGTCTATGGCAGATTGATGAGGTTCCCGCTTGTTGCTGTGGAACTCACAGCCTGGAGAAGGGAACAGACAAGCTCTTCCCTCAAAGAGAAATTGGCAAGCGGGGAGCATACTCGGATCTGAGAGGTGGAAGGCATCCTTCCCCAATTAGAATGGTCAGAGAGGGCTGCCTGGAGGAGGTGACACCTAGGCAGGGACATGACATGAAAGGCCATGGTGAAGGGTTGGGGAGGGATGTCTGCAGTATGGGGGAACAGCCATGCTAGGTCCTGGAGACAAGAGAGAGAAGCTCAAGGTCAGGCTGCACTCTGGGTCCCTATGGCCACTATACATTTATCCTTTTCCTGGTGCTGAAGGCTTAGGGCCTGAGGATAGTGTCAGGGGAACTCTAAAAGGGGCCTGATTCTGGTGCTGATATCCCAGGGTGTTCTGGGGATCACTTTGTCTAGAGCATCTGCCTGGGCCGATGGAGCCTGGAAAAACACAATATGTCTAGAATAGGGACGCAGCTGTGAGCTCCATCAGGGCCAGGCTGCTGGGCTTCACATTTGAGAACATGAAGATGATAAATGTCCTGGCTGGATCCAGAAAGATGGCGGGAGGGAAGGGACAGCTGGAAGACCCTAGCTAGGTGGGTGGGGTGGGCTGTGGAGGCCCCTCCCCCTTGACTGGGCGGCGTCTGCCAGCACCATAATCGAAATGAAGAGTAAGGATGGTTCTGCCGGTGGCATGTCTGTTCCCCACTTTCCCCGCCTCCATGCTCAGCAGCGGGGCCTCCGGTGATTCGACTTGCCTCAGTCCCACTGGGCACCTCTGTATGAGTGAAAGTTGACCATGTATCAAACATTAAAGAGCTGCAGGGCCAGGAGGGTGGGGGTAGGCAATAGGCCCTGGGTCCAACCCAGCCCCTTGGCCTCCTGCCCACGGTTCCTTCCCACGGTTCACAGTTTCTGCTTAGGTTCGTGCCTCCCTGGCTGATGATCAAACACAGGACAGATACAGCCTGGGAAGCAAGGCTGTGCGTGAGGGCCTTCTCCACAACTCCTCTCCCCAAACATGGGGTGCTGGAAACTGTCCACAAATCAATACATCGATGTGATAAGCTGTCTCATGCTGGTGAAGTAAGAACATTCCGATGAACCCAGCTCCTCTCCAGGCAGGAAGGAGTGCCATTTACATTTTCACACTTCCCTTCATCCTTAGGGTGAAAATCTGTAATAAGCCTGGTACAGAGGAGGGGGCATAAATGTCCCTTGTGATCTGCATGAGGCAGCTGCCAGTTGGAAGGGGATGCCTGACTGCCCCTAGACCCTCTCTGCCAGGCTTTCTCCTGGCTCAGGTCTGAATGTCTGTACCCCATCAACTGAGCAGTCATGCTTTTCCTCCGAGACAGGCAGAAGCCTCTGGGGCCAGGTGTGTGGCTGGCTGATGGTAATCTGGACTCTGATTTGCTTTCTTTTTTTTTTTTTTTTTTTTGGTTTTTCGAGACAGGGTTTCTCTGTGTAGCTTTGCGCCTTTCCTGGAACTCACTTGGTAGCCCAGACTGGCCCCAAACTCACAGAGATTCGCCTGGCTCTGCCTCCCGAGTGCTGGGATTAAAGGCGTGCGCCACCACTGCCCGGCGTGATTTGCTTTCTTTTGCTATTGTGAGCCTGAGTGTTTCTTTGGGTGTGCGGTTAGGGGGCCTCATCTGCTATATGAGCCCAAAGAGGGAGGATTTGAAAGGGGAGATGGGAATTGGTCTGTAGTCTTGGCTCTGGGAGAACCAAGCATATAGAGGGTGACCAGTGCTGAATACATCTGGACAGGGTCCATGATGGAAGGTGGCAGGGAGCACACAGTCAGGGAGGGAGGGGTGTAAACAGGAAGTCTGGGATGGAAACTGGAGGGAGGGAAGACAGCAAACCTTGTCTAGCTTTGCAGCAGTGTGAATCAATTGCGGGCTCATTCCCCTGAAGCAGGAGTGGATGGAAGCCTCTGTGCTTGGCTGATAACACAGGATTTTGTAGGTGAGAGGTCAGATGGAGACCAGAGTCCAGGAGGGACTCTAGGCTCTTTGTGTTTTACTGGGGTTCAGGTTGCGAGTTTGCAGAGTTATTTTGGGCAGACCTGAGGAGCTGTGTGCCATCTTGGTGAGAGGGCAGCTCTAGGGTAGGTTCTGGCCTGGCCACTTAATAACTGGGCAAGTGTCCCGAGTGACTTGAGTTTCAGGTTCCCTTTGGTAACGTTATGGAAGAGAAATACCAGTACTTCCTTGCTCTGTGCTGGGTCTTTTGTGCCTCACTTTATATCCCAGAGGTGGGGGCCATCTCCTTTCATGGAAGCATCAGACAAGGTTTTGGGCTAGCCGTGAACTTCTTGGGCTTGGAGACTGGAACACAGGCTTGATCTGTCTGCCTTCAAGTCAGGGATCCCTACTCACTGTATAGCGTTGAAGTCCGCGGCTCTCTGTACCCAGTACATATTAGGTGCTTAGTAACTGTTAGTGCAATCCTTCCCTGCTGCCATCCTTTAAGCTTCTAGATTCCACACACACTTACAGGGGCCTCATTCGCACACTCACAAACCTGGAGAAGATCTGTATCTCCCTTTCCTAGGACCACCCTGCTATCAACAGGCGACAATCCCCACCACACAGCCATAGTCTCACTGCCTAGTGTGAGGCCACGTGGTGAGCTCTTGCCAACTGAGTCAGGTAAAAGATATGTGTCATGGGTGACAGAATTAAAAACTTGGTGTGCTGTTCCTTGGAGATCACTTCAAGGGTCATAGCGGAGTGGTTGGGTGCCTGAATGAGTCTGAGGAAGGCTACTTGGCCAGAAACATGGTTACTACCCATGGTGTGAGACATTAGTAGTCATTATGCAGGGGCCCTGAGATTCTCAGTTGTTCTATTGAAGCCGCTGGCATGGGCCTTAACTGGCTCTGGGGAGCTTGAAGATGGAGACTGATGATGGCTCCTCCTTCCTTTGGGGGTTTCACAAGGGTAGGAGGAAAGATAAACAAAAAGGAGCTGGAATTCAAAGTGGGTCTTCAGAAGAGTGGGAAAGGCATGGGGGCAATTTCATGGAGGGTCAGGGAAGAATCTAGAGTTGTGGCCAGGAGGAGGCATTTCAGACATAATAAAGGAGAGGAGGGGAAGGAAGGAAGGAAGCCCCATCAGAACAAACACACCAGAGCTGAGACCCAGGAAATGTGTATGTGCGCGTGTGTATGCATGTTTGTGTGCGTGTGTGCGCACGTGCATGTGTACCCAGGGAAGTAATGGAGCCAGGTCCTGCAATACTGAAGATGGTGAGCTTGATTTTGTAAGCAGTGGGAGCCGTAGAGGGTTCATAAGACAGCATGGCAGATGCTCTGTGCCATATGGAGCAGGAAATGTTGGCTACGGGAGCCCGGAGAGCGGTGAGGGATGGAAGCAGACTCCATCTAATGGAAGATACCAAGGTAAGGGGCTTCTTTTCTTCTTCTAGGCTACACAAAGAGGGAGCCCAGGGAAGGGGCGGCAGGATGTAGAGGCCACTGTGATGGAGTCTGTTGATACCCAGTGGACAATGGCTCTCCCTTGGGTCCCTGTAGATCCTGAGAGCCAGTTCCAGGGCTCTGTCCTTCTCTGTGATGGCCTGGAGCCTGTCACTGTCAGGGCAGATGCCTCAGGGTACACTGGAGCCTGATGCTGTGCAGTGTGGACACACAGTCCAGGAGAGTATGGAGCACAGCCTGTGCTGCTTTGAAAACATCTACAGAATGTACTGTGTCTATGGGAAGTATGCCTTGCAAACAGGCTTCAGAAATTAGCCCTCTCCCAGATCTGGCCCCACTCACCATCTGCCAGGACAGGGTGTGGATGCTGAGCAGGGCTTGTGGGTCCACATTGGAACAGAACAGGAAAGGTCAGGCTTTGGTCACTGAGAGAGAGACCAGGTGGCCAGGCATGAGGGCCAGTGAGTCACAACCAACAGTCATACCATATAGCTGAGTGCTGGAGGACAAAAGCCTAGGTCATTGGGAGTTGGAGACATGCCATGCCTCATTCCATGAGACCATCAAGGCTTCCAGACAGACACTACTACCACCACCCCAGCAGGGCCCACATGGAAATGGGTTGTGGATATTTCAGCCTATACTTTTAGGCCACAGTCTACCTTTGAGGAAAATCAGGCAGGGATCCAAGACAGGAACTGTGGAGGAATGCTGCTTATGGGCTTGTTCCCAGGCTCCCATTCAGGTACCCTTCTCACACAACGCATCATCACCTGCTGTAGATGGACTTTTCTTTGGGCCATCAGCTCCCTAATAAATGATACAGAGACTTATTAATTATGAAAGCTCAGCCAAAAGCTTAGGTGTGTTCCTAACTGCTTCTCATAACTTAAATTAACCCATATATTTTAATCTATGTTCTTTTATGTGGCTTGGTTCCCTTTACTCTGTACTCCCCATCCTGCCTCCTCTCTGGCTGGCAGGTAACTCCTGGCATCTCCACTTTCCTTCTTCCCAGCATCCTCTGTGCCTGGAAATCCTGTCTAGCTATTGGCCATTCAGCTTTTTATTAAAAACCACTAACAACAACAACAACAACAACAAAAACCAAAAACAAAAAAAACCAAAAAAAACCCAAACAAGCCAAAAAACCACTAACAGTGACACATGTTCATACAGTGTAAAGCAATATTCCACAATAACCTGCCTTAAGGGTGGTGCCTCCCACAGTGATCCAGTCCCTCCTACATCAATTAGCAATCAGGAAAAAGCCCCATAGACACGCCCACACGACCTTCTGATAGAGGCAATTCTTAACCGAGATTCTCTTCTCTCAATGTGTCAAGTTGACAAGCAAGCATCGCCTTCAGTGTCTCACAGGTAACTTGAATTTAGGTCCTAAGATGTGGCAACTGGGATCTTTCCTCTGGACCTTTGAAAGTATTGATTTTCCATGTTACAAAACCATTACTATGTATTTGCAGATTCTCTGACTCTCCCCACAGCCCACTGAAAACTCTGACTTCACCCCTCCCTTCATAGGCAAGAAAAGCTGTCCAGGAAGTGTTGTGTGAGGAGTTTTTTATAACTCGGTGTGGACATGTGAAATGTGCTGGGACATGTGTTGGGATTTTTGTTTGTTCATTAACTTTTTTAGACAGTCTATGTAGCTTAAGTGCCCTGTATGTATCCAAGACTGGTCTTGACCTTGTAATCAACCTGCCTCCCTCTCCCACATGCTGGGATCACCCTGGCTTTGTTAGGTGTTGATAAGCAAAGTGCCCATCAGCAGGAGAATGGAAAGAGTTGTGAAGCACAGCACAGGAGGCCCCATTATGTTCAGATACACAACAGTTGCATTTTAGAATAAGTGCGTTCTGCAGTTACAGAGTACATGCTGCAAGTATTCAGCCTGATGAAGCTCAGAAGGTGAGTACATCTTGTGAAGAGACCCAGGTCTAGAGACAGAATGTTCCAGGACCTTCCCCTTGACCCTTCCAGGAACTTCCTGTCCACCCTCTTCCTGACCCCTGTCTGACTGTGAATATCACTGTTGTATGTAATAACTGGAGTTGCTCAGCCTGCTTTCTCTTCTGTCCGATTCTCTCATGATTACATCTGTGTTATTCATTCATATTTTTATTTATTTTTGTATGTGTGTATGTGTTGGGGAGGGCAGAGGTCAACATCAGGCATCTTCCTCATTCATTCTTCATCTTATTTTTTGAGAGAGGATCACTCACTAAACCTAGAACTTCCTGATTTTACTAGATTGCTTGGCCAGTAAACCCCAGAGACCCTCCTGTCTCTCTCTCCCCTGTGTTGAGATTACAGGTATGTGCATGCTGCTGTGCCCAGCCTTTGTCTCATCGATGAGGAACCAGGTGTTCTCTGAAGTCCTTTGAGAAGTGTGGAGGAGGCTGCTTCTTTGGATGCTGTAGTCATTATCAGATCAGGCTACTTTGGACTCTGGGACAAGGTCAGGTCTTGGCATAAGGCCACAGCTAGGTCACCCTTGTATCAAGCTTATCGTGTATCCTGGGATATTTAAGTTGGGAAGCACTTTCAAGAATCTTGTTAGCTTAGTGTTACTATGATGCATATACTATGATGTATACTTAGTGTTACTATGATGCATATACTATGATGTATACTTAGTGTTACTATGATGCATATACTATGATGTATACTTCATGTTACTATGATGCATACACTATGATGTATACTTTGTGTTACTACGATGCATACACTATGATGTATACTTTGTGTTACTATGATGTATACTTTGTGTTACTATGATGCATACACTATGATGTATACTTTGTGTTACTATGATGCATATACCATGATGTATACGTCATGTTAATATGATGAATTACTGGAGGCAATTAGCCTACAAAGAGAAAAAGACTATTTAGCTCACAATTTGGAGGTTCAAGTATAATATCAGGTGGCTTCATTGGTCTGGTATCTTATAAGGGCAGCAGATTTTAACAGTGAGAATATGTGGTGGGACAAGTGACTATATTACTAGCCAGGAGGCAGAGGGAGACTGGAGCCACAATCTCCTATGAGGGTGGCTCTCCCAATGGTCTAAGACATCTCAACAAGACTACCCTTGGACCAAACCTTTACATAAGGACCACTTTGAAACCATAGCAATACCCCAGCTCAGATTTTATTATGCATGCTCATATCCTGGGGCAGAGGTCAGCCCTGAAAGGTGGAGGGACTTATTTTTCATACAGGGATAAATACCCCAAGCATGTACTTAATCAGAATTAAATGTTCAACATTTAAATATTAGTGGCACCTGGAAGTTAGGCTTAATTCATAAATCAAGACTTTATGGCAGGTGATATTTATGGCAATTCTTGCTGGGAGAAATATTAAAATTTGTAAGAATTGTAAATGGTGTAACACAAAATGCTACAGTCCCTGCTCATAATTGATGACTTCCTCTCAGATGTATGGAATAAATTAATTTAATTGCTGTATGGATGACATTAATATGATTTTATAATTAATTTAGTTCTGAGATCTAATTGGGGTGCCAGATTTCACTGGGGGGAGAAAATGGCTTGAGGAAAAAGGTGACGTATGAAGAATAATTTGGAAAACAAATAAAGAATAATGTTATAATAAGAAATGGCAGACTTGACGTGACCCTGCTGTGAAAGAATCATGCCAGGGTCTGGCTCAGAGGTGGCTTTGGAGGGTGTGGCTGTGCGTGTTTCCAACTCTCCTGACTTTGTTTTGGGGATTCTCATGCCCCAATCTGTGGCTTAAGGCTGAGGTATGGTGGAAGTACCACTCCTCAGTTGGTTCATGGAGGAGGCCTGGAAGGTGGGCTTTGACACTGGCCCTAACAAGTGGAACTCAGGGAGTGCAGACAGGCCTCCAGATGACCAAGGATGCCAGCCTTTTAGAAAACACACAGAAACCAACCCAGCCTGCCAGTGGAGCCCTCTCTGCTTCAGCAGGCATGGTATTCAGCTCTCCATTGCCATTGTGTCCATGGGGACTTCCTTTCTCTTTAAATGCAGTTTATTGGTTATTCCTTACACACTTGGTCTGAAAATCCACCCAGAATTTCCTCCCCTGAGATCATCATTCTCCACAAGCTGGTTAACGGTGGTGGAAGCCGCAGCCTGTAGACTGAGTGGTGTGCAGTATTTTTCCCCAAAGCTTGCCTTTTTCCTCAAGAGGACTCCCCAAATATGAGCAAGTGGTTTGCTCTGGGGGTGAGCCCTTGATGCCATTGGATGCTTGAATTAAAAAAAGTATAAAATTCGCCGGGCGGTGGTGGTGCACGCCTTTAATCCCAGCACTCGGGAGGCAGAGCCAGGCGGATCTCTGTGAGTTTGAGGCCAGCCTGGTCTCCAAAGCGAGTTCCAGGAAAGGCACCAAAACTACACAGAGAAACCCTGTCTCGAAAAACCAAAAAAAAAAAAAAAAAAAAAAAAGTATAAAATTCAGACACTGCCTGATGGAAAAACCACCCAACAGCGATGTCATTTACCCTCACCTCCCAGCGGGGGCAGATCGGACGGCTACGGAAAAGGATAGTTCTCCAGTTCCCAGAAGCCTGCCGGAAATCACTGCACACGCACCAGGAGCCGGTGGGAAGCAACTGGAAGAATTAATTAGAAAGAAGGATGCCCCGCCATGCTGGCCACCATTTTAATGTTTCCTCACTGAAGTCACCCCTCACTGAGCACCCGCTGTGTACATGTCAGGCACATGGAGGATGTGGGAGGAGACTGTGTGGTGTGAACGCATGTGTGGTATGTGATGTGATGAGAGTATATAAAAGCATGTGTCTACATGTGATGGTGTGAATGTGTGTACATGTTTGTGAATGCATGAATCATGTAAAAGCGTGTGAGGGTGTAACTGTGTGTGCATGCACAGTTTGACTGCTTGTTGACATATGTGTATGCGGGTAGGCGAGAAGAGGGATGTAGGTAGGGGTGAATGGGTGCTGTTGTCCTGTCCCCAGGGAGCCCATGGACTTACAGGGAGAGGAGAGAGATCAAAGTCTAACACTCTCTTCATCTGATTCCCAAATCCCTCTTTGACCATCTTCCTCTCATCTCCCCCTCCTTTGCCGTGAGAAAGGTGGTGGGAAGGCTTGGAATTCCTCACACAAACTCTCAGCAGCTCTGCCTGTTCAGCGGAGGGCGAAATGCTTTCCAGCCCAGTGTCACCCCTCAGTCTAGGTGCAGAGTGTGCCAGGCAGCCTCGGACAGCCCCTGTGAGCCTGGTTCTGTGTGTTCCCTCCCAAGAGTCTCCTTTCAGAATCTTGGGCAAAAAAGACCTGTGATATTGCCCATGATGTGAAACAATAAAATGTCTCTGTCTTAGTTCATTGTCCGTGTCTTTAAAATATTTATTTATTACCTGTATATGTGTGTTTCTGTGTAGGTATACGCATGTGAGTACAGATATCCACAGAGTCCAGAAGAGGGCATAAGATCCCTCAGAACTGGAATTACAGGTGCTGAGGACTAAACTCCATGCTTCTGTAAGAGACTTCTTGTAAGCAAGCTTACAAGATGAGCCATTCCCCAGCCCCAGACTGTCTCTCTGTTCCCCCACCCTGAGTCATGCACTGTCCTGTTATGAGGTCTGTCAGGCAGAGAGACTCTGAGGCAGGCTGACTCATGCCCCTCTCATTTGTGTGGGGTACCAGTCTCCAGCACCTCAGAATGTGACTATATTTGGAATAAGTTTTTTTTTCTTTCCCTTTTCTTTTTTCTTTTTTTGAGTCAGGGCTTCATTATATAGTCCTGGCCATCCCTGAACTTGCTCTTTAGACTAGGCTGTCCTTGAACTCACAGAGATTGACCTCCCTCTACCTCCTGAATGCTAGGATCAAAGGTGTGTGTCACCTTGCCCAGCTGGAGCCAAATTTTTACAAAGATAACTAAGTTATTGTGAGAGCACAGGGTAGACCTGACAAGGACAGAGGCAGGTACAGAAGGAAGACTGCAAGGCCACGAGGACACGTGAGGCGGCCATCTGCAAAAACAAAAACGAAACAGTCCTTCAACACCTTGTTCTCCACTCTTAGCTTCTGGCATGGCGAGACCGCGAGTGTCGGTTGTTTCAGATGCCAGCCTGTGATACTTGTTACGGTGGCTCCGACAGATAGATACGGCTGGAAGGCATGTGAGCTAACATGGATGTTGTTCCTCTGAAGCCTGACAGCAGCCTCACGAGGGAGTTAAGCAGTGGTTTCCAGCTCAATGGAGCCTTGAGGTACCGCAGCTCTGGTCGACAGCCTTCCGGCTGTCCCTGGGGGAGTCAAAGGCTTCCAGCCAAGCCACATCTGGAGTTTTGATCCACATGGCATCTCATCTATATGCTAGGATAACAAATATTGGTTGTTTTAAGCTGCTGTTGGGGTAATTTGTTACACAACAATGGGAAACTAATCTGTCTCCTTAGCTTTAGGGTAACATGCATTTTATTGACAAAGATGGCACATTTGAGGCTGAAAGGAGATTCTAAAGTAGTGAAAATGCATATATATATCGGAAATATGTATTTAAAAATTTTTGCTTTCAATTCTCCTTCTGCCACGTGGGTCATGGGAATCAAGCACAGGACATCTGGCTTGGGAGGAAGTACCATTAGCCGCTGAGATATCTCGCTCTTTTCATTTCAGTTTTCATTGGTATATGTTGATTGTACATGTTAGTGGATTCGTTGTGATGTTTCCACCATGTGTACGGTGTGCCCAGATCATATCTAACTACCCTTTTTTATGCCCCTCGCCTTCTCCTCTGATTTTTTTCTGGATTGGCAAGTTGATTATATAATGGTTCTGTTAAGAAGTACTTTCAACTGGGCATGGCAGGATCTGCAATCCCAGCACTTGGGAGGCTGAGGCAGGAGGATTGTATTTGAAGCTAAAAGTGGGTTGTATAGCCAGTACTGCTTTTTTGGGGTGGGGGGAGGAGGGGAGGAAGAGGGAAGACAGGGTTTCTCTGTGTAGCCTTGGCTGTCCTGGAACTCACTCTGTAGACCAGGTTGGCCTTGAACTCACAGAGATCCGCCTGCTTCTGCCTCTCAGGTGCTGGAATTAAAGACATATGTCACCATACTCAGCTCAGTTCTGCTGTTTTTAAAAAAGAAATACTTTGCAGTTAATAAATTGGAAATTGGTGCTTTTAGTTCACTCTTAATTATAACTCATTTATTTTCATTAACTTTTAGTTGGCATAGAAGGTAAAGGGTTTTATTGTGATTAGACAGCATTTTTATTTTACTTTTTGGTTTAAAATTTAATCTTTTTCAAGTAATTTAGTGTACATGTCTGCATGTGTGGGGAGGTTGGGGGAGGCCATCCACCTTGACAGTTCCGTGGAGGTCGAAGGACTGTTTTCATGAACCCTTTCTCTCCTTCTACCGCGTGGGTTCCATGGAGTGAATTCTAGTCAAGCTCTACGGTGAGCACTTTATCTGGCCAGCCATCGCATCAGCCCTCCCAGTACTTTTGGTTGGGAAATTTCTCTCTGCAGATGTGGAGGTGTTGAGTTGAGTTTGAGGCAGCTCAGAGTTGATGAAGGATCTGACTATGTAACCCAGCCTGGCTTTACCTCACTATGTAGCCCAGGCTGGCTTTAAACTCATGGCTATCCTTCTGCCTCTGCTCCTAGGTTATCCAGTGCTGTCACTTCCTTCCCATGACACCCTCTAGTGCCCTATGGAATGGTGCTGTTTATAAAGTAAGTAGCTACTGCCCCATGGTTATTCTAAAGTCAAGCTGACAATGTCCTGTCACATGTGTGAGCTCATTTGTGACCATCACTTGTGGCCAGCTTGGAAGGCAGACTTAGGCATTACCCAGGCTGGGGTGTGATCCTTGGCTCTGCCAGGTGACCTTGAACATGTCCGTTGAACCTCTAAGTCTCAATTTCATCATGTGTCCAGCTGAGACAACAACTGTTTTTGTCACTTAACTTAGCCTCAAGGGGAGTGATGTTCAGCAGGATTCTGACGGCGAGTGTCGTAGTGACTGTGAGGATCAAAGGCAGTAACAGAGTGAAGGCCTTTGTGTGGCCCTGGTAGTGGCTGCTGCTGCTTGCTTGGTACTGGAGGAAGCTCACCCAAAGTTGGACAGCTTCGTATGCATCACTAATGAGCCCAGCTTTCCTGGAAGTAAGTGGAGAGTTAGACCTCTGGATCTTGTTGCCTCCCCGTCCCCTTTCCCCTCCTCCCCCTCTCCCCTTCTTCTTTTGGATAGGGTCTCATATATCCAAGCCTGGCCTTGTATTTCTAATCTTCCTGTCCGTGCTACCAAGCCCAGATTACGCAGTGCTAGAGATTGAACCACTGGATATCCCACATGTGAGGCCGGTACTCTACCGACTGAACTGCATCCCTAGTTCCTGAGCTGGATAGAGCCTTGGAATAGCCCAGATGCTTTGTGTCCTGTAGCCTAAACCCATGTGCCATGCCCATGAGGCCATCTGCTTCCAGACTAAGAAAAGATAAGGGCAGGAAATTGCTTTCCAAAATGGGAATATATGATGCTTTGGTTCCTAACACTCACCAGATTCGGGCTTTCTGAGTTATTTCATTCCCAACACAGATGATGACACCCATTTCTGTGGGCAGGAGTTCTGAGTGGGGAGAGAGGTGGTTGAAGCATATGCAGGTGGTGTTGACTGTGGACAGCCATCATACACCATCAATTTGTAGCCCAGTGTCTGCTCAGGGGAGTGTTTTGATTTGAGCTTGCTGGTTACTAAGCATAGTTCTGATTTTTGCAAGTAAAATAGATTTCATGTTATTCAAGTTCATCTGGAATCATAATTAGCTCGCCTGTGTCCAGCTTTCTGCCGATGAAGCCTGCTCCTCCAGCTTGCAGCTCAGCTCACTCTACAGGCTTGGAAGGGCATGAAGGCCTCGTGTGGTCCACGGGTTGGGGTTTTGAAGCTTTTCTATCACCTGCCTTGCGTGTTGTCCTGCCACTTCCCAGAAAGACAGGCCAAGCATAAACACACCATGTTCATCTTCTGGCAGAGGCAGGGCTGGTATCATGGGTGTGCCACACATGCAATTAATCACAAAGGACTGTGTGATCAGGAGGGCCTCCTCCTCTTGCCATCAGCTTGCAATTTTAATAAGCTTATCCTTGAACCTGTGCTTTGTAACTGACGTCTGATGGGACCATGGAGCAGGCACATGAGTGCATCAGATTCAGGCAACATATCTGTCCATTGTTTCTTCCTGATTTATCTGCATATAATCCTCTCATTTGTATACCATCTCTTCATTGTCATTACCATGAACATAGAATCCTGGTGGACTCATGATGTTTGGAAGCTCAGTGACACTCAGCAAACACAAGGACGCTTGTTGCATATAATTGAATGGTCACTGATAGCTCCAAGAAGCCACCTCGCCTCCTAGATCTGAATGTGCTTTGATTGCAGAAGGAAGGAAAAAAATAACCTTCAAAGCAACACAGAAAAGCAGAGAGCCCCTCATACCCTTCTGACTCTGCTTCTGTGAGTGCACAGGGATCATGCCACAGAAGAGAAGGGCAAGACGGGTCAACCACACTGTCTTTTTTGAACATCCCAGCCCTTCCACCTGCATCAGTAATCAAAGGCAGAATGTTGGGAGAATATGATTTTGTCAAGGAGACACATCAGCAAGCAGATGAGCTGCTCGTTCCACTGTTCTGGTAAATACATTTGCATGTGCGAACCATAAAATACAAGCTGCGGTTTGATGATTCCATATACGAGGTAAATGTTCTCATATTTACATTTAAAACTGCATGGCATAATATAATAATGATGGATGGCAACATTTGTGCTACTAATATGAGTTTTTCATTTTTCTTTACTTAAAATGATATCAGATGCAAAAAAGCATAATGAGGGGAGAGAGCAGGGAGGGAAAGAAAGAAAGGAGAAAGTTTTGTATTTTAGTGACTCTGATGATAAAATTTTCCTGCTCTTTGAATAGAACTTTCCTATTTAATTTTAAGAGACCTCACAGGTGAGAAGGTGGCTTGGAAGAAGGACTGAAGACTGAGAGGAGAGGTGGCCCACTCACTCAGATGCCAGGACTCTTCTGAGATGAACCAAGGGTAGAGTGGACTCTGATTGAGCCTGGGAGCAGGGTTGATGAAGATAACGGTGGTAGTGATGGGGGTGCTGCTGCCGCTGGGGACAGTGATAAGGGTGATGATGATGATGATGATGTTTATGATGATTATGATGGTGGTAATGATAGTGGTGGTGGTGGTGGCAGTGGTGGTGGTGGTGGTGGTGGTGGTGGTGGTGGTGAAGAAACTTTTGGAGAAAGAAGCCATGGCTTTGGAGGGTTGAACCAGCTATGTTAATCATCCTATATGCAAGCAGTGTAGCTAGAAAACCTGGAGCCTCCAACCTCAACAACCAACTAATCTGCTTTTCTGTCTGTGTTTGCTTCTCTGTATTTTTTGGGATCTCAGATTCCTCCTAAAAGAAACATGGCTTTTCCCTTCCTTCCTTCCTTCCTTCCTTCCTTCCTTCCTTTCTTCCTTTCTTTTCTTTTTAAAAGATGAATAATATTCCAGGTGTGGTGGCACATGCATGTAATCCCAGCATTGGGGATGCTGAACTCGGAGGATTATAAATTTGAGGCTAGTCTGGGTTATATAGTGTCTTAGGGTTACTATTGCTGTGATGAAACACCATGACCAGAAACAACCTGGAGAGGAAAGAGTTTATTTCACTCATAGTTCCAGTTCATCATCATGGGCAGTGATGGCAGGAACTCACACAGGGCGGGAACCTGGAGGCAGGAGCTGATGCAGAGGCCATGGAGGAGTGCTGCTTACAGCCCTGCTCAGCCTGCTTTCTTACAGACCCCAGAACCACCAGCCCTGGGGTGGCCTCACCCACAATGGGCTGGGGTGGCCTCACCCACAGTGGGCTGGGCCCTGCCCCATCAATCACTAATTAAGAAAGTGCCCCATAGGCTTGCCTGCAGCCTGATCTTATGGTGTCATTTTTCGTAATTGAGAAAATAGAATCACCTCCCGGATGACTCTAACTTGGGTCAAGTTGACACAAAACAAGCCAGTTCATATAGAAACACCTTGCCTCAAAAGAACAAATAACAACAATAACATAAAAAAATTAAAAATTTATTAAACAGAAAGGACTCCTGAGACCTCTCTCCTGGACGGGTACAATAGCACCCTCTCACTGATAACAAGTCTTCTCTTGCCTCCCACCCTGTCCACACAGCCAGAAGCCAATGTGATCTACGAAAAACACAGTGCATATGGCTCTGCTATTTTCTACTCCCAAGACACTTAAAATGAGCCACCCTCACAGGGCTCAGCTAGCTCCTGGGTGATGGCTATGAGGCTTTTCTACTTCTTTCTTGCCGTTTCTTTCTTTGGGTCGCTCTCTCCTGGCCGTACCATGTCCACTCCTTTAACCTGCTAAGCCCTCCCTCATCTCAGGATGATCTGGGCATCTGGGGTGTTCACTCACTCTCACGAATTCTCTTCCTCTCCTCTCCTTATTAGGAAGTCATGACTGACAGAGATGTGAGGTGTTAGAGTTTCTGCTAAGTCACATGCTGCTAAAGCATATCCCCATGTGAGCTCAAAGTATAAACTGTGTGGTTGAAAACTCTGCCCTCCAGAAGGGTCCATGCTCTTAACTATGAAGGGTATGGCGGGAGGTGGGAGCCAGCATGCGTCTCCCTATGGTTGGATCTACCATGGAAGCTTCCATCCATGTGTGATGCTGACCAGCCGGCAGCATCCCACCTCAGGCATGCAAGCTGGCTGTCTGTGGAGACCTTGTCCCTTGGGTTTTCCTTGTGTGTCCAGGGCCCCTAAGAACCTGCTGCCCCAGATGCTATCCTGGCTGGCACAAGCTGGAAAGTTCATGCTTCCCTGAATCCTCAGTCACAAAGGAGAGGCCAGGTGGGCCTGGGACCCTTCTTGATTCAAGCTGGAATGAGGCATCTGTGGCTGGGCCCCACCACCAACACCGGAAAGCCTAGCTATATTGTCTTTCCTTTCCATAGACTTCCCTTCTTCCTCCTGCTTCTTGACCTCACCCCTGCCTCTGTCAATTGATCCCAGGTACCACATCCATGTCTCAGGCTCTACTTCTGGACAACCTGAACTGCTAGTTTAACCTCATGATGATGAGTTGAGACCATTGATGATGACACAGGTCCTTTTACCCTTGGGAGAGAAGCTCTTAGAAGTTCCACATTGCTCTGCCACTCAAAGTGCAGTGAGGGTTAGTGTTGGGGGTGAGGGAGTAGGGAGAGGGGCACAGAGTCACAGGGTTAGGTAGCTCTTTGGAGCATCCAGATGCACTTGATATGCTAGCTAATTAGAAATGTCATTTTACTGAAACAAACCAATGTTGTGAATTAAGCACCAAGTCTGCATAGACTTGGGAAATGAAACAGAAGATCTAGCAGAAATTTGGCATGTTCAGAAGAGCCCAGGAAGTTCAAGTTCCCCTCCCTTAGAGCCCAAAGGAAGTGCTGTTGGTGGTGGTTCATTCCTGTCCAGAATGCTGGGGTTTGCAAAGCATGCCAATGTTTTCATTTCATGGCACCTTTGCACCCAGGACACCCAGTGATGTGGCTAAGTGGTTCCAGTTCCTTTTATCCTACACATCAGGCATGGAGCACTTGGACAATGGTCCTGGCTCGACTAGGTGGAACCCTCATCTCCAGTCTTCAGACAAGAGCTACCAACTTTCTTCCCTGAATGCCTATAGGCTTGGTCAAGACTGAGTTGGCTCACCACCTCTTCCTCTGTCTCTGTCTCTGTCTCTGTCTCTGTCTTTCTCTCTCTCTCTCTCTCTCTCTCTCTCTCTCTCTCTCTCTGTGGGGGGTCAGAAGTTGTCTTGGTTAGGGTTCCTATTGATGTGTAGAGACACCATGACCATGACAACTCTTACAAAGGAAAACATTTAGTTGGGGCTGGCTTGCAGTTCAGAGGTTTAGTCCATTATCATTATGGCAGGACATGGCGGAGTATAGGCAGACATGGTGCTGGAGAAGGAGCTGAGAGGTCTACATTTTGATCCATAGGCAACAGGAAGTGAACTGTGACACTGGGCATAGCTTGAGCATAGGAGACCTCAAAGCCCACCCCCATAGTGACATACTTCCTCCAACAAGACCACACCTCCTAATAGTGCCACTCCCTTTGGAGGCCATTTTCTTTCAAACCACCACAGAAGTTGACTTCGGATGTCTTTCTTTATTAATCTACCTTATTTTGTTAGACAGGATCCCTTAGTGAACCTGGAGCTCAACGATTCAGTGAGGCCAGCTGGCCAGCTGGCCCTAGGGATTGTCCCCAGCTCTCCATTCCCTAGCTCTGGTATCCCAGGCATGTGTGGCTATACCTGGCCTTTACATGGGTTCTGGGGAACTGAACTCAGGTCTTCACGCTTGCAAAGAAAACATTTTGCCCATTGAGCCATTGCACCAATCTCTGAGCTGGCTGCTTAGAAAGTTCCTAAGATGCTGGATGTCTGCTATGCTCAAGGTCCTAATGGTATGAAGGCTCACATTGTCACATTGGCTGTCGGGGAGAAGGGTGCCCTCTGGCCTGTGTTTAAAGACCTGGCTCCAAGAGCATGGGGGCAGGTGGTGACCCACAGGAGTTCTCTCTGTTGAAGGACTGTCCCTGCTTCTTGCTTATCCGCACCAGGACTTGTGTGGACAATGAGAAAGAGTCTTATCTCCAGCTTGAGCTGGAACCGGCCCAGTCTGGTTTACCTTGGACCCACAGATGGCCTGGGAGGAGGAGAGGGAGAGGAAAATGGTGGTTGTGATGATTCTAGAAGAAAATAAATTTGTGTTGGACAGCTGTAGACCTCACAGGCTTCTCCTTCCCTTCTTGGGGAGTGATGTGTTTGGGTGTTGAGATGGTTCAGTTTGTTAGTGGAGAAGGGTTACCCCCCATGCTGATTGGTGATACGAACCTGTCTTTTGTTCCAGCCTCTGTGGAAGCAAAACACAAGATGGGCTGTGAGGCTCTGCCTTGGCAGATACATGGCTACCACACACTTGTCCTCACACTTGGGTTCCTTCGGACCACATGTTTTCCATTGACTAGGAAAGCAGTTGGTACAGAGTTCTGTAGGGCCTGTGTCTATGTGGAGAGAGCTGTTTCTAAATCTCTGTAAGCACCCAGGCATGGTCACACCCTCGTCAGAGGGAACATTGCTCCTGGCTGTTGTCATAAGCAGTTGTTACCAGCTGGGATCCTGTGAGGAGGATGGAAACACAGCCATACTGACTGCATGGTGTAAGCCAGTCACCACGCTTGGTCCCGTTGGGTACGGGCACGTGACCGTGATCTTAGGATGAAGTCTTCAGTTGGTGTTACTTTCCAGATGCAAAACCTGGGGTCTGGCATGACAAGCAACTCTCTCTGCTGTTTAATCTTGATTTTCAGTTTGATGAAGTTTGAAATCACCATGGAAACAAATTTCTAGATTGGCCTGTGAGCGAGCTTCTAGATTGAGGTAATTGAGGTGTGAAGATTCACCCTGAATGTGAGTATTACCATTTTGTGAGCTGGGGTCCTGGACTGAATTAAAAAAGGAGGAAGGCAGCTGAGCCCCGGTTTCCGCCGCGGTTGTCTGACTGCAGATGTGCAGTGACCAGCAGCCCCCTGCTCCTGCCGCCATATTCCCACCACGATGGACTGGGAAATAAACCCTTCCCCCCCTCAAGCTGCTTCTGCCAGTCATTCTGTTACAGTAATGAGAAAAGTAACTAATAGACGGATTCTGAGTGGCACAGGCAGCGAGACAGCCCTGGGCCTGAGGGCTCGGCCTGTGTTATCACCTGTCAAATCCTAAATCCTTTCTCTAAGCTAGGTCTGGCATTAGACTCCATAGCCATCACTTCATTCTCACAGAATAATGGCCTTCGGGGGCAGCCACTGCTGTTAATGTTATCTGAGCTGGGGCTCCCAGGCTTGATTGGCGCTGGTTACACGGCTGTGAAGAGGTGTGCTGGGCCCAGACTCCCGCACTTTCTGACTCCAGCACACTGTGGGGTTACTTCCCCTGTGCTTCAGCTGCAGGAATTGGGGTGGGGCCGAGGCAGGATGGCTCTTGCGATCAGGGGACCAGGTCAGTTGCAATCACAACTGGAGTGAAGCAAGGGCTATGGTTCTGCCTGCCTTTCTTTCTGGTCCCAGAGCAGAGGCCACATCCTCACAGGACTCCTTAGGGAAACTGAGTCTGGGTGTTACAGTGGTACTGAACAGGGCCTGAAGTTCCAATATATATGCAGCTAGGGACCTCTGGGTCACTGTGAACGAATGGAAAAGCCTCCAAAATGCATAACACCTTAGGTGAGCTGATTAACGAGTTCATGATAAAACTGTAACATCACCTTCCTTCTAGCAGAAGTGATGTGTGAACTTTTTTCTTTTTTAAACCCATTGCATACACTTACCTAGAGCCTGAAGAGCTAGCCAGGAGGACTACGCAGGATGTTCATAGATCCATTGATTTGTCTTTGGTCTAGGTCCCCAGCTTGTCTTCAAGGAACTAAATCTCCTGAGGGAAGGAAGTATTTTGTGTCACGAGGAACTAGAGGTCTATGGATCAACTAGCTAGTTCATTCAATGAGTACTTACTGAGCATCTATTATGTGCTTGGAATCAATCTTTAAATTATTCATCTTTCACATTCTTAAATTTAATAGTGTTAGAAGCAGAGACTCTCTTGTGACATTCTCAGTAAAAGCAAAGGCTTGTGACCTGGTTCACACTGGGATAAAGGTCATTTACAGGGTGAAGGTTAGATGGAGGTTCCGAGTTATGTCCAAACGACATGGTTTTGAGAGGGAGCTAGGATTCAGCGCAGTTTTCTCCACCCTGGCCGCATGCTGGGACACCCTGGGGGTGGTTATAAGGTATCCAGGCTGTGATCTGGACCTCACCCCTATAGACTCTGATCTGATAGACTTGAGTGGGGGGTCCTGGGGGAAAGATGTGAATGCCTTGAAAATTCCTCAGGTGGTTGTTATGTGAGACACTGTGAACCACACTGGTCTATGGCAGGGCCTCTCAGCCTCCAGCTGCATGGACTTTTCTGAGGGAGTTTTGAGGGTCCCTATGTCTGAGGCAGTCTCTATGTCATGAATCAGAATGTCACAGATTGGTACCTTGTCACCAGTATATGTTAAATCTTCCCAGCTGAGGCTGGAGAGAAGGCTCAATGATTAAGACAGCATATTGCTTTTGTAGCGGACCTGGGTTTGGTTTCCAGCACCTACATGGCAGCTCACAACCACCTGTAACTCTGGTTCCAGGAGATCCAGTGCCCTCTTGTGGCCTCTGTAGACCAGTGCATATGCATACATGCAGGTAAACAATCCATACACATGTATAACAATTTCTTTAAAATAAAAAAAAAAAAAACCTCCTTTCTAACCAAAATTTTAGAACAAAAGTCCTGCCCCCTGCATCCCTAACAGGCTGGACTCAGCTGCCTATCCCGATATGCCAATTATAACGATCACGACGGTGAAAAGCAGAGAGGAGATTTAATCAATGTGGCCACACGGGGAAGACTATTAAAGGGGGCAACTGACTTCTGACATGAGCTTTAGGTGTTTGTAGAGCTGGGTGAGAGGTCTGGATGATTGATTAAGCAGTGCTGGCAGGCAGGATCTGGCTGATCGTCACCTCAGATCTGGTGCTTCAAGGTGGCCTGGCGAAGTCTTCTGGCTGTCACTGCTCGGGGTGGGGGCAGGGCTCTCTGGCTCTCATGAGAGAATGGTTGCTTTGACAGTCGGTCCTAGTCGGGAGGTGTCTGTCCTGCGGGCTCACCAACAGCTTGGTGTCTCACCAGTTCCTCGTTGCAGATGTGTTTGTGGATGAGTCCTTCTGTTCCTGGAATCCAAGGTGACTCAGGAGGAAAGGTGAAAGAAGCCAGCACAGAGCCAGAGAGCCAAGATAGAGTTAGTTAGGACAGTGACCAGAGCCTGCTCTGGTCATACATGTATTGAGGCTGGCATCACAGAGGCTGTACATTACAGCTGGGGTTTGAAGGGTGAATATGAGTTTTCCAGGGTTCCTTCAGAAGAAGAAGAAGAAGGGGAACTTCAGGTTGGAAAACTAGCAGACACAATGATAGCAGAGCAGGAGAGCATTTAGAATGCAATGTGGCTGGGGCAGAGGCAGAGGGCGCTGCAGGCACAGTAACCCAGATGCTGCCCCTCAGGTAGTTAAACCCTACTACATCCTGCTTTGTGGTAGGCTGTTGTGAGTCCCAGAGCTACCGGATTTGCTGCTGTCGTGAACCTCTCTGTTGATGAGGGATGACTTGGAAGGGCAGGGCTAGAGGCAGACAGCCGGACATGGGTTGGTTTTCCCAGCCTCCGGGCTAGGATCAAGTCTTTTGGGAGGCAAGCGGCTGAACGGAGAAAGAAGTCAGGAGGGCTTGGCACCTCTGGAGGCATTTCTGAGTGAAAGACGGCTCAAAAATATGCCCACACATTCTTTGACACTTCCTAACGAGGTGGTGTTGATGTCTGCTCCCCTTGGATTTGGGCCAACTCTCTCAGGAGGGAACACAGCAGAAGCAATAACCCTTAGAGGCTAGACCCTGGGTCACTCAGGACACTCCCCTTTGAAGCCCCGAGTGTCCACTCAAAGAAAACTGGCTGTGCCCACGTGACTGCATGCTGGAGGAACCCGGCTGCAGGGAGGCCTCATAGTCACGTCAGGGGTTCACTCAGGTCCCCACTGATGGTAGTGGTTTAGAAGACTCATGAGTCTGGTTTTGGGATCCCACCAGCTGGGGCCCCTACACTGTGGGGTCGCGACAAGCTATCCAGCTCTGCCTTGCCTGGATTCCTGGCCTGCGAGACATGACCCATAACTCACAGAGCAGCTGGCTCAGCCCAGGCTCTTATGGTGGGACACAGGGGAAAGTTCTGGCACAAGAGGTCTGGGGGACTTGATGGCCTCTTAGACGCAAGAATGAGGAATAAAGGGCAATAGGAGATGTCCCTATGTGATCAGCTTCTCACTGGATGCTGGCTACAGGGAAAGGGTAGAGGAGCTGGACAGTGGCAGCTCAGTCCCTGCTGGCTGCTCCTCAAACAGTCCCGAGCCGAGCCGCCATTTACAGTCTGCAGCAATTCCTGCTAAGTGGGGTTCTTAGCCTGGTTCCACTCAGCCTCACTGGATCCCAGATCTCAGGCCTGCCTGCCCTGCCACAAACACCCAGACCTTCTGCACCAGCACAGGGCACAAAGCCCTGTGTTCCCTGTTATCTTATGGTGATTCTGAGTGGTTATACTCTCTTCCTACACTAGTCTCCATATGCCAGGTTTCAGTCCCTCTGGCTGGGAGCCCTAGGGCCTACTGGCCTGATTTTAAGGAACTGTGAAGGTCCAGGCTACAGGGGTGATTGGGAGTTGCCTGATGTGCTATGGCCCAGGACCACCTTATAGGGTGGAGTCTAGGGAGGGCATGCCTGGGCAGGGAGGGACCTCTGAGGAGCCAAGGGCAGCCTCTGGTTCTGCCATTGTCCCCCCCCCCCCCGGGTTCCTAGGGGTTGAGGCCCACAGCTGTAGGGCTGATGGGCCTCTGACAGCTGACATTTAAATGCCAGCTTCAAAGCTTTTCCAGATGGAGAGTGGCTCAGGGCAGTGAGTGGGGCTCTGGGATGTGTTCCTGTATCAGGACACAGGGTGGTTCCTTTGCAGCCCTTTGACACAGGGACATTTTGAGAAGGTCATGAGCCCAAGCCATGGTACCCCCAGTGTTGCTAATGTTGTAAGTGTGTGAGACTAAGAACTTCTCAGATCCCGGGCTCAGCTTGGAGTGGTGACTGAGATGGAGTGGGTTCAGGAATGTGGTAAATGTCCACATATGTAAACTCTGACCTTGGCTTTAAAGACAGTGCCTCAGTGACAAGATCCAATCACCCATGTCAAAGCATATGGAAGTCTCTATGTGTGAAACTGAGGTGTCTGTACCTCAGTGGTGTGCTCTTGCACACGTGTGTGTGTGTGTGTGTGTACGTGTGTACCTGTGTCTCTGAGTCTGTGGGTGTCACTATAGTTGTGTAAGATGTGACATATACGTTCAGCATGTCTGAACATCAGTGGGTCTTCTGTGTCTACATATATTACTGTGCATGTGGCATGTGTTTATGCATCCATGGGAGTCTGTGTTTGTATGTCAGCAAGGCTAAGTATCTGTGTGTGTTAGTGAGACCATGAGTATTATTGCATGTGTGTGGGAGTATATGTATGAGTTGCTGGGTACTAGTATGTATGTGATTCTGTGGGTATACCTACAGATGTGTGTGTGTGTGTAACTTTCTAAGAGTGCTTGCACCTGGGGAGGAAATGTTTTTCTTGCTGTACTGATCATCCTGTGGTCCTGGATGGTAGATGACATGAGGCCATTCTGGAGGCAAGTTCTTGACATGGCCAACTCTATCATTTCTACTCCTCAAGTGAGATGTGGGCTGCCTTCATCTTTACTACTCAAGTGAGGCATGGGGCCCCCTGAGGGCTCAGAAACTTACTGAGGACTCCCTATTGGTAAGTGGACAATCTCGGCTCTAAATATGATTGCTTAGTCTCAGAGCTTTGGGCTTAGCCGTACTCCAAACCCCAGCAACTCCAGGATCTGGGAAGTGTCCTGAGCATCCTCTCCAGGTCAGAGGCAGGCTTGCTCCAGATTCCATCCAAGGGAATGACCCCCACTGTGTCTCCTTGTCCCTTATCAAGACCCAACAAGATGTTCCATTTAGAGTCAGAAGTGCAACATGGAGAGCTATTCTAGGGATCTGCAACCCCATAGGTGCTCAGACTGATATAGGACTACCACTGGGCCGACAAAGAAGCTGACTGAGGCTGGCTCATTAAACAGCTGGTGGCAGGTCTTCTGTGAGCTTGAGATGGAGCTGTTACCTGTGTGGGTCTGGGCTTCTGGGCGCCTCCCCTGTGCTAACCCGGCAGAAGGGAGATGACTGCTCATCCCATGATGTCACTGCCACTGAAATGTGCTTCAGGGAGAGTGGTGGATTTATTGCCAAAGTAATTTTAAATGAGATTAGGTGTCTAAATCAAATTTGCTCTCTCTCTCTCTCTCTCTCTCTCTCTCTCTCTCTCTCTCTCTCTCTCTCTCTCTCTCTTCTCTCTCTCTCTCTCTCCTCTAGATCACTAGCCCTAGAGAGAGCACTGACCAGCCTTGGGTCACAAAGGTAATTCAACCTCTCTTATTACTATTCAGTTGGTATTAGTAGGTACCGCATGGCAGCATGGGCCATGCTTCTCTCTGTGATCATCCCAAGGGGTCTGGGAGAAGCTGTGGTGGGTGTAGAAGAGGTCTTCTGCCAGGGTCACATGTCAGCGACAGGGCAGGGCCGTCCACCAGGGCCAGTCTGCTCCCATCTGAGCTCCGTTCTCCCAGCTGGTGGTACCAGGAGTCACCCCTTTGGAAGCTGCTGGGTTTTTATGTCTCTATGTCCCCACTCGGCTCTTGTGTGGGAAGAGGAAGACGTTTTGGCACCAAATTCACCCTCAACTTGAAACAGCACGGTGGGAGGGAGGCTGTGAGGTAAAGCAGAAGCCAGCTGGTGAGATTTGCATTTTGGGGAGACTACACATGCTTTTGGTCTACACAGACCCCCAAATGTTTGAGACAGAGCCTAGGTAGCTCCTATCTGTGTGTCTGGTGTTCAGGTATGCCTGGGTACCCTGAGTTCCTTCCTGATGGCTTTGGCTCCTGAGGTGGGGTGCTCATCCCTTGGTGCTTTCTCCTCTTAGCCCTGGACCCTCTCACCGCCAGGATAGTAGGTACCATTTTCCAGGCCAACCCATCTCTGATTCCTTCCCCTGAGGGAGGCTCAGCCAGACAGACTCTGTCCCATTGGGTGCTCACAGGTAGACATGCACTGGGCCTTTCAGGTCCCCGCTTGGCCTGTCTCCTCTTTATCATCCATCAGTAACTTGGTTGAGGGAAACAAGAACAGGCAAGGTATGCATGGGGAGCAATTTCACTTTTCAATTTCTTAATTTCCTTGTCTAAAAAAAATAGATAGATAGATAGATAGATAGATAGATAGATAGATAGATAGATAGATAGGGTGTCCTGCTTTCCCTACTGCCCTGGAGTGGAAGCAAATGCTGGGTACTAGAAAGTTCTTTACTCACGGCAGGCACCCAGCCACCAGAGGGCACCAGTGAAGAATGAATCCCACAGGACCAGCTAGGAGGCCTCCCAGAGGGCCAAGGAGAGAGGGGGCCCTGCTGGCCCCGTGGGATGTCTGGGGATGGGGCTGTCTCTCTCAGGGAGCATTATCCATTCTTGAGGAAAGATGGCGTCTATCTGCACCTTAGGTTCTGTCTTGGAGGAGGAATCACCACTTTTAGAAACAAACCTCTGAGATGCAGAAGGTCTCTTAGTGCCTTTCCCCACAGTGGCCACCCCATCGGGCCCTTGCCTGTCTTCAGTGGTGCCTCCTCACACCCATTGTTACTGTATGTGGCTTACTGCAGACTCTAAGGAAAAGTGTTTCTGGAGAGGAAGGGCTGGAGGAATGTGTCCTAGTGACCCCCATGCTGTTCAGTCCCCTCCCCTCCCAAGCATTTCGGGACACCGACCTGGATAGGTATTGAGGTTTCTTTAAGCAGGGGCTTTGGCGGGCGTGGTGGAAGGTGAGAGGGTGCAGTGGCCTTTATGCCGGTCACTGTGCCATGCGTGAACAACGGTGCCCTCTGACCATCACTTGCTCAATCTCACCACGCTCTGCAGCGTTGAACACAACTGCAAGAGCCTGAAGAGCCAAGAAAGCTGAGGCTCTCAGCGCCCAAGGACTTCCTCAAGGTCAGGCAGATGGCAGTGTAGTCAGAACTCCCGCCCAGCCCATCTGACTCTCGGGTGAATGCCCCTAGAGAGTTCACCTCTAAGTCAACGCAGATGTGTGTCTTCTGGCTTTGCTCCTAAGGCTTCCTCGCAGACCAATGCTGAACCTGTCCACAGCTTTCTCTGCACATTCTCTCCAAGCCAGGCAGGCCTAGGATGGACATAGGATCCTATCCCTAGTGGAGCCTGTAGGCTAGGAATAAATTTGTAACCAAGTCAAGATGATGGTCACCCCCGAGAGGTGGCACTAGACAGAGGGACATCTTCGACTGTCCCTGCTCCTGGCCTGGGGTTTGCACCCACCCCGCCTAAGCTTCTCTCACCCAAAGTTCTGGAGCATTTACTCACTTGACCACCTGTTTTTCACAGCCATCTTCCTGTCCGCAATTCCTGTCATCCCTGCAGCTGGACTGAATGCTATCAGGAGGGGCTAGCTGTAGGTCCCTGTTGTCACATGCCCTTTTGATTTCAGAAGCAAAACTCACCCATGAGCCTGTCTCCAGGGACAGGAACACAATACTGTTCCTGTGTGGTGGTAGACTCTCTGTCTCCCCCCACCCTGTGTGCGTGTGTGTGTGTGTGTGTGTGTGTGTGTGTGTGTGTGTGTGCGCGCGCGTGCGCGCGCGCTGGTTCAGGTACGTGTCTATGCAGGGAGGACAGAAATCAACCTCAGGTACTATTCCTCAGGAGCTGTCTACCTTGTTTTTGAGACAAGGGCTCTCACTGTCCTGAGCTATCTGATTATGTTAGGTTGGCTAGACGTTCAGACCCAGAGATCTGCCTGTCTCTGCCTGTCCCTCTGAGATGACAAGTATGTGCCACCCTGCCCATTCTTTTTTAGGTCAGTTCCAGGGATTGAACTCAGGTCCTCTTGCTTGCATGGCAATCATTTTACCTACTGAGCCATCTCCCTAGCCCATGATATGGTCTTGAGTAAGTAGACTCACACTTTGGGTATCAGAACATCGGTAGTCACGAGATTTATTGAATCCATTTCCAGGTTAATGAAAAGAATGATGGGCCTAGTGGCTGGCGCCTCGCAGGAGCTCTCCAGGGCTTGGCTTTGACTGAGGCCTCATCCTAGGGAGGCTAAGCTGTCAAGCCCAGCTCCCATCTTTTCAAGCATCCGGGGGCACCTTTCATTTTCACTGTCAGGATCTGACATGTTCTATCTCGAAGCTAAAGCCTACAAGAATGCAACTTCTTTGACACCAGACACAGTCGGTAATTTGGGGAAACACATCTCAATTTCAAGATGGATTACGATTGTGCAAATATTTGGAGAGTCATTTTGTCTTTCAACATGGCTGGAAGGGGAAAGCTGGACTCCACGGAGCTGTACGCTAGAAATAGCCATGTGACCATGTGTTCCTCTGGAATCATTTTCTGAACACCTGCTAGGCGCCACAGAGGCAGTTAGGGATGGGATAGAGAATGAGTGATTGTGGGACACCTTTGCAGTCCTGGATTGGCCAAAGACTCCTGTATCCAGGTCCAGCTGGACCCTTCCTGTAATGCTGCCTGCAGTGGGCCTGGTGGGAGCGAAGAGTCAGCAACTGTCTTGCAGCACAGCTCACAGCCCTCCAGCTGGGAATGTTCCCCTAGGAAGGGTCTGAAAGAGAATGGTTAAGAATCTGGATTCACTGGGCTGGAGAAATGACTCAGGGCTTAAGAGTGCTTGCTGCTCTTGCAGAGGGCTGGAGTTAGATTCCTAGCACCCACATTGGTTAACTTACAACCACCTGTAACTCCTACTTCAGGGGATCCACTGCCCTATTCTGGGCTCAGTGGGCAACTCCATTCACATATGCCCACACCCCCACACAGACATGCACGTGCACTTATGATTAAGAGGAAAATAAATCTTTAAAAAAGGGAATTTAGATTCAAGCCTCAGCCCCTGCCATATCCTGACGGGTCTGGGGCAAGCTCCTTAATCTCGCTGAACCTCAGTTTAGAAGAGGTTATAGTCACCTCACAAACGCGCGTGTAGCGGGCACACAGCATGCACACAGAGGAGGTTACAGTCACCTCACAAAGGAGCGTGGAGCAGGCACACAGTAGGCACACACTGTACCCACAATTACTGCTGTTAGGATGAGTTATACCTCTGCACTGAACCCTAGGTTCCCTAGAGTCCCCAACTCTGATCCTGCTGGGCCTATCACAGAGGTTCCACTGGCCCTTGCTGTGTGCAGACTCTTTCCCCATTGAGGGCCTTTTGCTGCCCCATGACCCCAACAAGGCTGCCCATGCAGGCTATGCCTACAGATCACCAGCCAATGAACCCTTCACTGTGCTCTGGTTTCTTTGCAAGGCTGGGGGTGGGAAGAAGCTGTCTCTCTTCACATTTGCATCACTGCTGAGTCAGGTGCCTTGGAAGAGACTCCAGAGAGCCCTGGTATTGGCTTCAATTTCATTTCTTTTTGTTGGTCTGCCCGCTGCTAAAGCACACAGTGTTGTTTTCCTGAAGGGCCTCTGGTCCTCAGTTCTGATGCCCGAAGAGCTATCCAGGTGTGTGGCACCTGCTGGCAGCTGTCCTCTGAAAGCATTGGTGGGGACCCTAACAGGGGCCAGGGCACAGCCAGCACCCCACTTGTCTCTTCTTTTACTGTATTGCAAAGATACTGGTAACCCCCCCCTCCGCCCCCCTTTGCAGACAGGAGCTGAACATAGCAGGTCAATTTCCAAGTCCAGCGAGGGAGTGCAGCCCCCGGGTCACAAACCCACACTCTTGTCTGGCCGGCTTCTTTTGAGAGCAGGAGGAATGTGTGGTGTGGACCTAGAGATGACTTCCTGTGAACGGGGAGGCACTGTCCCAGGGTTGTTCCCTGCCACTGTCCCGTTCATTGTGCGAGAAGAGCCAGGCCCCAGAAACACCTCCTGCTCACTAAGTCCTCTCATTGTCCCTCCACCACCTTCTCTCAAGACCCCCATAGGACAGAGGGATCCCCCGCCCTTCCTTCAGGCCCAAGCCAGGGGCACGCTGTCCACAGCCATTGTGAACTGTTAGGCTGGTGGTGCCTTCCTGCTGTGGGGTTGCAGTTTTGTATTTTAAAAAAGCCTTTTCTTTTTTTTTGCCATCAAACTCATAAATAAGTACAATTGTATTTTGTTGTAAAGTTTAAACAGCTTTAAACACATAAAAACAGAAAACACTTGTTTCCCAAATCCCCTGCCCAGTTCCCAGTGAATTTCACACTCTAGAGGTGAAGGCAGGAGGGTCAGAAGTTCAAGGACAGCCTTGCTCTGTACCAGGAGCAGAAGTGAACCACTGTCCTGACGCTCCTTCACAGCGGGTTTAAATAAAAATGGTAAGAATCTGCCCATGGGAAGAAGTTGGAATTTTATTTGAAGTTCAAATCCATTTTGTTCCATGGGCTGGTGCCATTTCTTCCTGTCTTGATCTGCCGCTGGCTCCTTGGTAATTCTGTAAACGGTGGCTGTGGAGGATGACAGGCGGATGGATGGGAACCCAGTCTGGTAGAGTGGTGCCGGAGGGGGATGGCCATTGTCTGTAATTGATTTCTCCTAATTGGGTTCAGAGCCAACATCGTTTTAAGATGGAAAAAAGGATCGTAGCTGCTGAGAATGAGCTCTTTTACCCCAAGCACGCAGATGGAGAAATAGAGAGAGGGAGAGGGAGAGGTACCTGAGACGGGGAGTTACCTGTTGGGGGGGAGGGGCAGAGAGGTACAAGCTGAGCAGTGCCTGGAGTGGGATGGCCTGGCGAGTGGGTGGTGTCTTAATCGGTCACGTCACATTGGATGTGCCGAAATGGGTTCAGCTTCTTCGTGTCTGCAAGGAAGGGATGGAGAGAGAGGGCTCCAGCTGGCTTTTAGCACCCCCTGCCCCCTGAAGTTAAGCTGGTTGCTTCTTCTTCCTGGAAGCTGTCACTGTATGTGTGTCCTAAGCCAAGGCTTGCCGCCTCACCTTCCCTGGGGCCTCCCTCAGAGAGAGGGCAGTGAACATAAACAGTGGGATCCCATGCATTGCCAAGTTGGAGTTACCGATGCCCTTACACCCTTCCATCTCTCTTTAGATCTCTTAGACCCACATCCTGAAGGCACCGAGGACCAGCTTGCATCCAAGCTGCCTGAGGGATACAGGCAGCAGAAGCTTCCTCTACCTCTGTGGGCAACAGAAAAGGCCATGGTGTGGGGGATGGGGACAGAGGCTCTGATCCTGACTAGCTGGTCCTTGGGCCTAAACCTCCTCAACTGTAAATGGGAAAAACAACGCCCCTCAAACATCCATTCATTATGAATTAACTGTATACAAACCCATCCAGTCCCTGGCTTGTGGCGAGTTCACCTTAGGGAATCTTGCTTCTCTAAGAGTGTGGAGAAGTGGGTATTGGGCTCTGAAAGCCACCACAGCACCCCTCCTGCCTCACTAGGGTGGCTGTGTGAGTATAGATCTCACAGAAGAACTTTGCCATCCTGGAGCAGGTCAAGTACAGGAGATACAACGTTCAAGTTCACCTCCATCCAGACATGTTTGCAGGTCCTTAGAGATGCAGGTTATTGCAAATGGTGAAGAGCCTCCTAAAACACAGATTAAATTGACTTTCTGCACTCGATGGTGTGAGAGGACACAGTGACGGGGGCAGTCCAGGGTATGTCCAGAAGTACTGGCTCCCAAGGGGCTCAGATGCCAAGACTTTGCTGCCAGGGTGGGGACCTGGGCAGACTCTGGGACTAATGTTTCCCGTTTTGGTTCCTTTAAGTGTGTTCAATTACCCACTGGGCCTCAGTCTGCAGGGCACCTGGATGGATCGTGGAGTACTGGGTAGTGAACTTCAAGGCAGATCTGCTTATTTGGGGTCATCCCTGAAGGCATTAGGAAACTTCCCTTTTGAATGGGGTGATGTGGCCCTTGTTTTAGAGTTCCAATCCCCTCTTTGAGAAATAGGGAGACCCTGCTTGCGTACTTCCTAGGGCCGTAGGAAGGTAAAGAGGGTAACACCCATCAACACACCCGACAAGCTATGTGCTTTGAACATCTGGTCCCTTCCCTCTTTCCCATCTCTCCCCTTCATCATCTCTCAATGAGCTTAGGCTGAGCTGATTGGATTTTTCTGATCCAGGGCATGCTGGGAAGCCAAGATGGCTGCCCTGGGTGGGATATTGTCTCTAAGGCTGGTATGAAGCAGTAGCTCTTTCTTCTCTTGCCATGTTGGAGCATTTTTCATAACTTTTTTTCAAGCCCTTGCCAGCTTCTGCGGGCCCACTGACTGTCCACATGGAGGAATGGAGTGACTGCTTCGTCCAAGCCATGAACCCTAAGTCTGTGTCCTGAAAGCTTGGAACATGGACACAGGTCTGGGATGGCTGGGTGAGTGGCCCAGCAATACAAGGCTGCTGTGTGTTGCAAGAGCCATGGCCTTCATTGCGGTGACCTTCCTGGTCTCTCTAACTGACAAATCAGGTAAGTGGATTTGCAGCCAACAGAGGATTTTTGCCAGAGGGTTTTGCTGGTGGATGCTGGATCAACCTCAGGTGTCCCCCTGCATTCTGTTGGTCAGGTCATTTCCCAGTTTCTCCCTGGAGACACACCCAGTTGGGATTTTCCATCTACCCTGCTAGCTCTTGAGTTATAACATGCCACTCACAGATAAAAAAGTTGTGCGGGTGTTCTGATGCTTGCCCATGTTTCCATTTTCCCTCTTCTTTCTGGGGAATGGGAAGAGGAACTGTGGACTAATCAGACAGAGTTTGAATCTCATGGGCAAATCAGATGAGGTTAGAATCCCAGCCTGCTGTTCTTTTCTTGGCTGAGAGGCCCAAGACAATTCACTACTGCTATGTGACTCATGCCTCTTATTGGAAAATCAAGGCTAAATGAGTTGCTACATCTGGCGTAAAGTAAACACCCGGGACACGATACCCCAGAGGACAGTTAGCAATCCCTGCACCCAAGTCCTATTTACAACTTGTTCTTTGGATGGAGGAGGTAAAAGGGGCAGAGGCTCAGGTCAGACCCAGTGTCCAGGAAGCCCTGCAGGGGAGGGTGCAGCTGTGGGAAATAAGCCTAGCTCAGTGATGAAGGACAGGGCATGGGAAGTAGGGGATTGTCATCCTAGGCCAGGCCTGCACAGGAAGGCAGGGGCCCTGGAGAGGACTTGGGAACCTTATCCTCAAACCCTTGGTCTTAGACTGGGAGTACATTTAACAGGTGTGTCCTTTTCTATGAAGTAGTATATCTAAGGGCCTTCTCCCCGGGTAGGGGTGGGCACAGCATGGTAATCCCTGAGCCCAGTGCGAAGAAGTTACGTTTTTACCAACTTGCCTCTCATAGTGAGAATCAGAGGCTTTTCTGGCTGGGATGGCTTTCTGAGGCAGGTAAAGACAGACAGGACAAGGACAAGGGCCCCTCTCTGAGGAGCTGAGGCCTTGGGGCTGACACCCAGCACGCACTGCTGGCCGTGCTGTGCGTCCTGAGTTGTGGTCATGTCTGTCTAGAGGGAAGATCAGCCTTTTCTAAGTTTCCCTAACCCAAGAATGTCTGCCTACTCAGCTGCATATTCACGGAGCTGCATTGTTGGTGTGCACTTTGGCACCATGCTATGGCCAGAGGTTTGATCCTCTTTTTCCTTAACAGTCATGCCCCACTGGTTAGCTGCTCTTCACTTGAGGGGCTGGGGTCATGTTCTAGTTTTCCTCTTATTTGTCCAGTTAGGTATGTAGAAGAAAGCACAGTACTTTCTTATGTACATCCACTTAAGGGAATGAGAACCTTTAAAAAAAAGCATTTCTGATAGTATAAAAAGTACACGGTTATTATACAAATTATGTATACATAGGAAATAAAGAAATTAAAATAATATGTAGTCCTGTTCCTCAACCTTACCCCCCAAATGTTTAAAAGTAGATGCTTCTTTTATATTTTTTTCTCTCTATTAGTATGTTAGATTCACATTGCAATGATTTGGGGTGGTGTGTGTGTGTGTGTGTGTGTGTGTGTGTGTGTGTGTGTGTGTGTATGTATGTTCAGCTATCAGCTATGCTTGCTCTCAGAAGGTATCAGACATTCTCTGTATCATTCCTTTTTTTTTTTTTTTTTGGTTTTTTCGAGACAGGGTTTCTCTGTGTAGCTTTGCGCCTTTCCTGGAACTCACTTGGTAGCCCAGGCTGGCCTTGAACTCACAGAGATCCACCTGGCTCTGCCTCCTGAGTGCTGGGATTAAAGGCGTGCGCCACCACCGCCCGGCTCATTCCTTATTTTTCAACCTAGATCTCACAGGTTTGTTTTTTTTTTCCTCAGTCAGGCTGGTAGCCAGCCAGCCTGTTTCTTCTCCTCCCCAGTGATGCAGTTACAGGTACCTGCAAGACAGCATTCAGCTTGTGTGAGTGTTGGGACCTGAACTCAGATCCTTGTGGTTCTGCAGCAAGTTCTGCTAACTACTGAGTCATCTCTTCAGCCCCCTCAGTTCAGTGTTTTTAGCTTGGAAGCACTTTCTTATGTGCTTAAATATTCCTCTGGGTCTGTTTTGGTGACTGGATGGTAATCAAATTAGCCACCCCAGATGGGTTTCATTTGCAAGTTACTTTAAACAGCAATATTGTCTATGTGTCTTTGTACTCATCTGATTATTTCATTATATGTGTATATGTGCCTGAGGACACGGGCCAAACTCAGGTACTATTTCTCAGGAGCTATCCACCTGGTTTTTTGAGACAGGGCCTCTTAACAGAGCTTGCCAAATAGGTTAGATTGGCCGGCCTAGGGGTTCTGCCTGTTTCCACCTCCCCGGTGGGGGGACTCTCTCTTAATGTGAGTTCTGGAGAAAGAAGTTAGGTCTTCATGCTTGTGTAGCAAACATTTGACTGATTGAGTTATTGCTCTAGCCCTCTGGAGATGATTTCTTTTAGGAATCCTTCCCACAAGTGGCGCTATTGGGTTCAAGGGTTGGTAGGTGTCATGCAAATTGGTCGCCAACACCCTCCTCCTGCAGGTGTCCCCTGGTTTGTGTGGTCCTTTCCCCTTGAGTATGTGCTGAGATGTAGTGACTTCCGACGCACAGAGGGTGACAAAGTGATGAGATGATGACTGCAGGATTAGGGCACCAAGAGCAGCGGTTTGCATCTTGCCCCTGATGTCTTGTTTGTTTGCAGTGGACAGTCACTGGTGTGAGCTGCTCTATGGTGGGCCCATGCGGCCATGATCGAAGGTGGCCTTGGTCCCACAACACACTTCATTAGCCGTGGGATGGGTCAGAGAGAGGATTCTTCCCGAGCTGGGCCTTCACTTGTGTTTGTAGTTGTGAGAGACCTCAAGGGAGAAGACCTGCTAAGTCACCCCTGGGGTTCTGAGCACAGAAGCTGGGACACGGTGTGTGTTGTTTTTAAGCCTCTGCTTTGGGGTGCATTGTTCATCAACAATAGATTCATATATGAATGATAGACACATTGCTTTTGATGTTCTTTCTAGAATGTTCACCCTGATTTCTATCTACTTCTCTGGTAGATTCATTTTCAGCAGTGCTAACAGCTAAGTTGCACTTTTTTTTTCCCTTTGGGTTTTTTGAGACAGGGTTTCTGTGTGTAGTTTTCGAGTGTTTCCTGGATCTCACTCTGTAGACCAGACTGGCCTCGAACTCACAGAGATCCATCTGCCTCTGCCTCCCGAGTGCTGGGATTAAAGGCGTGCGCTGCTGCTGCTGCTGCTGCTGCTGCCGCTGCCGCCGCCGCAGCCACCACCACCACCAGGCACTAAGTTGCACTTTCTACATGGCCCTGTCTCCTGATGAAAATGGCTAGTTACTCCCCCCACTATCCCTATCCTGTTTCCAGGACTTATCCCAGCCTCTTGCTTGCTGCTTGGCTGAGGTTTGCAGAGGCTTCTTGAGGGTGAGAATGTCTGACTGGGCGCTTCTCTTCCCTAATATATGTTGGACTTCTGAGCACATTCCAGAGAGCCACATTTCAGGCCATATTCTTTAGCTGTCAGAGGACACATCGTCTTTTCCAGTTTGAATTGCCATAGCTACATTTCAAATTCCTTTCAGCATTCAGAATGCTTCCTTGTGGCCTAATGATTTTTGGAGTCTAGGGAAACCAAGAAGATTCATGCGTCCCCAGAAATACTTGTTCCCTTTGGTGTTTGAACGGAGTGGGTGGGAGACCCATTTCTCCTGCTCTCACTCCCCTCCTCTGCCTTCACACAGGGCAGGGGACTCCATCGCCACTTTGCTCCTCTAGGGGTTGGAGTGGTCTGAAGGGACCCTTCTCCAGGACAACACCACACCTCTTTCAGGCATCCTCTCCCTGCCTGGCTGGGGTGAGAACTGATGAACTTTTGAAAGGCTATCACAGATCCACATGGCTTGCCTTCATTAGGGTCTGCAGCCCAGGGAAGCTGACTGTGCCCTGAGAGACATGGTGAAGCCCAGGGTTCCACATTCCTCATGCTGCAGACATCATGGTTGAACTGAACATCTGACCCCAGCCCCATCCATATGAGCCAGAATTTGGCCATGGGAAACAAATCAGTATTGTTTAGCTTCTTCATTAATCACTGCATCTGAAGCCTTAAGGAAGTAATTTTTAATTTCTTCTGGGTCATGAACTCCATGGAGAGCTGATTAATTGCACATATCCATATCCCAGCTTATCCCAGTAGAACTTGCTTAGTATTTAGGATGAGGGTTGTGTCTCTTTGAGCCTTTTCACGGGTGCTTGGAAGGCTCAGACTCCCTCCTTCTCTACCACAAGACATCGATCTTTTGTTTGTGTGTGTGCATGTGTGCATATTTGTGTGTATGCACAGGTGTGGTTACATGCTTGTACATGTGTGTATATGAATGTCACACATAACACACACACACACACACACACACACACACACACACACACACACACCAGCAAACAACCCCAGATGTCCTGGGTCAGATATCGTCCAAGCTTGGAATTTGCCAAGTGGGTTGGGCTGGCTGACCAGTGAGTCTCACGGAGCATCCTGTCTATCCTGTCTAGTGCTGGGATCACAAACATGCAATATCATGCTGGCTTTTTATGTGGGTTCTGAGAATGGAACTCCGTTCCTCACGCTTATGTGGCAAGCGTTTTACTGACTATATCATCTTCCAAACCCTGCCATAGGACATCTTCAAGGTTCATATATTCATTTATTTATTCTCAAACTTACCTAATAAACACTTATTGGGCACCTATTGTGCCTGGGAGATTATGTGTGTGTGTGTGTGTGTGTGTGTGTGTGTGTGTGTGTGTGTGTGTATGTATGTATGTATGTATGTGTGTGTAATTATTTTTCTTGAGATGGAGTCTCACTATGTAGCCCTGGCTGACCTGGAATTCACTTTGTAGACCAGGTGGCATCGAACTCACAGTGTCTGCCTGCCTCTGCTTCCTATATGCTGGGAGCTGTGCACAATCATGCTTATGATTATACAAATTTTTTTTTACACATTTTTGTTTGTGTGTGTGTGTTTCTCTTTGTGCACACACACATATGCACATCGTGGCATGCACAGAGAGGTCAGAGGACCACTTTTGGGACATGGTCTCTTCTTCTACCATGTGGGCTCCAGGACAGGAGGGTGATGGCTTCTTATTTCTTCATGTGGCACATGGGAAGGAGGGGACATCTGAGGAGGCAGGTCTGGGGCCAGGGCAAACTCTGCAATTCCATGTTCATCTGCTTGGGGATGTGATTTGGGAAGCAGTCTTCAGAGCTTGGTGGCCTCTGGAGGCTTTCCCTGGATACCCAGCTTCATCACTGGTTAAACTGAGGCCCAGAGAGGGAAGCAAAGCCCTGGTTGAGGTCTGCTGGGTCAGTGCCACTTCCTTCTGAGCACCTGCAGGGAAGTCACAGATGGAAGCCAGCAGCTGGCTAAGGTCTTCTGTGTTTCCTTCCTTTGTTCCCTGGAGTATCATCCTGGACCAGTGTCTGGACACACCTGTTGCTCTGTGTGGGACTTTGGTTTTATAAGACTGATTCTTCCTGCCTTGTATCCTAGGGAGATTTAGAAATAACAAATATCCTTGTAAACAAGGCTTTGGGGGTCACATTAACTAGGGAAACTGGGTTTCACGCATTAAACAGATCTTTCTGCTGCAGGACCATGCAACCTTTAGTAGAGCAAGTCATTCTCCAAGAGGGCCCTCCTGTGCACATGGCCCACCTCAGGCACCAGAGCAATGAATATCCTTTCTGTAGAATGCCATCTGTCTCCCATGGCTAAGGAAACAATCGTTGGAGCAGGGTTGGCCCCTGAATGTCTTGCTTAAGGTCTTTCTTTCATTTTGGGGTAAACTGAGGTCTGAGGGATGGGAGGGATGGCTTGGCTGAGCTGACAGGAGATCTTAGTGATCAGGACCCCTGCTGAGGTCCTTATGGCCTCTGCCTCCTGTTCATGCACTCCCATGGTCCAAACTCTGAGGCTGGAACTATTCCTTCTCTATTTTTAGGGACTCTTCTGGAAAGGGCTGGGGTAAGGGTACCTGGAGTTGCCTGTATGCCTGGGTCAGCCTCTGTTTTGGGGCTGTGAGAACAACCTTTTCTCTTTTTCCAGTCTCAGAAGGTTTCCAGTCTCAGAAGCTGCACTGAGGACCCAATTGGATTCTGACTGAAAATCGGCCCTGCTTCTGACGTTCCTCAGTGAAGTCATTTGTGGGCTGGTGGGGATCATGTCTGTCTGGTGGTAGTCACAGTGACAGGAGCTTCATGAGTCCAGAGACAAGAGCCATCACTGGCCTTCTGGCCCTGTGTGGCTGACTTAGTTGACCCGTGCTCAGCGGAGAGGCAGTCCAGGCTGTGTAGGGAGGCCTCAGGCAGGCAGCCCATTTATAACAGTTTCCTGTGGCTCCCCTCCAGGGACCTCTACTTGACACACAGAACCCTCTCAACATTCCTGCAATAGCAATTTATGGAGAGTCCCACGGGGCCAGGACTCTTTTGAGGCCCTGGGTGGGCAGAAGGCCAAAGTCTCAGTTGGGATTCTTGGGGAGGCAAGGCCTGAGACTTGGGTGAGGTGGAGCTGATTGCAGGAAGCAAGTGAGAAGCAGGGAGAGCAGACACCAGCGAAGGAAGGAAAACCAAGACAAGGGTAACCCAAGGTCCCGTGGTGGCCATCATACTTGATGCCACTGGCTTTCCTGGGAGAAGAATAGAACCGCAGCTCACTACTGGTTTCTCTCCCCCTAGCTGCATGCACATTTGCCTCCCGGCTTAGCTTCTGCACTACGGTTATAGTGATTAGCCAGAGTAGGCTCCATATTCACACACATGCAGGTGTAAGGCAGACAGTGTCTGGTCAGGTGAGAGTGAAGCCACTGGCACTGGCCACTGAGCATGCTCCTGAGTTAGCGGTGGCCCTAGGGTACAATGAGGGGAACTCGGGGCTATCTGCCGTAGACCGTGGAGAAACTGGACAGCTTCAGGCCAGGACAAACGGAACATATAGTGGGTTCCACCCTCTGCCTGGCCCACGGCCTCCCCATGTCTTCCTTAGTCCACTGACCATTGTCTAACAGTTGTAGCATTATAGCTTCCTGGAACAGATAGTTGGGAATCTGACATTACTATTCTCTGTCCTGGGCAGGGAGCTTTAGCCCTAGAACATTCCTAACAAGGGCCTTTGGATTCCAGAAGTCATATCGCTTCTTGAGAAACTGGGTTAGAAAAGTAAGCTGGGCTTTCTCCCACAGAGGCTGGACTATGAATACAGTTTTCAAAACCATGGCCCTGACAGTGTTAACACCTTGGCAGTGATCCTGCTTGGCTTCTGAAGTGGCTCTTGTCATCTGGGGCCTCCCCATGGGTGAGTAGCTGACTGATATGGAGACCCTGGAGCAGGAGGTTGGGAAATACCTCCTGTGCTGTGGAAATGAGCATCCTCATCCTCCAGCAAATTCCTCGCTTCTTTCCAGGGCCAGCAGAGCACTGTCAGCCAGAGTTCCTGTGGGGGTGGTGCTGACTCTCTTTGTATCATGCAGGGCTGTTTCCTGGTTGAAGGGGCCCAGCTCCCTGCTCAGCAGTGTTGAGTGTTGAAATAGCTGGAGTGGAAATGTGTGTTCCCCGGGTGTGTGGGGGCAGTGACACATCCGGGTTTTGTTGGAAGGTGGAGCATGATCACCCTCTTTGGGTCAGAACTGGGAGCAGGTGCCCAAGAGGATGCTCTAGTGCCTGTGTTAGGGCTGGGGGTCAGGTAGGGGCCTATGGCTATTAGATGGCTGTTAGCAGGGGCAGCTATGGGCCGAGAGGGCTGGGCAGGGGTGAAGGCAACAGGACATTCCAAGTATAGGGCCAGGTATTTGTTACTTTTCCTGTTGTTTTAACAAAATAACTGAAAAAGGTATCTTAAAAAAAGAGAATTTAAGAGGCAGGTGGATCTCTGTGAGTTCAAGTCCAGCCTGGTCTACAGAGTGAGTGCCAGGAGAGCCAGGGCTACATAGAGAAACCTTGTCTTGAAAACAAATAAAAACTAACAAAGTGAGTTTATTTTGGCTCAGTTTAAGAAGGGTTACAATGCATGGCAGTAGGAGGTCCTGCTGGCCGGAGCTTGAGGCAGCTGGTTACAACATCCCCTGTCAGGAAGCAGAGCTCCGTGAATGCTGGTGCTCAGCTGGTTTCTCCTTTCATTAGTCCCTAACTCTAGCTGTGGGATGATGTCGCCCACATCAGGGTGGGTCTCCCCTCTTGAGCTTAACCTTTCTAGAAATACCCTTGCAGACACATCCAGAGGTGTGTTTCCATGGTGATTCTAAATACAGTTAAGTTGGCAATTAATATTAATCATAACAGGTCACACGGTGCAGTTGGTGAACTTCCACGAATCGGATCGCTGGGCAGGAGCTCAAGGTTGGTTCCTACACTTCTTCCCATCTGGGTTAGGCCCGTGGTTAGAGGCTCAGAAGACATGAGTATCAGTCCATGAGTATTTCAAGGATGGGGGAAGAACATTTACATAGGAAGTCAGATTGAGATGAGAATATGATCCCATTGGTTGAGGGGACCACTGTTGGGAAAGAAGAAAAAAGATTGAGGCCAGGATTAGGTACTCTGGAAGTACTAGATGGGCTGAAGAGATGGAGGGATCTGGTCAGCAGTATAGAGAACTCCTACCTTGGAGGGGGGTTGTTCACCCACAAACACCCTATGTGAGGGTGCAAAGCCAGGTGAAGTCTTGGACCCACCCTTGCTGGATCACAAGGATTAAATGAGAGACAAGGCTTGATCCAGGGAAGCCAATCAGTTCTCTCTCCGAGGAGTCTGGGATTGGTTACTTGGAGGAGGGCACTGGCATGGAGACAGTCAGGTTTGATGTCTGAGCAAAGAGACTGGCAAGTGGGGGAGAGGAAAGAGACAGATGGCAAAGGGAAGCACAGCGAGAGAGGTCTAGGGCTGGGGCAGGGAGTTGGAGGCAGCTCATTCGGCCAGCATCAGGTCCCTGTTCCCATACCCGCGCTTTCTTCCATACTTCTTTGTTTTCTTGAAATAGTCCTGTGCCTCTGGTTGAAGGTGTCCTCGATTTTCTTTTTCTTTTTTGTGTGTGCGTGTGCATACAGAGGTCAGAGGTCAGCCTTTGGTGTCATCCCTGAGGAACTCTGCCCACCTTGTTTTTGAGGCAGGGCCTCTCTTTAGTCCATGATACCAAACTGGCTAGACAACCAGCTTCCGAGTTCGGTCCATCTCTGCCTCCTCAGGGTTGGAGTTATAACACTGCACCACCATGCTAGCTTTTTGATATGGGATCCGTGGATCTAATTCAGGTCCACATGCCGGAAAGACAAGAACTTTAATTGTGCCCCGAAGTCCTCCTTTGTGAGCGTGTCCGGGGTAGATGGGACCTCCCATACAATGCTTTCTGATAGTCTTCTGACAGCAGACTCGAGCCAGGGGAACCAGCTGTTGATAATGCTCAGTGTCCAGCCGCAGCTGCAAAATAAAGGAAAAGCCCCTGCTGGCAAGCAGGGAAGGGCAAGGTGGTGCAAGGGGCTGGAACTCCGGGGGGTGGTCTTTGAATACCCACGAGATAGACTCACAAACCTGCTTGCGAACTTGCAATGGGCTCCAGCTTGACTGCTCTTTCTTGGTGAGTTCTAGTTTTTCACCTGATTGGTGTGCTCACGTTCAGCCAATCAGGGCCCAGCTGGCCCCCTATCAATTTGGGCTTTGGAACATAGGCTGTATTAGAATTCAAGGGAGGAGGGAGAGACGACTGCCTTCAAGACTCACTGGAGACCCATTTACTGAGATGGGTCCCCAGCCCCCATTACCTAAGACTTCTGCCGTGTGCAGGGAGCTTGCTTGAGCTGGCATCAGGGATTGCAGGCTGAGGGGACCCTACATTTTGGTTGTGGATGGAAATCCATTCCAGCAGCCGTTTCTGGCCTCCAGGTATGGAGACCCATGGACCACTTTGGAGGCCTGCTGCTCTGGAAATGTGTGAGGGCTGATGTGCTGGTTAGTTTTATATCCATTTGACACAAACTAAAGTCATTGGAGAGGAGGGAACCTCAATTAAGACAATGCCTCCATAGGATCTGGCTGTAGACAGGCAAGCCAGTGGGGCGTTTTCTTAATTAGTGATTGATAGAGGAGGGCCCTGCTCATTGTGGGTGATGTCACCCATGGCTGGCGGTCCTGGGTGCTATAAGAAAGCAGGCTGAGCAAACTATGATGAGCAAGCCAGTAAGCAGCACCCCTCCATGGCCTCTGCATCAGCTCCTGCCTCCAGATTGCTGCCCTGTTTGAGTTCCTGCCCTGACTTCCCTCAGTGATAAGCTGTTCCCTGGAAGTATAAAAGAAATAGACTCTTTCCTCCTCAAATTTCTTTTGGTCACGGTGTTTCCTTACAGCAAAACATCCCCTGACTAAGACAGCTGCTAACACTTCTCAGAGGCACAAACTTGCTTTGCAAACTCTGTCTTTTGGACGGCATTCCAAGGGCTTTAATTAAGCTAATTCATCCTGTTTAAAGTTATTAATCCTCAGTTGCCAGTGAAGTACCCGCTGCTTGTACTTGTCACTTTGTGCTCACTCCATTCTTGGAGGAACATGGGACAAGAACCTAGGTGGGGACAGGAGGTGGTCTCCGTCAACCACCCCATCTGATGTGAGCAGAGTCAGTCTCCGGCATCTGAGCACTCGTGGGAGAGAGGTATCTTCAGTGCCATGACAGAGTAGAAGCCTATGAAAGAAGGGGGAAGTCTTGGGCTTTCTGAGTGGCTAGAATGTGCTGGTGTCCATCAGCCCTCCTTCCCCATCCTCCTGGAGAAGAGTAGATCGAGGGGCTCCCTGCACAGTGGGGAGCAACAGCATGGAGGGTGTCTGGGCCTGTGAAGAAGGACCGAAGATTCCATTCTCAGCCTAGAGAGAATCAGTCATCCAAGGACACTGGTTACCTCAGTCACTGCGAAGAGGAGACAATCTTCTGTGGTGTTAGGGTCTCTCCCAAAGTTAAGGATTCATTTTGGACTCAGTGTAGGAGATACCTCCTGGGAGTGCCTGTCACAGCATTGGTGGCCTGGGGAATAGGAAACTCCCTGTTTCTGTGGTGGAAGAACCCCTCGGAAGGGCATTAAGGGGCATACAAATATGGAGTCAATGTCATGTATTGTGGGCATCAAAAAGAATGTCTTTCTGTACTGATGGGTCCCAGCCCTAGGACATGATGAGGAGCACCAGCCAATGGTGGGATGTGAAACTCCCCCTGGCTGGAGGACAGTCAGGTAAGGCCTCAGAGCCACATAAACCAATGGGCAGCAGAAGCCGAGGAGGAAGAAGAGGCATGTCTCAGGGATCGGGAGGTATGGTGACAGAGAAACGTGAGGAATCAATAATGTGAGGTATCAACAGAGCCATTGAAAAGAGACTTGGAAGGGTGGGGTTGTAGATGAGACGATAGAGTGTTTGCCCAGCCCGCATGAAGCCCTGGGTTCCGCCCCCAGCATCACACATACAGGACACAGTGGCACATGACTGCAACGCCAGGGCTTGAGAGGTAGGATAAGAGGACCCGGGGGTCAAGACAGTTCCCAGCTACACAGAGAGTGTGAGTCCAGCCTGGCTGACACAAGACCCTGACTCCATACAGAACGAGAAAAATGTAACTCGAAGAGGAGCTATGCAGAGCAACCGCCTCCCTTTTGCTTCTTACGATTCTAGGAAGACGGGCAAGGACTAGGGTGATCTTGGAGTTGGGCGTCTCCCTAAGGGTGCGGTGTGTCCGGAGCAGAGGGACCATTGGTTAGAAATACAGAAGAGGCCTGAACACTACGAATGCCATGCCTTATTCCTTTTTTGTTTCGGGCTCTGGGACTACCTTCCTGGTCAGGTATCCAGTATTCTGGAAGGCCTGTCTCCCTGCCAATCTCAGGATGCTTGGTACCCACCCTCCCACCCCTGAGCCTTTCCATCAAAATTTGACCCAGAACATGCTTCTGTCGTGGATGCTCGAGTGCCCCAGCTCTGCTAATTTTAGATCAACGGGGGAAATAGGCTGTTAGAGGAACTGGGTTAAAATGGCTGAGGTGCGTGTCTGGAAGGCAGGTTACACACTAGAGGCCGTCCAGCTGCTTGGGAAACAGCCTCTGTGAGGGAAGGGCCAGAGGAGCACACAGGATCAATTTCTGCCTGCTGGCTTTCCCAGAAAACAGCTCGAGTGGAATTTCTCGGTGGAACCAACTCATTTACTTAGCTTGGCAAAGTGGATGGGGGCCCTGGCCATTTCTGGGGCAGCTGCATTCCGGCAGGCAGCTCTTCGTAATTATCTGTCGGTAATTATCTGCTAAGACGTTGGTAAACAGCAGCCTGTTTAACCATCTTTGAAGAATTAAATCATTACATTTATTGCCCCATCTACTCACTATTAACCTCCTAAGAGGCTTTTCCACCTCAGAACTGGGGCTTCCATCTGATAAACTCTAAGGAGAGCGTAAAGCCCAGTGGCCTGGTGGGCAGGCGGAAGCAGCTGTCCTGGGGTGGTTGGCAGGAGGTAAATCTTGTTGATTAAGGCATTCCATCAGCCAGGCTGTGTTAGGCATCCTCTTGTGGTTGGATCCCTGACAATGGCAAAAGCTTTTCAGGAAAGTAGAAGCTTTGCTCAGGGAACAGACAGCTAAGTAGAAAAAAAAAAAAAAAAAAAGCAGTGGTTCTCAACCTTCCTAATGCTGTGACCCTTTAATTCAGTTCCTCATGTTGTGGTGACCCCCAACCAGAAAATTGGTTTTGTTGCTACGTCATACCTGTAATTTTACTACTGTTATGAATCATAACGTAAATATCTATGCTTTCTGATGGTCTTAGGCGGCTCGTCTGACCCAAAGGGGTCATGACCCATAGCTTGAGAACTATTGGCCTGGAGGGTTCTGTGGTGGGTCAGTGGCAAGAGGGCAGGCTGGTATTCAGTGTTCATCTGCTGGGATGGAGAGATGGCAGAATTCGTGCTGTATGGGGCTGTGAGCTCCCAGGTGAAGGGGAATGAGGAGGTCCTTGGCTTCTTTGGAGCTTAGCTGCTTCAGTGAAGGTCAGATGAAGATCACGCTGTGAGTTCTGTTGGGGTTTGCCCTACCATTCACTTTGCCGCTGCACTTTCATTTTTCTGGATGGTCACAAGCTGTAACCTACGCAGAAGAGCCCATCGTAGGCTCTAATGGCCCCTGACTCGTAAGGTCTCTGATCCAGAGATTGCTAGCTCCTCCCTGGGACAAGCTCAGAGGCCATGGTGTGTTCATACAACATTGGCTGTCCTCCTAGTCATCGTCCTGTTGGGTAGTGTTTTCGAGCTGAGGGGATTTGGATGTGACAGGTGTAGGGGTGATCTTTGCTCTGAGCTGTGTCCAGGAGAATGGGGCAGAGAATGCCAACTAAGCCATCTCCCAGAGGCTTCTGGGGGCTCCTCTGCGTGCATGTTAAGTGCCCTGTAACATGATGTGATGGTCAATTTTGACAGGATTTGAAGAGACAAGTCTCTGGGCATGCCTGTGAGGACATTGCTAGATTATGTTTGTTGAGACGAAAGATGTGCCCTGGCTGTGGGTGGTGCCATTCCATGAGCTGAGATCTGTGTGAAAAGGATACAGTGGGCTGGGCACCAGCATCTGACACTCTCTGCTTCCTGACTGCAGACGCAGTGTGACCAGCCAGCTGCCTTGTACTTATGTCATCATGATGGGTTGCGTCCTCACAAAAATCCCTTCATCCCTTGATTTGATTTTGCCAGATATGGTCTTGTAGCAACTGGAAAGGTAGCTAACGACATAGGCAGGTGGACAGTGAATGTCCGTGGGGCTTCCGGCAGAGCTTTAGGACTGAGTGCCTACCATGTGCTAGGCCCTAAGCCAAACAGGGGATGCTTGATGCTTAGGAACCTAGAGAAAGCCTATGTTCTCAAGCGGAGGTTGGCCTTGAGCGGAGGATCATCATTGTGCACTGTGACCAGAACTATCAAGAGTGGACAGCCAGGCCTCTGAGCTCAGTGTGCTGGTTTGAACAGTTGATGGAGACTAAGGCCTATTTCCTTGGCTTAACCATTAAGCTCTGAAGCCATCATGTGTGAGGTGAAATCAGAGGCAATGAATAGGCAGGATCGATGTAATTTCACTTGGGAAGAGGTCATTGTCATGGTTCATTCTCGAAATCGTTTCTGCACTGCCCCTCTCCATCCCCCTTTTTGACAGTCTAGAAACTTAAGGTACAGGAGTGGAACTCCAAAAAGCCCCAAGTTGGACGGCAAGGCTGATCAACAGAGTTTTTTGATTACATAAATGATTTTATATGCAAGGCCTTAACAGAAAAACAGAGCGATCACTGTTTTAACATCAGCTATTGCCATACTCAGTCTGCAAAGTGATCTGGGCTTGATGCTCTGTCCCTTTCCAGAATGGCTGGAGGGAGATTAGGATAAAAATGTTAATCACCCCAAATCTCTAGAGCTTGAGAGCTCTAATTATGTACTGGTGTGTTGTCCCTCAGTGAACACGGGTGTGCAGAAAGACCAAGACTGAGAAGCTATCACTGAAGGAGGCCCCCAGGACCCAGGCACTTCCTGCCTATCCCACGGCTACCATAGGAGCCGTTTTACTCTCGTGGAACCTTTTGTTTTATGACATCTGGGTTCCCCCTCCCTCTTCTTTGTGGCTCATCTTGCTCCCATACCTTGGGCCCCTTTGTGCCCCAGCTCTGGTATGTTTTATGATTGGTAAGGGAACACCTTTGGGACAAGCTATTCCCTTTCTAATGTGGAGGGGCCTCTGCTGTTGGGATTTGCTGTTACTGAGAGGAAAGGCCTTTCCATTCATGTATAGAAAAGAAGGCAGGCCTGGATGGAGGAGACTGAGCATCCTTCCTTGCTCTGGTCCCACGGCTGCACACTAGGTGTCTTGATGCCCTTCCCAAACACCGGTGTGTTTGGAGGCTGTACCTCCCTGAAACAGCAAGGCAAGTCTACTCACTCAGCGTTGCAAATTCCTTCAATTTGAAATATACATCATCCAGTCAGTCCTGCTACTCCAGACTGAAGGGCTGCCCCTCCTGTCAGAGCCTTGCTGAACTTTGCTAGAACACCCGAGGACATTGTTTATAGCGCACTTAGCAGCAGAAAGGGAGCCAGGTAGGAATGGGGCCAGGTCCATGAGATCTGTGGATGAAGAAGGATGGAGGTGTCAGTTCCTGGACCTGGACTGGCAGGCTTCTTCTCACCCTTGGCCATCCAGAGGCTCAGAACAAATGAGGGAACCACTGAGAATGGAGGAGGCATACCCTATGTGGTAGTTTGAATAAGAATGGCTCCCATAGGCTCATATATTTGAATTCTTTGTCATCAGGGAGTGGCTGTATTTGAGAAGGATCAGGAAGTGTGGGCTTGTTGGAGTAGGTCTGGTCTTGTTGAAGGAAGTGTGTCATTGGAGGTGGGCTTTGAGGTTTTGAAACACCAATCCAGGCCCAGTGTCACTCTTCCTGCTGCCTGTAGATCCAGCTGTAGAACTCTCAGCTCCTTCTCCAGCACCATGCCTGCCTGCCCACTGCCATGTCCCCACCATGACAACAGTGGACTAAACCTCTAGAACTGTAACCAAGGCCCAATTAAATGCTTTCTTTTGTAAGAGTTGCCATGGTCACGGTGTCTCTTCACAGCAACAAAACAGTGACTAAGACACCTTAATACCTGCTGCCACTTGGAAAATGAAGTCATTCTCACTCTGGCACCGTGGCTAAGCATAACATCGGGGCAGCTCAAGGCCAGCTTCTTCCATCTCTTCCTTGGGTTTCCTCCAGACATGCCTGAACTCCCTCTTTTCTGATTGGTCTTCCTCAGGCAGAGTGGGGAGTGGTGTTGGGAGCAATGTGATCAGTGCCAGCCTGAGAGCCCCCAGGAGGGCGGTGAAGGAGGTTCATTTGGCTTACATCTCTAGTGTGTAAGTCCATCATGGTGGGAAAGGCCATGTGGAAGTGGGGCGAGGCATAGAGACAGGGCTGGGAGAGCTGCTCACACTGCACACAGTCGGAAAGCAGAGAGTGAACAGGAAGTGGGGTCAGGATATAGAGTCTCAAGTGACCTACTTCCAACTGCTGCAAGGCTCTGCCTCCCTAAGTTCCTACAACCTTCCCAAACGGCACCACCAGACAGGCCCCACATGTTCAAACACATGAACCTATGGGGACATTTCATTATTAGGGAGCCCACAGCAGACCAGAGAATGGATATCACCAAAGATCAACTTGGTGAACTAATGAGTTTTATTGAGGTTACTCATACAGGAATATGAGTGAGGGGTCACTTACAGGAGAAGAAATGACTCAAAGACAGTTGTGTCACCAAAGCTCACCCCGGCATGGGTGAGATCTCACAAAAGCTGGGAACCTGGAGTATACTGCACAGCCTGTAGGCATCTCAACAGGTTGGTGAGTATCTTTTCCAGGTAGCTCAGTAGGCCTAAGCCTCTTCTCGGCTGCTCAGGGGGTCTCTGCTTCTTCTTTGCAGAATCTTCTTGGTAGCTTGGCTCCTTTGAGAATGACTTTCCTGCTTACTCTTTGGGACCTCATGAATCTGGTCAGTTTCAGGGACTTCCTGAAGCTATTTTGAGCCATTTATGGTCTTAAGGAGCTTCCTCGCTGGATGAAATGTTTCAATCTCAGAAGAAACTGTTATACCACAACACTCAAAATACAATAATGCCCTAAAAAGTAAATTTCCACAGCAGCTCAGCCCTGGAACACAGCAGGCGCTCCATCCAAACTAGACCCTGTAATTTCAAGCCAGCATCCAGTTCCTGGCTGTGTTTGGGAAGACATCATTCCCTGAGGCTAAGGGGTGGGGAGGCTCAGCTGGAATCACCCAGACTTCCCTTGGCTTCCAGAAGCATCATCCATTGAGAATGAGCCACCTGCTGCTCTGGTAAATCGAAACAGAGCTCTGAGGCTTGCCTGAAGTACCAAGAACCTCTCCCTCTACCACAGTGGCTCAGGAGCCTCTCCCGCCTGGATGTTTATTTCTTGTAACATGAGGCGATGATTTAATTCTCACTTGCGATATCACTCAGGAAACATATTTCAGCACCTACCAATTTCCATATAGATAAAAAAAAAAAAAGGAAGAGAGACAGAAAACAACCACAGCCAGATCTTCACAAACCATGCATTCGAAACCTGTTCTTAGAGATGGATTGCTCCGTTAGGCCGCTAAGAGCTTTTCTTGACTTGTCAACATTTTATCCCTCCACAAGCATTCTTGCCTATAAATTATTCATTACCCAGTTAGTGGTTAAAAAAAAAAAGATGCCTGGGCCTGAGGCACTTTCTTAATCTTCTCTCTGCTTTTCAGACAGAGCTGTTTTGTTTTTTCCTGCTGATGTAGAGACAGCTGGAATTCTCAGGAATTTGGGGCTGTAGTGGCCTGAGGAGGTGGCGTCAAGCCTAGAGCATGCTAGGTTAGGCAAAAAGTATCCATTGTAGTTTGGGTAAAACCGGAGGGATTGTGGTGTTATCAAGTCTGTTGACATTAGAATGGGTGTGCTGGGGCCTTTCCCCTTCTTCTGGCTAGAAGGCCAGAGTTTTCCTGGGAAGCTGAAAGAAGTCTTGATGGAGGGCTGGTCCCAGTCTGTAAGACTCACAGCTGGTTACATCTCAGCCTCCCCTAGCCTACCCATTTCCAGCCTGCCCCGTTCCTTCCCAAGCTGGGACCCCCGCCTTGGGAGAGGGACCACTTTGTCTCTTTTTCTTGTCCCGAGCACTCTGGGTCTTGCAATGCTAAGACCTTTGTACCTTTTCATGGCTACCTGGGAACCAACCTTCTCCTATACTTTGGGTTCATGGGCTCTGCCATATCTCTAGTCTGTGGGTGGTGACAGATGAGGGGGTGGTGGTGTATGGGTTCAGAGTTTAGGACCCATATTAGCTGACAGCTGGAACAGGGCACCACAAACTAGGCAGCTTCATGTAACAGGAGCTCAGGAGGCTAGAAGTCTGAGGCTGAGCTGTAGAGTGATATACTGTATCCCAGACACTGGCAAGGATGCTTCTTTGCCTTTTAGTGGTCCGGGCTAACTGATAGGTCCTAGTGTGCTGCCTTAGCACAAACTTCACAGTCATTCAGGGGTACCCCACCATGTGTTTCTCTGTTCAAGTACCTCTTTTTTTTTGTACATATGTAGATGAAGGTCTGAGTACACATGCACATGTATGTGTGTATAAATATGTGTGTGTGTGTGTGTGTGTGTGTGTGTGTGTGTGTGTGTGTGTGTGTGTGTGTAGATCTGGGTGCCTGTGTAAGTATGTATATGTAGGTCTGAGTGCACATGTGTGCGCCTGTCTATGTGTGTCAGATATTAACCTCAGGTGTCGTCCTCAGGTACCATCAACCTTGTTTGTTTGTTTGTTTGTTTAGTGAGGCGGGGATCTTGGCCTGGGTCTTGCTAATTCAGCTAGGCTGGCTGTCGAGCAAGTCCCAGGCATCTGCCTATCTCTGCCTCTCCAGGGCTGAACTTACAAGTGTGTGCTGCTGTTCCTGTTTTTTTTTTTTTTTTTTTTTTTTTCCACATGGTCCCTGTGCTTGTGTGGCTGGAATTTTACTGACCTAGCTGTCTCGCTAGACCTGAGTCCCTCCTTTTATCAGATCACACCTCTCATGGGCTTTGGCGCCTCACCTCGACTTTACTAATTTCATGTGCAATGGCCCCTAGTAGGCTTACAGTGGGTGAGACTTCAACATGGGAGGACATGATCCAACCCGTCCAGGGGTCTGAGGAAGGGGTGATGGTCCAGAGGACATCGGAAGTGAGTAACTCATGCCCAGTAGAGGTCCTCCTCTCCAGGAAACAGCTTCTCTGCAATCCTGAAGGAACCCTGCTGACTCAAGTTTGCAGAAGGTCCTTTGTGGAGTAGGTACTAGGTTCTGCAGTGTGCCAAGAACCCGTCCTGTCAGCCCAAGGAAAGAATGTAAGAAAATGGGGTAAGCTGTGGGGATTACCCTTCTATGGACCTGGGACCTTCTCTGGATAGAGTATGAACTTTGTTCCTGTAATCTACTTTGATTCGCCTGCCTCTGTAGTAGAGAGGTGGTTTCTTGTTGGTTCCTTAAGGCCTCCGAGTGCCACAGGTTGACCTACTGCTGGCTAAGTGGTCTAGGTCTACTGTTCTGGTGCCACAAGGGCCAGACAGGGCATGGGGAGGAATGAATGGAACTGTTTGCTTTGTTTAGTTGGAACATGAGGTTAATCCATTAACCCTACCCCCAACTAGGCAAACAGGATTAATGATTTTATCTCAAAATATTTGTATTGGAAATTAAAGCTGACAGAGGGAAATGGCCCAGAGTTTGGCTTTCAAAGAAGATTCCTGGCTGTTGGTTTGTAAACACTAGTGGCCAGATGCATGCCATCAAGGCCAGCCTGGGATCCATCACTGTCTCCTACCCCAGCAGGAGTAGCTGCTGCATATTGGGTCCTATTTCCCAGAGAGCAGATCAAAGGGTCCTGGTGGTCCTTGTCCACTCTGGCTGGCAGTAGTGGTTACTCTCTGGGTCATTCACCTTGTGTTCAACTTAAGTTTATTTTGTCAGTAGTCTGGAAATCCTCGGTTCCTCCAGGCCAAGACTCCCTCCCACCATGGAAGTCTACGTGTCTGGAACAATAGTAGTTGAGGGAGAGAAGGGCAGAGGACAGCTGAGAAAGAAAGTTTGTGCCAAGCACGCTCATGTATGGCAGCATCATGCTTATTAGTCAGGGTTCTCAAGAGGGTCAGGACCAGTAGAATTAATGAGTATGCAAAGGGGATTAGCTTACTAATACAAGGTCTGTGCAGTCCAACAGTGGTTGTCTCAGACTATAGAGATTGAAAGCCTGGTGGTTGCTCAGTCCATGAGCTGGATTCCTCAGCAATTCCACACTGGCCCTGAAGATCCAGAAGCTCCTGAAGAACCACTGGCCTTTGGTCCATGGTGAAATCCCAAAGCTGAGTCCTAGTATCAGTGAAGGAATGTGGCAGCAGCAATGTGGGTGAACTTGCCAGCAAGAGTGAATGCAAGCAGGCAAAGAGAAAAGAGCTTTCTTCTTCCAGCCCCTTTATCTGGGCATCATACTTAGGCTAGGTCTCCCCAGTTTAAATAATCTGATCAAGGAAATTGTTTTTTGGAGTGCCTCTTAGTGGATTCTGGATCCAGTCTGTCTACTGCACAGAAGAAATTGAGGGCTAGAGAGATTGAGTACCCTGTGCACAGGACACTAGTCAATGACATAGCCTAGCATGTCCAAGTGTTGCTCTGCGCATACTGGAGTAAGTGAAGGCCAGTCAGAAGGGTTTGGGAAACTGGGGTATCTTCCCAGGTGAGTGCTGAGGATATTGCTCTGTATGCTGTGAATGTGTTGCCCTGATTTGGTTGATAAATAAAACACTGATTGGCCAGTAGCCAGGCAGTAAGTATAGTATAGGCGGGATAAGCAGAGAGGAGAATGCTGAGAACAGGAAGGCTAAGTCAGGAGACCCTGCCAGCTGCCGCCATGGGGAGCAAGATGTAAAGATACGGGTAAGCCACAAGCCGCGTGGCAAGGTATAGATTTATTGAAATGGGTTAATTTAAGATGTAAGATCTAGCTAACAAGAAGCCTGAGCCATTAGGCCATACAGTTTTAATTAATATAAGTTTCTGAGTGATTATTTCATAAGTGGGCTGTGGGACTGCGGGGGCTTGTTGGAACACAGAGAGAAACTTCAGCTACAGCCTTCTCTTGCTGTGCAGGGAGCTGAGGATCACAACTGGGCATAGACCACAAAAACCAGAGCCACTGTTGTATTCTGTGATGGCAGACAGGAGTGACTCAGGGGAGAGACTCAGCAAGGCCCTTAAGGAGGGGTGTTCTCCTGGGATCATTCAGAAGAATTTTCTTCCCCATTGAAAGGTGTGGGAGTCAAGTCAGAGGAAGCTTTCAGAATGAGGGCTTGGAACAATTCCTGATAAACATTTTCTAGAAATCTGAACTCTTCCAAAGAGACACAGGATTGGTGGTTGCTCAGTGAGGATTCCCCTGTGTTTTCTGTAGTTCAGGTCATTTAGTTTTGTTTTTATTGTCTCAAGACAGAGCTCTCTGAAATACTGTTGCAAAAAATACAGAGGCCATTTATTTCGGTATTATTATTTTTATCACCAGCCTTGTTGAGATACTTGGCCTGAATCTCATTTTGTAGCCCCTGGCCATGTGTATACATTCATTCCAGGGTACATCAATTCGGAGATTTTTAGTGTGTGCAGAGCTGTGCACCCATCAGGGACCATTTTTAACTATCTTCATTATTCTTGAGGGTGCAGCCTTGGGCATGAGTGTCACCACTCAGGACGATGGATTCTGCACGTTCTCTGCCTGTGTCCTCCAGAGCTCTCTCTTCAGCTACCCTCCTCATCTTTGTCCTTTTGAGACAGCGTCTCACTAGGTCATCCCTGGCTGGTCTGGTACTTACACATAGACTAGTCTGTTCTTACTGTCACAGTATGCCTCCTGCCTCTGCCTCCCAAGCTCAGGAATTGGAGGCGTGTGCCATGATGCCCAGCATGGTGGGCTTTCTTGGCTCCTTCACTAGACATGTGTCACTTGGGTAGTTCCCAGAGACTTTCAATGATGGTTCAGTTTTTGGGGGACAGCTTTGCCAGCTTTGATTCTTTATTGGGTGGCTCTTGGAGATGCTCATGCTGCTTTCCCAGAGGAGGAGGTACCACTTTGTATCTTACTAACCAAAATGTCTTTTCTTATGATTTTGCCTGCTAACAGAACACAGTGTATGTGACAAGTTGTGGTCTAATGTTCTGCTGCATTTACCATGTATCCCCTGAGCCCAGTAGATTATTATTTTAGTTTTCAAATAGATTATCTATATATGTATGTATCTAGTAACGTGTGTGTCTACTTGTCATCTATCAGTCTTTATACTTATTGATCATCTATTATCTATGTATCTATCTGTCAATCATCTATGTATCTATCACCTATCTACCTATTATCTTATTTATCAATCTGTCATCTATCATCATCAACCAATCATTCTCTATTATCTGTCTATCTATCTATCTATCTATCTATCTATCTATCTATCTATCTATCTATCTATCTATTCTATCTACCTATCTATCATTTATATATCTATCTGTCATCTGTCTATCATCATCTATCTACTTCTCTTTCCTTCCTCCTTCCCTTCTTTCTGGCTATTCCAATTTTTAGCATTCTAACCTGGTATTTGTTTCTGTTCTTTGAAATTATTTGGTATGTGTGTGTAATCACGTATATGCAGGGACATGTATGTGTTTATTGTGTTGTATTGTATGTACAGTCCTGTGTGTAGAGGCCACCAGTCATCCTTGATAGTTAGATGGTGCTGGTTACTGGTGCTGGTTACTGGCAGAAAAGTCACGGGCCATGACAGACCCAGTGGTACTTTTAGAGCTTTATTGAGAGGGCAAGGGAAAGAGGGGAGAGCCAGGCCTGGTGAGGGAGAGAAGTGGGGGGAGGAAGCAGAGCAGAGAGCAGAGAGAGAACACAGAAAGAGAGAGAGGGGTGGGGGTCCGCATCTGGCTTTTTAAGGTGGGGATTGCGTGACCATGCAGCAGGTACATAGTCACCAGTACCTACTGATGACCTAAGATGCCAGACCCCAAGGAATGAGAGCAGAATCCTAACAATCCTTGTGTGTCTTTCCTCAAGAGATGTCCACTTTGTCTTCTGAGACATGGTCTTTCATGGCCAGAGACTTACCAAGGAGGCCAGGCTGGCCAGTGAGCCCTAGTGATACAGCTTCTCTGCCTTCCCAATGCTGAGATTGCAATTGCTGGGATGGGTGATGAGGATTGAAATCAGGTCTTCATGTTTGCCTGATGTGGTGGTTTGAGTAAGGACGGCCCCCATGGGCTCATCGATGCTTGGTCACCTGGGAAGTGGCACTATTTGAAAGGATTAGGGAGTGTGTGTTGGAGGAGAGTTCCTGTAGATTTCTGCAGCTGGTTTGATTCTGGAATGTTAGCACCTAGCTTTAATAGGCCTTTTATCTCTGGTACCTTCTGTTTGAAATATGTAAATCTTGTCCAAGAGTTTCCTAAAGGTGCAAAGCCTATGCAAAACTTGGTTGGGGGAGAACCTAGCAAACCAAGGTGCTCCTTAATTGAGTATTTGTATTTGGCATTGTCCATTTGGGGAACTTAGGTAAGAAGTTTGGGTATATGGAAATTAACTTGCTAAAGGTGTGAATTGGATAACAATAAAAAAGCCCTTTGCTAAGAGAGTGAGTCAGTCAGTCTGCCAGAGACTGACCCCCCTGCAGCTGGAAAGGCTAAAAATTCCATCCTTTAGAGTTCTCTGCGTTTTCTTTCCACAGACCCACGTGAATCCACACCCACTATACAACATGTATGGCCCTGTTGGAGGAAATGTGTCACTGGGGGTGGGCTTTGAGTTTTTCAAAAGCCCAAGACAGGCCCAACGGCTTTCTCTTTCTGCTGCCTGCAGATCTGGATGTAGAACACTCAACTACCATGTCTGCCTGTGTGCTGCCATGTTTCCCACCATGAGGATAATGGACTAAACCTCTGAAACTAAAAGTAAGCCTCAATTAAATGTTTTCTTCTATAGGAGTTGCCATAGTCATGGTGTCTCTTCACAGCAACAGAACTCTGACTAAGACTCATGGCAGGCACCTTCCCACTGGCATCATTTTCCCAGACCCTTGCTCTTGGTAATTTATAGAAATCGTTTTGGACAAGGAAGCTATAGGAAGTGAGTGAAGACCCGAGAGAGGAAAGTTCTGTGTGAATGTGTGATGTTTGACACCAGTGGGCATGTCAAGGACCAAGGCCTTGGACACCTGGGAAATCGGCAAAGCCTTCCTCTGGTCCAAGAACACGTGTTTATAAACAATTGACATGTGTGTGCAAAAACTAGCATCTGCAGCTTCCTCCTCCCGGATGTTTACAGCCTGAGACTGCTCCGTGTGGAGACCTCCTATGGAGATTAGCCAACTTCCCCCACCCTGTGCTGTACATAATAAATGTGCTGAGATTCCTGGTTGGTGCCATTTCATTAGAGTGCACACAGCCCACCTGACCCCAGCTTTTCTGTATGTCTGTCTCTCTGTCTTTCTTTATTCCTTTGCCACCTGAGTCAGATTTCCAGGACCAAGTATTTTTAATAACCTAGATATGTTCTCTGCTCCTAGAACACAAAGTCCGGTGGGAACCGATGAATTAAGCTTCAGTATATTGATTGACACTTTAGGCCCCCGGTAGACAATACTCTAACAGGTGGAGAGGGTGGAGGAGCAGGTTTGCAAGGTAAATTCTGAGGGTGATGCTAATCTCTTGGTAATTTCAGGGAATACCCCGCTTCCTACATTTCCGCGGAAGCTTAGCCAAAGCACAAGGTATAGAGTCATAAAACTTTCAGGGGCTGAGGAGATGACTCAGAGAGTAGGAGTGCTTGCTGCTCAAGCATGAGAACATGAGTTCAAATCCCCCAAATCCACATAAAAAGTTGCTTGTGGTCCTAGCACTGGGGGTTGGGGAAGACAGGGTGATTGCTGGGGCTTGGTGGCTGCCAGCCTAGCTCCATCTTCAGGGAGACCCAGTACAACAGGACATTTGACATCCTTTCTGGCCTCCATAAGTGCACATGGCATGAACACCTGTGTACACACATGCACTGTACATGCTTACATATGCACGCACACAATTAAAAACTTAGAAATGCAATACAAAAGACCCCAAATAATTGACCTAGAAAGGATCCTGGAGATTTTCCAGTTTGACTTTCTTTTTTAACATGCGAGGAAGATGATTTACCCAAGGCCACAGAGCTGGCTGCAAAATCAATCCAGTAACTGAATATGGTTCTGTTGGGATCTAGGAAGGGTTTGACTCTGCGTTCAGTACATTATAGTTTGTTTTAGCTTCAATATTGTCATTGCCAAGACAGTCGGTGGCTTTGGAATGGCTTAGTGGTTGTTTCGTTTTGTTTTTAATGAGAAAACAATGGTCTTTTATATCTATTTGTAAGAACTTGGAAGTTTGCAGTGCACTTTACAGTTTGCAGGGCACATTATAGTTTGCAGGATACTTACCCCACATCTCCAATGTGATCTTCAGGCAAATGCTGGGGAAGACAGTTGTGTGGATTGAGAGATGGACAACCCATGTTTACGTTGAGTTTTCTGTTCCTGAGGCCACGAGCCCCTTTGCAGAGCTTGGGATTCTTTCCCTCCGTGGGCTCAGAGTCAGTCTAGGTTCGGACTCTTTCATTTCCCTGCGGTTCCTTTGGGGTAGAGTCTCCTGCAGACTGTCCCTTCCTTGGCTGGACCTGTGTGCTGGACAGCTGGCAGGGAGTCTCTACCACAGTGAGAAGTCTGGACAGTTGCTATTTTTAATACCACCATCCTGTACACCTGAGAGAGGAGGACCTGGTGTGTGCTGGGGGCAGGCCTCTCCTGGCCTCTGGCATGGTCATAGTTCAGGCCCCAGCTGCTGTCCCCACATGATAATTACTGTGTGGGGTTTATGTCCCTATGTAACTAATCACCTCAAAGCAGGGTATCCGGAAGTGAGAACAGCTATGTGTTAACACGCACAGTTTCCATGGGTCAGGGATTGAGGGGTTTCCAGAGTGGGTTCTTTCACACTGTTGGCAAGGATTGGCCTGGGGCTGGTGGGTCAGTGTCCATCCTAGGCTGGCAGCTTCCTCATCAACTGGCAAGAAGCCCCTGTTCCTAGCTTTTAGAGCTATGGTGGGTTTAGGGACAGACGACTCTTAGGGTCCCCCTAAGTCTCCATATTCTTGAAGTTTATGGACCTCTTGTTCCTGGAAGCTCACAAGGTGCTATTTTAGGAACTAATTTATGAGTTAATCATAGTTGTTGGAATTCTCGGTGCCAGCATATGCCTGTTGAAGTGGAGAAACCTTTTCCCACCGTCTGGCGTCTTCCTCAGCAATGACACTTTTTTGCTGGTTTGTCATGGGCACACTCTGCCCCTCTCTAAGTCTGAATTGAGCAGCCCTCACAAGGGCCTGAAGGCTCATACTTCTCTCAGACCTGTCCTCCTGCCCTCCCCCTGTCCTTCAGCTTCCTCTATAAGCAGAGGACAGGGATATACGATACATAATGAGAACCTGCCTCAAAAAATTATCTATGTATCATGTATCTATCTATCTATCTACCTATCTATCTATCTATCTATCTATCTATCTATCTATCACCTTTTTCTCTTTCCATCTCTCTCATGTTATGTGTTAGGGTGTATGCACACATATGGAAGCCAGAGGACAACTTATGAGGTGAGATCTCTCTGTCATGTAGGTCCTGGGAATCAAGGTAGTCAGGCTTGGCAGCAAGTACCTTTATCTGCTGAGCCATCTTGCCAGCCCTACAGACTAGTTTTCTAGGGCTTTAAAGAATTGAAATTATCTGGGTGTATTGGTGCACACCTTTAATCACAGCACTTGGCAGAGGCAGGTGGATTTCAGTGAGTTTGAGGCCAGCCTGATCTAGTGAGTTCCAGGATAGCCAGAGCTACATAGTGAGATACTATCTTGAAAAAATAAACAACAAAAATAACAATAAAAGAAAACGAAAAAAAGAATTGAAATTAAACCCTGGGTCCTACCCTTTCCTCTGAGTTACCCAATCGCTTCATCCCTACACACTGCCTCCCTAATCCATAAAATGGGCTGTCAAGTCACCTTTAGGGAGAATTCCAGGCTCTAGCACATCTGAGGAGGCTGCTATGGAGATCCCATCTGATCCTTGGCCTCCCTACCCATTCCCTGTGAGGCCTTTGGGCCCCAAGGATGTCAGGAGAAGTCCTTTGCCAACAGGGACTTCACATGACATTCTCACCTAAGAGACTCCATGACAAGTTGCCAGGAGCTCAAGAGGGGACTGTTGTGTGCAGGGCTGGCCCGTCAGAATGGCTCTTGGAGGGGAAGCCAGATTCTTGCTTTCCCAGCCACATATGTGGTGAGGAATTGTGTGAGTGTCTCAAGACTCATGCATCTTTCTAAAGGCCGGGACCTGCAGACCCCTTGATTCACAGGTTGGTGACTCTTTGCCCTCCTCCTGCTGAGCTCTGAACCACTGAGGTAACACTTGCTGTCTGTCACCCCTGAGTGCTGACTCTGTGTGTGTGTGTGTGTGTGTGTGTGTGTGTGTGTGTGTGTGTGTGTGTGTGTGTGAACTTGAGTCTGCTATATACTGTTGATGTAAACAGCCCTTTGGCTGTTTCTTCTGTGAACGGGTTGTGACAAGCTTGCAAGGTGTGACATGGCTCAAGCGGTCACCTTCCTGGTTTGTTGCGGTTTGTGGAGGTGTGTTTGCATTGTTTTGCTCTGAATAACAACCCTGGGAAAGGCCAAGGGGTGCAGGGAGCCTGGGAAGCCTGGGTGTCTGTCCCACAAGCACTGCAGGGATCGCTGTGTGCATCTTCCACACAATACTCTAATTATACCCAGTTTTGTGCTCTGACTGGAACCCAGGCTTCATGGACATCCAGAGGGAGGAGCCCCCTGTGCATAAGGTATGTGGTAGCTGAGGCAGACCAAAGGAGACTTTTGGAAGTTCTCACAGAGCTGATGACAGGGACCAGAGAGGCTTATGATGGGCGCCAGGAGCAGGCTGAGCAGTTGTGAAAGAAAGCTAGGTAATAAGGAAGCCCTGACTGAATATTAACACTCCCCCATGGCCTCCCACAGCTTCTTGTTCTGAGATACCCACCAGAGGATTAGAATCTTAAAAGCTGCCTGGCTTTGACTGAGAAGTTGGTGCCCTCTCTATTAACCTATTTCCCCTGCAGCTCTGTTCACACGGCTTTGAGGGAGATAACCCGGGCATTGATTCATGAAGAGGAAAGTGCTCTTACGACATGGGGAAATTTCTAGAACATTCTGTCAGAAGTGCCTTTGGTGTTTGCTTACTTGGTCTCTTGGTGGGTACCTCAAGAGAACAGACAACAGTGATTTTATTTATTTGTTTGTTTGTTTTTAACAGAGGAGAAAGTATTGAACGTTCTACACTATGTTCTGCATGGGTTGCTTTCATTCTCCCGTCAGAAGAGTTCGTCCCTGGCAGGTTTGTTTGTCTGGGAGGCTGGCATTTGTTTGAGGTACAGCCACTGTCGAGTTCCGCCACTCACGGTTCCTTAGAGATCTCCTGCAGCCCTGAGAGCCCAATTTTCTACTCTGGGCAAACTGGGCTCAAACTCTAAGCAAAGCCATTACCTTCATGCAGGCCACATTTGCCAAGTTTCAGAGCTGGTACAGAAATAGTGATAAATACAAACCAGCCACAGGCAGGTTTATGTCAGTCCCAAGGATTTTCTCATTCCCTGCTGGATGCTCATCACCTAGGTCGGGGGCGGGGAGGGGAGAGCCTGTCCACAGGGGAATGAGTGAGGGCAAGGTAGACATGTCTCTGCTGTTTTCTCCCCTCTGCCAGATCCAATATTCTACTCTAAGCCACATTCTCTCTCCATGCATACTCTGTCCACACAGGCATTGGTGGGGAGAGCCTTGGGTCTAGGGTACCTGGGAGGGGCACCAGTGGGTGGGTTTGCCTGAATCAGAGGTTCTGGAGGGAGTCTTTGGCTACAACACAGTCAAAGGAAGTGGCTTAAGGCTGAGCTGGGGTAGGAAAGAGATGGTGGTCGGCACTCATAGTGTTTGTGGATCCCAGCAGATCACCTAGGATCATGCACAGTCAGGTCTGTGCAGCCTAGATATGAACGTGGCTGAACGGAACTTTCACACACTGAATTAGTCAGGGTTCTCTAGAAGAAAGAACTGATAGAATGAATCTCTCTCTCTCTCTCTCTCTCTCTCTCTCTCTCTCTCTCTCTCTCTCTCTCTCCCCACCTCCCCCCCCCCCATAAAGGTGATTTATTAGAGTGGCTTATAGGCTGTGGTCCAGCTAGTCCAACAATGGCTGTCTACCATTGAAAAGTCCAAGAATCGAGTAGTTGTTCAGTCCACAAGGCTGGATGTCTCAGCTGGTCTTCAATCTACACTGGAATCTGGAAGGTGTGGGCCCCAATGCCAGTGAGAGAATGAGCTTGCCTGTGAGAGTGAGGGCAAACAGGCAAAGAGCAAGACCTTCCTTCTTCCGTGGCCTTTCCATAGCTGCCACCAGGTATGGCCCAGAATAAAGGTAGATTTTCTCACCTCAAAAGATTCTGATTAAAAGTGGGTCTCCCCACTTCAAATGATTTAGTTAGAAAAAAAAAATCTCTTATGGGTGTACCCAGCCGCTTGGGTTTTAGTTAATTCCGGATGTAGTCACACTGACAAATGAGCAGAGCCATCACACCTGCAGACAGACAGAAATCTGCCTGTGCTGCAGACCCTGATGTGGAGTAGTTGCCCCACTCTGTTAGGGGTCTGGGAGTGCTCAGCTGTCCAACTCAGAAGGAAAGAGATTTTCAGTGAACTGATAGATAAGCCTGTAGATGTAACCAACCATCTTATTAAATAAGAAACACAGAACCAATGCAAAAAAGAAAGCCAAGTGGTCAGAGCTAAGAGCTAAAACCTTACCCTTCCTCCTGAGGTGGTCCTACCTCTCTGAATGAGAGCTACTTCCTGTGTTAAAGTCTTTATAAAGACTTTCGGTTCTGCCTTCTCATTGATTGTAAACCCAACCACATGACCGCCTCGTCACTACCTGTCTGTATAGACCTCCAGGTCTTCTATGGTTGGTATTGAGATTAAAGGCATGTGTCTCCAATGCTGGCTGTATCCCTGAACACACAGAGATCTACCTAGCTCTGCCTACCAAGTGCTGGGATTAAAGGTGTGCACCACCACTGCCCAGCTTTCCTATGGCATGCTAACAGCTCTGACCCCCGGGCAACTTTATTTATTAACATACAAATAACATTTTAGTACAAAATAAAGTATCACCATATAAGGCTGACTCAGAAACAGGCTCAAAGTCACCCAAGTCACAGCAACCAGTCACAGCACCGTCTTAGTCAGGGTTTCTATCACTGTGAAGAGACACCATGACCACGGCCACTCTTATAAAGGAGAACATTTAATTGGGGCTGGCTTACAGGTTCAGAGGTTTAGTCACTGCCATGACAGAAGGCATGGTACCATGCAGGCAGATATGGTGCTGGAGAAGGAGCTGATAGTTCTGCGTCTGGATCCTCAGGCAGCAGGAAGAGACAAGACATGGCCTAGCTTGAGCATTTGAAACCTCAAAGCCCACCCCACCCCCAGTGACACACTTCCTCCAATAAGAGCATATCTCCTAATAGTGTCACTCCCTATGAGCCTATGGTTTTTATTCATGCCACCACAGCACCAAGACACAGTTCTTAAGACACCACACTCAATCATGGCACCCAAGATACAGCACTCAGTCACAAGGGACTCCTATCAGACCCCTAAGTCCAAGCTGGCAGAACTCAGTCCAACTTTAAAATACCCCAACCCAGCTGAACACTGAGGGATCGGGTGGTTAGTTCTTGGATAATTAACATTTCTCCCAAGCTAATGTGTTGATGACTTGGTCCCGGCTGCTGATCCTATTTTTGGAAGCTGTGAAAATCAGAGGAGCTAGGGTCTAGCTGGGGAAAGTAGGTCACTCGGGGCAGGCTCTGGAAGGATAGACCTAGTTCTTGGGTTCATATCCACTCCCCAGATCTGTCCTCCCCTCCTTGTCCCTCGCCCCAGCCCAATGCATATGAGGTGAACAATCTTGGCCACATATTCTCACCAACATTTTTTTTTTCTGAGTGCATGGGGCCAAGTAACCATGGGTTGACCAGTTTGAAATTACACTCTTCCTCTCATAAGTGGTCATACTGGGTCTTGTTGCACTAATAAGAAAGGCTAATTCGGCCCCAAACACTCACTTTAAGAAAATGGAGGACATCGCCATCAATCTAGTACAATGACACATTTTTGTCATAGGCCACTAAACTAGTGGAGCATGAGGCATTGGTGCTTCAAGATGCTCGCTGCCCAAGTGGGGGCTATTCCCTCCCAGTCCCTGGGGAGGTGGGACAAGGAGATCTGGCCTTTCCCAGACCAAGAACGTCCAGTCACAGGCAGCCTCAGTTGACTCAATATTTTGCAAAAGTATTATCATTCTTCTTAAGATCTCTATCTTTTCCTGGGGCTTCCAAAATGAATTACCCTAAAATTGGTTACTTAAAACAATAGAGGATTATTTTCTCCTGGTCAGAAAGCTGGAAACCCAGCCAGGTAGTGGTGGCACACACCTTTAATCGTAGCAATGGGGAGGCAGAGCCAGGCGGATCTCTGTGAGTTTGAGGCCAGCCTGGTCTACAGAGTGAGTTCCAGGACAGCCAGAAGTACACAGTGAACAGTGTTGAAAACCAAAAAGAAAGGAAGAAAAAAAAAAAGCCAGAAGCCCAAAGTCTAAGTGTCAGCTGGGGACCTGGCGGGTGGGTGTCATTCCTGCCTCTCCCTGGTGCTGGTGGCCGCTAGAAGTCTCTGATTTGCTTGGCTTATGGCTGGCTCTGTCTTCTCATTGCTTTCTCTACTATGTATGTCTTCTGTCTTCAAATGATTATTTATTATTTTGTGTGTGTGAGCATGTCACAGCTTGTGTGTGGGAGCAGAGGACAGCTTTGTGGAGCTGGGTCTTCCCACGATCATGGGGGCAGTGGGGGTTGGTTTCAGGTTGTCAGGTTTGCACAGGATGGACTTTGCTCACTGGCCCGCCCCACCAACTCTTCTTTTCTGTCTTTCACGAAGGCCTTTGTGCCTGGATTTAGGCCCTATCCTAAGTCTCAAAATCCTTAAACGACAATGACAAAGATCTCTTTTGCCTAACAAGATCCCATTCACAGCTTCTGGAATGCAGACATGTCTTCTTTAGGGGGGAGAGTCACCAACAACCAGCTGTGTGGTGAGAGGCCAAGGGGTGACTTTGGGCCTATTTCTGAGTCAGCCTTATCTATCAGTTCACTGAAAATCTCTTTCCTTCTGAGTTGGACAGCTGAGCACTCCCAGACCCCTAACAGAGTGGGGCAACTACTCCACATCAGGGTCTGCAGCACAGGCAGATTTCTGTCTGTCTGCAGGTGTGATGGCTCTGCTCATTTGTCAGTGTGACTACATCCGGAATTAACTAAAACCCAAGCGGCTGGGTACACCCATAAGAGATTTTTTTTTTCCTAACTAAATCATTTGAAGTGGGGAGACCCACTTTTAATCAGAATCTTTTGAGGTGAGAAAATCTACCTTTATTCTGGGCCATACCTGGTGGCAGCTATGGAAAGGCCACGGAAGAAGGAAGGTCTTGCTCTTTGCCTGTTTGCCCTCACTCTCACGGGCAAGCTCATTCCCTCACTGGCATTGGGGCCCACACCTTCCAGATTCCAGTGTAGATTGAAGACCAGCTGAGACATCCAGCCTTGTGGACTGAACAACTACTCGATTCTTGGACTTTTCAATGGTAGACAGCCATTGTTGGACTAGCTGGACCACAGCCTATAAGCCACTCTAATAAATCACCTTTTTGGGGGGGCAGTGGAGAGAGAGAGAGAGAGAGAGAGAGAGAGAGAGAGAGAGAGAGAGAGAGAGAGAGAGAGAGAGAGATTCATTCTACCAGTTCTTTCTTCTAGAGAACCCTGACTAATTCAGTGTGTGAAAGTTCCCTTCAGCCACGTTCATATCTAGGCTGCACAGACCTGACTGTGCATGATCCTAGGTGATCTGCTGGGATCCACAAACACTATGAGTGCCGGCCACCATCTCTTCCCTACCCCAGCTCAGCCTTAAGCCACTTCCTTTGACTGTGTTGTAGCCAAAGACTCCCTCCAGAACCTCTGATTCAGGCAAACCCACCCACTGGTGCCCCTCCCAGGTACCCTAGACCCAAGGCTCTCCCCACCATGCCTGTGTGGACAGAGTATGCATGGAGAGAGGATGTGGCTTAGAGTGGAATATTGGATCTGGCAGAGGGGAGAAAACAACAGAGACATGTCTACCTTGCCCTCACTCATTCCCCTGTGGACAGGCTCCCCCCCACCTCCCCACCCCCGACCTAGGTGATGAGCATCCAGCAGGGAATGAGAAAATCCTTGGGACTGACATAAACCTGCCTGTGGCTGGTTTGTATTTATCACTATTTCTGTACCAGCTCTGAAACTTGGCAAATGTGGCCTGCATGAAGGTAATGGCTTTACTTAGAGTTTGAGCCCAGTTTGCCCAGAGTAGAAAATTGGGCTCTCAGGGCTGCAGGAGATCTCTAAGGAACTGTGAGTGGTGGAACTCGACAGTGGCTGTACCTCAAACAAATGCCAGCCTCCCAGACAAACAAACCTGCCAGGGACGAACTCTTCTGACGGGAGAATGAAAGCAACCCATGCAGAACATAGTGTAGAACGTTCAATACTTTCTCCTCTGTTAAAAACAAACAAACTCGGGAGGCAGAGCCAGGCGGATCTCTGTGAGTTCGAGGCCAGCCTGGACTACCAAGTGAGTTCCAGGAAAGGCGCAAAGCTACACAGAGAAACCCTGTCTCGAAAAACCAAAAAAAAAAAAAAAAAAAAAAAAAAAACAAACAAACAAGCCGGGCGGTGGTGGCGCACGCCTTTAATCCCAGCACTCTGGAGGCAGAGCCAGGCGGATCTCTGTGAGTTCGAGGCCAGCCTGGGCTATCAAGTGAGTCCCAGGAAAGGCGCAAAGCTACACAGAGAAACCCTGTCTCGAAAAACCGAAAAAACAAAACAAAACAAAAAAAACAACAAAACAAACAAACAAATAAATAAAATCACTGTTGTCTGTTCTCTTGAGGTACCCACCAAGAGACCAAGTAAGCAAACACCAAAGGCACTCCTGAATATTCCAGAACTTTCCTCATGCCATAAGAGCACCTTCCTCTTCATAAATCAGTGCCCAGGGTATCTCCTTCAAAGCCATGTGTTTAAATCCCAGAAGCCACATAAAATTGTTGGGTTTGGTGGCAAGTGCTTGTTAATCCCAGATGTTAGGCGCAGATGGATCCCAGCGGATCCACAGGGCTTGGTGACCAGCCAGTCTATTCTAATTGGTGAGCTCCAGGCCAGTGAGTGACCCTGTCTGAAAGTAGGTCGATGGCATTATTAAAGAATACTTAGGGTTGTCCTCTGACCTCCACATACGTGAGCAGCCACGTACACCCACGCACATAACTAATCAACTAATGATGATCACCAATTAGCTAGCGATGATCCAGGAGAAGACAAGATGGAAGCCACAGCCTTCTTAAAACCTAACATACCACTTTTAATACCCATCCCTTCTGATGTGTTCTGTTCATAAGAAGTGCATCACAGGGCCAGCCCATCCTTCAGGGCCTGAATTTTGGGAGGCAAGGGCCATGATGGGGGCAGGTTCACAGTGAACTCAGGTACCTAGTTCTCACCCAAGGGCCAGAGCAAGGCTGAGATGAGTAATGAGAGAACTGATAGTAAAGAGAGTGACCGTGGCTGTAGAAGGACCTGGATTTTCTTACTGCATGTGACTCAAACGCCTGGCTTTGGCTTCCATTTCAGACAAAGCTCATGTTCACACTCCCATAGTTCTCTGGAAGGTTCTGCTTTAGACTCTACTTTATGGATAAGGAAACTGAGGCATGAGGGCTCTGGGCAGGTGGGAAAGTGAGTTTCCAGTTTCCACAGCCATGGCCCTCAGCCCAGGGCCACACTTGGCCCTCGAATCACAAGCAGGTGCTTCTTGAAGTGTGTAGGAGAGTTGGGGTCAACCTCCACTCAGTGCCTCTTGTAGCAAACAGTGCAGAAACCAGGCAGCTCCAAGGTCATTCCCAGGCCAACAGTGCCAATTTATCTGTTGTTGTTTTTTCCGTCAGGGAAAGGTGATGACATTTCTTCAGGGCCACCAGGATAAGGGGGTGTACATTCTGTGTCAGCAAACACAGGAAGGCATCATGCTTGGCCAAGGACATCCTGTTTGGCCCAGATACATCCTACAGTTCCGGTCCTATAGAGGAGGCAGCTTCCTGGGCATTAACCTCAGGCCTACACATACATTTTGGTTTGGGTAAGGGGTTGTAGGCCAGTCCATGAAGAACTGGCCTTCCTATTTATGCAGCTCTGAGTTCGGCCTGTGATTCCCACAGAAGCCCCTGTATTCCCAAACCCATCCATCTTGCACTCAGTGAAGCCACAGAGAGGGAGGCTAGGTAAATTAAACAGTAAGTGTACAGCTGGGCCATGCATCGTCTGTCTCAATAGCATTGATTTCTGTGTTCCAAGTGCTTCCCTAGGATGGCATGAGCGGGGAAGATTGGTTCGTGGGGGAATGGGCAGGGTTAAGCAGAATAAGCAGGTAGCTTAAACCCACTATCCTTCTGAATGAATGGCAGTCAGTGTCCTGGTGCTTGTGAGCAAGCCTGGTTCCAGGTAGATGAAGGCAAGTTACCTAACTTCCTCAAGCCTGGGTTTCCTCATCTGTGAAATGGGTATAATTCATTGTTCCTTCTTTCTCAGAGTCAGGGTGAGGTTGGTATGGATCTGCAGGTCAACAGCTTTAGGTCAAAGTCTTAAGACGACACAGAAGTGTCCCTATAATGAACGGGAGTGGCTGCCTCTACCACCTGCTCACCCACGTGAAGCTCTTGGGGTTTTTAGGCACACAGACAGTGAGATGGAAAATCCTGGCTCTCAGCTTGGCTGTGAAAAGAGCCCCTCTGGGCCTCAGCACAGCAGAGGAAGCTGCCACTGGCTCTCTTGCTACGCAGCCGTGGACTAGTCCCTTCCTCCTCTGTTTTCCCACCTGCAAAATGACGAGATTGTCCTGCACGTGGCACAGAATCCTCCCCAGCTCAGTCTTCTCTGGAGCTGTGAATGCAGGGAGTTCTGGAACCCTAAAGTGGGCTGGCTGCTAAATGGTCAGCGTGCAAGGGGACTGGGGCCCTTGGCTATTGGAGACATGTTGTCAGGATAATGGAGGGACAGGTTGACTGGGTACTGGAAGGACATGTCAGTGTACTCTGGGGACATGCTGGCTGGAACTTGGGGAAGGCTGTCAAGATGCCTGGGGGATAGGTGATTGGAGGACATTGGACTGCTGCTTAAGGGTATGTGGCTGACAACTGGGGATCGCGTGGCTGGCCTATTCCCCTCTGGTTCTAACCATCCCACAGTGATTTCAGACCCAGGGAACTTCTTTCCCCTACTTCTCCTTCTGGACTTCCATCTCTGTAAGATGGTTGCAGGGCCATCCTGCAAGCTTCCTATTGTCCTTTTACAGTTGCAGTTACACCCGGCAGGCAGAAATGTTGGAGTCAGCTTCTCTCCCTGAGGATAACAAAATGGACACACCAGCAGACCCCAAGTGTCCTGACACTTTGTCCCCAAGTGCCCTGTCTCCATCCACTCCTTCAGAGGAAACAGTAACAGAAAGTCCTTTTGAGAGAGCGATCCAGCAGGGAGCTGGCCCTGAGGCCTGCAGTCTCTAGCCTGTCAGAACCCCCCAGTCGCCTGGTCAGCACAGACGGCATGGCGGGGGCCGTTGTCTCCACCCATCCAGGGTGCTGTGGCTGCATATTTACTTTCCAAGTTCAGCCTCATGGTAAACAGGAGACACCAGATTTCTTTCCATCCTCTGTCCAGCTCTCCACCCAGATGTTTTCCACTGGTGTGCCCTTCCTGCAGCAGGGCAAGGTTTTGAACTGGAGAAGGGAATATGTAGTTGTGGTGAGTGTGGAGTCCATACCTCTGGTCATTTAAGAGAACACGTTGCCCATTTATTCAACAACTGCTTTATGATGGGGCATTGGGATGGGGTGGGGTGGAGGACCGACCCTCAAGGTATCCATCCTGTTGGACAGAAAGGGGAAGTAGGCTGCAGAGAGGCTCCTGTATGTGAGCACAAGGTGGGGCAGGCCTGGACTTGGGTGAAAGACCCTAAGGAGGGGAGTTTAGAGGCGACTGAGCTAAGAGTTTCTAGAAGGAGAAAGGGGCTCTTTGCTAAGGATGGCGTCCCCTGAGCTGTAGGAGAGAAGGGAGGTATGTGTGTTGGAAAAGGGCAGAACTGGGCTCCGGGTGCCCAGTGAGGATGAGGTCAGATAGAACCAGGGTCACAGGCAGGGCTTGGGTGGCAGGTTCTACACTAGAGCTGTTTGACACAGGGATGGGGGTATGTGAAAGGTTCTGGGCAGGGTGCTGATGAACGGATGCCTGCAGGGCTGCAGGTGCGGTGGTGGTGATGGACAAGGTGGAGTAGGGTTCGGGAAGACGTGGAGCTTAAGGACCGCGGCTGAGGACAGGGCTATTGACCCAGTGAAAAACATGTGTTGCACTGGGGATGTATGGTAGGGTCAGGGCTCAGGGCCTCAGTCACAGTGGGACTTAGAGCTGGGGCTCCGTGTTCCTGTCAGATGGATGAAATAGTCCCAGGGAGTTGGATTCTGGGAAGGTTCCAAGTCAAGGACCTGGGAATTAGATATATGCATGCAGTACACGCGTACACGCACACACACACACACACACACACACACACACACACACACACACACATACACACACACACAAGCACGCATGCACGCATGCACTTCCCATTTTACAGGTAAGAAGTGGGGTTTGAGAGAGAGAGAGAGAGAGAGAGAGACGAGAGAGAGAGAGAGAGAGAGAGAGAGAGAGAGAGAGAGAGCACAGAGCTCATAGGAGTTAGGCTAAACAAGGCTCTGGATCGCCTGAAGCCTGAGGGATAGATTCTGGGGGGGATGGGCATCCTTGGCCCCCAGCTAGTCTGACATTTAGAGCTTTGGGCCTTCTAGTGGCCATGCAGCTCACTAGAAAACTTCCCCTTCTAAAATGCTGCTAAGGATGTGTTTTAGACTCTCCCTCTCCTGCTGTGAGGGATGGTGTTAGAGTGTGAGAAGCACTTTCTGAGGATGCTGGCCCAGTGTTGTGCCCCAGGGACCCTTTCCCTCCCCATCACTGTAACAAACACCAGCGAGTCCCCACTGCAAGGAAGCCAGAGAGAGCTCTCTTCTCTAACTCTCATTGACAGACTCCCACAAATTTTGACGTTCCCTTACTTTTCACTCGGCCACATCTCAGTGCTGTCCCTAAATATTTAGAATCATTTTTGGTTTAAAAAAGGATGCTATATTGTGTAAGCTGTTTTCTTTGTTAGGAAAACAGATTTTATTGTTAAGAACAAGCTTGGGGGGGGGGAAAGCTTAGATTCAGAGAAAATATTGAGAAGGTATATATATGTAGAATCTTTTTGGCATTTTTTTCTCTCCAATTGCATTGCTGGGGGACTGGGGTTATTGGGAGAGTGTTTGCCTAGCATGCATACAAGCCCTGAGTTGGGTTCCCAGCATAGCATAAAGCTGGCATGGCGGTATGTGCCTGTCCAGCACTGGAAAGGAAGAGGCAGGGGGATCAGAAGTTCAGGATCATCTTTGGAAACGTAGTTTTAAGGCTACCCAGGATAACTGAGAGCCTGTCCTTAACAAATAAATTGCAATGCATTTTTCAAAAAAGATTTCTTTATTTATTATGTATTCACACACCAGAAGAGGGCATCAGATCTCATTATAGATGGTTGTGAGCCACCATGTAGTTGCTGGGAATTGAATACAGGATCCCTGGAAGAGCAGCTAGTGCTCTTAACCTTTGAGCCATCTCTTCAGCCCCCCGCAATGTATTTTTTTAAAATAATTTTTATAAAATTATATTTTATAAAACAATTTTATAATTTATATTTTTAAAATATTATATAAATTCCAGTACATATAATTGGAAAGGAGTTTGGTGTTGCACAGTTGACATCAGTAATGAGACAGCTGTTCAGATCAAAATGTGAGAAGCAGTCAACTCCTGCATAACCTAAGTTGAGAAGTTACAAATCAGTGTGGTATGTTCACACACTGGAGTGTGTGTTCATTACCGTTCTCTTTACAGTAAGAAAATACCTGACAAGAAGCAACTTAAGCTGGGCAGTGGTGGGGCATGCCTTTAATCCCAGCACTCAGGAGGCAAGAGGCAGGTGGATCTCTGTGAGTTCAAGGCCAGCCTGATCTACAGAGCGAGTTCCAGGACAGTCAGGATTATACCAAGAAACTCTGTCTGGAAAAAACACAAACACAGAAAAAAAAAACAAAACAACAAAAAAAGAAAAGACAAGAAAAGAAAAGAAAAGACAAAGAAGGCACTTAGAGGAAGAAGTGCTTACTTTGGCTCCCAGTTCAAGCGGATACAGCTCATCACGGGGAAGGAGACTGTAGCAGGAATGTGAGGCAGCTGGGCACACCACATCTGCCGTCAGGAAGCTGAGAGTGATGAATGCTGGTGTTCACCTCACTTTATCTTTTTCTTGGAGCCCAGGACCCCAGCCCCTCGAACAGCATTACTCATATTTAGGGCAAATCTTTCTTAATTAGCTGAATCTAAAACATCCCTCACAGACAAGCCCAGAGCCTTGTCTCTTTGTGAGTCTAGATCTGTCAGGCTGACAATCAACATTACCTATCACAGTGAATTATAAGGCAGTAAAATGGAAGAAAATCAGGTCACAAAAATGAGGATGGATGATAGCGATCTAACTTTGGATTAAAATAGGAGGAAATCTAGATCTCCTCTTTACTCAGTATGTGGGACACTTTAGAATATTGTCCCAGCATTCGGAGGGAATTCAAGGTCAATACAGTAGTCCCATAGGTCTCTGTCAGCAGAGAGGTCACCCTGCGGGGGGAGCACATAAGGGAAGGAATGTCAAGGTCTGACCATGATTCAAGGTGACTTGTGCTGGTTGTACCCAAGAAGATCCCTGTGTGTCACAACTAAAGCCTGACTGTGGGAAAGGTCTCAGAAGCCAGGGCTCCACAGAGTCACTGGCTCTGTGGGAGAGACCCTGAACTTGGCCACATGAGAACTGCAGTCACCAACGAGGACACTCAGAACAGGGCAGCGTGACTTCTCTAAGCACTAACTCAGCTGAACAAGCTGCCCCTCAGCCCTCTCCAGTTTTCCATGCTTACCTAGTCACATTCATATTTTTCTAAGTAGCTCTTTTGTTATGAAAACAGCGTGTGCTTATAAAAGAAAAAACGCATAATGTTGGGAAAAGGAGCAAACATTATCCACGCTTTCATTACTTAGGGCTGCAATGTGGAGCATCTCATTCCGTTCTAGCCTCTTCGGTATATGGGTGGCTGTTGTTTAAACTTGGCTCTGTCTATCAGCACGGTTTCTCAATCAAAACCTTATACAGTCCTATCTTATGAATGCATACTATAGTAGATGATTCCATCTGTTTATCCACTAATCCACGTACCCACCTATTCATTCAATGCATCCATCATCTGTCTGTCATCATCATCATCATCATCATCATCTATCTCACCTCTACTTCATAGACTATATATGTGCACACACATATACGTCTATTTCAATGGTGGGTAATTTTGTCTGTTTCTAAAGGTTTCTCTTTTATACCATTAGAAACCATCTTACCAGGAGTACCCAGTGGATAAAGCTTTGTCGGGACTCAAATTGTTTCCTTCTGAGGTCTCCTTACATTTTGCTTTTTCACAGTCTACCTCCAATCAAGCCCCTTCCCTACCTTCACAAACACCAAGCAGATGGATTTTTACCCAGCTCAGCTGCTTTCTGATGATCTATTGGAAGCTGTCAGAGGTCTCCTCACTCACAAGGGAGCAGCGCCATGACAGTGGGTCCTGGAATAGTGCCATCTTTCATTGTGCCGTCTCTTGCGACCGTGGGGATCACCAGCCTGGTAGCAATTCTCTCCATGAGAGCCAGGCCTCTGTGCAGGTGAGGAAAGGAAGCTCTGAGGTGGGTAAAGCTGAGGCTGAAGATTTAAAAGGCGAAGGCTCCAGCCAGGCACTGTCTAACCTTAACTGAAGCCTCCCTAGAAAGGGGATCAGACATGAGCTACCGGGGCAGAGGATGGCTGTTGCTGACTACACAGTAGCTACATCACTCATCATTTGCTCAGGAACCTCTATAGTTTTGTTAGTCTTAGGTAAGGTAGCCCCACTAGCCCAGGAGACCAACCGTGAGTGCATTGGGCAGACATGGCGTATCATCCCCCCCTAGTCAGTCACTGCTGTTTGCTGACCTGGTTACTGAAACCTTAGTGTGGACTGAATTGGGCAGACTCCGCTGGCCTTCATCCTTTTGCCATGTTCTTTTCTTTCCCTACCTGAGTTGCAGATGAGCTGCCAGCCATTTAGTAGCCACCCTGTGATTATGCTTTGACCAGTGTGAGAGCCAATACCTGAAGGAAGGCTGATCAGAAAAAAGGGTTATGTCTTTCAATTTGGGGCTACTTATTCCTGGACTTGTTATGTGGAAAGATAACCATATATGTGTTTCTAATATACTTGTTCACTTTTCCATTATGTGCCTCTGAAAGCATTCTTATTCTATATTAGTCAGTGCAGACCATGCTAGCCTCTATAACAAATATTCTCCAAGTATCAATAGGTAAACACAATAAAGTTTGTGTTCTCATTCACTCTGCCATGGGTTGGGCAGAGGACTCATCATCTAGGCTCTTACATCTTATAGGGTTACCTTTTATAACACATGGTCTCTAGGGTTGCCAAGACAACCATGTCCATGATTTTGTGGGCAATCCTGAAAGTATGCATCACTTTTGTTCCACATCTCTTTGGGTAAGACCCAGGCTTATGACCTCAAGCTAGCTGCAAGCTGTGATTTTTTTTTTTTCTGGTTGCCCAGGAGGAAATACATGAGTGAGTCAGTAGCCAATCTCTATTGCACAATCTCTATTTCAAGAGCCTCTCTTGAAATCTTTCTGGGCCATGGAGACATATATGAACCAAGGTGGAATTTGGTTTCGCTACTCAACTAGCCATAACTCTGGTGAGCCTTCACAGTGGCTGATAGTCTCCATTTTGATCTACTAAAATGGCTATTCCGCCTGGCCCTTCTATGATGCACTGGATGGGAGAGGTCACCTTCCCTCTTGATCAAGGGTTCCAAAGAGCTGTGAAATTGGCTTGCTTCTATGGAACTCATAACTTCAGCAAAAAGAACTTGGATTGTGGGATTGAAAGGATCCAGGTTCAAATTCTGGCCCTGCCACTCCAAGATTCAAGAGAGAATGTGTTCTGGGTACCCAGCCAGAGCCTGCTCTCATGGCTTCCCATCCTCCCCGATGATAGTCTTTGCCTGTAACTGGGCCTATGCTGTATCCGTGGAAGGGACTGGGAAGCAGGAAGCCACAGACCATCAGGTTGGGGCTAGAGAAGCAGGAAGAGGCAGCACCTTGGGTCTGGGATCCAGGGAGGAACCCAGATGGCTGGGAAATCAAGTACAGCCAAGTAGTGGGACCCCGAGCTTGCAGCCTCGGAGGAAGGGTGTGGCTAGCTGCCAAGACTGAGGTCACAACTGCATTTGTCATTTCCCCAGGTGTCCCAGCCTTAGTGCAGAGGGACTTCAGTATCCAAATGGCCTCTGCAGGTGATGACAGTGCCCACTGAGCACTGGGATAAGGCAATGTGTTAGATTTGATCTGCGACCCAGGGAGATGGGACAGTGGCTGACTGGGGCATGCTTTTCTCGAGGTGGAGGTAGGGGCTTCCCAAGGGGTAGGGAAATACACCTTACCCTTTAAGACCTAGGCTGAGAGCCATAACTGCCCCCACCCTGTGATTCTACCCAAATTTCATTGACCAGAGCAAGTTATGTGACTCTGCCCAGAACGCATGTGGGATAGAATAGGAGTGAATGATGAGTGCTGGTCCATCCAATCAATTGCTGGGTTTAAGAGTGAATGTCATGTAGATCTCATCCATTTCTCGGTCATTGGGCGATCCCCGTGTGGGGGTAATGAAGGGCGAGGGTCGAGGGAAAGAGAGCTTGGGGGAGCGGGAGATCCCAGATGGATCAAGAACAGAGAGGGAGAACAAGGAGTAGGAGACCATGGTAAATGAAGACCACATGAGAATAGGAAGAAGCAAAGTGCTAGAGAGGCCCACAGAAATCCACAAAGATACCCACACAACAGACTGCTGGCAATGGTCGAGAGACAGCCTGAACTGACCTACTCTGGTGATGGGATGGCCAAACACCCTAATTGTCGTGCTAGAAACCCCATCCAATGACTGAGGGATCTGGATGCAGAGAGCCACAGCTAGGCCCCAGGTGGAGCTCCGGGAGTCTAATTAGTGAGAAAGAGGAGGGTTTATATGAGCGAGAATTGTTGAGACCAAGGTTGGATAAAGCACAGGGACAAATAGCCAAATGAATGGAAACACATGAACTATGAACCAATGGCTGAGGGGTCCCCACTGGATCAGGCCCTCTGAATAGGTGAGACAGTTGATTGGCTTGATCTGTTTGGGAGGCATCCAGGCAGTGGGACCGGGTCCTGTGCTCATTGCATGAGTTGGCTGTTTGAAACCTGGGGCTTATGCAGGGTCGCTTGGCTCGGCCTGGGAGAAGGGGACTGGACCTACCTGGACTGAGTCTACCAGGTTGATCTCAGTCCTCGGGGGAGGCTTTGCCCTGGAGGAGGTGGGAATGGGGGATGTGCTGGGGGGAAGGGGAGGGGGGCAGGAGGGGGGAGAACAAGGGAATCCGTGGCTGATATGTAGAACTGAATTGTACTGTAAAATAAAAAAAAAAAAGAAAGAAACAGAAAAAAAAAGAGTGAATGTCATCCAGGGCCAGAGTGAGCATCCACACCTGAACACTTCTCTTTTAGGGCTGGATCGGGCAGCTTTTACAAAGATGCCCCAGAGACCTAACTCTTTCTAGAAAGGGAAGCCGACAGTCTTGTTTTACTCCAGCTTGTGCTGTCCACCATTACCAGCTGCTCAAATCAGTTCCACAGCCCACTCTGACAGTCCACTGTTGGGGAGGAGGGGATTGAGAGGATTCAGTCCTGGTCTATGAAGTATGTCTGGGCTGAGCCAGGAGTTGAGTGGGTATGTGCTCACAGGTCTTTATTTACCTCATGTCTAGCTTGTAGATCTGAGTCATGGGGGTGGGGAGCAGAAGATCACAGGACCCAGAAACTGCAAAGAGAGCTTAGAGGAAGAGAATGTCCCTGGGGCTCATTGCCTCCTTGTGTAGCCATTAAGTTTCTCTGGTCCCACCCGGGCTCACCGTAAAATAATCACTCAGAGGCGTAATATTAATTACAAATTATATGGCCTATGGCTCAGACCTCTTACTAGCTGGCTCTTATAACTTAACTCAACCCATAACTATTAATCTATGTATTGCCACTTGTTCCATGGCTTTACCTCCATCCCATTACATGTTGGATGGCGGTTTGGCCTCTCCCCTTACTCTCCTTTCTTCTTTCACTATCTCTCTTGGATTTTCCCACCTGCCTCCATCCTGCCCTGCCATAGGCCAATGCAGCTTTATTTATTAGCCAATGGGAGTAACACATATTCATAGCATACAGAAAGACATCCCACAGCATCCTTGGCTGCTTCCAGGACTGCACAGTTGATGGTACGGTTGCTAGGTTTGGTGACATTCATCCTGTGGCATATTTAGTGAGTTCACTAAAACGGCTGGTGCCAGCCTGATGAGGGGCAAACTGGGAGTTTTGCTGAGCAAATGGGTCCTCTTTAATGTAAAAAAAAATTGTATTTTTTATTTGTTCTCTTTCTGTCTTCTCTCTCTCTCTCTCTCTCTCTCTCTCTCTCTCTCTCTCTCTCTCTCTGTGTGTGTGCATGCACACACACGCCCCATGATACATGTGCACAGAGGCCAGAAGATAACCCGAGGGAGCTGATTCTCTTCCTCCACCATGCAAATCCTGGGAATTGAACTCAAGTCATCAGACTTGGCAGTGAGGGCGTTTAACCACTGATCCATCCCATCTGTGAGAAATATGTCATTCTGAAGATGCCCCCCTGGTCCAATGAGAAACACGAGATAGCAAAACTATTACTAGGTCATTGGGTTTCCTTCTGTGGTAGGTTTAGCCCTGTCACGGGCTGTCTCTGTCATGAGGATGTACAATAAGGTGACAGACTCTTAATTCCACAGGCTATTACCGTAAATGCTGACGGGAACCTGAAATGACCCAGGCCCACCTCTTCCTCTGACAGGACTACTTGTGGTTCTTGGCATTGATCTTATTAGGATGGATGGCCCCTGCATGGAGCTCCTGCATACATGGCCTGCGGATTCCTAGGTGAACTTTGGGCAGCCCACTGTGCCTGCCACCCCTTGAAATGACCTTGGAGAATAATGTCTCAGGGCCTCTAAGCAGGACATTTATATTCACAAGGAAGCCGGCAATCGCAGCCCTGTGGGGCTATAAAAAGGTTCTTGCACGGGGCTAATGTGACTCAGAAATCAATACCCTGCGAGGGCTAAGTGTTAGAGAGCAAGGTGCTGTTTATTTCAGGTTTGCCTCCAAAATTAGATAAATTAATGTAATGAATTCTCTCAGCTCATTTCCATACACCACTAATTTGATTTTAGGGGAAAATGCTAGAAAAGCCAGTATGGTGGAGGTACAGGATCTGACCCATTTTCTAATGTGTGGGCCTGTGGCTATGGGTGTTGCACCTTTCAGAACAAATTAAATGTCTTCAGCCTGCACACAAATGAGCCAATGGCCCAAGGAAGAGTCTGAGTGACTTGTGAATTCTGGGGACATGTTGTGCTTCTAATGGCATCTGACCCTTAGACAGTCTGTCCTCTTCCAAATAAACAACACATGTATGAGGCTGGAGTCCAGGACTGTCCACAGCTCACAGGGACATTGGGAAGAGGCCATGCTCAGGCATGAAGCTATGCAGGGGGACACATTTTCTGCACCCCCAAACCCCTCAAACCCCTGGGCACACTGTCAGCTTCTGAATGAGCCAACTACAGAGTCTGGGGGATGGCGGCAGAGAGAAGTGACCTGCTGCCATCCATCTTCATGCTGTGTTAGACCCATGGCCCGATCCAGGCCACACGATGCTAAATCATTAACACACTTCACTGTTCTGACAGCATCTCAGACACAGACGAGGACCGAGGTGTCCAGCGCAGCGTGGAAAGAGCAGAGCTGTGACTAATTCCCTGGCATGCCCTGCCAGCAAGGTCAGTGCTCAGCAGCTCTCCACTTCGTGGAGAAGCCCAGAGAATAGGCCAGCAGCGCTTAGTAGGATCTCATTCTGGGTGGGGGCGGGATGTGGCTGAGTCCACCCCACCCACCATGGCCGAAGGTGACTGGTCTCTGGAATGACATGTGAAATCACTGTGAATTCAGCTGACTTAGTGAGACAGGCCTCTCGGAGCTGAGTGTGTCTTCACATGTGCATATACATGTGTGTATATGGATGTGTGTGCACGTGAACATGCATGTGTTAGTGGAGAACTTAAAGCATTGGAAACAAGGGTGAATTAGGAAGTAGAAGAAATAAAAAACAGACGACAACAACAACAACAACAATCCACTGGAGTCCCTGGTCCTCTAACCAATCAGGGTGAAACTTCGTGGACGTTTGTGTCCGTGTGGGTTAATGGGGAAGGCTTTCTCTTCAGGCCTTCCCAAACCCACAGTCTGGAGAGGACGCCCAGAACTTCTTCCCATCTGAATATTCAATGTGATAGCTACAACATGCATGACACCCCCTTCAGATATGACACCCACAAGTATTCAACTTGAACATCTGTATCAGGTGAATCATGGATCCAGGCTCAGATAACAGGTTCCCTGGCTCTGAATCTTGGTTCTGCTTATTAGTAGGAATGGTGTACTTTCCGTCAGGAAGCCTGAAGCAGTCATCCATTAGTCGTCGCAAAGCTCTATTAACATGTGAACCCTGTTGTTCTCTGAGAAAAGTGACAGGCGTGGTTGGCCTACCAGGAGGAGTGTGGGTGTCTCAACACTGAGTGCAAGGTGGAGATTAACCATGGAATCCAGCAAAGGAGGGAAGATAACTTCCAGGCCTTTCTAGTGGTGTCTCGAGGGAGGCCCCCAACATATCCTGGGGTACCTTGCCGCTGGCCTCGGACTGCCCAGAGTATCTAAATGCCTGAATTCTCCCCTGTTCTCACCTGCCGGGTACTTGAAGCCAGCCTCCCTCATGCATGTTTCCTGAAAGCATCCTGACTCTTAGGGGGCTTCCCCTTAGACCCACACAGAGTAGACATGCTAATCTCTGCTTTTCTGGGTATCCTGGACCTGGGTTCAGGTCTCTCACCTGAGCTGTGAGTGGCTGAGGTCTGCTGGGTCTGCTACCCCTTTTCCAAACCTCCAGCATGGCACCAGCACAGAGGGTCTTTGAGAAAGGTAGGTTGGAAGGATAAATGGATACACTGTGCGTCATGGACACACGTACACATACACATGCATACATGCACACACACATGCACACATGCATACATGCACCCATGCATGGGCACACATATACACAAACATACACACATACACACACCCCTCAGAGACAGGGCCTCACTGTATAGCTCAAGCTAGTCTGGAATTCACTGTGTAGACTAGGCTGGCCTCGAACTTACAGCGATCCTCTTGTCTCTGCAGCCCAAGTGGTAGGATTAGAAGCTACCACTACAAATCACCTTGTCCAACACCGCGTTATAGACATCCATGTGTTGTTCCTTAGACTGAGCTCTGGAGAAGTGAGCCTGCTTCTTTGAATCCTTTTTGTTTGTTTTTAGGGTTTTTTTTTTTTTTTTTTTTTTTTTTTTTTTTTTTTTTTTTTGAGACAGAGTATCATAAACCGAGGCTGACAGATCTTGATTCTTTTGCCTCAATCTAAGTGCTTGGATTAAAGGTGTGAACTTCCACATCCAGCTCACAGTTCTCTGAACCTTTGTGTCACCAGAGGCAAGGGCTGGGTGACACTGGTGGACTCAGGGATGGAGGAGCGATTTGAGACGCTGCTGGGCCTGGGCGTGCCTTCCTAGGAGCAGAAACTTCAAGGGGTTGACAGACAGAAGTAACAAGGCCAATTGCCCAATCGGATGTGTGTCAGCTCCGGAAACCGCATCACCAAGGGGGCTGTGTGGCTGAAATTCCTGAAGGAAACCAGAGATTGTTTGACAAAAATACCCTTTCAAAAATAGCAGCTGTTTTTGTTTATCTTCCTACAGGCTGCGGAGTACAACTTCCTGGGTTGGGAAGAGCGTCTTAGTAGCATCGGGGAGAGCTGGGATGGTGTGGCCAGGGCTTAGAGACATTTCAACTTCAGTGATACTCCTGGAAGTCTGGGGGTGGGTGCTGGTTGTCCCGTGTCAGCTTGTAACTTAACAGGGAGTACTGGCAGAGACATTTAAAAAGAATCCCTTTTTATCCATTCAGGGACTCTGGTCTGGAAATACAAAGAAAAGCGAGTCCTTCATTTTTTTTTTTAATTACATTTTTAGTGGGCTAGAGTGATGGCTCAATGGTTAGGAACACTTGCTGTTCTTACAGAGGATCCAGGTTCAGTTCCCAGCATCCACATGGTAGCTAACAGCCTCCTGTAATTCCAGATCTAGGGAACTGACACCCTCTTCTGGCCTCTGCAGGCACTGCATACACCTGATTCACATATGTACACACCGGCAAAATATCCATACAGTAAAATAAATAAAAAAAACATAAATGACATTTTTATTTATTGAGTGTGTGCATCGGGGGTGGGGATCAGGTGAAGGAGTTGGCTCTTTGCTTCTGCTGTATGGGTCCCAGGGATTGAACTCATATTCTCAGTCTCGGCAGCAAGCCTCTTCACCTGCTTGAGGCATCCTGTGGCCCACATGGTTTGTTTGTTTTTAATGGAGAGATTTTCTTGGCCAAAGATGACTCATCTTGCTTTCCACTGGATTTGAAAGTGAGAGTTTATGGAAGTGGGTGTTGCTGAACTTGAGGGCTCTGCAAGAGGGAACGTTAGAGTTTCCAGCCTTGGGTCTGTTTTTTCTCATCCGAGTCTCTGCCCTCTCTACCCTCCCCATCCTCCTCCTGCCCTGTCCCCTCTTTTTGCATATGATACGTAGAGGAAACACAATTCTAGGGCCCCACAAGCTGAGGTCTACAGTGTGATTCCATTGTTTTCCAGTTGTGGGATCTTAATTAAGGCCTTAAGTTTTCATCCATAAAATGGAGTAACAGTCCTAACCTTGTCTGGGAGACATTAAGCATGATCCAGGAGGGAATTTTCACCACGGGTCTGCTCTGTGGGGCTGTGATGGAGACTGCAGGTGACCTGTGTGTCTGCCAAGCCCAGCCCTGGTGGCTTAGCTGCAGGCAATGGTGCAGGAGGTGTGTAGGCCTCAGATCATAGCAGCCCAGAGCATCCCGAGAGCTCTCAGGCCCACACAGGCATCAGTACCTGCCTTGGTTCTGCCTTGGCTGGAACCTTGTTCCACCTGCTGTTGGCTTTCTTGACCTGAGCCTCCTTCAGCAGCCTCCAGTCAGAGGTGGCCCTTGGTCAGCAGAGATGTTGGAGCTGCTACTGTTTTTTTTTTTCTGTTTTCTTTGTGTGTGTGTGTGTGTGTGTGTGTGTGTGTGTGTGTGTGTGTGTGTGTGTGTGGTGTGGGGGAGGTTCTGAAAGTTCTGCCTTGTACCACACTGTATTTGTGGTTAGAAAAACAAAAATAATAAATGGCATTTAGGGGGAAAAAAAAGTTCTTGCTTATCATTTTGCTTGCTGTTCTTATTTGGTATCGTGATGGCCCTGGAGGAGGCCAGAAGGGCTGGGCAAAGGGCTGACAGAGGGCAAAAGAGCCCCCCCTGACCCCGCAAGAGCTCCTCAGGGTCACCTGTAGGAATAAATGTCTGAGTGTGGCCTCAGCAGGGCCACAGGGAGGGGTGTGCTTGCTGATCTGCCCATACCAGCCTCCCCACTTTGTCCCTTGGTGTTTTGTGAGTCACCCCCTCTTCCTCTTAGGGCACTGCTCCATCCCACCTCAGCCTCTGGCCCCTCTGCCTTGCTTCTTGATTATGGACCACCACATTTTGACCCAACTCTTTTGCTTCTGTGAACACTGTGACCCAAAAGACATTTTGAATGGGAGCATTTTAATCAGCGTTATCTAACAGGCTGGATTCCCATCGAGAAAGTACCAGCACCCCAGTGGGAGCTCTGGTAAGCCAGCTTGATCCCAGTATCAATTTTCCATACAGCACAGTTAAACCATCTCCAATGTTATTTCCATTTTGCTGAAAATCTTTTCATGGAGATCAATTCTTTTGCCTTTAGAATCTTGGGGGGTGGGGAGGCTTGGTAGCATAAACTAGCTTTTTCTCTATGTCAGACTTTCCCAGTCACAGCTCCTGCCATCTTGAGCTGCCCCAGCTTCCTACCAGGGACACTCTCCTGGGTCATGTTGCAGCATATGATCTTTCCCAGAGGATCCAGAGAGGGAAGGGAGAGACCCAAAAAGGGGACGAGGTGCCTCGATGCAGAAGTAGCTATAGCCTGGAAATTAGTAGGGGAGGGCAAATATCAGAGTGCCCACTTGGCCATCAGATCATCAAATGGCACATCTGAGTCAAAAACTGTCAACTCCCTTAGTGTCATATGGAGGCTGTCCTGGAACAATGGGGGCCATGAGTTGCCACCTGGGGATGAGAAGATGAGACTGGGAGTTTTCAGTTGACATCTTTCTGTTAAATACACAGAGCTTGTCCCAGTAGGGACAATAACTCTGTGTGTGTGTGTGTGTGTGTGTGTGTGTGTGTGTGTGTGTGTGTGTGTGTGTGTGTGAAAGACCAGAGGAAAACAAGGGACCAACAGGATCAGGACATTCATAATTTGGATTCTGAATCTAGCTGTACCTCAGATAATCTCTTCAGGTGGTCCTGTCACACCAACTAATCAAGCATCCCAACCTTAGATAATGGATTTCAGGTAGATGTTTGTTGTAGAATATTATTTTAAGGTGTGTTACTTTTGTTTATGTTGCATTTGCTTAACTCTGTGAAGCTGTGTTACTGTGCCTGTCTAAAACACCAGATGGTCTAATAAGGAACTGAACAGCCAATAGCAAGGCGGGAGAAAGGATAGGCGGGGCTGGCAGGCAGAGAGACTATGTAGAAGTAGAAATCTGGGAGGAGAAAAAAGAAGTAGCCAGAGAGGGAGGAGGACATCAGGGGCCAGCCATCCAGCTACACAACCAGCCGTGGAGTAAGAAAGAAAGAAAGAAAGAAAGAAAGAAAGAAAGAAAGAAAGAAAGAAAGAAAGAAAGAAAGAAAGAAAGAAAGAAGAGAGAGAGAGAGAGAGAGAGAGAGAGAGAGAGAGAGAAAGAAAGAAAGAAAGAAAGAAAGAAAGAAAGAAAGAAAGAAAGAAAGGTTTACAGAAATAGAGAAAACTAAAAGCCCAGAGGCAAAAGGCAGGCAGAGATAATTTAAGTAAAGAAAAGCTGGCAAGAAACAAGCCAAACTAAGGCTGGGCAATCATAATTAAGAATAAGCCTCTGTGTATGATTTAGTTGGGAGTTGGATTGCGGGCCCCCCTAAAGAGCAAAAACAAACACATTATTTGCACCAAACACATCCTCAATACTTTAGTTGTATGTCCCCAGGGCTATGGCACATGGTCATCTCATGTGCTGATGTCCCCAAATACCTTGAGAGTTCTCCTTTTTTCTTCCTTGGTTCCCATTCTGCCCACGGCTGCACCAGCATCCCTTTCTAGTCCCTTCCATTGGTATCTGGTGAGTGCCCAATGTATTGGAGAATGGGTGGGGAGGATGGTATGCAGGACAAACTTCTTGAGTGTCTCCAGGCCTCAGTTTGCCTGTCTGGAGAACAGGTTCATCATACTCTGGAGATCAGCATGTGCCTTCTGTGTCACCTCAGGTACCAACTGGAGACAGGGTGGGCTCCCTAGTAGGCTCCACTGGCATGGTGAACAACTCTCGGAACTCTGGAGTCCACAAACTGTGGCGTGGTCTAGAGATGCTGCACCATGTTCTGGGTCCCTTGCTCACCAGCAGCACGTCAGCCTCCGTGGTGATGTGTAGCTGAAGCGTGTGTTGGCGTCAGGGACTGGGGAGCTAAGACAGAGTTCTTTGACCTCATATATTCAAAGTTTGAAGGTCGTATTTGGAGCATGAAGAAGGAAGTCCCATTGTTTTGATTAAACAAAGAGAATAAATAAGATTTGTCCCGGCTGCTAGGGGCCTAAACAATGTACTTTCTCATGGGTGGAAAAGGGTGGCAGTCACATCTGGAGTAAGAATCTGCACAATAAACCATCACCTATCACCATTCTGGTCCACCCACCTCCCCTGGATCAGGCTGGACCTGACTCAGGACTGTCCTGTCCTGTTCTCACACAGCACAGTTGGAATGCGGTGCAGGAAATGGGCCATCTTCCCATGAAGAGCACGTGTCATGTTGCAGAGAACACGCTTGGGGGTGGTGAGGTTGCATAATGCTCATGGCTTTCCCAAGTTGCTATTGAATGCTCTGCTGGGGAGTAAGTGGGGCAAGGGTCAGCGGGGGCTGAGGAGCCCACATGCTTTCCTGGAAAAATCCGTCTTCATCCTTTGAGTCCTGAGCAGGAAAGCCCTGAGGTCTGTGGGAGATCCAGCTGTGAGAGCTAGAAGCCCTTCACCCTAGTCTCTGCCTACAATGATTGTGAAGAGCGGGAGACGAGGGTATGATGGTATCGACCGAGCAGCTGTTGTACTGTTTGTTAACTGTGACCTTGGACAACTCACTCAACCCTTCTGGGCTCCAGTCTTCATCTGTCTGCCCCTTGTTAGCATCAAGGAAGCCCCCTTTTTCTTTTCCATGGTGAGGTTAGTTTGTGTCAATATTGCAAAATCCCACCTCTCCCTGGGGCCCCAGGGCCCTACAGCATCGCCAGATCTGTCAAGGACGGTTGAATGCTATTGGAATTGTTCTGTTTCGAGCTGTGGTGAAGTCCACATGAAAACATTTGTTTTCTGTGTATGACTAGAACTGTCAAGGGCAGGCCGATTCACAGGCCTTCTCCTTATATGTCTGAGAGCCTTGGGTAGGGGATTGTTGCGGAAGCTCCCCTTGGCTGGCCGCCGGCCTGATGGTCCTCATGTCAGCCCAGCTGGCTTGGGTACTGTTTAACCGTTCCTAGGACACTTCAGGAACTGCAGACACACTCCAGTCCTGGCCATTCCTCTAAGCCAGACAAGCTCCAGTGAACTCTGGATGACCTTGCTGACCCTCAAGCTCTTCTTACTCAGGCCATAGGGGAGCACTGGTCATGCTGGTTCAGCAGAAGGGTGGGATGGCTACCAACAGAATCCTTCCTTTACTCCCAACTGGCCTTTCCCTTGACAGCTTTGGACTTTTATTGTAAGTGGAGGAGGCGGAACTGTTCGCAGAAGAGGAGCTCTCCGAACAGCGGCGGCAATGGCGGCGGCAGGGGCAGTCGCGGGGGCGGCAGGAGAGAGGCTGGCCAAAGAGTTCCAGAGGAAGGTTAGGAACAGAGATGGAAAGGGAGGGCCGAAAAGCAGAGGAGGCTATGAGGAACTGAAGAGAGGGGACTGTGGGTCCTGGTTGCTGGAATCGGTCCAGGGAGCTGCCAAGCCCTAAGAGTCAAAGGTCCTGACCCCAAGGCCCAGGAGCTAAAACCCTAGGGCCCAGGGTCCCAAGACCTGAGCCAGAAAGCTGTGGCAATAGCCACTTTTAAGAGCCATGGGTCTTAACACGGAAAGTGGGGGGCACTCACGCTAGCTGGTGCTGCCGAGCATTAAGGTTTATGCCAGCTGTGTCCAGCCTCTGATAATCAAAGCACAGGGCAAGTCCTCATAATTTAGCAGCAAGCGCTTTACCCACAGAGACATCTCCCCAGCTCCCAAATCATATGTATATTGCATGTTTGCTCTGCTCATATTTTTCTTTTGTGTTGATGCACGTGTGTGTGTGTGTGTGTGTGTGTGTGTGTGTGTGTGTGTGTGTGTGTGTGTGTGTGTGTGTGTGTATGTATGCGATGTACGAGCTTGCCACTTTCTGGCCTCAAAATAATTGTTGTGTTTCCAACCTCTGGCTTGTGTTCCAGTGAGAAAGGAGAATGAACAACTCGGTTATGTCCCAGTTCCTGGCAGATGATGGTCCCTCGCTTCAGTGGGGTCTAGACAATGGACTGATTTGATCTCTTGGCCTCTTAGGCAGAGGATGGAAAGGAAAGGGTAAGGCAGGTGTCCTTCAGATGGCAGATCCTCTGGGTCTGTGTGGGGCTTTGGAGAGGATGTATATACCCTGCTTACCCTGGGTCCTGATGTGGACTGAGTACCCCAAGATGGAATACTGTATCTCTGCTGTGGAAGTCAGGTAAGGGATGGATTTACAAAAGGCAAGAGATATTATTTCACTGTGAAAATTGGGCCTTAAAGTGAATTTCCTTCCTGGACCTTATTGTTGGGGTTGCCTTTGTGTCTTTACGTCTCAAGCAAAGCTTCCCTGAAGTCATCAGTGGGGGGCCATTCCGAGCCACCCCATCTATGGACTTTATCTAGTCTGGGCGCTTTGTATGGGCCAGGAATACTCAGCTGTGTCCCCCAGTTACACATGACAGAAGAGTGTGTTTCCTGGAGATGGTGAGCTGGTGTACTTGCCCTCTTTACTCCTACCTAGACCTGCCCAGTCACTCAGTGACGTCACCCCTGAGGCCCCGAAAGGTCCACCAGAGCCTCCCGTCTCTCTGTAGGATACAGCCAGTTCCGTGTGGCTTTACCTCTCCGTGCATTTTTAATTTGTGTTCTTGATCAAATGTGGAGCTCATGTTACTTTATTAAGCAGAATGCCTGGGGTGTTTATGGTAAGGAAGCTTCCCCAGGGCTCCTGACTGTTGACCCACGGTGGCTGTAGATTGCGCAGGATCAGGAGGGCAAGGAAGAATTTCATTAATTTCACAGCCTCCTCTCATAGCTAGCAGCCCTCCAGCTGGTCTCTTGGCAGCTAATGAGCATCACCCTCAAACTGGGGGTGGGGGGTTGGGGAGGGTGTAATCATCATTTCTTCCAGACTTTAATAGACACAGATCTCAAGGTATTTGGGAGTAGGGAGGGGACAGACTTGTTAGGCAGCCACCTCAAGGACTAATCACATTTGCCTCGATTCCTGGGCAGGAGTTAGTGCAGGCTAGCACCAGGCTGGGCGGCAGGGGGTGGCTGCGGATCTGTGGGTCTACACTGAGGATGGCGGCTTGTGATTTACTTTGATGTGAGAAGGAAGGATACGTTGAATAACAACCCTTTGGAAAGTGAGAATTAAACCGATCTTGTTGCCCGGCCTCCTCTGCTTTATGGACTTTCCAGGATGCTAGCCAACAACTCTCAGTCTTGCCTCAGACTATCGACACAGGGTAGAATAGATGGCCCTGGCTGGCTTTTGATGGCTGCCTTGCCTGATGCTTTGACCAAGGGTGCCATCAATCTTGAAATTTTCAGAAAATTGTATGGATTTTGTAGGGGATGAGACTGGCTGTATTTGTGGGCTAGGGAGTCTTATAAATTAAAAGCATGGCTCCTTGTAGTATTTTTTGACGTTCTTCATGGAATTTTTCATCAATCCTTCAGTAATCTCTAGCATTAATTTGTGTACTTCCTCTGCATCAGGCACCACACTGAGCCTTGTCAGGGATGGACCTTATTCATTAAATCCTTCATGTCCTTGCACAGGGGTTGGAGTGGTAAGGGGTGTCCGGGAGGCTGTTTCAATGTTATCCTGACCTGGAAGAAAAGGAGATGTGGGCTGTAGGAAGTAAGGTACTTACCTGAGAGCACATGAAAGGTGTTGGATTGAGATGGGAACTTCAGGACGGTGAGGACCATTGGTGCTGGGGAGGTGTGTGTTGGGACACTGGGACACTTTTTCCAGAGCTCAGGTTTTTCCACTTGTGAAATGAGGACCATGTTTGAGATATTTTGTGCCTTCAGGGCTGTCATGGTTTGTTTTATATCAGTTTGATCTGGATGCTCAGATACGTGGATGAATGTTCTTTGCAGGCATGTCCGGATGACCACAGAAGGGCTGGTCTCAAAAGCCTTCCCTTCGCAGCATGGTGGGCTTCATCCAACCAGCTCAAGCGCTGGAGGAGATGAAAGGGCAGAGGGAGAAAGCATGTGGCCCTTTGCTGGCTGACTCTTGGAGCAGGTCTATCACAGCCTACCTCCTGCCCTCACACATTGGTTCCTCTGGCTCCTGAACCTCCAACCTCAGAGTGAGTGACAGCAATGCTGTCCGAGGTCCCCAGCCTGTGGACAGCAGCCTGTCTAGGACTTCTCGGCTTCCGTAGCTGAGTTGCCAGTTTCCTGTTGTCCACAAGGGGTTGAATCCAGCACTGGGTCTTAGGCTTCAAACATTATGGGTGCTTGAATCCCTTACATATAATGGCATAGTACTTACAACTCATGTATGGCCCTTCCCCATGTGATTGCTTAGTCTCATGTGTTTACAGGCTTGATCATCAGCCTTGAGTGCTGCTGGGAGATGACAGCATCTTTCAGAGATGGAGCTGAGTACAGGAAGTTAGGTCATTGAGGGCACACACTTGGTGTTAGGTCTCAACCCCAGGACCAAAGACTGAGGTGTCTACTTAACATATCAAAGTGGACCTGGCTGCCAGGTTCTCCCAGCGTCCCTCTGTCCTTACCTGTTACAGGGTCCTCCTAGCTGGCATACCCTGCCCCCTACCTTAAACTTCTCCAGCCCAGGTATTGGGCTGGGCTGCCTGCCTTGTAGCTACCCTTCCCTGTATAATGCAACAGTTTTGTTATGTGGCCTTTTTGTCTATTCTTTACCTTCCTGGCCTCTTGGTTTGGTTCTCCTCTGTCTCCTCCTCCTCCTCTCCTCCCATGCCCAGCTCAGTCTGGTCATGTCCACTCTGGACTCTCCCAGATGTCCCTGCCTCTGACTAGGCTCTTCCTTTTATCTGCAATAAACTTTCTCCTCCACCCATACCTAGGAGCAGTCATGCCCTTCTGTTTTTCTTTTTTTCTTTTTCATTCATCTGGTGCTGAAACCCAGAACCAGTCATGTCCTTTCTTCCTATTATATTTCTTTTTAGAATTCACTTGGGATACTGGGATATTTGTCTTTCCCACCACAAGAGGAAACCCTCTCTATCACAAGCTCCTGCCATGATGCACTCTGATTCTACAGGCAATATTACACTGTTAGCCAAAATAAGCCTTTTATTATCTTAGGTATTTGTCATAGTGATGAAATCTGACTGATACATATCATATACTTTAAATTGTCTCTGGATTACTTTTGATACCTGATACAATGTGAACAGTTATTATATTGTACCACTTAGAGAATAATATTCACCAAGAGAAAAAATGTACACATTCAGTACAGACATCATTTGAAAAATATTTTTGACCTTTGGCTGGCCTTATCTACCAATGTGGAGCCAGTAGATATGGAGAGCCAGTGGTAGACATCTTCTGTGGGCTGTGTTCTCTTAGGAGAACTCTCAGGGACATAAAGAGCATGGTCCTAGGTCTTGCCATTAAGGACTGGGGGAGAATTCTCCCCAGATGGAAGGAAAAGCAAATATGCCTTTTACCCCACTCCCAAGGTATTTTCTACAGGCAGAGTCCAGCCACTCTTGCTCTTACAGAATGTTCTCCCACTATGGGAAGCTATTGTTTTTTCAGTCTTGCCCCCCTACTGTATGGTGGTACCACACTGTTGTACTGCTAACTGTTGGTAGAAGGGCAATGTTGGACTATCAGATCTTCAAGTCAAGGTCAGAAACCAGCATCACAGCCCTGAGGCATGCTGGGAGACTGGAAACACAACAGATTCCCCAGGAGTCGCAGAAGAGCAACTGAAGTCTTCCTATGTAGCTTGAGTTTTCCTGCCTGGCCCACAGTCAGGACAAATCTCTCTCACCTGCCAGTCCCACAGCCACTCAGACCCAACTAAGTAAACACAGAGACTTGTATTGGTTACAAACTGTATGGCCATGGCAGGCTTCTTGCTAACTGTTCTTACAGCTTAAATTAATCCATTTCTATAAATCTATGCCTTGCCACATAGCTCGTGGCTTACCGGCACCTTCACATGCTGCTTCTCATCATGGCGGCTGGCAGTGTCTCTCTGACTCAGCCTTCTACTTCCCAGCTTTATTCTCCTCCTTGTCCCGCCCACACTTCCTGCCTAGCCAATGGCCAATCAGTGTTTTATTTATTGACTAATTAGCAACACATTTTCCATACAGAACATCCCACAGCACTTTCCCTTTTTTTTTTCAAAAAGGAAGGTTTTAACCTTAACAAAGTAAAATTACATATAATTTGGGAATTTGGGCGTAGCTTCTCTTACTACTTCCTGCTGGAGGGGGGCGCTGTATCTTATGGGGATACAAAGAAAATTTTAGAATTATAGAATAGTCCATGAGGGTGTATCATCTGAGCCAGTTGCTTTCAAATCATTCTGGATGTTGGATCATCTGGGCCATGGTGTCATCTGGGCCATGGTGTCATCGGAGACCTTTCAGGGGGTCTTGGCTGGTCAAACCTGATGTATCTTAATCTTGAACAAATCCATAGCCTCTTGCTTTCTGTGGGAACAAAAACAGAGTCTCCTTTCCAAAGTAACATATCCTTATATTCAAATTTTGAAGTCAAGGTACCTTTAAAATATACATTTTGGCATAACTCAACAGCTTTTACAATCAAATGTTTTTCTGCAGTTACAAGTCCCAAAGACAACACAATGCAGATTCTCTGTGTAATATCCATTTTTACATGGCTTATATTTTATACTACCTTTACTGTCTCTTTAAAGACTTTATTTTTTAAAACTATGTATTTGTTTCTATAACTCTATATATCATCTTTTTTGTCTCTTTCAAGCCTACGCATCTTTTACACACATTGTAAACTATTACATCTGAATCTGTCTTATTGTGAATCTATTGCTTTAAACTGCAGCAGCTGTGGCTGCTGGCTCCACCCACCTCAGCTTCCCAACGTGGCATTTTCCACCAGCTCTGGGAGCTATCGTGGGTCTCTATGCTTTTATCCAAGCAGCGTATAGCCCAGAAACCTCTTTGTTTTGTACCTGCAAAGGCTAAATCCACCATGCAGCTTAATGTGCCACTTGCAGAGGACTCATTCCCGCCATACTGCAGGTCGAGCACACATGCTAGGAACCCACCAGTAGCTCAAACTGGCAGCTGCCGCTCATTTGAGAGAGACGATTAGGAAGCTGTTTTTAGCTCCGTTTTAGAATCTTTTCTCAGGTTTTAGGTGGAAACTCTTGCCACCACGTTGGACGCCATTTGTAGCTTGAGTTTTCCTGCCTGGCCCACAGTCAGGACAAATCTCTCTCACCTGCCAGTCCCACAGCCACTCAGACCCAACTAAGTAAACACAGAGACTTGTATTGGTTACAAACTGTATGGCCGTGGCAGGCTTCTTGCTAACTGTTCTTACAGCTTAAATTAATCCATTTCTATAAATCTATGCCTTGCCACATGGCTCGTGGCTTACTGGCACCTTCACATGCTGCTTCTCATCATGGTGGCAGCTGGCAGTGTCTCTCTGACTCAGCCTTCCACTTCCCAGCTTTATTCTCCTCTTTGCCCCGCCTACACTTCCTGCCTAGCCAATGGCCAATCAGTGTTTTATTTATTGACTAATTAGCAACACATTTTCCATACAGAACATCCCACAGCATTCCTACACCCACAGCTTTCAGGAACTGACTTTGACAGGGGCTCACAGGCCTTGAGAGAGCCGGCAGAGACACCTTCCTGCCTGCTGCTGAGCGCTGGCCTCCTTGCTCCAGTGACTCTGTCGTGTGGCCTTCATCTGTGCCCCTCTCATCTGTAGCTGAATCTCTGAAGTGACAGCCCACCACTCCTCTCAGGTTCTGTTCATCAGGAAAGTGTCACCCGTGCTGGCCCCAGCCGTGGGGACGGCCACTGCAGAGGTTTTCTGTTATGCTACTGCAATGCAGGTATGGGATGGCAGGTTTGGGAGAGGTCCATGACCCAGGGCTGGGGATGTAGCTCAGAGACAGAATGTTTGCCTAGCTAGCATGGGTGAGGTCCCAACTACCCTGGAGTACTACGGGAGGATGCTGTAAGGAGGACACACACCAGGGTGTGTGTGAGAGCCAAGCTTACACCTGGCAACCCAGCCACCAGAAATCACTTTTCATGACTGTCTCTCCAAGTCAAAGATTCTCCCACACAGCCTCTGTTTCTCCATATTCGGGGGACTGTGCAGATAAAATGATGTTTATGTCAAGGAGCCTGGAATAGAGAGGTCTCTGTTCAAAGGGAGGCAACACAGGGCCATCAGTCTGGACTAGACGCACTGTTAATAATCTCCACGTAGGCGTGCAAGTCCATAAACTATGGGATGCTTAGGGAAAAATGGGGCTTTTTGCATTGAGTCTCAGTCATTAGCAAAATACCACATTGAAAATTAGTCAGAAAAGGTAATTAGTGTCAAAGAGCAATTGTGATATCGTTAAGGTGACGAATGTTGGTGCGGGGTGTATGCTAATGACTTATGGAATTTTCTTTCGGGAGACAATTGGAGCAATTTGGTGGTCAGCAGACAGTCTGCAAATCAATCACCATGATAGTCAATAATTTATCATTTCTATTTAAAGTATGGAGTCTGCATCAGCTTAAACAGAAGGGAGCTCTGATGGGGGCTGAGGGCTGGCATTCAACAAAATCCTGCGCTTGTGCTGTGTCTATTTAAGTGGTACCCACTTTATTCCCCATGCAGAGCCAATAAGAAAGCTGTGGAAGGATTTGCTTCTGATTCAATCTTGGGGCAGAAGTAGTTGTGTGCTACAGGCTGAAGACAAATCAGGACTTCAATGTTAAGGCAGAATTAGTTTACAAGTTCATCTGGAGAACAGAAAGAAGACTCTTGGCACCCAGGGACCTCTGAATTTCACTATTGGTGACTGAGGTGAAGAGGGAAGGGTTAGATTCCATTCACTGGGAGGATGCTGGCTCAGAGGACCTTAGGCCTTTCTGATCTTGGAGTTCTGACCTTGGCCTTGGGTGCCATTATTTCAGCATGCATACTATGAACAGCAACAACAGCAGTAGTGACAGTTACAACAGTCATCAAGAGCTTCCTTTATACCTGGGGCTTGCACGAACGATTTCAACTTGACCTTCACCAATAGAGATGTACAGAGGAGCGAGATTTCCAAGATCACACAGCAAGGAATTACTAAGCTGCTTTTCCACCCCAGATACTAGTCTCCTATTGACTTGCTGGATGCAGGAAACGAAGCTAAATTCTTCCTGCCTCAGCTATCTCATCCATAAAATATGAATAATAATGTGCTCTGCACACAGTTTCAAGACTAAGGTGCTTAGTAAGCGATACGCAGGATGCTGAAGCTGGCAGCAGTTATGATCCTGGCTGCGGCACTGTCACGTGGCTGGCACCTGCAGTTTTCACTCTCCATCCGTCCACTCCCTTCTCAAGTCCACTGAGATAGGGAGTCTTGCCCCTTTGTTTTTGATAGTCTTAAGTGTCCACAACACTTCACATCAAATTCATAGCACATTTCATCTATGCATGCTTCAGATTTCTTTCTTACTGTGAGCCCCTTCTGACAACACGTCTAACACCACACCATTTCTTTTAGGCTGAAGTGTAGCCTTCTCAGGATAGTGTTCAAGCTTCCCCAAACCCCTTTCAGAACGGGCTCTGATCTGTCTTGGAAGCACCCTTGCCTGCATGGGCCCACCCCTAACTCTGTCTCTTTCTCTCGCCAACAGCTGTCATAGTCACTGTCTCTCTCGGGACAATGACAACAGCCCTTCAGCCCATCATGAGCATCCCCAGCTCTCAGGTCAGGCTCTGGAAAAAGACTGTTCCAGTCCCCAGGCAAGACTCTTCTCAGCATCTTCCCATTCTTGGTGTTGGCCTGCCAGGGACACAGTGGCAATACCTCCATGCCCAGGAAGTCCCAGAAAGATGGTCAAGCCTGGATATGATCTGGACAAGAGAGTCTGCTGCAAGCAGATCTTTCTTCCTAGCTCCATGCAGGTACCACACAGTCCAAATTCAAAGAATGTCTTTCATTCTCTCTGGGTCTCATATCCACCATGGACAAGGAACTCTTTGTTTTTTACTCAAACATGAGGTCACCAAAACTCACTGTGGTCTGTCAAGATTTCAGGGAATGAGTATGATCCACATTTTAAAGAGAAGACTCTTCAGTGGCACATGCCTTTAATCCCAGCACTCAGGGGGCAGAGGCAGGTGGATCTCTGAGTTTGTGGCCAGCCTGGTCTACAGAGTGAGTTCCAGGACAGCCGAGGCCACACAGAGAAACCTTGTCTTGAAAAATCAGGAAAACAAACAAACAATAACAAAAACAGGCACACACACACACACACACACACACATCCCTAAAAAAAGAGAAGGACCCCAGTTTTCTTAAAACTTGTCAAAGAGCCCAAGACTGGAAAAGGCAGACTTAAGCTACTGGTCCTCTCTGCCTGCCCTTCCCTAGAGAGCTGAGACTGGAAGGCAGAGGAGCACTCGCTAGACAGCAAGCCTGCCTTGAGAACACAAAGAAAAACCGAGAAACCTGCAGAAGAGTGTGGCATGCTTCTCTCAACCATGGCCAACCAAAAGAATGAAATAGTAACAATGTAAGGTAGTGTCCACACAGTAAACCAGGTTGATCATAAATTGACAGGTACAGGATGTGATGATTACAGAACACTGCCCCCCCCCCATTTCAAGCCTGTAATTAATTGGAGAAAGAAAAATACTACTAGATCATTCCTATATCCAAAAAGAAACTAGAAAGCACTGAGAAAGCACTGAAGCCCCAAAATAATAAGAACATTGTATGTGTCAGCCAGAGTAAACTAGGAAATTTTGAGGTAAGAAACAGCCCCCAAGTCTTAGTGGCTTATATACTCACCAACTCACCAAAGTTTTTTTCTCCCTGTCCTCCTCTTCTTCCTCCACCACCTGCTCTTACTCTTCCTTCTTTGAAAGAAGATCTGGAGATACCTATCTATCTACTATCTATCTATCTATCTATCTATCTATCTATCTATCTATCTATCCATCCATCCATCCATCCATCCATCCATCCATCCATCCATCCATCCATCCTGGGCTGGTTTCTAACTCACAAACCTCTCGAGTAGTGCCTGGATTACAGGCACATACCACCACACTATCTGTCTTCTCCCCTTCTGTTACATGTCCATCGCCAACAGGAAGACATTCAGCTTCATGTCCTTTACTTAGAGAGGAAGGCTGACCAAGCCTCCCTGATCTGTGAAGTTTCCAATCCCTGCAGCTGGTAAGGAGAGCTGTGGGGAGTCTGAAATCACTACAGAATACCATTCATCATTTCTACTCATTTTTCCATGCAGCCAGACTTGATGGGAATGAAGAAATGTATTGTTCCCGTTGGTAGGAGGGCATTGGGCATCAGTAAATGATAGTTATGGTTGCCATAATCCATCAACATGTATAGGATGCACTAAAAGAAGCGTACTGGAGAGCTGTCTAGCCTTAAACGTAAAAGCTAGAAAAGAAGGAAGCTAAGTGGTCTCGAGGCTAACTCAGGGGGGTAAACCCAGCCAGGTGTGCTGACACGTTTGCAATCCCAAAAATGAGGCAAGATCTTGAGTTGGAGGCCAGCCTGGGATACATAGCAAGATCTTGCCTCAGTTTTGGAACTGCAAATGTGTCCCAAATGAGACCGGAAGCCAGAGGAGCATTTGGTAGACAGCAAGCCTGCCTCGAGAGCACAAAGAAAAACTGAGAAACCTGTAGGAGTGTGGCATGCTTCTTTCAACCAGAGGCCAGCCTAGAGGATGAAATAGTAACAATATAAGGTAGGGTCCAGGCAGAGTACACTAGGAAATTGTACTTAGTTTCCTAGTTTTACCTTCCTGGGTTAGACTCTAGGCCACTTAGCTTCCTTCTCTTCTCCAAGACAATCAATCAATCAACCAACTAAACAGAAAATACCAACACAACCCAAGAGGGTAAAATAATAATGAAACAACTTCAAGAAAAGTGGGGAAAAATGTTAAGGGCAAGAATTTATGAAATACAAAATAAGGAAGTAATTGGGGGGATTATCAATAAAACCAAAACCAGATTTGTTATTTAAACTAGCAAAATATATGTTAAGATACATTGTTTAGGGCCAGTGAGATGTCTCAGCAAGTGAAGATGCTCCTTGCCAAGTCAGACAACCCGATTTCCTTTCCCAGACCTACACGGTGGGAAGAGAGAATTGACGCCAGCGAGTTATTCTCTGACTTCCACGTGAGCACTGTAGAATGCCTGTATGCACCAGAGGTCTCCACCCAGGGATGGTTTGTCTTTGTGCTTTGCCTGGAGTGATTGTGACTTGCAGAAATGTTTTTATTTTGGTGCATTAGGGTGTAATATCTTCCTCCCTTACTGCTTCTGGTTAAGAAGAATTTTTCTATACCCCTGGTGTATAAGCTTTCACCCCAGGTTTTCTTTAGTATCTCTATGATTTTAGTTTTCCTATTTAAATGTCTGAGCTATTTTGGATTTCACTCTATGTGTGCTGTGAGTTCCAGGGTCTACTCTTTCCATATGGCTATCCAATTATCTCAACACCCTTATTTGTTTTTTTTTTTTTTAAATCTCTGCACACAGATTTGTGATGCGCCTTTCTCGTACAATAACTTTCCAGATGCAGTCGGGTCTATTTCTGGATTTTCTGTCAGTCCCCCTGGCCTATCTGTTTATTCCTGTGCCAATACCAAACTCCTAATTACAGGCTCTCCAGTATGTGTGAATGTCTGGTGGTGCTGGCCCCCCAGATGGCTCTTTGCTTCCTGGGATCCCCTGACTAGCTTTGCTTATTTTATTTTTTTCTTTCAAGTAAACTTCATAATCAACTTTGCCTAGCTCCAGGGAATAAAATCTGGTAGTATTTTAAAAGTTGGAGTTGCATTCAATCTGTACATTAAGTTAGGTGGAATTGACATCTTTATGGTGGGGAGTCTTTTTACACAAGATTGTGGTGTGTTGTTTCTTCCAAAATATAATTTTGAGTGAAAAAATTAGTTTTAGGAGAATTCATATAGAATGACTATCTTGTAAATGAGTTTTTAAAATTACACAGCACAGCGATCTGTGTAGCTTATGGATTCACACATTTGTAGTAAACAGGCTGAAGTCTAGATGTGAGTGAACTAAGCCCTTTCAGAGCAGGGGAGAGGGAAGGACTGAGAAGGGCCGGTTCCACCTGGTTTTAAATCATTTGAGCAGGGGAGAGCTGAAGTAAATATGGCAAAAGATTAATTTTAGTGGACAGTCTTATTATTTTCCTATACATTGCTCTATGGTAGGAATGTTTCTTAATTAAAAACAAAAGAAGTAAGAAAAGCTAGCTGTTTCCAAAGGTTCAGGGTACTCTATGGGGGTTGAGGTTGGTGGTTGGGGTGGATAGCTGCTCCCATTTCCCCTGTGGCATTCTAGAGAAGCTGTCCCCTGGCCAGGCCTGGGGTGTATGTCAGGGGGTCATGGTGAAGCTTCCTCTGTGCATGTGTGTGTGTGTGTGTGGGGGGGATTCTGATAAGATTCAATGCAGTGCTCTCAGCAGCTGGAGAGGGGCGGTTTCCTTCCTGTAAATGGGCATCCTTGGCTGTTTCCAGGCCGACACCACGTGTGGGGTTTAACAAAATCACCCCACAGGCTCCTGAATTTGTGCTAAGGCCTCTTGGTATCAAAAACCTCATCTCTCTGTCTGTTGCTCATTTTCTTCCACTTCATCTATGTGAATGCAAGATTCAGAATCACGAGGGAAGAGAAGTACTTCCCAATGGAGTCGTTCTTCCCATCTATAGGATACCTCGAGAAGAACCTTATTTAGGAGCTCTGATAGGAAATTGTATTTATTTTCATAAACCAATTTACTGTGCAGCCCCCACACCACCCATGTCAACAGGACCAAATAGCTTCAGAACTGGGGGGAAGGAGTTGCCTCATTCATAACAATTTTCCTATTTGAGGAAAAAAATTTATCACTCAAAGCAATGTACTTGTGTTTCAGAGGATCCCCGGCTTCTCTGGGACCCCTGTGTGAGGCCTAGCTGTAGCAGCCACCTGCACTGACCTGTGGAAGGCTTGTTCCCTGACGCATGCCTAATGGAGCCTCCATCGGCCCCGGTCTTCATTGCTATTCTCCACAGCAGGTCTGCACACGTTACAGCTGCCTCCTCAGCCCACACAAGACTTCCAGAGAAATGAACATCACATTAACCACTGTATTTTATGTGAGGAGACACACAGGCAATTAGGTCTGGCAGCCGCATCGCATGATTCCTCACAGTGCCTGGGAAGACTGGAGGTCCCACGAGGCCACCTTTGCCTCTGGAGCCCTTCCCCCACGGCGTTAGTCCCACCAGCATCCTTTAAAAGCAGAACAATGTTTCTGGAAAGGAACTAGTATTGGAAAGAACAGCTAGTGACACTCAGGCTAGTGACCCTGTGTAGGCAATGTCAGATAACATGGGGATCCAAGAGGGAGCTTGGTGTGGAAAAGGTCTGACATGAACGTAGCCATGGGAAAGGGAGCGCTAGAGGGCTGCTCTCAGAGTGGAAATGCACCAGAAACGAAGCTCCTTAGGCAAATGTTTGACCTTGATACCATTTATTAATTCAAATCACGACCAGAAGGAAACGGGGGTAGGAAAGGAAGGAAATGTGGCCAATCCTTTATTCTCTGTTTTCTCCATGGACTGAATTTGAGTCGTTCAGTTTGGTCCCGCCCTGTGAGAGAGTGGAACTGAGGAGCACACAATCCTCAGTGTGAGAAGGTGAAATGGAGGGTCCCTGAGAGGAGACATGGATGGTGACTCCCTTGTGCTAAACCCTGGTTTCTCATCTTCCCTCCGGCCTTCTCACTCAGCTGTGTCTTGATGTTGTCCACCCCACCTCTTCCCCCAGCTCTGAGGTGGAAAATGGTGGTAACACATCTAGCAACTCTCAGGGCCTGTGACCAAATGACACTGTCCCACCTCAGAATGCCTCTTCTACCCAAGCCTCAAGGACGCGTGGCCATGGATGGCAATGACCTTTCAGTGAAGCTTCCTGCCTTCCAGGCTGTACTCGGCTTCTGGTTTTTATGAAACACAAATGAATTTCCCAAGGCACAGCTATGCGTCTGCTCCTTTCCCACCAAGAATCTTCAGATGCTACCATGGCCTCCAGCATGAGGTCCAACTGACATTCATACTTTCTTCCCCCACAGCTGTCTCCCCTCCAGCCATCTTTGATGTCCTCTTGATTGCTTTGCTAGTTATGACCTTTGCCCTGAATACTTGTGGTGGTTTGAATAGGCATAGATTCATGTGATTGAAGGCTTGACCTAGAGTGCACTATTAGGAGGTGTGGCTTTGTTGGAGTAGGTGTGGCCTTGTTGGAGGAAGTGTGTCACTGTGGGGTTGGGCTTCGAGGTCTCATTTGTTCAAGCTATGCCCAGCGTGGGACACAGTCTCCCGCTGCCTGCGGATCAAGATGTAGGACTTCCAAATCCTTCTCTAGCACCATGTCTGCGTGTGCACCACTGTCTCAGGTTTCTGTTGCTGTGAAGGGACACCATGACCACCGCAACTCCTATAAGGAAAACATGTAATTGGGGTGGCTCGATTACAGTTGCGGAGGTTCAGTCCATGATCACCACAGCAGGGAGCACGGCGGTGTGCAGGCAGACGTGGTGCAGGCTACATCTTGATCAGAAGGGCAACAGGAAATGGTCTGAGGGTGCCACTGAACAAAGAGACCTCAAAGCCCGCCCCTACAGTGACGCACTTCCTCCCACAAGGCCACACCTACTCCAACAAAACCACACCTCTTAATAGTGCCAATCCCTACGAGCTTGGGGGTGGGGACAATTGCATTCAAACTACCACAGCCACCATGTCCCACCATGGACTAAATCTCCTAAACCGTAAGCCAGCCCCAATGAAGTGTTCTCCACTTGTAGAGTTGCCGTGGTCATGGTGTCTCTTCACAGCAATGGAAACCCTCACGTAGACCATACCTTTTCTAAACTGACATTTACACATTCAGTTTTCATTATCTAAGTGCTCCTCTTTCCTCATGGCCGTCATCACCTTTCATCCTGGCTGGTGTCCCTTCTCAGAGAAACATCATCACAATCACCCGTCACTGCCCCAGATTAACGCAACACTCTTCTGAGCTTTGATTAGTTTGTTTATTTATTCTTTGTCTGTTTTCCCATTAAATACTAAACTCCACAGGAGTAGAAAAGACACCTATTTTATTCGCCCACAGACATGGAGCTGTGCTTATCGCCAACAACATGGCACCAACGCTCAGACATGATGAGCAGATGAAGGACTGTTGGTAAGGGATGAGAGGCAGAATTACAGTGTCAAATGTACTCCGCATGTTTTTTGAGGTTTTCATACACACATCTTCAAACTTGCCGTCCAGAAAATCGCATAGATTTGCATTGTGCTCGCAGTATGTACAACAGGCTGCGTAATTCACTGTCTCACTCCGTCTTTACAGGCACAGAGTATTCTTTTTAAAAGGAGTTGCCAATGGGAAGGTGAAATTTGTAAATCTGAGTATTAATGGAGTTGAATGATTTTCCTGTTTTGGTCTTTTGTATTTCCATTTCCCATGGATTTTTTTCCCCATTTCTTTGTTTGTTTTCCTATTTATTTATTTTGCAGCTGTCTAGAGCAGTTTGTATGAGAACTCACCTACTGCTTCTAGCACCGATGCTGGAAGGACCAATGCCTCCAATAATCCCTGCAGAACCTGGACCCTTCCTCGAACCCCATGCAGGGGTTCCCTGGTCTAGTTTAAATGTGGTTTTTCATTTGTAATTCTTCAGACACCATTCCATGATTGATTGTGCTGTGCCTCTCTTCTGGGCCTGTGGGTATGTGGAGATGCAAATTCTGACTCTCAGGGGAGGGTCAAAGAGCTGTAGAAACGCTTGCCTTTCCCGTGCCTGTCCATTTCCTTCTTTAGAACATCTGCCATTTTCCTATGTGGCTGACAAGACGGCCCAGTTCCTTACGAGCCCGGCTGATTGTTGTGCAGAAGCAGGTGTTAAACAGGCCTTGAGTTTTTGTGCACAGCTTTGAGTAAACGGTTTGCAGATGCCGCTAAGATGATCTCAGCTTAGGCCTTGGGCATGCCCACATTTTAACAGAGGGTTTTCTAATCAGGAGCATGTATGTGAACTCGTTTTTGACCATGGTGAGGAGTCAAAAGGCCCGTACTTGGCTGGTTCACTCACTTCCTCAGCAAATATTCAGGAATTGGGAATTCAAAGAAGGACCAGACAGACAAAGTCTCAACTTTCACAGACCCCCATGGGAGAGATAAGGAATGAAGATGTAAGCAACTAAAAAGAATGCTGGGTTAGGGAACAATGGTGGAGTATGCTTTAGGTGAAATGTGTAGAAAGAGCTCGCTGCATGCCTTAGCCAACTGCTGAATCCAGCAGAGAGCCCCGCTGGCTGGATCTCTGGGCTGAGCAATTGTGAGGACTCCAGTGGGCCTTGGAGATGAACCTGAGTTGCACACCAATGTTTATCTCTCCCTAGATATGTTCTAGAGCCCGAGTCTTGCCTCCGCACATGACTTGCCGTGAATGAAAGCAGGTTGAATGACAGGCCTGGTAGCTCACACCTGTAATCCCAGCTACTCTGGAGGCTAAGCAGCAGGCTATAAGTTCAAAGCCTGCCTGGCCAATAGAGTGAGTTCAAGGTTAGTCTAGGCAACTTGGGATAATGAGACTCTGTCTCTCAAAGGAACTAAAAAAGGTCTTGCGATGTAGTCCAGTAGTAGAGTTTTTTGGTCTTTCGAGACAGGGTTTCCCTGTGTAGCTTTGGAGCCTGTCCTGGAACTCACTCTGTAGACCAGGCTGGCCTCGAACTCACAGAGATCTGCCTGCCTCTGCCTCCCGAGTGCTGGGATTAAAGGCGTGCGCCACCACTGCCCCGTAGAGTTCTTTACTAGCATGTGGAAGCTCTAGCTTTTATTCCCATTACATTATGAACAAATAAAATAAGGCTGAATGATTAAGTTCTAGCAAGTGGGGTAAAAGCAGAAGGGACATGAACAGCACCTGAGAACTGTCTTAATGGAAGAGGATGTGTTCTCATTTGTTCCTTATCATTTCCTTCTAGCCAAGGCAGTGGCTAGAACTTAAGCAGCCAACTGTGGACCAGGAAGTAGAAGTGATACTTTAAACGTGGTTGAACAAGAAGGTAGAAGAGGTGTGGGTCACTGAGTTGGTGGAGTGATATAAGAGATCTAGACTGGGGACCTAGGGGCCCCTAAAACAGCACAGGATATCACCATTGTGCTCGGTTGCCCTCCATAGCTAGAGACTATTGTGGAAAATACCACATACTTTGACTGGAGAACATAGAGAAGTGAAGCTGGAACTGAGCTGAACACTCCGTCCTGGCTGGCTAGCTTTCGTAGTCCAGAAGGTCCTAAGGAGACTGCTGAGAGAGAAGCTTCCATGGTATCACCTAGCAGTGAACACTAAATGCGGCAGTACTACCCTGCCAAGTAAGAAGCACTATTGATGCGATAGTGGCATGAAGGTTACGGGGATAACCAACCGCTTTTCTGATTGGATCTGAGGTCTGCTCCACAACAGGGAATTCATGCCTAGCACTGGAGGCATGTCTCTGTCTACATAGCTCCTAGAAGAACTACTATGGTTGTTTTGGTAAATGGATGTGTTGCTAAATTGTCTTCTAAGCATTAATGTTTATAGTCATAGAACTGTGCTGCCCTCAGTCTTGGCCAAAGAAGCTTCTTTTTGAAGTCGGGGCTCTAGTTAATGCAGAGACTCATAACTGGAGAACAAGTTACTACTGAGTACTCAGCCCTAAATGGGACACATCTATGTCTCCCAATGGGCAGAGAACATCAGGTAAGAGGGGGCAGAAAGAATGTTAGAGCCAGAGGATGGGGAGGGGCGCTGTGCAATGCTGTCTTCTGGGCGTGACATGACCTTCATACTCAAAAACTCACTGCAGTTGTGGTCGCCTGAATAAAGCTTGCACAATATCAATCCAACAAGATCAGTCAACATTCCAGAAGACAGCAGTAATTGAAATCAAAGAGGAGAGAGGGAGAGAGGGAGAGGGAGAGAGAGAGAGAGAGAGAGAGAGAGAGAGAGAGAGAGAGAGAGAGAGAGAAGAGAGAGGAAGGGAAAGAGGGAGAGCAAGAGATAAAGGTGGGAAAGGGGTGTGCTGGGAGGTATGGGGGTGGATAGGATCAAGACACATGTATGAAATTGTCAAAGAATAAATAAAAGATATTAAAAGATAGTGAGAAATTGTCCATCTCTGGACTCAATATATTTATTTAGACATAAAGGTCTACCTTGTTTAGGTCATTAACTTTAGGCCACCAGTTAGACTGACCCCCAGCTGACAGAGCCCTGAGCAGATGTTGCCTTGAGGTCAGGGTTTAAGTCTGACTTCTCTCAGCTCCACTTTCCTAGACAACCTCTGCTCAGAGCTGGTCACTGAATGGATGCTGCTGGTGGATCCTCTTCCCAGGGAGCTCACTCCCATAGCCGGCAAGTTAGTGGTAGTTGTTGGCAGGAAACCTCAGTTCCTCACCAGGAAGGGTGGGGATGCTGGAAAGTGGTTAGTTTTGATGAGTGTATACTGTATGCATGCATCAAGTCCGTAAACTGAACATCATTGATATATGTTGATAAAACATATAAAAATAAATAAGGGCTTTGTTTAGCAATCATGTTGAAAAATTCCCTAATATATGATGGACAGTTCTCATGAGCCAGTACAGCAGAAATTCAGTGGCCATGTGATGCCTTATTCAGTCTGGGCACATCTAGGAAATGTTCATTGCACAAGAACCTAGCAGCTCAGCCATGGGTGGTCACTAGTTCAGTATAGAAGGAAGAGCCCTCTCCTCAGCCTGAGTATAGGCTTATAGACTTCCTCTTCTCACAGACAGTTTAAGCCAGTGCCGAGCTCCAGGATTAGGACATTTACCAAGATTCAGTCCTCCAACTCCATGCCTAGATTTCTACACCTGGCAATCTGTCAGGTGGTCCTTTGTCAAATGATGGTCCTAGTCCACTCTTCCCAGAGAACACGAGACCCTTCCATGGCACCTCTGGCTTAGACTCCTTTCTGAGGGTACCTGAAAATGAAGGGTCCAGGAATATAGAAATATAAAATTATAAGCTTAAGATATGGAAACTGACAGTCATCAGCTTTAAAGGTTAACTTCTAACAATGGCTGTCTGCTTTACAGCCAGCTCCTCTGTCAACAGCCAGGGGTTAACTTTTAACCCCTCTGCTCCTTATAGCCAACAACTGCCTGGACCAAAGTTTTAATAGTTGTTTCTATATGACTCCTAGTGTACACCCTGTGCCTAATGCCTTACTCCTTACTATAAAAAGGGGCTCATAACCCCCCTCCAAATGCCACAGCCTCAAAATCCAACTCTGGCTGTGGTCTCAGCTAGTTAATAAGCTTTTGTGCCCTGCAGTGATTTTATTTTATTTTACTTTTTTCTGGAATAAAGTTTACCTCTGGTTTAATAGACTTTGGTGGTCTGTCCCTCATTATTGTGAGACCCCGGACCCAACAAGAATAAGACAAAGAGGTACTCTTCTTTAGGATGGCAAGGGTCTCCCAGTGTTGACATTCTATAGTTCCCTCTCACACTCAATAGGACAGACTAGAGACTCCAAAGGTGACAAAGGAGGACTTCTAAGATGGGACAAAAATGGTGTGAGGGACTTAGGGATGCTACTTGCATTGTTTTCGATCACTGTCTCCAGGAGACGCCACCATGGCATATGGGACCCTCCTGTTCTCTAATAACCATGATTCGACTTTCAACTTGACTACTTCTTAACTTCCATATATGAGAGTACATGAAGTATGTGTCTCCCTGGGTCTGACTTATCTAACACAATTACCTCCACTTCCTTCCATTTTATGGCAAATGACAGAATCTCATTCTTTTGATGTCCAGATAATACTCCATGTTTCTTCATTCTCTCATCTGTTGATGGCCATACAGGTTGATTTCACATCTTAGCTACTGTGGCAGGTGCTACAATAAATGGATGTGAGGATGACTTCCTGGCAGTTTAGGGAGCTTGGGAAGAAAATGAGTTGGGACTGAGAAAAAGGCTGGGTCATTCCTGCACACTGACAAAAATCCCAGGGGATTCAGGGTAAGGCAGGCACAAATGTCAGCACCACACTCTCTCAACAACGGTCTGCCTCCCTCAAGCCCTGAACTCTACCTTCCCAATTCATTTGCCTAGAAGGCTCTGTCAGGGACCAGACGAGAAGGAGTTAATTCATGGATGCCATAGGAATGATTCTTCATTCTGCCTCTGCGGCAGACCATTAAAATGTAATATTACATGTATCATGGTCCATTTCCTAGATGTGCGAGTGTGGCCGCAGCGCCTGGGCTACAGCGTTCTGTGAGCTTCCCTGCCCGTCCCCAGAAGTACAGATCATGCTGGGAGAGCAAAGGAGGAACCTGGACTCTGGCTCAGCTGGAGTTGGGAGCAATTTGCTTTTGCCTTAGAGCCCCTCTTGACCTTGAAATTGCTGGTGGTCCCTAGCAGGGAACAAGGATGTGGGTCCAGGAACCCTTCTGCTTTTGGGGAGGTGAGAGTGTGGGGTGGTTCACCCCAGACAGGAGCTTGAAGTCTATTATGCAGATGAAAGAACAGGTTCAGAGAGGACAGTAGGGTCACAGTAAGGTCTGTCCCCCTTTTAACCCCCACCCTAGGTGGAATTAGGGCTCAATTTGGGGGAGCCAATGGTCCAGGAGGAGAGAGATTGATGTCCTACGAACCATGGTAAGAACCTGTGGATCATTGGAACGTCTTCCTGCTCCTTTCCCACGGGGCTTCAGAATGCAAAACCAACATTCCCAAGAGCAGCTTGTGCCTTGGAAGTCACAGGTGTGATCTCTAAGCCTCTCAATTAACACTGCCTCTGTAACCTGGGATGCCCAGGAGAAGGTCCTATGTCTGGGATGGAAGAGCCACTGTTCTGTCACTGTCAACATCCAGACCTGCCTGCCGGAGGGACTGTGTCTAGTAGCTAAGTAGCTCCCCTGAGAAGCATTGATGGTGGTAGAGGCCAAAGCTTGTCTGTCTTGCAGTGATTCACTTTGCTTCTCATGGGTGTGGGCCAATTAGACTTGATCATTTCTCCTCTTGTGTGTGCCATTTGACTCCCATGTTGCTCGCCTCCCCTGGGTCCTTGTCCTAGTACAGCAGAGGCTCACTGCCTACCCCCTCTCCAGCTGCTACTGTGGCTCCCCTATAACAGAGTTATACCTGGTACCCAGTGTTCTCTCTAGACACCCTGGGATTCTGCCTGTCACCTGCCAACAGTCCTCATAGACACCTGCCTGGGACTTAACGTCTACCAGGCTTCCTAGGATGACATGGCCTATTCAACTCAGCTTGCTTCTCCGATGGCCATTTTTTTTTCTGTTCCCAGATATATCAGGTTCCTAAGTCCTGGGATTTTATTTTTTTCCTCTCCGCTTCCCTCTGCTGAGGGTTATTCCTCTATCTCCTAATTTGAGGGAGAATTTTCTTTGAATCCACTAACAGCAGCTGTGTGTTATGTAGCCTCAGTCATTCCCTGCTGAGTCTCATTGCAGTCCGGGCATCTGCTTTGCTTTAGGCTGCCCCCCACCCACCCTGGACAGTGAGCCAGACTGAAAACAGATCTGTGTTGATCCTGACTGCTGTTGGGAATAAATGCCCAGCATGGAGCTGACAAGGGTGACCACTGGGCTGGCCCAACTTCAACCAAGGGCAAAGTTTGGAGTGTGAGAACCTTTTATAACTTCCCATAGATGCCATCCACTGCCCTGGAAAGTAAGGAGTTTTATGTTACTATGGCTATACCAATACTACTTAGATATTCCACGTCAAGGTTTATGCATTAGAGTGGGGTATATGCTTTGGTAGCCTGGCTGGTTAAAATGTGAAGGTTCTAGAAGGATGGAGAATACATAACAGCATGGGTAGAATAGGGTAGGGGCATCCAAGTGAGGGCAGAAAAGGCCAAGGAAGGGCAGCCTGGGGCTGCAGCAGCAGGCGATTTCAAAGATGAAAGTGGCTTAGCTGTCACTTGCCTTTGCCAATAGCCCCATGTACAAACATGCCTGATGCTGTGCTGAGGGTTGCATGTATGTGCTCATTAGATTCTGGCTGTGGGCGACCCAGTGACGCAGGCTGTTATTACACTCCCTTTACAGGGCCATAGTGGAGGCCCGGGTTGGAGGCCCATAGTCTGACTAGTGGGCGGTGACGCTGAAGTTTGGCACAGGCTGTCTGCTTCTGCAGCTGGCTCTAAGCCAGACCCCCTCCCCACCCCCACCCTGCAACTTCCTGCACAGGGACACACATGTCTTGTTTTGTCTCCTTCAGACTGCATCTGCTCCTGTGGGCTTCCCCTCCTTCAGGCCCCTACTCCAACTCTGTCTATGCTGTTTTGTGAGACTTCTCCCTGCCTGCCCTCTGGCCTGGCTTGCCTTGGGAACTGTCTTGGGTCCCCTCATTAGGCTCCCATTAGTAACTGTACAGACATCACAAGTGGTTCTACTCAGGTACCTGCTTCTTTCACCCACTAAGCTCTCTGTTTGGTGCCTACCATCTTTTCTCCATCCCTAGAAAATATAAGTCCTATGGAGTGGGGTTCGAGACGGAAGGCAGGCGCTGAGTGTCCAAGCCATGACCTCACTGGATGGATCTCTCCCAAGGCTGCTCTATACTGTACCACGGGAAGACTGGGGTAATCAGATGCCAAACAGACTGGCTGTTCACATTGTGCTGGGCTTCACAGACCCCTGGTTTATAATCCTTGTTTTACAGGTGACAAAATGTAGTTAGAAGGCCTGTGAGATGGCTTAATAGGTGTGAGGGCTTGACGATCTGGGTTCAATCCCTAGGTCCCAACTTGGAAGGAGAGAATGGACTCCTAGAAGTTTTACTCTGACTTCCACACAAGTACTGTGGCCTGTATGTGTCTACACAGACTACTATGTTAATATAATAATAATAATAATAATAATAATAATAATAATATAATAAAATACAAATGCAGTCAGAGACAGAAGGTATCCCAGAGGCCACAGCTGCATACCAGAGCAGGATTCGGACCCCACCCCTTTTGGGTCCCAGCCCCATGTACTCATACTCAGAAGAAGGCTGTTCACCATACCGTAGATCTCCCCGTGAGTGCCTGGAATTGGACGATGACAACCCTGGGACTCAGGCTGTTTAGATAGTAGGGCTGATGTAGCGACTGTCTTCCTATGTCATGTACCACACTGAAGGCAGCCATTTGGAAAATTGAAAAATGATGACAGCCCAAACGAGGTGACCATTTTGATATCAGTCAACGGTTTGATGTTGGGAAGGAGCTGGACAAAACCAGAAAGGCCTTTTGTCAAAGCTGTCTGCAGGGAGACAGAAGCAAGCCTTGGGACAGAACCAGCACCACAGCAAGGGCTAAGCCTCCCCACTGGCTTCCCAGTATAACTCTTGGGTGCTCCCAACCCTAGAGCTCTCCCTGGGTGCTCCTCACCATGCCAGGAAGGGGGGAACTTGACTTTTAACCCACGGCTCCTTTTCTCAGGGCTTGTGCTGTCTGAGTTTTATTTTTAGCAGGGGTAAAAGATTTTTGAGTCGACAACATGGACCTCTGTTAAACAGCAGTGTGGCAGTGGAGGTAGATTTGGGAGGGACAGGCAGAGATGGAAAATGGGCTGGTGGCCCAGCTGGTAAATGCTTTGGACCTGGCTGTCTTAGAGCTACCCAGAACCCAGAAGCACAGAAACTCAGCCAGGAGGAGCCCATAGCTCGGCCTTGACCTGCCCTGCCCCTTGCTCCATCCTTAGCTTCCAAGATCGGCTAGCATTCCTTGGCAAACAGCTTCACCAAATCCCTCTAAGATAAAATGAAAGAAGAGCTCATGGGGATAGAGAAGGAAGCTCTGTTATTGTGTCTGCTGCAGCCAGGAACTGTGCAAGGCACTCCACAAATTCACTTAATCCTCTCTGCATGCCTCTGAGACATGTATTAAAGGAAACAAGAACTTGATGTGTTGGGTTCCTGCCCGGGGCCAAAACAGTGTCACACATGCTATTTCATTTATCCACAATACCAGCCTCTTGTGGTCATAAAAACAAACTCAACCTGGGGAGGCCAAGTCACTTGCTTGTGTTCCCAAAGTTAATCCCTGGCAGAGCAGTGGCCTGTAGGCCACTCAATGCAAAGCCCAGGCAGGAACCTGGGCAAGGAGAAACAAGATAAGTCACTAAGGTGGGAAAAGGGGTCAGATACAGTGGCTGGCTTGTGAGATGGGAGGAGAAGTCCCCAGATTTTAGGTGAAGGAGGATGGAACAGGTAACTCATGGCCACTTACTGTGCTACTTACAGGCGTGTGGAATGGAGTCCTTCTTGAAGTATGTACTGGAGACTGGTCACTGGAAGGTTCTAGGCTAGTCTGAACAGCAGGAATGCACAGAGAAGCAACACATTAGAGGATCAGAGGATATTGTGTCCCATGCCCATGTTGTTTACTTAGATGGTATCAGTGCCAGTGAAAAGCCCTCATGGAGGTGGGTTTCTCTTATTCTGGAAGTGATTTTGATTGGATACTAGGTGATATTGCTAGTCCCTAAGAAATGATTGACTTTGCCTAGTAACCACTGTGTTAGGTCTGTGGTCCATACAACCTGAGCCCTGAGTTTTATGTGTTTGAAGTAATGAGGACCTTGAGGCATAGCTCACATCCAGTTGCAGTGGTGAGTAGCTGTGTGATCGTGGACAATTTGGATAGCCTCCCTGAGCCCCAGTCACTATCTTCAGTTTCTGAATGCCTCAGTAGCAGGATCAGACATCTTTCTGAGTTATTATGAATACCTGCAGGATAGTGCCTGTCATGGACCACATGGGCCCTATGGCCAAGGCAGGAAGTGAGAGCCCAGTAATGAACTATAGGTGAGGAGAAAGTCCTAGAAGGGACCAAGGCAAAGTTTTCCCATTCATAAATTGAGATAGGAAGACAGGATGGACTATATAGTACGGATATTTTATACCCCCCTCAACTGGTCTCATAGTCTATGGTTTCTTAGACTTGAGTCAGTAGATCATGGAAGGGTCATTTCTCATTGGGTAGCCCAGTTGGCTAATGGCTTAGTGGTCTGGAAGAATTTCAGTCTTCATCTGACTAAAGGTGGGCCTCTCTAGTTATGGCAGGGCTTATGACATTCTATCGTTACAAATTCCAGAGCATTGAGGGAGTCCTTTAATGGGCAATTCTGCTCTGAACATCTCCTAAGCTCCATTGGGGACCTTTCAATCTCTTGTCATCAACAGGCAGTCACAAATGGAAAGTGATGGGAATTCTGATGAAAGGTGTCTGATTTCATCCTGACTTCTACTGCCCCCTCCACATGCCCTTCTCCCAACCACAGGGCCTCTTATTGCTTTCTCTGATCTTGGCCATTCATAGCTTTAGAATCATTCCCTGCTCCAACATAGACAGTTTCCTTCCTCCCTCCCTCCCTCCCTTCCTCTCTCCCTTCTTTCCTTCCTTTCTTCCTTCCTTCCTTCCTTCCTTCCTTCCTTCCTTCCTTCCTTCCTTCCTTCCTTCCTTCCTTCCTTCCCTTCTGACAGGGTGATTTGACAGTCATCTACCAATTTAGAGTGATTGTTTTATGATCAGAAGCCCAGAAAGTATCTGCCCAGAACCCCACAGACCTAAGGGCAACCAGTCTGTCATGTCCAGATGCCCTCTTACTGGAGCTCTGAAGCTGGATCCTACTGCCCCTTGGCAGGATAGGAATAGGCCTCTGATAGTTGGGTGACAATCTGACCAACCTTGTAAAAACCTGGCAGATCTCTTTGGAACCCCCAAAGTGGCACAATTCCCCTCATCATAAGTGCAGTCCACTCCTAAAGGTAGCTATGTCTGTGGGAAGAACCTTGTGCTTTGCCTGTGTGATGTCTTGTTAACTGGGCCCCATCACAGTTCTGATCATATAATTGTAGTCGAAATAACGCCCCATTAGCCAGTAGCTTACACAAAAAAATTAATATATTCATTAGCCTCCCAGGGTTCCTGGGGGCATTCTTATTTGTTTTTCAGATAGGAAAGCCCCAAGAACACAGCTAATGCTTAAATAGGTGGCTTCCCCAGTCATCCATAGCCATTAGGAGACCGTTCTAATCTTCCTGGAGGGCAATCTGGCAGCACTCACTAAGCCTTGAAAATGCACTTACCCTCTAGCCCAGCACTTCTGGAATTTACCTGAAATGAGAAGTCAATGTGTTCAGAAATGTACCTATGAGGCCACTTGTTCAAGCACACTGTGTATAAGTGAGACATTTGAAAGGAGCAGGGCGGAAGCTAGTCGTGGGAAGTACACTATCTGAGTTACAGAGCATGGGCAGAAGAGTCCCCAGACTCTAGAAACACTGCCACTGAAGAGTGGCACTACCAGAGAAGGTGATGAGGATGCATTTCATGGTTCTGTTTTTTGGTGGTGTTGTTATCGAGACAGTGTCTCTCCCTGTAGCCCAGGATGGACTTCAACCTGAGATTCTCCTGCCTCATCCTTCTGGCTTCCGTGTTTAAAGGCATTGTACCATCACTCCCATCTCATATTTCAGCCATGTGACTTTTAGATCCCAGTTTTGTGGTGGTTTGAATAGGAATGGCTCCTATAGACTCATGTATGTGAATGCTTGGCCATAGGGAGTAGCCCTATTAGGGAGGGTGGCCTTGTTGGAGGAGGTGTGTCACTAGGGGGTGGGTTTTGAGGCCTCAGAAGCTCAAGCCAGGCCTAGTGGTTCAAAGTCTCTTCCTGCTTGCTGCCTGTGGATCAAAATGTAGGACTCTCAACTCCTTCTCCAGCACCATGTCTGCCATGCTTCTTGCTATGACAATAATGGACTAAACTTCTGACACTGTAAGCCAACTGCCAATTAAATGTTTTCCTTTATAAGAGTTGCAATGGTCATGGTGTCTCTTCACAGCAGTAAAACCTTAACTAAGACAGAAGCTTATTCTACAAAATCCCTGTGTATATGTGACAGCAAAGACTAGAAAGTCACGTGTCCAGATGTAAACAGAGACATTATGTTTCCCTAGTGATACGTACTGCACACTTGATCTTGGCCCAAAGGCTGACAAGCCGTTGTGTTATTTATTTTCATATTTCAACAATAATCACGTGTTACAAGCACAGTCTTTTTACAGGAATGCAAAGATATGAACTTGATGACCTAGTGCCACCTTGTAGGGCAGCATGGTGAATGAGATATTCCTGCTGCCTCCCTGGTGAGAATGAGACCTCTCCTTGTCAAGTCCCAGGCATGCAGCAAGGATGGCTTCATCTTTGGCTTTCTGGAACTCTGAAGGGAAGGCAGCTCCCCAAGAAGAAATGCTGTATTCACAGGTCTATGCCCATTCTCACTGGAGTAGGAGGGCAGCTGGGGATGAAGCTGTGGCTGAACTAGGTACCATGGCAACTGAGGGTCATGTGGCTGTGACCAGTAGTTGTGTGGGGGCTCAGGACTGGCTGTGGGAACCACATTCCAAGGCAGGCATAGGCGAGAACCTTCCTGCTCTACAGCAGTTGCCCTTTCCGGTTCTGCCTCACTGGTGTAATTGAGCCCTCCTGGCCTTCAATAGCTTGGGGAGCATCCTAACTTTACTTAAGTCCTGGCCAGAGACGCTTTCCTTCCAGAGTGGGATGGTTAATATTGAGTGTCAGCTGGATAGGGTCTAGAGTCATTCAGAAGATAGGCGTTGTCTGTGAAGGATCCTGTTGATTAGGTTAACTGAGAGGGGAAGAGACATCCTAAACAGGCCACACATTCCATGGCCTGGGGGCCCAGACTCCACAGAAAGGAGGACGCGAGCACAGGCATTCGTTGCTCCCTGCTTCCTGACTGCTGATACAGTGTGACCAGCCCCATGTGGCAGTTCCTGCTGCCTTCTCCACCATGATGACCCTACCCCCTGAAACTGTAAGTCAGAATGAGCCCTTTCCTCCTTACACTGCATTTGTCAGATAATTAGTCACAGCGAGGAGAGCAGTGACGGCAGGAGCAGTCCTGACTTAGAATCGAAGCCCCTCCAGAGGCTCGGGGCTCTAGGGTGCTCCAGCCTTCCCCGCGAGAACCTCTGGTGGAGTCCACGTTTGCTGGAGACTCACCCATGCCTATTTTTAAAACTGCTGTTGGTCAAGTTCTCTTAAGACTTGGTAGTTCGGGACCATTCTCCAAGCCAACTGGCTGCTGCCCTCTTCACATTCTGCGGGGCCTGCTCACAGACACTATCACAGCTGTGCCCGTTCATTATCGACCTCCCCTCTTAGAAGGCGGGGTGGGGAGGGTATGGGTCCCTTCTGGAGTACTCGCACAGCCACACTCCTAACCAGTTGTATGCAATTATGCCTTAGCTGCATGTGACCTGGGGGCGTAGGGGGAGGAGCTATAAGATACAGATGGCATAGGATGAGGGCAGGGGCTCTACATAGCCTCGGGGAAGCCATCCTTCCTGCTGGGTTCAGATCTTCCAGTGTGGTTGCTTAAGGTCACCCATGCTCCTGCCCGCAACCCCCACCCATTGCTCCACAAGTCCTGAGAGTAAACTTTGGTGGCATTGCACCTTGGTTTGTTGTTGGGACCTTAGGAGGAAGGGTAGATGTTTGCGTCTTTCCCAGGGAAGGAATTTAGCCATGGCCTTGCAGCTGAATGCACTCCCAACCCACAACGTCCGTCACTCAGGACCCAGCATGCTTTGGGCCGGTTACTTCGCCTTGGTTACTTCTGCTTTGTTATCTGTAAAACACAAGCTCTCGCAAGTTATGGTGAGGAGTAAATGGCAGGGTGCAGATGGCCGCTGAGCACACAGTAGGCGCTCAGTTATCTCTCTGCACATCACTCACCATGGAGATGTTGGTGGGCAGAGCAGGTGGAAAAGTTAGTCTTAAGTAGATGGCATTCCCCCCCCCCCCCCCGCCAGCAGGCAGGGTCACCTTGTGGGTCTGTATGTCCAGGAGCCACCTTCCTGTCCCTGCTGTGCATTTTGGCCTCCAGCTGTGCCCTATGGCCAAGCAGCCCTGCATGGAAGCAGTTTCTCTGATTTGGTCCAGCTCCTGCCCTCTCACTCTGGGGTAGATTTAGAATTACAGAGACTTGAGAGCCTCATGGGCATTCCAACTCTGATGAGATTGTAGTTCACGGACCAAAGTGAAAAAAAAATGTAATACCTGAGATTTATGCTTCTCAGACCCAAAACAATGGCCTAGCCACAAATCATCCGGAAGGACATGTTCTCCACAAGAACACGTCTGTCCCGTTTCCTCTGTCAGCCTCTGCGCACTGAGACACCGCCAGGAAGCCTCAAGCCAACCCTCATTTGAGCAAAAGACCATGAGACGCCTGAGGGTTGGGGTGCTGTGCTCTGATTTTGTGGCTGTGGTAAGAGAGTTGCTTTGATTCTCTGAGCACTGGGTGTGGAACCATGGGCAACAGAGAAACCTGACATGGTGATTGGCAAGAAGGCTGAGAGAGCAGACCCATTGGCCTCTGTTAGGGACATAGAACTGGCATTTGGACACCCTCGTGCTCTCTCTCTCTCTCTCTCTCTCTCTCTCTCTCTCTCTCTCTCTCTGTGTGTGTGTGTGTTTCTCTGGCTGCGTCTGGCCAGTTGCCCTAAAATGAAGTTTCCTGTCCTATGGAGGACATAATACAGGCAGGCATAAATGGAGGCATAAATGGATGATCTGGTGTCATTCATGAGAGCCCAGCCTCTGGTGAGATGCAGGTCCAGCGGTACCCATTCATGACACTCCCTCTTGGGGAGGTTCTCCGGGAGGTGGTAGAGCATGGTGGTGAGCCATGCAGCCAGATGGGCTTGCATCCCAGCACCACTGCTTAGTAGCTGACCGCTTTGTAAGTGAGGCCACTGCTAAGCCTCGGTGTCCTTGTTTGTAGAGTGGGGATAATGAACACATCTACCTCAGGGTGGCTGGGAGGATATAAATGAAGCATGGAAAGTTCCCCCCAGCTGTACTTGGTTCATAGCAGGTGCTCACAGGATGGAGATCCATGCATGGTGCTGTAGTTAGATGTTGGCACATACTGGCACAAGAGAGACCCAAGGACAAAATAGCCAGCTGGGCCTGTGCTGTGGGATGTTCTGTATGGCAAATGTGTTGCTCTGATTGGTCAATAAATAAAACACTGATTGGCCATTGACTAGGCAGGAAGTATAGGCGGGACAAGGAGGAGAATAAAGCTGGGAAGTGGAAGGCTGAGAGAGACACTGCCAGCCGCCACGATGACAAACAGCATGTGAAGATGCCGGTGAGCCACGAGCCACGTGGCAAGGTATAGATTTATAGAAATGGATTAATTTAAGCTGTAAGAACAGTTAGCAAGAAGCCTGCCACAGCCATACAGTTTGTAAGCAATATAAGTCTCTGTGTTTACTTGGTCGGGTCTGAGCGGCTGTGGGACTGGCAGGTGAGAGAGATTTGTCCTGACTGTGAGCCAGGCAGGAAAACTCTAGCTATAGGCCTGGGTGCACAGGAAGTGGGTTCTGGAGATGGATCACTATTGTGCCTAAAAGCAGAGTATGGGTCACTGGAAGAATGCTGTAGGTGTATGGAAGGCCAAGGTAGAAGGGAGCTGGGGAATGAACAAGCTAAGCAGATTCCCTGGGCTGAATGGTGAGATGGGAGCAGAGACACAGGGCAGAAAACCCTGATGGGGAAGGGAGGCTGGTTGTAGGAGACTGTGGCCTGGGTGGGAGTACCTGTAGTCACAGGGGCCATAGGAAGATGAGGCCACACCTCCTCTAATCTCCCTGGAGGATGTTCTTGCCAACATCCCTCAGCCTCCAAACCTGTCATGGGAATGAGTATCCAGGCCTTGCAGGTAGCTCTGGGACACTCTAAGATTGCATCTGGTAGGAAGAAAGAGGACTCTTTTTTTGGAGTGGGGCTATTAGAGCATGGAGCAAAGAGGAAAAGAGGCTAGGCCTTGCTGACTTGGAGACTGGCTCCCTGGAGCTCAGCAGAGGGAGAATAGCAGAGCAGCCTGTCTTAGTCAGGGTTCTGTTGCTGTGCAGACACCATGACCATGATAACTCTTAGAAGAAAAACATCTAATCGGGATGCTTTCTTTCTGTTTCAGAGGTTCAGTCCATTATCATCATGACAGGGAGAATAGCAGTGTGCATGCAGGCAGATGTGCTGCTAGAGGAGTAGCTGAGAGTCCTACATCTTGCAGGCAACAGGAAATCGACTGAGACACTGGGCAGTATCCTGAGCATAGGAAACCACAAAGCCTGCCCCCACAGTGACACACTTCCTCCAACAAAGCCATACCTCCTAATAGAGTCATTTCCTTTGGGGGCCATTTTCTTTCAAATCACCATACAGCCCCAGTATTGGTGTGGGGCTGGTGGAGGGACAGGGGCCTTTCTGCTTTGGTGGCGCAGGGGAGGCATTTAGACTGATTTCCAGGAGAAGAGAAATGGCAGTGAAGTTGGGATCAAATCCTAAGTGATGGCTGCAGGTGAGCACTGTGCAGACCCTGCCCCTGGCAGCATGTCCGCAGCTACAGCTGCCTGCCTGCACCACTATGCCCCCTTACGGCTTGCCTCCAGTGATCCGTAAGCAGTTCACAGGAGTGTCCTTTTTCCTGACTCCTCCTTCAGCAATGGGACCAGGTGACTGCCCTGCTTATAGGGGCATGAGGATCTGGAGACCCTGACCCCCACTTTTCCTTACACCTTAACTGTGTGCCTCTAGCATCTATTTTTAGCCATAGAACCAAGGCCTTTCAGGAAATGAGGGGAGGGGTGAAATATATGGCTGCAGCCATGCATTTGCGGTTTGTTTTTATTTTAAAAAATGGTTACTCTGTTGAGTATAACACTTTCTGAAAGGGAACAGACTCTAAGGGTCATGGGTTTGTAGTCAACAGCCAGAAGGCCATTAAAAAGAAGTTGAGGAGAAGGGATGGATTCAGGTTACGTGGAGGGGAAGTAAAGGAGGACTGGGTAATGGGCTAGAAGCAACAGGTCACCCTGTAGGTGTAACTGTCTTGTTAAATAAGAAACACAGAGCCAAATACAGAGTTAAAAGCCAAGAGGTCAGAGCAATAGCTAAGAGCTGAGATTAAAAACCTTACCCTTCACTGCCACTGCTGTCCTACCTCTCCGCAAGAGTGCTACTTCCTGTGTATCTGTCTTTTTTATAGACTTTCTGTTCTGCCTTCTCATTGGTTGTAAACCCAACCACATGACCTCCTCGTCACTGCCTGTCTGTACAGACCTCCAGGTCTTCTATGGTTGGTATTGAGATTAAAGGAGTGTGTCTCCATGCTGGCTGTATCCTTGACTACACAGAGATCTATCTAGCTCTGCCTACCAAGTTCTGGGATTAAAGGCGTGCACCACCACCGCCCAGCTTCTGCTGTGGCTTGCTATTAGCTCTTACCCCCAGGCAACTTTATTTATTAACATACTAATAAAATCATATTTCAGTACAAATAAAATATCACCATATCACCCTCTTACATCCATTTCACAGATGGGGAAATTGAGGTTGAAAGATTTCTAGCCTTGTTCTCAGAGGGCTTGGGACTCCTGGCTCCTCCTGAATCCCTGTCCTGATGGGGTCTGGACCCTAGGCTGGTAATGGAGCCGACAAGGGGCAGGGGGCCCAGGCTTTTGGCTCCATTGCATGGCAGATGGTATTGCCCAAATGTGTGTGGGGGGGAGTTGGGGGTTGTCCTATGAAAGAGCATCCTACCTATGTCCTCCTGGACTTTCCCGTCCTGGAGAGCCTTGGGCTCACTGCTGCTTCTCCCAAGGTTACTATCTTGTCTTTCTCTGCCCACCCACGGGCTGTCAGGCATTGATTGGGTCCTAGTTGGTAGGGTATACCTACACAGCTTGCCTGGCGCCTCCGGCCCTGCTGAGGCATACCCCTCCACACTGACCCTGGGGCAGGAATGCTAGGTCTTTCTCTTGTCCTGTCTTGCTCCAGACCCAAGTACTCTTCCTGCTCCCTGAGGGCAGGCTGGGTGAGGATCATAAACAAACACATGCCTATGGGTGAACACGTGCTTTGAGGGTCTCGAATACACCAAGGGGTTTAAGCCTTGGTGGGAACTTTTCTTGCTCACAGAACTGTCAATTCTCATTTGCTATTCATGGCCTTACCCCAACCCTGGGGGCCTTTCACCCATAGTGATACATTTTTTTCTGAAGTATCACTTGACTCCAAAGAGAATGAACTCTTTCCAGACCAAGCATTAATATGCTTGAGATAATTTAGACTATGCTGACCTACTGTGTGTTAGGCCTGTTTAAGTTTAACCTGCCTTTGAGAGAATAATGTGACCAATCTTACTATGTCTTGGCTTCCCACACAATCAGCTGTTACAACCTCCACTAAATGCACAGTTTTCATCTTAATTATGTATTCTTCAGTGTTCCTGACCCAGAATAGTGTATGTATGTGTGTGTGGGGGGGGGGGCGGTTGTGATAATCATTTATTGAAAGCAGCCAAAAGGTTGAAAGCAACTTTAAGCAAAAGAAGCATCCCATAAATGTTGGAAGCAACATGAGGATATGGGGGGTGACATCTGTGCATGGGTTTGAATGTTCTATGAGTCAGCTGGGGTCAGTAAAGGAACTTCCTCATTTATAAAATTCTGTGAAAGATCTCTGCAAGAATCCCTCATTCCTTCCTCATCCATGCTGTTCCATAAATACAGAGCAAGGTCCTTTGTCAGTGACAGACACAGGCACATCAGACAGGCCACAAGGACAGACAGGTCACACACACACACACACACACACACACACACACACACACACACACACACACATACACACACACGACAGACTACAGACAGATGGAAGCCACAAGGACAGAAGTGGAGAATTCAAATGTGGGCTCGTTCTTGGTCAAACTAATTCAAGAGGAAGTTTCTGTCTTCATTCCTTCATGTGACACTGATGCATTTGGGTGTCCCCTCTGAGGGTATCACCAATGTGTCAACCCGTGACTCACCATCTGTGTCCACGACCCACTGCTACTTTCCTCAAGTTCCTCCCCAGGCCCAGGCCTTCTGTGTGCTGCATCTTGTCCCGCCTGGACCCCACGCGGTGCCCATGTCTCAACTGGAGCATCCGCACTCAGGACGTGCTGGAGCAGGGGCAGTGCTAATTGTTCAACTGTCTTGTGTGTCTGTTGACCCTCCCCACTGGACCGTGCTTCTGAAACACCTAAAACACACTCTGTGTTCTGCTGTTGACAGTGCAGCAGCCAGCAAGTTCCCTGGGTGCCATGTCTACCCCCAGAGTGTTTCCTGAGCATAGGGAGAAGCAGCATGTGGGAAGAGCAGGAGGGTACCCAGGGGCCTGGGCTGTGGTGCAGTTATCAGTTAGGAGCAGCTTGGGGTTGACCAGTGTCTGGACAGAGGAGCTGACCATAGGAGGGTGTGACAGTTAGCTTTAATCGTTGACTTGTCACAATCTAGAATCACCTGGGATGAGATGCCCAGTTAAGGACTATCTGCATTGGTTAGGTGTGTGAGCAGGTCTGTAGGATGTTGTTTTGATTGCCTGATTTGATGTGGAAGACCCCTGGTCTAAATGTGGCAGCATCTTCTGGTAGGCTCTGGACATGGAAGAAGGAAAGATTTGCTTTCTTGCTTGCTTAGCCTTTAGTCTTGCTGGCTGCAGGGGTTGGGGATTTGGGGTGTCTCTGTGACCACCAAGGCTAGCAGAGTGTCAATCCATGAGAGATAAGAAGGCAGCTTGGTTTAACACGACTCAGGAGCTGATGTTGGTTCAAACTTTGAGAGTCTGACCCTGAATAGTTTGTTTTAGGCATATTTAAGCACAGTACAATTTGTGGGGGAAAAAAAGACAGAAAAGAAAAAAAGTTTCCTGGTGATAATTAACTTCAATCCCATGCGCACAACAAAGCTTATGATGTGACTACATTGGCATTCTTGTAAAGTACAAGTGACATTTTCCATAAAGATAGGTTCTGTAGATTAACCAAGGAAACAGGCTTAAGGTAAACAAGGTACATGATAAGGGTCTGAGGGAGGATCAGGGGTCATCCATGCAAAGGTCACCAGTCTATTAACCATGTCAGTCCCCAGACTTCTGGACAGAAAGCGGGGTTATCCATCTCTCCCTTTGAAGAGACAGCCCTGTGCGTTGAACATTCCTGGACCCCTTAGAGCTTATCTGTGAGCACAGGACCTTCATACTTCCTACAGCCGGTGATGTTATCGACCCCGTGGCTACTGTTGACTCATTCCCTGATGGCAGAACAAGATTCTTCAGACTTTCACCATAGACCAACAGCTCCCCAGGAATCCTCCAGGCCTTTGATACCAGATTCAGACTGCTAAGGCACCCAGCCCTGTGGGCTGAGCTATTTATTACTGGGATCTCAGCCTTTGTTGTGAGACAGCCATTGTTGGAGTACCCCGACCATATCCTGTAAGCCGGTCGAACAACACACCCCAGCCCATATGTATTCCTTCCATCGGTTCTATCTAAGTCAAGAGGACAAATCCACGAGGCGTGGACACCACAGTGCTCAGGGTGTAGCACGGATCGTGGGGAGGATGAAGGGGAGACAGAGCAACCAGACTCAGTCAGCTCAGAAAGTCAGCAAGCAGCAGCCATCTGTTTGCCTTCCCAGATGCTGAGGGCTGCGAGCGGGGACAAACAAACCCACGCACACAGAGGCAGGGAGAGAACCTGCTGCCACCTGCTTCTCCCATGGCTGAGACTTCCGGGCCAGGCCCAGCCTTGGCCAGCCCTTCCCTGGGCCTGTCTCCCCTGCAACTGCAGGGACCCGATAAGAAAACAAACCTGCTTCCGCTTCTCCCTTGCTGCAGTCTCGCCATAGCTCCCTATTGCCAGTCACAAACATCCAGACCCCTTAGTCTGACTCCACAGATCCCTTAGGGGTTTAGACTCAATTGGCTTTCTGGACTCCATTTCCCTCCATCCTCCCCTGACTATCCTGGTACCTTTTCTAGCTATTCTGGAACATTCCCCTAGCTGTCCTGGTTCCTTCCCCTAGCTATCCTGAAGCCCTCTCCCAGCTATCCTGAAGCCCTCTCCCAGCTATCCTGGAGTCCTCCTCTAGCTATCCTGGAGTCCTCCTCTAGCTATCCTGGAGTCCTCCCCTAGCTATCTTGGACCCTTCCCCTAGCTATCCTGGAGTCCTCCCCGGCATTCCTAGAGTCCTCCCCTAGCTATCCTGAAGCCCTCTCCCAGCTATCCTGGAGTCCTCCCCTAGCTATCCTGGAGTCTTTTCCAAGCTATCCTGGTTCCTTCTCCTACCTATCCTGGTTCCTTCTCCTACCTATCCTGGTTCCTTCTCCTACCTGTCCTGGTACCTTCTCCTACCTGTCCTGGTTCCTTCTCCTACCTGTCCTGGTTCCTTCTCCTACCTGTCCTGGTTCCTTCTCCTACCTGTCCTGGTTCCTTCTCCTACCTGTCCTGGTTCCTTCTCCTACCTGTCCTGGTTCCTTCTCCTACCTGTCCTGGTTCCTTCTCCTAGCTATCCTGGTTCCTTCTCCTACCTGTCCTGGTTCCCTCTCCTAGCTCTCCTGGTTCCTTCTCCTACCTATCCTGGTTCCTTCTCCTAGCTATCCTGGTTCCTTCTCCTACCTATCCTGGTTCCTTCTCCTAGCTCTCCTGGCTCAGGGCTCGCTAGAGTTCTTGAAGATCCTGAAACACTTCAGCCTCTCACATGACCCGTGTTGTTTGAATGTGTCATTTCCCATCCCCAGTGCCTCTTGCCTTCATCTGGAAATCTCTACTGTCCCTTGGGACTCAAGTTAAAGATTATCTGCCATAGACACATATACATCCCTCACTGACCAGCACACTTCCTGGGATGAGGACATACGCCTACCTGCCTGTCTGTCCCTTAAAGTGGCAGAGGTGACAGTCCTCACCACACAGATGGTCATGGTCTATTCCCTCCTATGTGCCCCTTCCTAGAAAAGGGCCCAAATGAAGTCACTGTGCAGACAGCATAGAATCCTTCTTAGCAGAGGATGGGGAGGGCCAGGGGGCTTTTTCAAGCCCCTGCTTCCATATTCCTGAGCTGTAGGGTCATATGTTTTGGGGGGTCCACTCATTGGCAGCAGTTTATAGAGGCCCTTAGCTTCCTCTCAGGCTCTGAAACAAGGGAGGGCCAGGCGTTTCACAGCAGTTTATTTCCTTTGTAGTCTGCCACCCGACGGGGGCCACCTATTCTCCTCAGTTAAAAGGACAGATCAGTCTTCAGCTCTTTGCCAGAGCAGTGTGCTGACAGTCAAGAAGCAGGGCCATCAGACGGACCGCCAACAGCAAGGACATGAAAGATGTGTATCCCGAGAATCCGTCTGCATACATCCCAGCTCTAATTTCTCCCCTTGGGAGAATGGGATGAACAAGTCTGACAGGTGTTCAGTGACTGGGGTAGAAAGAGAAAAATAACAAGCTGCCGGGACTTCAAAAGCAACACTTTCTTGGCAAAAAGGATGTGATAACAACTTGATGAGATAAAAGGTTTGGAGCTCTGAGCTGCACTGAGATTCAGAATGAAGACAGATAGTGTCCAGAATGTGGCTCTGACAACATCTTAAGGAACATGACCACAGGCTGGTGTGGGAACAACCGTGACTTCCAAGGTGAGATGAGCTCACTACACAGGTGTATGTGTGTGCATGTGTGTGTGTTGGAGGGGGCGGTAGGAATGGGGATGAGGATGGAGAGAAAGAGATTAGTGGTCCACCAGTGAGAATCTCTGATGGAGTCGATTGTTGGTGTTTATGTGTGTTTTCAGAGTGTGAATGTTCCTATGATGGTTGTGTGTGATCTGAGTGTATACATAGACTTTGTATGAGGGTGGAGGTTGTATCAGCTAGCTATAGCCATGATAATGCTGCATAACAAACCACTTCAAACCTCCATAACTTCAAACAGTCTTTAGAGGCAGCTTCGCTCAGCAGAGCTATCCTAGTTGTTCCTGGCTCTTTGATCCATGGGACCAGGCTGCAGGTTGGGATCAGGCTTATCCATATGCTATGCTCCTTGGACTACAGCCACGGGGACACATGCCAGCTCTGGGTGTCTGCCTCTCTTCTGAATGAAAGTACAGATTCTTCTTACCAAGAACCCCCAGAGCTAGTGAGCAGGCACTGTTCCCTCCCATCTCAGGCTCTGTGCTTCCTGGGTCTGAGAACACCAGGCTCAAGGACGAGTGTGGTGGTTAAGGTGGATTGTCAGCTTGCTTAGATGAACCCATGCCTGCAGCTTTAATGGGGCATAACTCTGAGTGTCTCTACTAGGAACTCATTTGTTTGGTAGGAGAAGTTTCAAGACAGTGCAATATTCAGGTCATGGAATGACTGATGCTCATTGCATTTACCCAGGTTTATAGTGAGAATTCAAAGCAGGAAGATATTAAAAGTGCAGCTTAATTGCCAGGCAGTGGTGGCACATGCCTTTAATCCAGCACTTAGGGAGGCAGAGGCAGGCAGATTTCTGAATTCTATAGAGCGAGTTCCAGGATAGCCAGGGCTGCACAGAGAACCCTGTCTCAAAATAACAAAACAAACCTTCCAAAACAAACAAACAACAGCAAAAAGCCATGTGTGGTGGCACACATCCTTAACTCCAGGCAGCAGTGATGAATCTCTGTGAGTTCGAGCCAGCTTGGTCTATATAATGAGTTCAAGACAGCCAGGGCTACACAGAAACACTGTCTCAGAGAAAGAAAAAAAAGTGTAGTTTAATGAGGGAAGCAGTATGAATGTCACTAGAGTCCTAGATCAATCACCTTTTGACAAAGGGACTGTCCTTAAAGAGACTGGAACCACTGAAGGGAAACAGTTTCTACAAGGACAACAGGACAGGTGCCTTGAGGACAAGACTCCACCCACTGCAGGCTCCAGCTTGTAAAAAGAGAAGTCTACTTAAAAGGGCAGAACCCCACCTGAGAACATCCCAGCCGTAAGAACTGTACTAAAACAACTGCTCAGAGGATGTGTTCTCATGTTCTTCCAAGGAGACACAGAGAGATTGCTCCAGGGGTGGTACAGATGGACCAGGCTACATCGTGAGCCGGCAGCTGAACTTGGTGTCAACCACATGTGCCGAAGACAGCCTATGAAAAGCCTGACGCGTTGCCAGTGGAACCTGTGATGGAGGTACCTGAGAATGAGGGCATCCATCCCTCCGGGCCTGCCCCACCGGATATTCTACTAAGCCTGCCTTCTGTGGGCCAGGGAGAAAACAACCCTTGTGTCCCAAGGGCAGACTTTATGGCGTATGCAAGTCATGTTCTCACCCACCCAACTGTTATTGGTTCTTGTAATCCTCCTACTCTATTTGTTCTTTATGATTTTCTTTCTCTCTCCTGCGGTAGCTTCCATGAAGTTAGAAATGATATTCAGATTGTGACAGTGGCAGGAGTTAAAGCTCTTATGCAGGTCACGGGAAAAACCCCAAAGGCTGGTGGCAGAAAACTGTAGATGGAGTGACATATAGATAGGATAAAAGACAAGAGTTGTCCAGAACTAGTTAGAAGACAACTTGACGAATTACAGAGAGATGAAGACGGACTTAGGCTGAGAGGAAGCTGGCAGTCTGGTACTTTAAACCATTGCTTCTACTTCTGTGCTTTCTGAGAAACCTCAAGTAGATGGCCTCTGGGGTGATTATTCAGATGTTCTGACAATTATTAACCTGCCAAAGAATAACCTGGTATGCTTTGGCTTTCTTCCTGGGAACTTCTATGTGCAATCAAGGGGCACGGGGTCACTTTGCTGATTTACAAAAAGAACTTTTGAAACTATTGTGAAGAACCCAATCGCCTGTTGAATTTTCTCATCCCCTATTTCCTTGTATTATTACAATAAAAGACTGGGGTGGAGTCGGATTGGGAGAAGAAGGCAGAGAAGATGCACATCTCCAGATCTGACAAGATTTGTCAGCTTGCACCAACTCCTGTGTCCCAGTCTTTTCTTGCACCTGCCAGACATCCCTGCCCTTCGAGACCCTTGAAATTGCTGAGGCTGGTCCCTGGCACACATAGGTCTGGTTTTGCAAACTTGTAATGTATAAGAATAAGGTCATGGAGGCTTGCACCAAGGTTCCAGAAAGCCATCAAGGCCAATCCATGGGAAACGGGGTCTGGTCCCTCCCAAGGAAGCCCCAAGCAGCCATTGTGTGAAGTTGCAAAGGTAAAATCTCCGTTGTTATGGAAACCTGAGGACATTGGAAGGGCCAGAAATATGGGCTGCTTTGTCAAGGCAAGCTACAGGTACCCCAAGGGAAACTGGCCCAATAGAGAGACCATAGGCCCCACAGGGAACAGAGCTGGAGGGATGGGGCTGACCAAAAACCTCTGGAGTCCAGATGGTATCCCCAAGAGTGTCAGATGCCAGCCATGGGGCTGTAGGATTTGGTGATTTCTCTGCTGGGTTTTAGTCTCATCTTTCCATTTTGTGCCTCTATCCCTTCCTTTTAAATAGTAATGTTTTCTAGGTGACATTGGAAATATGCAACTTAAATATTTTTTTTTTTTAAATAGGGCTTGCAGTTAAGAGATTACCTTGACTTGCAAAAGGAGATTTTGGACTGTGGAGATTTTGAACAATGTCAGAACTGTTACAACTTTGGGGACTCTTTGTATTAAGAGATAAACATGACACTTTAGGGACCATGAGTAGAAGCTTATGGTTTAAACTGATAATTTCTGAGTGTCAGTTTCACAAGAACTGGGCTTATGAGAATTAATTTTGATTGTCAACCTGATCAGATTAGCAAATGCCTAGGGCATTCATAAGGCACATCCTTGGTGGGTCTATGAGGGCATTTTCAGAGGAGATTATCTAAAGGCTTATGACCTGCTGTGAATGTGGGCAGCACCATCCCATAGGCTAGAGTCCAGACTGATTATAAAGGAGAAGAGAGAGAGTCAGCTTGGCATTGGCATGTCCCTTTCTCTGCTTCCTGATCTGCACAGAGGTGAGCATGCAGTCTCATGTCCCTGCCACCACAGCTGAAAGCTGCTCCAGATACTTCCACCTTCTCTGTGACGATGGCCAGTATCCTCAAATGTGATGCAAAATTGGCAGACCTTTCGGTAGTTTGGATCGGAAATGTCTCCCATGGTTCATGTATGTGAACACTTGATCTCCAGTTGGCAGTACTCATGTTATGAAACACTTAGGAGGTGAAGTCTTGCTGGATGAAGTGTAACACCGGGGGCAGACATTGTTGATTCATAGCCTTGGCCTGCTTCCTGTTCACTTTCTCAGCTTCCTGTGTACGGGTGGAAATGTGGTTAGGCAGTTTCCTGGCCCTGACGCCATGCCATGCCCTCTCTGCCATAATAGACTCTCCCTCTGGATCCATAAGCCAGAACAAACTTTTATTCAAGTTGCTTTTGGCCACGGCATTTTCTCACAGTGACAGAAAGGAACCCTTTCTCCCTTATGTTGTGTCTGTCAGCAAAGCAAGGAGAACAAAATAACAATACAGTCAAAGAAGAATACTATACTCAGCACGACACCATTCCAGGGAAGGAGAACCATGGCCAGTAGGGTCCTTCTGTTGCCAGGAGCGAGACTTGCAGGGATAGGAGAACTCTGGGTTTGCAGGTAGACTCTCCTGTGACTTGTGTGTACACTCAGTGTATACATACAGCCCAGTATGTACACTCAGAATCTTGTTCAACGATGAACACATTCTTAGGGTAGAACCATAAAACTGTTTGGATAACATGATGGGCAACAATCAAAGGACCCTGGGCTGCAGGACCACTGCTGCTGTGTGAATTGAGTGTGCATCTTGATATCCACTATGGTATGGAAATTAAAAACCACCCAAAGCTGATGTATATACTCACCACCTTCTGGGTCTGTGAGGCTTTCTCCAGCTCAGCCAAGGAGGTATAACTTTCTAAGTGGCTCCAGCCGGGCAGCATTTGGAGACAGAGATGAAGCTGGAATGAAGATGAGAGCTGAGGGGCTGCTCCCCAGGCACACTTCATTGCAAGCATCTCCTTCAGCTAGAAGAGGAGCTGGGATCGCCACCTGAACAATTACCTAGCGGAAGAGCAGAAATAAACACAATGAGTTTCAGGCATGAGACTCCAGTGGGCAAATTCTCTTTCTCCCATACTGGTGTTGTGGGATCACCCTGTAGGAGCACCCTGTGGGAGCACCCCGTGGGAACATGCCACGGGAGCACGTTACAGCAACACACTAGCCTGTTCCTCATCGCTATGCTATAACAGAGCCAAACTTCCTCTGTTAGTTACACTTGCCTTTAGCTTTTTTTTTCGTTGGATGAATTTTTAATTTTTACGACAGGGTTGGGAAATTTTCAAAGCGGACTCTACAAGACAGGCTCCAAATGTGCCATGTATTTGGTTCAAAACTCAAGGCTTCCAGATGCGTCACTACAAGGCTCAAAGGATAAGTAAGAGGCAGGTTTCTCTGGCCTGCGGGAGGAGCCGTCACACAGAGTGTCAGGACTCTGGCTGTTACAGAGCACATGTATCTGCTGGAGTACCACCTTATTGCCAGGCATGATGCGAGGTTCTGGGGCTCTGGGGAAGATTGAAACAGGCAATGTGATGCTGTAGCCCATTCAGGCTGCCATAGTAAGGTGTCATAAGTCTAAGTGTTACAGCTCTGAGGGGAAAGGTATCCTGGCAGTCAAGAGCCAAGGAATACCATAAAGTCATACCGCACAACAAATTTCACACATTGATTGGGAAGCAAACTGTCGAGAATCTCCTCTCTGGTCTCACTCCTCCCTTTCCAGACCCTGCCCCTCAGAAAGTCCCCCAAGAGTCAGCTCCTCCCCAGGGGCTGATCAAGACCAGGCCTACAGGGTATTTAAGACCTGGTCACCAAACCCGCCATGTGATTTTCTCTCCTGTCTTTCCCAGAGTCACCCAGGAGTTGCTTTGTTCTATTTATTTATTAAACATAGACTTATTAATTCAGTCTGATCTGATTTATTGCATCTGCGGAGTTACCCCCTACTGGAGGTTATATTTTCTTATCACAAACCTCATAGATTGGTTGGGAAAGACACACGAGGGTGGCTGTCTCTGCTCAAGAGAGAGGCAGCAAAGAACTGAACAGGAAGCAGGCTTCATACAGGGTTTCATGAGTGGGGGTGGAGCTTCCCAGGCCTGGGATTGGTGGGATTTTATAGCCTGATCATGGGGCAAGCTCGGGGATTGGTGGAATTCTGAGGCCTGATCTTTGGCTTTTTTTTTTTTTTAATCTCTGTAGGGTAGAGTTTAGTCATCTGCATCTTCAGGGGCTGAAAACAGTAGTTTGGGGGCAGGGCCTAGCCACTGTCACCCCCAGGGGCTTACAATAAGCTGTTAAAGTTTATAAATGCTAGAGTACCCTTCTCACAGTTCTTGAGCCTGCATGTTGGAAGTCAGGGGCTAGCAAGGTAAAGTCAGATGACTGAGCCATTCTATCGGACTCACGGTCTGGGAAAGGTGGGAGGGCTCTGTGAAGTTCCTTTTATAAAGGTGCTCATTCTGCTTCGGAGAGCCCCACCCTCAGGACCCGGTCACCTCTTAATGTTATCACTTGAAAGTAAGGATGACATCCTGTGCAGTCCTCAAATATCCTCACTCCATGATGACTAACATTGATCTGGGCACCACAGCCAGTCCTTAACATAGCAGCCTTTGCCCTTAAGGAGCTCAGCTCTCAAAGAAACTGATAAGCAATGAAGGAGTCCCCAGAGACAGTCAGCAGGTGGCAGGAGAGGCCATTTGGGACCCCACTAGAGCTGAGGGGGAGAGCGGTGGGGAGGAGGTATTGACCACTATTGGTGGACACTTCCAGCTGCGATGGGAATGATGCCTCCCTGCTGTCAGGTTGCCAGGAATGGGACCAACTTGACACAGCCTTGCTAAAGATGAATATGAATCCCAGGTTGGTCTGTGGCTGTCTCTTAAGCTGGGGTTGGCCTCAGATTGTCAAGTCCTCCTTCCGTCTTTGAGAGCAAAATGTATCTTGGCTTGGATTTGAAGCTAGGTGACTCGCAGGCCCTTCTTCCTGCTGTCCACAGATCCCAAGGCTTCCAAGTAGTCCCGGCTTAAGGCCCATGGTGAGACCCTTATTAGGAAGGTCAGGAAAAAGACCAATCCCTGAAATGAAATCCATGAAGGTCAGAGGGCCATGAACGTCATGAGCCTGAAAGGATTCTCCTTATTCACTTGCTGACTTGTCCAGAGATACTCACGCAGCACATGCTGTGCGCGCTTGACCTTGCCAGCGCTTGACCTTGCCAGCTGGATGCTGGCACCATGGGAAGCTGAGCTGAGAACACTGCATGGACAGCATGTGCTGTGCTGTCAGGGACCAAAAGAGCAGAGGCAGTGCAGGGAACACTCCATGGAGACGGGAGGTAGAGGAGGTCCTGAGGAGGATGGGGTGACATCTAGGTGGGGCAGAATGCAGTCTGTAACCTTGTTTCATGGATGAATGTTTGTCTCTCCAAGATAATCCCTCATAGGTGGGATCAATGTCCTTCTTATAGGGACTTATGAGTATTCTCACCTTCTTCTCCCCATGGGAGGAGTCAGCCTGGAAAGGATCCCTCACTAGAACCTGACCCCACTGGGCCCCTGACCCCCATAAGGGATCAATTATGTTGCTTTTTAGCCATGTAACCTATGGTACTTTGCTGTGGATATGCGGCTGCCCTGAGATGGTCTCCTCCCTCCGTCCCATCTCTCTGCTTGGAGGGACAGTGGTGATCCGCTGGAGAGAGTAAACGCTACAGTTATGGCCTAACGAGAGATTTTGATGATTGTTTGTCCAATTGGTTTTTTACTAGGAAGGAGTTGATAATTCTGCAAGCTCGAGAAGAGTGGGTGGGATTAGAGCTAGACAACGACACAGGTGTGAGAGGCACCCTTCCCTGAACCAGATGACCCGGATCTCAGGGAGGGGGGCAATGGATTTGAAACAGCAGAGGAGATCTGTGCGTGCCCTAACCCCCAGGGCACAATCTGCCACTTCCAGTTCCACTTTACCTTTCAGGGGAAAGAGGATTAAAATACTTATAAAGTGACATGGCTCAGGTTTTAGCCATTTCTCCAATCTATTACAGATGGCAACCCACGCTGATTTGATGAATAGCATTTGCAGCAATTTGTCTTTCCCAGGTATGTTAAGTTGGTTTTCCTAGAAGCAGCAGCTCCCTCTGCACCCACCTATTTCCTTGGCTTGAATTGTATCTAATGGAGTTGCACAATCACAATTACACATAAAGCTGGCATAAACAGGTTTGGGCTATCACATGAGATTTTGAGTACATGTGCCATTGAATAGATGGGAACAGATGTGGACAGGCACAGAGCGCAGCCCTTGCAGACAACATGCATGTACTGGTTCCATCAGAGAATCCAGTCTGTGAAGAGGGAGAGAGTCGACTTTCTAGCCGCTCTAGCCACCTCTGTGAGGTGGACGCTAGCAAAGAGAGCCTCTACAGAAGCTCTGAGGGAAGTACTGTGCTTTATCTGCATTTAACAAGAAGCAACAATGCCAGGTGGTGGCGCACGCCTTTAATCCCAGCACTCGGGAGGCAGAGGCAGGCGGATCTCTGTGAGTTCGAGGCCAGCCTGGTCTACAGAGTGAGTTCCAGGACAGCTTTGGCTACACAGAGAAACCCTGTCTCAACAAAGCCAAACAAACAAACAAAAAATATAGATAAAGACAAGGATTTGAATATAGGCAGCTTATTGATGAAGAAACTTGGGTAGGGGTGGGCAGGATGTGAAGAAAGCCAGTCTAAGGCATGCTCACAGTAGCTGCCAATATTGGTAACTGCAGCTTAGGCAGGCTGGGACTTTAGGAAGCTAATACTGCACATGTGTGACACTCATCCTATTCACAGGAAGTGGAAGCTGGAGCAGTCATTCAGCATTCCCATGCACCATTGGTTGAGTGCTGTCTGGAGCAATGACTGTAAATCCAGGAACCCTCTGGCAGCCTGAGCAAGTTCTCAGCTAAGCATTGGAAGCAGCATGGATTTCTTTATCAGTCTTGATAGGTGCACTGCCCAGGGACAAGAGATATATTTTTTTAGGGCCAATGAACACAATTTTATTTATTTATTTATTTGAAAATGTAATGACTTTCAAGTTGAAGAAAATGTTTTAATATTATAAAGTTAATATATTTACAATAATGTAGTCATAAAATATCTTCCAAATATTCTTTCACTGTGGTGTGCCTTCGTCAGGTTGGGCTTCCATAACAACATTCCATAGACCAGGAGGTTTAAACAACAGAAATCCATTCAACATAATTCTGGGACCAGAAGACTAATATCAAGGTGCTGGATACTTGGTTCCTGGTGGGGACTCTCTGGCTTACAGAAAACCACCACTGAGCTACATCCTCACAGTGTCTTTCATGAGCACTCACTTGGGATGGGACATTCTTCTCATTTATTTTTTTCTCATAATGTCGCCAATCCTACTAAATTAGGACTTCACTCTCACAATCTTATCAAACCTGAATTATCTCCTAAAGCCATAACTAATTATATCCACACTGTGGGTTACAGCTTCAGCACAGGACATCTGAGAAAACACACTTTCATCTACAGAAAGCAAAGGGGTCCAATATTATCGGACTGTAGCCCTGGTTGGAGGTCCTGGCCACAGGAATCAATAGGTGTGGACATGGAAGGGACAAGAGGTTGCCCCTGTGGCAGGGGCATCATTCGATAGACAGAAATGATGCTGGGAAAAATACTATGTGGGTAAAGAGGACAGCGAACATGAGGGGAGCCCTCGGATAGTGAGGCCGTGATGGGGCCAAATATTCTCGGGGTTCCACAGAGGCATAGAGGAGCTGTAGTCAGGTCAGATGAACCAGTGGGCTGAAAAGATTGGAGGGCATGTGAACTTGTGTTGGAGGTGATGTGGTTTCAGATTGGAGATGAGAGTTGGCTCCTGAGGTTAATTAGAGATTAAAGACCAGAGATAGGAGGAGTAAGGAATTACGTGCCAGGCCATCCATGTGGGTTGCCAACACGAGTGTTGATTGTTTAAAGTGATGTGGTATTTGCTCTGCTGAGGGTATCATGGTAGATGACATCAAGATGCAGAGGGTACAAGGATTTACACTGAAAAAAACAGGAAGCCAGGGAGTTTAGGGTTCCACGGTCCTTTCTAAGGAGTGCCTCATTACCCTAGGACCTCCCAGCAGCCTTTCCTCCCAAGGCTTCCCCACTGCAATCCTGCCCCAACAAGAGATCTGCCACCTCCAGATCATAATAGGGTGGAGGTAGATGGTGGCAGACACAGCTGCCTTGAGTGACAGAGGGAATATGACCAACAAGACGGGCGAGCAGAACTCCTCCTAAGATGGCCAGGGGTGGGTCGTGGGGTGGTGGTGGACAGGGACAGTGACATCAAACTCAACTGTCCCTGAAGGATGGGAAAGAAACCAAGCTGTAGGCAATGCTGAGGAACATGGTCTGAGAAAGAGCAGAGCCTTCTTACTTCCCCAGCATCGGTCCTCTTCTGGTCAGCCCGATTGCCTGAAATCCTTCCGCCAGACGGATGGAAAATGCAGCCCTTCACACTCAGTCATCCAGCTGCTTTACAAAGGGGAGCAGGTATCAGACTGCTGACAGACAGGCTCCTTTCTTAGTCAGTAAGATAAAATATTAAATAGCTGTCTATCCTCCCCAAGTTAATGCATAGATTAAATACAATTCCAATCAAAAGATGTTTTAAAATCAATATACTTTGAAGTCTCATGTGAAAAAAGGTCTTGGCAAGATTTTCAAAGAATGTTCTCAGAATGAAGAGCTACAGGGTGAGGAGTAGGGAGGGAGGATGGTGGGGGATGAAATAAACCCCAAAGCATGTTGTTAAAACAAAGCTGTTGAAAGCTGGGCACTACCTCCTCACAGAGAAGGGCGGAAGGGGCTAGCCCAGAGCAGGCCTGCAATGCCAGCATGTAATTGGGTCCACTTCCAAATAGTATGAAGGAAGGTGTGTTTAAACGCTGTGTTGGATGATAGGATAACCATTCAGAATAAAAGATTAGGTTAGGAGGCTGGAGAGGTGCTTCAGTAGTTACGAATGTTCACTGCTCTTTCGGGGGACCTGGGTTTGGTTCCTGACACCCACATCATGTGACTCACAAACCCCTGTAACTCCAGTTCCAGGGTATCCAACGCCATCTTCTGGCCTCTGTGAGCATCTACACCCACGTGGTGAACCCAAACTAACACAGGCACACACATACACATAAATGAAAATAAATAAACCTTTAGAAAAGACTAAATTGTGTCTGCACAACACCACATGCCCAACAAACTCCAGATGGATTAAAGCATGAAATAGGAAAAAGTTAATTTTAGATAAACTAGTGGTGGAAACCAGAGCAATCCATCAGATCTGTGTGGGAATTATTCCACTTACAAGGATAATGGGGGCGGCAGCAGGAGCGGCTGGGTTGAGTGGGGGGGGGTCTCCAGACTCCTAAATGATGACAGCAACACCAAGAGAGTTTGATAGAGGGCATATTGGGGGGATGTTCACACTATGGCGGCAGGTAACAGGATTTTTAAAATACAACTGCAAATGATGAGTAGCTATGATAGCTAAAGAGTTTCAGTGTTTTTAAGCACCAAGACTGCAATGATATGGCAAAAGTCAATCTTGAGAGAAGACAAATTGCTAGTAGACAAAGGAATTAAGCTTGGGATATCATTCTGTACTATCAAAGAACCTATTACCTTGTCCCGTTGTCCCATCTGACCTTGAAAGCCCTGAGGATAGGATGGGAAGGACACATTCACCAAAGCCAGTGGCATCATCACCAGGGATGATGTGTGAAGCAAAACAATGACACAGAGCAAGAATCGTAAAGATTCACCCGGTCTAACCGATTCCTTCCTTCCCCACCTGAAACTGTGTGCTAAGGAGACTCAGCAAATGGAGGCAAAGTTCGCATCTGCAAAAACGTTCAGTAACATTAGAATAGTGTGTTTGATAGTAGAATAGAATACAGAGAAAAAGACATGACCTAAAGGTTCCAAGAGAGAAGAAGATACGTCACTTAAAGAGTAGCTCCTCTACACAGTGGACTATATTCAGTCTGTAAACTACACAGAGAAGATTAATATTAGTTGTTGTGTTAGGGCTAAGGTTTAAGTAACTTGGAGAGGGGAATCTGTGTATATAGGTTATACATACGTGTTATGAGGGGTACTTACCCCTGTGTGCCTATGTGGAGGCCAGAGGTCAATCTTGGGTGTTTTCTTCAATCATGCCCCTCCCCCACCACCTTTTTTTTGAGACAAGGTTTCTCTGTGTAACAGCCCTGGCTGTCCTGGAACTGACTTTGTAGACCAGGCTGGCCTCGAACTCACAGAGAACCACCTGCCTTTGCCTCTTGAACACTGGGATTAAAGGCGTGCGCTACCACCACTTGGCTACCCCACCTTATTTTTGAGGCAGAGTCTCTCACTAAATTGGGAGCTTACCATTTCCATAGACTGACTGGCCAGTGAGCCGCAGGGATCCATATCTGCCTCTGCTCCCCATACTGGGGTTACAGATACACACTGCCGTGCCAAACTTTTATGTGGGTGCTGGGGATCCGAACTCAGGTCCTCATATTTAGGCAGAAGCTGTTTTACACACTGAGTGATCTCCCCAGCCCAGGAAAAACCTTTGTTGTTCCTGATTGTCTGTAAGCTCAATCTCCCCCCCCCCCCGACTACTTCCTCTCTCCCTCTCCCTCCTTCCCTCCCTCTTCCTCTCTCTCTCTCTCTCTCTCTCTCTCTCTCTCTCTCTCTCTCTCTCTTCTCCCTTTCTTTTTCAATCTCTCCCTCCCCCTTCTGTCCTTCCATCCCAACAATACGACCCATGCACATAGCCCATAGACTCAGGGGTCTCTGGATTTCCCACAATACCCCCCATTCAGCAAGACTAGAGGTGGGCAGGAGCTTGGGGCAGGGGACTGGGAGGAGTGGGGATCTCCTTTCATTTTCCAAACATACTCCTCCATTAGGTAGGAATCCAAAGAATGAAACATTAGACGTACAGCCTGCATATTTAGGAAACTTGCACACACTAGCTGCAGCTATACTGCCAATGAACCCAAGCACTATTTTGGGTATATCTGGAAAAAAAAATTCCCCCTCCTGGTGAAAATGCATCACATTTTCAGCAAAACCACAAATTTCGACACTCTGGGCATCTGCATCCTGGTCTAACAGGAGAGCTTGTGTTCCCAGGATCTTTCTATCCATTCATCCCTTCTAGGGGCTGCCGCAGAGGGGGTGGAGTTTCCATGTGCAACCACAGCCGTGGGGTGCCTGGTCCCTGTGCTATGCTTCCCCCTTGTCGATGACCACTGCCAGTGGGTGTGTTCCCAGGCTGCAGTCAGGCCCTTGGGAGAGCTGGTTTCTGCTCAGCCCCGGGTCTCTGGAGTCCAGCCTGGCTGCCGCAGGGCTCAAATCTTTATTTCATGCTTTTCTTGACTCTTCTTGGAGGATGGCGGTTTGGTGGGAGGAATAGTTTCCTGGGTAGTGGTGGGGTGTTGTCTCCTAGTTAAAAGGTGGTTCCTCTTGAGCATTTTCTTCTTCCAGTGTTTCAGAACTGTGGCTGGAGCTACTTGGGGGCAGCCGGGTGGGGGTTGGGGGGTGAAGGCAGACTGTCTTTAAGTGGACCTTGTTCTATTCTGGTCTACCTGGGTCACCATGTCAATGTAGCTGTCAGTTAGTTTCTTCTGTTTTGATGCTTTTCTCCCAGGGCTCTAAAGTCTTTCCTCCTTGTCAGACCCCCTCTAGGGGCCTTGCTAGAGTTCATCGCAGGGACGCGCAGAAGTGTCAGCCTGTACTTGTTGACGCCTTTCAGTTTTTGCTTCCTGAATTCTGGGCCCCCAGTAGTTCAACTGAGGTCACCCAGAGATTGCTTCTGTGTTCCAGAGTATTCTGTGAAAGATGAGGGTCCGTTCTGTTCAGAGAACACAGGGACACTAGGGCAGAGTGGCCTTTTGTCTCCTACCAGCCTGATCGGTGTCCCGTTGGTAAGCCAGTCGGGAGAACATATGTAGTTCTCACTGGAAAACCATGGAGCGACGGGGCGGACGATCTGAACAAATCAGAAATCATCCAGCTGGAAGCCAGCTCACCCCAGTCTTAGCAAAGACAGATTTCACAAAGCTTTTCCAAGCTGGGTTTGTTTCCCACACACAGCACGATGAGTCAGGAAAGGAACTGTGTTTGACTGTGTGTTCAGGGGGTTGATGGTATGGCTATCACAGGCCTGGGGTTCAGGCGGGGGGTGGGGGGACCCGGTGGTGCGGTGCGTCGTTCCTGCAGCTCCCTGCCCTGCAGCAAGTGTTACTGTTGCATTTCTGACAGTGCAGACCAGGCTGATAAATTCATCTCAGATCCCGAGGATGCCCTAGCATGTCTCTTCCGGAGAAATGAACTTTAATTTATTTAAATTTAATGGAAAAGCATATGGAGAGGAACGGAAAGCTAATTTAAAATGGTGCTCAAAGCAATCAATATGTTAACGGATTCCTTCAACTTTCTATGCTTGGCTGCAGGAAAAAAGAAACCACACCAAAAAAAAAAAAAATCCTTTAAAATGTAAGCTGATTCCTCCACCCCCTCCCCTCTTCCTATGTTATGAAAATGCTGTTTCTGATGTTTGGAGCTGGCCCCCAGAGAGTTTAAATCAACCAGTCTTGTAAACATTAAAATATGTTCTGGAAACTATAGATCATCTTATGACATCAGAAACGGGACTGGAGGTGACTTTGGTCAAAAGGTCTGTTTTGGCATGCCATAGCAGGCAAAGCATCCCATGTTGTAGGAAAATAGTGTGTCCCTTGTACACTGGAGTTTCCTCATCCCCAAAGTAGGTGTCACTACCCCTTCATCCTCTTGTGAGAAGCCAAGGGGCTTGGGTCAGAGCTTGCTGTACAAATTGTAAAGTTGTATAATTGCTCACCCAGAATGTGAGCTGGGGATGTCTGGCTCCCAAGTAACCATTGTTTCTTTGAGAGTCAAGGGCATAGTCTTCTTGCTGCATCCTTTGGAGGAGACATCCTGGCAAGCATGGTCCCCGAGGACTTATTGGATTCAGCTAAGCGGATCTGAAGAGACCAAGGTTGATATACCCTTGTCCCCATCTGTCTTTGTATAAGCCACAATGTCAGACATTCTGCCATTTCTCAGATCTCTTTTTGGCTGTGGTCTCCTCTTTCTCCATCTTCTTGGGAGGCTATGTGGTGGGTCTTGCAACCAAGGACTTGACATCTCCTGGCAGGCTTCCTGGCTGCTGGAATTCCCTGTCACTTGTGTCTGGAGTCCTCTGCAATGTGTTCTCTGGGTGGCCGGAGGGAAGGAGTCAGGCAGAGTGATGCCATGGAAGAGGAGCTACCATCACTCCTAAAGTCTAGGTCCAGAGCAACTGTGTCTGGAGTAAGCTCAAACTCCAGCATTTGGGACTAAACCGGCCTTGATTTCTAGGGCTGGGGACAGGCTGGGAGAGTGGCTGGGAGTTATTTAATTTTTTTGATCCTTTGTGGAAGTAGAAGCTGAATGGGGGAAAAAATCAGGCATGTTCACAAGTCTTTCTGTGTAAATTACCACTTGGTGCCAAAAGTAGCCTTTTTGTTTGTATTGTTTTTGTTTTTGCTTTTTTGAGACTGTTTTTTATGTAGCCCAGGCTGGCTTCAAACTCCCTATGTGGCTAAGGATGACCTTGAACTTCTGATTCTTCTGTCTTTACTTCATGAATGCTGGGATTACAGATGTGTGCTACCACATCCTAGTGTCTTACTGACTGTTCTTTTGCTGTGAAGGGACACCATGACCAAGGCAACTATTAGAAGAGGAAGCGTTTAATTGGTGTCTTGATTACAGTTTCAAAGGTTTAGTCCACTATCATAGCAGAAAGAATGGCAGCATGCAGGTAGGTGCTGGAGCAGCAGCTGAGAGATACATCCTGATCCATAGACAGAGAAAGAGAGAGAGAGAGAGAGAGAGAGAGAGAGAGAGAGAGAGAGAGAGAGAGAGAGAGAGAGAGACACTCTGGGCTTGGCATGGGCTTTTGAAACCTCAAAGCCCACTCCCAGTGACACACTTCCTCCAACAAGGCCACACTTCCTAATCCTTTCAAATAGTGCCACCCCCTGGTGACTAAGCATTCAAATATATGGGTCTATGGAGACCATTCTCATTCAAACTACCCCAGGAGCACTGAGGATAGAGCCCAGAACCCTGTGCATGATAGAGAGACAAAGGTACATCTCTTGCTCACAGAGCAGCCTTTTAAAAAGGAAGTCTGCACCCTCTCTGCAACTTCCTTGAGTCTAAGACAAGGTCAACTGTTTCCATCTGAAATTTGGAAAGCAGCTAGTCAACACCATTAGAATCCCAATCTTCAGTCTGTCTCAGTATTGACCTTCAAGGGCTGGATTAAGATTCTGGGGAATCTCCCTGCTCTATGCCAGGTGCATGGGGACCTCATTTGCTTATATATTAAAAAGGGAGAGAGAGACTTCTGGAGTATTTTAGACTCTCATATGTAATCAAAATCTGCCTAATTGTATTTTCTCCTTAAAAAAAAGAAAAGAAAAGAAAAGAAAAAAGATAAAACAAAAACCAAACATCCGTGGTCTATTGAGTTACTTCCCAGGCTTGTGTAATGGTGGGTTTCATTTCCATAATGTGTGCCTGAAAGGGCTTTCCAGTCTGAGAGGGGGAAATTAGACACACTGCCAGTAGCATTGAAGTCCAGGATTGGTGTCCGAAAAGAATCTATAGGTCACCCTTGCTAATCTCAGTGTGGAGAATGTCCAGTGGGATCAGAAATCCAGAAGGGGAAACGATATCGGAGTCCCAGGAGATACAGAGAGGATCCTAGGAGGTGCTGCCTCCGGAGACCAGTCTTCCCCAGGGTACAGCCTCACACAGGCCTCACAGTAGTTTAAACCAAGGTGCAGCTGGAGAGAAACCCCAGCCCTGGCTACCTGCAGATGCACAGAACTCTACCACTTCTGTAAAACCCCTGATGCCAAAAAGGTCTGAGCAAGGAACACAGAAGTGTGGAACGGGGCTGGGGGCCCATGCCTGAGGCTCTCTGTGGATTGATGTGTGCTAGGATGGGGGAGAGAAGAAGGTATGGCGTTTCATGTCTTTCATGCTGGCAACCAGGTGGCTCTGGAGCCACTCAGCCTTCGCCAGTTCCACTGCAAGCTCCACAGCATACATGGCTAATCTCTCCCTCCCCAGCCTCACCCCTCCTCACCCGCAGGACAGAGATCGCAAGCATGCCCCATTGGATCATTCTCGGCACCGCTGGATCTGTGTCTTGCCTTTATTGCACTGAGCAATGCTTTCCTTTTCTTCCTGCCATTAGTGTTGTTTTAACTACCTAATTTTGCTGGCTCTGTGAGAAGATCTAGCTGAAGAATTCCACCAGCCATCATCAGGAAGAGGTTTCCAACCTTGTCCCTGTGGACTGCGCAGGTGGCTCTGTCTCATCAGAACCCAGACAGCCTGGGCTGCTGCAGTGAAGGGTATGTGCACAGCATTTTCTTCAATGCTTTCCCCTGCAGACGTGCCCTGGGGGCCAAGGGTGGCCTTCACAGAGGCTCTGCTTCTCTTGCGGGGAGGGCAACACCCAGGCAAGCCCTCCCTCACGGCTTGCATATAAAACAGCGCAGGGCACCACTGAGACATATAATGTGGGAGCTATAAATGGGAGCACAGCTCTATTTTTAGAAACAGCATTCACAACTGCAATGTCGTGAAAGGTCTATAATTTTTCTTGGGCTGAGAAGAAAATGCAGCTCCATCAGTATTTGAGAATGTGTCTCAAGTGCTGGTTTGAGGTGACATGATTGCCCAGGCCCTCCCTTCTGTGGCCCAGGTCCCTGGGTGGGAGAATGGGACACTGTCTCTGGAGGGTTAGCCTGGGTGGTCTGTGTGTTGTTGGCTTTGCATTAGCATTTCTGGGTCAGGAGCACTGGGTCTGTGGCTGTAGTTGTGGCCGTGGCCAGGGTGTCCAGAGTAGGCCCCACCTCTTGGGCTGGTAGGGAAAGTTTAATGAACCCCAAGTACTAAGGGAAGTCTTGTCATCTGGGGTGGGGGACTCAGTAAATGGCAGCCCTGAACACTGACAACAGGATCTGAACCAGTCGTCATTCTGTCCCCAAATGTCCAGGTTGTCACTGCTCTTCATGTGGGCACTCATCTGCAACTGGCCCCAAACAGGGCATGGCTCAGCACACACAGGCCGTAGGAATGGACACTTCTGTCCATCAAGAATGGAGAACCGAGCTGGTCAAGGCAGGACACTGAGTTAACAGGTCAGCATTGTGGCCTGGAAGAGAATCTACCTGAGAGCCCAAGTGAAGGAGGGTGGGGCAGGCAGGCTGGTTTTTAACTGTATAGGTTTAGCTGCTTCCTCCCATATACGTTTCCTTTGCCGTAAAATGGGTCACTCTCACTTCTGATGGAACAGGTGTGGGTGGCCTCCTGGGAGCTGTGAGGAAGACCAGGTGCATTTGTCACATTGTTGGGACGATACAGGACAAGAAGCAATTTAAGAGGTTTTTGTTTTTTGGGTTTTTTTTGTTTTTTGTTTTTTTTTTTTTTACTTTGGCTTACCTTTCAAGATTGTTCCATCATCATGGGGACCACGTGACAGCAAGCAAGAAAGGCATCGCAGGGAGCAGGAGGCAGCTGGTCACATTGCATCTGCAGTTGGGAAGCCCAGAGAGATGAACGCTTAGGGTCAGCTGGCTTCCTCCTCTTTATGCAGTTCAGGACCTAAGCCCATGGAGAGGTGCTGGCCTCCTTTAGGGTGAGTTTCCTCCCTCAATTAACCAATCAAGCATTAATCAATCAATTAACCTCACAGGCAGGCCCAGAGGCTAACCTAATCTAAATAACCCTCCACAGGTGTGCTCGGAGGCTGGCCTCCTAGGTAATTCCAGATCCTATCTAACTGGCAGTCAACACTAGGCATCAGGCAGGGTTAGAACATCATTCCGCATCCACCCATTGGGCATCTGTGATTCAGTTCCTCAGAGCTCACATCCAGGGATGGCATTAAGTCCTGGCTTTGGCTTTCTTCTTCCCAAACAGAAATAAAACTGTCACCAAACATTTCCCGCTGTCAGGACTGTAGACTGCCTGGTTAGATATTTGAGGTTTAACCCATATTAAAAAAAAACCACCGGAAACAAATGAGGCCTGTTCCAATGTAGAAAGTTGTGAGAGACCTACCCCACTCAGATAGGCCCAAGTCTGAGAAGAGACCAGGACAGAAGTGACAGGGATGGAGTCAGAGGCCAGGCCCTGCACAGCATCTTAGCTTCTGGGGTTTGTGTCCACATAGGACGGTGCTGGAGGCACTGGGAAGCTCAGGGGCTGTACATGGCAGGTCCAGGTAGCTGTCCTTGCCCTCCCCACTGATCTGTCCCCACCTGACCCTGGAGGCAGGAGATAGTAGCTGGCTTCTTTGAACAGAAAATTTAGGGGGAGATGAAGGAGGCAAAAGCCAGACACTGGTTACAGCCCACTGACTGGGTACCTAGACAGAGTGTGTGCATTCCACACGCCCTGTGGGTCTGTGGCTCAGCTGGGTAGGACCTGGACTGGCTACTGCTAGGGATGGCTTTGGGGACGTTTCTGCCTACAGTAGTAGCCTCTGACTTGACAGAGGTCCTCTACTGTCTCTCTGGAAGAAGGTTCCTGGCTTGAGTATGGGTGTGTGATTTTATGTATGTTATTAAGTGTGTGTATATTTGTGCATATGGATATGTATGCCTGTATGTGGGTACATGTGAGCATGTATGTAAGAATGATGTGTATGTCTATACATACACATGTGCAGTTGTGTAAGTGTGTGTGAACACTTCACACACACACAGTCTACTCCTTTTCATCAGTTCCCAAAAGTAAGTCACCTGCTAAATTTACCTGCCTGGGTGGTTCCTTGCCCTTCCTTTCTTCCCATTTTTTGTAGTATGGTGATTCTCAACCTTCCTAATGCTTCGACCCTTTAATACAGTTCCTCACGCTGTGATGACCCCCAACCATAGAACTATTTTTGTTGCTACTTCATAAGTGTAATTTTGCTACTGTTATGAATCATAATATCTGATATGCAACCCCTAAGGGATTGTGACTCATAGATTGAGAATCGCTGTTGTAGTTGGACATCTCACCTCTGGTTGTTACATACTCAGAGCTGGCCAGCTGCTCTGTTCATATCCAGCCTCTCTTCTGTGTTGGAACACCCAGAGAGCCTGTGTGCAGCTGTTGAGTGTCTCCCGACTCTCTCAGCGCCTTCTCTGAAATGATCTTTCCCCTGTACCCACAATGATTAGCACTCCCTGAGCAGGGACCTGCGTGCTCTGACTCACACTGGAAAAGAGTTGGCAATGAGAAGACACTTTGGAGTTGAGTCCTGACGCTGCCACCTCTCTGCTGGGTGACTGTGAACAGATTACTCTCTGTCCTTGATTGGCAATGGGGGTGACTGTGAACAGATTACTCTCTGTCCTTGATTGGCAATGGGGGTGACTGTGAACAGATTACTCTCCATCCTTGGCTGGCAATGGGGATAGCAATTCTGTTCTTATAGGCTGTTTAGAGAATCCCCATGGTACCAAAGCAGTAGAAGTTGGCCCTAGGGCCTGGAGAGATGGCTCAGTGGTTAAGAGCACTGGCTGCTCTTCCAGAGGTTCTGAGGTCAATTCCCAGCACCCACGTGGTTGTTCACAACCATCTACAGTGGGATCGGACGCCCTCTTCTGGCATAAAGTCATACATGCAGATAGAGTAATCATATACATAAAATAAATAAATCTTTCTTTAAAAAGAAAAAAAAAGAAGTTGGCTCCCTGCTTCTTCTACCCACAGGGCTGAGCTCATTTCTGTGAGCATGGGAGCATGTGTGGATCTTAACCACTTTGAGCTAACTGAGGTCACAGTCAGGGGCTCTTCTGTGGTGGCTGCAGGTTTGGGAGAGTAGTTGGCATAGGGGATGAACTGGGCTCAAATGTGGCTCTACTTTGGACCAAATGGTGACTTAAATGTTTCTCTCTGGAGATAATGATGTTGACCTAAGGTGACCAGGCATGGGTGATCCTGACTAGAGGTTGGCATAGAATGGGATCCTCACTCTCCGTTTCTGCCCTCATCACCTGCCCTTCTGTTTAATCCCTGACCCTTACTTCCTATGGCTTGGCTGAGAAGCCTGCAAGGGGTGGACTCTTGTACTCTCAGTGATGAGGGGTGAGAATGGCAGGTGGGTAATGGTACCACAGTATGGGGGTCATTGCAACGCTTCTAGGTACCCTATATGGCCTGTCAGCTTTCCTCAGCTACGTCAACAGAACCTCTAACTGATGTGAGTAGATGAGGAGCGTGCTGGGAAAACTCAGTCAGTCCACACCACAAGGAAAAGCTCACTGGATGGGATAGTGGGATCTAGACTCCCAGCTCCGTGAAGAAAGCTTCCCTGTGAGCTGGCTTGGACTTTACCACCCCTTGACCTCACAGGCTCTAACATGGAGGACTCTTTCCCCAAATCAAAGTCTATAGAGGAGAAAAAAAAGGCTTCTGGGCAGACAAAAGTCACAGTGGCCTGTGACTCTCTTGACCATTAGGTAGAAAGCAAGTTTAAGCCTGTTCCTCAAAGATGGCTACTGCTTCTCAAAATGGCTACTATGCCATCCCCTCAGCCATTGGCCACAGGTGAAAAGCCCAGGACCTTTGTTCTTTCAGGAAACACAAGGCTGAGGGTTGGCATTCTTTACAGCAGCTTTTGATGCCCATAAGATTGACTATAAGAGGGTCGGAGGCAAGTTTCAGTCTTGAGTCCTCAAAGACAGGTGGCACTTTTCAATATGGCTACCACATCATGCCCTCAGGCACTGGCTACTGGTGGAAGCTCCTGGGACAGGGAGATGAGTGCAGGGGAAGCTCTGAAGAGCTGCCATCCTGAGAGGGTCTGCTGTGACTGGGAGGCCTCCCCAGGGGCGTAGCTCAGGCTTCCAGGGCAGGACTGGGAAGCCCCCTCCTGCTCAGTTCCTCACACCTCTTCCTGCTTTGGCCATCCCGTGGCACCCCACAGCTGCTTAGGCAGGCTTGTTTATTGACATCTGTATTCATCTCAGATGGCCCAGCCCTAGTCATTGGTGCCAGTGGCCTTCTAAGGGTGACAAGTCCATAGCCATTTTCCAACCCCTCTGAACCTCGGTCCCAACTGTGAGATTTGACAATATTCACTTCGCAGATTTATTATGAAGGCTGAATGAGATGTGCGATCATGATTCCACTATTCTGGGCCTCCCTGCTCTGAGGTCTGTCTGGACATTGGCCTGTGGAACACCCAAGAACTCCAGTCAGACTCCATGGTGTTGAGGGGATGCTTGCAAGGTTTTTCAGGGGGGAAGCCACGAAGGGGGGGCACACTTAAGACATTAAAGGGTTTTCCCCACTTCCCATTTGAGAGACCAGGTAGAAGTCAGGGCTCATCACCCTTGAGTTAGAGATGTCTGTTCAAGTTCATTTAGCTCAAGAAAAAGCCTCCACCCTCAGATCCCTCCTCCTCGACTTCTGCCAGCTCCCTCAGTAGGCTGGTCTCCTTGCTGTCCCCCTTTCCCAGCTGCTGCTCATTGAGTGCACCCGTCTTGTGCTCTCTTAGCCTCCTCCCTGGCATTTCCTCCTGGTTGCCCCTCATCATCCACTGTAGTCATCCTCAGCTGTGGCTGGCTCCACCGGAGAGCAGGGGCCCCTCCCTGAGGCTCTCCCAGACCTTCCTATCCCTCAGCTTACGGCTCAGGTGGCTGCTTTCCTCTCAGTGCATCACAGGCCTGACCCTGTGTTTGGGGAGATCAGGGACAGTGCCATCCTGGTGCCATTGTGTCCCCCAGTCCCTGCTGTGTGTTGTTTCTTCACGAAAGGCTCACACCAATGGAAGAAGGAACAGTCTTGCTTTGTCCCATGATTTGGGCAAATAAAGTTTGGCTTCCAATCCCAGAGGAGTCCCTACACATCCACCTTCTTGATACTACCATCTCTGGCTTGAACACAGCTTTAAAAACAACGAACACTGTGCTTTGGGTTCATGCTTCATCCCAGAATGTGGGTTTGTCGAGTTTCTGGAACCCTGGTTGGGTCTAGTTTTCATGAAAAGTGTAACTTCTCAATTAGGTTGATACTGGAGATGTCCAGGTCAAAGTCTGGGCTCTGGTAGCACCAAAAAAAATAGGCTCAGCCACTTATATCCAAAATGCCACTTATAGAGAAAAATTATAGTGGAAAGAAGAGAAAGGAGATTTATTCAACATGGCCACATCACGAAAAACAACAACAACAACAACAAAGAGGTACAGAGCACCCCCACAAGTCCATCTTGACTACTGGTTCTCAACCTTCCTAATGCTGCGACCCTTTAATACAGTCCCTCACACTGTGGTGACCCCCTCAACCATAAAATTATTTTGTTGCTACGTCATAACTGCAATTTTACTACTGTTATGAATCGTAATGTGAATATCTGATATGGAAGATACCTGGTCCCAGAAGGCGTCTCGACCCACACGTTGAGAACCAGTGGTCTGAATGGCATACCGTTGATGTAGAGGGCACGAAGTATGCATAGCCAAGCAGTTCTGGGCCAGCTGTTCTCATCCATCACTGACCCATCATTGTCTCAAGAGCTCCAGCCTCTCTATCAAAGTGGTCCAAGGCATTGTCAGAACTGTTTGACATCTCTTTTTGGAAACCAAGTTTCTACTCTGGCTCACCTTAGGGCCCCAGCCTTCCCCTTCCCCCACTATGGGATTCTGGGTAAATTTTAATTCTTTAAATTTTTTTTTTTAAATTATGTGTATGTATGTGTCTTTGGGTGTGTGTACATGTGAGTACCAGAGGCATGTTAGATTCCCGAGGCTGGACTACAGGAAGCTGTGAGCTGCCTGAAGCAAATGCTGGAAACTGAATTCTAGTCCTTTGAAGAGGAGCCCACATCTTATTCCTATCCATTGAGCCATCTCTCCAGCCCTCACATTTGAATTCTTTGAGGTCTATTGTCTGATAAGCCAAAGGGAGGGCACAAGTGTCTCTCTTTCTATCTCCTCTCCTACCAGCATGGTTACAAGATCAATTATTTGTTCATGCAGAAACAAAAATCCATACTAGCAATTTGGTTAAATTAAGTCTCCCCATGCTATTCCCTTCCCTCGGCCCAGCCTCCAGCCTGGATCTCAAGCTTGAAGGTTCCTGCAGAGTCCGCAGGCGCCTGGCTCAGGAACAGGTGGTAACGAGGCCTGGGCTAGGACAACGTGTTGCCTTTTTCAGAAGATTCCACGGCTCTGGGGAAAACTCTCTGAGCACACTCTCTCTCTCTGCCAGCCCTTCAGCAGGTTAGTGTAGCTTAGTAATTAGCAATCACAATATGAGCTGGGCTAATTATTCCCAAAAGTCAAAAGAAAAACACAGATGTTTTTAAAGCCGCACTGTAGAGATTTTGCTTTTTCGATTGTAATAATTTAGCATGCAAAATGAGTTAGATGCCAGCTTTCCCTGAGACTTAATTTTCAAGGTAGAGTGAGGAAAATCCTACTGATTTTGTAAAGAACAGTCTTGGACAGGGAGGGTGGGTAAACACACACGGTAATTTTCGAAACCCAGGAAGAAGCGAAGGAGGCTGGATTGAATAAGTCAACGTTCTCTGCTCCTGGGACTTGAGTCAAATCTTTCTCCTAATTGAAAACTTGTGGGAGGTTCCTTGGTGCTGAAATGAAAAATGACAGGTCTGCGCTCATGCTTGCGTGGCTGCCATGTCTGCACAGAGACCACCAGCAGAACGGATCTGGGAGGATGAGTGGATCCAGATCATACCTGTGGCCACCTCGTCGATTTCTTCACTCATATTCTGCTAGAATCACAGGAAGATATTTACCAGGAAGGTCCTGAGGGGCTGTACCAGTCGGAGGTTTATAGAGGGATGGAACCGGTAGATTGAATATATATTCAATATATTGAATATATTCATGTGTAGACTGAATATACATTAAGAGGATTTATCAGATTGGCTTGCAGAATATGGTCTGAGTGTCCAGCCATGGCTGTCTTCACACCAGAGATCCTGAGAATGGTACCAAGGGCTACTTCAGCTGTCCCAATCTTGTACTGAAGGCCTGGAGGACTCCTGAAGGGCCGCTGGTCTTCAGTCCGTGTTGGGAGCCTGCAGAAGCTGGCTTCTGGTCCCAGAAAGGATGGCAATAGCAACAACAGCAGGGTGGATGACCTTGACAGAAGATGCAGACAAAGCAGATGAACTTGCCAGCACGACAGGAAGGCAATCAGGCAAGAAACAAAGCTGCTCTCCAACCTCCTTTACCAGGCTGCCACTGGAAACTTCCTGCCCACATTTAGGGGTAGGCTTCCTGCTTCCCATAGTCTGATTGAGAAAAATCTCTCACAGGTGTGCCCAGCAGCTTGTCCCTGAGTTTGTTTCCAAATCCTGTTAAGATGACAGCCATCACAAGCCGTTGAGGGTAATTTCCCCTTTGCCCTCTGCCGGTGCATGGGAATAAACTGATAATTCCACTGTTCATAGAACAGACAATGGGCCATCATCGATGACACTCTATGGGACCAAAAGCAGAAGATAATGGTGTGAGACCGTCTACCCAGGATGCTCAGTCTTCAGACCCTCCCCTCTGCTCCCCAAGCTTAGTCTTCTAAGTGACAGGCCTAAGGACCACTGTGATCCTCTCTCCTGGTGGACCCAGGCAGGCAACCAAGAGAATTTCACTTAAGCATCTCAATGCACCAGACTGGAGGCAGAAAAAGTCAGCGCCACCTGGATCCTGAGAAGGTTTTAAGACCCCTCGATGAACAAGCCCACCTCAGTCCTGGAAGTGAGGCATGGGGTTGGTTGGTCGTTGGAAAGTGGGAGGGGCTTAGCTCGGTAGCGCTATGTTCACATTTGTGGATGGTCATTCTGCCCTGGTCCTCCCCACAGGTTCTATCCTTTCAGGGTCCTCAAGATCTCTGTCTGTCTCTCTCCTTCCCTCCCTTCCTCCCTCTCCCCACCTTTGTGTGTGTGTGTATGTGTGTGCGCGTGTGTGTGCGTGCATGCATACAGGCGTGTGGAAGCCAGAAGCCCATGTAGAGTGCCTTCCTCAATCATTCTCCACTTTATTTCTTGACACAGGTTCTCTCAATGAACCCGGATCTGACCAAATCATCAGTCTGGCTGGCCAGGGAGCCTCTTGTCTCCATCTCCTCACCACAGGGATTATAAGCATGTGTTCCGACATCATCACTTCCGGCTTTTCACATGGTTGATGAAGATTTGAACTCGGGTCCTTATGCTGGCTCGGCAAAATCTTTACCCACTAACCCATCACCCCGTCCCTCTGGAATGTCTCGTTTCTGTGAAGACTTGAGTGGAGGATGTGGGTTTGAGCTGCAGGTCTTTATGAACTCATTGTTTTTGCATGTCAAGGGTAAAAATGGACATGGCTTGGATCAGTCTTTCTTAAGCATGTTCTGCAGAATTCTAGTTTCAAAAGATCCAGCAGATGCTGTACAAACCCCAAAGCATCCTGGAAGATGATACTTCTCAGGGGCAGTGGGTCTCAACTGGGCTGATCTCCTCTGCCACCCTTGTACCCCCACGCTGGGGACCCGGTAATGGCTGGAGACAGTTTTTGGTCCTCACAGGGAGGAAAGGTGCTACTGTCATCAGTTGGGTGGAGGCCAGCAATGCTGCCAGCATCTTACAGTGCCCACCACAGTCCCCCTGCAAGACCTATCTAACCCCAGTCACTAGCACTAAAGCTGAGGAACTGGCCCAAGATCCTAGGCAGATTAGAATAGTAAATGTTGTGAGTCACCACGCCTGAGCAGAGGAGAGGGTTTCATAGGCAGGAAAGGGCTGGAAAAGGCAGAACCAGGTAACAATGGGTCAGTTGTGTTGAAGCTACTTTCTTGACAGGGTGACAGCAGAGGGGACTTTTAGCAGCTAAGAGTGGCCTGTCGGTGGGTTGCTAGCATCTCTCTCCCGCTTCCTTAGAAGGTCCAATAGTCATCTTGGCTTTGGTGTAGTATGGAGATCTCAGCATGAGTGACTCCATTTTGGTATGGTCTGGGAGTTCAGTGCAGGCACTGAGCAGAAACCAATGGCTTCTCACAATTTCCTTGAACAGAAATGAGGTTGAAGGCTTTCTTCCGGTCTTTGTGACCACTTATGTCTGTCTCTTATGGGTTGTCTTAGGTACAACCTCTACCCATAACTCCCCACTTGTTCACTCAGAAGTTCTCATTGTGTATTAAGGATACTGACTGTGATAGGTTTCCTGCCCACCTATCGCTGTGACAACACACCTGACATGAAGAAGCCACAGGAAGAGTTATGTATCTATCTATCTATCTATCTATCTATCTATCTATCTATCTATCTATCTATGGCTCACAGGCTCATGGATTCAGAGCTTCCGGTTTGTGGTCCTTGGCTTCATTGACTTAGGCCCTGTGATGCGGCAGACCATCATGATGGAAGAAGTACATGGTACAAGCTGCTCACCTCATGGCAGACAGAAAGGAGCGAGAGAGAGAGAGAGAGAGAGAGAGAGAGAGAGAGAGAGAGAGAGAGAGAGAGAGATCCTGGAGATACCTGCAGCCCTCCCTCTGGCTACTGAGCTGTGGAGACACTGGCCTTCAATGAATTAGAATTTCCCCAGAAATCTGACGCTGGGGAAAGAAAAAGGCAGAAGCTGAGTGCCAGCCTGAGGAGGAACTTGTTTCCAGGAAGAAATTGCACACAAGCAATGATGCACCAGTAATGTGTGGGACCACATCTTGACCAGGGCTGCTTACTTCTGTACCCCTTGTTTTCCATTTTAACCTAAACCTCACATCAGGACCCAAAAGATAGGCTTGAGGTTCACTGGACCTCTTCATCTGTTCTTTTTCCTAATGTGGTCACAGTGACTTCTGCTGTTTGTTTTTGCTCTTTTGGGGACCCACCATCCAGCTCCCAAATAAACCACACATTGAGGCTTATTGTTAATTATAATTGATCAGCCTTAGCTGAGCTTGTTTCTTTTCACCTTTTCTTAACTTTAAATTATCTCATCTACCTTTTGCCTCTGAACTTTTTCCATTTCTTACTTCTGTATATCTTACTTTCACTCTTACTCGGTGGCTGGCAGTGTGGCTGTGTGGCTGTGTGGCTGTGTGGCTGTGTGGCTGTGTGGCTGTGTGGCTGTGTGGTTGGATGGCTAGACCCTAGCATCTTCTTCTCTTTATCTCTCTTGCTCTTCTTTCTTCTTGCTCCTCTCAGATCTCTCCTTCTATTTCTCCTCTCTGCCTTCCAGCCCCGCCTATCCTTTCTCCTGCCTCACTATTAGCTGTTCAGTTCTTTATTAGACCATCAGGTGTTTTAGACAGGCAAAGTAACACAGCTTCACAGAGTTAAACAAATGCAACATAAACAAAAGTAACAGCTTAAAATAATATTCTACAACAGACTCCATCTCCTTTCTATTTTTTTTTTTTTTTTGAATTTTGAGACAGGTTTGCTCTGTGTAACCTGGCTGTCCTGGAACTCACTTTGTAGCCCTGGCTGGCCTCGAACTCACAGAGATCCGCCTGCCTCTCTCTGCCTCCCGAGTGCTGGTATTAAAGGCGTGCTCCACCATGCCTGGCTCTGCTTCTCACTATTATTCCTCTTTAAACGAGGACAGGTGGACCAGCCTGGCTTGTGGGGCTATCAGAGCCCAGACTTGACTCTAAAATCTTTGGTAAAAATCTTCATAAACAAGCTGACTGAGAAGTTTGCTTTTTGTAGAAACTAGACCCAACCGGGGTCCCAGAAACCTGACAAACCACATTCTGTGAAGAAGCAAGAACCCCAACCACAGGGTTTGTGATTTTCAAACTTGCATTCAAAGCCAGAGGCAGCAGTATCTAGGTGAATATGTAGTGTTTCCTCTTGGTCCGGATCTGAAATTGCTTTGCCAAAAGCACAGGACAAATCAAGAACATCCATCCTTTCGTTGGTGTGAGCCTTTTGTGAAGCAGCGGGGCTGGGGGGCATCCACAGCGGGGCTGGGGGGGCATCACTGGCCCTCTCATCTGTTCCTTTTCCCAAGGCAGCCACTATTCCTTGTTGCCTTAATGGCTGGTCAAGGAGGAATGGCTCCGCCTCGCTTGTTGGCACTGCCGGGACCCAGGCTGTGACTCTAACAACTCTGCTAACAGGACCAAGGACTAGATATAACCTTCAAAGCCATGCCCCTTGGTGACTGACATCCTCTGACCAGGCTCCCAAACAGCACCACTAGCTGGCTGAGTGATTCAAGCCAGTACTGCCCTTTGCGCTGCTGGGGACTCACCTACTCCTTCCATTTTCCCGCCTTGGCATTGGCCCTGAGTTTTGAGACCTCCACCTTCCAAGTGGAGACAGTTTCCTAGGGCAAGCATCGGCCGACCGAGCCTTCGGTTTGAGGCCCTGTCTCCCACGATCTCTACTCTTACTTGGTCCAACTGAAGCTCAGCTGTGTCTGACAGTTCAGTGGGGAAGGAGTTCAAGAGGTCAGGCATATCCTGTTCCTCATTTCACAAACCACGGTGCTAATTGCCCAATTTAGAGTGATTTGGCGGTGTCTCTTGGCATCGGGCTGCAAACTATCTCACTGGTACGACTGGCAGCTGAAGATGTTTTCACTTGCTGAGTAGTATGCACAGGGAGTCTCGTGGTGGCCTCTTGGGTCTGAAAAGCTGGTTCTGGCCTGCAGACCAGGTTCCACCTCTGACAGACTGGGCCCTGTGTGGCTTTGACTTGTCATTTTGCCTCTGAACCCTCTATGTGTGACAGATGTGTCCCCTGCTTGCCCTTGGGTGTACTAAGGAGTGGTGATCTGGGGGCATTTGAAAAGACACCCCACTGATCTGGCCCAAGTTACAAGATCTTTCTTCCTTCACTAACTGTGTGCTGGGAAGACACAATTTCCGCTTCTTATCTATAAAACAGAATTATTTTCACAGCGCCGAATGGAATGTGTCCACCACGTCCCCTGGGCTGTTTGGGTTCTTTGAATAGAACTGTGGGTCATGCACTTCACAGGCGTTCCTGCTGGCAGCAAATTCCAGGAAAAGATCCTTCAGGGCACCAATCAACAGCACCCTCCCTACCGGAAATTGAAATCTGACATGCATGAGGCTAAATAAACCCACGTCACAGGTTAGCATGGGATACAGTGATGGCTGCTGGTTGCCAAACATGCTCTGGGCAACGGGCCCTGTGTGATATTCATAGATATTCGTGTGTTGCCTGGTCTCCCTTTCCCAAGAGCACACCTACTCATGCTATCTCACATCCCCCCAAAGACACCAAAGACTCCTACACCCACAAAATTCATACACAGGCACATACCTGTTGAGAAGCACACATTCCTACTTTTAAAGATTTATTTTTCTCTCATGTGTATGAGCATTTGTTTGCATGTATGTATGTGATCCATGTGGATGCAGTGCCCCCGGAAGCCAGAAAAGGGAGTGGTAACACCTCAAACTGGAGTTACAGTGGGTTGCAAGCTACTCGGTAGGTTCTGGGAACTCAACCAGTGTCCACATATGCGTGTGTTCATGTGTGTGCAGGTGCATGTGTGTGCATGCACATGTGTGGAGGCCGGAGGACACTCTTGGATATCATCTCATAAACTGTCCACTTCCTTTGAAGTAGACTCTCTCATTGGCCTGGAGCTTACTGATTAGACTAGACAAGCAAGCCAGTAAGATCCACCTATCTTTGCCTCCCCAGTGGCCAGATTACAGGAGCACATGGCCACACACCTGATATTTCTCCGTGAGTTCAGCGGTCCGCACTCAGGCCTCATGCTTGCAAGGAAGGCAAGTATTTTACAGGTGGAATCATTCTGCTAGTTTCATACGTTCTTATACAGTCTCAGACACAAAGGCATGTACATACAGACACAAGAGCCTATCTGTCGTCTCCTGAACATGATTAGGAGAACTGGGCTAGCTCCTGGCCATCACCCCCAAGGAAGGACAAACACAGAAGGAGACCCACTGGGAGGAGGGGTGAGGGTGGGATCCCTGTGCCACTCAGGATGCCACGAGGTTACCAAGTTTAGAGCTAGAAGAGAAAACTGGGGTGCTATAAAACATCCTGCAAATTTCCCATGTGCTTTCCTGTGGAGGCCCAGAGACCCTACAAATGAGGACTATGGGGGGGTGTCTTAGTTCGAAAAAACCAATCTATTTGAACCCCCCATGCTGGGTCAGGCTCTGGATGAAGCTTGAAGGGGAGAGCTGTCGCCACTTCACCCTGAAGCATGCCTTCTTCAGAGAGGGATGTTGGAAAGGATGCGTGAGCCAGGCTCTCAGAGATAGGTGGGCTTTGTAGAGACCGAAGAGCTGAGGAGGCTGTCTGAACCAGCAGGGCACTGAGCACTCCAGCGGCTGTGCAAATAGGGCCGAGTTGAGGTGGACAGGAAGGGTTCCCTACAAGATCCTGCCCAACCAGACTGACATTGAGGCTCGACACTTGGAGGTCCCTTTGTTCTCCACCCTCTTCCTCCTCCTCTTCCTCCTCCTCCCCCTCCTCCTCCTCTCCCTCCTCCTCCTCTTTAGTGGCTTCCTATGAGCCTTTCTCTAGTATAAAGAGATTAAAGAACCCTCTGGCACCCCCCTTTACCATTGCTTCACCAAGATAAAAAGGGGGGTCACACTTCTGCAAATGATCCCTTCTAGTTGGGAGGGCAACTGTGCAGAGTGTGAGGGAAGGACGTCAAAGAGCACTACAACTGTTTTTGCTGTGTTCCCTTAAGCGCGTTACTTGTCCCCTCTGGGCGTCTTCTAGAGTTGAGATGGTTAATTTCATGGCTACTCCAGTCGTTAAAGCCTCTGAGCAACCCTGTACTGACTGTGCCCACAAGGGGTGAGTGGGCAGGCACACCCTGCAACAGCTGCCAGGCCGAGATCAAACGTCTAGGCAGGAATGTTTTTGCACTGATGCTATTTATTTCTTTCTGGGTTTCAGAACAAAACCCCAGAAGCAAAAAACCACTTACTTCACAACCCCTAGAGGTTTCTCTACGAGGATGGTATGTGCTAACCAAAGACAGCTGCATCCGAACCGAGATTTTTCTTTACACCCTGCTCGGTAAACCTCCACACTGGACACACCATTTGTCTGCTGCAAAACTCAGACTATCGCTTTAAATAGATTGCCTCAGGGACTGAGACTTCAACAGAAGGCAGATCTCCCCACAGCTGAGAGCAAATGGAAATGCAAAAGTTATCTGAAACTTAGATTTTACAAATCGCAATGAGCAGGCGATGCTCAGTGAAACAATAGTGTTACTAATGGCTTTAATCCTCACAGTCCTTGACAATCCAATGCCTGCCAATCAAGGATGGACACGGAATGCTTTCTCATCTCTTCCCAGACATAGTCCCAGCCCAGACACACAAGCCCAGCCAGCCTGATGGGTGGACAGAGGACTTTGGGGTCACAAGAGCCTGATGTTTGGTTTAGTGCTCTGTTGTCTTGAGAGTTTTACTAATTATCAACCAAGGGACTTGCTCCAACATGCACTTGCAGTTCAAAGTCAACAGAAGCTCTCAGAACACTTAAGACAATATTATAGTTTAGTTTTCTGTTGTGATAAACGCCATAACCAAAGGACTCAGGGAGCAAAGGATTTATTTCATCTTACACTTCCGGGTCACAGTTCATCATTAAAGAAACTCAAGATAGGAACTCCAGATAGGAACCTGGAGACAGGAACTGAAGCAGAGGCCATAAAGAAGTCATGTGTACTAGCTTTCTCAGCTTGCTTTCTTGTATAAGTCAAGACCACGTGCCCATGGGTGTCACCACCCACAGTGGGCTGGGTCTTCCTACATCAATTAGCAGTTAAGAAAATGCCCCTGAAAATGTGCCCATAGGTCAATCTGATATGGGCAATTTAAAAATTCTATTATTGTTGTTGTTGTTCGGCTTTTTCGAGACAGGGTTTCTCTGTGTAGTCCTGGCTATCCTGGAACTTGCTCTGTAGAGTGCGCTGGCCTCGATGCAGAGATCTGCCTGCCTCTGCCTCCCAAGTGCTGAGATTAAAGGCATGTGCCACCACTGCTGGGCTGATATGGGCAATTCTTAACTGGAGGCTCCCTGTTCCCAGGTGACTCTAGGTTTGTGTTGGCAGCTGAAACTAAATAGGACAGAGGGAAACGTAAGAGAATATCACATTCACAGACTGACACATTTCTGTCTATCAAGACATGGAAAAATTTTGGTCCATGAAAGAGTACCTCAACAACCCCATAGTTAAATCAATATTAATAAATTTTAAAAGAGTGTGTGGATGCCTCTAGAAATATATTATTTAGTGAATCTTGAATAAACTCTCAATGACCACAAGAGGGCTAATATGGTACTAACTGTTCTCAGCACTGACACTTTAGAAATCATCAATAAAAGATAAGGGTATGTTTGCAAGATGCTACGGCATGAATGTCTGTGCCTCCCCATTAGCAACTCTGCTGGCCAGGGTGTCTTCGTCACTGTTCTATTGCTGTGAAGAGACACCACGACCATAGCAACTCACATAAAGGAAAACATTGAATTGGGGCTGCCTTAAAGTCTTAGTGGTTTAGTCCATTCTCTTCATGGTGCCAGAGAAAGAACTGAGAGTTTTACAGCTTGATCTGCAGGCAGCAGAAGCAGCTGTGTTGGTGTGCATAGCTTGAACATAGGAAGGAGACCCACCTCCACAGTGACGCACTTCCTCCAGCAAGGTCACACCCACTCCAACAAGGCCACACCTTCTAATAGTGCCACTCCCTATGGGGCCATTTTCTTTCAAAGCACTACATTAAATCTGTGTATATGTATGTGTGTGTGTGTGTGTGTGTGTGTGTATATATGACATTTATTGAAATTCTTACAGGCTGTAGTCCAACTAATCCAACAATGGCTAGCTGTGAATGGAAAGTCCAAGAATCTAGTAGTTGCTCAGTCCCACAAGGCTGAGAGTCTCAGCTGGTCTTCTGTATGTGCTCCAAAGTAAGTAGGCTCCAGAGCCAGTGAAGGAATGGATGTGTTGAAAAGGTGAAGGCAAGCAGGATATGAATGAACCCTTCTTTCTTTCATTGTCCTTATATAGGCTTCCAGCAGGAGGTGTGGCCCAGATTAAAGGCATGTGCCTTCTTGCTCAAAATCTGAATAAAAAGCCTGTGTTTTCCTGCCTCAAGATCCAGATCAAAGTCATATTGTCTTCCTGCTTCAAGAGCTGGAACACAGGTGTGCCCTCCATTTCTGGATTATAGTTCATTCCAGATATAGTCAAGTTGACAACTAAAAATAGCCTTATACAGGGTGACAGCATTAGTGGATGGGCCCCACAAACAGGATCACTGCCCTTATGAGAGGCCATCAAGAGCCTCCTCACACTCCTACGTGAGGACACAGACAAGAAGCTGTCACCTGAGTCGGAAAGCAGGCCCTTGGGAGACATTGAATTTGCTGGCACATGGATTTGGAACACATTAGCCTTTGGAATTGTAAGAAATAAAGTCCTGGTATTCATAAGCTCCCTAGTTCATGATGGACAAAGAGAAGTTTTAAAAAATGTCTTTAAGCAACGTATAAATTAGAGTAAATGACTGTAAGAATTTTTAAAAACCCAACAAAACTAAAATTAGAGAATAAAGAAGAGTGTAGGAAAGACTCATGAGGTGCAGCAAAAACAAAATTTAGAGGAAAATGCATAGTCTTAGTCATAAACTAAGGAGTCAGCTCAGGTACCTAGGAAAAAGGATGAAGGAAAATGATAAGCATAATAATGATTATGATAAATAGAAAACAAAATAATCAATTGTTCCATTTGAGAAACATGTGACCAGGATTCTGGGTTTTAACACGTTTGTTTGGTTTAATTTGGAATAGGATCTCACTATGTAGTGGCGTCTGGCCTCAAACTCCTCGTAATCCTCCTGCTCTGGCTTTCCAAGTACTTGGACTGTAAGCATGAGGCAATGTGCATGGCTTAAATTTTTTACTTGAATAAATAATTTTTATTAAGTGCTGTCACTAGTCCGGTCATCTCTTTAGCCACTGTGTTCCCTTGAAGGCCGCATCTTGTGTTCATTTCAAATGTCATTCTGTTCCTACAGTCTTGTCCCTACAGACAGTTACTAAATATTGTCGGGTTGAATGAGTGAGAGGATTTCCAGGCCCTTCTTACTGTGTGTGCCTTTGAGTCTGCTAGTTAATCATCCACCTGGGCCCCACTTGGCTTGGTTGTCGAGTGTGTAGAGCGATGCCTTCGTCATGTGGCAGGTGCCAGCCTCACAAGTAGGTGTGGCTCCTAGTTCCAGGGTGGAAGACATGGCGTCCCAAATCAAGCTCGGACACTGCCATGAGACCTGCCTCTGAGCCTCAGCAGCTGCCTTCTCCCTCACCTTCCCCCACCCTCTGAAAGGCAGCACAAGGGACAACTCAAGGGGAAGTGGGAAATCTGGGCAAAAGGGCAAGCCTGAGGAGATGGCTAGGTGACAGTACCAGGAGCAAGTCCCAACGGTGAGATGGCTCTGACCCGTCTCCACCTCACCAGCTCTCTTACCTTGTCGAGCCCTTTCCCTCTAGTTCTTTGCATGGCTTCCTGTTTTTTTGCATCGCCTCCTGTTCTGGCCGTTTGCCAGTTGTCTTAAGATCTACCTTGCCGTGCTTCCTTCCAAATCCAAAGGTTTGCATTTTGGAAATGCATCTTTGCTCCTTTGGTTTCTGGTTAACAGTGGGAGATGCTGGTGATGGGTTGGAGGATGGAAGAAGAGCCAAGCCAGGGTATTTCTTATGTCCCACTCCATACTGCTTTGGGGGCCTTTTTAGTTCCAGATTTTGCTGAACAGTCTTGCCCCCATTTTGTTCCACTTGAGCTCTGGAACCCACTGCTTCCCCCTGTCTCTCATCTGGAGCAGGGGTGGCCTGCTGTTATAGCTCATCTCTGGAGAGCCACAATTATACAAATGGTCCTTTCTGATTTCAGCAATTACTTCCCTATATGAACAAATTTCTCTTGGCCTTGGGGTGTACCTCTGTCAGAAGAGCGCTTGCCTAGTATGCACGAAGTCTGGGTTCGATTTCCGACAGGGCATGGGGGCCCACACTTGTAATCCCAGCATTTGGAAGGTGGTAATAACAGAATCAGAAGTTCAAGGTCATCCTTGGCTACATAAAGATTTCAAGGGCAGTCTAGGATACAAGAGCCCTGTCACCAGAATAAATGGCTAGCTAGCTAGCTGGAATCTCATGATCTGCTGTCTTCAGTGGAGACCAATTGATGTTCTTCAGAGAAGCAGTTTCTTACCTTCCCAGGGGAAGTAGTTTGGGCTCTCTCCATCACGCCCTGCCCATGGTCTTGAAGGATTAACCAGTGCTGAATGGTAGAGTTCATGTAATTGCCTCTTCTCTAGTTCTCTTTTTCTCTCAACGGATGGTTAACTGACTTCTTGAGCACAGGAATGTCATCTGTTCACCACTGTGTCCCCAGCACCTGGGAGAGCAGGGGCATCCAGGAATTGCTCTGAATGTGTAGTACCTGCTGCTTGATGCCACCGTTTCTACCCCAAGATCTCACATTACCATCTGTCAAAAAGAATGGGGCTTGTCGTTAAGCAGCTACGGTTAAATGTCTGGGATTCTGTGACTTTGCAATGACGATTATAATTCAGCCAATTTGGAAATAACTCCGAATGTCTAATTTCCTTGTCCAGAGTTGTCAGTGTGGCTAACTGAAGTCAGAAATCACTGACTCCTCCAAGGCTTTGTTTTGCTGGAAGACCATCTGTCCCGGGAGCCGCAGCTCTGGAGTAAGTGCTCAAACGTGTGCACCCATTAGGAAGAATTGAGAAGCCATCATTCAGTGTCAGCAACAGCCTGACAACAAGGGCTGCTTGCAGGAGCCGCTGCAGATGTCAATAAATACGTAATTAAAGTACAACAGAGGCCAGCGGCTCCCAGCCACGCTCCCTGGAACCAGCCTCTAAGTCATCTTTGGCAATATAGGGAAGACTGGAGCCTTTGACTTTGAACTTGAACACAGCCACATGCTGAGCAGCCATTTCCATGTGGGCACCCCACGGCCTCAGAATCCTTTTTGAAACATGGGTTGTAGTGCTCAGTTTAGACAGTTCCTTGCAGCCCATTGCTTCTGCTGCTCATCACTCCCTCACCAGCTCCTAAGTCCGTCCTCCGTTCCTTCCCACTCCATCCTTCCCCATCCCTCTCGTGGGGAGTCTCCTGTGTGTACTTACCTTTGATTGACAGATTTTCAAAAACTTAGCTAACTTCTTCATTTCCTTCTTTTATGTTTTTTTGTTTGTTTGTTTTTTGCTCCACCCCCATATAATCGGAGGTAGGGATCTAATTTGCCTTTTAAACAACATGTAACCAGATTTTCCCACTCCCCCTTTTTTCTGTCAGTTCCTACCTGTTATTGTTAGTCACCTTCTTTTGGTGGATAAAAGCAGAGACCTGAGACCTCCTTGCTCATTCGTGATTTCGAAAGGATGGCTTTAATGCTTTTAACATCAGATTGATGGGGCCAGGGATGCAGCTAAGGGGCAGAGTGTCTGCCCAGCATGTGCAGGGGCCTGTGTTGTATCCCCAGCACTACAAGAACCAAGACAGACAAATGTCAAAGTGGTGCTTGTGCAGATGTTTTAAATTTATTTTTCCACCGCATTCTGTAAACTGCCACCCTTTTTTCTGTACTTATTATGCGTGAGTTAAATTTTGCCTGATGCCTTTTCTGCTACTAACGAGTTGCTTCTACTTTTCTTTATTTCTCTCTCACTCTTGCTCTATGAACAGGGTCTGTGTCATTGTCATGTAGGCTGGCCTCAGGTGACCTTGAACTTTCCTGATCCTCTTGTTACCATCTCCGGCTGGGATTACAGGTGTGGGCTGCCATAGTGGGACTCACACCCAGGGCACTCGTGTACGCTACACATTGCTTCACAATGGAGGGACACACCTCGTCTTCTTAATATAGTGAAATTATTGATAATTTGTTAACGATAAGATATTTTCATATTTCTAGGATAACCCCAATGTGATGAGGTGCTGTGTATCAGTAGGTATGGATAGACCTAAGTTTTTAACATCTTGGTGTGTGTGTGTGTGTGTGTGTGTGTGTGTGTGTAAGATTGCAATTTAAAGGAAGTCTGGTAGAACTCTTCCACTGCAGCCTCTGAACCTACGGGTTTTGCTGGGTACTAATTCCAATGTGTTTTGTCTTCATTTTTTTCTTTCTTTTGTTTTTTTCTTGAGTTCATTTTGGTGCAGAAATTCATTAGGACTTACAGGAAGCTCAGGTACTATAGGAAGTCTTCTGTGACCACCCCTGCCAATGTCCAATAAATCCCCTTCCCGCTGCCTCCCACACAGGACAGTATTGCCATTCACTGCAATAGTAGCTAGTGAATATCTGTCAGATATACCAGGGGAACTGCATGGGACAAAACAAGCAAAAATCCCTGTTCTCACTACTGTATGCCCTGGTCGGTGGAAGCAGTAAATACTACAGATGAGTGAGCTGCATGGTACGCTAGAGGGAACCAATGACACAAAACTGAAAATCCAAGGAATGCCACAGCAGGATGGACTCTAAGACTTAATGCAGTCTTCAAAGAAATCGCTCTATACAGTTCTTCAGTTAAGAAATGCTTATTGCATCCTGGCATGGTGACTCAGGCCTATAATCCCAAGACTCAGAAGGCTAAGCAGGATGATCATTGAAGTTCAAGACCAGCTTGGACTTGACAGGGAGTACCAGGTCAGCCATGACGATACAATACAACTCTGTTTCTAAAAAAAACAAAAAAACCAGGGGGCTGGGTATGTAGCTCAGTTGGTAGAGTGTTTACCTAGCATGCACAAAGCCTTGTGTTTGATCCTAGCGCCATATAAAACCAAGTGTGGTGACAAATGCTTGTAAACCCATCACTTGGGAGGTAGAAGCAGGAGGATCAGAAGTTCAAATGCATCCTTAGCTAAATAGTGAGTTTGAGGCCATCCTGGGCTACATGAGACCCTGCCTCAAACTAACAAACAAACAGAAGAAAAGAAAGAAAGGAGGAAAAAAAATGAATTGGGTACTTACAGGGTCTGGGTGCTAAGATTACAAAGGGAATGAACAGACAACGTTTTTGCTCTTGTAGAGTTTATATTCTGGCAGGGAGACAAGTGAAACACAGGTGAATGATGAAATCAATACAATATGAAAGAAATCGGTAGGCTCTTTGACAGAGACAGCAGGGATACTTGTTTTAAACAGATGTCCAGTGAAATCCCTTTGAAGAGATGGTCCTGAAGCTAGATGTCAAAACTGAATAGAAGCCCCTGGAGCGGGGCGCCATATTGAAACGATACACACGCTTCCGGTCTTTCCCAAGAGCTCTGAGCTCCCGGAGGGAAGATGCTATGACTCATTTGTGTCTCAGTGCAGCACCGGGCTGGTACATTATAGGTGCTCACCGAGTGTCTGTTTCACTCTTAGTCAGAAGAAATCAAGAGTCAGAATCGAATATTGCCATCGCTGGCAGAAAGAATCAGGGTTTGTGAAGCAGGCAGCAGAGAGCTCAGCAATAAAGACAAATGGCCCCTGGCATTGGATTATAGGTCGCAAAAGAGACCTTCTGCTCACTCTCCCTCTAGGCACTGAAGTCTAGAGGAGAGGCAGACTAGAGCTATGTTTATTCAAGACGGAGTCCAGGACCCATGCAGTCCTACACTTGGGAATGGGATGGGGACTAGCAGTTGCCCACCCTCTCTGCCATGTCCTGTGGAAATGAGGGCGAGGTGATTGTGCTGGCCCCGGTCCTCCCTATTTTAGGGATGAATATGAGTAGGGTCCAAACTCCATGGAAGGGTCAGTTACTGGCTGGGTCCAGGGCAAGACCCAAGTCATCCTTGTTAAAAGAATAGGTACAACAAATGTCTCTGGGTATCCAGACCCTCTTTCTGGCCTGTTCAGTGTCCTGGGAGATGTTCTCTGGTCATCAGGCTGTGGTTGATTTAAATGGCACCAACACTTGCTGCCTGTCTCGAGGACTTTGGTAGGATTAATGGACAAGAACTACACCCAGCAGGGAGAAGGTGTCTTCTGAGATGTGTCATTGAAATGGTGACAGCATCCAAATTAACTGGGCAGGTCCATGTCTCCTCATTTGTCAACAGTGTGCAAGTGACATTTGCTGCTCACTTGCTCCGTGCAGCCTTCCCAGATGGTCCGAAGTGTGTTTACTTCATGTGCTTGGGCATTTGTGTGGCACTGCTAATGCTTTATGGGGGAGACTGGCATGTGACAAGGTCAGAAAAATAAGCTTTTCCACTTGCTGAGGTTCAACTTCAGGCCTCCTGCTTGCTAAGCAAGTGCTTAACCACTGAGCCATCTCCTCAGCCCCAAACAAGATTTTAAATTACGTTAAATGACAACAAGACCTTGTTTTGATATTTGCCCACCACTTGGTATGTGTGAGTTTTGAAAACCTCAGAACCTGCTAATTTCCCCTAGATACTATCAGTTAGGACTGAATGTTCAGTCGTGGCTTGCTTCACCACAGGACGGTCAGAGGATGAGTCATGGGAGTGTGAACATCACAGAGTGAGTTAGACAGCTATGATATCACTGAGCTATCTAGTCTCATGAGGCCACTGTTGCGTTCTGTGGTCCCTGACGGAAACATCATTCTGCAGCTCAGAGCCGTACCAAAGGCAACAGGTTCTCTCACTACACAAAAGTTAAAAAGGAACCTCAGCTGCTTTATGTTGCTTGCTGTAGACTTCCCTATGATGCTACCCCTGTGCTCTGGCAGAGGAATCCAATCCTCCTTCAGGTCATCATCCTCAGTTTCTGACCAGACTGCCTCTGTGCATGCATTTCACACTGGGACAATGTGTTTGCTTGATTGGAGGATTAAATGACCTGAGATTTGGGCAGTGCACAGATGTCAGAGGAAAGCGGAAGCCTTACAGTGAAGCAGAAGCCTGGAAACGTCTGTGCAGCAAATGGATGGAATTACTAAATTCTTTATAACTGTGATGCAGGGTAACAAATCAAAAGGTAGCTGCTGTTTTAAATCCTTTAAAAAATTTCTTTAAATTTTATGGACGCTCACAGGCCAATATGTTAAAGCAGATCATTACTCTATTGTTGTTGGTGGTTTTTTTTTTTTAATGATTTATTTATTTTTATTTTGTGTGTGCGTGGTTTTGCCTGCATCTATGTCTGTGCACCACATGCATGCAATGCCTGATAAGACCAGAAGAGAGCGCTGAATCCTCTGGAACGGGAGTTACAGTTATGAGCCATCGTGTGGGTGTTGGGAACTGAACCGGGTCCTTTGCAAGAGCAGCCAGTGCTCTTCACTGTTGAGTCATCTCTCCGGCTGAACCGTTTATTACTATTATTATTATTATTATTATTACTATTATTATTACTATTATTATTACTATTATTATTATTACTACTACTACTATTATTATTATTACTATTATATTATTATTACATTTGTATTAGTTATTTGAGAGTTTCAAGTTCCATACATGTTTTGATCATAGTCAACCTCCATAGCTCTTTCCAGATTCACCCCTCTGCCGTGTTCACGAAACTTCATGCAACCCCAAAAAAAAATCTTGATTGTAAATCATTCTTGCTTTTAGAATACTGTATGTGCCATGTTAATTTTTAATACCTAGGAACTTCTGAGTTTCAGCCTGAGGCAAACTAGAAATATCAGGGACTCTGGAGAGATTGGCATAGTGACAAAGGAAAAGGAGGGGACTGGCTTCGGAAGGAAATCCCCACGTGCGCAGAATGCCACCGATGACGTTATTGCTGAAGCTTTCTTTTCTTAGCTCAGTTTTTGAGTTGTTTCTCTCTTGATGGCTCCCGAGATCCCATCACCTCTTGTTATTCTCCTGTTTTTCTGAGTTCGTTTAAGTCCTCTTGGGACTGAACACAGCATATTCCTGGATTGAACCAGAAACACACGGAACAAGATAGAGAGATGTGAGGAGACACAGTGAATGAGGAAGGGGAAGCGGGTGAGACCCCTGCCTAGACCACCAAGGTGTTTCCTTGCAACATGAGCCCAGCCTAGCACGAGGGTCACTTGGAGGCGTGCTCCTGGCTTGGCAACTCCTGTGCTGGCTATGAACTGAGCAGGTACCTGTTCACAGCCATATAGCCTTTCTACTGCCCCACAGCATTGGGATGCTCTACATTTGCGGTGGCTGCCTCAGTTTCCCTGATAAGCAAATGAAGCTTACCCAGGTCCTGAGCTTTTGCATCTGGTGGATCCCAGTGCAGCTGACTCTGTCCTACCCAAAGCCCCTTTAATCATTTCTTGAGCTGCAGCAGGCTAGTTGAGGATTCACTTTAACTGTGCCTATCAAATCAAAGTAAGTCCACTGTGTTGGGGCTGTGGCTGTGTGCACCTGAGGCTGTAGACCCTTCCCTCCGCCTTGCATGCCAGGAAAACAGCAAGGCTGCTTCCTCCAGCAAGGGAAAGGGGCTGTGGCTTCTTCACTCTTTCGAAGGGCGGGAAGAGGAGGAAGGCACTTAGCCAGGGATGCATTTGTTCACAGTGGTCCAGCAGCTTTTGGAGCACTTTGCCTCGGGTCCTGGTCCTGCTGTTTCTGCATCCCTATAGGAGACGGCCTGTGCTTAGCACCCCTCTGAGGATCAGGTTCACACCCGTGAAACCACAGCTGCTGCCCACCTGCTTCTTTAGCCTGCTGGGAGGCCCTGCGTGGGAGCAGCTGGTCCACAGAACCTTCCATGTTTCAACTGAGCTCCTTGCCCTTGCTGCCCCAGCTCCACCACAACGTCCTTCTGGAGACTAGTAATATGTTATGAAAAGAGTAGGGTCTAAGAAACATGGCTCAGCCCTCTCAGTCTGTAGCCTGGGGTGTGAAGGGTTAATGACCTAAAGCCTCAGGTGGACTGAGACGCTGTGGACAGGATGACTTGACTGACTGCACCTGTGAAAGCTTCCGGTCAAGAGACCCACACAGCAAACACAGGCTCCACTCTGAGGAGAGACTGCGGCCCTTCAGTCGTTCTGACTAAAGAACAATTCTACTCCTGGAGATTCTTTTATTTCCATGTCACTCCATCAGTCCTGATCTAACAGGGTGTACGGACCTGGCTCCATGATGGGGTTCTCGTTCTCCCTCCCTCCCTCCCTCCCTCCCTCCCTCCCTCCCTCCCTCCCTCTCTCTCTCTCTCTCTCTCTCTCTCTCTCTCTCTCTCTCTCTCTCTCTCTCTGACAAATTTGGAACAGATGCAAGAAAGGGGGAAGGGGAAGGTGCTAAAGGCCTGGGTGCTTCTGGAAGCCTCTCAGGAGGATTTGTAGGGAATGGACGTTGCAACAAGAAGCAAGATTAGAAAGCCCTTCATTACGTTAATTACCCCTCTTGCAGTGGCTTCCCAGGAAGCTTTTAACATCCTGCATTATGGTTGTACCAGCTCAGACTCTGCATAGGGAGAAAGAAGGTTCGTCAATTATACATGGCCCTGGTGGGTGGAGTCAGTGCCCCAGGAGAGGCTCTGTATTGACAAGCCACAGGCTTGGACCCATGATCCCTTGGGAGAGACGAGGAATGTGGCTCCTTTCCCAGGCTGCTCCACCTGGCTCCACCCCCACAGGCTAGGCCTCTCTCCCAGTAACTTGGAAGTGAAGAATCATCTGGTGATGAAATATGAAAAGAGAAGACATCGCCGCTGGAGATCTACGCAGAGCCAGTGGTTAGCTGGGTGAACACAACACCTGAAGAGCTCTTTTCTGTGGGTTTCCGGGACTGTGCTAGACCCTGGAGAGGGGGTGGGGTGCTTATTAAAAAAGCCTTGTGGTGTGTCTAATTCAGTCTCAATTTACAGATGAGGGCACTTGCCCCAAGGGAAATGTGACCCACCTAAAGTCTCACAGCAGGGTCTTGGGAGTGGGGGTGGGGAGGGAGGCTTGAATGGGTTCACAGTCCCCTTGAGGCTTGTTTCATGATATTTCCTTAGAAGAGGAAAACAAGGTTTGAAGTAAGTATATTCCATCACTTGGAGGGCATTGGGTGGCAGAACAGAGCTGGTTCTCAAGCTCTGGGCCTCCATCCTAACTCTTTCCCCATACCTGACCCATAGGAGACCCCAGGTTGAACCCTGACCCTCTGGAAATCTGGTGACCCTGTTAACACGAAACATAGCTCTCACCTCCAAGGGAGAAAGAGGTAGTTTCTTCTGGAGCCACATTTGAGTGATCAGGGCCCAGAAATAGATTAGTTACCTCCAAATTCCATGCTCCAATGTGGAAGCAGTTTCATGTAGTTTTTATAAGTAACAGAAAAAAAGAAAATCATAAAACAAAACATACTAACCACGCTGCACTCCCAGGAGAGACAGTGGCCCTCCTGCTCTTCTGATTAAGTAGCAGTTCTGCTTCTGCAGATGTCTGTCTGTCTGTCTGCATTGGTGGGAACACCAGACAGGTAGGTTCCAGCCAGGTGGAGACGTCTCAGGTCCAGGTCTCAGATGCTCTCTGATAGCAAGCGTTTCTAGCCCTTTTGGGTGGTAGAGGATAAAGTTTTGTTAAACTAATACATTCCAATGATTTTTTTTTAATCTTTTTATCAAGATGTTAGGTCTGACACAGAGATGGGCAAGGAGAGGCTCATTATGAGAGAGCAAAAGATAAATTGTAATTAAACTCTGGACCTGCCACATTGCAAATTCTCCACAGTCATTAGGGTTTGAATCAGTGAGTCAGGTTTGTAAACAGTTTCTTTCCAGGAATTCTTGTTCATAATTCAGCCTTTCGTCTCTTATTACCAACAGGCCTTCGGTGCCACCAGCTGCCCCTGGGACCAATGCCTCAGTAGTGTCACTGAGCACTGTGAGGAGAGGATGACTGGCCTCTGGCCTGCCCCTGGGGGCTTTGGGGATTGAAGAGAGGATGTAAGTGGAGCTGTGCTTCTGGCTAGAAGGCATTTTAGGAAGAATGTGGTCGCCAGGTTACCTGAACAAGCCTCTGTCCTACCTGAAACCCCCAAGGCCTTTCATTTCCTCTTGTCCTTGGGACCAGGGACTGTGTCCTCAGTGGGTCTCTGTCTTTGCCCACACCCTTTGCTTCATCAGACCGTCAAGGATCGGTCTCAGGGCCACCTCTATGTTCCTGGCCTCATGCATGGCCTCTTGTGGGCTGTGCTCTGTGCCAGGCCTCCGCTGACTCCTCCCTTCCATCCAGTTGACTATTCACACCTTGTTGGTGCTGGAGCTCCAAGGTCTCCTGGCTGCTCCATCTCCATTGTAACTTAGAGGCTCTTCTTGGGGTTTCCCTTCAGTCAAGTTTCAAACCCAGGACAAACAGCAGAGGTGCCTAGTTAACATGTCAAAGTGGACCTGCTGCTAAGTTCTCCTGGCATTCCTCAGTCCCTACCTGTTACAAAGAATGGCTGGCATACCCTGCCCCCTTACCCTGAACTCTCCAGCCCAGGGGCTGAGATGCCCTTCCCTATATAATTCAGATGTTTTGGTTACTTGCCCTTTTTCGGTACCTTTGGCCTCCTGGTTGCTGCACCTGGTTCCCCTCTCTTCCACTCCCCCTCCTCCCCATATGGCCCAGCTCAGTCTGGTCATGTCCACTCTGGACTCTCCCAGATGCCCCTGCCTGTGACTATGCTCCCCCACATATTTATAATAAACTGTCTCTTCCACCATACCTAGGAGCAGTCATGTCCTTTCCTTTCCATTTCTTTTTTTCATTCACTTTCAGCCCTGGGTGATGGACATTCCAAGCTGGTCCAAACTGCAGCTGGGACCCTACCTAGGCAGCAGAGCCCTTCTCATACAGTAGGAGGCCCTGACTGGGCCAGTTAAAGAATAGAAGGCAGGAGACATCTTGAGTATGACAGCAGAGCAATCTCACACCACAGAGTCACCAGTTGAAGAAAGGTGCTTATTGGGAGTGAGGAAACACATGCATACAGCAGACCCTCGGAGAAAAAGACCTCTTCAAAGCAGAGGGGGGACTCAGGAAGGAAAAAAAAATCCAGCCTCTTATTGAGGGCTGGGGTCTCTGGAGAGTTTTCCTTTCCTAATTTGGGATTGGTTGGTTTGAAGAAAGATAGCTTGGTTAGTTGGCCGGCTTGTCCTGATCAGGTCTTGAATTTGTTGAGACAGTCCATCAGCAGGGGCCTGTTGGAGGGAGAAAAAGCCTTCAGGGTCGCCAAGCTTTTGCCTTGAGTTGGCAGGGTGAGGAAGAAGCTGGCATCTTGCAAATGCACCACCATTATAACCTAGCCATGGCCCCTCCCCCCATCTGTCTGCCTACCAAGGAAACTGACTCACAGTCTCTCCCCTCCAGGTGGTGGGGCTGGAATGGTGGTTGCAGCCTTGTGTTCAGAGCTCCCTTCTATACCCAAGCAGGAAAGGAGACAGCGAGTGTTTTGAGGAGGAGGGAGGGACTGGGAGTTGATATGATGTGTGCCCATTCGAAGCGCCCTTTGCGACCTGCTGGATATAGAGGGTTGTGCCAGAAATACGTGCAAAGAAAGAGACACCACTCCAGCTGAGGTGTCTGGTCAAATTTACTCTTGGTCAGGAGGGTGCCCATGGGACCAGCGAACATACAGAGATGGGAAGAAGTGCATTTTATTTGTCTGTGGTTTTGTTTTTATTCTAGGAGGTGGTCATGGTCTTTTCCCTGTTGGCCATGACCTCACTGTCTTATTCAATTGGCTATTCTGAAAAGAGTGGGTGCACAGGAGATGGAGGGGTAAAGGAAGAAGTCGCTGTTCCAAGGAGGAAAGGGCTGAGCAGTGGGCCTTGGAGTGAGCAAAGGTTTGCTTGATGGAGAGGATTAAAACACTATTACAAGTCTTGTAAAGTCGGGGAGACAAAAAGGTTTTTTTCTTGTTGTTTTTCAAGACTGGGTCTCACTATATAGCCCTGAGTGTCCTAGAACTCACTCTGTAGACCAGATTGACTTCAAACTTAGAGATCCACCTGCCTCTGCCTCCTGAGTGCTGGGATTAAAATGTGTTGTCCTGGCTGGGCGGTGGTGATGCATGCCTTTAAAAAACCAAACCAAACCAACAAAAAAGTATTGTACTAAACACAAGTTTTGTAGTATTTGATAGAAAAAACTCAAATTCGGTATTTCATATTTATATTTGATATTGGGTGAGCAATTCAAAGGTTGAATGCTTATTTCTGCAGGCAGCCACACCCTCTCTGGCCCCCACTCAGCTTCTGGATGACTCTCTAGGAGAGGGACACGGCAGGTAAGGTAGCACATGTTGATGCAGGGACTGCCACTGAGAGAGATGTGGTAGCCTGCGCTTGTCAAAGGACACTGGTGTTCTTAGGGTCAGGGTACTTTGGGCTTCTCAGCTGCAGAGGGTAGAGGGGGGATGGGAAATTGCTGACAAAGAGACCCAGCTCCAGTAAGAGAGACAGCTAGGAAGAAATGGCTGGTAGGGTATGGGGGAGGGTGTCATGGACAGTAATGGAGGGAGGTTTCTCTGGCTTAACTTAATTCACTTCTTAGTCCCTGATTTATGTAAAAGAAAGCAGAGCCTCAGAGAGGCTCTCTGCTGAGGTAGGGGTAAGAGTCATGGCCAGGTCCATTCCTGTACTCCTGGAGACAAAGTCCATCCTCTCTATCAATGCCAAGACCATCGATCAGGAGGGCACCTTAGCACTCACCCAGTCCACCTGTGAGGGAGCACATCAAATCCCACATCCCTGTCCCCAGGGCGTGGTTTAGGGAAGAAGTCACCTTCCCAGAAGCTTCAGTGTACTCTGCATTTGGAAGTCCAGGTTGTGAGTTCGCCTTAGCGTGGTCTCACGTTCCAGAGGCCAGTGCTCACAGGTCAGGACAGAAGGTCCTCTGGGAAGGAAGACCCAGGCTCTAGAGCACAGGACAGTGGCTCCATTAGTGTGTGTGGCTTGTGAATCCTGCAGATAACATCTGGAGCCCAAAGGAGCAGTGAGGATTCTGATGAAGAAATCTCAGCTCTGCAGTATCAAATATGATCATTAAAGGAAAGGGGATGCCTTAATCTGCTCTCTGCTGTGTGGGGTGACAGCAGGAAATGTATGGGGGCCTTAACCCCCTCTCCGCTGTGTGCGGACAGCAGCAGGAATGTGCCTGTCTCCACAGCACCTGGGTCTCTCCCTAGCCTGCCCCTTCGCTGATCACAGTGTATATACCATCTTGCAGGAGCAGGGTGGATTCTTCTTCAGTGGGTACCAGCTCCTAGTGCTCAAGGGCCAGATGAGATCTGCTATGGAAAGGCTAAAATCCTTTCCAATAGGGGTAGAAAATTTCTGAAAACAAGACCCACAGAAACAGCCATTTATGCGTTTTAGGTTTGCCCAGACATGAGGCAAGGGTGAGAGAAGAGGGTCTTTCTGGCAGGCCGGCGGCATTGATCTCCCTCCCAAGAAGGCTAAGCTATAGCAGTGTGGCACCTGCTCTGCCACCTGTCAAGCACTGAATGTTTGTGACTCCCTCAAGTGCCTATGTTGAAGCCCTAATACCCATTTTAATGGTGTTTAAAGACGGAGTCCTTGGAAGGGATTGGGTTTAAAGGGACAGTCAGGAGGCTGGGGTCCTGTGGTGGCATTGAGTTCTCATATGAAGAGATATCAGGGAGTAGTTTGTTTCTCTCTGTCTCCTCTCTCCACATGAGGACACAACAAGAAGGTTCTATTTACCAGTGGGGACAAGCCCTCACCAGAATTCAGTCCCGCTTCCATCTTAACCCTGGATTATTTCCAGCCCCCAGAATGGTGAGAAAGAAATGTTTGCTCGTCTGTAGTACTCTGTTATCACAGTCTGAGCTGATGGATAATAGTAGCTGGCTACCTGGCCTTCATCATCTCTGAATCATCCTGAATTTATTTTTTAACATTTATTTATTTGTGGTGCATGTGTGTGTGTGTGTGTGTGTGTGTGTGTGTGTGTGTGTGTGTGCGCGCGCGCGTGTGAGTGCATGTGGAGGTCAGAAGGCAACTTGAGAAGTCAGTTCTCTCCTTCTACTATGTGGGTCCCAGGGATTGAACTCATACCACGGCTTGGAGGCAAGCACCTTTGCCTTCTAAGCCATCTTGCAGCCCCACTCTGGATCTTCCATGATGGGTTTCAGAGAGTAAAATGCCCGTGCTTCTTTCTCCCTTTGGTTCTATTTAGTTAGCTCCAGTGGGTCTCCGAGCTCTGGTTCCATGAGGGCTTTCAGTTTAGGGACCAAAGGAAGAGGGCGGCTCTGCAGCTCAGAGGTCATATGGCTCAACTCAAAATGAGAACGAATTTAGTATCTGGCCAGAATACTCTATTAAGGGGTAATTTCTTTCCCATTATAAATCCATTAGGAAATTACAAATCTCAGCTATGACATTAAAATATGGAATGAAATTTTCTTCAGAGTCCCTTAGGTAAATTTTGTTTTCCTGTGGTAAATGCAGAAATGGGATGAATTTGAGCCCTCTTGGTGAGGATTATGCTCCCAGAGGTGGCTGCTGTGCCTAGCAATACATTGACTTGCAGCTAAGATCGTATTTTCAGGGAAGTTGACATAAGATCAGATAGTGCTAGCTCCAGGCTGGAACTATGAGCTCACAGGTACTAAGAAGTACCTACTGTGTGCTGTGGACCACTGGGGGCTGAGCTGTGTAGTGGAGGATAGGTAAAGGAATAGAGGCAGAGGACTCATAGATGGCCTGGATACACCCAGAGCTCCACACAGCTGGAGTTTCAGGACAGGCCTGAGGAGAGCAATAGATATGGTTTGACAAGTGTGATGTCTGCCAGATCAAACTAGGGACCCACCAGGACAAGGGAGAATATAACAAGAAAATAGTAACTTGTAAACAGGACTATTCTATAACCAGAAGAACTATGCACACTTAATGAAATCAGCATACATTTCAAGCAGATTGGTGTACAAACGAGGTTAGTGTATATCTAACTAGGCCAGGTCTGAATGTTACAATGGGTCACAGATTGGAAATCAGACTTTCAGCAGACCTGGGTGCAGACCAAACTGGAGACCTGGGCCTGCCAAGGCAGAGATGAGCAGAGAAAGGCTCTGAGAAGCCAGCTACCTTCCTGGAGGCAAATGCAGCCCTGGGTGCTCCCCAACAGCAACACTTCCACTGAAGCAGGGGAGTCATCTCTAGCTGGGCCATCAGACAGCAAGCAGAGGAGACCTGCAGTGAGGCCCGTGATCTGGGGTGGGGTGGGTCAGGGTCAACTCCTAGAACCCAGAAACTGCAGTTTGGTGGTGGAGAATAGATGCTGGGTTGACCTCAAAAGGAGAAGAGAGAAATGCATATGCAAATGAGCATTCTTTTTGATCCCCAAAGTCAGATCATAATGTTCTACGAGAATATTTGTGTACACCTTGGTTTTATTAAGGGGAATGCTCCCAAGGGCTTACATCAACATCTTCCTAGCTGGTTTTTCAAGGTGTGCATACTCTGATCATATACTAAATTATATTATCAAATAACTGGGCCAAGCTCAAGGGATCTTAGTGTCTAATAAGCTACATATGTGATTTTAGCATGATCCAAAGTCGAGAAGTGGTTGTATTAGGAAATGCCAGCTTCTTAAAACATAGCATCCCAAATCTCACCAGTTCAATATATTCAACATTTGTTCTCATTTGTGTGTGTGTGTGTGTGTGTGTGTGTGTGTGTGTTTTGTTTTTTTGAGACAGGGTTTCTCTGTGGGCCCCTGGCTGTCTTGGAACTGGCTCTGTAGACCAGGTTGGCCTCACACTCAGAGATCCACCTGCCTCTGCCTCTGCCTCCAGAGTGCTGAGATTAAAGTCTTAAAGGAGTGTGCCACCCCTGCCTGGCTTTGTTCTCGTTCTTGTAGCAATCCACAAACCGTCCTCACAGCTATCCACCAAGACATTACTGGTTTATTCCAGCTCCTTCGGTCATGTCTCTGTCATTTTCAGTGCCATCTTCCACCACCTCTGGGTTCTCTCAGGGTTGTCCATTCTCATGAGCTGGAAAGGAAAGAGCATGGAAGATCCGTGGAAGGTTTTGATGGGCCAGGTGGGAAGCAGAGGGTCCTCAGTTGCTTTCTCCGATGAGAACCAAGTCATCTGGCTACCCACACCTCCTGCAAAGCCTGCTGGGAGAGGTAGTTCATTGGCAGATGAGAATGGGTTCCGTGATAATTGGCTGTCTACTACAGCAATGGTTAACAGATACTGTCTAAGACAAGTTTTTTGGCAGCAACTTTCCTGAATGTTCATCTGTTTTTTAGCTATAGCCCTCAGCTAGAACATCTGTGTGAAACTGTTTTCTTCCACATCCCATTTAAGCATATCTCTGCATCATATCTCCCCCAGATGGTGTCTCAACAAGCAAGGGTTATGTCCTGCTCACCACTCTTCTTCTTTGCAAAGCATCCACCACACTGTTCTACACGCATTATGGACTCAGATGTTACCTGGACAAATGACTTAAATGTATAATTGGCATAACAGTTCTCAGTCCAGGGAAGAAGGGCAAGAGGCTGGTGTTGCCTGCCAGGTTTCTGCCCTAGCTCTGTCCCCTACTGGGAAGCCCTCCTTTATCTGTGGTCTCAGTGAAATTGGGTAACAACAGAACTGAGTCATTAGGATGCCAGAAGGTAATTGAGCAAGGTTATGGTGACATCAGGGCTATGGAGATGTCATGCTGGTACAACATCTAGGCACTGCTGTCTTGACAAAGCTCCAGCCATCAGGATGAGGACAGACCAGATCATTTCGTATTTGCCAATGGTCCGGACAGAATGTTTGCCATCATGGAAAACAACATGTAGGACGTTTGATCCTTTATCCAGTGTTACAGCTGAGTCTCATGAGTCACACCAGGACGAAAGACAGTATAACGCCTCACATTTCAGCAGGATTTTGGGACTTTGATGAATCTTTCAGCAAACTTAGTCAATATCTTTGGCTTTGCAGGATGCAGCGTGACTGTCACAGCTCTGTCTGTCAATGTGCTGGCCTATCTAGGAGTAGATATGGCCACATTCTGAGGACTCAGTGGCAAGCTGAACTTCAGATTTTGCTTGCTTACAGCTCCACTGAAGGCCTGGAATCATGTGATGCGACTCTTCCTTCTGCAACTGATTGGACCAGAGTGATGGAATCCAGGCCAGCAGTCCCTTGGCTCAGCACATTTCAGGTTCTTTCTTAGAGAACTAGAAATTCAGAGTAAGCCCATGCAGTCCCCTTGCCTTCCAGTGCCAGGCTCACAGTGGCATCTCATGGATGCTAGTTGAAGGAAGGACTGGAGCAAATGACCTAGAGACGAGGCAACGTGCAGCATTGGACCCTTCAGGATCACAGGCACTGTGGTGGATAGAGAGAGCTAAAGAGCAGATGTGATTCAGAGAAAAGAGGGGAAGATGGAGGTGCAGACAGAAACAGAGACTCAGAGAGAGATGGCGTCTCAGAGATGGCCTACTCCACTTGAGTTCTGATGACCTTTGTATACGCACACCCCTGGGCTTCTGCAGTGCTCCTGACCTTGGGCAAACGCTTGGGTCCTGCCTCCAGGACTCCATCAAATTGGGCGGCATTTCCTGACTTCACCAGCTCTTACTCTGGCAGTGACCATTTCCCAAAGCCCATGCTTCTCTGTAGCAGAAATGAACACCAGCTTCCCTGCGAGTATTCTTCAGCTCAGCACTCTGTGCTTTCCACAGTGTTCACAACCCCGTTGTCCTGCTCCAGGGCTACTTCTGCCTAAAGAACTTCTAAGATCAAGTCTCATCACTGACAGGCAGTATTCCTCCCACCTGTCTACCACATACACAGCCACACAACAGCACATAAATGCTGCACACCAAATACGTACCCACACACCATAGATACATACCATTCACACACAAATCATACATATGTGTCATATACATATCACACCATACAACATAAATATCACCCACACACGTGCCCACAGATACACGCATTGCACACATCACAGAGAGAGATCTCGAGAGAGCACCGTTTCCTGCTGTCCTTCCCTGTCAAACTAACCCCCTCCCTCTCCCTGCTAGGTACCACCGGCGGCATCCTGAACACAGGCTTCTGAGCTATTCAGCAGTATTCCGGCTGAGTTCCCAGTTCCCTCTCATTTCCTCCTATTGTTCCAGGGAAATGTGTTTGAAGCTGGGTGTTAATAAGGAGGAAATGGCCACAGGATGGCCAGCGTTCATCAAGGACAGGAGGGCAGCTTTTTGTGCTGATTCTGTGATGGTTCCAGGAGGGAGCAAGCCTAGACCTTCTCCTCCAGGTTCTTTGCCATGGCTTCAGCACCTATTTACTGAACTATTCACTGTACCTATGAAGAAACAGAGGAGAATTAGACACACTTGAGTCTAGGTGGGGAGGGACTATTCCTCGTCTCTGTTGGTGCTGGCTGTGGGCATGGGGACATGTGTAGTTAGCCCTCCCTCTGTGCAGCCTCGGAGCTGGGCTCCATTCTACCCGGATGTTGGAGACGGAGGGAGGAGGGTCAGAGAAGAGGTTATACCGGTACTAGGAGGAAAAGCCAAGGTTTGAACTCTCTTCTGCTGTGGCTGGGTCACCAGGCCAATTGACTTTGGGAATGAGACAAAACAAAACGGAAAACATACCTTACCATACCTGGCGGCGCAGAAAAACAACAACAACAACAACAACAACAGAACATCAGTCCCCCCTGAACAATTGGGAGCAGGGAGCAGCCAGGGCAAAGACAAGTCTCCCGGGGGCGGGGCTTCTTAGGGAGGTAGAGGAGCACCTGCTCTGGCCTCTAGAAAGAGACAGGGCTCAGGTGCCCAGGTGAGAATGGATGCCTGGCCCAAGCAGGTGGCTTTCCGCAAGTAATCCCTGCCCAGGGTCAGCAGGCTGAGCCACAGGGCAAAAATCAGCTCAACCTGGGGACTTTCCTTCCAGATCTGGAGGGGCGCATGTCAACACTAACCTACTCTCTTCTCCCCTTCGCTCCCCTCCCTTCATCAAGCAGAGCTGGTCCTGCTGGTTCTCACAGTCTATTTCCTTACAAGTTTCTCCTTCTTCTTCTTCTCCTTCTCCTTCTTCTTCTTCCTCTTCCTCTTCCTCCTCCTCCTCCTCCTTCTTTTTTTTTTTTCACAATGTGACAAGGGAGAGTTATCATTCTCCAACCTACCATCTTACTAATATAGTCCAGGTGCTCTGGGCCGTCCATCAGGGTGCCTGCTTGCAAGCCTCTGTGGACCGGTGGTTGATGGAAAACTAAATGGATACAGATAGATGGGATCATAGCTTGGATTATAGCTGGGCTACTGAGAAGGGGTAGGAGGTGGTCCCTGCAAGGGCCAGCTCACTCAGGCTCTCCACCTAGTTCTACCAGCTCTGCATAAAAGTGGATCTGGCCCAGGAACTTTGGAATGCTGGCTTGAGAATGGACTCTGTCTTCAAGATGAGACCGAGACAGAATGCTCCCTCGACTCTCAGTTTCCCACTAATTCATCTAAGCAGTGGGATGAAATAGCAACTTCAAATACATGGCTTTGGCCCCCGAGGCTCTGGCTTCGTTTTACTGGGGGTGGTGGTGAGGGTGGTTTTTAGTGCCTTTAAAAATGTCCCCAGCAGATCTTAGTGCACAGCCAGAATGGAGATGTGTGTGACAAGGTGACCATGCCCACTCTCCTCCAGGTAGAATCTTCGACAGGAGAGTACTGATGGGAATATATTCCAAACTTTTCAGTTTTTTAGATGGAGAAACTGAGGTCCAAAGAGGCCAGTGACTTCCCCACAGACTCAAGGCTGGGTGAGGATGATAATACCAGAGCTTGGTTTCCTGAGCCACACTCCATCTGCCTCCCAGCTCCAATGTGTCCGGACTCTAGGTCTGCTCAACTGTGCCAGACACTGAGACCAGAGAAAAAGCAGGAAGGTGGAGGACCTTACAGGGGCTGCACAGCAGGGAAGGGCTGGGATTCTACACGGGGTGCATGGGGAGCAGGGAGGGGTGGGATCCCACAGGGAGTGCATAGGGGGACAGGGAGAGGCCTACGGGAGGATTTGTAAAGCAGGGAGAAGGAACTGGTCAGGTGACTGGCTGGATCTGAACTAGGCAGACCAGGGCAAAGTGAGGGTGGCCACGTAAAACCAGTGCTGCCAAGAGCCCAACAGAGATCAGGAGTGTGGGGACTGGGCACAGCCGGCAGCTTGGGCACGGTGATTTTGGCCTTGTTTGTTCTTAGCACAGGCAGGTCAGTTTCAGTGGCATTCCTGTCCTTCTAGAGCCTCCTGTATCAGGTATGTTCCTAAGGGCTCCAACAACTATGCCTGGGTCCCCAATCAGGTCTGAGAGCCCTGAGACCCCATGCACTCTCAGAAGGGTTGGCTTCCTCTCAGTTTCAGTCTCTGCCAGCGAGGGCTGAGATGGAAAGGAGCCTTGGCCTCCTGGGTTGGTGTCTCCGGGCTGTTTGTGAAAGAGACTGGAAGGGACACGGAGGAAAATAGATCTCCCTTCTCGATCCCTTTGAAGGTCTTTACTAAAGGGCTGATTTTATCAAGCGTGGATCAGGGCCAAGTCTGTTATCTGAAGTGGGGTCTGCACGGCCTGCTCAGGAGCCCAGGCCACCTGGGAAACAGCCCCTCTGTGGCTTCTCCTGTTGCAGGGCTGGCCCAGTCTGCTCCCACCCCCTCTCAGCCTTGTCTTCAGAGCTGAAATGAAATCTCAAATGGAATGTGTTTTTAGGGTAACAGTGAATAATTTTTATAGAAGTGCGATTTCATTTTCTTTTCTTTTTCAAATTCTCAGTGGAACATATGACTATTAGCATTTTAAAAAAAGTATTCAGGGGGCTGATCCGGGGGCAATTAGAGCAGTCACTTTAAAATCCCCAAAGTGCTCTGAAAGTGGTGTGCTAATGGTGATCAAGTTATAAATGCAAGCTGGGCTCCCACTGGAAAGAGGAGGGAAAAAAAAAGCTTGCCTGAGGGATGCTCCGTTTTGCAAGTTAGGAACTCAAGGATAATAGGGTCTGATCCCAGCTTCACGTGGGGGACATTACAGTCACAAGGAGGAAGTGAGCATCCTTAGCCTTGGGGGACATTACAGGCACAAGGAGGAAGTGAGCATCCTTAGCCCAGGGTAGGAAGGAGGTCATGATGCACTCCTACCCCCCACCCAGAAGCAAGTCAGCTCCATTCTTAGGAAAAATTTCCAGATCACGCAGACTGAGGGTCAGATTGCTGAACCCTGTTAAATTGTCAATTTCGCTTGAAAGTTGGTGAGGATGAGAGGTCTCTTGGTGAGAAAGTATAAATAAGGGTGGGGGCTGGAGAGAAGGCTCAGTGGTTAAAAGCATGTACCTTCCGCTCTTGTAGAGAATCTGAGTCAGTTCCCAGCACCCACACCAGGTGGCTCACAGCCATCTGTATTAACAAAGTAAAATAGAGTGGGAACTTGGGTTGGTGACTTGGAACTACAGGAGCCGTCCCTTCAGCATGCTATAGACATGTGCACTGGGAAGCCCCCTTCCTTGTTCAGTCTCATTTATCCTGTCTGTGAAATGGGTTTGGGTAGATCCCATGTGTACCTTGTAAAGCAGGTGGGGATTTTTTTTTAAATGTTTCTCTTGAATGGATTTATGACTTGGAAATGGGATAAGGAAGGAAGTAGCTTAGGCTCCCTTAGCCCTTGTATGTCTTTTTTTTAAAAAATAAATTTACTTATGTATTTTACATCCTGGACACAGTTTCCCCTCCCTCCTCTCCTCCAAGCCCCTCTCCCTATATCCCCTCTATTGCACCCCCCCCCATCCACTCCTCCTCCATTTCTGTTTAGGAAAGGGCAGGTTTCCCATGAGTATCAACAAAACATAGCATATCAAGTTGCAGTAAGACTAAGCACCTCCCCATGTATCAAGGCTGGGCAAGGTGACCCAGGATGAGGAGTTGGGTCCTAAAGACCTGTAAAAGAGTCAGAGACAGCCCCTGTTCCTGCTGTTAAGAGTCCTGCAAGATGCTTGAGTGAAGATTTACCTAAATTGAAGCTGCAGCTGGTATCTGAACTCCATCTCCCATTGTTTTCTTGCATTTAGTAATCCATTGACCCCATGAGGAGGGCCTTTCCCTGAGCTCTGCTGGCTTCTCACTGTTACCTCTCCTATCCCTCTTGCAGCGTGAACTCCCCAGGCTGTCTTGACAGTCCCTGCCTGCTCTCTACCCCCCAACACTCTGCCTGTGATGCTTTCTTACCAAATCACCATGCTTCTGAAAGTCCAACTTTCTGCCTGCCCCACAGCAATCTGCACCCTGGAAGCCAGCGTGGCTACAAGAAAGCATAGCTATGCTGTATGACTTCTCTTTGAGCTCTGGACTGTGGTCCCCTGCATCTGGCCACACTCCCACTCTCTGGTCTTTAGAAACTCTTAATGCCCCCATCTCATGCCCTTGTACCCACTTCGGTGAAAACAAAGTCCCCAACTCCCTCCTGATTGCCTCCCAAATCTCTCCTCTCATTGTGGACAGAGGTCTCTGCATCCAGATGAGACCTAATCTATGATGTCAGATCCCACTTTCTCTCACCTGCTTCTAGACATTCTTCTAGCAGTGTATGACTTCCTCCGAACCCAGGTTTTCTTCCTGTGTGGATTAACAACATCCACAGCTATTCAAACAGGCTGTACATTTCCCTCATAAAACAAAACTCATCTTGTGATTCCATTTCCGCCCTGTCCACACCCAGCTCAGCTGCTTCCTGTCACAGCTACACTCCTTGAGGACACTGTCTATACTCTCTTGTCAATTTTCATGGTCTCATTGTTTTATTTCATTATTCTCTGATTAATTGTCCCCCTCATTGACTTGGTCTTAGCGTGATATACATTTCATAATTGTCCCTTGATATCCACTGGGAATTGGCTCCAAGACCCTGTTCATATACCCAAATCCATATATGCTCAGGTCCATTACATAAAATGTTGTAATTCTGGCATATAACCTACACATATCCTTCCCTACATTTGAGATTATTCGAATCATTACTTATAGTGCCCAGTATAATGTACATGTTATGTAAATACTTGTTAGGCTGTATTGTTTAGAGAACAAAGACAAAAAGAAATGTCTGCACATGTTCAATACAATGCAGTGTTTTTCAGATATTTTCAGTCTGTGCTTGGTTGAGTATTCTTGTACAGAACCAAAGGATGTAGAGAGCTGACTGCATTTATACACCTTGCTCGGCACCTACTTCCAGCTCTCTGCGGTCAGGGATTCAGTCAGATTTCTTTGCGGCTGTCACCTTAACACTTAGATCAGTGCTGGTATTGGGAGGAACTATATATGTATATATCGGCTTTTCTCTGTGTAACAGCTCTGGCTGTCCTGGAACTTGTTTTGTAGACCAGGCTGGCCTTGAGCTTACAGAGATCCACCTGCCTCTGCCTCCCAAGCACTGGGATTAAAGGTGTGAACCACCCCCACCCAGCTAAATAAATATTTTAAAACAATAAGCAGAATTTATACCTTCACATACATGAATGAATTATGGGTTATGCAAAAGCAGGGCTCACTCTTTTGCATATGTCAGTATAGGACATAGGGCACAGGATGATGCTTAATGTCTTCGGGGTCTCTGGGCCATGATGGTACCAAGTCTGGTGTCTGAAGCCATGCCTCTGACTCTGTTTTGTGTCTCACCCTTTCTCCCACAGTATTCTCCAGCAAAGGTCTCTCTCTTTGCTTCTGTTTTCCTGGATCCTTGATGAGAGAGGACTTCTGTCTAGTCACTTTATGAATGGGCCAATATTGAGTGAGAACAGAACCAAGACTCAAGTAGGAGGTGACCTGCATTAACCCCATGGCTCAGTGTTTTAGTGCTACCCTCCCTCATCCAGTGGTGACCTTCCGTGGCTTCTTGAACCACTAGCATACGACAGGACATTGATTGCATGATGTGTTGGTTAAGATACTATATTTGGGGGTGTAATTAATTCAGAGGCAATTAGGCATTCAATATTCCTGATTCTGTCCTCCAGTAAGAATTAATAGAAAACCCTTTCCATCAGCAATAACTACAAAACAGTTTCTATCCCCAAAGATAATCAATATGACCTAGAAGAACATTCTTTTGCCTTCAGTGGGCCATACATTCCTGGTTCATTTGGAACAAGAGCGAAACATTAGACTCCCATCTTCATCAAATGATTCTGCCCTCGTTCTTCAGGTATACTCTTTAAAATGGCACAGAACTCAATGTGGCTTTTCCCGTCCAACTGCTTGCCATGGTGCGGGTGCTAGAAGTACTCAGAGAAAGCCATGCACAGTGGGAAGGTGGTGTCAGTCACATCATGGGGGACATTAGCTACTACCTTCCAGGAGCCTTTCTTTTTTTTTTTTTTTTTTTTTGGTTTTTCGAGACAGGGTTTCTCTGTGTAGCTTTGCGCCTTTCCTGGAACTCACTTGGTAGTCCAGGCTGGCCTCGAACTCACAGAGATCCGCCTGGCTCTGCCTCCCGAGTGCTGGGATTAAAGGCGTGCGCCACCACCGCCCGGCCCAGGAGCCTTTCTATCAGAGTTGCCAGGGCTCTGTGGAGGGAATGGAAGCATATGAGACCCTGTGTTTTGCCACAAGGTGGCTTGTTCAGAAATCTCTCTGAGCCGATAGATCGTACATGTTTTGAGGAGCACCTCTGAGCCATTGCTGACATCTTCTCTCCCTTCTGCTGTACATGCCTAGTCCTAGGTTGGCCTTTGCCTCAGTTTCTCTGCTGCCTTGAGAAGGGGGTTGCCTCCTTGAGAAAGACTGTGTTGTCCTGTCCAGCTCTTGCCAGATTTCTCTTCTAGGTGAGATACGTGGAGCAAAGGTTTTGTTCGATCTTACCCTCTCTGTCCCCTCTCTCCATCCCCCATACTCAGCTCCTTTTTTCACGCTGTGTGTTTGCTCTCTGGCCTCTGGGAAGTTTGGTGGGTTCAGGTGGGGGCTGTGATCAGCGATGGATAAGAATGGTTTTCATACGCTAATAGGGACAGCTTCCCTCAGAGACATTTGTATACTACAGGATAAAGGAGACTACAGGATACTCAGAGTATAAGGAAGACAGAAAGAATGTTCTAGAACAAAGGCATCTTTTACACTAGCTTCTTGAATACAAAGCCCCAGGGGAACTAATTATATTTCTGTAATTTTAGGCCTAACTATCTGTTTTTGGGTATTCCACAGTGTGAGCAACTATGCTGGGTTTATTATATGCTAGCCCAACAGGCTGATGCCCTGAAGACACTGTGGGGATCCTGAAAGGGGATGGAAAAGCTACTAACTGAGCATCTTTCTGAGGAAGCTCCTCTCTGAGAGGCCACCTCTAAGGACACACCTTCCTGCTTCCCTCCAACCCTCATACAAAAGAAGAGGGATATGTGAGCCTCAGGGGTTTGAAGTGGGACATAAACAGTGAAGGCTGTGACCAAGCTGCCCAACAGAGTGCAGGCGACATCAGAGGAAGCCTGTGAACCTGTTAGAGCACTGACCTTTTGGGGGTGCGATAGTGGATTCAGTAGCATGCCAGTCAGCCTGGGCTCATCCAACTGAGGGAAATCTGAGTCAGTTTTATTTCTAGAAGACAGAGGAACACTCTCCTTAACCAGAACCCACCAGTGTAACATTTAGTGTAACATTTAGCATAGGAAAGAATACGTTTTAGGAGACTGGGCTGTCATCACGCGTAAGTATTCATGCCTAGTGACAAGCCAGTCTCCAACCCCTCCAACCATCTCCTTCCCCCGTGTTCATCCTCCCTCTGCCCCATCTTAATTCTTTGCTTTCTGTTCTCCACAGAGCCAAGTTCCACCCCTATGTTCAGCAGCAAACCAACCCGCACAAAAGCAAGACCCCTCTTCATGTGACTCTTGAGGAAACTGAAGTCCTAAGTCCTGAAGGGACGGCTTGGAGTCATGAGCCAGGAAACAAAGAGAGCTGAGTTATTATACTAACCCAAGTCTGTGATTCCATGTGCTGTCCACAATGGGGCTCCCAAGAGATTTTGGATTAACTTCACACAAATGTCCCTTAAGTGCTCCAAGCATCCAGTTGTCCATTTACCAAACATCTAATGGGTGTTTAGGATGCATTAGGCAGCTGCCTCAGGCGGTGTGGCTTATCCAAGCAGTTCAGGAGGGACCACACGCCCTCATTTCTGTGATCTGTTTTTTCCCAAGTCCCCACACTCACATTTCCTGAGCTTAGGGACTGAGACTTCCTGCATTGTTTATTGGTGAATGGAACAAGGAGGTGATGCCTGCACTTATGTAGCTGTTTTCAATTAGCCATGCTTTGTAAGGACTTGGTGTGGCTACAAGGAGACCAGGCACTGGTCTTAAGGGTGGAAAGGCAGCGGGCCCTGTGTCTCTGGGGAGTTCTTACATGAGCCCAACAGCATGGCTAGGAGCCTATTGCATGGGTGTCTAGTGTCTTCCTAGGTTGATACAGTCTCAGAGTCTGGGTGGGCTGCTCCAAGGATAGCTTCCTGCTCCTGGTGAAGTCTCTTTGCAAGGGTCGGGGTGGCATGAACTAGTGGACCCTAAGCTTTTCCCTGCTTCCAATCCTTCCTGATCTTGGCTCACAAAACTCCCTGCTGATGAGCCCATCATCTTTACAGTAGCTTTCTGTTTTTGACCAGACAGTGTCCGTCCGTCCATCCATCCATCCATCCATCCATCCATCCATCCATCCATCCATCTACCCACCAATATTCATGATCTATTCTCCACAGCCTCCAGAATAAACCTCAGGTTTCTGATTTATCAATTTAGGATGGTTTTGTTCTATGTAACAGAGAGCCTCAGTTCAAACTAATTAAACTATAAAGACATCTGTCATCTCTGTCCAGAAATGTAGATAGACTAGACCATACTTCCAACTGGAATGACAAGACTCTGACTCTTCCTCTCCTGGATCCCATTGGCTCTGCCCAAACCTGCTTGTTGGTTTCTCCCTCCGACTGTCTCCAGGAAGGAAGAGGACTGTCTCTTCCTTTGTCTTCTTTTTGTAGATGACAGGGCAGCCCAGATCAGATGGAAGACAGGCATTTTCTAATCCTAAGAGTAGCCAGGAGCTGATCTTCAAGCATTGATGGCTGGCTGTCTCTGGGCTATAAATCAGGCCAGGCCCAGTGGAAAAAGATAAACAAACAACTACCTTCATTGGATTCCTGGAGCCCAGTGGCTAGTGGGAGGGACACAGCCATCTCAGTGAGCCTCTGCCCCAGGACTGCACTGAGAGTCCCTTTCCCCCAGAGCTTGACATCAGCAGCCAGTTGGTGAAGAACAAAACACAAGCTGTGTTCTCACCTCGCAGCCGTCTCCCTGCTGTCACACCCGCTCAGTGAGCTGACCTCCCTTGGCCTCCGAACAGCCTTTCTGCTTGTTACCTGGGGGTCGCTTTTTTTTTCTCCCCTAGTACTGAAGACAGCAGGCATAATGGCTCCCTTGTGTTGCATGTGATACCAGAGGTAAGCCTGCCAAGGCTGCCTGCAGCTTCCTTCTCCTGCCTTGCTCTGTTTTCAGTGCTTGCAACTGAGGTGCCTCAGGCCCACAGACCTCTTCCACCTTCGTAAATAGAGGACAGAAGGGTAGAAGCCAGGGATGGAGACTGTGGCCATCCGTGTGTGTGTGTGTGTGTGTGTGTGTGTGTGTGTGTGTCTGTGTGTGTCTGTGTGTGCACGTGCGCGCGCGCACACCCACATGAAACTCAGAGATTGTCCTAGATAGTTTTTTTTTTTTTCCAGAGGCTGATCTGGCTAGTTTTTTGTCTACTTGACACAAGCTAGAATCATTTAGAAGGAGGGATTCTCAAGTGAGAACATGCCTCCATGAGGTTGACCTGTAGGTAAGTCTGTAGAGAATTGTCTTAACCAGTGATTGATGCTCAGTTCACTGGGGGCAGTGCCACCGCTGAAAAGATGGTCCTGGATGATACAGGAAGGCAGCAAGCCATGGGGAGAAAGCCAGTAAGCAGCACTCCTCCATGGCGTCTGCTTCAGTTCCTGCTTCCGGGTTCCTGGTCTGCTTGAGTTCCTGCTTTGACTTCCCTGGAGGATGGACTTGTAACTACAAGCTGAAACAAATCCTTTCCTCTTCAGCTTGTTTTCAGGCATGGTGTTTTATCACAGCCATAGAAACCCTAACTAAGACAGAGGTCAACCTTGGATGTTGCTCCTCGGTCACTGTTCACATTATCTTTTGAGATAGCTTCTCTTACCAGGACCTGGGACTTTAGATTCAGCTGAGGTGACCAGTCACTGAGCCCCAGGGATCCTCCTGTCTCCTCCTCCACAGTGCCAAGATTACAGGCACATACCATTACACATTACACATACCATTACACACACCTTTTCATGTGGGTGCTAGGGGTTGAACTTAGGTTCTCACAGTAGCATAGCAAGGTATTTACGGACTAAGCTATCTCCCCAGCCCCCACCCACCTTTATTTATATAATTCTTTGTTGAATGAAGTTGAAAGGAAATTTCTGGAGCTGGCTGGTCTGGTAGAAGAGCTTTGAAGGGCACTTACTGGGCATACCCCTCATTTGTGGAAATCACAGGAAGCCAGAGAACAGTGTTTAGTGTGGTCCGCTGGAGAGTGACTTAAACATACTCGTCTGGGTGGGCAGGCTAGCCTCTGCTATTGTCTGTTACCCAAGACTCCAGTGGTTAGTCCCATTTAATCTACTTGCGTGTGCCATGCACAGGCTGTATCCAGCGGCTCAGCATCCAGGGTCCTTACAGAGGCTCGGTGATTGATATGGCTTTGGCTTCAGTGATCCAGCATCTCAGCAACAATAGGAGGCTAAATAACAACATCCACCTGCTCTTCCCCGATTCACACAGAAATGACACTTGCCAGTCTGTTCCTGGTCCCTTGGCAAGAACTCATCACGGGCATCAATTCCATGGGAAGGCAGCTGTGAGATGCAGGAGGATTCATGGCTACTTGGTGGGCAGTATTGTGTGCACATAGGGCGGAAAAAAAAAGAGGCCCTGCTTGGGAAGCCCTGAGCAGCCCACCTCAGTGGTGAGAGAAGGAATGGGGATGGGATAGCAGCTAGATGATCTCTGGGATAGGACAGTGGTCCAGCTGGACTCATGAGCTCTGGCCACAGTGAAGGTGATGGAATGAAGGTTGGGGTAAAGAGACACTATGGGACTCTATTCTAGGGATCTGGGGAAGGGAACAGGAGGCTATGGCAGTGGGTTAGGAGAGGAGGGGCCAGGTTCTTGATTTATCAATAGTGTCACCAGGTAGAAGATAATGGCAATTCTCCAACTCTTTATCCAGTGACTGTTATTCCTTAAGTGTGAATCAGAGGGGCAGGATCAGCATTGAAGGACAATCAGAAGTTCAGTGGTGGGTGTGCCTAGCAACTGCAGGACACAAACTTTGAAGGCTTAGGATGGAGGTCTGGCCATGGAGCTATCAGCTAGGCGGTGCACCCCTCCGCTAACCAACCCTTGCACTGGCTGCAGGGTCTTCCTCCCTGCCTCTTAGCCTGCTTAGAGGAGCTGAGAAACCAGACTAGCTGTTCTCCACAGACCAGAGACAGATACATTCAGATTGAAAAGTTCACACATTACCATGGAGCCAAAGTTCTGATTCTGGTAGTGGATAAGATTCTTAATGTAAACAAACCCAACCTGGGGATGGCAGCTAGGCTGAGACACAGACCTTATGCCAAGTCGTGTGTGCTTGTAATACAGAGGACTTGGACACACAAACCTGTGTGCTATTGAATACTGGGGTAGATGGTGTGTTCTAGGACCTTAACTTTTCTACTTTTCTTTCCTTTTTTTTTGAGACAGGATCTCACTGTATGGCCCTGGCTGTCGTAGAACTTGCTTTGTAGACCAGACTAGATTTGAACTCACAGAGATCTGTCTGCCTCTGCCACCACCACTCGGCCTGAAGGATCACTTTTAAATCACTTCAAACTCACTGCTCAGCCACCAGGAACAAGACCCCGCTGCCTTTAGCAGGAGCCCTTGTCTTACTTCTGGGATGAATTAAGTACTGGGGACTGTGATGGCTACTTGTGGTTGTCAACTTGACTATATCTGGAAATTAACTAAAGCCCAAGTGGCTGGGAGCACCTGTGAGGGATTTTCCTTGATTGGATCTTTCGAGGTAGGAAGACTCACCCTGCATCTGAGACATACCTTCTGCCTGAAGGACATGGAAAAAGGAAGCTTGCTCACTGCCTGCTTACACTCATTCTCTCAGGCAAGTCCATTCCTTCACTGACATTAGAGCCTACTTCTTCAGGATTCTGGTGTATAGTGAAGATCAGCTGAGACATCCAGCCTTATGAACCAAACAGCTATTAGATTCTTGGACTTTCTGGTGGGAGACAGCCAATTTTACAATAGTCAGACCACAGCTTGTGAACCATTCTATCAGTTCTGGGTCTCTAGACAACCCTGACTAATACAGGGAGCCACTAGAAGAACATTCTTTGCAAATGCATCAAGTCCTGAGTTTCACTCTAGCCATTTCACAGATAGTGAGCCAGAGGGCTATGTCATTGAGAAAAAAAAAAAAACATAAACAAAAAACAGAAAATGTGAGGATGGGAAAGGGAGCCAGGAGCTGGTAGATATGAATCCTGGCTGCCTCCTGCTCGCTGCAGAGAACAACACAAGTCTTCCAGAGCCATGGAGGACAGCTCTATGCCTAAGGAATCCCACAGGGAAGCGATGAGCTGGAGGAATGTAGCTGTTCCTGCAGAGCCCTCGGCCCTGGTCTCTTCCATTAGATAGAAGACCGGTCTGCAAAAAATATTCCTCACACAGGCCAGAGAAGTTACCGTGGTTGGCTCCTTCCCAGCAGGCCTGAGTCAGCAGGAAATCTGCCAAGGTGCAGCAAGCCTCATGCCCTGTGGGTTCCTTGTGTTGATATTTTTAAAGCCCAGCCTGAGAGCTTGAAGACTGCCAAGTGTGTAGTAGACACATCACCCTCATGGGTCCTAGGTCCTGTGGAGTGGTGAGTAGATTCATGGATGGTCATGGGAAGGGGTCAAAGCAAGTTTCATATTTATGAAATGAGCCAAAGAATATTAACTCCTCAGAGCTACAAGGACCTAGAAATTTCCTAATGTTGGAGGGTTCAGAAGAACCAGCATTAGATTTGATTTTATCTGTTTATTTATTCATTTACCATGCAGGACATTGACCCTGGCCTTGAACATGCTAGGAAAGTGTCCTACCACTGAATCACACCCTCAGTCCTGCGTGGTATAGTGATGAGCTATTAACTATGGTTTTATGAGTGTGAGGTCTCTCTTTTGTCACCCTGCAGCTACCAAACAGTGCACCAGTATTTCCTCTATGAATCTTTGGATTTACAAACTGGCTCAAAGGAACAGACTGAGAAGGAAGTGTTTGTAAACTGTAAAGCTCTAGAAAAAGTCAAGGCATAGTTGTTTTTGGTATGGGGCAGGTCCTGAGCAGCTGAGGGAACTTGTTTCTTTACTGTGTACTGTTTTAGCTTCTCTATCAGGACTTCATAGAAAGGTCCTATATCCATGGGATGGGTCTTGTTCATTATTAGTACTTCAAAGAAGAATCACCCAAGAGTTAGGGATATAACTCTGGTGGTAGAGTGCTTGTGTAGTATATGTGAACTAGATGTGGTGGGGATGGTACATGTTTGTAATCCTAGCTCTTGGGAAGTAGAGGCAGGAGGATTATCCTAGACTATATAGCGAGTTCGAGGCCAGCCTAGTCTACACAAGACCCTATCTTTAAAAGCTATCTGTTTATCTGTCTATCTATCTGTCTATCATCTATCTATCTATCTATCTATCTATCTGTCTATCTATCTATCTATCTATCTATCTATCTATCTATCTGCATCTCAGTAGTCTCTGTGAGTACATTCCTCAACTCTTCCAACATTTGTTCAGTTCTCTGAACTGGAAAAAGAAATAACTGTTTTCATAGCTGTCTGCTAGCTAGGTAGGTAGGAGCACTATCCCATCCTCAGGAGGGAAAATTTAGGGTAGTTGAAGACAAGAAGTATATAATCCTAGCTCTTGGAGGCCAGAGGCCAGCCTGTTCTACATAGCAGGCTGAAGGCCAGCCAGTGGTACATAGTGAGACCCTGTAGAGAAGAGGATGAAGAAGAGGAAGAAGTCGTAATGTAGGCATGTGTCAGCTTTGGTGGATCTAATACAAGTTACAGCTATCTGATAAAAGGGAACCTCAACCAAGAAAATGCCCCCGTAAGACTGGATTGTAGGCAAGCCTGTGGGGCATTTTCTTCATTGATGATTGATGTGGAATGGCCCAGCCCATTGTGGGCAGTGCCACCTCTGGGCAGGTGGCCCTGGGGTGTATAAGAAAAGTGAACTGAGCAGGCCAGGAGGAGCAAGCAGCCCCACCCTCAAGTTGCTTTGGGTCACTGTTTCATCACAGCAATAGACACCTTAACTAAGAGAGAGGAGTGATGACAGCCAGGAGTGGGTCCAGCCTTTTCTTTCTTTAATGCAGACTCCTGGCTGCTTTGGGATTCTTCTCCATTCTTCAGCTCCTCTCCAGTCTAAACCCCCTCCCTGTCCTCATGCAACACAGTTACCAGCTAAGACACCACAGAGCTGGGGGGTGGGGCTCAGGGCTCACCTATTCCTTGGGGGGTTTAGGTGGTGCATGCATGGATGGGCTGTTAAAGATAAAAGAGGCCCATATTGAGAATTTATTTTTTTCATCAAATTCTTTAAAATCTGATTTGGATTTTGTTTGGTGAGACAGGATCTCATCAGACAGCACAGGCTGGCTTTGAACTTACAGCACTCCTTCTGTCTCAATCTTCCAAGTGCTGGGATTACAAGCATGTGTAGCCTTCTGGTGAGTCTTAGAAAGTTTTTCCTGTGAGAAAACATCATGCTCTGGTTCTTGGCCACCAGCCCTTGCTCACAGCCCTGTTCTAATGTAAGTTCTTTGTTTACTTTTCAGTCTGTTTACTTTGTGATAATTTTTTTATAGTAAATGATAGCGGTCTTTTCTATTTCGATGAAAACAAATCATCCTTTATGGATGCTGATGTTGAAAGCCCTTTTCATAGTGGATTATTTCCCAATGTAAGTGACATTACAGATGCCTTGGAATTATCTGCCCTCCAGCTTAACCCACCAGTTTGTGGCCAGCCTTGCTTCCTGACACCCCAACTCTTCCCATACCCTATCACAGAGACCACTCCCAGCAGCTGCACAGCTCTGTCTGCCGACATTTCGGAATATGAATGTTTCCCTGTGAGTATGCTGATGGAATGTGGAGTTGGAAATGTAAATCATGGTACCAGGAAGTCCTGGCTACAGCAAGTTCCTAAAGGACCTGGAATGGCTGAGGCTGGGGACTTCTGCTCAGGCTAGCTCCTTGCTGGGTGCCTAAGATCTCAGCAGCCAGAGAGGAAGCAGCAACCAGCTCTAGCCCTTGTTTATACATGTCCTTGTAGACTAAGGGCTTCTAAGGGTAGAGTGGGGCTCTGGGGCTTCTGGGTGTGCTTGGGAGGAAGTATGTGAGCAAGCAGGTTTTCTTCCTGATGCAGAAAAGGAAGTGGGCCAGAAGTTGAATGGCCCCTGTGATGACCAGTCTTATGTGGCACTTGGCTGAGCCTCGGGATGCTGAGATACTCAGCCAGTGATATGCTGGGTATATCTGTGAGGGTTCTTTCGGAAGAGGTGGACATTGGAATCAGTGGACTGAGTACGGATGACTGTTCTCCTTAGTGTGGATGGGCCTCATCCAATCAGTTGAGAGCTTGTAGAGAAGAAAAGCCTGAGTGAGAAAGGGTCCAGTCTTCTCTTGACTTCTGTGAGCTATTGCATGGTATTGCTCCTTACCACTAAGGCTGGGTTGACATGTTACATAGCAATAGGAGACTGAATCGAACTAGGGAGCTAGTCCCATTATGTCCACTGCTCTGGATGGGTAACAAGAGACTCTGACGTCAGCTTGGAGAGGGAACAGCCCCAAGCGACCATCCGGTCCTACCGTTCATATCCCAAGGAAGGATGGGAGACACAGATGTCGAGGCAAATGAGGTGCAAACCAGAGCCTGGAGGCTTGCAGCTGTTCTCCGACACACCAGACACAGCCAGGAAAGCCCTGGTAGGGTGGAGGAGAGCAGCTTGATCCGGGTGTTTCCCCTCCCAGATGCCCTCCCACAGCCAAAGCCATACAGACATTGGGTGTTGATTTCATCAGCGTGATTTCCAAGGGGCTGATTTTCCTCCAGTTGACAGCCATCTAAGAGCAGATAGCTCCTAGACACGGACACCAGTGTGTTCGTGATGCTGTTGACACAGACGTCCTGTCTGAATCAACTTGAGAAGCTGATGTGAGATGGAACCAGAAAAGAAGCAGGCCCACAGTTGTGGGGGCCTTATTCCCAACCTGGCCGTAGAGACCTCAATGGTCTTGTTGGCGCCATGGAGGCTTGAGACACGAGTGTCCAAGATTTTAACCAGAGGGTTGACACGATCAGATAATGTTTTGGGAAGATCCTGGTGTATATGAAGGAAGACTCAGTCAGTAGGGGGGGTCAAGGGAGGAAAAGGACAGTTAGCAAGAGAAGGCTAAAGTGACAGCCCCAAGGGAGAATGGACATGAGTCTGAGGGAGCCTGTGACATGGAACCTATCAGGACTCAGGACTCTATATTTTAAAAACTCTCCAGAGACTTTATGATGAGTCAGGCTTAGGTCCAGGCTGGTGGCTAACTGGCCTGGGATAACACAGTGTCAAGACCTATGGTGGCACTCCTGAGGGCACCCAGGCAGGTGCATGTGACAGCATCACAGAGCTGGGGTGGTGGGGGTTGGATCCACACGGAGACTCAGGGGAAAACACATCACAGTCAGTTCCCAGCACCTGCCTGTGGGTGTCATTTCCATTCTCCTCCCAAGCACCACTTTGCAACGTGTGACTGCATTAAACCCTCCGACAGGAAAATGAAATTTGTTTAGAAGGTACTGGTATTTCACATTCAGGGCAGGTGATGATGCTCACCCTTCACCATGTCAAACAGTTCATTTTTTGTTGTTGGGTGGGTTGTAGATTTTACGATAGAAGCAAGTAAGTGTGACGCTCCGGGCTGTAAACTTGATCTTATTGGCAAAATGTCTATTATGCAGCTAAAAACATCGAGCTAATGGGCATGGCCCTTCAACAAGCAGTAGCAGCTGAGTCCTGCGTGGTGATAACAGTGACATTATGTCTCTTTGATCACCCCTGGGTTCTTTATGCTGCCAATTACAGGGTACGTGTTCTGCCCTGGCTTCCTAGACCATGCTCCCAGCCTCACGTGGTTTTTCTTCAGGGGGTTCTGGCTGTGATTCCAGCAGTCCCAAGGTTCACTAGTGGGGAGAGAAGACCTGATTTTTAGGAAACAGGGACAATCACAGGAGGCGAAGGCTGACAGACACGTCACTATTCAAGCAGGTGACTCCAATAGGGCCATTTGCCAAGCGCCTATAGGGTGTGTCTGTGGCACCAGACTGAGCTATGGGCTGGGAATGTAGTAACATGTAAGATGCCTTCGCTCCAGAAGAGTTCTGAAATCTTAGTGATCTGGCAGTGGTGGTGTTGTTTTTAATAACTGGCCCTCCCTCCCCATTAGCATAGACAGTTTTTGTGTTTGTTTAAAACTGGCTCGGGCCTTTCTTCCCTGAATGTTCAATGCCGAGTCAAGCCTGCCGCTTTAAGGAACCGCTAACTATCCTAAATCCTGTAGAGGGTTTGGATCGGGTGTAGGAAATTTTCACAAGGACCCAAATTTCACGTCGATTTGTGATGGATTAGCATACCAAAATTGGTTTAAAGTGCACTTAATGGATGCATTACTGCGGGAGGGATCCGCCTAACCAGAGGATTTCTAAATTTATAAAAATTGAAATGCACTTTGGGTTACTGAGGAGTCTAAATTTGTCAAAGTCACAGGGTGGGAAGCAGGTCGTTGCAGAAATCTGAAGCCAGGGCTGCCGAAATGAATCTGAGAGCTTCTGCAATGACCTCCAGAGCCCTTAGGCCCCTGGGAAAAGCCCTTTTCATGGTAGAAACAGAATCTGTGCCTTGTGGGCCTCGTGTTTACTAAGCCCTGGCATGACTGAGGGACAGAAAGTGACAGGAACCCCGTTCTCATGGGTTTGCCCATCATTAACTCAATGTCAGTGGTACCAGTAGACAGTAGACGGTTATAGCAGTGACTTCAGGTCTGCTTCTACGTGCTTGATTTCTGAGCCTCAGTCTTCCAGTCTGAAGGATGGGCATAAGTAGCATTGATTGTTGGGAAGGCTTAAGGATACAGAGTGGGAAAGTACTGCTTGTTATATGGATGGGAGTCTTTGAGGTTCCTTTAGGAAGAGAATGGACCTTAGTTATCTCTGTGGCTCCCTCATTCATCCTAGTATATGGCACACAGTAGGTGTTCAGAGAATATTTACGGAATAAATGAATGAATGTGACTGTAAGGGATGTAGTGGGTCCTTTTTACAGTGCTCTGATGTCCTTGTGCTGTCCCTTACAAAACCTTTATTCAAGTTATGATTGTCACTCATTTAATTCATTATCAGTTATGTGGCAACTATGTGCAAAACTTTCAATAATGATGCGCACTAATAATAGCTACGTTGTTTCCTATAGCCCAATAAATGTGCTTACCACTTTTCTGTTTTTAAAGATTTATTTTTTAAATTTATGTATATGGGTAAATGTTTGCCTGTGTGTATGTCTGTATACTGTGTGCATGCAGTGCCTGTGGAGGCCAGAAGAGGACATTGGATGTCCTGGAACTGAAGCTACAGATAGCGGTGAGCCACTGTGTGGGTGCTGGGAACTGAACCCAGGACCTCTGGAAGAGCAGTCAGTGCTCTTAACTGCTGAGACCTCTCTCCCACTCCTGTGCTTTGCCATGAACCCACTGCTGTAATGGATCAGTCAGTTACTGCCACAGTAATGCCATGTAACAAAACAGCTTACAATAGATTAGCACCTTTTTCTACCCTGTTTATGTGTGTATAGGTCAGCTGGAGTGCCTCTGAGTACAGCTGAAGCTGGGATAACTTGGCTGCAGGGTGCAAACTGAACTCAGGTCTGCTTCAGAGTGTTCATTCTGGAGCCTTGCTGGAAGATGAAGCTCCTATTTAAGAAATGCTCTTTATATGTGGGCCACTAAAATATGACAGAGAAAGCCTGGCCTCGAAAGAGCATTTCCAGCCTCTGACCCAGTTGTTCCCCAATATCTCACTGTCAAAAAAAAAAAAAGTCAAAAGTCAAGTCATGGAGAGGTGCAGCCTGTTTACTATGAGGTGGTGGTAGGGGAGATGTATGTCACTTGGAGGTGGGGCCTCTTGGAAGGTGATCAGAATCAAATAAGGTCACCAGAGTGGGGAGTCTTGTGATTTGGTGCTTGTGGCTTTATAAGAAAAGGGAGACAGACCAGAACACACACGGACACATGGCTCCTTGCTGTGTGATGGTCTGAACCATCCTGAGAGTCTGCCAGATCCTGGCTCTTGAGCTTCCAGGAGCATGAGGTAAAGAAACTCCTTTTCTTTATAGTGTTAACCAGCTTCAGGTATTTTGTTATAACGACACAAAATGCACTGGTGTGGCCACTGTGGAAGACTGAAGAGCTGGGCTTAACAACTCAGTGTACCACTAGAGGCTCAGAAGAAGTAAGTGATTTATGCAGAATTACTCAGTAGGTGTTGGAAGTAGGATTTGAACCCAGGCAACACCCTCCCTGCCCCCCAATCACGACGACCTGGGAATGAATGCTGGAGGGAGGGCATACTTATTGTCTTAAACTTTCTGCATTTGCTTCTTACTCACGAATTGCCACAGGACGACCAGTACCAACCAGTCTCTCTCCTGTTCCTATCCCTTCCTTCCCTCCCTCCCTCTCTTCACTCATACAGGGCATTTGGGTGTTGTCAGGGCTTTTTGGAATAACAAGCAATACTTGGATAATTTTCTGAAGTTAATGTTGAGCGAGGAAAAGAAAAATTCTTGTCCAGGTAATCTCAGGAACATGTATAATACCGTTGGAAAGTCCCGGTGGAACTCATATCAAAGCGGCACAGGGATTTTACTTAAAAACAATTTGCTCCCACGTCAGCTGTGATTTCTGACACCTGAATTTGAAAGTCATCTGGGTGGGCTCAGCGCCATCTCCATAATGGGGCATATATTGGAAAGTCCCCATACGTGTGGCCCAGGGATCATGTTCCATACACTCTTACAGGAGGGGATTTCCTCCTTGCTTTTTCCAAAGAACCTTCCCTGTGTTTGCTTAAACCGGCTGCATACGCTGCTCTGACAGCTGCCTGGCCCAGGACTTTGCTTACAGGCGCCTGCACAACCCACCCTCCTTAACAGCAACCTGCACTGTGTCCCAGTGCAATTACTCGAATATATAAACCTTACTGAAAGGCAGTCTTTACTCCGGAGCTAATAAATAAGCCCCAAAGCCACAACGTGTGTAAGACCATGAAAAATGGCATCATTATCTATTGGGAATTGTGAACTCTGCAAAAACCAGCTCATTGTATTTTTAGAAAAAAGGTTTTTGTTTTAAAAAAAATAATAAAGACCTCCACATCACTAAGCCGAGTCTACACGGGGGGGAGGGGGGGGCGGGGGCGGGGAAGCAATACAGTCTGCTGCCTAGGCGGTGGGGGGCAACCTCATTGCTTCATTAATCTTTCTTTGCAGATTTTTATGTAAGAGGCAGGATTTGTTGGAAAATAAGACAGGGGTTTTGAAGAACTCCCCTGTCATCCACGGTTCGCATCTGCAGTTATAATCCTCTGATTGTGACCTCTGAATCAGTTGCCATGGATCCTGAGCCAGAAGTTTACACTTCAGGATGGTAGTAGCTTCTAAGGGGTGAGGTGGAACCTCCAGCAAGAGAGAAAGGGGAACTCAATTGTCTGGATCATCTTTCTCATACATGCCAGCATTCTACAGTTTAAGGAGCATTTTCCTGGTTGCTTCGAGAAACAAGGTGCTGGACTCTGGCCATGGGGACATGGGCAGGCCAACGACTGTGGCTTCTATCCTGTTCCCAGAGTCTGGGTTTGGTGCTCCAGGGGCTGTCCCGAACAAGTCTTAAAGAGTTTAAGGTGTCTTTACATTTACCGATTGCATCTTCAGCTCATAGCCTGGGGGTCGACCGCTGGAGCCCTTCCTTAGAGCAGCCCCCGTGGGCCACTGCGGCAGACAGTGGCGCTCAGGGTCCTGCAGAGCCTTACCTCCCAGAAGAAGCAAACCTACAGGGCCGAAGGGCTAGGCAGCCTTTGTAGGATGCAAAAATACAACAGAGGGCGCCGAAACCACCAGCGTCAATGGCCTTGAATATCAATGTATGGGCTGCCTCCCGACCGCCAAGTTCCTTAAAACTGTCTCTGGTAGCCCCGGTCTGAATGCCATACACACCAGGTTTCGGTTTTGCCTTTTCAGAGTTACCGCAATACACAAACTGTATTTACTTGCAAGACAAGGGGGCGGGGACCAAACCCACCGCTCAGTGGGGCGCGCACGCCTTGATCTTGCATTCCAGACTCGAGCTGATGTGTGTCAGCGCGACATGGGGCGGGGGGGGAGGGTTCTGTTCAGAGGTTTCATTCGCCATCTGCAAGTCACTCCCAAACTTTTCCTCCTAGCGCTCGGGGAGTCAGGTTGACGCGCCCTGGATGCGGGGCGCTAGGCGCGGGGCTGGGCGCGCGCTCCCGCGGAGTCGGGGCTGCAGAGGCTTCCGAGCTAGTCTTGGGCTTTTCAGGTACAAGTTGGGTGCCGGGTGACGGGCTGGGGGCGGCGAGAAGCGGCGGGCGGAGGTTTGGCTCGGGGTTTCGCTGCCCTTCTGCGGGTTCCACTCCAGCTGGCCGGGACTGGGCGCTGGGAGTCCGGGTGGCTGGGGCAGCGCGCAGCCTCACTCCCCACGGTGCTCCCGGCGCGGAGGCGGCGGCGGCCCAGGCAGACAATGAACTTGGAGCGCGCCGAGCTCTGGCAGGTTTGGGCCCGCACCACTTGGTCGGGCCTCCTCGCTCCAGGGGCAGTCCCCAGCAGGAGGCGTCCCTTTCTCTAAGCGGTCCTGGCCGTGCTCTGGGTGCCCAGGGCGCTTGGGGACCCTGCGGGAACGACTGCGGGTGGCGGCGCCGGGGCTCACACGCCCCCTCCCTAGCCAGAGCGAATGTGGCCCGAGCTCCGAGACAGAGAGGACCGGGTGGTGGCGTGGTGGCGCTGTGGACAGCTGGAGGCCGGCGGAGGACGCACGCCGCGGGGCACGCACCAGCTAGCTGTCCCGCAGAAACGCCCCAAGGATTCAGAATCCGCGCGACCCTGGGCCACTTAGCCCTGGAAGCTGAGGGCGGAGGACAGCTGGATATAGGACCAATGGACAGACAGGTCGACGATTTTCTGGAGCGAGCTCGCCGCGGGCAGACCTGGGGACCGGGGTTCTCCTAGCCGTGTTCAATGCCCCTCCCCCGCACACTTTGGGGGAAGTTTCCAGGCGCAGCCTGGGGCAGGTACGTGGGCATCTGCCACTATCTCTGGTACCGATGGGAGCCACCTCGGGAACCCGGGCTCTAGCTGCAACACGGCTCCCAGCGGGAAGACACGTGTGGGTTTAGGGGAACAGTTTCATGCGTCGGTGCCTGTAGGACCAGGGTTCCTGAGGAGGGACTGTGGGGACATGCCTGGGAAGAACCGAGGGAGCAGCCTGAACTTTTTTCACTCCCTGCCTTTTCCTTCGTCCCTGTCCCCCAGTCCCCGGAGCGGCCTGGCTAGGGTGTCTCGGCCAGCTGGGGAGCAGCGAGTAGAACGAGGCTTGTCTGAGCCGAGCCACGGGGCGGCGGCGGCTGCCGGGAGCCGGGAAGGCAGCGGCCCGGACGTGGGGGCGACGCGGGGGATGGCGATGGCGTGCTAGTCGGTGGGGCTGTGTGCGCTGGTGGAGAGGAAACGAGCGTTGTGGTGGCTGGTGGCAGGTCTTGGCGCACTTGGCCGGGTGGAGCCCCTAGGGATTCCGGATGGCGCCGGGGCGAGGGGAATCAGGCTTTGCAGGGAATGAATGGAGACCTGGGGAAGCGCCTCATTTCTTCTTCGGGCGAACTGATTGGCTGGCTTGCGCTAATCAGTGTCCACGTTTAAGATTCCAAGGTCCCGCGCACCCTTGTTTGACTGCTCCACCTCGATCTAAGTGTCCACGTTGCCTGCCTGTCTTGAGCCTCGGGGCGACAACGCTGCTGGAGTGGCTGGAGCGGCCCAATGCTGGGGCTGAGTTGCCTGCTGCTAGGCTGCTGGTGGCTGGACATTGGCGCCTCCAGTAAGCGAGCTTACTTGGAGGCGGTGAGTCTTGGGGTTGGGACCAGCTGCTGGGGGGCTCCTTGTCTTGTGTCTCCTAGTAGATATGCTGGACTCCTTTACTACATCCTTGTTGAGTAAGTTAATGACACAGAGTCTTCAGGAGTGACGTTCAGGAAAGCCTTGTGCAGGCTTGTGGCCATTGACTCCATGAGGTTGGTTGCCCTTTTATCAACTACTGTTTCTGACCTGTGGGGTGCCTCTGATAGTGAAGCCTAGGTTTTCAGTGCACCCATTTGCAATTCCTGACCGAATGGTGTGGATCGCCTTCCTGGATTAGGGTGATTATACCAAAAGGCCCCCTGAGAACATCTGTATCCGACTCCACTCTGTATGCCCTGAAGGGAGCTGAGGCCTAGAGGTTTTTCCAAAGTTTCTCTTGGAACCCCTCTGTTCTTCATCTGATTTTTCCAGTCAACTGACTTCTTCTTCAGAATATGGCATTTGCTGATTTTACAAAGTGTTTGTTGAACTAGGATCTGTTGGCCAATATGTGAACACACTCACATCATAGGGTGATGTGTTCAAAGGGTTTTGTTCAAAGCAGCCTGGGAGTAAAAATGCTTTATGATTGGGTTGGTTTTGACCAACAAGTTTGCTTCCCCCCAAACTAAAGAAAAGCTGAGGATGATTTTTTTTTTTGTCTTGCCACCTCAAGAGATGGAGTTGGAGGGAAGTGGCTTGCTATTGTTTCTCTACTAGGGCATAGGTGAACAGGAAGTGAAGCTTTAGGTCCAACCTTCTTCCCGGGGTCTGGCTCCCCCGGAGCTATCTCAGGGCTATCTCAGGGTCTCCTGAAGGAAGCACAACGCTGGAGGGAGGCTGGTCCGTCATGATTTTCTTTGATGTATGCAAAACCTGGACCACTGTCCTAACCAGGGATCTAGTGCTTTTAACAGTGGCTGCTGTGAGGGCCACTGTTCCTTCTATACCCTGTCTTCCCTTGTGTCTGAAGAGGGGCCTCACTTTTCCACATTCCCAAGAGATTGATCCTTGCACCAGGAAGGAACGAGAAGAAGAGGGAAAGGCCCAGGCCAGTGGCAGCATGTGGACTCTGCTTATTCAGTGCTTGGAGAAGGAGCTGAGAAATAATCTCAAATTATCCAGTTGGGTCCCAGGAGCTAGGGAGCTTTGAACCTGGAGAAAGCAAGCTGGAGATCAGCATGGTGGTGGTAGTGGTGGTGGTGGTGGTGGTGGTGGTGGTGGTGGTGGTGGTGGTGTGTGCTGGAAAGAGGAGGGAGATGCCTTGAGCAGGTAGGTGAGTGACACAGCAGGAAGCCGCCACTCAGCTCCAGCGAGTTGGGAAAAAGCAGAGTCCACAGGTCTTGTCATTTCAAGACAGTTCTTAAGCCTGGATGTGGATGTGTGGGCTGGAGTCTAAGGATGATAGAGGTGGGGTGGTGATGGTGGTGATGGTGATCTGGTCCTGTGCTGATGTCAGAAGAGACTTACACTGATATAGACAGGTGATGGTCAACATGGACTAACACTCTGATGGCTACTTGTAATGCCTAGGGCTAGAGGGGGCCTGCCTAGGCTTCTCCACATGCTGTGTGTCATGTGTCCCACAGCTAGTCCATGCACCCCCGCATCGAGACTTTGCATAAAACTTTTTGTATGCTGGTTTACTGAATAGACCCCACAGTGGAGCCTAGGGATGCCACTGGAGGTAAGACAAAGTTCCTGCTCTCTCTTAGGAGAGGCAGACAGACATGCCAATGTCAGACAGACAAATGATCCCCAAGTTGCAGGCCTTGGAGTGAGACTAAGGCAAAGTAAGTCCAAGAGAGGGGTTGGCTGTGGGGACAGGGGAGAAGCCTGGGGTGGGGCAGCTCTTCGTGGTTACTGTGCTGGCTTGGGTCTCATCGCTGTGCAGGAACTGTGTGCTGAGAGCACTCTTTGGAGTTGGCAGCTGTCACCTCTGGACCTGTCCCCTTCCTGGAGCCTCAGCCGGCCCCTATTTGTAGAGATACCATTTGAAGACCATTTGTCTGAGAGAGGAGATGTTTTCAATTCTAAAAGTAGAAACTGTTTTTCAAAAGTTGTAGCTGGCTCGGGAGTGTCACCCATCTGAGCAGTCACTCAGAAGATGTGTCTTCAGTAGTGTATGATTTAGAAGTGACTGTCGAGTCACCGGGACTAAGAATGCATGCATGTCTCTTTCTGGGTTGTAAGTTGGGAGGCTCAGGTACCATAGATATTAAGTTACTTCAAAGGGCAGTTTGGTCCTCCAGCTGGGAATAAAGAGATCTTGTTTTGTTCGTAGCTGGCGGAGTATTCAGAGACAAGGCGTTTCAGCTTACACAGTGGCTTTCTTTATTGTCCCCAAGTATTGGGGTCTGGTGTGTTCCCTGAGACTGCTTCTCCTCTGAAACACTACGACTAAATGACACACGTGAAGACCTGGCTCTCCACATCCTGAGGTGACCATCAAGGTGGCAGTCACATACTTGTTTGTCCATCCTAATATCCAGGAAGAAGAGGGTTTGTGTAGATGTGGGCCAATAAGGATTGTTTTCCTAAGACTCGAGAATCGAGGAGCAAGGTTTTTTTTTTTTTTTTTTTAAACACTTGTCATTAGCTATGTCCCTATGCAGTCACGGCTGGCCCTGTGCTAAGCAGGTTCCACAGATGTATGTATCCCTTTGTTTCTCTTAGAGGTCCAGGGAAGGGCAATGGAGAATCTCCCCAAGATTTTGGTTATTCATTTGCACAGGGAAGATGGGGGAAGTGGGATGGGGACAGTCCTCACTCCAGGAGAAGGCTGTGTGAATCCGTGAGTGGTTAAGTGTGCGAGTGTGTGTGTGTGTGGGGGGGGGGGGGGGGGGGGAGTTGGCAAGTGGGAAGCGATTTCTGTCCTTTACAGAATTTGCAGGGATGCAGAGGGAAGGGGAGCCTCCCCTCTGTCGTTGGAAGCAGCTCTGTACAACATTTATGCATTCCCTTTAGGTGTGGCCCTGGGCCAGGTGCATGGGGGCAGAGAGTCAGCTCTCAGCATGCAGTTCCTGCACAGCGATGAGATTAGTGGGCGAGGCAGAACTTGTGCAAGTCAGAATTACATAATGCTGCTGACAGGCGCCTTCAAGGGGCCTTGGGAGAGTGCAGTGGGAGCCTGGTGAGTGGCTTGGAGATTGGAGTGTTCAGGAATGATTTCACCCAGGTGTCCTACAAAAGAGTTAAGCCCCTGCCAGGTGCTGGGAACAATGCCTGGTAAATAACACTCAGTGAGCACTGGCTTTTGTAAGTATTTTTTGGTTTCTAGAACTTGTAACCAAAGATAGAGGGATATCTCTGAGGCCTAAAATTGCATAGCACCTCTACCCCACATGTGTCTATTTCCTTAGAGCAGTGGTTTTTCAACTTGTGGGTCGTGGCCCCTTTAGGTGTCAAATGACCCTTTCACAGGGGTCACCTAAGACCATAGGAAAACAGATATTTACAGTATGATTCATGACACTAGCAAAATTACAGTTATGAAATAGCAATGAAATAATTTTATGGTTGGGGGTCACCACAACACAAGGAACTGTCTCAGCATAGGAAGGTTGAGAACCATGGCCTTAGAGCATCATGTCCTCTATCTAATATAGTCTACCTTGAGGCCATGGCTGGGAACGTAGTTCAGTGGTAGAGACCTTGCCTAGCACGTGCAAAGAAAAACATAGAAAAGCATTAAAAAAAATAGAGAGAGCTAGGGGAAGCCCCTGATTGCCTTGTCCCAGCTAGGTTTCCTGAGGCTGTGGCTTTAACTCTCTGGCCATCTTCCCATCTGTGCAGGGAGGGGATGGGGTACCTACTATCCTCTGTGCCCCTTTTAGTTGGCCTTGTGGGCAGGCTGTAGGTGCCTATTTGATGTTGTCACATTAAGCAAAGTGGAGACCAGGCCACTCTCCAGAAAAAAAAAAATGTGCTGGTGTAGCTGGCCTTTGAATGTCACATCTTGAGCCCTTCTCTGAGTCTGAAAGAGTCCTAAGAGGGAATGGGTGGGGGAAGGGGGCTCCTGGCTAGGGCAGGTGCTCCTGACACCTAGTTTACATTTCTAGAACTCATCTTGGTTCAGGCATTTTAGATCTCTGAGGAAAGTAAAGCTGGCAGCTCCTCAAAAGCAGAGGGTGTCGTTTAAAAAACAACAACAACAACAACGAAAACTTGGATCCTGTCCAGAATTGTATTTGTGGTAGAAACACTGAAACAGGCAGCCTAGTCACCCAGGTGTCTGAAAAACACCCCAGCACGGGCAGATAATTAGATACAGGCTGGGCACAGTTATGTTTTCCTTACAGTGTTCTGGGGCTGATGGTTTCACATTTTCTCTGGAAATGGAATATGTGCCTGCTGGGCTGTTTGGTTCCCTGTGGTCAAAAAGATGGTGGTACAGGCACCTAGGAGGAAGACGGGCCGGGATGGAGTTCTGTCGTGCTTTTCTGTGCCCTCGTGGCTAGCTTCCCTGGGGGTATTGGGCCCATGGCACCTTTATCACATGGTCCGACCCTGCATTTCCGAGTGGAAGGGGTTGGAGGAGGGAAACGACGCACTGTTAGTCTCCATCCTTGATGAACGGGGCTTGGAGCATGTCTACTTTCTATGATGAACGGGGCTTGGAGCATGTCTACTTTCTATGCTTGTGAGTGAGCTCAGCAGCCGATTGGAAGAAGAGCCAACCCTTCTGGTCAGCATGTTTAGGGACATAGTGCATTCTCCTAGCTCAGGGGTTGGAGCCCCAGCCACTCAAAGAAGCCACCTAGGTGCCGGGCAGAGTCACTCGGGCAGCTTCGTGGCAATTCTGATTCAAGTCCCTGCTCTGCTCTTTCATCTCATTCCCATGACCCCCGGACAAAGCTTCATGTACCAGTTTCCTCCTGTAACAACAACTTCTGCCTGTTGAGTGGCTTATGAACAGTACGCGTTGGGGTTCAGGGATCCTCCTCAGATCCAGCCACTTCTCTGATGGAGATCAAATGTGACTTTTGTCCCTATCTGAAGCTGAGGTTGGTGCGTATGCTGAACCAGCATGGGGGGCAAGGTGTACTGTGAAACAATTTGACTGACTTAGCAGTCTGCACACACAGGAAGCTTCGCTCCCTCTGGACAGCCACTTTCCTTCTTGGGGGAGGCAGCAGTAGAAGTATGGACTTACTGCAAGGCAGGCAGTGAAGGTCTATGTCTTACTTCTATATTCCTGGGACTGTGCTGCAACCTCCCGGCGTAGACACTGGAGAGGTCCCACATGCTGCTCTCTCTCTCTCTCTCTGGCAGGGAGCAAAGTGCTGAGCCTAGTGTCTGGCCCATGGTGAAGGGTTGGTGTTGTTTCATCATTGGGTCGGTGGCTGCACCTGAATCTACTGCTGTTTCAGCTACTGTCTGCAGCTCCGCAGTCACTGCCCCACTGCTCAGGCCGAGGCCCGCCGGGACTTTGCATCCTGCCGGAACCGCCTCTGCCTCTGCAGCCAAATGTAATTTTAAACTAAGTCTCTATCATTCTATTTTACCTATAAAAATTCGGGAGTCAGCTACTGGGGTAAAAACCTGCTAGCTCTGAGAGGCCAAGAAGCAACCAGTTGATCTTCCTTCTTAGCCAACTGCCCAGCGAGAGAGCTTCCCTTGGGCCATCCTAAACTAAAAAGGCTACCAAACTCAAAAGTCCCTCTTCACTTCTTCCTGTGCATGACTCTCTCCATTTTCCGGACTCCCTCTAACTCTCTATGGCTACTTCCTGTTAACTAGTTGTTGGCTCCACCTCTTGATCCAAGGTTGATTTTATTTAATTAATGCAGTCTTGGGGTTCACAGTGTGATCAATTATCCAGCAACAGGTTGGTCTGTGTCATTTCTTGGGCATGCGGTGGGCAGGGTGGCTGCAGTGTGTATGTGATGTATCAATTCTGTGTTATTTTCTGCTTTGGGAGGTTATCAGGTTTTAAGTTCAAGAAGCATATCTTTCTCTCCCTTCTTGTCGTTCTGGGGAGTGACCACGGACTTCAAGGCTGCATTCTAACCTGAATGCAGTTCACTTGGATGGAGGTAATGGCTGACTGCTAGCCAGAGATCTTTTCTTTCCTTCTCTCTTGGTCCCTCAACTGGCAGTGGACCCCCTCCCCGACCTTTTTCTCCTTTTCCGTCTTGCTATGTAGCTGAGGTTGGTCTCAAACTGATGGACTTAAGTGCTGTGCTGTGTCAGTCTTCCAAGTGCTGGGACTATTGACATACAGCGTGCCTGCCGCTGGCTTGCACGTTACGGCTAGGTGGAGTTCTGTCTTTGTGCCAAGTTCCCAGGCCAGCCAGCCGAGACTTGGCTGCACTGGAGTCCCCTAGCCACTGAGAAGGGGAGTCCCTGCACCTGCTCATCCTTCCTTGTGTCCCAACCCTCACCTTGGCATCCCTGCTATTAGGAAGCCCAGACAGTCATGGTCATATGCCTCCTTATCCCATCCACATGCAGTGCTCCTCCTCCTTCTACAGGTCCACTCTGTTGTCTTTCTCAGGTTTGAGCCCTTTCCATGTGTACTATATTCTGGCTTTCTGGGTAATGTCTGTTTGCCTGGCCTAGAGGGCCCCTTCGCAGCGAGGAGGTTGTCTGGAGTCCTTGTCACTTTCTCATTGTCGGACCTCCTCCTACATGAGAGTGGTTGTCATGGATTGTGTTCATGCATCCATTTACAGAGATCTAGCTGAGAGTTGGTCTCCTGAGGATACTTGTATACACCCAGAAGATAGAGGTTCTGCATTTGGTGTCATGACCCAGGAGCTGACACTTGTTGGAAGAGCCTGGTGTAATGACCCTGGACCCCTGGCATCATATTGGAGGGGTTATTTTAAGAACGGTCCCTGCTTTTTTCGTGTCTTGAGAGTCGTGGGGAGAATGTTATGGGAATTTGGTTGCTGCTCCAAGAATATAAACAGGAGTCATCAGCTCAGGCAAGAGCCAGGGGCCAGTAGTGTGTATGCCCGGAGCATATAGCGTGTCTGAAGAGTCCAGGCTCCTTTGTTTGGAATGTAAATATTTACATTAAAAATTTAAAGTATGTCCTAGTGTATATTTTTAGTGACTGTAATTTCTAAACCCCAAATCAGACTATTGGTCTACAGAGGATTTTTTTTCCCTCCAATTTGTGAACCTGTTTATATAAAGAGTCTTCCAAATGTACACATACCAGACCATGTTTACTTTGTGTGCATGAGGGATCTCCAGGCCTCCAGGAAAGTGGTGGCCCTGATGAATCCGGGCTGCTGATGGTGAGTCTCAGTACACACTGCTGATCCTTCTGTATTTTGAGCTGCAGAGCTATAGGGAACAGTAGCAGACTTTGGGCCCAGGCCCCATGGGATCATCTAACTCTGATTTCTGGTTCAGTATTCTGTTCATCCAGGTGGGGGCTGGCCTGGTGGTCCTGGTTGGTCTCCATGTCTTTTCAGCATACACTTCATTTCGGAGCTGTTTATCGCTCTAGGAAGACATCCAGGAGAATCATATTGGTTCCCTTGTGCACCCATTGCCGGGTTGGTGTTGACCTGTGTGGGACTCTGTGACAGCTTCCTCCATCATTGTCTTGGGGGGCAATTTGGCTTTTCACTCGTCCTCTGGAGACTAGCCCAGATCTATCAAATGTTTGCTTGCCTCTCTGGCCTGCCTTGTTTCCTGGGTTCAAGGCTAGTGGCTGATGGGAACTGGACTAGATCATCTGCCCTGCGTGGGGGAAGGTCACTTCTGGGACTTCCTCTGAATCAGTCCTGGATGGAAAGCACAACAGGGTGAAAAATGTCTTCCCATCACATCTAGACTCCTGGCTGGGTTACAAATTAAACTGACCTAAGACAGATGGACAGAAGGAGGACCATTGTTTATATACACATTGCAGTCTCACAAACTAGAACATGAGAAGGAGGGGAGGGATGACTGAAGGTCTTCCTGAGCTAGAGAAAACAGTAGGACTTGAGGCTTCTGTGGGGGATGGCCACACAAATTACAAGAGGGTAAGGGTACTGTCACTGTCAACCAAGACTGTGTTGTGCAGCTAAAGTCTCAGGTAACTAACACAATCTTAGGAACAACCACCAGAAGAGGTGCGTCTGCTTGGGTGGGTGTCTTTCCACACTAATGGGAGCCTGGAGGGGACTCTTAGCACTGACCTTCTGCTAGAGGACCCTCGTCTGGCAGACAAAGTGTCAGAGAAAGCCTCTGTCTCTGTCATCTTTCTCAAGTGGCCTCAGTTTGAAGGAGCCAGCATATCAAGCATATTTTGGTGATACTTCAGTCTGAGTGGGAAATGTGCCCCCCAGACTCATGTGCCTGAACACTTGGTTCCAAGCTAGCGGTGCTGGTAGGGAGGAGTGTCCAGCTGGTGGATGTAAGGAGGGAGGTAGGGCTGGAGGTTCTAGGCTGTCTCTGATTCTGGCCCGAGTGTTGTGCTTGCTGATTGGCAGCCAAGATGTGACAAGCCCTGACATCTGCAGAGAAAGCCTTTCCTGCCTTGATGGGTGGCAGCCCCTGAACCATGAGCCCAAACAAGTTCTCCCTGAAGTTGCTTGTCAGGCATTTAGTCATAATAATGAGAGAACTCTAACTAGAAAATCAGTGTTGAGAATGGGATTGTTGTTGTGATAACACACTGACCATGTGGTTTGTAGGTCTTTGGAACTGGTTTACAGGAGAAATGTGGAAGAGTTTGGGGCTGTAAGCCAGAAAATCCCTTGAATAGTTAAGCAGAACTTATTAGGTCATTCTGGTGGGAGTCTGGAAGATCAGAGTACTGATAAAAACTGTGGACAGTAAAGGTCAGGCTCATGAGGTTTCAGAGGGAAAAAAAAAGATTCTACTGGGAACTGGGCAGGAGATTGTTTATGTTGCATCCTGGCAAGGAATTTGGCCACGTTCTGTCCTTGTTCTGAATTAAATAGAAATGGACTAAATCGTTGGTGGAGAAAATGTGAAGACAGAGTAGCAGCCAGGCTGAGACATGGTTAGTGTTCGCTGCTTTTAGCAAAGTGGAGAAAAAAGATGTGAAAAGTGTACAGTTTGGCAAGGAAAGGATTGCGATTATGTTTAAGGTCGTGGACAAGGCAGGTCCATACAAAGTAGACTGTAATATTAAAGAGATTAGTGCCATTAAAGATGGCAGACCTTGCTGCAGGACAATGGAAATGGTGCCTTGAAGATAAGATCTCACCTATGGAATGTAGCAATGTAAACCAACAAGTGAAAAGAAATCACCTAAGAAGATAAAGCCTCCAGGGTATCCTC